>NC_086185.1:32209626-33432126 GCF_023053635.1 Elgaria multicarinata webbii | reverse complement strand
CTAACCCTAACCCTAACCCTAACCCTAACCCTAACCCTAACCCTAACCCTAACCCTAACCCTAACCCTAACCCTAACCCTAACCCTAACCCTAACCCTAACCCTAACCCTAACCCTAACCCTAACCCTAACCCTAACCCTAACCCTAACCCTAACCCTAACCCTAACCCTAACCCTAACCCTAACCCTAACCCTAACCCTAACCCTAACCCTAACCCTAACCCTAACCCTAACCCTAACCCTAACCCTAACCCTAACCCTAACCCTAACCCTAACCCTAACCCTAACCCTAACCCTAACCCTAACCCTAACCCTAACCCTAACCCTAACCCTAACCCTAACCCTAACCCTAACCCTAACCCTAACCCTAACCCTAACCCTAACCCTAACCCTAACCCTAACCCTAACCCTAACCCTAACCCTAACCCTAACCCTAACCCTAACCCTAACCCTAACCCTAACCCTAACCCTAACCCTAACCCTAACCCTAACCCTAACCCTAACCCTAACCCACCCTAACCCTAACCCTAACCCTAACCCTAACCCTAACCCTAACCCTAACCCTAACCCTAACCCTAACCCTAACCCTAACCCTAACCCTAACCCTAACCCTAACCCTAACCCTAACCCTAACCCTAACCCTAACCCTAACCCTAACCCTAACCCTAACCCTAACCCTAACCCTAACCCTAACCCTAACCCTAACCCTAACCCTAACCCTAACCCTAACCCTAACCCTAACCCTAACCCTAACCCTAACCCTAACCCTAACCCTAACCCTAACCCTAACCCTAACCCTAACCCTAACCCTAACCCTAACCCTAACCCTAACCCTAACCCTAACCCTAACCCTAACCCTAACCCTAACCCTAACCCTAACCCTAACCCTAACCCTAACCCTAACCCTAACCCTAACCCTAACCCTAACCCTAACCCTAACCCTAACCCTAACCCTAACCCTAACCCTAACCCTAACCCTAACCCTAACCCTAACCCTAACCCTAACCCTAACCCTAACCCTAACCCTAACCCTAACCCTAACCCTAACCCTAACCCTAACCCTAACCCTAACCCTAACCCTAACCCTAACCCTAACCCTAACCCTAACCCTAACCCTAACCCTAACCCTAACCCTAACCCTAACCCTAACCCTAACCCTAACCCTAACCCTAACCCTAACCCTAACCCTAACCCTAACCCTAACCCTAACCCTAACCCTAACCCTAACCCTAACCCTAACCCTAACCCTAACCCTAACCCTAACCCTAACCCTAACCCTAACCCTAACCCTAACCCTAACCCTAACCCTAACCCTAACCCTAACCCTAACCCTAACCCTAACCCTAACCCTAACCCTAACCCTAACCCTAACCCTAACCCTAACCCTAACCCTAACCCTAACCCTAACCCTAACCCTAACCCTAACCCTAACCCTAACCCTAACCCTAACCCTAACCCTAACCCTAACCCTAACCCTAACCCTAACCCTAACCCTAACCCTAACCCTAACCCTAACCCTAACCCTAACCCTAACCCTAACCCTAACCCTAACCCTAACCCTAACCCTAACCCTAACCCTAACCCTAACCCTAACCCTAACCCTAACCCTAACCCTAACCCTAACCCTAACCCTAACCCTAACCCTAACCCTAACCCTAACCCTAACCCTAACCCTAACCCTAACCCTAACCCTAACCCTAACCCTAACCCTAACCCTAACCCTAACCCTAACCCTAACCCTAACCCTAACCCTAACCCTAACCCTAACCCTAACCCTAACCCTAACCCTAACCCTAACCCTAACCCTAACCCTAACCCTAACCCTAACCCTAACCCTAACCCTAACCCTAACCCTAACCCTAACCCTAACCCTAACCCTAACCCTAACCCTAACCCTAACCCTAACCCTAACCCTAACCCTAACCCTAACCCTAACCCTAACCCTAACCCTAACCCTAACCCTAACCCTAACCCTAACCCTAACCCTAACCCTAACCCTAACCCTAACCCTAACCCTAACCCTAACCCTAACCCTAACCCTAACCCTAACCCTAACCCTAACCCTAACCCTAACCCTAACCCTAACCCTAACCCTAACCCTAACCCTAACCCTAACCCTAACCCTAACCCTAACCCTAACCCTAACCCTAACCCTAACCCTAACCCTAACCCTAACCCTAACCCTAACCCTAACCCTAACCCTAACCCTAACCCTAACCCTAACCCTAACCCTAACCCTAACCCTAACCCTAACCCTAACCCTAACCCTAACCCTAACCCTAACCCTAACCCTAACCCTAACCCTAACCCTAACCCTAACCCTAACCCTAACCCTAACCCTAACCCTAACCCTAACCCTAACCCTAACCCTAACCCTAACCCTAACCCTAACCCTAACCCTAACCCTAACCCTAACCCTAACCCTAACCCTAACCCTAACCCTAACCCTAACCCTAACCCTAACCCTAACCCTAACCCTAACCCTAACCCTAACCCTAACCCTAACCCTAACCCTAACCCTAACCCTAACCCTAACCCTAACCCTAACCCTAACCCTAACCCTAACCCTAACCCTAACCCTAACCCTAACCCTAACCCTAACCCTAACCCTAACCCTAACCCTAACCCTAACCCTAACCCTAACCCTAACCCTAACCCTAACCCTAACCCTAACCCTAACCCTAACCCTAACCCTAACCCTAACCCTAACCCTAACCCTAACCCTAACCCTAACCCTAACCCTAACCCTAACCCTAACCCTAACCCTAACCCTAACCCTAACCCTAACCCTAACCCTAACCCTAACCCTAACCCTAACCCTAACCCTAACCCTAACCCTAACCCTAACCCTAACCCTAACCCTAACCCTAACCCTAACCCTAACCCTAACCCTAACCCTAACCCTAACCCTAACCCTAACCCTAACCCTAACCCTAACCCTAACCCTAACCCTAACCCTAACCCTAACCCTAACCGTTCAAAGAGCAAACACTAAAGACTGAAAGATTTCAAAGTGCTAAACGTTCAGAGAGCAAACGCTAAAGACTGAAAGATTTCAAAGTGCTCAACGTTCAAAGAGCAAACGCTAAAGACTGAAAGATTTCAAAGTGCTAAACGTTCAAAGAGCAAACGCTAAAGACTGAAAGATTTCAAAGTGCTAAACGCTGAAAATAACCTGAAGTCAAGGGGCTAAACGTTCAAAGAGCAAACGCTAAAGTCTAAAAGATTTCAAAGTGCTAAACGCTGAAAATAACCTGAAGTCAAGGGGCTAAACGTTCAAAGAGCAAACGCTAAAGACTGAAAGATTTCAAAGTGCTAAACGTTCAAAGAGCAAACGCTAAAGACTGAAAGATTTCAAAGTGCTAAACGCTGAAAATAACCTGAAGTCAAGGGGCTAAACGTTCAAAGAGCAAACGCTAAAGTCTAAAAGATTTCAAAGTGCTAAACGCTGAAAATAACCTGAAGTCAAGGGGCTAAACGTTCAAAGAGCAAACGCTAAAGACTGGAAGATTTCAAAGTGCTAAACGCTGAAAATAACCTGAAGTCAAGGGGCTAAACGTTCAAAGGGCAAACGCTAAAGACTGAAAGATTTCAAAGTGCTAAACGTTCAAAGGGCAAACTCTAAAGACTGAAAGATTTCAAAGTGCTCAACGCTGAAAATAACCTGAAGTCAAGGGGCTAAACGTTCAAAGAGCAAACGCTAAAGACTGAAAGATTTCAAAGTGCTCAACGTTCAGAGAGCAAACGCTAAAGACTGAAAGATTTCAAAGTGCTAAACGCTGAAAATAACCTGAAGTCAAGGGGCTAAACGTTCAAAGAGCAAACGCTAAAGTCTAAAAGATTTCAAAGTGCTCAACGCTGAAAATAACCTGAAGTCAAGGGGCTAAACGTTCAAAGGGCAAACGCTAAAGACTGAAAGATTTCAAAGTGCTAAACGTTCAAAGGGCAAACTCTAAAGACTGAAAGATTTCAAAGTGCTCAACGCTGAAAATAACCTGAAGTCAAGGGGCTAAACGTTCAAAGAGCAAACGCTAAAGACTGAAAGATTTCAAAGTGCTCAACGTTCAGAGAGCAAACGCTAAAGACTGAAAGATTTCAAAGTGCTCAACGTTCAAAGGGCAAACGCTAAAGACTGAAAGATTTCAAAGTGCTAAACGCTGAAAATAACCTGAAGTCAAGGGGCTAAACGTTCAAAGGGCAAACGCTAAAGACTGAAAGATTTCAAAGTGCTAAACGCTGAAAATAACCTGAAGTCAAGGGGCTAAACGTTCAAAGGGCAAACGCTAAAGACTGAAAGATTTCAAAGTGCTAAACGCTGAAAATAACCTGAAGTCAAGGGGCTAAACGTTCAAAGAGCAAACGCTAAAGACTGAAAGATTTCAAAGTGCTCAACGTTCAAAGAGCAAACGCTAAAGACTGAAAGATTTCAAAGCGCTAAACGTTCAAAGAGCAAACGCTAAAGTCTAAAAGATTTCAAAGTGCTAAACGCTTAAAATAACCTGAAGTCAAGGGGCTAAACGTTCAAAGAGCAAACGCTAAAGACTGAAAGATTTCAAAGTGCTAAACGTTCAAAGAGCAAATGCTAAAGACTGAAAGTTTTCAAAGTGCTAAACGCTGAAAATAACCTGAAGTCAAGGGGCTAAACGTTCAAAGGGCAAACGCTAAAGACTGAAAGATTTCAAAGTGCTAAACGCTGAAAATAACCTGAAGTCAAGGGGCTAAACGTTCAAAGAGCAAACGCTAAAGTCTAAAAGATTTCAAAGTGCTCAACGTTCAAAGAGCAAACGCTAAAGTCTAAAAGATTTCAAAGTGCTAAACGTTCAAAGAGCAAACGCTAAAGTCTAAAAGATTTCAAAGTGCTAAACGTTCAAAGAGCAAACGCTAAAGTCTAAAAGATTTCAAAGTGCTAAACGTTCAAAGAGCAAACGCTAAAGTCTAAAAGATTTCAAAGTGCTAAACGCTGAAAATAACCTGAAGTCAAGGGGCTAAACGTTCAAAGAGCAAACGCTAAAGACTGGAAGATTTCAAAGTGCTAAACGCTTAAAATAACCTGAAGTCAAGGGGCTAAACGTTCAAAGAGCAAACGCTAAAGACTGAAAGATTTCAAAGCGCTAAATGTTCAAAGAGCAAACGCTAAAGACTGAAAGATTTCAAAGTGCTAAACGTTCAAAGAGCAAACGCTAAAGTCTAAAAGATTTCAAAGTGCTAAACGCTGAAAATAACCTGAAGTCAAGGGGCTAAACGTTCAAAGAGCAAACGCTAAAGTCTAAAAGATTTCAAAGTGCTAAACGTTCAAAGAGCAAACGCTAAAGTCTAAAAGGTTTCAAAGTGCTAAACGCTGAAAATAACCTGAAGTCAAGGGGCTAAACGTTCAAAGAGCAAACGCTAAAGTCTAAAAGATTTCAAAGTGCTAAACGTTCAAAGAGCAAACGCTAAAGACTGAAAGATTTCAAAGTGCTAAACGTTCAAAGAGCAAACGATAAAGTCTAAAAGATTTCAAAGTGCTAAACGCTGAAAATAACCTGAAGTCAAGGGGCTAAACATTCAAAGAGCAAACGCTAAAGACTGGAAGATTTCAAAGTGCTAAACGCTTAAAATAACCTGAAGTCAAGGGGCTAAACGTTCAAAGAGCAAACGCTAAAGACTGGAAGATTTCAAAGCGCTAAACGTTCAAAGAGCAAACGCTAAAGACTGAAAGATTTCAAAGTGCTCAACGTTCAAAGAGCAAACGCTAAAGACTGAAAGATTTCAAAGTGCTAAACGTTCAAAGAGCAAACGCTAAAGTCTAAAAGATTTCAAAGTGCTCAACGTTCAAAGAGCAAACGCTAAAGTCTAAAAGATTTCAAAGAGCTAAACGTTCAAAGAGCAAACGCTAAAGTCTAAAAGATTTCAAAGCGCTAAACGTTCAAAGAGCAAACGCTAAAGTCTAAAAGATTTCAAAGTGCTAAACGTTCAAAGAGCAAACGCTAAAGTCTAAAAGATTTCAAAGTGCTAAACGCTGAAAATAACCTGAAGTCAAGGGGCTAAACGTTCAAAGAGCAAACGCTAAAGACTGAAAGATTTCAAAGCGCTAAATGTTCAAAGAGCAAACGCTAAAGACTGAAAGATTTCAAAGTGCTAAACGTTCAAAGAGCAAACGCTAAAGTCTAAAAGATTTCAAAGTGCTAAACGCTGAAAATAACCTGAAGTCAAGGGGCTAAACGTTCAAAGAGCAAACGCTAAAGTCTAAAAGATTTCAAAGTGCTAAACGTTCAAAGAGCAAACGCTAAAGACTGAAAGATTTCAAAGTGCTAAACGTTCAAAGAGCAAACGCTAAAGACTGAAAGATTTCAAAGTGCTAAACGCTGAAAATAACCTGAAGTCAAGGGGCTAAACGTTCAAAGAGCAAACGCTAAAGACTGAAAGATTTCAAAGTGCTCAACGTTCAAAGAGCAAACGCTAAAGTCTAAAAGATTTCAAAGTGCTAAACGTTCAAAGAGCAAACGCTAAAGACTGAAAGATTTCAAAGTGCTAAACGTTCAAAGAGCAAACGCTAAAGACTGAAAGATTTCAAAGTGCTAAACGTTCAAAGAGCAAACGCTAAAGTCTAAAAGATTTCAAAGTGCTAAACGCTGAAAATAACCTGAAGTCAAGGGGCTAAACGTTCAAAGAGCAAACGCTAAAGACTGAAAGATTTCAAAGCGCTAAATGTTCAAAGAGCAAACGCTAAAGACTGAAAGATTTCAAAGTGCTAAACGTTCAAAGAGCAAACGCTAAAGACTGAAAGATTTCAAAGTGCTAAACGTTCAAAGAGCAAACGCTAAAGTCTAAAAGATTTCAAAGTGCTAAACGCTGAAAATAACCTGAAGTCAAGGGGCTAAACGTTCAAAGAGCAAACGCTAAAGTCTAAAAGATTTCAAAGTGCTAAACGTTCAAAGAGCAAACGCTAAAGTCTAAAAGGTTTCAAAGTGCTAAACGCTGAAAATAACCTGAAGTCAAGGGGCTAAACGTTCAAAGAGCAAACGCTAAAGTCTAAAAGATTTCAAAGTGCTAAACGTTCAAAGAGCAAACGCTAAAGACTGAAAGATTTCAAAGTGCTAAACGTTCAAAGAGCAAACGCTAAAGACTGAAAGATTTCAAAGTGCTAAACGCTGAAAATAACCTGAAGTCAAGGGGCTAAACGTTCAAAGAGCAAACGCTAAAGACTGAAAGATTTCAAAGTGCTCAACGTTCAAAGAGCAAACGCTAAAGTCTAAAAGATTTCAAAGTGCTAAACGTTCAAAGAGCAAACGCTAAAGACTGAAAGATTTCAAAGTGCTAAACGTTCAAAGAGCAAACGCTAAAGACTGAAAGATTTCAAAGTGCTAAACGTTCAAAGAGCAAACGCTAAAGTCTAAAAGATTTCAAAGTGCTAAACGCTGAAAATAACCTGAAGTCAAGGGGCTAAACGTTCAAAGAGCAAACGCTAAAGACTGAAAGATTTCAAAGCGCTAAATGTTCAAAGAGCAAACGCTAAAGACTGAAAGATTTCAAAGTGCTAAACGTTCAAAGAGCAAACGCTAAAGTCTAAAAGATTTCAAAGTGCTAAACGCTGAAAATAACCTGAAGTCAAGGGGCTAAACGTTCAGAGAGCAAACGCTAAAGACTGAAAGATTTCAAAGTGCTCAACGTTCAAAGGGCAAACACTAAAGACTGAAAGATTTCAAAGTGCTCAACGTTCAAAGAGCAAACGCTAAAGACTGAAAGATTTCAAAGCGCTAAACGTTCAAAGAGCAAACGCTAAAGTCTAAAAGATTTCAAAGTGCTAAACGCTTAAAATAACCTGAAGTCAAGGGGCTAAACGTTCAAAGAGCAAACGCTAAAGACTGAAAGATTTCAAAGTGCTAAACGTTCAAAGAGCAAACGCTAAAGTCTAAAAGATTTCAAAGTGCTAAACGTTCAACGAGCAAACGCTAAAGTCTAAAAGATTTCAAAGTGCTAAACGTTCAAAGAGCAAACGCTAAAGTCTAAAAGATTTCAAAGTGCTAAACGCTGAAAATAACCTGAAGTCAAGGGGCTAAACGTTCAAAGAGCAAACGCTAAAGACTGAAAGATTTCAAAGTGCTAAACGTTCAAAGAGCAAACGCTAAAGTCTAAAAGATTTCAAAGTGCTAAACGTTCAACGAGCAAACGCTAAAGTCTAAAAGATTTCAAAGTGCTAAACGTTCAAAGAGCAAACGCTAAAGTCTAAAAGATTTCAAAGTGCTAAACGCTGAAAATAACCTGAAGTCAAGGGGCTAAACGTTCAAAGAGCAAACGCTAAAGTCTAAAAGATTTCAAAGTGCTAAACGTTCAAAGAGCAAACGCTAAAGTCTAAAAGATTTCAAAGTGCTAAACGCTGAAAATAACCTGAAGTCAAGGGGCTAAACGTTCAAAGAGCAAACGCTAAAGTCTAAAAGATTTCAAAGTGCTAAACGTTCAAAGAGCAAACGCTAAAGACTGAAAGATTTCAAAGTGCTAAACGTTCAAAGAGCAAACGCTAAAGACTGAAAGATTTCAAAGTGCTAAACGTTCAAAGAGCAAAAGCTAAAGTCTAAAAGATTTCAAAGTGCTAAACGTTCAACGAGCAAACGCTAAAGTCTAAAAGATTTCAAAGTGCTAAACGTTCAAAGAGCAAACGCTAAAGTCTAAAAGATTTCAAAGTGCTAAACGCTGAAAATAACCTGAAGTCAAGGGGCTAAACGTTCAAAGAGCAAACGCTAAAGTCTAAAAGATTTCAAAGTGCTAAACGTTCAAAGAGCAAACGCTAAAGTCTAAAAGATTTCAAAGTGCTAAACGCTGAAAATAACCTGAAGTCAAGGGGCTAAACGTTCAAAGAGCAAACGCTAAAGACTGGAAGATTTCAAAGTGCTAAACGCTTAAAATAACCTGAAGTCAAGGGGCTAAACGTTCAAAGAGCAAACGCTAAAGACTGAAAGATTTCAAAGCGCTAAATGTTCAAAGAGCAAACGCTAAAGACTGAAAGATTTCAAAGTGCTAAACGTTCAAAGAGCAAACGCTAAAGTCTAAAAGATTTCAAAGTGCTAAACGCTGAAAATAACCTGAAGTCAAGGGGCTAAACGTTCAGAGAGCAAACGCTAAAGACTGAAAGATTTCAAAGTGCTCAACGTTCAAAGGGCAAACACTAAAGACTGAAAGATTTCAAAGTGCTCAACGTTCAAAGAGCAAACGCTAAAGACTGAAAGATTTCAAAGTGCTAAACGTTCAAAGAGCAAACGCTAAAGACTGAAAGATTTCAAAGTGCTCAACGTTCAAAGAGCAAACGCTAAAGTCTAAAAGATTTCAAAGTGCTAAACGCTGAAAATAACCTGAAGTCAAGGGGCTAAACGTTCAGAGAGCAAACGCTAAAGACTGAAAGATTTCAAAGTGCTCAACGTTCAAAGGGCAAACACTAAAGACTGAAAGATTTCAAAGTGCTCAACGTTCAAAGAGCAAACGCTAAAGACTGAAAGATTTCAAAGTGCTAAACGTTCAAAGAGCAAACGCTAAAGACTGAAAGATTTCAAAGCGCTAAACGTTCAAAGAGCAAACGCTAAAGACTGAAAGATTTCAAAGTGCTAAACGTTCAAAGAGCAAACGCTAAAGTCTAAAAGATTTCAAAGTGCTAAACGCTTAAAATAACCTGAAGTCAAGGGGCTAAACGTTCAAAGAGCAAACGCTAAAGACTGAAAGATTTCAAAGTGCTAAACGTTCAAAGAGCAAATGCTAAAGACTGAAAGATTTCAAAGTGCTAAACGCTTAAAATAACCTGAAGTCAAGGGGCTAAACGTTCAAAGAGCAAACGCTAAAGACTGAAAGATTTCGAAGCGCTAAACGTTCAAAGAGCAAACGCTAAAGTCTAAAAGATTTCAAAGTGCTAAACGCTGAAAATAACCTGAAGTCAAGGGGCTAAACGTTCAAAGAGCAAACGCTAAAGTCTAAAAGATTTCAAAGTGCTAAACGTTCAAAGAGCAAACGCTAAAGTCTAAAAGATTTCAAAGTGCTAAACGCTGAAAATAACCTGAAGTCAAGGGGCTAAACGTTCAAAGAGCAAACGCTAAAGTCTAAAAGATTTCAAAGTGCTAAACGTTCAAAGAGCAAACGCTAAAGTCTAAAAGGTTTCAAAGTGCTAAACGTTCAAAGAGAAAACGCTAAAGACTGAAAGATTTCAAAGTGCTAAACGTTCAAAGAGCAAACGCTAAAGACTGAAAGATTTCAAAGCGCTAAACGTTCAAAGAGCAAACGCTAAAGACTGAAAGATTTCAAAGTGCTAAACGTTCAAAGAGCAAACGCTAAAGTCTAAAAGATTTCAAAGTGCTAAACGCTTAAAATAACCTGAAGTCAATGGGCTAAACGTTCAAAGAGCAAACGCTAAAGACTGAAAGATTTCAAAGCGCTAAACGTTCAAAGAGCAAACGCTAAAGACTGAAAGATTTCAAAGTGCTAAACGTTCAAAGAGCAAACGCTAAAGTCTAAAAGATTTCAAAGTGCTAAACGCTGAAAATAACCTGAAGTCAAGGGGCTAAACGTTCAAAGAGCAAACGCTAAAGTCTAAAAGATTTCAAAGTGCTAAACGCTGAATATAACCTGAAGTCAAGGGGCTAAACGTTCAAAGAGCAAACGCTAAAGTCTAAAAGATTTCAAAGTGCTCAACGTTCAAAGAGCAAACGCTAAAGACTGAAAAATTTCAAAGTGCTAAACGTTCAGAGAGCAAACGCTAAAGACTGAAAGATTTCAAAGTGCTCAACGTTCAAAGGGCAAACGCTAAAGACTGGAAGATTTCAAAGTACTAAACGCTTAAAATAACCTGAAGTCAAGGGGCTAAACGTTCAAAGAGCAAACGCTAAAGACTGAAAGATTTCAAAGTGCTAAACGTTCAAAGAGCAAACGCTAAAGACTGAAAGATTTCAAAGTGCTAAACGCTGAAAATAACCTGAAGTCAAGGGGCTAAACGTTCAAAGAGCAAACGCTAAGGACTGAAAGATTTCAAAGTGCTAAACGTTCAGAGAGCAAACGCTAAAGACTGAAAGATTTCAAAGTGCTAAACGTTCAAAGAGCAAACGCTAAAGACTGAAAGATTTCAAAGTGCTAAACGCTGAAAATAACCTGAAGTCAAGGGGCTAAACGTTCAAAGAGCAAATGCTAAAGTCTAAAAGATTTCAAAGTGCTAAACGCTGAAAATAACCTTAAGTCAAGGGGCTAAACGTTCAAAGAGCAAACGCTAAAGACTGAAAGATTTCAAAGTGCTAAACGCTGAAAATAACCTGAAGTCAAGGGGCTAAACGTTCAAAGAGCAAACGCTAAAGACTGAAAGATTTCAAAGTGCTAAACGTTCAGAGAGCAAACGCTAAAGACTGAAAGATTTCAAAGTGCTAAACGTTCAAAGAGCAAACGCTAAAGACTGAAAGATTTCAAAGTGCTAAACGCTGAAAATAACCTGAAGTCAAGGGGCTAAACGTTCAAAGAGCAAATGCTAAAGTCTAAAAGATTTCAAAGTGCTCAACGTTCAAAGAGCAAACGCTAAAGACTGAAAGATTTCAAAGTGCTAAACGTTCAAAGAGCAAACGCTAAAGACTGAAAGATTTCAAAGTGCTAAACGCTGAAAATAACCTGAAGTCAAGGGGCTAAACGTTCAAAGAGGAAACGCTAAAGTGTAAAAGATTTCAAAGTGCTAAACGCTGAATATAACCTGAAGTCAAGGGGCTAAACGTTCAAAGAGCAAACGCTAAAGTCTAAAAGATTTCAAAGTGCTCAACGTTCAAAGAGCAAACGCTAAAGACTGAAAGATTTCAAAGTGCTAAACGTTCAAAGAGCAAACGCTAAAGACTGAAAGATTTCAAAGCGCTAAACGTTCAAAGAGCAAACGCTAAAGACTGAAAGATTTCAAAGTGCTAAACGCTGAAAATAACCTGAAGTCAAGGGGCTAAACGTTCAAAGAGCAAACGCTAAAGACTGAAAGATTTCAAAGTGCTAAACGTTCAAAGGGCAAACGCTAAAGACTGAAAGATTTCAAAGTGCTAAACGCTTAAAATAACTTGAAGTCAAGGGGCTAAACGTTCAAAGAGCAAACGCTAAAGACTGAAAGATTTCAAAGTGCTAAACGTTCAAAGAGCAAACGCTAAAGTCTAAAAGATTTCAAAGTGCTAAACGCTGAAAATAACCTGAAGTCAAGGGGCTAAACGTTCAAAGAGCAAACGCTAAAGTCTAAAAGATTTCAAAGTGCTAAACGCTGAATATAACCTGAAGTCAAGGGGCTAAACGTTCAAAGAGCAAACGCTAAAGACTGAAAGATTTCAAAGTGCTAAACGTTCAAAGAGCAAACGCTAAAGACTGAAAGATTTCAAAGTGCTAAACGTTCAAAGGGCAAACGCTAAAGACTGAAAGATTTCAAAGTGCTAAACGCTTAAAATAACTTGAAGTCAAGGGGCTAAACGTTCAAAGACCAAACGCTAAAGTCTAAAAGATTTCAAAGTGCTAAACGCTGAATATAACCTGAAGTCAAGGGGCTAAACGTTCAAAGAGCAAACGCTAAAGACTGAAAGATTTCAAAGTGCTAAACGCTGAAAATAACCTGAAGTCAAGGGGCTAAACGTTCAAAGAGGAAACGCTAAAGTGTAAAAGATTTCAAAGTGCTAAACGCTGAATATAACCTGAAGTCAAGGGGCTAAACGTTCAAAGAGCAAACGCTAAAGTCTAAAAGATTTCAAAGTGCTCAACGTTCAAAGAGCAAACGCTAAAGACTGAAAGATTTCAAAGTGCTAAACGTTCAAAGAGCAAACGCTAAAGACTGAAAGATTTCAAAGCGCTAAACGTTCAAAGAGCAAACGCTAAAGACTGAAAGATTTCAAAGTGCTAAACGCTGAAAATAACCTGAAGTCAAGGGGCTAAACGTTCAAAGAGCAAACGCTAAAGACTGAAAGAATTCAAAGTGCTAAACGTTCAAAGGGCAAACGCTAAAGACTGAAAGATTTCAAAGTGCTAAACGCTTAAAATAACTTGAAGTCAAGGGGCTAAACGTTCAAAGAGCAAACGCTAAAGACTGAAAGATTTCAAAGTGCTAAACGTTCAAAGAGCAAACGCTAAAGTCTAAAAGATTTCAAAGTGCTAAACGCTGAAAATAACCTGAAGTCAAGGGGCTAAACGTTCAAAGAGCAAACGCTAAAGTCTAAAAGATTTCAAAGTGCTAAACGCTGAATATAACCTGAAGTCAAGGGGCTAAACGTTCAAAGAGCAAACGCTAAAGTCTAAAAGATTTCAAAGTGCTAAACGCTGAATATAACCTGAAGTCAAGGGGCTAAACGTTCAAAGAGCAAACGCTAAAGTCTAAAAGATTTCAAAGTGCTCAACGTTCAATGAGCAAACGCTAAAGACTGAAAGATTTCAAAGTGCTAAACGTTCAAAGAGCAAACGCTAAAGACTGAAAGATTTCAAAGTGCTAAACGTTCAAAGGGCAAACGCTAAAGACTGAAAGATTTCAAAGTGCTAAACGCTTAAAATAACCTGAAGTCAAGGGGCTAAACGTTCAAAGAGCAAACGCTAAAGACTGAAAGATTTCAAAGCGCTAAACGTTCAAAGAGCAAACGATAAAGACTGAAAGATTTCAAAGTGCTAAACGCTGAAAATAACCTGAAGTCAAGGGGCTAAACGTTCAAAGAGCAAACGCTAAAGTCTAAAAGATTTCAAAGTGCTAAACGCTTAATATAACCTGAAGTCAAGGGGCTAAACGTTCAAAGAGCAAACGCTAAAGTCTAAAAGATTTCAAAGTGCTCAACGTTCAAAGAGCAAACGCTAAACACTGAAAGATTTCAAAGTGCTAAACGTTCAGAGAGCAAACGCTAAAGACTGAAAGATTTCAAAGTGCTCAACGTTCAAAGGGCAAACGCTAAAGACTGAAAGATTTCAAAGTGCTCAACGTTCAAAGAGCAAACGCTAAAGACTGAAAGATTTCAAAGTGCTCAACGTTCAAAGAGCAAACGCTAAAGTCTAAATGATTTCAAAGTGCTAAACGCTGAAAATAACCTGAAGTCAAGGGGCTAAACGTTCAAAGAGCAAACGCTAAGGACTGAAAGATTTCAAAGTGCTCAACGTTCAAAGAGCAAACGCTAAAGACTGAAAGATTTCAAAGTGCTCAACGTTCAAAGAGCAAACGCTAAAGACTGAAAGATTTCAAAGTGCTCAACGTTCAAAGAGCAAACGCTAAAGACTGGAAGATTTCAAAGTGCTAAACGCTGAAAATAACCTGAAGTCAATGGGCTAAACGTTCAAAGAGCAAACGCTAAGGACTGAAAGATTTCAAAGTGCTCAACGTTCAAAGAGCAAACGCTAAAGACTGAAAGATTTCAAAGTGCTCAACGTTCAAAGAGCAAACGCTAAAGACTGAAAGATTTCAAAGTGCTAAACGTTCAAAGGGCAAACGCTAAAGACTGAAAGATTTCAAAGTGCTAAACGCTTAAAATAACCTGAAGTCAAGGGGCTAAACGTTCAAAGAGCAAACGCTAAAGACTGAAAGATTTCAAAGCGCTAAACGTTCAAAGAGCAAACGCTAAAGACTGAAAGATTTCAAAGTGCTAAACGTTCAAAGAGCAAACGCTAAAGTCTAAAAGATTTCAAAGTGCTAAACGCTGAAAATAACCTGAAGTCAAGGGGCTAAACGTTCAAAGAGCAAACGCTAAAGTCTAAAAGATTTCAAAGTGCTAAACGCTTAATATAACCTGAAGTCAAGGGGCTAAACGTTCAAAGAGCAAACGCTAAAGTCTAAAAGATTTCAAAGTGCTCAACGTTCAAAGAGCAAACGCTAAACACTGAAAGATTTCAAAGTGCTAAACGTTCAGAGAGCAAACGCTAAAGACTGAAAGATTTCAAAGTGCTCAACGTTCAAAGGGCAAACGCTAAAGACTGAAAGATTTCAAAGTGCTCAACGTTCAAAGAGCAAACGCTAAAGACTGAAAGATTTCAAAGTGCTCAACGTTCAAAGAGCAAACGCTAAAGTCTAAAAGATTTCAAAGTGCTAAACGCTGAAAATAACCTGAAGTCAAGGGGCTAAACGTTCAAAGAGCAAACGCTAAAGACTGGAAGATTTCAAAGTGCTAAACGCTGAAAATAACCTGAAGTCAATGGGCTAAACGTTCAAAGAGCAAACGCTAAGGACTGAAAGATTTCAAAGTGCTAAACGTTCAGAGAGCAAACGCTAAACACTGAAAGATTTCAAAGTGCTAAACGTTCAGAGAGCAAACGCTAAACACTGAAAGATTTCAAAGTGCTAAACGTTCAAAGAGCAAACGCTAAAGACTGAAAGATTTCAAAGTGCTAAACGCTGAAAATAACCTGAAGTCAATGGGCTAAACGTTCAGAGAGCAAACGCTAAACACTGAAAGATTTCAAAGTGCTAAACGTTCAGAGAGCAAACGCTAAACACTGAAAGATTTCAAAGTGCTAAACGTTCAGAGAGCAAACGCTAAACACTGAAAGATTTCAAAGTGCTAAACGCTGAAAATAACCTGAAGTCAAGGGGCTAAACGTTCAAAGAGCAAACGCTAAAGTCTAAAAGATTTCAAAGTGCTAAACGCTGAAAATAACCTGAAGTCAATGGGCTAAACGTTCAAAGAGCAAACGCTAAGGACTGAAAGATTTCAAAGTGCTCAACGTTCAAAGAGCAAACGCTAAAGACTGAAAGATTTCAAAGTGCTCAACGTTCAAAGAGCAAACGCTAAAGACTGAAAGATTTCAAAGTGCTAAACGTTCAAAGGGCAAACGCTAAAGACTGAAAGATTTCAAAGTGCTAAACGCTTAAAATAACCTGAAGTCAAGGGGCTAAACGTTCAAAGAGCAAACGCTAAAGACTGAAAGATTTCAAAGCGCTAAACGTTCAAAGAGCAAACGCTAAAGACTGAAAGATTTCAAAGTGCTAAACGTTCAAAGAGCAAACGCTAAAGTCTAAAAGATTTCAAAGTGCTAAACGCTGAAAATAACCTGAAGTCAAGGGGCTAAACGTTCAAAGAGCAAACGCTAAAGTCTAAAAGATTTCAAAGTGCTAAACGCTTAATATAACCTGAAGTCAAGGGGCTAAACGTTCAAAGAGCAAACGCTAAAGTCTAAAAGATTTCAAAGTGCTCAACGTTCAAAGAGCAAACGCTAAACACTGAAAGATTTCAAAGTGCTAAACGTTCAGAGAGCAAACGCTAAAGACTGAAAGATTTCAAAGTGCTCAACGTTCAAAGGGCAAACGCTAAAGTCTAAAAGATTTCAAAGTGCTAAACGCTGAAAATAACCTGAAGTCAAGGGGCTAAACGTTCAAAGAGCAAACGCTAAAGACTGGAAGATTTCAAAGTGCTAAACGCTGAAAATAACCTGAAGTCAATGGGCTAAACGTTCAAAGAGCAAACGCTAAGGACTGAAAGATTTCAAAGTGCTAAACGTTCAGAGAGCAAACGCTAAACACTGAAAGATTTCAAAGTGCTAAACGTTCAGAGAGCAAACGCTAAACACTGAAAGATTTCAAAGTGCTAAACGTTCAAAGAGCAAACGCTAAAGACTGAAAGATTTCAAAGTGCTAAACGCTGAAAATAACCTGAAGTCAATGGGCTAAACGTTCAGAGAGCAAACGCTAAACACTGAAAGATTTCAAAGTGCTAAACGTTCAGAGAGCAAACGCTAAACACTGAAAGATTTCAAAGTGCTAAACGTTCAGAGAGCAAACGCTAAACACTGAAAGATTTCAAAGTGCTAAACGTTCAAAGAGCAAACGCTAAAGACTGAAAGATTTCAAAGTGCTAAACGCTGAAAATAACCTGAAGTCAATGGGCTAAACGTTCAGAGAGCAAACGCTAAACACTGAAAGATTTCAAAGTGCTAAACGTTCAGAGAGCAAACGCTAAACACTGAAAGATTTCAAAGTGCTAAACGTTCAGAGAGCAAACGCTAAACACTGAAAGATTTCAAAGTGCTAAACGCTGAAAATAACCTGAAGTCAAGGGGCTAAACGTTCAAAGAGCAAACGCTAAAGTCTAAAAGATTTCAAAGTGCTAAACGCTTAATATAACCTGAAGTCAAGGGGCTAAACGTTCAAAGAGCAAACGCTAAAGTCTAAAAGATTTCAAAGTGCTCAACGTTCAAAGAGCAAACGCTAAACACTGAAAGATTTCAAAGTGCTAAACGTTCAGAGAGCAAACGCTAAAGACTGAAAGATTTCAAAGTGCTCAACGTTCAAAGGGCAAACGCTAAAGACTGAAAGATTTCAAAGTGCTCAACGTTCAAAGAGCAAACGCTAAAGACTGAAAGATTTCAAAGTGCTCAACGTTCAAAGAGCAAACGCTAAAGTCTAAAAGATTTCAAAGTGCTAAACGCTGAAAATAACCTGAAGTCAATGGGCTAAACGTTCAAAGAGCAAACGCTAAGGACTGAAAGATTTCAAAGTGCTAAACGTTCAGAGAGCAAACGCTAAACACTGAAAGATTTCAAAGTGCTAAACGTTCAGAGAGCAAACGCTAAACACTGAAAGATTTCAAAGTGCTAAACGTTCAGAGAGCAAACGCTAAACACTGAAAGATTTCAAAGTGCTAAACGTTCAGAGAGCAAACGCTAAACACTGAAAGATTTCAAAGTGCTAAACGCTGAAAATAACCTGAAGTCAAGGGGCTAAACGTTCAAAGAGCAAACGCTAAAGACTGAAAGATTTCAAAGTGCTAAACGTTCAAAGAGCAAACGCTAAAGACTGAAAGATTTCAAAGTGCTAAACGTTCAGAGAGCAAACGCTAAAGACTGAAAGATTTCAAAGTGCTAAACGCTGAAAATAACCTGAAGTCAAGAGGCTAAACGTTCAAAGAGCAAACGCTAAAGACTGAAAGATTTCAAAGTGCTAAACGTTCAGAGAGCAAACGCTAAAGACTGAAAGATTTCAAAGTGCTAAACGCTGAAAATAACCTGAAGTCAAGGGGCTAAACGTTCAAAGAGCAAACGCTAAAGACTGAAAGATTTCCAAGTGCTAAACGTTCAAAGAGCAAACGCTAAAGACTGAAAGATTTCAAAACGTTCAAAGAGCAAACGCTAAAGACTGAAAGATTTCAAAGTGCTAAACGTTCAAAGGGCAAACGCTAAAGACTGAAAGATTTCAAAGCGCTAAACGTTCAAAGAGCAAACGCTAAAGACTGAAAGATTTCAAAGTGCTAAACGATGAAAATAACCTGAAGTCAAGGGGCTAAACGTTCAAAGAGCAAACGCTAAAGTCTAAAAGATTTCAAAACGTTCAAAGAGCAAACGCTAAAGACTGAAAGATTTCAAAGTGCTAAACGTTCAAAGAGCAAACGCTAAAGACTGAAAGATTTCAAAGTGCTAAACGCTGAAAATAACCTGAAGTCAAGGGGCTAAACGTTCAAAGAGCAAACGCTAAAGACTGAAAGATTTCAAAGTGCTAAACGTTCAAAGAGCAAACGCTAAAGACTGAAAGATTTCAAAGTGCTAAACGTTCAGAGAGCAAACGCTAAAGACTGAAAGATTTCAAAGTGCTAAACGCTGAAAATAACCTGAAGTCAAGAGGCTAAACGTTCAAAGAGCAAACGCTAAAGACTGAAAGATTTCAAAGTGCTAAACGTTCAGAGAGCAAACGCTAAAGACTGAAAGATTTCAAAGTGCTCAACGTTCAAAGAGCAAACGCTAAAGTCTAAAAGATTTCAAAGTGCTAAACGTTCAGAGAGCAAACGCTAAAGACTGAAAGATTTCAAAGTGCTAAACGTTCATAGAGCAAACGCTAAGGACTGAAAGATTTCAAAGTGCTCAACGTTCAAAGGGCAAACGCTAAAGACTGAAAGATTTCAAAGTGCTAAACGTTCAGAGAGCAAACGCTAAGGACTGAAAGATTTCAAAGTGCTCAACGTTCAAAGGGCAAACGCTAAAGACTGAAAGATTTCAAAGTGCTAAACGTTCAGAGAGCAAACGCTAAGGACTGAAAGATTTCAAAGTGCTAAACGTTCAAAGAGCAAACGCTAAAGACTGAAAGATTTCAAAGTGCTAAACGTTCAAAGAGCAAACGCTAAAGTCTAAAAGATTTCAAAGCGCTAAACATTCAAAGAGCAAACGCTAAAGACTGAAAGATTTCAAAGTGCTAAACGTTCAAAGAGCCAACGCTAAAGACTGAAAGATTTCAAAGTGCTAAACGCTGAAAATAACCTGAAGTCAAGGGGCTAAACGTTCAAAGAGCAAATGCTAAAGTCTAAAAGATTTCAAAGTGCTAAACGCTTAAAATAACCTGAAGTCAAGGGGCTAAACGTTCAAAGAGCAAACGCTAAAGACTGAAAGATTTCAAAGTGCTAAACGTTCAGAGAGCAAACGCTAAAGTCTAAAAGATTTCAAAGTGCTAAACGTTCAAAGAGCAAACGCTGAAGTCTAAAAGATTTCAAAGTGCTAAACGTTCAAAGGGCAAACGCTAAAGACTGGAAGATTTCAAAGTGCTAAACGCTGAAAATAACCTGAAGTCAAGGGGCTAAACGTTCAAAGAGCAAACGCTAAAGACTGAAAGATTTCAAAGTGCTAAACGTTCAAAGAGCAAACGCTAAAGACCGAAAGATTTCAAAGTGCTAAACGTTCAAAGGGCAAACGCTAAAGACTGAAAGATTTCAAAGTGCTAAACGCTTAAAATAACTTGAAGTCAAGGGGCTAAACGTTCAAAGAGCAAACGCTAAAGACTGAAAGATTTCAAAGTGCTAAATGTTCAAAGAGCAAACGCTAAAGTCTAAAAGATTTCAAAGTGCTAAACGCTGAAAATAACCTGAAGTCAAGGGGCTAAACGTTCAAAGACCAAACGCTAAAGTCTAAAAGATTTCAAAGTGCTAAACGCTGAATATAACCTGAAGTCAAGGGGCTAAACGTTCAAAGAGCAAACGCTAAAGACTGAAAGATTTCAAAGTGCTAAACGCTGAAAATAACCTGAAGTCAAGGGGCTAAACGTTCAAAGAGGAAACGCTAAAGTGTAAAAGATTTCAAAGTGCTAAACGCTGAATATAACCTGAAGTCAAGGGGCTAAACGTTCAAAGAGCAAACGCTAAAGTCTAAAAGATTTCAAAGTGCTCAACGTTCAAAGAGCAAACGCTAAAGACTGAAAGATTTCAAAGTGCTAAACGTTCAAAGAGCAAACGCTAAAGACTGAAAGATTTCAAAGCGCTAAACGTTCAAAGAGCAAACGCTAAAGACTGAAAGATTTCAAAGTGCTAAACGCTGAAAATAACCTGAAGTCAAGGGGCTAAACGTTCAAAGAGCAAACGCTAAAGACTGAAAGATTTCAAAGTGCTAAACGTTCAAAGGGCAAACGCTAAAGACTGAAAGATTTCAAAGTGCTAAACGTTCAAAGAGCAAACGCTAAAGTCTAAAAGATTTCAAAGTGCTAAACGCTGAAAATAACCTGAAGTCAAGGGGCTAAACGTTCAAAGAGCAAACGCTAAAGTCTAAAAGATTTCAAAGTGCTAAACGCTGAATATAACCTGAAGTCAAGGGGCTAAACGTTCAAAGAGCAAACGCTAAAGTCTAAAAGATTTCAAAGTGCTAAACGCTGAATATAACCTGAAGTCAAGGGGCTAAACGTTCAAAGAGCAAACGCTAAAGTCTAAAAGATTTCAAAGTGCTCAACGTTCAATGAGCAAACGCTAAAGACTGAAAGATTTCAAAGTGCTAAACGTTCAAAGAGCAAACGCTAAAGACTGAAAGATTTCAAAGTGCTAAACGTTCAAAGGGCAAACGCTAAAGACTGAAAGATTTCAAAGTGCTAAACGCTTAAAATAACCTGAAGTCAAGGGGCTAAACGTTCAAAGAGCAAACGCTAAAGACTGAAAGATTTCAAAGCGCTAAACGTTCAAAGAGCAAACGATAAAGACTGAAAGATTTCAAAGTGCTAAACGTTCAAAGAGCAAACGCTAAAGTCTAAAAGATTTCAAAGTGCTAAACGCTGAAAATAACCTGAAGTCAAGGGGCTAAACTGTTAAGTATATGAAAAGAAATACTTGCTTAGTCATTAAAATTGTGTGTGTATGGCTATCTCAGGGTTAAACAGAGAAAGTCTATCTGTGGGCAATTACCTTGAGATAGAGGCTGTTCTGGGAACCTTGCCAAGATTCTAAGTTAGCCTCATCACAGCTGTATGTAATGTAGATAAGAATTGTGTAGATCTGTATATAGTTTCTCACTTGTGTAAAATGGAACTGATCGCTGCTCTCTGATCACTGCTCTATGATCACTGCTCTCTGTGTATGCCTCAGTGTGCTGATCTGAACTGATCTGAATTGAACTGCACAGAAGCCTGAAGGAAATAAACCAGCTCTGCTGTGTAAGACCTGCGTGATGTGTGTTTGTTTCTGAGCACAAACAGAGTTCCAGAAGGAGAAAAGTTCTGGCACAATAACCCAACAAAGGTTATGGGCCCAGTCTAGACCAGCCTAGACCAGTCCAGTCCAGGCAAGCTACGTCAGCATAACTAGAAGAACCAGAACTTGATGGGAATGGTGCAGTATCAGAACCAGAACCAAGAGTCTGCTAAAACAGAAAACTGTTGATGAAGGAAGACATCAAGCTAAAGCCAGTGCTGCAAAGTGAGGAAAAATCTCAGTCAGCTGACTCTGAGGAGGACTCTGAGCAGGAGGACGGTGAGATACCAATTCTTAAAGCAGAGGAAATGGCAGGAGCTAATATGTCTGGTTTGCATCAATTGTTAGAAAAGCTGAATGACTCTAACTATGCATTATGGTCTTACAAAATGCAAATGTATCTGATTCAGGCTGAACTGTGGTATGTAGTCACAGAGGATCCACCAGATAGAGCAAATCCACAGAATGCTAAATGGTTTAAGGATGATGCAAAAGCAATGGCAGTTATTGCATTAGCTGTGGAAGACTCTCAAATTTCCTTCATTCAGTTTTTGAATACATCAAAAGAGTGCTGGAATGCGCTACAAGCTGTATATCAAAGAGAAACAGCGGGCAGTAAAATAATTCTAACCCGGAAGCTGTATGGAATGAAGCTAAAACCAGGGGAGTCTATGTCAAACCATTTGAAAAGCATGAGAGAAATCTTCAATCAACTCAGGGCACGAGGGATGGAGTTTACAAATATACACCAAGTCTATGTGATTTTGTCAAGTCTTGATTCATCGTACGACGCGGTTGTCACCATGATGGAAAGTCAAGAGGAGAAAAATTTAACCCTCGAGTATGTAGCTGGAAAACTACTGGAAACCTATGAAAGAAGACAAGCTTCAAAACAACAGAGTCTTAAACTTCCTGTGGCTGAATTTCAACAAAGCCATAAATCTTCTGACGTGGTGGCTGCATTAAAGGCAAGGAAATGCTTTAATTGTGGTTCCACAGAACACTTAAGGCGGGATTGCAACAACAAGAAGAAAAAGCAGTCAACAGCAAAGTGGAGAGAAGAAAACAACATGAATGAAGCTGAATCAACAAAGAAGTGTCTTCTAGCAAGAGTCAAAGAGACAATGAATCCTTGGTTTTTGGACTCTGGGGCTTCAATAAGTATGGCAAAAGACAAACTTTCATTTGTAACCTTGGAAACTTCTACTTCAGAGCAAAAGTGTGTTACCCTTGCAAATGGAACAAAAATCCAGATTTGTGGTGTGGGTAATGTATATTTTGATTGTCTGGGAGTTGAACTACAAAGTGTTTTATATGTACCAGAATTAGAAACAAACCTTCTAAGTGTGTTTCAGTTAACAGAAATGGGGTATGAGGTTTGTTTTACTGAAGAAAATTGTACTATAAAACAGGGAAACAAGGTGTGTGTGCAGGGAATAATGAAAGAATCTTTGTATGTGATTAATACTTGTACAAAAAATGAAGTTGTAGCCAGCAAAGTCACAACAAAAACAATAGCCAATTGCAAACCACACCAAGAGTGTATCCATTTAATTCATAAAAGGTTTGGTCATGCTAACTATAAAACAATTTCTAAGATTCCAGAATTGTGTGAAGGGGTGAAAATCAAACCATGTTCTAACTATGTAGAATGTAATGTATGCAGTGAAACCAAGTGTCATAAGTCAAACATTCCAAAACATAGTGAGAGAACAACAAAAAGAATTTTTGAATTAATACATGCAGATCTTGCAGGTCCTTTTGAGACAAGTCAAGGAGGAAACAGATTTTTCTTGTCTATTGTTGATGATTACAGTAGATTTGGATTTGTGTATGTGTTAAAACAGAAGAGTGAAACTTTTGGAAAGTTCAAAGCGTTTGTTAAGTGGAGTAAAAATAGATTTAAAGAACCTATAGCTAATCTAAGAACGGACCGGGGAGGTGAATTTCTTAGCAACCAATTTAAAAAATTCCTCAGTGATGAGGGTATACAACATGACCTTACTGCTCCATATTCACCATTTCAAAATGGAGTTGCAGAAAGGAAAAACAGAACCTTGCAGAACATGTTAAGAGCTCTATTGAAAGAGTCAGGATTGTCTAATCTGTTCTGGGCAGAAGCTTTGTCCACCTCAAATTATTTGTTAAACAGGCTTTACCACTCTGTACATGAAAAAACTCCATATGAAATGTTTTACAAAAGAAAACCTAGAGTGTCACATATACGGGTTTTTGGAAGTAAATGTTTTGCTCATGTTCAGAAAGAAAACAGACCAGGAAAACTAGCTCAAAGAGGTTTGGAATGTAAACTGTTGGGATATGATACACAAACAAAAGGCTATCGTTTGTGGTCTCCATATCACAAAAGTGTAATTGTGAGCAGAGATGTAGTTTTTCATGAACAAATGCAGGAAACAAAACAGTATGTAAGTTTGCCTGTAGAACAGAAAGCTGTAGAAACAGAAGAAATTCCTGAACAATCTCAGCAAGAGAGGGAGGGGGAAGAAACTGTAGAGGAGGAAACTATGCCTGTAACTATGCCAAGACGATCAGAAAGGGAACGCAAAGCTCCAATTCGTTATTCAGATGAATACCAAAGCAAACAGGTTTCTCATAGAGCTTTACTAATAGCCTATGAACCTACTTCATTTGAGGAAATTCAGGAAATGGAACCTACAGAAGCTCAGGGCTGGCATGAAGCAATGTCAGAGGAAATCAGAGCAATGGAAAAAAATGAAACGTGGGAGCTAGTACCTTTACCTGAAGGTCGTAAAGCCATTACCTGTAAATGGGTATTCAAAGTAAAACAAAATGAGAAAGGACAGGTGGAACGTTCAATGGTAAAACACAAAGAGATGCTTTTAAAGCTGGGTCTCAGATTGTAACACAATTTAAACAACATGCGCAAGAGGAGGACTGTTAAGTATATGAAAAGAAATACTTGCTTAGTCATTAAAATTGTGTGTGTATGGCTATCTCAGGGTTAAACAGAGAAAGTCTATCTGTGGGCAATTACCTTGAGATAGAGGCTGTTCTGGGAACCTTGCCAAGATTCTAAGTTAGCCTCATCACAGCTGTATGTAATGTAGATAAGAATTGTGTAGATCTGTATATAGTTTCTCACTTGTGTAAAATGGAACTGATCGCTGCTCTCTGATCACTGCTCTATGATCACTGCTCTCTGTGTATGCCTCAGTGTGCTGATCTGAACTGATCTGAATTGAACTGCACAGAAGCCTGAAGGAAATAAACCAGCTCTGCTGTGTAAGACCTGCGTGATGTGTGTTTGTTTCTGAGCACAAACAGAGTTCCAGAAGGAGAAAAGTTCTGGCACAATAACCCAACATAAACGTTCAAAGAGCAAACGCTAAAGTCTAAAAGATTTCAAAGTGCTAAACGCTTAATATAACCTGAAGTCAAGGGGCTAAACGTTCAAAGAGCAAACGCTAAAGTCTAAAAGATTTCAAAGTGCTCAACGTTCAAAGAGCAAACGCTAAACACTGAAAGATTTCAAAGTGCTAAACGCTTAATATAACCTGAAGTCAAGGGGCTAAACGTTCAAAGAGCAAACGCTAAAGTCTAAAAGATTTCAAAGTGCTCAACGTTCAAAGAGCAAACGCTAAACACTGAAAGATTTCAAAGTGCTAAACGTTCAGAGAGCAAACGCTAAAGACTGAAAGATTTCAAAGTGCTCAACGTTCAAAGGGCAAACGCTAAAGACTGAAAGATTTCAAAGTGCTCAACGTTCAAAGAGCAAACGCTAAAGACTGAAAGATTTCAAAGTGCTCAACGTTCAAAGAGCAAACGCTAAAGTCTAAAAGATTTCAAAGTGCTAAACGCTGAAAATAACCTGAAGTCAAGGGGCTAAACGTTCAAAGAGCAAACGCTAAGGACTGAAAGATTTCAAAGTGCTCAACGTTCAAAGAGCAAACGCTAAAGACTGAAAGATTTCAAAGTGCTCAACGTTCAAAGAGCAAACGCTAAAGACTGAAAGATTTCAAAGTGCTCAACGTTCAAAGAGCAAACGCTAAAGACTGGAAGATTTCAAAGTGCTAAACGCTGAAAATAACCTGAAGTCAATGGGCTAAACGTTCAAAGAGCAAACGCTAAGGACTGAAAGATTTCAAAGTGCTCAACGTTCAAAGAGCAAACGCTAAAGACTGAAAGATTTCAAAGTGCTCAACGTTCAAAGAGCAAACGCTAAAGACTGAAAGATTTCAAAGTGCTAAACGTTCAAAGGGCAAACGCTAAAGACTGAAAGATTTCAAAGTGCTAAACGCTTAAAATAACCTGAAGTCAAGGGGCTAAACGTTCAAAGAGCAAACGCTAAAGACTGAAAGATTTCAAAGCGCTAAACGTTCAAAGAGCAAACGCTAAAGACTGAAAGATTTCAAAGTGCTAAACGTTCAAAGAGCAAACGCTAAAGTCTAAAAGATTTCAAAGTGCTAAACGCTGAAAATAACCTGAAGTCAAGGGGCTAAACGTTCAAAGAGCAAACGCTAAAGTCTAAAAGATTTCAAAGTGCTAAACGCTTAATATAACCTGAAGTCAAGGGGCTAAACGTTCAAAGAGCAAACGCTAAAGTCTAAAAGATTTCAAAGTGCTAAACGCTTAATATAACCTGAAGTCAAGGGGCTAAACGTTCAAAGAGCAAACGCTAAACACTGAAAGATTTCAAAGTGCTAAACGTTCAGAGAGCAAACGCTAAAGACTGAAAGATTTCAAAGTGCTCAACGTTCAAAGGGCAAACGCTAAAGACTGAAAGATTTCAAAGTGCTCAACGTTCAAAGAGCAAACGCTAAAGACTGAAAGATTTCAAAGTGCTCAACGTTCAAAGAGCAAACGCTAAAGTCTAAAAGATTTCAAAGTGCTAAACGCTGAAAATAACCTGAAGTCAAGGGGCTAAACGTTCAAAGAGCAAACGCTAAAGACTGGAAGATTTCAAAGTGCTAAACGCTGAAAATAACCTGAAGTCAATGGGCTAAACGTTCAAAGAGCAAACGCTAAGGACTGAAAGATTTCAAAGTGCTAAACGTTCAGAGAGCAAACGCTAAACACTGAAAGATTTCAAAGTGCTAAACGTTCAGAGAGCAAACGCTAAACACTGAAAGATTTCAAAGTGCTAAACGTTCAAAGAGCAAACGCTAAAGACTGAAAGATTTCAAAGTGCTAAACGCTGAAAATAACCTGAAGTCAATGGGCTAAACGTTCAGAGAGCAAACGCTAAACACTGAAAGATTTCAAAGTGCTAAACGTTCAGAGAGCAAACGCTAAACACTGAAAGATTTCAAAGTGCTAAACGTTCAGAGAGCAAACGCTAAACACTGAAAGATTTCAAAGTGCTAAACGCTGAAAATAACCTGAAGTCAAGGGGCTAAACGTTCAAAGAGCAAACGCTAAAGTCTAAAAGATTTCAAAGTGCTAAACGCTTAATATAACCTGAAGTCAAGGGGCTAAACGTTCAAAGAGCAAACGCTAAAGTCTAAAAGATTTCAAAGTGCTCAACGTTCAAAGAGCAAACGCTAAACACTGAAAGATTTCAAAGTGCTAAACGTTCAGAGAGCAAACGCTAAAGACTGAAAGATTTCAAAGTGCTCAACGTTCAAAGGGCAAACGCTAAAGACTGAAAGATTTCAAAGTGCTCAACGTTCAAAGAGCAAACGCTAAAGACTGAAAGATTTCAAAGTGCTCAACGTTCAAAGAGCAAACGCTAAAGTCTAAAAGATTTCAAAGTGCTAAACGCTGAAAATAACCTGAAGTCAAGGGGCTAAACGTTCAAAGAGCAAACGCTAAAGACTGGAAGATTTCAAAGTGCTAAACGCTGAAAATAACCTGAAGTCAATGGGCTAAACGTTCAAAGAGCAAACGCTAAGGACTGAAAGATTTCAAAGTGCTAAACGTTCAGAGAGCAAACGCTAAACACTGAAAGATTTCAAAGTGCTAAACGTTCAGAGAGCAAACGCTAAACACTGAAAGATTTCAAAGTGCTAAACGTTCAAAGAGCAAACGCTAAAGACTGAAAGATTTCAAAGTGCTAAACGCTGAAAATAACCTGAAGTCAATGGGCTAAACGTTCAGAGAGCAAACGCTAAACACTGAAAGATTTCAAAGTGCTAAACGTTCAGAGAGCAAACGCTAAACACTGAAAGATTTCAAAGTGCTAAACGTTCAGAGAGCAAACGCTAAACACTGAAAGATTTCAAAGTGCTAAACGCTGAAAATAACCTGAAGTCAAGGGGCTAAACGTTCAAAGAGCAAACGCTAAAGACTGAAAGATTTCAAAGTGCTAAACGTTCAAAGAGCAAACGCTAAAGACTGAAAGATTTCAAAGTGCTAAACGTTCAGAGAGCAAACGCTAAAGACTGAAAGATTTCAAAGTGCTAAACGCTGAAAATAACCTGAAGTCAAGAGGCTAAACGTTCAAAGAGCAAACGCTAAAGACTGAAAGATTTCAAAGTGCTAAACGTTCAGAGAGCAAACGCTAAAGACTGAAAGATTTCAAAGTGCTAAACGCTGAAAATAACCTGAAGTCAAGGGGCTAAACGTTCAAAGAGCAAACGCTAAAGACTGAAAGATTTCCAAGTGCTAAACGTTCAAAGAGCAAACGCTAAAGACTGAAAGATTTCAAAACGTTCAAAGAGCAAACGCTAAAGACTGAAAGATTTCAAAGTGCTAAACGTTCAAAGGGCAAACACTAAAGACTGAAAGATTTCAAAGTGCTCAACGTTCAAAGAGCAAACGCTAAAGTCTAAAAGATTTCAAAGTGCTAAACACTGAAAATAACCTGAAGTCAAGGGGCTAAACGTTCAAAGAGCAAACGCTAAAGACTGAAAGATTTCAAAGTGCTAAACGTTCAAAGAGCAAACGCTAAAGACTGAAAGATTTCAAAGTGCTAAACGCTGAAAATAACCTGAAGTCAAGGGGCTAAACGTTCAAAGAGCAAACGCTAAGGACTGAAAGATTTCAAAGTGCTAAACGTTCAGAGAGCAAACGCTAAGGACTGAAAGATTTCAAAGTGCTAAACGTTCAAAGGGCAAACGCTAAAGACTGAAAGATTTCAAAGTGCTAAACGTTCAAAGAGCAAACGCTAAAGACTGAAAGATTTCAAAGTGCTAAACGCTGAAAATAACCTGAAGTCAAGGGGCTAAACGTTCAGAGAGCAAACGCTAAACACTGAAAGATTTCAAAGTGCTAAACGTTCAAAGAGCAAACGCTAAAGACTGAAAGATTTCAAAGTGCTAAACGCTGAAAATAACCTGAAGTCAAGGGGCTAAACGTTCAAAGAGCAAACGCTAAAGACTGAAAGATTTCAAAGTGCTAAACGTACAAAGAGCAAACGCTAAAGACTGAAAGATTTCAAAGTGCTAAACGTTCAGAGAGCAAACGCTAAAGACTGAAAGATTTCAAAGTGCTAAACGCTGAAAATAACCTGAAGTCAAGAGGCTAAACGTTCAAAGAGCAAACGCTAAAGACTGAAAGATTTCAAAGTGCTAAACGTTCAGAGAGCAAACGCTAAAGACTGAAAGATTTCAAAGTGCTAAACGATGAAAATAAACTGAAGTCAAGGGGCTAAAAGTTCAAAGAGCAAACGCTAAAGTCTAAAAGATTTAAAAACGTTCAAAGAGCAAACGCTAAAGACTGAAAGATTTCAAAGTGCTAAACGTTCAGAGAGCAAACGCTAAAGACTGAAAGATTTCAAAGTGCTCAACGTTCAAAGGGCAAACACTAAAGACTGAAAGATTTCAAAGTGCTCAACGTTCAAAGAGCAAACGCTAAAGACTGAAAGATTTCAAAGTGCTAAACGTTCAAAGAGCAAACGCTAAAGACTGAAAGATTTCAAAGTGCTCAACGTTCAAAGAGCAAACGCTAAAGTCTAAAAGATTTCAAAGTGCTAAACGTTCAGAGAGCAAACGCTAAAGACTGAAAGATTTCAAAGTGCTAAACGTTCATAGAGCAAACGCTAAAGACTGAAAGATTTCAAAGTGCTCAACGTTCAAAGGGCAAACGCTAAAGACTGAAAGATTTCAAAGTGCTAAACGTTCAGAGAGCAAACGCTAAGGACTGAAAGATTTCAAAGTGCTAAACGTTCAAAGAGCAAACGCTAAAGACTGAAAGATTTCAAAGTGCTAAACGTTCAAAGAGCAAACGCTAAAGTCTAAAAGATTTCAAAGCGCTAAACATTCAAAGAGCAAACGCTAAAGTCTAAAAGATTTCAAAGTGCTAAACGCTTAAAATAACCTGAAGTCAAGGGGCTAAACGTTCAAAGAGCAAACGCTAAGGACTGAAAGATTTCAAAGTGCTAAACGTTCAGAGAGCAAACGCTAAGGACTGAAAGATTTCAAAGTGCTAAACGTTCAAAGAGCAAACGCTAAAGACTGAAAGATTTCAAAGCGCTAAACGTTCAAAGAGCAAACGCTAAAGTCTAAAAGATTTCAAAGCGCTAAACGTTCAAAGAGCAAACGCTAAAGTCTAAAAGATTTCAAAGTGCTAAACGCTGAAAATAACCTGAAGTCAAGGGGCTAAACGTTCAAAGAGCAAACGCTAAAGACTGAAAGATTTCAAAGCGCTAAACGTTCAAAGAGCAAACGCTAAAGACTGAAAGATTTCAAAGCGCTAAACGTTCAAAGAGCAAACGCTAAAGACTGAAAGATTTCAAAGTGCTCAACGTTCAAAGAGCAAACGCTAAAGTCTAAAAGATTTCAAAGTGCTAAACGTTCAAAGAGCAAACGCTAAAGTCTAAAAGATTTCAAAGTGCTAAACGCTGAAAATAACCTTAAGTCAAGGGGCTAAACGTTCAAAGAGCAAACGCTAAAGACTGAAAGATTTCAAAGTGCTAAACGTTCAAAGAGCAAACGCTAAAGACTGAAAGATTTCAAAGTGCTAAACGTTCAAAGAGCAAACGCTAAAGTCTAAAAGATTTCAAAGTGCTAAACGCTGAAAATAACCTGAAGTCAAGGGGCTAAACGTTCAAAGAGCAAACGCTAAAGACTGAAAGATTTCAAAGTGCTAAACGCTGAAAATAACCTGAAGTCAAGGGGCTAAACGTTCAAAGAGCAAACGCTAAAGTCTAAAAGATTTCAAAGTGCTAAACGCTTAATATAACCTGAAGTCAAGGGGCTAAACGTTCAAAGAGCAAACGCTAAAGTCTAAAAGATTTCAAAGTGCTCAACGTTCAAAGAGCAAACGCTAAACACTGAAAGATTTCAAAGTGCTAAACGTTCAGAGAGCAAACGCTAAAGACTGAAAGATTTCAAAGTGCTCAACGTTCAAAGGGCAAACGCTAAAGACTGAAAGATTTCAAAGTGCTCAACGTTCAAAGAGCAAACGCTAAAGACTGAAAGATTTCAAAGTGCTCAACGTTCAAAGAGCAAACGCTAAAGTCTAAAAGATTTCAAAGTGCTAAACGCTGAAAATAACCTGAAGTCAAGGGGCTAAACGTTCAAAGAGCAAACGCTAAAGACTGGAAGATTTCAAAGTGCTAAACGCTGAAAATAACCTGAAGTCAATGGGCTAAACGTTCAAAGAGCAAACGCTAAGGACTGAAAGATTTCAAAGTGCTAAACGTTCAGAGAGCAAACGCTAAACACTGAAAGATTTCAAAGTGCTAAACGTTCAGAGAGCAAACGCTAAACACTGAAAGATTTCAAAGTGCTAAACGTTCAAAGAGCAAACGCTAAAGACTGAAAGATTTCAAAGTGCTAAACGCTGAAAATAACCTGAAGTCAATGGGCTAAACGTTCAGAGAGCAAACGCTAAACACTGAAAGATTTCAAAGTGCTAAACGTTCAGAGAGCAAACGCTAAACACTGAAAGATTTCAAAGTGCTAAACGTTCAGAGAGCAAACGCTAAACACTGAAAGATTTCAAAGTGCTAAACGCTGAAAATAACCTGAAGTCAAGGGGCTAAACGTTCAAAGAGCAAACGCTAAAGACTGAAAGATTTCAAAGTGCTAAACGTTCAAAGAGCAAACGCTAAAGACTGAAAGATTTCAAAGTGCTAAACGTTCAGAGAGCAAACGCTAAAGACTGAAAGATTTCAAAGTGCTAAACGTTCAAAGAGCAAACGCTAAAGTCTAAAAGATTTCAAAGTGCTAAACGCTGAAAATAACCTGAAGTCAAGGGGCTAAACGTTCAAAGAGCAAACGCTAAAGACTGAAAGATTTCAAAGTGCTAAATGTTCAAAGAGCAAACGCTAAAGACTGAAAGATTTCAAAGTGCTAAACGCTGAAAATAACCTGAAGTCAAGGGGCTAAACGTTCAAAGAGCAAACGCTAAAGACTGAAAGATTTCCAAGTGCTAAACGTTCAAAGAGCAAACGCTAAAGACTGAAAGATTTCAAAACGTTCAAAGAGCAAACGCTAAAGACTGAAAGATTTCAAAACGTTCAAAGAGCAAACGCTAAAGACTGAAAGATTTCAAAGTGCTAAACGTTCAAAGGGCAAACGCTAAAGACTGAAAGATTTCAAAGCGCTAAACGTTCAAAGAGCAAACGCTAAAGACTGAAAGATTTCAAAGTGCTAAACGATGAAAATAACCTGAAGTCAAGGGGCTAAACGTTCAAAGAGCAAACGCTAAAGTCTAAAAGATTTCAAAACGTTCAAAGAGCAAACGCTAAAGACTGAAAGATTTCAAAGTGCTAAACGTTCAGAGAGCAAACGCTAAAGACTGAAAGATTTCAAAGTGCTCAACGTTCAAAGGGCAAACACTAAAGACTGAAAGATTTCAAAGTGCTCAACGTTCAAAGAGCAAACGCTAAAGTCTAAAAGATTTCAAAGCGCTAAACATTCAAAGAGCAAACGCTAAAGTCTAAAAGATTTCAAAGTGCTAAACGCTTAAAATAACCTGAAGTCAAGGGGCTAAACATTCAAAGAGCAAACGCTAAAGACTGAAAGATTTCAAAGTGCTAAACGTTCAAAGAGCAAACGCTAAAGACTGAAAGATTTCAAAGTGCTAAACGCTGAAAATAACCTGAAGTCAAGGGGCTAAACGTTCAAAGAGCAAACGCTAAGGACTGAAAGATTTCAAAGTGCTAAACGTTCAGAGAGCAAACGCTAAGGACTGAAAGATTTCAAAGTGCTAAACGTTCAAAGGGCAAACGCTAAAGACTGAAAGATTTCAAAGTGCTAAACGTTCAAAGAGCAAACGCTAAAGACTGAAAGATTTCAAAGTGCTAAACGCTGAAAATAACCTGAAGTCAAGGGGCTAAACGTTCAGAGAGCAAACGCTAAACACTGAAAGATTTCAAAGTGCTAAACGTTCAAAGAGCAAACGCTAAAGACTGAAAGATTTCAAAGTGCTAAACGCTGAAAATAACCTGAAGTCAAGGGGCTAAACGTTCAAAGAGCAAACGCTAAAGACTGAAAGATTTCAAAGTGCTAAACGTTCAAAGAGCAAACGCTAAAGACTGAAAGATTTCAAAGTGCTAAACGTTCAGAGAGCAAACGCTAAAGACTGAAAGATTTCAAAGTGCTAAACGCTGAAAATAAACTGAAGTCAAGGGGCTAAAAGTTCAAAGAGCAAACGCTAAAGTCTAAAAGATTTAAAAACGTTCAAAGAGCAAACGCTAAAGACTGAAAGATTTCAAAGTGCTAAACGTTCAGAGAGCAAACGCTAAAGACTGAAAGATTTCAAAGTGCTAAACGATGAAAATAAACTGAAGTCAAGGGGCTAAAAGTTCAAAGAGCAAACGCTAAAGTCTAAAAGATTTAAAAACGTTCAAAGAGCAAACGCTAAAGACTGAAAGATTTCAAAGTGCTAAACGTTCAGAGAGCAAACGCTAAAGACTGAAAGATTTCAAAGTGCTCAACGTTCAAAGGGCAAACACTAAAGACTGAAAGATTTCAAAGTGCTCAACGTTCAAAGAGCAAACGCTAAAGACTGAAAGATTTCAAAGTGCTAAACGTTCAAAGAGCAAACGCTAAAGACTGAAAGATTTCAAAGTGCTCAACGTTCAAAGAGCAAACGCTAAAGTCTAAAAGATTTCAAAGTGCTAAACGTTCAGAGAGCAAACGCTAAAGACTGAAAGATTTCAAAGTGCTAAACGTTCATAGAGCAAACGCTAAGGACTGAAAGATTTCAAAGTGCTAAACGTTCAAAGAGCAAACGCTAAAGACTGAAAGATTTCAAAGTGCTCAACGTTCAAAGGGCAAACGCTAAAGACTGAAAGATTTCAAAGTGCTAAACGTTCAGAGAGCAAACGCTAAGGACTGAAAGATTTCAAAGTGCTAAACGTTCAAAGAGCAAACGCTAAAGACTGAAAGATTTCAAAGTGCTAAACGTTCAAAGAGCAAACGCTAAAGTCTAAAAGATTTCAAAGCGCTAAACATTCAAAGAGCAAACGCTAAAGTCTAAAAGATTTCAAAGTGCTAAACGCTTAAAATAACCTGAAGTCAAGGGGCTAAACGTTCAAAGAGCAAACGCTAAGGACTGAAAGATTTCAAAGTGCTAAACGTTCAGAGAGCAAACGCTAAGGACTGAAAGATTTCAAAGTGCTAAACGTTCAAAGAGCAAACGCTAAAGACTGAAAGATTTCAAAGTGCTAAACGTTCAAAGAGCAAACGCTAAAGTCTAAAAGATTTCAAAGCGCTAAATGTTCAAAGAGCAAACGCTAAAGTCTAAAAGATTTCAAAGTGCTAAACGCTTAAAATAACCTGAAGTCAAGGGGCTAAACGTTCAAAGAACAAACGCTAAAGACTGAAAGATTTCAAAGCGCTAAACGTTCAAAGAGCAAACGCTAAAGACTGAAAGATTTCAAAGTGCTCAACGTTCAAAGAGCAAACGCTAAAGTCTAAAAGATTTCAAAGTGCTAAACGCTGAAAATAACCTGAAGTCAAGGGGCTAAACGTTCAAAGAGCAAACGCTAAAGACTGAAAGATTTCAAAGCGCTAAACGTTCAAAGAGCAAACGCTAAAGACTGAAAGATTTCAAAGCGCTAAACGTTCAAAGAGCAAACGCTAAAGACTGAAAGATTTCAAAGTGCTCAACGTTCAAAGAGCAAACGCTAAAGTCTAAAAGATTTCAAAGTGCTAAACGTTCAAAGAGCAAACGCTAAAGTCTAAAAGATTTCAAAGTGCTAAACGCTGAAAATAACCTGAAGTCAAGGGGCTAAACGTTCAAAGAGCAAACGCTAAAGACTGAAAGATTTCAAAGTGCTAAACGTTCAAAGAGCAAACGCTAAAGACTGAAAGATTTCAAAGTGCTAAACGTTCAAAGAGCAAACGCTAAAGTCTAAAAGATTTCAAAGTGCTAAACGCTGAAAATAACCTGAAGTCAAGGGGCTAAACGTTCAAAGAGCAAACGCTAAAGACTGAAAGATTTCAAAGTGCTAAATGTTCAAAGAGCAAACGCTAAAGACTGAAAGATTTCAAAGTGCTAAACGCTGAAAATAACCTGAAGTCAAGGGGCTAAACGTTCAAAGAGCAAACGCTAAAGACTGAAAGATTTCAAAGCGCTAAACGTTCAAAGAGCAAACGCTAAAGACTGAAAGATTTCAAAGTGCTAAACGTTCAAAGAGCAAACGCTAAAGACTGAAAGATTTCAAAGTGCTAAACGTTCAAAGAGCAAACGCTAAAGTCTAAAAGATTTCAAAGTGCTAAACGCTGAAAATAACCTGAAGTCAAGGGGCTAAACGTTCAAAGAGCAAACGCTAAAGACTGAAAGATTTCAAAGTGCTAAATGTTCAAAGAGCAAACGCTAAAGACTGAAAGATTTCAAAGTGCTAAACGCTGAAAATAACCTGAAGTCAAGGGGCTAAACGTTCAAAGAGCAAATGCTAAAGTCTAAAAGATTTCAAAGTGCTAAACGCTTAAAATAACCTGAAGTCAAGGGGCTAAACGTTCAAAGAGCAAACGCTAAAGACTGAAAGATTTCAAAGCGCTAAACGTTCAAAGAGCAAACGCTAAAGACTGAAAGATTTCAAAGTGCTCAACGTTCAAAGAGCAAACGCTAAAGTCTAAAAGATTTCAAAGTGCTAAACGTTCAGAGAGCAAACGCTAAAGACTGAAAGATTTCAAAGTGCTAAACGTTCATAGAGCAAACGCTAAGGACTGAAAGATTTCAAAGTGCTAAACGTTCAAAGAGCAAACGCTAAATACTGAAAGATTTCAAAGCGCTAAACGTTCAAAGAGCAAACGCTAAAGACTGAAAGATTTCAAAGTGCTCAACGTTCAAAGAGCCAACGCTAAAGTCTAAAAGATTTCAAAGTGCTAAACGCTGAAAATAACCTGAAGTCAAGGGGCTAAACGTTCAAAGAGCAAACGCTAAAGACTGAAAGATTTCAAAGCGCTAAACGTTCAAAGAGCAAACGCTAAAGACTGAAAGATTTCAAAGTGCTCAACGTTCAAAGAGCAAACGCTAAACTCTAAAAGATTTCAAAGTGCTAAACGTTCAAAGAGCAAACGCTAAAGTCTAAAAGATTTCAAAGTGCTAAACGCTGAAAATAACCTGAAGTCAAGGAGCTAAACGTTCAAAGAGCAAACGCTAAAGTCTAAAAGATTTCAAAGTGCTAAACGCTGAAAATAACCTGAAGTCAAGGGGCTAAACGTTCAAAGAGCAAACGCTAAAGACTGAAAGATTTCAAAGTGCTAAACGTTCAAAGAGCAAACGCTAAAGACTGAAAGATTTCAAAGTGCTAAACGTTCAAAGAGCAAACGCTAAAGTCTAAAAGATTTCAAAGTGCTAAACGTTCAAAGAGCAAACGCTAAAGTCTAAAAGATTTCAAAGCGCTAAACGTTCAAAGAGCAAACGCTAAAGTCTAAAAGATTTCAAAGTGCTAAACGTTCAAAGAGCAAACGCTAAAGTCTAAAAGATTTCAAAGTGCTAAACGCTGAAAATAACCTGAAGTCAAGGGGCTAAACGTTCAAAGAGCAAACGCTAAAGACTGGAAGATTTCAAAGTGCTAAACGCTTAAAATAACCTGAAGTCAAGGGGCTAAATGTTCAAAGAGCAAACGCTAAAGACTGAAAGATTTCAAAGTGCTAAACGTTCAAAGAGCAAACGCTAAAGTCTAAAAGATTTCAAAGTGCTAAACGTTCAAAGAGCAAACGCTAAAGTCTAAAAGATTTCAAAGCGCTAAACGTTCAAAGAGCAAACGCTAAAGTCTAAAAGATTTCAAAGTGCTAAACGCTTAAAATAACCTGAAGTCAAGGGGCTAAACGTTCAAAGAGCAAACGCTAAGGACTGAAAGATTTCAAAGTGCTAAAAGTTCAGAGAGCAAACGCTAAGGACTGAAAGATTTCAAAGTGCTAAACGTTCAAAGAGCAAACGCTAAAGACTGAAAGATTTCAAAGTGCTAAACGTTCAAAGAGCAAACGCTAAAGTCTAAAAGATTTCAAAGCGCTAAACGTTCAAAGAGCAAACGCTAAAGTCTAAAAGATTTCAAAGTGCTAAACGCTGAAAATAACCTGAAGTCAAGGGGCTAAACGTTCAAAGAGCAAACGCTAAAGACTGAAAGATTTCAAAGTGCTAAACGTTCAAAGAGCAAACGCTAAAGACTGAAAGATTTCAAAGTGCTAAACGCTGAAAATAACCTGAAGTCAAGGGGCTAAACGTTCAAAGAGCAAATGCTAAAGTCTAAAAGATTTCAAAGTGCTAAACGCTTAAAATAACCTGAAGTCAAGGGGCTAAACGTTCAAAGAGCAAACGCTAAAGACTGAAAGATTTCAAAGCGCTAAACGTTCAAAGAGCAAACGCTAAAGACTGAAAGATTTCAAAGTGCTCAACGTTCAAAGAGCAAACGCTAAAGTCTAAAAGATTTCAAAGTGCTAAACGCTGAAAATAACCTGAAGTCAAGGGGCTAAACGTTCAAAGAGCAAACGCTAAAGACTGAAAGATTTCAAAGCGCTAAACGTTCAAAGAGCAAACGCTAAAGACTGAAAGATTTCAAAGTGCTCAACGTTCAAAGAGCAAACGCTAAAGTCTAAAAGATTACAAAGTGCTAAACGCTGAAAATAACCTGAAGTCAAGGGGCTAAACGTTCAAACGCTAAAGACTGAAAGATTTCAAAGCGCTAAACGTTCAAAGAGCAAACGCTAAAGACTGAAAGATTTCAAAGTGCTCAACGTTCAAAGAGCAAACGCTAAAGTCTAAAAGATTTCAAAGTGCTAAACGTTCAAAGAGCAAACGCTAAAGTCTAAAAGATTTCAAAGTGCTAAACGTTCAAAGAGCAAACGCTAAAGTCTAAAAGATTTCAAAGTGCTAAACGCTGAAAATAACCTGAAGTCAAGGGGCTAAACGTTCAAAGAGCAAACGCTAAAGACTGGAAGATTTCAAAGTGCTAAACGCTTAAAATAACCTGAAGTCAAGGGGCTAAATGTTCAAAGAGCAAACGCTAAAGACTGAAAGATTTCAAAGTGCTAAACGTTCAAAGAGCAAACGCTAAAGTCTAAAAGATTTCAAAGTGCTAAACGTTCAAAGAGCAAACGCTAAAGTCTAAAAGATTTCAAAGCGCTAAACGTTCAAAGAGCAAACGCTAAAGTCTAAAAGATTTCAAAGTGCTAAACGTTCAAAGAGCAAACGCTAAAGTCTAAAAGATTTCAAAGTGCTAAACGCTTAAAATAACCTAAAGTCAAGGGGCTAAACGTTCAAAGAGCAAACGCTAAAGACTGAAAGATTTCAAAGCGCTAAACGTTCAAAGAGCAAACGCTAAAGACTGAAAGATTTCAAAGTGCTCAACGTTCAAAGAGCAAACGCTAAAGTCTAAAAGATTTCAAAGTGCTAAACGCTGAAAATAACCTGAAGTCAAGGGGCTAAACGTTCAAAGAGCAAACGCTAAAGACTGAAAGATTTCAAAGCGCTAAACGTTCAAAGAGCAAACGCTAAAGACTGAAAGATTTCAAAGTGCTCAACGTTCAAAGAGCAAACGCTAAAGTCTAAAAGATTTCAAAGCGCTAAACGTTCAAAGAGCAAACGCTAAAGTCTAAAAGATTTCAAAGTGCTAAACGTTCAAAGAGCAAACGCTAAAGTCTAAAAGATTTCAAAGTGCTAAACGCTTAAAATAACCTAAAGTCAAGGGGCTAAACGTTCAAAGAGCAAACGCTAAAGACTGAAAGATTTCAAAGCGCTAAACGTTCAAAGAGCAAACGCTAAAGACTGAAAGATTTCAAAGTGCTCAACGTTCAAAGAGCAAACGCTAAAGTCTAAAAGATTTCAAAGTGCTAAACGCTGAAAATAACCTGAAGTCAAGGGGCTAAACGTTCAAAGAGCAAACGCTAAAGACTGAAAGATTTCAAAGCGCTAAACGTTCAAAGAGCAAACGCTAAAGACTGAAAGATTTCAAAGTGCTCAACGTTCAAAGAGCAAACGCTAAAGTCTAAAAGATTTCAAAGTGCTAAACGTTCAAAGAGCAAACGCTAAAGTCTAAAAGATTTCAAAGTGCTAAACGCTGAAAATAACCTGAAGTCAAGGGGCTAAACGTTCAAAGAGCAAACCCTAAAGACTGAAAGATTTCAAAGTGCTAAACGTTCAAAGAGCAAACGCTAAAGACTGAAAGATTTCAAAGCGCTAAACGTTCAAAGAGCAAACGCTAAAGACTGAAAGATTTCAAAGTGCTCAACGTTCAAAGAGCAAACGCTAAAGTCTAAAAGATTTCAAAGTGCTAAACGCTGAAAATAACCTGAAGTCAAGGGGCTAAACGTTCAAAGAGCAAACGCTAAAGACTGAAAGATTTCAAAGCGCTAAACGTTCAAAGAGCAAACGCTAAAGACTGAAAGATTTCAAAGTGCTCAACGTTCAAAGAGCAAACGCTAAAGTCTAAAAGATTTCAAAGTGCTAAACGTTCAAAGAGCAAACGCTAAAGTCTAAAAGATTTCAAAGTGCTAAACGCTGAAAATAACCTGAAGTCAAGGGGCTAAACGTTCAAAGAGCAAACCCTAAAGACTGAAAGATTTCAAAGTGCTAAACGTTCAAAGAGCAAACGCTAAAGACTGAAAGATTTCAAAGCGCTAAACGTTCAAAGAGCAAACGCTAAAGACTGAAAGATTTCAAAGTGCTCAACGTTCAAAGAGCAAACGCTAAAGTCTAAAAGATTACAAAGTGCTAAACGCTGAAAATAACCTGAACTCAAGGGGCTAAACGTTCAAACGCTAAAGACTGAAAGATTTCAAAGCGCTAAACGTTCAAAGAGCAAACGCTAAAGACTGAAAGATTTCAAAGTGCTCAACGTTCAAAGAGCAAACGCTAAAGTCTAAAAGATTTCAAAGTGCTAAACGTTCAAAGAGCAAACGCTAAAGTCTAAAAGATTTCAAAGTGCTAAACGTTCAAAGAGCAAACGCTAAAGTCTAAAAGATTTCAAAGTGCTAAACGCTGAAAATAACCTGAAGTCAAGGGGCTAAACGTTCAAAGAGCAAACGCTAAAGACTGGAAGATTTCAAAGTGCTAAACGCTTAAAATAACCTGAAGTCAAGGGGCTAAATGTTCAAAGAGCAAACGCTAAAGACTGAAAGATTTCAAAGTGCTAAACGTTCAAAGAGCAAACGCTAAAGTCTAAAAGATTTCAAAGTGCTAAACGTTCAAAGAGCAAACGCTAAAGTCTAAAAGATTTCAAAGCGCTAAACGTTCAAAGAGCAAACGCTAAAGTCTAAAAGATTTCAAAGTGCTAAACGTTCAAAGAGCAAACGCTAAAGTCTAAAAGATTTCAAAGTGCTAAACGCTTAAAATAACCTAAAGTCAAGGGGCTAAACGTTCAAAGAGCAAACGCTAAAGTCTAAAAGATTTCAAAGTGCTAAACGTTCAAAGAGCAAACGCTAAAGTCTAAAAGATTTCAAAGTGCTAAACGTTCAAAGAGCAAACGCTAAAGTCTAAAAGATTTCAAAGTGCTAAACGCTGAAAATAACCTGAAGTCAAGGGGCTAAACGTTCAAAGAGCAAACGCTAAAGACTGGAAGATTTCAAAGTGCTAAACGCTTAAAATAACCTGAAGTCAAGGGGCTAAATGTTCAAAGAGCAAACGCTAAAGACTGAAAGATTTCAAAGTGCTAAACGTTCAAAGAGCAAACGCTAAAGTCTAAAAGATTTCAAAGTGCTAAACGTTCAAAGAGCAAACGCTAAAGTCTAAAAGATTTCAAAGCGCTAAACGTTCAAAGAGCAAACGCTAAAGTCTAAAAGATTTCAAAGTGCTAAACGTTCAAAGAGCAAACGCTAAAGTCTAAAAGATTTCAAAGTGCTAAACGCTTAAAATAACCTAAAGTCAAGGGGCTAAACGTTCAAAGAGCAAACGCTAAAGACTGAAAGATTTCAAAGCGCTAAACGTTCAAAGAGCAAACGCTAAAGACTGAAAGATTTCAAAGTGCTCAACGTTCAAAGAGCAAACGCTAAAGTCTAAAAGATTTCAAAGTGCTAAACGCTGAAAATAACCTGAAGTCAAGGGGCTAAACGTTCAAAGAGCAAACGCTAAAGACTGAAAGATTTCAAAGCGCTAAACGTTCAAAGAGCAAACGCTAAAGACTGAAAGATTTCAAAGTGCTCAACGTTCAAAGAGCAAACGCTAAAGTCTAAAAGATTTCAAAGTGCTAAACGTTCAAAGAGCAAACGCTAAAGTCTAAAAGATTTCAAAGTGCTAAACGCTGAAAATAACCTGAAGTCAAGGGGCTAAACGTTCAAAGAGCAAACCCTAAAGACTGAAAGATTTCAAAGTGCTAAACGTTCAAAGAGCAAACGCTAAAGACTGAAAGATTTCAAAGTGCTAAACGTTCAAAGAGCAAACGCTAAAGTCTAAAAGATTTCAAAGTGCTAAACGTTCAAAGAGCAAACGCTAAAGTCTAAAAGATTTCAAAGAGCAAACGCTAAAGTCTAAAAGATTTCAAAGCGCTAAACGTTCAAAGAGCAAACGCTAAAGTCTAAAAGATTTCAAAGTGCTAAACGTTCAAAGAGCAAACGCTAAAGTCTAAAAGATTTCAAAGTGCTAAACGCTGAAAATAACCTGAAGTCAAGGGGCTAAACGTTCAAAGACCAAACGCTAAAGTCTAAAAGATTTCAAAGTGCTAAACGCTGAATATAACCTGAAGTCAAGGGGCTAAACGTTCAAAGAGCAAACGCTAAAGACTGAAAGATTTCAAAGTGCTAAACGTTCAAAGAGCAAACGCTAAAGTCTAAAAGATTTCAAAGCGCTAAACGTTCAAAGAGCAAACGCTAAAGTCTAAAAGATTTCAAAGTGCTAAACGCTGAAAATAACCTGAAGTCAAGGGGCTAAACGTTCAAAGAGCAAACGCTAAAGACTGAAAGATTTCAAAGTGCTAAACGTTCAAAGAGCAAACGCTAAAGACTGAAAGATTTCAAAGTGCTAAACGCTGAAAATAACCTGAAGTCAAGGGGCTAAACGTTCAAAGAGCAAATGCTAAAGTCTAAAAGATTTCAAAGTGCTAAACGCTTAAAATAACCTGAAGTCAAGGGGCTAAACGTTCAAAGAGCAAACGCTAAAGACTGAAAGATTTCAAAGCGCTAAACGTTCAAAGAGCAAACGCTAAAGACTGAAAGATTTCAAAGTGCTCAACGTTCAAAGAGCAAACGCTAAAGTCTAAAAGATTTCAAAGTGCTAAACGCTGAAAATAACCTGAAGTCAAGGGGCTAAACGTTCAAAGAGCAAACGCTAAAGACTGAAAGATTTCAAAGCGCTAAACGTTCAAAGAGCAAACGCTAAAGACTGAAAGATTTCAAAGTGCTCAACGTTCAAAGAGCAAACGCTAAAGTCTAAAAGATTACAAAGTGCTAAACGCTGAAAATAACCTGAAGTCAAGGGGCTAAACGTTCAAACGCTAAAGACTGAAAGATTTCAAAGCGCTAAACGTTCAAAGAGCAAACGCTAAAGACTGAAAGATTTCAAAGTGCTCAACGTTCAAAGAGCAAACGCTAAAGTCTAAAAGATTTCAAAGTGCTAAACGTTCAAAGAGCAAACGCTAAAGTCTAAAAGATTTCAAAGTGCTAAACGCTTAAAATAACCTAAAGTCAAGGGGCTAAACGTTCAAAGAGCAAACGCTAAAGACTGAAAGATTTCAAAGCGCTAAACGTTCAAAGAGCAAACGCTAAAGACTGAAAGATTTCAAAGCGCTAAACGTTCAAAGAGCAAACGCTAAAGACTGAAAGATTTCAAAGTGCTCAACGTTCAAAGAGCAAACGCTAAAGTCTAAAAGATTTCAAAGTGCTAAACGCTGAAAATAACCTGAAGTCAAGGGGCTAAACGTTCAAACGCTAAAGACTGAAAGATTTCAAAGCGCTAAACGTTCAAAGAGCAAACGCTAAAGACTGAAAGATTTCAAAGTGCTCAACGTTCAAAGAGCAAACGCTAAAGTCTAAAAGATTTCAAAGTGCTAAACGTTCAAAGAGCAAACGCTAAAGTCTAAAAGATTTCAAAGTGCTAAACGCTGAAAATAACCTGAAGTCAAGGGGCTAAACGTTCAAAGAGCAAACCCTAAAGACTGAAAGATTTCAAAGTGCTAAACGTTCAAAGAGCAAACGCTAAAGACTGAAAGATTTCAAAGCGCTAAACGTTCAAAGAGCAAACGCTAAAGACTGAAAGATTTCAAAGTGCTCAACGTTCAAAGAGCAAACGCTAAAGTCTAAAAGATTTCAAAGTGCTAAACGCTGAAAATAACCTGAAGTCAAGGGGCTAAACGTTCAAAGAGCAAACGCTAAAGACTGAAAGATTTCAAAGCGCTAAACGTTCAAAGAGCAAACGCTAAAGACTGAAAGATTTCAAAGTGCTCAACGTTCAAAGAGCAAACGCTAAAGTCTAAAAGATTTCAAAGTGCTAAACGTTCAAAGAGCAAACGCTAAAGTCTAAAAGATTTCAAAGTGCTAAACGCTGAAAATAACCTTAAGTCAAGGGGCTAAACGTTCAAAGAGCAAACCCTAAAGACTGAAAGATTTCAAAGTGCTAAACGTTCAAAGAGCAAACGCTAAAGTCTAAAAGATTTCAAAGTGCTAAACGTTCAAAGAGCAAACGCTAAAGTCTAAAAGATTTCAAAGAGCAAACGCTAAAGTCTAAAAGATTTCAAAGCGCTAAACGTTCAAAGAGCAAACGCTAAAGTCTAAAAGATTTCAAAGTGCTAAACGTTCAAAGAGCAAACGCTAAAGTCTAAAAGATTTCAAAGTGCTAAACGCTGAAAATAACCTGAAGTCAAGGGGCTAAACGTTCAAAGAGCAAACGCTAAAGACTGGAAGATTTCAAAGTGCTAAACGCTTAAAATAACCTGAAGTCAAGGGGCTAAATGTTCAAAGAGCAAACGCTAAAGACTGAAAGATTTCAAAGTGCTAAACGTTCAAAGAGCAAACGCTAAAGTCTAAAAGATTTCAAAGTGCTAAACGCTGAAAATAACCTGAAGTCAAGGGGCTAAACGTTCAAAGAGCAAACGCTAAAGACTGAAAGATTTCAAAGCGCTAAACGTTCAAAGAGCAAACGCTAAAGACTGAAAGATTTCAAAGTGCTCAACGTTCAAAGAGCAAACGCTAAAGTCTAAAAGATTTCAAAGTGCTAAACGCTGAAAATAACCTGAAGTCAAGGGGCTAAATGTTCAAAGAGCAAACGCTAAAGACTGAAAGATTTCAAAGTGCTAAACGTTCAAAGAGCAAACGCTAAAGTCTAAAAGATTTCAAAGTGCTAAACGCTGAAAATAACCTGAAGTCAAGGGGCTAAACGTTCAAAGAGCAAACGCTAAAGACTGAAAGATTTCAAAGCGCTAAACGTTCAAAGAGCAAACGCTAAAGACTGAAAGATTTCAAAGTGCTCAACGTTCAAAGAGCAAACGCTAAAGTCTAAAAGATTTCAAAGTGCTAAACGCTGAAAATAACCTGAAGTCAAGGGGCTAAACGTTCAAAGAGCAAACGCTAAAGACTGAAAGATTTCAAAGCGCTAAACGTTCAAAGAGCAAACGCTAAAGACTGAAAGATTTCAAAGTGCTCAACGTTCAAAGAGCAAACGCTAAAGTCTAAAAGATTTCAAAGTGCTAAACGTTCAAAGAGCAAACGCTAAAGTCTAAAAGATTTCAAAGAGCAAACGCTAAAGTCTAAAAGATTTCAAAGCGCTAAACGTTCAAAGAGCAAACGCTAAAGTCTAAAAGATTTCAAAGTGCTAAACGTTCAAAGAGCAAACGCTAAAGTCTAAAAGATTTCAAAGTGCTAAACGCTGAAAATAACCTGAAGTCAAGGGGCTAAACGTTCAAAGAGCAAACGCTAAAGACTGGAAGATTTCAAAGTGCTAAACGCTTAAAATAACCTGAAGTCAAGGGGCTAAATGTTCAAAGAGCAAACGCTAAAGACTGAAAGATTTCAAAGTGCTAAACGTTCAAAGAGCAAACGCTAAAGTCTAAAAGATTTCAAAGTGCTAAACGTTCAAAGAGCAAACGCTAAAGTCTAAAAGATTTCAAAGCGCTAAACGTTCAAAGAGCAAACGCTAAAGTCTAAAAGATTTCAAAGTGCTAAACGTTCAAAGAGCAAACGCTAAAGTCTAAAAGATTTCAAAGTGCTAAACGCTTAAAATAACCTGAAGTCAAGGGGCAAAATGTTCAAAGAGCAAACGCTAAAGACTGAAAGATTTCAAAGTGCTAAACGTTCAAAGAGCAAACGCTAAAGTCTAAAAGATTTCAAAGTGCTAAACGCTGAAAATAACCTGAAGTCAAGGGGCTAAACGTTCAAAGAGCAAACGCTAAAGACTGGAAGATTTCAAAGTGCTAAACGCTTAAAATAACCTGAAGTCAAGGGGCTAAATGTTCAAAGAGCAAACGCTAAAGTCTAAAAGATTTCAAAGTGCTAAACGTTCAAAGAGCAAACGCTAAAGTCTAAAAGATTTCAAAGTGCTAAACGCTGAAATTAATCTGAAGTCAAGGGGCTAAACGTTCAAAGAGCAAACGCTAAAGTCTAAAAGATTTCAAAGTGCTAAACGTTCAAAGAGCAAACGCTAAAGACTGAAAGATTTCAAAGTGCTCAACGTTCAAAGAGCAAACGCTAAAGTCTAAAAGATTTCAAAGTGCTAAACGCTGAAAATAACCTGAAGTCAAGGGGCTAAACGTTCAAAGAGCAAACCCTAAAGACTGAAAGATTTCAAAGTGCTAAACGTTCAAAGAGCAAACGCTAAAGACTGAAAGATTTCAAAGCGCTAAACGTTCAAAGAGCAAACGCTAAAGACTGAAAGATTTCAAAGTGCTCAACGTTCAAAGAGCAAACGCTAAAGTCTAAAAGATTACAAAGTGCTAAACGCTGAAAATAACCTGAACTCAAGGGGCTAAACGTTCAAACGCTAAAGACTGAAAGATTTCAAAGCGCTAAACGTTCAAAGAGCAAACGCTAAAGACTGAAAGATTTCAAAGTGCTCAACGTTCAAAGAGCAAACGCTAAAGTCTAAAAGATTTCAAAGTGCTAAACGTTCAAAGAGCAAACGCTAAAGTCTAAAAGATTTCAAAGTGCTAAACGTTCAAAGAGCAAACGCTAAAGTCTAAAAGATTTCAAAGTGCTAAACGCTGAAAATAACCTGAAGTCAAGGGGCTAAACGTTCAAAGAGCAAACGCTAAAGACTGGAAGATTTCAAAGTGCTAAACGCTTAAAATAACCTGAAGTCAAGGGGCTAAATGTTCAAAGAGCAAACGCTAAAGACTGAAAGATTTCAAAGTGCTAAACGTTCAAAGAGCAAACGCTAAAGTCTAAAAGATTTCAAAGTGCTAAACGTTCAAAGAGCAAACGCTAAAGTCTAAAAGATTTCAAAGCGCTAAACGTTCAAAGAGCAAACGCTAAAGTCTAAAAGATTTCAAAGTGCTAAACGTTCAAAGAGCAAACGCTAAAGTCTAAAAGATTTCAAAGTGCTAAACGCTTAAAATAACCTAAAGTCAAGGGGCTAAACGTTCAAAGAGCAAACGCTAAAGTCTAAAAGATTTCAAAGTGCTAAACGTTCAAAGAGCAAACGCTAAAGTCTAAAAGATTTCAAAGTGCTAAACGTTCAAAGAGCAAACGCTAAAGTCTAAAAGATTTCAAAGTGCTAAACGCTGAAAATAACCTGAAGTCAAGGGGCTAAACGTTCAAAGAGCAAACGCTAAAGACTGGAAGATTTCAAAGTGCTAAACGCTTAAAATAACCTGAAGTCAAGGGGCTAAATGTTCAAAGAGCAAACGCTAAAGACTGAAAGATTTCAAAGTGCTAAACGTTCAAAGAGCAAACGCTAAAGTCTAAAAGATTTCAAAGTGCTAAACGTTCAAAGAGCAAACGCTAAAGTCTAAAAGATTTCAAAGCGCTAAACGTTCAAAGAGCAAACGCTAAAGTCTAAAAGATTTCAAAGTGCTAAACGTTCAAAGAGCAAACGCTAAAGTCTAAAAGATTTCAAAGTGCTAAACGCTTAAAATAACCTAAAGTCAAGGGGCTAAACGTTCAAAGAGCAAACGCTAAAGACTGAAAGATTTCAAAGCGCTAAACGTTCAAAGAGCAAACGCTAAAGACTGAAAGATTTCAAAGTGCTAAACGTTCAAAGAGCAAACGCTAAAGTCTAAAAGATTTCAAAGTGCTAAACGCTTAAAATAACCTAAAGTCAAGGGGCTAAACGTTCAAAGAGCAAACGCTAAAGACTGAAAGATTTCAAAGCGCTAAACGTTCAAAGAGCAAACGCTAAAGACTGAAAGATTTCAAAGTGCTCAACGTTCAAAGAGCAAACGCTAAAGTCTAAAAGATTTCAAAGTGCTAAACGCTGAAAATAACCTGAAGTCAAGGGGCTAAACGTTCAAAGAGCAAACGCTAAAGACTGAAAGATTTCAAAGCGCTAAACGTTCAAAGAGCAAACGCTAAAGACTGAAAGATTTCAAAGTGCTCAACGTTCAAAGAGCAAACGCTAAAGTCTAAAAGATTTCAAAGCGCTAAACGTTCAAAGAGCAAACGCTAAAGTCTAAAAGATTTCAAAGTGCTAAACGTTCAAAGAGCAAACGCTAAAGTCTAAAAGATTTCAAAGTGCTAAACGCTTAAAATAACCTAAAGTCAAGGGGCTAAACGTTCAAAGAGCAAACGCTAAAGACTGAAAGATTTCAAAGCGCTAAACGTTCAAAGAGCAAACGCTAAAGACTGAAAGATTTCAAAGTGCTCAACGTTCAAAGAGCAAACGCTAAAGTCTAAAAGATTTCAAAGTGCTAAACGCTGAAAATAACCTGAAGTCAAGGGGCTAAACGTTCAAAGAGCAAACGCTAAAGACTGAAAGATTTCAAAGCGCTAAACGTTCAAAGAGCAAACGCTAAAGACTGAAAGATTTCAAAGTGCTCAACGTTCAAAGAGCAAACGCTAAAGTCTAAAAGATTTCAAAGTGCTAAACGTTCAAAGAGCAAACGCTAAAGTCTAAAAGATTTCAAAGTGCTAAACGCTGAAAATAACCTGAAGTCAAGGGGCTAAACGTTCAAAGAGCAAACCCTAAAGACTGAAAGATTTCAAAGTGCTAAACGTTCAAAGAGCAAACGCTAAAGACTGAAAGATTTCAAAGCGCTAAACGTTCAAAGAGCAAACGCTAAAGACTGAAAGATTTCAAAGTGCTCAACGTTCAAAGAGCAAACGCTAAAGTCTAAAAGATTTCAAAGTGCTAAACGCTGAAAATAACCTGAAGTCAAGGGGCTAAACGTTCAAAGAGCAAACGCTAAAGACTGAAAGATTTCAAAGCGCTAAACGTTCAAAGAGCAAACGCTAAAGACTGAAAGATTTCAAAGTGCTCAACGTTCAAAGAGCAAACGCTAAAGTCTAAAAGATTTCAAAGTGCTAAACGTTCAAAGAGCAAACGCTAAAGTCTAAAAGATTTCAAAGTGCTAAACGCTGAAAATAACCTGAAGTCAAGGGGCTAAACGTTCAAAGAGCAAACCCTAAAGACTGAAAGATTTCAAAGTGCTAAACGTTCAAAGAGCAAACGCTAAAGACTGAAAGATTTCAAAGCGCTAAACGTTCAAAGAGCAAACGCTAAAGACTGAAAGATTTCAAAGTGCTCAACGTTCAAAGAGCAAACGCTAAAGTCTAAAAGATTACAAAGTGCTAAACGCTGAAAATAACCTGAACTCAAGGGGCTAAACGTTCAAACGCTAAAGACTGAAAGATTTCAAAGCGCTAAACGTTCAAAGAGCAAACGCTAAAGACTGAAAGATTTCAAAGTGCTCAACGTTCAAAGAGCAAACGCTAAAGTCTAAAAGATTTCAAAGTGCTAAACGTTCAAAGAGCAAACGCTAAAGTCTAAAAGATTTCAAAGTGCTAAACGTTCAAAGAGCAAACGCTAAAGTCTAAAAGATTTCAAAGTGCTAAACGCTGAAAATAACCTGAAGTCAAGGGGCTAAACGTTCAAAGAGCAAACGCTAAAGACTGGAAGATTTCAAAGTGCTAAACGCTTAAAATAACCTGAAGTCAAGGGGCTAAATGTTCAAAGAGCAAACGCTAAAGACTGAAAGATTTCAAAGTGCTAAACGTTCAAAGAGCAAACGCTAAAGTCTAAAAGATTTCAAAGTGCTAAACGTTCAAAGAGCAAACGCTAAAGTCTAAAAGATTTCAAAGCGCTAAACGTTCAAAGAGCAAACGCTAAAGTCTAAAAGATTTCAAAGTGCTAAACGTTCAAAGAGCAAACGCTAAAGTCTAAAAGATTTCAAAGTGCTAAACGCTTAAAATAACCTAAAGTCAAGGGGCTAAACGTTCAAAGAGCAAACGCTAAAGTCTAAAAGATTTCAAAGTGCTAAACGTTCAAAGAGCAAACGCTAAAGTCTAAAAGATTTCAAAGTGCTAAACGTTCAAAGAGCAAACGCTAAAGTCTAAAAGATTTCAAAGTGCTAAACGCTGAAAATAACCTGAAGTCAAGGGGCTAAACGTTCAAAGAGCAAACGCTAAAGACTGGAAGATTTCAAAGTGCTAAACGCTTAAAATAACCTGAAGTCAAGGGGCTAAATGTTCAAAGAGCAAACGCTAAAGACTGAAAGATTTCAAAGTGCTAAACGTTCAAAGAGCAAACGCTAAAGTCTAAAAGATTTCAAAGTGCTAAACGTTCAAAGAGCAAACGCTAAAGTCTAAAAGATTTCAAAGCGCTAAACGTTCAAAGAGCAAACGCTAAAGTCTAAAAGATTTCAAAGTGCTAAACGTTCAAAGAGCAAACGCTAAAGTCTAAAAGATTTCAAAGTGCTAAACGCTTAAAATAACCTAAAGTCAAGGGGCTAAACGTTCAAAGAGCAAACGCTAAAGACTGAAAGATTTCAAAGCGCTAAACGTTCAAAGAGCAAACGCTAAAGACTGAAAGATTTCAAAGTGCTCAACGTTCAAAGAGCAAACGCTAAAGTCTAAAAGATTTCAAAGTGCTAAACGCTGAAAATAACCTGAAGTCAAGGGGCTAAACGTTCAAAGAGCAAACGCTAAAGACTGAAAGATTTCAAAGCGCTAAACGTTCAAAGAGCAAACGCTAAAGACTGAAAGATTTCAAAGTGCTCAACGTTCAAAGAGCAAACGCTAAAGTCTAAAAGATTTCAAAGTGCTAAACGTTCAAAGAGCAAACGCTAAAGTCTAAAAGATTTCAAAGTGCTAAACGCTGAAAATAACCTGAAGTCAAGGGGCTAAACGTTCAAAGAGCAAACCCTAAAGACTGAAAGATTTCAAAGTGCTAAACGTTCAAAGAGCAAACGCTAAAGACTGAAAGATTTCAAAGTGCTAAACGTTCAAAGAGCAAACGCTAAAGTCTAAAAGATTTCAAAGTGCTAAACGTTCAAAGAGCAAACGCTAAAGTCTAAAAGATTTCAAAGAGCAAACGCTAAAGTCTAAAAGATTTCAAAGCGCTAAACGTTCAAAGAGCAAACGCTAAAGTCTAAAAGATTTCAAAGTGCTAAACGTTCAAAGAGCAAACGCTAAAGTCTAAAAGATTTCAAAGTGCTAAACGCTGAAAATAACCTGAAGTCAAGGGGCTAAACGTTCAAAGACCAAACGCTAAAGTCTAAAAGATTTCAAAGTGCTAAACGCTGAATATAACCTGAAGTCAAGGGGCTAAACGTTCAAAGAGCAAACGCTAAAGACTGAAAGATTTCAAAGTGCTAAACGTTCAAAGAGCAAACGCTAAAGTCTAAAAGATTTCAAAGCGCTAAACGTTCAAAGAGCAAACGCTAAAGTCTAAAAGATTTCAAAGTGCTAAACGCTGAAAATAACCTGAAGTCAAGGGGCTAAACGTTCAAAGAGCAAACGCTAAAGACTGAAAGATTTCAAAGTGCTAAACGTTCAAAGAGCAAACGCTAAAGACTGAAAGATTTCAAAGTGCTAAACGCTGAAAATAACCTGAAGTCAAGGGGCTAAACGTTCAAAGAGCAAATGCTAAAGTCTAAAAGATTTCAAAGTGCTAAACGCTTAAAATAACCTGAAGTCAAGGGGCTAAACGTTCAAAGAGCAAACGCTAAAGACTGAAAGATTTCAAAGCGCTAAACGTTCAAAGAGCAAACGCTAAAGACTGAAAGATTTCAAAGTGCTCAACGTTCAAAGAGCAAACGCTAAAGTCTAAAAGATTTCAAAGTGCTAAACGCTGAAAATAACCTGAAGTCAAGGGGCTAAACGTTCAAAGAGCAAACGCTAAAGACTGAAAGATTTCAAAGCGCTAAACGTTCAAAGAGCAAACGCTAAAGACTGAAAGATTTCAAAGTGCTCAACGTTCAAAGAGCAAACGCTAAAGTCTAAAAGATTACAAAGTGCTAAACGCTGAAAATAACCTGAAGTCAAGGGGCTAAACGTTCAAACGCTAAAGACTGAAAGATTTCAAAGCGCTAAACGTTCAAAGAGCAAACGCTAAAGACTGAAAGATTTCAAAGTGCTCAACGTTCAAAGAGCAAACGCTAAAGTCTAAAAGATTTCAAAGTGCTAAACGTTCAAAGAGCAAACGCTAAAGTCTAAAAGATTTCAAAGTGCTAAACGTTCAAAGAGCAAACGCTAAAGTCTAAAAGATTTCAAAGTGCTAAACGCTGAAAATAACCTGAAGTCAAGGGGCTAAACGTTCAAAGAGCAAACGCTAAAGACTGGAAGATTTCAAAGTGCTAAACGCTTAAAATAACCTGAAGTCAAGGGGCTAAATGTTCAAAGAGCAAACGCTAAAGACTGAAAGATTTCAAAGTGCTAAACGTTCAAAGAGCAAACGCTAAAGTCTAAAAGATTTCAAAGTGCTAAACGCTTAAAATAACCTAAAGTCAAGGGGCTAAACGTTCAAAGAGCAAACGCTAAAGACTGAAAGATTTCAAAGCGCTAAACGTTCAAAGAGCAAACGCTAAAGACTGAAAGATTTCAAAGCGCTAAACGTTCAAAGAGCAAACGCTAAAGACTGAAAGATTTCAAAGTGCTCAACGTTCAAAGAGCAAACGCTAAAGTCTAAAAGATTTCAAAGTGCTAAACGCTGAAAATAACCTGAAGTCAAGGGGCTAAACGTTCAAACGCTAAAGACTGAAAGATTTCAAAGCGCTAAACGTTCAAAGAGCAAACGCTAAAGACTGAAAGATTTCAAAGTGCTCAACGTTCAAAGAGCAAACGCTAAAGTCTAAAAGATTTCAAAGTGCTAAACGTTCAAAGAGCAAACGCTAAAGTCTAAAAGATTTCAAAGTGCTAAACGCTGAAAATAACCTGAAGTCAAGGGGCTAAACGTTCAAAGAGCAAACCCTAAAGACTGAAAGATTTCAAAGTGCTAAACGTTCAAAGAGCAAACGCTAAAGACTGAAAGATTTCAAAGCGCTAAACGTTCAAAGAGCAAACGCTAAAGACTGAAAGATTTCAAAGTGCTCAACGTTCAAAGAGCAAACGCTAAAGTCTAAAAGATTTCAAAGTGCTAAACGCTGAAAATAACCTGAAGTCAAGGGGCTAAACGTTCAAAGAGCAAACGCTAAAGACTGAAAGATTTCAAAGCGCTAAACGTTCAAAGAGCAAACGCTAAAGACTGAAAGATTTCAAAGTGCTCAACGTTCAAAGAGCAAACGCTAAAGTCTAAAAGATTTCAAAGTGCTAAACGTTCAAAGAGCAAACGCTAAAGTCTAAAAGATTTCAAAGTGCTAAACGCTGAAAATAACCTTAAGTCAAGGGGCTAAACGTTCAAAGAGCAAACCCTAAAGACTGAAAGATTTCAAAGTGCTAAACGTTCAAAGAGCAAACGCTAAAGTCTAAAAGATTTCAAAGTGCTAAACGTTCAAAGAGCAAACGCTAAAGTCTAAAAGATTTCAAAGAGCAAACGCTAAAGTCTAAAAGATTTCAAAGCGCTAAACGTTCAAAGAGCAAACGCTAAAGTCTAAAAGATTTCAAAGTGCTAAACGTTCAAAGAGCAAACGCTAAAGTCTAAAAGATTTCAAAGTGCTAAACGCTGAAAATAACCTGAAGTCAAGGGGCTAAACGTTCAAAGAGCAAACGCTAAAGACTGGAAGATTTCAAAGTGCTAAACGCTTAAAATAACCTGAAGTCAAGGGGCTAAATGTTCAAAGAGCAAACGCTAAAGACTGAAAGATTTCAAAGTGCTAAACGTTCAAAGAGCAAACGCTAAAGTCTAAAAGATTTCAAAGTGCTAAACGCTGAAAATAACCTGAAGTCAAGGGGCTAAACGTTCAAAGAGCAAACGCTAAAGACTGAAAGATTTCAAAGCGCTAAACGTTCAAAGAGCAAACGCTAAAGACTGAAAGATTTCAAAGTGCTCAACGTTCAAAGAGCAAACGCTAAAGTCTAAAAGATTTCAAAGTGCTAAACGCTGAAAATAACCTGAAGTCAAGGGGCTAAATGTTCAAAGAGCAAACGCTAAAGACTGAAAGATTTCAAAGTGCTAAACGTTCAAAGAGCAAACGCTAAAGTCTAAAAGATTTCAAAGTGCTAAACGCTGAAAATAACCTGAAGTCAAGGGGCTAAACGTTCAAAGAGCAAACGCTAAAGACTGAAAGATTTCAAAGCGCTAAACGTTCAAAGAGCAAACGCTAAAGACTGAAAGATTTCAAAGTGCTCAACGTTCAAAGAGCAAACGCTAAAGTCTAAAAGATTTCAAAGTGCTAAACGCTGAAAATAACCTGAAGTCAAGGGGCTAAACGTTCAAAGAGCAAACGCTAAAGACTGAAAGATTTCAAAGCGCTAAACGTTCAAAGAGCAAACGCTAAAGACTGAAAGATTTCAAAGTGCTCAACGTTCAAAGAGCAAACGCTAAAGTCTAAAAGATTTCAAAGTGCTAAACGTTCAAAGAGCAAACGCTAAAGTCTAAAAGATTTCAAAGAGCAAACGCTAAAGTCTAAAAGATTTCAAAGCGCTAAACGTTCAAAGAGCAAACGCTAAAGTCTAAAAGATTTCAAAGTGCTAAACGTTCAAAGAGCAAACGCTAAAGTCTAAAAGATTTCAAAGTGCTAAACGCTGAAAATAACCTGAAGTCAAGGGGCTAAACGTTCAAAGAGCAAACGCTAAAGACTGGAAGATTTCAAAGTGCTAAACGCTTAAAATAACCTGAAGTCAAGGGGCTAAATGTTCAAAGAGCAAACGCTAAAGACTGAAAGATTTCAAAGTGCTAAACGTTCAAAGAGCAAACGCTAAAGTCTAAAAGATTTCAAAGTGCTAAACGTTCAAAGAGCAAACGCTAAAGTCTAAAAGATTTCAAAGCGCTAAACGTTCAAAGAGCAAACGCTAAAGTCTAAAAGATTTCAAAGTGCTAAACGTTCAAAGAGCAAACGCTAAAGTCTAAAAGATTTCAAAGTGCTAAACGCTTAAAATAACCTGAAGTCAAGGGGCAAAATGTTCAAAGAGCAAACGCTAAAGACTGAAAGATTTCAAAGTGCTAAACGTTCAAAGAGCAAACGCTAAAGTCTAAAAGATTTCAAAGTGCTAAACGCTGAAAATAACCTGAAGTCAAGGGGCTAAACGTTCAAAGAGCAAACGCTAAAGACTGGAAGATTTCAAAGTGCTAAACGCTTAAAATAACCTGAAGTCAAGGGGCTAAATGTTCAAAGAGCAAACGCTAAAGTCTAAAAGATTTCAAAGTGCTAAACGTTCAAAGAGCAAACGCTAAAGTCTAAAAGATTTCAAAGTGCTAAACGCTGAAATTAATCTGAAGTCAAGGGGCTAAACGTTCAAAGAGCAAACGCTAAAGTCTAAAAGATTTCAAAGTGCTAAACGTTCAAAGAGCAAACGCTAAAGACTGAAAGATTTCAAAGTGCTCAACGTTCAAAGAGCAAACGCTAAAGTCTAAAAGATTTCAAAGTGCTAAACGCTGAAAATAACCTGAAGTCAAGGGGCTAAACGTTCAAAGAGCAAACCCTAAAGACTGAAAGATTTCAAAGTGCTAAACGTTCAAAGAGCAAACGCTAAAGACTGAAAGATTTCAAAGCGCTAAACGTTCAAAGAGCAAACGCTAAAGACTGAAAGATTTCAAAGTGCTCAACGTTCAAAGAGCAAACGCTAAAGTCTAAAAGATTACAAAGTGCTAAACGCTGAAAATAACCTGAACTCAAGGGGCTAAACGTTCAAACGCTAAAGACTGAAAGATTTCAAAGCGCTAAACGTTCAAAGAGCAAACGCTAAAGACTGAAAGATTTCAAAGTGCTCAACGTTCAAAGAGCAAACGCTAAAGTCTAAAAGATTTCAAAGTGCTAAACGTTCAAAGAGCAAACGCTAAAGTCTAAAAGATTTCAAAGTGCTAAACGTTCAAAGAGCAAACGCTAAAGTCTAAAAGATTTCAAAGTGCTAAACGCTGAAAATAACCTGAAGTCAAGGGGCTAAACGTTCAAAGAGCAAACGCTAAAGACTGGAAGATTTCAAAGTGCTAAACGCTTAAAATAACCTGAAGTCAAGGGGCTAAATGTTCAAAGAGCAAACGCTAAAGACTGAAAGATTTCAAAGTGCTAAACGTTCAAAGAGCAAACGCTAAAGTCTAAAAGATTTCAAAGTGCTAAACGTTCAAAGAGCAAACGCTAAAGTCTAAAAGATTTCAAAGCGCTAAACGTTCAAAGAGCAAACGCTAAAGTCTAAAAGATTTCAAAGTGCTAAACGTTCAAAGAGCAAACGCTAAAGTCTAAAAGATTTCAAAGTGCTAAACGCTTAAAATAACCTAAAGTCAAGGGGCTAAACGTTCAAAGAGCAAACGCTAAAGTCTAAAAGATTTCAAAGTGCTAAACGTTCAAAGAGCAAACGCTAAAGTCTAAAAGATTTCAAAGTGCTAAACGTTCAAAGAGCAAACGCTAAAGTCTAAAAGATTTCAAAGTGCTAAACGCTGAAAATAACCTGAAGTCAAGGGGCTAAACGTTCAAAGAGCAAACGCTAAAGACTGGAAGATTTCAAAGTGCTAAACGCTTAAAATAACCTGAAGTCAAGGGGCTAAATGTTCAAAGAGCAAACGCTAAAGACTGAAAGATTTCAAAGTGCTAAACGTTCAAAGAGCAAACGCTAAAGTCTAAAAGATTTCAAAGTGCTAAACGTTCAAAGAGCAAACGCTAAAGTCTAAAAGATTTCAAAGCGCTAAACGTTCAAAGAGCAAACGCTAAAGTCTAAAAGATTTCAAAGTGCTAAACGTTCAAAGAGCAAACGCTAAAGTCTAAAAGATTTCAAAGTGCTAAACGCTTAAAATAACCTAAAGTCAAGGGGCTAAACGTTCAAAGAGCAAACGCTAAAGACTGAAAGATTTCAAAGCGCTAAACGTTCAAAGAGCAAACGCTAAAGACTGAAAGATTTCAAAGTGCTCAACGTTCAAAGAGCAAACGCTAAAGTCTAAAAGATTTCAAAGTGCTAAACGCTGAAAATAACCTGAAGTCAAGGGGCTAAACGTTCAAAGAGCAAACGCTAAAGACTGAAAGATTTCAAAGCGCTAAACGTTCAAAGAGCAAACGCTAAAGACTGAAAGATTTCAAAGTGCTCAACGTTCAAAGAGCAAACGCTAAAGTCTAAAAGATTTCAAAGTGCTAAACGTTCAAAGAGCAAACGCTAAAGTCTAAAAGATTTCAAAGTGCTAAACGCTGAAAATAACCTGAAGTCAAGGGGCTAAACGTTCAAAGAGCAAACCCTAAAGACTGAAAGATTTCAAAGTGCTAAACGTTCAAAGAGCAAACGCTAAAGACTGAAAGATTTCAAAGTGCTAAACGTTCAAAGAGCAAACGCTAAAGTCTAAAAGATTTCAAAGTGCTAAACGTTCAAAGAGCAAACGCTAAAGTCTAAAAGATTTCAAAGAGCAAACGCTAAAGTCTAAAAGATTTCAAAGCGCTAAACGTTCAAAGAGCAAACGCTAAAGTCTAAAAGATTTCAAAGTGCTAAACGTTCAAAGAGCAAACGCTAAAGTCTAAAAGATTTCAAAGTGCTAAACGCTGAAAATAACCTGAAGTCAAGGGGCTAAACGTTCAAAGACCAAACGCTAAAGTCTAAAAGATTTCAAAGTGCTAAACGCTGAATATAACCTGAAGTCAAGGGGCTAAACGTTCAAAGAGCAAACGCTAAAGACTGAAAGATTTCAAAGTGCTAAACGTTCAAAGAGCAAACGCTAAAGTCTAAAAGATTTCAAAGCGCTAAACGTTCAAAGAGCAAACGCTAAAGTCTAAAAGATTTCAAAGTGCTAAACGCTGAAAATAACCTGAAGTCAAGGGGCTAAACGTTCAAAGAGCAAACGCTAAAGACTGAAAGATTTCAAAGTGCTAAACGTTCAAAGAGCAAACGCTAAAGACTGAAAGATTTCAAAGTGCTAAACGCTGAAAATAACCTGAAGTCAAGGGGCTAAACGTTCAAAGAGCAAATGCTAAAGTCTAAAAGATTTCAAAGTGCTAAACGCTTAAAATAACCTGAAGTCAAGGGGCTAAACGTTCAAAGAGCAAACGCTAAAGACTGAAAGATTTCAAAGCGCTAAACGTTCAAAGAGCAAACGCTAAAGACTGAAAGATTTCAAAGTGCTCAACGTTCAAAGAGCAAACGCTAAAGTCTAAAAGATTTCAAAGTGCTAAACGCTGAAAATAACCTGAAGTCAAGGGGCTAAACGTTCAAAGAGCAAACGCTAAAGACTGAAAGATTTCAAAGCGCTAAACGTTCAAAGAGCAAACGCTAAAGACTGAAAGATTTCAAAGTGCTCAACGTTCAAAGAGCAAACGCTAAAGTCTAAAAGATTACAAAGTGCTAAACGCTGAAAATAACCTGAAGTCAAGGGGCTAAACGTTCAAACGCTAAAGACTGAAAGATTTCAAAGCGCTAAACGTTCAAAGAGCAAACGCTAAAGACTGAAAGATTTCAAAGTGCTCAACGTTCAAAGAGCAAACGCTAAAGTCTAAAAGATTTCAAAGTGCTAAACGTTCAAAGAGCAAACGCTAAAGTCTAAAAGATTTCAAAGTGCTAAACGTTCAAAGAGCAAACGCTAAAGTCTAAAAGATTTCAAAGTGCTAAACGCTGAAAATAACCTGAAGTCAAGGGGCTAAACGTTCAAAGAGCAAACGCTAAAGACTGGAAGATTTCAAAGTGCTAAACGCTTAAAATAACCTGAAGTCAAGGGGCTAAATGTTCAAAGAGCAAACGCTAAAGACTGAAATATTTCAAAGTGCTAAACGTTCAAAGAGCAAACGCTAAAGTCTAAAAGATTTCAAAGTGCTAAACGCTTAAAATAACCTAAAGTCAAGGGGCTAAACGTTCAAAGAGCAAACGCTAAAGACTGAAAGATTTCAAAGCGCTAAACGTTCAAAGAGCAAACGCTAAAGACTGAAAGATTTCAAAGCGCTAAACGTTCAAAGAGCAAACGCTAAAGACTGAAAGATTTCAAAGTGCTCAACGTTCAAAGAGCAAACGCTAAAGTCTAAAAGATTTCAAAGTGCTAAACGCTGAAAATAACCTGAAGTCAAGGGGCTAAACGTTCAAACGCTAAAGACTGAAAGATTTCAAAGCGCTAAACGTTCAAAGAGCAAACGCTAAAGACTGAAAGATTTCAAAGTGCTCAACGTTCAAAGAGCAAACGCTAAAGTCTAAAAGATTTCAAAGTGCTAAACGTTCAAAGAGCAAACGCTAAAGTCTAAAAGATTTCAAAGTGCTAAACGCTGAAAATAACCTGAAGTCAAGGGGCTAAACGTTCAAAGAGCAAACCCTAAAGACTGAAAGATTTCAAAGTGCTAAACGTTCAAAGAGCAAACGCTAAAGACTGAAAGATTTCAAAGCGCTAAACGTTCAAAGAGCAAACGCTAAAGACTGAAAGATTTCAAAGTGCTCAACGTTCAAAGAGCAAACGCTAAAGTCTAAAAGATTTCAAAGTGCTAAACGCTGAAAATAACCTGAAGTCAAGGGGCTAAACGTTCAAAGAGCAAACGCTAAAGACTGAAAGATTTCAAAGCGCTAAACGTTCAAAGAGCAAACGCTAAAGACTGAAAGATTTCAAAGTGCTCAACGTTCAAAGAGCAAACGCTAAAGTCTAAAAGATTTCAAAGTGCTAAACGTTCAAAGAGCAAACGCTAAAGTCTAAAAGATTTCAAAGTGCTAAACGCTGAAAATAACCTTAAGTCAAGGGGCTAAACGTTCAAAGAGCAAACCCTAAAGACTGAAAGATTTCAAAGTGCTAAACGTTCAAAGAGCAAACGCTAAAGTCTAAAAGATTTCAAAGTGCTAAACGTTCAAAGAGCAAACGCTAAAGTCTAAAAGATTTCAAAGAGCAAACGCTAAAGTCTAAAAGATTTCAAAGCGCTAAACGTTCAAAGAGCAAACGCTAAAGTCTAAAAGATTTCAAAGTGCTAAACGTTCAAAGAGCAAACGCTAAAGTCTAAAAGATTTCAAAGTGCTAAACGCTGAAAATAACCTGAAGTCAAGGGGCTAAACGTTCAAAGAGCAAACGCTAAAGACTGGAAGATTTCAAAGTGCTAAACGCTTAAAATAACCTGAAGTCAAGGGGCTAAATGTTCAAAGAGCAAACGCTAAAGACTGAAAGATTTCAAAGTGCTAAACGTTCAAAGAGCAAACGCTAAAGTCTAAAAGATTTCAAAGTGCTAAACGCTGAAAATAACCTGAAGTCAAGGGGCTAAACGTTCAAAGAGCAAACGCTAAAGACTGAAAGATTTCAAAGCGCTAAACGTTCAAAGAGCAAACGCTAAAGACTGAAAGATTTCAAAGTGCTCAACGTTCAAAGAGCAAACGCTAAAGTCTAAAAGATTTCAAAGTGCTAAACGCTGAAAATAACCTGAAGTCAAGGGGCTAAATGTTCAAAGAGCAAACGCTAAAGACTGAAAGATTTCAAAGTGCTAAACGTTCAAAGAGCAAACGCTAAAGTCTAAAAGATTTCAAAGTGCTAAACGCTGAAAATAACCTGAAGTCAAGGGGCTAAACGTTCAAAGAGCAAACGCTAAAGACTGAAAGATTTCAAAGCGCTAAACGTTCAAAGAGCAAACGCTAAAGACTGAAAGATTTCAAAGTGCTCAACGTTCAAAGAGCAAACGCTAAAGTCTAAAAGATTTCAAAGTGCTAAACGCTGAAAATAACCTGAAGTCAAGGGGCTAAACGTTCAAAGAGCAAACGCTAAAGACTGAAAGATTTCAAAGCGCTAAACGTTCAAAGAGCAAACGCTAAAGACTGAAAGATTTCAAAGTGCTCAACGTTCAAAGAGCAAACGCTAAAGTCTAAAAGATTTCAAAGTGCTAAACGTTCAAAGAGCAAACGCTAAAGTCTAAAAGATTTCAAAGAGCAAACGCTAAAGTCTAAAAGATTTCAAAGCGCTAAACGTTCAAAGAGCAAACGCTAAAGTCTAAAAGATTTCAAAGTGCTAAACGTTCAAAGAGCAAACGCTAAAGTCTAAAAGATTTCAAAGTGCTAAACGCTGAAAATAACCTGAAGTCAAGGGGCTAAACGTTCAAAGAGCAAACGCTAAAGACTGGAAGATTTCAAAGTGCTAAACGCTTAAAATAACCTGAAGTCAAGGGGCTAAATGTTCAAAGAGCAAACGCTAAAGACTGAAAGATTTCAAAGTGCTAAACGTTCAAAGAGCAAACGCTAAAGTCTAAAAGATTTCAAAGTGCTAAACGTTCAAAGAGCAAACGCTAAAGTCTAAAAGATTTCAAAGCGCTAAACGTTCAAAGAGCAAACGCTAAAGTCTAAAAGATTTCAAAGTGCTAAACGTTCAAAGAGCAAACGCTAAAGTCTAAAAGATTTCAAAGTGCTAAACGCTTAAAATAACCTGAAGTCAAGGGGCAAAATGTTCAAAGAGCAAACGCTAAAGACTGAAAGATTTCAAAGTGCTAAACGTTCAAAGAGCAAACGCTAAAGTCTAAAAGATTTCAAAGTGCTAAACGCTGAAAATAACCTGAAGTCAAGGGGCTAAACGTTCAAAGAGCAAACGCTAAAGACTGGAAGATTTCAAAGTGCTAAACGCTTAAAATAACCTGAAGTCAAGGGGCTAAATGTTCAAAGAGCAAACGCTAAAGTCTAAAAGATTTCAAAGTGCTAAACGTTCAAAGAGCAAACGCTAAAGTCTAAAAGATTTCAAAGTGCTAAACGCTGAAATTAATCTGAAGTCAAGGGGCTAAACGTTCAAAGAGCAAACGCTAAAGTCTAAAAGATTTCAAAGTGCTAAACGTTCAAAGAGCAAACGCTAAAGACTGAAAGATTTCAAAGTGCTCAACGTTCAAAGAGCAAACGCTAAAGTCTAAAAGATTTCAAAGTGCTAAACGCTGAAAATAACCTGAAGTCAAGGGGCTAAACGTTCAAAGAGCAAACCCTAAAGACTGAAAGATTTCAAAGTGCTAAACGTTCAAAGAGCAAACGCTAAAGACTGAAAGATTTCAAAGTGCTAAACGTTCAAAGAGCAAACGCTAAAGACTGAAAGATTTCAAAGTGCTAAACGTTCAAAGAGCAAACGCTAAAGTCTAAAAGATTTCAAAGTGCTAAACGCTGAAAATAACCTGAAGTCAAGGGGCTAAACGTTCAAAGAGCAAACGCTAAAGACTGGAAGATTTCAAAGTGCTAAACGCTTAAAATAACCTGAAGTCAAGGGGCTAAACGTTCAAAGAGCAAACGCTAAAGACTGAAAGATTTCAAAGCGCTAAACGTTCAAAGAGCAAACGCTAAAGACTGAAAGATTTCAAAGTGCTAAACGCTGAAAATAACCTGAAGTCAAGGGGCTAAACGTTCAAAGAGCAAACGCTAAAGACTGGAAGATTTCAAAGTGCTAAACGCTTAAAATAACCTGAAGTCAAGGGGCTAAACGTTCAAAGAGCAAACGCTAAAGACTGAAAGATTTCAAAGCGCTAAACGTTCAAAGAGCAAACGCTAAAGACTGAAAGATTTCAAAGTGCTAAACGTTCAAAGAGCAAACGCTAAAGTCTAAAAGATTTCAAAGTGCTAAACGCTGAAAATAACCTGAAGTCAAGGGGCTAAACGTTCAAAGAGCAAACGCTAAAGTCTAAAAGATTTCAAAGTGCTAAACGGTGAATATAACCTGAAGTCAAGGGGCTAAACGTTCAAAGAGCAAACGCTAAAGTCTAAAAGATTTCAAAGTGCTCAACGTTCAAAGAGCAAACGCTAAAGACTGAAAGATTTCAAAGTGCTAAACGTTCAGAGAGCAAACGCTAAAGACTGAAAGATTTCAAAGTGCTCAACGTTCAAAGGGCAAACGCTAAAGACTGGAAGATTTCAAAGTGCTAAACGCTGAAAATAACCTGAAGTCAAGGGGCTAAACGTTCAAAGAGCAAACGCTAAAGACTGAAAGATTTCAAAGTGCTAAACGTTCAAAGAGCAAACGCTAAAGACTGAAAGATTTCAAAGTGCTAAACGTTCAAAGAGCAAACGCTAAAGACTGAAAGATTTCAAAGTGCTAAACGTTCAAAGGGCAAACGCTAAAGACTGAAAGATTTCAAAGTGCTAAACGCTTAAAATAACTTGAAGTCAAGGGGCTAAACGTTCAAAGAGCAAACGCTAAAGACTGAAAGATTTCAAAGTGCTAAACGTTCAAAGAGCAAACGCTAAAGACTGGAAGATTTCAAAGTGCTAAACGCTGAAAATAACCTGAAGTCAAGGGGCTAAACGTTCAAAGAGCAAACACTAAAGACTGGAAGATTTCAAAGTGCTCAACGTTCAAAGAGCAAACGCTAAAGACTGAAAGATTTCAAAGTGCTCAACATTCAAAGGGCAAACGCTAAAGACTGGAAGATTTCAAAGTGCTAAACGTTCAAAGGGCAAACGCTAAAGACTGAAAGATTTCAAAGTGCTAAACGCTTAAAATAACTTGAAGTCAAGGGGCTAAACGTTCAAAGAGCAAACGCTAAAGACTGAAAGATTTCAAAGTGCTAAACGTTCAAAGAGCAAACGCTAAAGACTGAAAGATTTCAAAGTGCTAAACGTTCAAAGAGCAAACGCTAAAGACTGAAAGATTTCAAAGTGCTCAACGTTCAAAGAGCAAACGCTAAAGTCTAAAAGATTTCAAAGTGCTAAACGCTGAAAATAACCTGAAGTCAAGGGGCTAAACGTTCAAAGAGCAAACCCTAAAGACTGAAAGATTTCAAAGTGCTAAACGTTCAAAGAGCAAACGCTAAAGACTGAAAGATTTCAACGTGCTCAACGTTCAAAGAGCAAACGCTAAAGTCTAAAAGATTTCAAAGTGCTAAACGCTGAAAATAACCTGAAGTCAAGGGGCTAAACGTTCAAAGAGCAAACGCTAAAGACTGAAAGATTTCAAAGTGCTAAACGTTCAAAGGGCAAACGCTAAAGACTGAAAGATTTCAAAGTGCTAAACGCTTAAAATAACTTGAAGTCAAGGGGCTAAACGTTCAAAGAGCAAACGCTAAAGACTGAAAGATTTCAAAGTGCTAAACGTTCAAAGAGCAAACGCTAAAGACTGGAAGATTTCAAAGTGCTAAACGCTGAAAATAACCTGAAGTCAAGGGGCTAAACGTTCAAAGAGCAAACACTAAAGACTGGAAGATTTCAAAGTGCTCAACGTTCAAAGAGCAAACGCTAAAGACTGAAAGATTTCAAAGTGCTCAACATTCAAAGGGCAAACGCTAAAGACTGGAAGATTTCAAAGTGCTAAACGTTCAAAGGGCAAACGCTAAAGACTGAAAGATTTCAAAGTGCTAAACGCTTAAAATAACTTGAAGTCAAGGGGCTAAACGTTCAAAGAGCAAACGCTAAAGACTGAAAGATTTCAAAGTGCTAAACGTTCAAAGAGCAAACGCTAAAGACTGAAAGATTTCAAAGTGCTAAACGTTCAAAGAGCAAACGCTAAAGACTGAAAGATTTCAAAGTGCTCAACGTTCAAAGAGCAAACGCTAAAGTCTAAAAGATTTCAAAGTGCTAAACGCTGAAAATAACCTGAAGTCAAGGGGCTAAACGTTCAAAGAGCAAACCCTAAAGACTGAAAGATTTCAAAGTGCTAAACGTTCAAAGAGCAAACGCTAAAGACTGAAAGATTTCAACGTGCTCAACGTTCAAAGAGCAAACGCTAAAGTCTAAAAGATTTCAAAGTGCTAAACGCTGAAAATAACCTGAAGTCAAGGGGCTAAACGTTCAAAGAGCAAACCCTAAAGACTGAAAGATTTCAAAGTGCTAAACGTTCAAAGAGCAAACGCTAAAGACTGAAAGATTTCAAAGTGCTAAACGTTCAAAGAGCAAACGCTAAAGTCTAAAAGATTTCAAAGTGCTAAACGTTCAAAGAGCAAACGCTAAAGTCTAAATGATTTCAAAGAGCAAACGCTAAAGTCTAAAAGATTTCAAAGCGCTAAATGTTCAAAGAGCAAACGCTAAAGTCTAAAAGATTTCAAAGTGCTAAACGTTCAAAGAGCAAACGCTAAAGTCTAAAAGATTTCAAAGTGCTAAACGCTGAAAATAACCTGAAGTCAAGGGGCTAAACGTTCAAAGAGCAAACGCTAAAGACTGGAAGATTTCAAAGTGCTAAACGCTTAAAATAACCTGAAGTCAAGGGGCTAAATGTTCAAAGAGCAAACGCTAAAGACTGAAAGATTTCAAAGTGCTAAACGTTCAAAGAGCAAACGCTAAAGTCTAAAAGATTTCAAAGTGCTAAACGTTCAAAGAGCAAACGCTAAAGTCTAAAAGATTTCAAAGCGCTAAACGTTCAAAGAGCAAACGCTAAAGTCTAAAAGATTTCAAAGTGCTAAACGTTCAAAGAGCAAACGCTAAAGTCTAAAAGATTTCAAAGTGCTAAACGTTCAAAGAGCAAACGCTAAAGTCTAAAAGATTTCAAAGTGCTAAACGCTGAAAATAACGTGAAGTCAAGGGGCTAAACGTTCAAAGAGCAAACGCTAAAGACTGGAAGATTTCAAAGTGCTAAACGCTTAAAATAACCTGAAGTCAAGGGGCTAAACGTTCAAAGAGCAAACGCTAAAGACTGAAAGATTTCAAAGTGCTAAACGTTCAAAGAGCAAACGCTAAAGACTGAAAGATTTCAAAGTGCTAAACGTTCAAAGAGCAAACGCTAAAGTCTAAAAGATTTCAAAGTGCTAAACGCTGAAAATAACCTGAAGTCAAGGGGCTAAACGTTCAAAGAGCAAACGCTAAAGACTGAAAGATTTCAAAGCGCTAAACGTTCAAAGAGCAAACGCTAAAGACTGAAAGATTTCAAAGTGCTAAACGTTCAAAGAGCAAACGCTAAAGTCTAAAAGATTTCAAAGTGCTAAACGCTGAAAATAACCTGAAGTCAAGGGGCTAAACGTTCAAAGAGCAAACGCTAAAGTCTAAAAGATTTCAAAGTGCTAAACGCTGAAAATAACCTGAAGTCAAGGGGCTAAACGTTCAAAGAGCAAACACTAAAGACTGGAAGATTTCAAAGTGCTCAACGTTCAAAGAGCAAACGCTAAAGACTGAAAGATTTCAAAGTGCTCAACGTTCAAAGGGCAAACGCTAAAGACTGGAAGATTTCAAAGTGCTAAACGCTGAAAATAACCTGAAGTCAAGGGGCTAAACGTTCAAAGAGCAAACGCTAAAGTCTGAAAGATTTCAACGTGCTAAACGTTCAAAGAGCAAACGCTAAAGACTGAAAGATTTCAAAGTGCTAAACGTTCAAAGGGCAAACGCTAAAGACTGAAAGATTTCAAAGTGCTAAACGCTTAAAATAACTTGAAGTCAAGGGGCTAAACGTTCAAAGAGCAAACGCTAAAGACTGAAAGATTTCAAAGTGCTAAACGTTCAAAGAGCAAACGCTAAAGACTGAAAGATTTCAAAGTGCTAAACGTTCAAAGGGCAAACGCTAAAGACTGAAAGATTTCAAAGTGCTAAACGCTTAAAATAACTTGAAGTCAAGGGGCTAAACGTTCAAAGAGCAAACGCTAAAGACTGAAAGATTTCAAAGTGCTAAATGTTCAAAGAGCAAACGCTAAAGTCTAAAAGATTTCAAAGTGCTAAACGCTGAAAATAACCTGAAGTCAAGGGGCTAAACGTTCAAAGAGCAAACGCTAAAGACTGAAAGATTTCAAAGTGCTAAACGCTGAAAATAACCTGAAGTCAAGGGGCTAAACGTTCAAAGAGCAAACGCTAAAGTGTAAAAGATTTCAAAGTGCTAAACGCTGAATATAACCTGAAGTCAAGGGGCTAAACGTTCAAAGAGCAAACGCTAAAGTCTAAAAGATTTCAAAGTGCTCAACGTTCAAAGAGCAAACGCTAAAGACTGAAAGATTTCAAAGTGCTAAACGTTCAAAGAGCAAACGCTAAAGACTGAAAGATTTCAAAGCACTAAACGTTCAAAGAGCAAACGCTAAAGACTGAAAGATTTCAAAGTGCTAAACGCTTAAAATAACCTGAAGTCAAGGGGCTAAACGTTCAAAGAGCAAACGCTAAAGACTGAAAGATTTCAAAGCGCTAAACGTTCAAAGAGCAAACGCTAAAGACTGAAAGATTTCAAAGTGCTAAACGTTCAAAGAGCAAACGCTAAAGTCTAAAAGATTTCAAAGTGCTAAACGCTGAAAATAACCTGAAGTCAAGGGGCTAAACGTTCAAAGAGCAAACGCTAAAGACTGAAAGATTTCAAAGTGCTAAACGTTCAAAGGGCAAACGCTAAAGACTGAAAGATTTCAAAGTGCTAAACGCTTAAAATAACTTGAAGTCAAGGGGCTAAACGTTCAAAGAGCAAACGCTAAAGACTGAAAGATTTCAAAGTGCTAAACGTTCAAAGAGCAAACACTAAAGTCTAAAAGATTTCAAAGTGCTAAACGCTGAAAATAACCTGAAGTCAAGGGGCTAAACGTTCGAAGAGCAAACGCTAAAGTCTAAAAGATTTCAAAGTGCTAAACGCTGAATATAACCTGAAGTCAAGGGGCTAAACGTTCAAAGAGCAAACGCTAAAGACTGAAAGATTTCAAAGTGCTAAACGCTGAAAATAACCTGAAGTCAAGGGGCTAAACGTTCAAAGAGCAAACGCTAAAGTCTAAAAGATTTCAAAGTGCTAAACGCTGAATATAACCTGAAGTCAAGGGGCTAAACGTTCAAAGAGCCAACGCTAAAGACTGAAAGATTTCAAAGTGCTAAACGTTCAAAGGGCAAATGCTAAAGACTGAAAGATTTCAAAGTGCTAAACGCTTAAAATAACTTGAAGTCAAGGGGCTAAACGTTCAAAGAGCAAACGCTAAAGACTGAAAGATTTCAAAGTGCTAAACGTTCAAAGAGCAAACGCTAAAGTCTAAAAGATTTCAAAGTGCTAAACGCTGAAAATAACCTGAAGTCAAGGGGCTAAACGTTCAAAGAGCAAACGCTAAAGTCTAAAAGATTTCAAAGTGCTAAACGCTGAATATAACCTGAAGTCAAGGGGCTAAACGTTCAAAGAGCAAACGCTAAAGACTGAAAGATTTCAAAGTGCTAAACGCTGAAAATAACCTGAAGTCAAGGGGCTAAACGTTCAAAGAGCAAACGCTAAAGTCTAAAAGATTTCAAAGTGCTAAACGCTGAATATAACCTGAAGTCAAGGGGCTAAACGTTCAAAGAGCAAACGCTAAAGTCTAAAAGATTTCAAAGTGCTCAACGTTCAAAGAGCAAACGCTAAAGACTGAAAGATTTCAAAGTGCTAAACGTTCAAAGAGCAAACGCTAAAGACTGAAAGATTTCAAAGTGCTAAACGTTCAAAGGGCAAACGCTAAAGACTGAAAGATTTCAAAGTGCTAAACGCTTAAAATAACCTGAAGTCAAGGGGCTAAACGTTCAAAGAGCAAACGTTAAAGACTGAAAGATTTCAAAGCGCTAAACGTTCAAAGAGCAAACGCTAAAGACTGAAAGATTTCAAAGTGCTAAACGTTCAAAGAGCAAACGCTAAAGTCTAAAAGATTTCAAAGTGCTAAACGCTGAAAATAACCTGAAGTCAAGGGGCTAAACGTTCAAAGAGCAAACGCTAAAGACTGAAAGATTTCAAAGTGCTAAACGTTCAAAGAGCAAACGCTAAAGTCTAAAAGATTTCAAAGTGCTAAACGCTGAAAATAACCTGAAGTCAAGGGGCTAAACGTTCAAAGAGCAAACGCTAAAGTCTAAAAGATTTCAAAGTGCTAAACGCTGAATATAACCTGAAGTCAAGGGGCTAAACGTTCAAAGAGCAAACGCTAAAGACTGAAAGATTTCAAAGTGCTAAACGCTGAAAATAACCTGAAGTCAAGGGGCTAAACGTTCAAAGAGCAAACGCTAAAGTCTAAAAGATTTCAAAGTGCTAAACGCTGAATATAACCTGAAGTCAAGGGGCTAAACGTTCAAAGAGCAAACGCTAAAGTCTAAAAGATTTCAAAGTGCTCAACGTTCAAAGAGCAAACGCTAAAGACTGAAAGATTTCAAAGTGCTAAACGTTCAAAGAGCAAACGCTAAAGACTGAAAGATTTCAAAGTGCTAAACGTTCAAAGGGCAAACGCTAAAGACTGAAAGATTTCAAAGTGCTAAACGCTTAAAATAACCTGAAGTCAAGGGGCTAAACGTTCAAAGAGCAAACGCTAAAGACTGAAAGATTTCAAAGCGCTAAACGTTCAAAGAGCAAACGCTAAAGACTGAAAGATTTCAAAGTGCTAAACGTTCAAAGAGCAAACGCTAAAGTCTAAAAGATTTCAAAGTGCTAAACGCTGAAAATAACCTGAAGTCAAGGGGCTAAACGTTCAAAGAGCAAACGCTAAAGTCTAAAAGATTTCAAAGTGCTAAACGCTTAATATAACCTGAAGTCAAGGGGCTAAACGTTCAAAGAGCAAACGCTAAAGTCTAAAAGATTTCAAAGTGCTCAACGTTCAAAGAGCAAACGCTAAACACTGAAAGATTTCAAAGTGCTAAACGTTCAGAGAGCAAACGCTAAAGACTGAAAGATTTCAAAGTGCTCAACGTTCAAAGGGCAAACGCTAAAGACTGAAAGATTTCAAAGTGCTCAACGTTCAAAGAGCAAACGCTAAAGACTGAAAGATTTCAAAGTGCTCAACGTTCAAAGAGCAAACGCTAAAGTCTAAAAGATTTCAAAGTGCTAAACGCTGAAAATAACCTGAAGTCAAGGGGCTAAACGTTCAAAGAGCAAACGCTAAAGACTGGAAGATTTCAAAGTGCTAAACGCTGAAAATAACCTGAAGTCAATGGGCTAAACGTTCAAAGAGCAAACGCTAAGGACTGAAAGATTTCAAAGTGCTAAACGTTCAGAGAGCAAACGCTAAACACTGAAAGATTTCAAAGTGCTAAACGTTCAGAGAGCAAACGCTAAACACTGAAAGATTTCAAAGTGCTAAACGTTCAAAGAGCAAACACTAAAGACTGAAAGATTTCAAAGTGCTAAACGCTGAAAATAACCTGAAGTCAAGGGGCTAAACGTTCAAAGAGCAAACACTAAAGACTGAAAGATTTCAAAGTGCTCAACGTTCAAAGAGCAAACGCTAAAGACTGAAAGATTTCAAAGTGCTAAACGTTCAGAGAGCAAACGCTAAAGACTGAAAGATTTCAAAGTGCTAAACGCTGAAAATAACCTGAAGTCAAGAGGCTAAACGTTCAAAGAGCAAACGCTAAAGACTGAAAGATTTCAAAGTGCTAAACGCTGAAAATAACCTGAAGTCAAGGGGCTAAACGTTCAAAGAGCAAACGCTAAAGACTGAAAGATTTCCAAGTGCTAAACGTTCAAAGAGCAAACGCTAAAGACTGAAAGATTTCAAAACGTTCAAAGAGCAAACGCTAAAGACTGAAAGATTTCAAAGTGCTAAACGTTCAAAGGGCAAACGCTAAAGACTGAAAGATTTCAAAGCGCTAAACGTTCAAAGAGCAAACGCTAAAGACTGAAAGATTTCAAAGTGCTAAACGTTCAAAGGGCAAACGCTAAAGACTGAAAGATTTCAAAGTGCTAAACGCTTAAAATAACCTGAAGTCAAGGGGCTAAACGTTCAAAGGGCAAACGCTAAAGACTGAAAGATTTCAAAGTGCTAAACGCTGAAAATAACCTGAAGTCAAGGGGCTAAACGTTCAAAGAGCAAACGCTAAAGACTGAAAGATTTCAAAGTGCTAAACGTTCAAAGAGCAAACGCTAAAGACTGAAAGATTTCAAAACGTTCAAAGAGCAAACGCTAAAGACTGAAAGATTTCAAAGTGCTAAACGTTCAAAGAGCAAACGCTAAAGACTGAAAGATTTCAAAGCGCTAAACGTTCAAAGAGCAAACGCTAAAGACTGAAAGATTTCAAAGTGCTAAACGCTGAAAATAACCTGAAGTCAAGGGGCTAAACGTTCAAAGAGCAAACGCTAAAGTCTAAAAGATTTCAAAGTGCTAAACGCTGAATATAACCTGAAGTCAAGGGGCTAAACGTTCAAAGAGCAAACGCTAAAGTCTAAAAGATTTCAAAGTGCTCAACGTTCAAAGAGCAAACGCTAAAGACTGAAAGATTTCAAAGTGCTAAACGTTCAAAGAGCAAACGCTAAAGACTGAAAGATTTCAAAGTGCTAAACGCTTAAAATAACCTGAAGTCAAGGGGCTAAACGTTCAAAGAGCAAACGCTAAAGACTGAAAGATTTCAAAGCGCTAAACGTTCAAAGAGCAAACGCTAAAGACTGAAAGATTTCAAAGTGCTAAACGTTCAAAGAGCAAACGCTAAAGTCTAAAAGATTTCAAAGTGCTAAACGCTGAAAATAAACTGAAGTCAAGGGGCTAAACGTTCAAAGAGCAAACGCTAAAGTCTAAAAGATTTCAAAGTGCTAAACGCTTAATATAACCTGAAGTCAAGGGGCTAAACGTTCAAAGAGCAAACGCTAAAGTCTGAAAGATTTCAAAGTGCTCAACGTTCAAAGAGCAAACGCTAAACACTGAAAGATTTCAAAGTGCTAAACGTTCAGAGAGCAAACGCTAAAGACTGAAAGATTTCAAAGTGCTCAACGTTCAAAGGGCAAACGCTAAAGACTGAAAGATTTCAAAGTGCTCAACGTTCAAAGAGCAAACGCTAAAGACTGAAAGTTTTCAAAGTGCTCAACGTTCAAAGAGCAAACGCTAAAGTCTAAAAGATTTCAAAGTGCTAAACGCTGAAAATAACCTGAAGTCAAGGGGCTAAACGTTCAAAGAGCAAACGCTAAAGACTGGAAGATTTCAAAGTGCTAAACGCTGAAAATAACCTGAAGTCAATGGGCTAAACGTTCAAAGAGCAAACGCTAAGGACTGAAAGATTTCAAAGTGCTAAACGTTCAGAGAGCAAACGCTAAACACTGAAAGATTTCAAAGTGCTAAACGTTCAGAGAGCAAACGCTAAACACTGAAAGATTTCAAAGTGCTAAACGTTCAAAGAGCAAACGCTAAAGACTGAAAGATTTCAAAGTGCTAAACGCTGAAAATAACCTGAAGTCAAGGGGCTAAACGTTCAAAGAGCAAACGCTAAAGACTGAAAGATTTCAAAGTGCTAAACGTTCAGAGAGCAAACGCTAAAGACTGAAAGATTTCAAAGTGCTAAACGCTGAAAATAACCTGAAGTCAAGAGGCTAAACGTTCAAAGAGCAAACGCTAAAGACTGAAAGATTTCAAAGTGCTAAACGCTGAAAATAACCTGAAGTCAAGGGGCTAAACGTTCAAAGAGCAAACGCTAAAGACTGAAAGATTTCCAAGTGCTAAACGTTCAAAGAGCAAACGCTAAAGACTGAAAGATTTCAAAACGTTCAAAGAGCAAACGCTAAAGACTGAAAGATTTCAAAGTGCTAAACGTTCAAAGGGCAAACGCTAAAGACTGAAAGATTTCAAAGCGCTAAACGTTCAAAGAGCAAACGCTAAAGACTGAAAGATTTCAAAGTGCTAAACGCTGAAAATAACCTGAAGTCAAGGGGCTAAACGTTCAAAGAGCAAACGCTAAAGTCTAAAAGATTTCAAAACGTTCAAAGAGCAAACGCTAAAGACTGAAAGATTTCAAAGTGCTAAACGTTCAAAGGGCAAACGCTAAAGACTGAAAGATTTCAAAGTGCTAAACGCTTAAAATAACCTGAAGTCAAGGGGCTAAACGTTCAAAGGGCAAACGCTAAAGACTGAAAGATTTCAAAGTGCTAAACGCTGAAAATAACCTGAAGTCAAGGGGCTAAACGTTCAAAGAGCAAACGCTAAAGACTGAAAGATTTCAAAGTGCTAAACGTTCAAAGAGCAAACGCTAAAGACTGAAAGATTTCAAAACGTTCAAAGAGCAAACGCTAAAGACTGAAAGATTTCAAAGTGCTAAACGTTCAAAGAGCAAACGCTAAAGACTGAAAGATTTCAAAGCGCTAAACGTTCAAAGAGCAAACGCTAAAGACTGAAAGATTTCAAAGTGCTAAACGCTGAAAATAACCTGAAGTCAAGGGGCTAAACGTTCAAAGAGCAAACGCTAAAGTCTAAAAGATTTCAAAGTGCTAAACGTTCAAAGAGCAAACGCTAAAGACTGAAAGATTTCAAAGTGCTAAACGTTCAAAGAGCAAACGCTAAAGACTGAAAGATTTCAAAGTGCTAAACGTTCAGAGAGCAAACGCTAAAGACTGAAAGATTTCAAAGTGCTAAACGCTGAAAATAACCTGAAGTCAAGGGGCTAAACGTTCAAAGAGCAAACGCTAAAGTCTAAAAGATTTCAAAGTGCTAAACGTTCAAAGAGCAAACGCTAAAGTCTAAAAGGTTTCAAAGTGCTAAACGCTGAAAATAACCTGAAGTCAAGGGGCTAAACGTTCAAAGAGCAAACGCTATAAACTTTGAGAAGTCAGAGAGCTAACGTTAAAAATTTCTACTTTTTCAACTATTTTATCGTTTTCTACAAAGAACAAAGCACAGAAAAAGAGAGGAAAACCAAAGAAAAGGGAATATTACAAAACATCACATACTTAATAGTAGTATACACTACATCTAATAAAAACACATATACAAAATATATGTGGCCATTTTCCATTTGAGGCCATCTTCATGTCGGACGTACCGGCTGTCAATTACTTCCCTTTACCCAGCCCACCGGTTATAAACACCACAAAGAGATACGTCATTCTTTTGCAACTCTTATATATACTCTATCAGGTTTCCAGTCCAGTACAAATGAGGTTGTTGATTTTTTCTTACTAACGCCGTAAGTTTCGCCATCTCCGCCAACTCCAAAACCTTGAGCAGCCATTCCTCCGTTGATGATATTTGTGTATTTTTCCAGTATTGCGCATATAGTAGTCTGGCAGCTGTTATATACAGAAACAAAAGTCCTCCTTTTTCAAAAAATTGATCATCCATAAGTCCCAGCAGAAATGCTTCTGGTTTCATTTGTGTATTTATCTTTTTTTTAAATTGCATTTATAAGTGCATCAGAGTCCAGAAGGATTTTGCCTTTTTACATGACCACTTCTGGTAAAAGGTTCATTCTTCTTCTTCACATTTCCGACAGTCTCCCAGACAGCCCCTGTACATTTTTGCTATTTTTGAGCGAGACATATACCATCTATACATCATCTTATAAAAATTCTCCTTAAGTCTAGTACTTAACATATATTTTAAACCTTTTAGCCACATATTTTTCCAAAGTTTTGATCCCACTTTATCATACATTCCCTTGTTTGTTCATTCGCTGTCTGAAGCTTCAACAATAGCTTATATACCATGGAGGTAACACATTCATCATTAGTACTTAGTGCTTCCTCAAACATTGATTTTGTATCCTCAAATCCACGTTTTTATATCTTTCTCAAACTGCTCCATAATCTGTGGGTAAGAAAACCACTGACCTATCTGGCCCTCCTTTAACAGCTGTTCTCTTGCTTTTATTTTTAATTCCCCTTTAGACATCTCCAATATGTTGCTATACTTTAGCCATTTGTGCCCACTAGATAGTTCTCTTCTATGAACGGCCTCCTGAGCTGATACCCACATTGGTGTGTTCTGACAAATTCTCAACGTTTATTCCGTACTCTTAAAATTGAACGCCTGACAAAGTGATTATTGAAATCAACGTTGACCTTATCTTTCTCATACCACAGGTACCCATGCCACCCAAACCTTTATTCATGGCCTTCAAACTCCAATAGCCGTCTATTCTCCAACAGAACCCACTCTTTCATCCAAACCAAGCAACAAGCAAAGAAATACAATTTCAGATCCGGTAATCTCAGATCTCCTCTTTCTTTGGCATCCTGCAGTATTTTAAGTTTAACCCTAGGCTTTTCCCCTTGCTGTATGAATCTAGATATCTCTCTCTGCCATTGCTTGAACGGTACATCCCTATTACAATAGGTACTGTCTGAAATAAAAATAACCTTCTTGGCAATACATTCACTTTTATTTTTTATTTATTTTTTAATTTTTTTATTTTAAAACACACAAAATAAACATCTTACAGAAAAGAAACAACACAACATACTACATACATTTTGAATAAATGTTGAATACATATAAAAGATAAATATTAACCATAACCTATCCTATCATTACATATATAATCATACTAAACATACTCACCAATGATCTTCTTACTGCCAAGTCTAAAGGCCATTATTCCGTTCTTATTCTCCTTGATTTAACTGCAGCCTTTGACACGGTTGATCACGATCTTCTCTTAGATTCCCTCCATGACCTTGGACTCTGTGGCTCTGTCTATAACGGGTTCGCCTCCTATCTAGAGGGTCGCTCTTTCAGCGTGTCAGCTAACGGCACCTCGTCCTCCTCTTTTCCCCTTTCAGTAGGGGTTCCGCAAGGCTCGGTGCTTGGCCCGTTGTTGTTTTCTTTATACATGCTGCCCTTGGGTAAGGTTATTCAATCTCATGGCCTCCAATATCACCTGTATGCCGATGATACACAATTATATCTCTCATCTCCGGAACTTTCTCCTGATGTTCACGATCGTATCTCAGCATGTCTTTCAGATATCTCAGCCTGGCTGCTTCACCGTCGTTTGCAACTTAATATGGGAAAAACTGAACTGCTTGTTTTTCCTCCTAAACCTTCTCCTCACCTCTCATTCTCTCTTACTGTCAACGATGTCACGCTTACTCCGGTCAAGGAAGCTCGTAGTCTTGGCTTTATATTTGATTCCTCGCTCTCCTTTATTCCTCATATCGAGGCAGTAGCGAAATCCTGTCGTTTCTTCCTGTATAATATTGCCAGGATTCGACCATTTTTGTCTGTCTCTTCTGCCAAGACTCTCATTCACGCACTGGTTATCTCTCGGTTGGACTACCGCAACCTTCTTCTCTCTGGCCTTCCTTCGCCTCACATCAGTCCGCTGGTCTCTGTCCACCACTCTGCCGCTAAGATCATCTTCTTGGCCCGCCGCTCTGACCATGTCACTCCACTTCTGAAATCTCTTCATTGGCTTCCAATTCACTCCAGAATCCAATATAAACTTCTCCTGTTGACCTTCAAAGCTTTTCACGGTCTAGCTCCTATCTCTCCTCTCTCTCCTCTCTCATCTCACACTATTGCCCCGCTCGTGCTCTCCGCTCCTCTGATGCCATGCTTCTCGCCTGCCCAAGAACCTCTACTTGCCTTACTCGGCTTCGTCCTTTTTCTTCTGCTGCCCCTTACGCCTGGAATGCTCTTCCAAAACACTTGAGAACTACAAACTCAATCACAGCTTTTAAAACTCAGCTAAAAACTTTTCTGTTCCCTATAGCTTTTAAATATTGAGTTTGTTCTGACTCTATACTGTTTAGCTTCACCAGTGCCTGTTTACACTTCCCTGTGCCTGTTTGCATTCTCTTTCCCTCCTTATTGTTTACTACAACTTTATTAGATTGTAAGCCTATGCGGCAGGGTCTTGCTATTTACTGTGTAATCTGTACAGCACCATGTATATTGATGGTGCTATATAAAATAATAATAATAATAATAATAATAATAATAATAATAATAATAATAATAATATAAGTGCACCCTCCACCTCGGGATCTATTCCTGCTTCCAAAATCTCATACTTTCTTCCGCTGGCAGTTTCCCACTTCCCTTAGTAAACACAAATATTAGGAACTGTTTCCAGATACCTTCAAACTCATTTATTTTAGTTATGCCTTTCCTCCACTTAATATTACAAGTCAATTTATCATTAATAGCTATATCCCAAACTTCTCTATACCACTCTTCAATAGAATATTCCCCCTGAATCTTCCAGTTCCTAGCTATCATCAATCGTGCTGCAGTCAGCAAACTCGATATCAATTCTTTAATTTCTTTTCCACATTTTAAATCTTCAAATAGTGACAGTAATGCAATCTTTGGTGTTTGTTCTATTTTCATTCCCACTATTTCTTCAATTTCCAAAAACACCATCTTCCATAATCTTTGTACATATTTGCATTCCCATCACATATGTAAATACGTTCCTTTTTCCCCACAACCTCTCCAACAATTTGCTGAATGCTGCTCATTTATCTTATTCAATCTAATCGGGGTTAGGTGCCACCTCCACAAAATTTTGAAGTAATTCTCTTTTATTCTCACTGACATACTTCTCAACACTCTGTGTTTCCACAGTCCCTCCCAGCTCTGTCGCCCTATTTGTATCTTCAAATCTGTCTCCCATACCATTTTCCCTGAGCTATCCCTTAACTCCTTTTCTAACAGTATTTTATATATTTCGCTCATTAACCCTTTTAAGACTATACTTCCTCCTTTTCCTTTTTCCTTATTTACTATTAACTCTTCAAACCGTCATTTCTCTACAAACTCTATTATCTTTAATCCACTTTTTATTCCATTGTTCTAATTGCCCATACTCTAACCAAGATAATTTTTTCTCCTTTAACAAATCTTCCATATCTTCTCTTGTATTTATATCTCTTAACCAATCCTTTAATTTCAATTTATTTTTCTCATTTAATATTTTGCTTAATCTACCCTTCAGTTCCTCTAGGAAATTTTTAAACATTATTACCGGTGATAAGGGAGAGTTGCTCGGGAGCAACTTCCCTTTAAATTTACTCCAAATTTTCCATTGAGACCTCAGGAGTGGATTATCTCTACTTTCAACCCACTTTCTCCCTCCTTCCTTAAAAAAGACATTTTCCAAACTCATCTCTACATTACTTGTAGTTTTATCCTCCATCCAATCTAAATCTCCTACTCCTATAATTGCTTCTACAATATGTCTTAATCTATTTGCTACATAGTATAATTTTATATTTGGGAGACCCAATCCTCCTTTTTTTTGGCTTAAATACCATTTATTCTTATTTACCCTTGCTTTCTTTTCTCCGTTACAATATTTATTAATAATATTTTGCCAACTTTTTATCTCAATTTCTGAAATTTTTATAGGTAACATCCTAAACACAAAATTAATTTTAGCTAAGATCTTCATTTTTATTAATGCTATTCTTCCAAACCAAGATAGATTTAATCTTTTATATTTTTCCAATTTTTCTAATACCACTTTCTTTAACCTCATTAAGTTCTCCTTTTCTAAATTATCTAGGTTTTTCGTAATTTTAATTCCCAAATATTTAATCTCCTCCTTAACTCTCATTTCTATTCCCTTATACTCCCATTCCTTTTCTTCCTTCTTAGTATAATTAAACAAAATCATCTCTGATTTGGACCAATTTATTCTTAACCCTGTAGCTTCTTCAAATTCTCTCAATTGAGATTTAATTCTATCCATTTTTCTTATTGGGTTCTTAATACTCAATAGGGTATCATCCGCAAACATATTCAATTTTATTCCCCTTACCTCTCCAATTCCTTCTATCTCTCCATCATCTCTTAATGCATTCGCCAATACTTCCATAACCATTACAAACAGGACCTGCGAGAGTGGGCATCCTTGTCTTGTACCTCTGGCTAGTCGTATCTTTTCAGTGAGTCCATCGTTTACCACCACTACAGCTGTATTTTGGGAATATAACTGTTCTATTATAGTTTTAAATTTATTTCCAAATCCCATTTTATCTACAATATTCTTTAATGCCTGCCAGCTCACACAATCAAAAGCCTTAAAAATATCCAATGCCAAAATTCCTGCCTTGATATTTGATTTTTTTCATTGCATGTATTGCGTTTAAAACTCTTCCCACTAAACTATGCATCTGCCTTCCTGCCACAAATCCACATTGATCTTCTCCTATATATTCTGATATAAATGTATTTAACCGTTTAGCCAAAATAGATGAAAAAATTTTAGCATCCTGATTTATTAATGAAATAGGTCTATATGAATCAGGGATAGTCAAATCTTTATCTGGTTTGGGAATTAATATTATCAATGAATGTTCCCATGATTCTGGTATCTTCTCTCCTATTAATATAGCGTTCTAAAGTTTCACTAATTTCGGAACTAAAAACTCCTTAAAAACTTTATAATATTCTGATCCTAGACCATCTGCTCCCAGTGATTTACCCACTTTCAAATTATCAATTACATCTTCAACTTCTCTTTGAGTTATTACCTTCTCCATTTGCTCTTTATGTATTATTTTTATTCCCTTCTTTATATACCTTCCAATATATTCCTCCAACTTTTCTTTTTGAGTTTCTTTACCCTCATATAATTCCTGATAAAATTTCTGAAAATTTTTTATTTTATCCTTCATTGTATAACAATAATTCCCTTGATTATCCTTCAATGCTTCTATCCCGTTTCTCCCTTTTTCCTTTTGTGTGAGTCTGGCAAGCAATCTAGAATTCCTATTGCTATTTTCAAAATACTCCCTTTTCATATATATTAAATTTTTTTGGACCTCCTCTAAATTTAAATTTTCGAATTGTTTCTTCTTAGCTTGTATTTCTACTAATTTATATTTATTTTTGGCCGTGCCAATGTTCTTCCTCCAAACTTCTAATTTCTGTCTCAAACTTCTCCTGCTCTGCATGTTGTCTTTTTAAACTGCACATTTCCCCAAACAAATTCCTCTTACTACAGCCTTCATGGTGTCCCAAACGACTGACCCAGCTGTTCCTCCCTTTTCATTAATTTCCCATGACTCTGACAATTCCTTCTGAATTTTTTCTACCACTTTATTATATTTCAATATTTTTGTGTTCAATTTCCATCTATATGCCTCTTTATAATTCTTCTCAATTGCAAATTCTAAACTTAACAATGCGTGATCAGTTACCTTTATTACCCCCATTTCCATTTTACAAATCTTAGTTGCAAAATCTTTTGAGACAAATATATGATCTATCCTGGAGTATGTATGATGAACTGGGGAATAATATGAAAACCCAGGCTTAACCCCATTAAGTAAACGCCAAGAATCCACATAATCATTCTCTTTTACTAATTTATTCAATATAGTGATATCATTTCTCTTTTCAACATTAGTGGGGTTTGACCTGTCCCATCTATTATCCATAACCATATTAAAATCCCCAGCTAAGATAACATACCCCTCCTTAAATTCTTCTATTTCTTTAAATAATTTTATAAAAAACTCTCTATGTCTCTCATTTGGGGCATAAACATTAATCAATGTTATACCTTTCCTTCAATTTTACCTTTTATCATAAGATATCTACCACTATCATCCTTTTTTGTAGCTTCTAATATAAAACCACTTTTTTTAAAATCAAAGTGGCCACTCCATTTTTTTTGAAGTCCCCAATGACTTTTCATAATAAACTAGCCACTTTAATTTAATCATATTTGCGTTCTCGAACCCTTGATGCGTTTCTTGCATCATTATTATGTCAGATCCTTCTTTATTAAACATTTGTTCTATTCTCCTCCTTTTCACGACTGCCCCCAAACCTTTAACATTGAGTGTTGATACTTTTATTTTTTTATCCATATTCACCCTTTTGGAGTCTCTTCCGATCCCTTGTGCTCTGAAACTCAAATTCACATACATAAAAACACAAACACCATAACATAACCCTCAATCCCCTTACTCTAACCCCTACCATCCCCCCTTCCCCCTCCCCTCCCCCCACCTCTTCCCCCCCAAATCCCCGTAAGTCTAATATTCCAGCCATCTACTTTAGGGGGGAGGGGGGGAGGCAGTGCTGCGCCTGGCCGGCAAGGTCTCTATGCTTAACCTTTCTATCTACAATTATCTCATAGTACAGTTAACAATTCTATTACGCCCCAGCCTCATCTCCCCCCCACCTGTTCCAATCACGCTTGCTTCCTCATACAGACCCAAGCTCTTCAATAACTCCTTACCCTGATCCAGAGAGGTTACTCTGTGCTCCCCCTTTCCATATGTAAATCTTAGAAAAACAGGATAACCCCACGAATATGTGATTTTTTTCTTCACTAATATTTCAGTTATTGGCTCAACACTGCGCCTCCAATTCAATGTATGTTGACAAAGATCATTATAAATTTGCACTGATTTGCCTTTATACTGTAACTGGGCCATAGATCTCAGTTTCTTCATGATTTGCTCTTTTTTATAATAATTACCAAATTTCACCAAGATATCTCTAGTAGCCCCTTTGTAGTTTTGCCCCCCCCCCCTCTATGGACTCGATTAATTTCAGATTCTTCAATTTGCAGATCAGGCATCAACTCTTTAAACCAATTCAAAATTATTTCTCTCAAGTTTTCTCCTTGTGTTTGAATTAAATGTTTTATGTGAAGTGATGAACGACGATTTTGATCTTCTAAGGCTATCAGCCGTAATTCGTGGGCTTGGAACTGCACATTAGTCGATTTTTCAAAAGCCTCTTGTTTCTTCTGGGTCAAGTCTGCTCCCGCCTCCAAATCCTTTATAGCTTTATCGTTCTGCGAAATTTTATCAGCTAACACATGCATCTGTTGTTTAAAGTTTTCCGTTTGCTGATCCATTTTTTTTTAAAATGATTGTGTTGTTTTCTGCAATAACAGTTTTGATTTCAGCTAAGGTGGCTGGCTGACTGCCAGCTGCTTTTCCACCTTCAGCCATTTTTCCTCAGTTGCTGATTCTGTGCTTCCCTGTTCTTCTTTGGAAACTAACTCTTCCAGATGGGGGAGGTTATGGTTACTGGGTCGTTTTTTTGACCACTTAACTTTTGCAATTTCTTTTTTAATCCTTCTTTTTATATTCGACAGAGGTCATAAATCTCCTCCTTAACTCCCGGCTTCCCTTCTTAGCAGTTTATTATATCTTCTGTGTGTTTTCCACTACTTAATCACTCTTTCTTCTCTGGGGGGGAGGCATTACACCACATGTCAAAACAGCATTCACTGGGGGAGACCGAAACAAGCCATAAACACAGTCCCGAAAGTCCCGGCAACACCAAACTTCGTCTCCCCACCGAACGCTGCAATCGCTCCCCTCCCCCCCTTAATCACAATTTAGCACACCATCCATCGATCAAACTGCGCCTGAGTTGCTTTTCTCTTTATAGAGCCAGTTTTTACAGCTCTTCTCCGCTTTCAATAAAATGTGAGATGTGCCATAAATCAAGTCCTCGTCTCTAACAAAAACAAACCATTAACTGCTGTAACTAGCAGTCGATTTCGATTTCCACAGAGACGCTCCACAGAAACGTTCCAACAATCTCACTTAAAATCCTTTCAACTTTACTCCATTATCAGCAACTTAAACACTTAATATTTATAGTCCTTTTCCATCATGTTGCTTTGAGATTTATGCCCTTTTAAAAAGAGATAATTGATTTTCCCGGCAAGGCCGGTTGGAGAATTAAAAAATCCTTACCAGCTTCATGGCTGCCAAGCTCCACCCCCAGTACATTCACTTTTATCATGGCAATTCTTCCCAAAAGCGACAGTCGAACCTTATCCCATTTTGCCAGGTCATTTTTAACATCATTCCAAACTTTAACATAATTATTGTGGAATAACATAGTTCATATTTGTCAAAACAACTCCCAAATATTTTACCTTCTACATTTTGAAACCTGTCTTCTCTGTCAATTTTCTTTGTTCTTGTATTTCCATGTCAAAGCCCTAATGCTTAAAACTTCTAGAAATCAAACACTGTGACACCACAGTGCACGTGCGTAAAGAGGGGTCAGTGTTCACGCCAGACCCATCTCAACAATCACTCCCTTTTTACTTTGCCCTCTCTTTTTTTTTTTTAAGGTGGATACATTGTAACTATTCCAGCAGTGGGAGGAACACGGCATTTATGACTTGACAGATTTGTTCATCCGAAAACACTTGAAACCTCAATTACCAAATTAAAAAATACAAAATTTAATTGCTAATGTACCAATTGCAAAACCAAACGTAAGTACATCCTAATATGCAATTTTAAAACTTTATACAACACAATAGAATTGACACAGAAGGTTTTACTTCAGCCGTATATAGATTATTAATGTACATAAATTTTGTACAATGGAGAGAATTCTTCAGATATGGCAAAAAGGCGCAGAAACCACAATTGACTAAGGGAAAGGGGCGAAATTGCACCTAGGAGCCCCCAATGAAATGCAGCTCTGTAGAGAGTAAGGAAAATGCAATTAAGGTGCTTCATAGGTGGTATCTTGCTCCAAGGAAACTGTTCTGATTTTCTAAAATTTCTGCAGGAAGTGTAACCAATAGGCCCTTTTTTCCACACGTGATGTTTGTGTGTGACAATCGAATTTGGCATAAGGTGTTCAAGAAGGCTGCTTTAATCACGGATCACATGATCCCTCTCTCCCCGATGGGGGGCTTACAACTGTGACAATGGAATCTTAAACACACAACGGGCACACAAAGATGTACAGAAAGGAGGCAATTGCAGAACCGCTCAGTGGGCTTATCGCATATCACGGTGAATCAACCACCACAGTCACATCGTCTTTTATGGAAAGGTTTATTGGGTTAACAGAGTCTAAACTGATAAAGAAATCTGACAACCAACACAAACGTATGTAAGGAGGATCAAGGTGCACAGATGTTCTTACTCTTTTCACACATTGCTAAGTTAGTGAAAGTATCCTTAAACTTGAAAAGCTAAAAAAAATATTTATTTCAAAACTAAAACCAGAGAAAGCAACAAAAAGAATAAGCAAACTCTTGAAATTGACCAAATGCAGCCTTCCCTAATCTTCAGTGCAATTCTTATGAAATTGGAAATAAGTGAACAAAGCTACTTGCTTGGACACACGCACACACCCCAACAAAGGAAGGCTTCAGCAAGATTCCCAGCAATTCAGATAAACACTGTCCATAACAACAAATACTAAGCTAAAGAGCAAAACCTTTCTGGAGTTCTGTGATAAGGAGACCTGTTGGAATGCGGAGAACCAGTGCAATAGGGTCATCTCTAGAAATAAACCCTATAGGAAGGTCAGGGGAGGGGTGTACCGGGGGGTGGGCGTTGTTGTTCTGTACATCACAATGTCAGACGCACCATGCTGGATCAGACCAAGGGTCCAGCTGATCCAGTTAATCATGGGGTAATTTGTAGTCACCCATTATTGTAACACTCCCTCATTTGGAGGCCTCTCTAATTTTGTTTTCCATCTCAAGGTCACTCTGAGCCTTCTGGTCTGGGAGATGACAGCATCTTCCAACCACTAGCTTGGATTGGAGACTGATATTGTCACCCACCACACTTCTGGGGAAGAATCTGCCAGTTTTAAGTGTTGTAATCTGCTTGACGCTACGCCCTCTTTGATGCCGAGGAGAGCAAAATGCCAACCCGATATGAGACTGCTGTAAAATAGCAAAATCCATTTTAAGCATTATTAGGGGAGGAATCGAAAATAAGAATGCCAGTGTCATACTGTGCTTATACAAATCTATGGTGCAATCACACTTAGAATACTGTGTACAGTTGTCGTCACCACACCTAAAGAGTAAATATTGTAGAGCTGAAAAAAAATACAGAAACGACAACTAAAATGATCAAATTGCTGAAGCATCTCTCCTATGAGGGAAGGATGCAACAGCTGGGATTCTTCAACTTAGGAAAAAAGAAGAAAGGTGAGGGGAGACAAGCTACCTACCTGGCTTTCTTCAGCACAGGCATTGGGAGAGCTTTCCAAAAATTCATAGTGTCCAATTACATACAGTAGATATTGGAAACAGTTGCCATGACACAGGCTCTGAACACCAGACCCGGCCGAGGCTACTCCCTGCTCAAGCCAAGCACCACCACTTGGTACGTCTGAAGCAAGGGATAAAGCCCACCTTCCTCCAAACTATGTGGAGAAAGGGGTTTAAAATGGAGAATGGATTTTAATATATATAATAATGTGCTGTGAGTTATATCTGCTTAGGTGAATGACTGTCAGAGTGGGTATTAAATGTGTAAACTTAAGATGATAAACGCCAAACAGACACGCGGGATTTTTGTGGTAGTTTTAAAACAAACAATCAAAATTTATTTTTAAAATTCATAAGCTTTGTTTCAAATAACAACATTTAAAAAACTTTTTGAAACCTTCCATACAATCCTGTCACTCTCACATTCGCGCTTTCCTTTTTCTCACACAATCACTCTTGAACTTTCTTTATTATCAATATTGATTAATATACTTCCACTACGTGCACACCACACTCTAAAGACACCACTCACTACACTGACCCTCAAATTTCCCAGAATTTAAGTACCATAAACACAAAGAGCACTACAGACCCTAAGAGTACCTAATAAGTCTCCCTGAAAAGGTTTCCTGAAAAGAACAAGAACAAGAACTCTCCATCCCCTCAGTCCTTCCCTTATATATTGCTCCTCTCCCCTCCCAAGACATTCTAACTCCGCCCACTCAGGCCAACATTCTACAAACCACAGACTTACAAACTGCAGACATACATTTGGAATTGACTTGTGGGGTGTAACGCCACAACAGTGCTCTTTCGAATACCTTCACCCAAGCCACTCAAGCTTTACAAGATTCAAATCAGCACTTTGAATTGACCCCATCCATCCACCAGCAGCCAGCTTCAGTGTGATCGCATTGGCCGGGGCTACTTACTGACCTAGCTGCCCTGTTGAGACCAGATAAACTTCTCTCTCCTGTGGAAATGCAGCCCTGGGTTTAGTCACCCAAAGGGTCTCCCTGTGCCAGGTGAAGGATGGGTTCGTGTGACCCTGTGGACTCTCTTGGACCTCTGATGCTATCCTTCTGGGAAGGCTGTCTTGAAGCTGCATATTGCAACGGTTCCACTCCTGCCTAGAATGCCTCTTAGACAAAGTCACAGCATGGGTCACAGCACGGAGACTGCCCTTGCCGCAGTCTTTGACGATCTTCTTTTAGCAATGGACAAAGGTCATCTGTCCATCCTGCTGTTATTGGACCTTTCAGCGGCTTTCGACACAGTGGATCATGAATTGTTGATTAGACGGTTGAACATCCAGGTGGGACTGGAGGGCCTGCCTCTTGCCTGGTTCCAGTCCTACTTGGATGGAAGGGCTCAGGTGGTTACCGTGGGCACCTGTACATCTACCCCCACAGCCCTCCCCTGTGGAGTTCCACAGGGTTCCATCCTCTCACCTTTCATGTATAATGTATATGTGAGGCCGCTGGCGCCCATGGGCTGAGGTACCATATGGATGCTGATGATACACCCAGCTTTACATCTCGGTGGGGTCTGACCTCGGCGAGGCAGCTGCTACTCTGTCTTGGTGCCTGGCTGACATCTGTAACTGGATGTCTAGGAGTAAACTAAAGCTTAACCCAGAGAAGACTGAGTTGATGGTGATTGGCCGAGGTCAGCGGCTGGCAGATTTGAGGCAGGAGCTCGTAGATCTGCCTATTTCAGGAATCCGACCAAGGATTGTGACTGAGGCGTGGGACCTGCGTGTTATTCTTGACCAATTCCGAACTATGTCTTCCCAGATGGGGGCCGTGGTTTGGACTTGATTTTATCATCTACATGTGCTCCGCCAAGTTTGCCCCTTTCTGTCAGGGGCTGATCTTACCACCGCAGTCCAGGCCCTGGTTCTTTCCAGACTGGACTATTGCAACCCGTTGTATACAGCAAATCCAACACCTACAAAATGCAGCAGCCAAGTTGGTCAAGGGGCTCCCAAAGTGGTCTTCTATCACTTTGGTGCTTCAAGAGCTCCATTGGCTGCCGGTGGCTGCTAGGGTGCGGTACAAGGTCTTGTTGACCATGTATAAAGCCCTTCATTGCTTGGGTCCTGGATGCCTGAGCCTCGTCTTTCTCCTGTGTCTCACCATTGGCAGACACGCTCTCAGGAGCAGGGTGTCCTGACGGTCCCCCGCTACAAATTGGAATGTGCGGGGCCAGGGCTTTTTCAGTGGCTGGCCCCCAGTTATGGAATAATGTGCCACTGGAGATTAGACAGGCTCCCACTCTCAATTGCTTCAAATGCCTTTGTAAGGCGTTTTTATTTTCACAAGAGCTTGGGGAGGGGGTGGTTTAAATTGATGTTGAGGGCTTTTAATGGTTTGAGGGTGAGGGTTTTAATGGAATTGTTGTATATGTTATTGTAAAGTGCCTCGATGCCAGAAATGGTGAGGCGGCACTATAAAAATGCTTTGAAATAAATACGAAGTGGGTGTAGGGGAGAATGGATCTCTCCTAGGGCACTATTTGACCCCCGCTTTTCAACAGCTACATGAAACCTCCGGGGGACATACTCCAGGGGAGCAGGCTGAGGCAGCAAGCAGGACACCTCGCTTCGCCTCTCCTTCTCAGCTCAAAGAGCTGAGGCCGTGGAAGCTCTGAGCCAGCGCCTGGGCAGGAGAGTGGGCTGGATGAGGGCCCAGAAACCAAGAGTCAAGCCAGACGAGACACAAGTGCTATTTGTGGGTGGTTCATTGATCCAGTTAAGTGACAGTCACCCTGTTCTAGAAGTGGGGTGACAGGCTTCCTTAAGGGTGAAGTCTGCCATGTGGAGATGACGGCGGATCCGTTCTCGTCTGCAGAGGCACAGGCTCCCTTGGGGGCTGAGAGCACCACCTGATCAAGGAATCCTTTTTACTTGGTAGTTATTTTAATTATTATTAGACACTTAGTGATTTTCTCTCCTGCAGCTTTTAGTTTAGTATGTTTAGTTCAAATGCTTGAATCTTGGCTGGTTTTATTCTGCCTTACTTTTATTCTGTTTTAATGTCTATTTAAAATGTTTTGTACAGCACCTGAAGAACTTTGGGATGGGGGATTAAAAGTGCCATAAAAAGAAAGGGAAAAAACTAAAAATGAAATGCAAAGGGAAATCAAAGAAACTGTGACCCCCGTTGAAACCCACATGATGAAAAGCTACTCTGAGCCACTGAGGGAGCCTCTGCCTCTATAGACGACTGTGGAACCGTGACCATCCCCACCACAGACGTCACCCTGTAGGAAGTCTGTAACTCCCCCCTTTCCAGAACAGGGTGAATGTCACTAAGCCCGAATGATGACCCACCTGCAAACAGTACGTCTGTTCTGTCTGGATTGAATCTGAGTTCCTTGGCCCTCATCCAGTCCATTCTCCTGCCCGTGTGCCGGTTCAGAACTTCCACTGCCTCAACCCTATGAGCTGAGAAGGAGAGGCACTGGTGAGGCCTCAGCCCATGGCCCCGGTTAACGTCTCCTAGCGGTTTGATGTAGATGTTAGGAAGAATTGGGTTCAAATACAGCCCTAAGGCACCCTGTAGAAAGACCGCCATAGGTCAGAGACATCATCCCCTAACAACAACACCTTCAGTATTCTAGGCAAGAGCAGAAGCCTCGCAACACACGACTTCCCACCCCAACTCAAGAGAGCCTTCCTAGACTGATAGCATAAGAGGACCAAGAGAGTCCACGGGGTTGCAGGTCCCCTATCCTTGAGACGGGGACACCAGCAGGGTTGCACGCCCCCCATCCCTCTCTTGGCACAGATCAACCCAAGAATGACCCCCCCTTCTCTAAAACAGGAACAGATGTCTCATGCCTATAACCCCCATGGAGCTGGCTCCCATAAAGCTGGAAAGATTAAGGCATTTCTAATTCTCAATCGTTTTCTACAATTACACATGTTCGTACAGGCAATAATCCCATATGACGAGCTGTCTGCTTCCTGCAGTTTCCGCCGGAAAGAGAGACCGTCGTCTTACTGGTGGTGAAACGGTGCCATCCATGAGAAAGGCGAGTTGTTGCAGCTTCTCGTAGATCTGGGGTGGAGGACATCAGGCCTGCAGGATCTGCTTTTCTTCCTAGAAGAACACTGAGAACCACCAACCAGGACAAGTTGTTCAAACTCCTAATGCTTAAAACTTCTCAAAGTCAAAGTCCTAACCCTGAGGCCCCTGCACCTTGCTCAGACCAAGCATTAAAGATTATAAAGCCGTTCCAAATTCTCAGGCTTTTTCTACAATCACACGCACACACTAATCCATTCAGAAATTCAGTAAAAGGTTGAACTAACCTATCGACCAATAGTAGACTCACACGGAGGGGTGGCGTTGAGACAACATTCCTCTTCACAATCCGGAACGTTAACGCCACGACAGTCCTCAGCGACGCAAAGTGTCCTGGGCCAGCCATGATCCTTCTGGACTTTGCCTTCCAACAAAATGAGGGAAGGTATTGAACGGCACTTCATAGAATCATAGAATCATAGAATTGTAGAGTTGGAAGGGGCCTATGAGGCCATCGAGTCCAACCCCCTGCTCAATGCAGGAATCCACCCTAAAACATCCCTGACAGATGGTTGTCTATCTTGAAGGTATCTAGGTTGGAAGAGCCCACCACCTCCCTAGGTCATGGGTTCCACTGTCGTACTGCTCTAACAGTCAGGAAGTTTTTCCTGATGTCCAGCCGGAATCTGGCTTCCTTTAACTTGAGCCCGTTATTCCGTGTCCTGCACTCTGGGAGGATCGAGAAGAGATCCTGGCCCTCCTCTGTGTGACAGCCTTTCAAGGACATGAAGAGTGCTTCATCATCATCATCATCTGTGACAATTACATTAAAGCGTCAATGAGTGTAGTGTCCCTTCATGAGAGAAGCGCTTGGTGATAGCACAACTGTGTGAGCATTTCTAGGTTAATTAACATCTGCAGTGGGATTTTTATAATGCCTACACACACACACACACCATTATCCCTATTTAAGCCAAAGTTGATATAAACAAACTTCCTGATCGGTTGTAACTCAGTTTCACTCCGAAGTCTCCATTTGAAGTTCTTTTGTCCAAGAACGGCCATTTGCAGGTGAACAACGGAGTGTCCTCAGATCATGAAAACGTTCTCTCACTGATTTGTGAATATTTGTTTTCCATTATTCTGCAACTGCATACTGCCTTTGCCTTTGCTTTTCTCTGGAACTCCCTGTGCCTGGGTTTTGGCTTGCCTGTGCCTAACCTCGAGTTTGTTTTTCTCTGGGTCTGGACTTTGGATTAGACCCTTTCCTTTGGAACTGACCCTGGCTAAAATCTCTAGAGCTCTCTCAAGACACACAAGGATAGTATTTAGTCATTTCCATTCTGAAACGAATGCATGCCAGACACTATCTGACTTCTGAAACCATCCACTCCACTGGACTCTCTAAGATGGAACCTTCTGACCACCACGGCATGCCCTCAAAGTTAGCGGAGCTTGTGGAAGAGTAGAAGCAATCCCAGTCACCGATGGCGAAGGGCAAGAGAGCACAGGAGGTGAAAGAACAGAGGCCAAAGAGTGTGGAAGTGCAGGAGAAGCTAGAGCAACTTTAAGGGCTTGTCATTGACATGGCAGGCTACCGAAAGGGGGACATGTGCGAACTCCTGGGGGGTGGTCGATGCTTGAATTCATGGGAGCTGGATTATCAACACTTGTTACTTTTTCTGCATGGCTCTTGGTAACCTGAAATCGCTCCACACACACACACTGCCGGATGTTCTAGAACACCTCCCCCAAAAGTCATGACTTAGCTTTTGCAGGCGCTCTGAGAAGCCCTCGTCTTCCTGCAATCCTGGCCGAAAAGGGAGACAATGTCATCCATGAGAAAGACAAGGTGCTGCAGCATCTCGTAGATCTGGGGTGGAGGATATCAGGCTTGCAGGATCTGCTTTCCTTTCTAGAACAAACCTGTGAAACACCACCCAGGACGAGTTGCAAAACAGAAGTGCAGGAAATTCACACTAACCCTAAAAACTTCTAGAAGTCAAAGTGCTAGTTGTTTAAACTCCTAAAGCTTAAAAAGTCTTGAAGTCGAAGTCCAAATGCTTAACTTCCAGAAGTCCAAGAGCTAACGTTAAAAACTTCCAGAAGTAAAAGTGCTAAATGTCCAAAGAGCTAACGCTAAAACTTCGAGAACTCAAAGAGCTAACGCTTAAAACTTCTAAAAGTCAAACTGCTAAATGTTCAAAGCCATAACGCTAAAACTTCTAGTAGTCAAAGTCCTAACCCTGTGGCCCCTGCACCTTGCACAGACCAAGCATCAAATATTATGAAGGCATTTCAATTTCTTGGGCTTTTAATACAATCACATGCATACACTAATCCATTCACAAATTCAGTTTAACAAACCTATTGGCCAAATTTAGACTCAGTATCTGACTTCTGAAACCATCCAGTCCACTGGCCTCTCTACGACGGAACCCTCTGTCCCCCACGGCATGCCCTCAAAGTTAGCGGAGCTTGTGGAAGCGTGGCACCAATCTCAGTCACCGATAGCAAAGAGGAAGAAACCCCCATGGGTGCAAGAACAGAACGCAAGGAGTGTGGAAGTGCAGGAGAAGCGAAAGCAACTTTACGGGCATGTCATTGACACGGCAGGCTATGGAAAGGGGGACATGAGTGAGTTCACTCATTACATTTCATGCATGTCCTTCAGTAGACCAAAAGCCCTACACACACACACACACATACACACACACACAGCCAGATGTTCTAGAGCACCTCCCTAAAATGTCATCACTTAGCTTTTATAGTTCTTCTTAGGAGCTGCCCACCTCCTGTAGCCTCGGCCAGGAAAAGAGGCCTTAGATTTATCGCTGGTTGAAAAGCACCGCCCAGAAGAAAGAGGAGTTGTTGAAACATCTCGTAGATCTCGGGTCGGTGGACTTCATGACAGCAGAAACAGCTTCTTTTCCTGGAAGAAACCTGGGACCCCCCACTCAGAGGCAGGAGCAAAGTACACGTACACTAAGGAAAGGGGAGCAGGGCTTCCCGGAGCACATCCTCTGCCCAGGAACCAGTTGAGATCGACATCACAACTGAGCCCATACATCCACCAGCAGCCAGCTTCATTGGCCAATGGCTGGCAGAGTGTGATGGCATCGGCCAGGGCTACTTACTGACCTAGCTGCCCTGTTGAGGGCAGCTTCTCTATCATGTGGAAACGCAGCCGTGGGTTTACTCACCCGATGGGTCGCCCTGTGCCAGAAGAAGGATGGGTTTGTGTGACCCTGTGGACTCTTTTGGCAGTTTTCAAGCTATCCTTCTGGGAAGACTGTCTAAAGTTGGGATGTGAAGTTGCATTTTGCAACGCTTCCACTCCTGCCTAGAATGCCCCTTAGACCAAGAGGGGGTAGGGGAGAAGGGATCTGCCTTACAGCGGTATTTGACCCCCCTTGCTATTCAACATCTACATGAAACCACCAGGAGAGGATCTGCAGAGGCACGGGATGAGGCATCACCCATGACACCTAGCTTCACCTCTCCTCCTCAGCTCATAGAGGTGAGCCAGTAGAAGAGTGGGCTGGATGAGGGCCAATAACCCAGGAATCAAGCCAGACGAGATGCAAGTGTTGTTTGTGGGTGGTTCATGGATCCGGTTAAGTGACACTTGCCCTGTTCTGGAAGGGGGGATGACAGGCTTCCTAAAGGATGAGGTCTGCCGTTTGGGGATGAGGATGGATCCATCCTCATCTGCAGAGGCACAGGCTCCCTCGGGGGCTGAGAGCACCACCTGTTCAAGGAATCCTTTTTACTTCTTAGAAGTAGTAAGTTTAACTCTTATTAAACACTTTGCGATTTTCTCTCTTGCTGCTTTTAGTTTAGTATATTTAGTTCAAGTGTTTGAATCTTGGCCAGCTTTATTCTGCCTTACTTTTATTCTGTTTTAATGTCTATTTAAAATGTTTGGTACACCATCTGGGGGGATCAGAAGTGCCGTAAAACAAAAGAAAAAGAAAAAACAGAACCAAAAAAAAAATACAACTAAAATACAAAGGGAAATAAAAAAACCTGTGACCCCCGTTGAAACCCACATGATGAAAAGCCACTCTGAGCCACTGAGGGAGCCTGTGCCTCTACGGACGACGGTGGAACTGTGACCATCCCCACCACAGACGTCACCCTTTAGGAAGTGTGTAAACCCACCCCCACCAGAACAGGGTGAACGTCACTAAGCCGGAATGATGACCCACCAGCAAACACTGCCTCTATTCTGTCTGATTTGAATCTGAGTTTATTGGCCCTCATCCAGTCCATTCTCCTCCCCCTGTGCTGGTTCAGAGCTCCGACTGCCTCACCTCTATGAGCTGTGAAGGAGAGGCATTTGTGAGGGCTCAGCCCGCGCCCCCAGTTAACGTCTCCTGGCGGTTTGATGTAGATGTTGAGAAGAATGGGAGTCAAATACAATGCTGCAGCACCCTGCAGCAAGACTTCCGTAGGACAGAGCCATCATCCCCTAACACCTCAGTATTCTAGGCGAGAGCAGAAGCCTCGCAACACACGACTTCCCACCCCCACTCAAGACAGCCTTCCCAGATGGAGAGCATAAGAGGACCAAGGAAGTCCACGGGGTTGCAGGTCCCCTATCCTTCTGCCGGCAAAGAGAGGGGACGCCACCCCCCAACCTTCTCTTCATGCCGGTTGACCCAGGAGTGACCCCCTCATGCTTATGACCCCCGTGGAGCTGGATCAGGTAACGCTTCAAAGATTATTAGGGCATTTCTAATTCTCAGTTTGTTCACTACAATTACAGGGGTCCATACAGGCAATAATCCATTCACACATACAGTTTAAGGTGAACCAATCTTCTGGCCCAAAGTAGACTCATACGGACAGATGACATTGAAATGACGTTTGCCGTCATGATCTAGAACACGAACACCAGGACCGTCCCCAGCAACATGTAGGGGCGTGGCCAGTCGTGTTCCTTCTCGAACGTCCCCCTGGGGGCGGAAAAGGCAGGAACTTATTTAACGATCCATCACAGCGAGACACGCAAGAATAACTTTTTGTCTGTTACATATCCAAACAAAACACCTGACAAACAGTACCTGCCTGACTAAAGACATCCCCCCCCTTCCCCCGTGCCTGCCTGAACCAGCTTCTCAGAAATAAAATCCTCCTCACCCCATGGCATGCCTTTAAAGTTAGCGGAGGTAGCGGCAGCAATCCCAGTCACCGGTGGCAAAAGGGAAGAGAGCCGAAGGGGTGCAAGAACAGAACCCAAGGAGTGTGGAAGTGCAGGAGAAGCTAGAGCAACTTTACGGGCATGTCATTGACACGGCTGCCTACCAAAAGAGAGGCTGTGTGAATTCACAGGCGTACCATGTGCAAATTCATGAATGTGTGTAACCTACCCTCCTTAACTGTTTTGCCTAGCCCTCTGCTGCCTAAAAATCCCTGCACCCAAGCTTATCTTGACCTTGCATGGCACCACAAACCAGAAAAAGTAACTTAGCTTTTTACTCGATCTGACGACCTGTCCGCCTCCTGCTGTGTCAGCTAGAAAGACAGACCGTAGCCTTACTGCTGGTTAAACACTGCCGTCCATGAGAAAGGTGAGTTGTTGCAGCTTCTCATAGATCTGGGTTGGAGAACATCAGGCCTGCAGGATCCGCTTTCCTTCCGAGAAGAATCCTGAAAACCACCACCCAGGACAAGTTGCAAAACAGAAGTGCAGGAAATTCACACTAACCCTAAAAAGTTCTAGACACCAAAGCCCTAACACTTAAAACTTCTAGAAGTCAAGATGCTAAAGGTTCAAAGTCCTAATGCTAAAAACTTCTAGAAGTCAAGGTGCTAAAGGTTAAAAGCGCCAACACTTAAAAGTTCCAGAAGTGAAAGTGCTTAATGTCCAAAGTCCTAAAGCTTAAAACTTCTGGAAGAGAATGGGATAAATGTTCAACATCATAATGCTTAAAACTTCTCAAAGTCAAAGTCCTAACCCTGAGGCCCCTGCACCTTGCTCAGACCAAGCATTGAAGATCATGAAGCCGTTCCTAATTCTCGGGATTTTTCTACAATCACATGCACACACTAATCCATTCACAAATTCAGTAAAACGTTTAACTAACCTATCGACCAATAGTAGACTCACACGGATGGGTAGCGTTGAGACAACATTCCTCTTCACAATCCGGAACGTTAACGCCAGGACAGTCCTCAGCGACGCAAAGTGCCCTGGGCCAGCCATGATCCTTCTGGACTTTGCCTTCCAACAAAATGAGGGAACGTATTAAATGGCACTGCAAGACACACAAGGATACTATTTTGTCATTTCCATTCTGAAACAAATGCATGCCAGACAGTATCTGACTTCTGAAACCATCCACTCCACTGGACTCTGTAAGATGGAACCTTCTGACCACCACGGCATGCCCTCAAATTTAGCGGAGCTTGTGGAAGTGTGGCACCAATCCCAGTCACAGATAGCAAAGGGGAGGAAACCCCCACGGGTGCAAGAACAGAACCCAAGAAGTGTGGAAGGGCAGGAGAAGCTAAAGCAACTTTAAGGGCATGTCATTGACACGGCAGGCTATGGAAAGGGGGACATGAGTGAATTCACTCATTACCTTTCATGCATGTCCCTCAGTAGTCCAAAAGCCCTACACACTCAGCACCTGATGTTCTACAGCACCTCGCCAAAATGTCATGACTTAGCTCTTGTAGTCGTTCTGAGAAGCTGCCCGCCTCCTGCACCTTGTCCGGGAAGGGAGGCCTTAGATTTATCCCTGGTTGAAAAGCACCGCCCAGAAGAAAGAGGAGTTGTTGAAACATCTCGTAGATCTCGGGTCGGTGGACTTCATGACAGCAGAAACAGCTTCTTTTCCTGGAAGAAACCTGGGACACTCAGAGCAAGGGGCAAACTAGACATACACTAAGGAAAGGGGAGCAGGGCTTCCCCGAGCACATCCTCAGCCCAGGAACCAGTTGAGATCGACATCACAACTGAGCCCATACATCCACCAGCAGCCAGCTTCATTGGCCAATGGCTGGCAGAGTGTAATGGCATCGGCCAGGGCTACTTACTGACCTAGCTGCCCTGTTGAGGGCAGCTTCTCTATCATGTGGAAACGCAGCCGTGGGTTTACTCACCCGATGGGTCGCCCTGTGCCAGAAGAAGGATGGGTTTGTGTGACCCTGTGGACTCTCTTGGCCCTCTTGGCAGTTTTCAAGCTATCCTTCTTGGAAGGCTGTCTGAAGTTGGGATGTGAAGTGCCAGTTTGCAACGCTTCCACTCCTGCCTAGAATGCCCCTTAGACCAAGAGGGGGTAGGGGAGAAGGGATCTGCCTTACAGCGGTATTTGACCCCCCTTGCTATTCAACATCTACATGAAACCACCAGGAGAGGATCTGCAGAGGCACGGGATGAGGCATCACCCATGACACCTAGCTTCACCTCTCCTCCTCAGCTCATAGAGGTGAGCCAGTAGAAGAGTGGGCTGGATGAGGGCCAATAACCCAGGAATCAAGCCAGACGAGATGCAAGTGTTGTTTGTGGGTGGTTCATGGATCCGGTTAAGTGACACTTGCCCTGTTCTGGAAGGGGGGATGACAGGCTTCCTAAAGGATGAGGTCTGCCGTTTGGGGATGAGGATGGATCCATCCTCATCTGCAGAGGCACAGGCTCCCTCGGGGGCTGAGAGCACCACCTGTTCAAGGAATCCTTTTTACTTCTTAGAAGTAGTAAGTTTAACTCTTATTAAACACTTTGCGATTTTCTCTCCTGCTGCTTTTAGTTTAGTATATTTAGTTCAAGTGTTTGAATCTTGGCCAGCTTTATTCTGCCTTACTTTTATTCTGTTTTAATGTCTATTTAAAATGTTTGGTACACCATCTGGGGGGATCAGAAGTGCCGTAAAACAAAAGAAAAAACAGAACCAAAAAAAAATACAACTAAAATACAAAGGGAAATAAAAAAACCTGTGACCCCCGTTGAAACCCACATGATGAAAAGCCACTCTGAGCCACTGAGGGAGCCTGTGCCTCTACGGACAACGGTGGAACCGTGACCATCCCCACCACAGACGTCACCCTTTAGGAAGTGTGTAAACCCACCCCCACCAGAACAGGGTGAACGTCAGTAAGCCGGAATGATGACCCACCAGGAAACACTGCCTCTATTCTGTCTGATTTGAATCTGAGTTTATTGGCCCTCATCCAGTCCATTCTCCTCCCCCTGTGCTGGTTCAGAGCTCCGACTGCCTCACCTCTATGAGCTGAAAAGGAGAGGCATTTGTGAGGGCTCAGCCCGCGCCCCCAGTTAACGTCTCCTGGCGGTTTCATGTAGATGTTAAGAAGAATGGGAGTCAAATACAATGCTGCAGCACCCTGTAGCAAGACTTCCCTAGGACAGAGCCATCATCCCCTAACACCTCAGTATTCTAGGCGAGAGCAGAAGCCTCGCAACACACGACTTCCCACCCCCACTCAAGACAGCCTTCCCAGATGGAGAGCATAAGAGGACCAAGGGAGTCCACGGGGTTGCAGGTCCCCTATCCTTCTGCCAGCAAAGAGAGGGGACGCCACCCCCCAACCTTCTCTTCATGCCGGTTGACCCAGGAGTGACCCCCTCCTCTAAAACAGAAACAGATGTCTCATGCTTATGACCCCCGTGGAGCTGGATCAGATAACGCTTCAAAGATTATTAGGGCATTTCTAATTCTCAGTTGTTCACTACAATTACAGGGGCCCGTACAGGCAATAATCCATTCACACATACAGTTTAAGGTGAACCAATCTTCTGGCCCAAAGTAGACTCATACGGACAGATGACATTGAAATGACGTTTGCCGTCATGATCTAGAACACGAACACCAGGACCGTCCCCAGCAACATGTAGGGGCGTGGCCAGTCGTGTTCCTTCTAGAACGTCCCCCTGGGGGCGGAAAAGGCAGGAACTTATTTAACGATCCATCACAGCGAGACACGCAAGAATAACTTTTTGTCTGTTACATATCCAAACAAAACACCTGACAAACAGTACTTGCCTGACTAAAGACATCCCCCCCATCCCCCGTGCCTGCCTGAACCAGCTTCTCAGAAATAAAATCCTCCTCACCCCATGGCATGCCTTTAAAGTTAGCGGAGGTAGCGGCAGCAATCCCAGGCACCGGTGGCGAAGGGGAAGAGAACAGAAGGGGTGCAAGAACAGAACCCAAGGAGTGTGGAAGTGCAGGAGAAGCTAGAGCAACTTTACAGGCATGTCATTGACATGGCAGCCTACCAAAAGAGAGGCTGTGTGAATTCACAGGCGTATCGTGTGCAAATTCATGAGTGTATGTAATCTACCCTCCTTAACTTTTTTGCCTAACCCTTGGTGGTTTCAAAATCCCTCCGCCCACACTGAGCTCGACCTTGTATGGCACCGCACTCCGGAAAAAACGACTTAGCTGATTTAATAGATTGATGACCTGTCCGCCTCCTGCAGTCCCAGCAGGAAAGGGAGACCGTCGTCTTACTGCTGGTGAAACGCTGCCGTCCATGAGAAAGACAAGGTGTTGCAGCTACTCGTAGATCTGGGGTGGAGGACATCAGGCCTGCAGGATCCGCTTTCCTTCCGAGAAGAACCCTGTGAACCACCACCCAGGACAAGTTGCAAAATAGACGTGCAGGAAAGTCACACTACGAATGTGACGTCCCTGCAGCTGGCTCAGACCAAGCATCAGAGGTTATGAAGGCGTTTCTATTTCTCAGGCTTTTTCTACAATCACATGCATGCAATAATCCATTCACGAATTCAGTAAAACAAACCTTTTCACCAAAAATGGACTCGCATGGATGGGTGGTGTGGAGACGGCATTCCTCATCATGATCTGGAACATAAACGCCAGGACAATTCTCAGCAACGCAGACCTGGGCCAGCCGTGATCTTTCTGGACTTTGCCTTCCAACAAAACAAGAGGAAGGTATTGAATGGCACTGCAAACCACACAAGGATACTATTTTGTTATTTCCATGCTCAAACGAATGCATGCCAAACAGTATTTCACTTCTGAAACCATCCACCCATCTCGCAGTCCACTGGCCTAAGGTGGAACCCTCTGCCTCCCATGGCACGCCCTTAAAGTTAGTGGAGCTGGTGGAATCATGGCAGCAATCCCAGTCACCGGTGGCTAATGGGAAGAGAGCCCAAGGGGTGCAAGAACAGAACACAAGGAGTGTGGAAGTGCAGAAGATAGAGGCACTTTAAGGGCATGTCGTTGACACAGCAGGCTACCGAAAGGGGGACCTGAGTGAATTCACAGGGATATGATACTTGCATTCATGAGTTTGATATCTACACTCATTACCCATGGTAACCTGAAATCCCTCTACACACACACACGCACACACTGCCAGACGTTCTAGAGCACCTCCCCCAAAAGTCATGACTTAGCTTTTGTAGGCGCTCTGAGAAGCCCTCTGCTTCCTGCAATCCTGACCGAAAAGGGAGACAATGTCGTCCATGCGAAAGACAAGGTGTGCAGCATCTCGTAGATCTCAGCCCCTGGAGTTCAGCTTCTCCAGGATTGGCTTTGAATCCTACAAAAACCCTGTGACCCACCACTCAGAGCCCAGGGCTAAATACGAATCATAGAATAGCAGAGTTGGAAGGGGCCTACAAGGCCATCGAGTCCAACCCCCTGCTCAATGCAGGAATCCACCCTAAAGCATCCACTAGCCCCCTGAAGCCAGCTCAGATCAAGCATCGAAGCTCATGAATGCAAGTTAATTACTCAGCCTTTGGCTACAACTAGAGGTGTCACCCAATACAGTAACTGACAAATCCAATATGTGTTTTAAAAAAACCTTTTGGCTGGAACCAAACTCACAGGGATGAGTGGTGTTGAAAAGTCATTGCCTTCCGTGATCACGAACGCAAACACCTCTACGGTCCTCAGCAAGACATTGGGGCGTGGGCCAGTCGGGATCCTTCTGGAACTTCCCCTCCAAAAGAAGTGGGAAGAAGTTGCTGAACGACACATCACAGCAAGCATTCAAAGCTTGTGATGTACCTGAACCCAGGCCGGAGAGTATTGCCCTTCGTAAAGCCAACCAACCACCCCTTACTGAACCAGCCTCATTCTCCCCGCCCCACGGCAGGCCTTTGAAATTAGCGGAGCTTGTGGAAGAGATTCCAGTCACCAGCGGAGAAGGGTAAAAGAGCCCAAGGGGTGCAAGAAAACAATCCATGGAGTGCGGGAGAAGCGAGAGCCACTTTCAGGGCCTGCCATTGACACAGCAGGCTACTGAAAAAGGTGCCGTGTGAATTTGATCTTCCAGTTCATGAGCTAACAAGATCAATGCCCAGTACATTTTCATGCATAGCCTACGGTTGCCTAACATCCCTGCTCACCCATCAACTGATGTGGTCTAGCACCCACACACACAAAAACACAGAACTTAGCTGTTGCTGTCACTCTGAGAGGCTGCCCACCTCCTGCAGCCTCGGCTGGAAAGGGAGGCCTTAGATTTATCGCTGATCGAACAGGGCCATCCAGGAGAAAGGGGAGTTGTTGAAACATCATGTAGATCTTGGGTCAGTGGACTTCAGGATGGCAGAATTGGCTTCCTTTCCTGGAAGAAACCTGGGACACTCAGAGCAAGGGGCAAACTAGACATACACTAAGGAAAGGGGAGCAGGGCTTCCCCGAGCACATCCTCAGCCCAGGAACCAGTTGAGATCCACATCACAACCAAGCCCATCCATCCACCAGCAGCCAGCTTCATTGGCCAACAGCTGGCAGAGTGTGATGGCATTGGCCAGGGCTACTTGCTGACCTGTTGAAACCAGATAGACTTCTCTATCACATGGAAATGCAGCCGTGGGTTTACTCACCCGATGTGCCAGAAGAAGGATGGGTTTGTGTGACCCTGTGGACTCTCTTGGCCCTCTTGGCAGTTTTCAAGCTATCCTTCTGGGAAGACTGTCTAAAGTTGGGATGTGAAGTGGCATTTTGCAACGCTTCCATGCCTGCCTAGAATGCCCCTTAGACCAAGAGGGGGTAGGGGAGAAGGGATCTGCCTTACAGTGGTATTTGACCCCCCTTGCTATTCAACATCTACATGAAACCACCAGGAGAGATTCTCCAGAGGTACGGGATGAGGCATCACCCATGACACCTAGCTTCACCTCTCCTCCTCAGCTCATAGAGGTGAGCCAGTAGAAGAGTGGGCTGGATGAGGGCCAATAACCCAGGAATCAAGCCAGACGAGATGCAAGTGTTGTTTGTGGGTGGTTCATGGATCCGGTTAAGTGACACTTGCCCTGTTCTGGAAGGGGGGATGACAGGCTTCCTAAAGGATGAGGTCTGCCGTTTGGGGATGAGGATGGATCCATCCTCATCTGCAGAGGCACAGGCTCCCTCAGGGGCTGAGAGCACCACCTGTTCAAGGAATCCTTTTTACTTCTTAGAAGTAGTAAGTTTAACTCTTATTAAACACTTTGCGATTTTCTCTCCTGCTGCTTTTAGTTTAGTATATTTAGTTCAAGTGTTTGAATCTTGGCCAGCTTTATTCTGCCTTACTTTTATTTTGTTTTAATGTCTATTTAAAATGTTTGGTACACCATCTGGGGGGATCAGAAGTGCCGTAAAACAAAAGAAAGAAAAAACAGAACTAAAACAAATACAACTAAAATACAAAGGGAAATAAAAAAAACTGTGACCCCCGTTGAAACCCACATGATGAAAAGCCACTCTGAGCCACTGAGGGAGCCTGTGCCTCTACGGACAACGGTGGAACCGTGACCATCCCCACCACAGACGTCACCCTTTAGGAAGTGTGTAAACCCACCCCCACCAGAACAGGGTGAACGTCACTAAGCCGGAATGATGACCCACCAGCAAACACTGCCTCTATTCTGTCTGATTTGAATCAGAGTTTATTGGCCCTCATCCAGTCCATTCTCCTCCCCCTGTGCTGGTTCAGAGCTCCGACTGCCTCACCTCTATGAGCAGAAAAGGAGAGGCATTTGTGAGGGCTCAGCCCACGCCCCCAGTTAACGTCTCCTGGCGGTTTGATGTAGATGTTGAGAAGAATGGGAGTCAAATACAATGCTGCAGCACCCTGCAGCAAGACTTCCGTAGGACAGAGCCATCATCCCCTAACACCTCAGTATTCTAGGCGAGAGCAGAAGCCTCGCAACACACGACTTCCCACCCCCACTCAAGACAGCCTTCCCAGATGGAGAGCATAAGAGGACCAAGGGAGTCCACGGGGTTGTAGGTCCCCTATTCTTCTACCGGCAAAGAGACGGGGACAGCAGCAGGGTTGCACGCCACCCCCCAACCTTCTCTTCGCACCGGTCGACCCAAGAATGACCCCCCCTCCTCTAAAACAGAAACAGATGTCTCATGCTTATGACCCCCGTGGAGCTGGATCAGATAACGCTTCAAAGATTATTAGGGCATTTCTAATTCTCAGTTGTTCACTACAATTACAGGGGCCCATACAGGCAATAATCCATTCACACATACAGTTTAAGGTGAACCAATCTTCTGGCCAAAAGTAGACTCATACGGACAGATGACATTGAAATGACGTTTGCCGTCATGATCTAGAACACGAACACCAGGACCGTCCCCAGCAACATGTAGGGGCGTGGCCAGTCGTTCTCCTTCTAGAACGTCCCCCTGGGGGCGGAAAAGGCAGGAACTTATTTAACGATCCATCACAGCGAGACACGCAAGAATAACTTTTTGTCTGTTACATATCAAACAAGACACCTGACAAACAGTACTTGCCTGACTAAAGACATCCCCCCCTTCCCCCGTGCCTGCCTGAACCAGCTTCTCAGAAATAAAATCCTCCTCACCCCATGGCATGCCTTTAAAGTTAGCGGAGGTAGCGGCAGCAATCCCAGGCACCGGTGGCAAAAGGGAAGAGAGCCGAAGGGGTGCAAGAACAGAACCCAAGGAGTGTGGAAGTGCAGGAGAAGCTAGAGCAACTTTACGGGCATGTCATTGACACGGCAGCCTACCAAAAGAGAGGCTGTGTGAATTCACAGGCGTACCATGTGCAAATTCATGAATGTGTGTAACCTACCCTCCTTAACTGTTTTGCCTAGCCCTCTGCTGCCTAAAAATCCCTGCACCCAAGCTTATCTTGACCTTGCATGGCACCACAAACCAGAAAAAGTAACTTAGCTTTTTACTCGATCTGACGACCTGTCCGCCTCCTGCTGTGTCAGCTAGAAAGACAGACCGTAGCCTTACTGCTGGTTAAACACTGCCGTCCATGAGAAAGGTGAGTTGTTGCAGCTTCTCATAGATCTGGGTTGGAGAACATCAGGCCTGCAGGATCCGCTTTCCTTCCGAGAAGAATCCTGAAAACCACCACCCAGGACAAGTTGCAAAGCAGAAGTGCAGGAAATTCACACTAACCCTAAAAAGTTCTAGACACCAAAGCCCTAACACTTAAAACTTCTAGAAGTCAAGATGCTAAAGGTTCAAAGTCCTAATGCTAAAAACTTCTAGAAGTCAAGGTGCTAAAGGTTAAAAGCGCCAACACTTAAAAGTTCTAGAAGTGAAAGTGCTTAATGTCCAAAGTCCTAAAGCTTAAAACTTCTGGAAGAGAATAGGATAAATGTTCAACATCATAATGCTTAAAACTTCTCAAAGTCAAAGTCCTAACCCTGAGGCCCCTGCACCTTGCTCAGACCAAGCATTGAAGATCATAAAGCCGTTCCTAATTCTCGGGATTTTTCTACAATCACATGCACACACTAATCCATTCACAAATTCAGTAAAACGTTTAACTAACCTATCGACCAATAGTAGACTCACACGGAGGGGTGGCGTTGAGACAACATTCCTCTTCACAATCCGGAACGTTAACGCCAGGACAGTCCTCAGCGACGCAAAGTGCCCTGGGCCAGCCATGATCGTTCTGGACTTCCAACAAAATGAGGGAAGGTATTGAATGGCACTGCAAGACACACAAGGATACTATTTTGTCATTTCCATTCTGAAACAAATGCATGCCAGACAGTATCTGACTTCTGAAACCATCCACTCCACTGGACTCTCTAAGATGGAACCTTCCGACCACCACGGCATGCCCTCAAAGTTAGCGGAGCTTGTGGAAGAGCGGAAGCAATCCCAGTCACCGTTGCGAAGGGCAAGAGAGCACAGGAGGTGAAAGAACAGAACCCAAAGAGTGTGGAAGTGCAGGAGCAACTTTAAGGGCATGTCATTGACATGGCAGGCTACCGAAAGGGGGACATGTGCGAGTTCTTGGGGGGTTTGACACTTGAATTCAAGAGAGCTGGATTATCAACACTCATTACTTTTTCTGCATGGCTCTTGGTAACCTGAAATCGCTCCACACACACACTGCCGGATGTTCTAGAGCACCTCCCCCCAAAGTCATGACTTAGCTTTTGCAGGCGCTCTGAGAAGCCCTTGGCTTCCTGCCATCCTGGCCGAAAAGGGAGACCGTAGTCTTACTGCTGGTTAAACAATGCCATTCATGCGAAAGACGAGGTGTTGCGGCTTCTCGTAGATCTCGGGTGGAGGATATCAGGCTTGTAGGATCTGCTTTCCTTTCTAGAACAAACCTGGAAACACCACCCAGGACGAGTTGCAAAACAGAAGTGCAGGAAATTCACACTAACCCTAAAAACTTCTAGAAGTCAAAGCCCTACGTTTAAAACTTCTAGATGTCAAAGTGCTAAATGTTTGACGACCTAATGCTTAAAACTTCTAGAAGTCAAAGGGCTCAATATTCAAAGCCCTAACACTTAAAACTTCTAGAAGTCAAGGTGCTTAAGGTTCGAAGTCCTGACGTTTAAAACTTCTTGAAGTCAAAGTGCTAAATGTTGAAAGCCCCAACACTTAAAAGTTCTAGAAGTGAAAGTGCTAAATGTTAAAAGCCCCAACACTTAAAACTTCTGGAAGTCAAAGCCATAACACTTAAACCTCTGGAAGAGAATGGGATAAATGTTCAAACTCCTAATGCTTAAAACTTCTCGAAGTCAAAGTCCTAACCCTGAGGCCCCTGCACCTTGCTCAGACCAAGCATTAAAGATTATAAAGCCGTTCCTAATTCTCGGGATTTTTCTACAATCACATGCACACACTACTCCATTCACAAATTCAGTAAAACATTTAACTAACCTATCGACCAATAGTAGACTCACACAGATGGGTAGCGTTGAGACAACATTCCTCTTCACAATCCTGAACGTTAACGCCACAACAGTCCTCAGCGACTCAAAGTGTCCTGGGCCAGCCATGATCCTTCTGGACTTTGCCTTCCAACAAAATGAGGGAACGTATTGAATGGCACTTCAGGACACACAAGGATAGTATTTTGTTATTTCCATTCTGAAACGAATGCATGCCAGACAGTATCTGACTTCTGAAACCATCCACTCCACTGGACTCTCTAAGATGGAACCCTCTGTCCCCCACGGCATGCCCTCAAAGTTAGCGGAGCTTGTGGAAGTGTGGCACCAATCCCAGTCACAGATAGCAAAGGGGAGGAAACCCCCACGGGTGCAAGAACAGAACCCAAGGAGTGTGGAAGGGCTGGAGAAGCTAAAGCAACTTTATGGGCATGTCATTGACACGGCAGGCTATGGAAAGGGGGACATGAGTGAATTCACTCATTACCTTTCATGCATGTCCCTCAGTAGTCCAAAAGCCCTACACACACAGCACCTGATGTTCTACAGCACCTCCCCAAAATGTCATGACTTAGCTCTTGTAGTCGTTCTGAGAAGCTGCCCGCCTCCTGCACCTTGTCCGGGAAGGGAGGCCTTAGATTTATCCCTGGTTGAAAAGCACCACCCAGAAGAAAGAGGAGTTGTTGAAACATCTCGTAGATCTCGGGTCGGTGGACTTCATGACAGCAGAAACAGCTTCTTTTCCTGGAAGAAACCTGGGACCCCCCACTCAGAGGCAGGAGCAAAGTACACGTACACTAAGGAAAGGGGAGCAGGGCTTCCCCGAGCACATCCTCTGCCCAGGAACCAGTTGAGATCGACATCACAACTGAGCCCATCCATCCACCAGCAGCCAGCTTCATTGGCCAATGGCTGGCAGAGTGTGATGGCATCAGCCAGGGCTACTTACTGACCTAGCTGCCCTGTTGAGGGCAGCTTCTCTATCATGTGGAAACGCAGCCGTGGGTTTACTCACCCGATGGGTCACCCTGTGCCAGAAGAAGGATGGGTTTGTGTGACCCTGTGGACTCTTTTGGCAGTTTTCAAGCTATCCTTCTGGGAAGACTGTCTAAAGTTGGGATGTGAAGTTGCATTTTGCAACGCTTCCACTCCTGCCTAGAATGCCCCTTAGACCAAGAGGGGGTAGGGGAGAAGGGATCTGCCTTACAGCGGTATTTGACCCCCCTTGCTATTCAACATCTACATGAAACCACCAGGAGAGGATCTGCAGAGGCACGGGATGAGGCATCACCCATGACACCTAGCTTCACCTCTCCTCCTCAGCTCATAGAGGTGAGCCAGTAGAAGAGTGGGCTGGATGAGGGCCAATAACCCAGGAATCAAGCCAGACGAGATGCAAGTGTTGTTTGTGGGTGGTTCATGGATCCGGTTAAGTGACACTTGCCCTGTTCTGGAAGGGGGGATGACAGGCTTCCTAAAGGATGAGGTCTGCCGTTTGGGGATGAGGATGGATCCATCCTCATCTGCAGAGGCACAGGCTCCCTCAGGGGCTGAGAGCACCACCTGTTCAAGGAATCCTTTTACTTCTTAGAAGTAGTAAGTTTAACTCTTATTAAACACTTTGCGATTTTCTCTCCTGCTGCTTTTAGTTTAGTATATTTAGTTCAAGTGTTTGAATCTTGGCCAGCTTTATTCTGCCTTACTTTTATTCTGTTTTAATGTCTATTTAAAATGTTTGGTACACCATCTGGGGGGATCAGAAGTGCCGTAAAACAAAAGAAAAAGAAAAAACAGAACCAAAAAAAAATACAACTAAAATACAAAGGGAAATAAAAAAACCTGTGAGCCCCGTTGAAACCCACATGATGAAAAGCCACTCTGAGCCACTGAGGGAGCCTGTGCCTCTACGGACGACGGTGGAACCGTGACCATCCCCACCACAGACGTCACCCTTTAGGAAGTGTGTAAACCCACCCCCACCAGAACAGGGTGAACGTCACTAAGCCGGAATGATGACCCACCAGCAAACACTGCCTCTATTCTGTCTGATTTGAACCTGAGTTTATTGGCCCTCGGTTAACGTCTCCTGGCGGTTTGATGTAGATGTTAAGAAGAATGGGAGTCAAATACAATGCTGCAGCACCCTGTAGCAAGACTTCCCTAGGACAGAGCCATCATCCCCTAACACCTCAGTATTCTAGGCGAGAGCAGAAGCCTCGCAACACACGACTTCCCACCCCCACTCAAGACAGCCTTCCCAGATGGAGAGCATAAGAGGACCAAGGGAGTCCACGGGGTTGCAGGTCCCCTATCCTTCTGCCGGCAAAGAGAGGGGACGCCACCCCCCAACCTTCTCTTCATGCCGGTTGACCCAGGAGTGACCCCCTCCTCTAAAACAGAAACAGATGTCTCATGCTTATGACCCCCGTGGAGCTGGATCAGATAACGCTTCAAAGATTATTAGGGCATTTCTAATTCTCAGTTGTTCACTACAATTACAGGGGCCCATACAGGCAATAATCCATTCACACATACAGTTTAAGGTGAACCAATCTTCTGGCCAAAAGTAGACTCATACGGACAGATGACATTGAAATGACGTTTGCCGTCATGATCTAGAACACGAACACCAGGACCGTCCCCAGGAACATGTAGGGGCGTGGCCAGTCGTGTTCCTTCTAGAACATCCCCCTGGGGGCGGAAAAGGCAGGAACTTATTTAACGATCCATCACAGCGAGACACGCAAGAATAACTTTTTGTCTGTTACATATCCAAACAAAACACCTGACAAACAGTACTTGCCTGACTAAAGACATCCCCCCCATCCCCCGTGCCTGCCTGAACCAGCTTCTCAGAAATAAAATCCTCCTCACCCCATGGCATGCCTTTAAAGTTAGCGGAGGTAGTGGCAGCAATCCCAGGCACCGGTGGCAAAAGGGAAGAGAGCCGAAGGGGTGCAAGAACAGAACCCAAGGAGTGTGGAAGTGCAGGAGAAGCTAGAGCAACTTTACGGGCATGTCATTGACACGGCAGCCTACCAAAAGAGAGGCTGTGTGAATTCACAGGCGTACCATGTGCAAATTCATGAATGTGTGTAACCTACCCTCCTTAACTGTTTTGCCTAGCCCTCTGCTGCCTAAAAATCCCTGCACCCAAGCTTATCTTGACCTTGTATGGCACCACAAACCAGAAAAAGTAACTTAGCTTTTTACTCGATCTGACGACCTGTCCGCCTCCTGCTGTGTCAGCTAGAAAGACAGACCGTAGCCTTACTGCTGGTGAAACGCTGCCGTCCATGAGAAAGACAAGGTGTTGCAGCTACTCGTAGATCTGGGGTGGAGGACATCAGGCCTGCAGGATCCGCTTTCCTTCCGAGAAGAACCCTGTGAACCACCACCCAGGACAAGTTGCAAAATAGACGTGCAGGAAAGTCACACTACGAATGTGACGTCCCTGCAGCTGGCTCAGACCAAGCATCAGAGGTTATGAAGGCGTTTCTATTTCTCAGGCTTTTTCTACAATCACATGCATGCAATAATCCATTCACGAATTCAGTAAAACAAACCTTTTCACCAAAAATGGACTCGCATGGATGGGTGGTGTGGAGACGGCATTCCTCATCATGATCTGGAACATAAACGCCAGGACAATTCTCAGCGACGCAGACAGACCTGGGCCAGCCGTGATCTTTCTGGACTTTGCCTTCCAACAAAACAAGAGGAAGGTATTGAATGGCACTGCAAACCACACAAGGATACTATTTTGTTATTTCCATGCTCAAACGAATGCATGCCAAACAGTATTTCACTTCTGAAACCATCCACCCATCTCGCAGTCCACTGGCCTAAGGTGGAACCCTCTGCCCCCCACGGCACGCCCTTAAAGTTAGTGGAGCTGGTGGAATCATGGCAGCAATCCCAGTCACCGGTGGCTAATGGGAAGATTGCCCAAGGGGTGCAAGAACAGAACACAAGGAGTGTGGAAGTGCAGAAGATAGAGGCACTTTAAGGGCATGTCGTTGACACAGCAGGCTACCGAAAGGGGGACCTGAGTGAATTCACAGGGGTATGATACTTGAATTCATGAGTTTGATATCTACACTCGTTACCCTTGGTAACCTGAAATCCCTCTACACACACGCACACACTGCCAGACGTTCTAGAGCACCTCCCCCAAAAGTCATGACTTAGCTTTTGTAGGCGCTCTGAGAAGCCCTCTGCTTCCTGCAATCCTGGCCGAAAAGGGAGACAATGTCGTCCATGAGAAAGACAAGGTGTGCAACATCTCATAGATCTCAGCCCCTGGAGTTCAGCTTCTCCAGGATTGGCTTTGAATCCTACAAAAACCCTGTGACCCACCACTCAGAGCCCAGGGCTAAATACGAATCATAGAATAGCAGAGTTGGAAGGGGCCTACAAGGCCATCAAGTCCAACCCCCTGCTCAATGCAGGAATCCACCCTAAAGCATCCACTAGCCCCCTGAAGCCAGCTCAGATCAAGCATCGAAGCTCATGAATGCAAGTTAATTACTCAGCCTTTGGCTACAACTAGAGGTGTCACCCAATACAGTAACTGACAAATCCAATATGTGTTTTAAAAAACCTTTTGGCTGGAACCAAACTCACAGGGATGAGTGGTGTTGAAAAGTCATTGCCTTCCGTGATCACGAACGCAAACACCTCTACGGTCCTCAGCAAGGCATTGGGGCGTGGGCCAGTCGGGATCCTTCTGGAACTTCCCCTCCAAAAGAAGTGGGAAGAAGTTGCTGAACGACACATCACAGCAAGCATTCAAAGCTTGTGATGTACCTGAACCCAGGCCGGAGAGTATTGCCCTTCGTAAAGCCAACCAACCACCCCTTACTGAACCAGCCTCATTCTCCCCGCCCCACAGCAGGCCTTTGAAATTAGCGGAGCTTGTGGAAGAGATTCCAGTCACCAGCGGAGAAGGGTAAAAGAGCCCAAGGGGTGCAAGAAAACAATCCATGGAGTGCGGGAGAAGCGAGAGCCACTTTCAGGGCCTGCCATTGACACAGCAGGCTACTGAAAAAGGTGCCGTGTGAATTTGATCTTCCAGTTCATGAGCTAACAAGATCAATGCCCAGTACATTTTCATGCATAGCCTACGGTTGCCTAACATCCCTGCTCACCCATCAACTGATGTGGTCTAGCACCCACACACACAAAAACACAGAACTTAGCTGTTGCTGTCACTCTGAGAGGCTGCCCACCTCCTGCAGCCTCGGCTGGAAAGGGAGGCCTTAGATTTATCACTGATCGAACAGGGCCATCCAGGAGAAAGGGGAGTTGTTGAAACATCATGTAGATCTTGGGTCAGTGGACTTCAGGATGGCAGAATTGGCTTCCTTTCCTGGAAGAAACCTGGGACACTCAGAGCAAGGGGCAAACTAGACATACACTAAGGAAAGGGGAGCAGGGCTTCCCCGAGCACATCCTCAGCCCAGGAACCAGTTGAGATCCACATCACAACCAAGCCCATCCATCCACCAGCAGCCAGCTTCATTGGCCAACAGCTGGCAGAGTGTGATGGCATTGGCCAGGGCTACTTGCTGACCTGTTGAAACCAGATAGACTTCTCTATCACATGGAAATGCAGCCGTGGGTTTACTCACCCGATGTGCCCGGAGAAGGATGGGTTTGTGTGACCCTGTGGACTCTCTTGGACCTCTTGGCAGCTTTCAAGCTATCCTTCTGGGAAGGCTGTCTTCAGTTGGGCTGTGAAGTTGCGTGTTGCAACACTTCCACTCCTGCCTAGAATGCCTCTTAGAGAAAGTGGGGGTGGGAGAGAAGAGATCTGTCCTACAGCAGTATTTAACACACAACCCCCGTGCTTTTCAACATCTACATGAAACCACCGGGAGAGTGTCTTCAGGGGCGTGGGCTGAGGCATCACCCATGACACCTCGCTTCACCTCTCCTTCTCAGCTCATAGAGAAGAGCCAGTGGAAGCTCTGAACCAGCGCTGGATGAGGGCCCATAAACCGAGATTCAATCCACACAGCGTAGAAATACTGTTTGTGGGCAGTTCACGGTTAAGTGGCAGTCGCCCTGATCTGGAAGGGGGGTTACAGGCTTCCTAAAGGGTGAGGTCAGCCGTGTGGGGATGATGATGGATCCGTCCTCGTCTGCAGAGGCACAGGCTCCCTTGGGGGCTGAGAGCACCACCTGTTCAAGGAATCCTTTTTACTTATTAGTAGTTATTTTAATTATTATTTAACACTTAATTATTTTACTGTTTTTCTCTACCGCTGCTTTTAGTTTAGTGTATTTAGTTCAATTGTTTGAATCTTGGCCTGTTTTGTTCTGTTTTAATATCTTCTTATTGTTTAAAGTATTTTGTACACTACCTGAAGACCATTCGGATGGGGGGGTGATTAAAAGTGCAGTAAAACAAAAAAGTAAAGACAAAACTAAAACAAAATACAATTAAAACACAAACGAAAACAAAAGAACTGTGACCTCTGTTGAAACGCACGTGATAAAAACCCACTCTGGGCCGCTGAGGGAGCCTGTGCCTCTATGGACGATGATGAAACCATGACCATCCCCACTATAGATGTCACCTTTTAGGAAGTTTGTAGGCCGCCACCCCACCAGAACACGGTGAATGTCACTAAGGCGGAAGGATGAACCACCCGCAAACAGTATGTCTGCTTTGTCTGGATTGAATCTGAGTTTACTGGCCCTCATCCAGTCCATTCTCCTGCCCGTGTGCTGGTTCAGTGGTTCAACTGCCTCACCTCTGCAAGCTGAGAAGGAGAGGCATTGGTGAGGGCTCAGCCCCTTGCCTCTGGTTAACATCTCCCAGCAGTTTGATGTCGATGTTGAGAAAAATGGGGTCAAATACATCCCTGAGGGCCCCTGCAGCAAGACCGGCGTAGGACAGAGCCATCATCCCCAAACACCACCACCTGCAGAATTCTAGTCAGGAGCAGAAGCCTCGCAATGCACAACTTCACACCCCAACTCAAGGCAGCCTTCCCAGTCGGACAGCGTAACTGCCACCAGCGTAAGCTCCCAAGTGGTCCAAGAGAGGCCACAGCATTGCCGGTCCTGCCTCCTTCTCCAGGCAAAGAAACAGGGACAAAAGGAGGGTTGTGAGCCCCCATCCCTCGCCTGCCACAGGCCGACCCAACAGCAACCCACCCTTCACTCAAACAGGAATTTTCAAATGCATGAACTCCTTATTAGATGCACGTGTCTTGGCTAGGGATGTGCATTGCCAGGAAATCTGGTCCTTTTAAGGCTCACGGGACTTCTGAGTTGCACCCAACTCAGCTTGCTTCCATAAATCGAGCCGTGTGGTTTTATCAGGTTCAAGGGGCAGAGGGTTGGTCCTGGTCATAATTTGACCAAGTTGGAAGTTGCACACATTACACCTGCAATTTGCACATACTTGCATAATTACAGCCTTGATTCATGAAAATTGCAGAAATTACAGCTGAAATGGACATGATTTCCAGATTACAGCCATCGCACTCGCAGATTCAGAAAAACTGGAAATCTGCTCGCTGGCCCTACTTGCTGAAGGCCACGTTAGTCTAGTTCGCCTAAGGAGGAGTGGAGTCTGGGGGGAGGGGTGGGGAAGCCAATGAACGTTTGTCAAACTCCACCCCCCTACATGCAAGTGACCGGTTGCCTATAACCAAGCACTGAATCTACATCTCCAGCACAGCTGCACCAGGTGGAGTTCCCAACACCTTCACTGCTTATTTAGTTATTTATTACATTTCTATACTGCCCAATAGCCGGAGCTCTCTGGGCGGTTCACAAAAATTAAAAACATTCAAAGTATAGAACAACAGTATAAAACCATAGTACAAAATACAATATAAAAGCTCAACCAGATAAAAACAGCAGCAATGCAAAATTACAAATTTAAAACACCAAGTTAAAATTTATTTATAGACTGTTAAAATGCTGGGAGAATAGAAAGGGTTATTGCTGGAGTTGAGCCCACTCACGCAGCTGTGGCAGATGAAAACCACTTTGCTTTCAAAGGGTCTTGCACACATTCCCCAGAGCACCCGTAAAGTCACAACTCACCCTCTAGCTGGGATCAATTGCAACAGGCTCTTCGCCACCCAGGAAAGCTCCAGCAGCCGGCACAGGGGAGGAGCAAAGGAAAAGGTGTCCCTCTTTGCCACTCTCTGCCCCAGTGGACGGACTCTAACCCTCCTCCGGACTGGTGCCAAACACGAAACCCTGGTCTCACGGACTGCTGTTTGGAGAGACAGGAGCCCTCTACTGAACGGCAGGCGGGGAGACTCTCAGCCTCAAAAGGACCCGGAAGGCACCCGGTGGGACACCCCTGCTCTAAACCGTGTCAGCCCTCAGTTACAGACCAGGGTAGAGCATACCTGACTCAGTGTCCCCAAAATGTAAGCTTGCTCCATCTACATACGTGAGAAATTAGATTTGGAAAGGGAGCAGGAATGACACCGGCTGAAGATGAAGCCAGAGATGGAGCCCTCGCTGGGCAGCGCTGAAGGCACAAAGCAGCGAAGCTGCCCCAGGAAGGCTCCGCTGCCGCTTAGGGCAGGGCAGAGGCTTCTTGGCGCCTCCGAAACATTCTCCGCCTACAAGCCTCCTTTATATCCCAGCCTGCCACTGTACCCAGAAGCACAGAGCTGAAGGCGAATAAAAAGTGACACCCCCACCCTAAACTTAAGAGAAGGCAGAAAGAAACACTGAGAAAGAGCAGGCTGGCAAACGCACAGCACCCGCCTTTCCCTTGGAAGCAGCTGCAGGGAGAACGCCGCAGCAGCCCCCACCCTGCCCCAAGAGAAGCCCCAGCCTTCCCATCCCCCCTCCAGTACTGATGCTTTCGGGCTCCCCCCAACCACATGATAGGGAAGAGGCTACTAAGGGGGTCACTTTGAAAAGGAGGGAATAAAAAACAGCAGAACGAGACCTCCAGAGGGGAGGAGAGTGTTCCAACTAAGCCCCATTACAAGCTCTGAAAGACAGCGAGCTGCTGCAGCCCTCGTGACTCACCTCCGGAGGCAGCTCACCTTCAGCATCTCCTGAGGCCAGCAACCACCTGCCAGCCCTAATTCCCTTTTTAAAGCCCTGAGCCAGCCAATCACAGAACCCTGCACACACACAGAGCAGGACCCGAGTCCCTACACACAGCCCTCCGTTTGCAAAGGGGAGCTGAACGCAGCCTGCCTTTATATCTCTCCGCTGCCCTGTGATTTGGGGTGGGCACACCTTCTCATCACCACCTGTTATTGCCACTCCCTAATTATTCAATGAAACTTTGGCCACGCCTCCAATTCACGGCTGGAGATGGAAGGGTTGGCATTAGCTGCCCTTCATTTTCAGCTGGGAATTGGAGGCGTGGCTTAAGTTTCATTGAATGATTGGGGGAGGAGTAACAGGTGGAGATGGGAGGGCGAGGCCAACCCAAGGAACCTATAAAGAGCAGATTCGCCTGCAGCGATAGTTTTGCTGGGTGTTTTGTGCGTGAAGTAGAATGCGAAAGCAGAGCCAGGCTGCCTCCGTGCCTGTCATGCATGCAAACAACAGTGAGTAGCTTCATAGCCCCCTTAGCAGGATGGTTGTGTGGGTGGTGTTAGTGTTGTGCTTTTCTGGGCATTAGTAGAATGAAATGCATGGGCTGTTCCTTCTTGCTTTGACAGCATTTTTGTTACAGGGTTGCTCATGCTGTAAGATTGCTTGAGAGTAAGTAACCCTGATTGCAGTTACCTTATTTCAGGATAATACACTGAAAGGCATTTATCATAGACATTCCTACCCAGGATTAATTCCCTCGATGTAAAATCTAGAGTGTCCATTTCCCCGGACAAGCAGACACACATTAACACTCGGGTGTCCGCACACTTGGGTCCGGTTCTTGCACCCCTTGGGCTCTCTTCCCTTTGCCAGCGGTGACTGGGATTGCTGCCACTAGCTCCGGTAACTTTAAAGGCATGCCGTGAGGCGTGGAGAATTTTGCCTCTGAGGAGCCGGTTCAGGCAGGGACGTGGAGGGGGGTTGGGGATATCTTTAGGGAGGCAACTACTGTTTGTCAGGTGTTTTGTTTGGATATGAAACTGACAAAAGGGTATTCTTGCGTGTCTCGCTGTGATGGACCGTTAAATAAGTTCCTGCCTTCCCCCCCCCCCCCACCAACAGAGAAATTCTAGGAGGAACACGACTGGCTCGCGCCCCTACGTGTTGCTGAGGATGGTCCTGGCCTTTCTGTTCTAGATGATGATGAGGAACGTCATTTCAACGCCACCCGTCCGCAACCATCCGTGTGAGTCTACTTTTGCCAGAAGATTGGTAAACCTTGAACTGCATGTGTGAATGGATTATTGCCTGCATGCACATCTGGACCGCCCAGACAGCTTCGGCTAGTGGGTGGTATAACAATTTAAAAAATAAATAAATAAAATCTGTAACTGCAGAGAACAACTGAGAAGTAGAAATGCCTTAATAATCTTTGAAGCTTTATGGGAGGCAGCTCCAAGGGGGTCACAGGCATGAGTCATCTGCTCCTGCTTTAGAGAAGGGGGGGTCGCTCTTGGGTCGACCTGTGCCAAGAGAGGGATGGGGGGGGGCGTGCACCCTGCTGCTGTCCCCGTCTCTTTGCCGGCAGAAGGATAGGGGACCTGCAGCCCCGTGGACTCCCTTGGTCCTCTTATGCTCTCCATCTGGGAAGGCTGTCTTGGGTGGGGGTGGGAAGTCGTGTGTTGCGAGGCTTCTGCTCTTGCCTAGAATTCTGAAGGTGGTGGTGTTGGGAGATGATGGCTCTGTCCTACGCCAGTCTTGCTACAGGGGACCTCAGGGCTCTTTTTGACCCCCATTCTTCCCAACATCTACATCAAACCGCCAGGAGACGTTAACCGGGGCCGCGGCCTGAGGCCTCACCAGTGCCTCTCCTTCTCAGCTCATAGGGTTGAGGCAGTGGAAGGTCTGAACAGGCACACGGGCAGGAGAATGGACTGGATGAGGGCCAAGAAACTCAGATTCAATCCAGACAGAACAGACGTACTGTTTGCAGGTGGGTCATCGTTCAGGCTTGGTGACGTTCACCCTGTTCTGGAGGGGGAGGGAGTTGCACACTTCCTCAAGGGTGACGTCTGTGGTGGGGATGGTCACGGTTCCGCCGTTGTCCGTAGAGGCACAGGCTCCCTCCGTGGCTCAGAGTGGCTTTTCATCATGTGGGTTTCAACGGGGGTCACAGTTTTTTTTTATTTCCCTTTGTATTTTAGTTGTAGCTTATTTTAATTTAGTTCTAATTTTTCTTTTTATTTACTGCACTTTAACTCCCCACAAAGCCCAAAGTTGGTGTACAAAATATTTAAAAGAATAAGAAATTAAAAGAGAATACAGCTAATACAGAATAAAACCGGCCAAGAGAATGGAAATAAATTTACTAAACTAAAAGCAACAGGAGAGAAAATCACTAAGAGTCCACTAATAATTAAAATAACTACTAATCAGAAGTAAAAAGGATTCCTTGAACAGGTGGTGCTCTGAGCCCCCGAGGGAGCCTGTGCCTCTGCAGACGAGGACGGAGCCACCGTCATCTCCGCACGGCAGACCTCACTCTTTAGAAGGCCTGTAACCCGCCTTCCAGAGCAGGGCGACTGTCCCTTAACCGGATCGATGAACCGCCCACAAATAGCACTTGCGTCTCGTCTGGCTTGACTCTCGGTTCACGGGCCCTCATCCAGCCCACTCTCCTGCCCAGGCGCTGGTTCAGAGCTTCCACGGCCTCAGCTCTCTGAGCTGAGAAGGAGAGGCGAAGCGAGGTGTCCTGGTTGCTGCCTCAGCCCGCTCCCCTGGAGAACCTCTCCCGACGGTTTCATGTAGCTGTCGAAAAGCATGGGGTGAAATGGTGCCCTAGGAGAGATCCATTCTCCCCTACGCCCACTTTGTCTAAGAGGCATTCTAGGCAGGAGTAGAACCGTTGCAATACGCAACTTCAAGGCAGCCTTCCCAGAAGAACAGCATCAGAGGTCCAAGAGAGTCCACGGGGTGGCACGCCCGCCCCCATCCTTCTGCTGGCCCTGGTCGACCCATCGGGTGACGAAACCCAGGGCTGCGTTTCCACATGATACAGAAGTTTATCTGGTCTCAACGGGGCAGCTAGATCAGTAAGTAGCCCTGGCCAATGCCATCGCACTCTGCCAGCCGTTGGCCAATGAAGCTGATGGGCTCGGTTGTGATAGGCATCTCCACCGGTCCCGGGCCCGAGGAGGTGCTCGGGGACGCCCTGCTCCCATTTTCTTAGGGTATGTCTAGTTTGCACCTGGCTCTGAGTGTTGGGTCCCAGGTTTCTTCCAGGAAAGAAAGCCGATTCTGCAAGCCCAAAGTCCGCCGACCCGACACATGCGAGATGTTACAACAGCTCCGCTTCCTCCTGGATGGCACTGCTCCACCAGAGATAAATCCGTGGTCTCCCTTTCCGGCCCAGGCTGCAGGAGGCCGGCAGCTCCTCCGATGGACTACAAAAGCTAAGTCATGACTTCTGGGGGAGGTGCTCTAGAACATCTGGCTCCGTGTGTGCGGGGGGGGGGACTTTTGGACTACCAAGGGCCACGCATGAAAGGTAACGAGTGTAGATACCAAAAAAGTATCATACCCCTCGTGAATTCGCTCAGGTCCCTTTCGGCAGCCTGCCGTGTCAAGGACACGCCCTCAAAGTTGCTCTAGCTTCTCCTGCACTTCCACACTCCTTGGGTTCTGTCCTTGCACCCGTGGGGGCTTCTTCCCCTTCGCCCCCGGTGACTGGGATTGCCGCCACGCTTCCACAAGCTCCGCTAACTTTGAGGGCGTGCCGCGGGGGACGGAGGGTTCCGTCTTAGAGAAGCCAGTGGAGTGGATGGTTTCAGGAAACAAATACTGTGTGGCGTGCATTCGTTTGAGCATGGAAATAGTATCCTTGTGTGTCTTGCAGTGCCGTTCAAAACCTTCCCCTCGTTTTGTTGGAAGGCGAAGTCCAGAAGGATCACGGCTGGCCCAGGTCTCTCTGCGTCGCTGAGGATGGTCCTGGCGTTAATGTTCCGGATCTTGATGAGGAATGCCGTCTGCACACCACCCGTCCGTGGAAGTCTACTTTCGGCCAATCGGTTTGTTAAACATTGTACTGAATTTGTGAACGGATTATTGCACGCATGCGATTGTAGAAAAAGCCCGAGAAATAGAAACGCCTTCATAACCTTTGATGCTTGGTCTGAGCCAGCTGCAGAGGCCTCATATTCTTAGTTTCCTGCACTCCTATTTTGCAACTCGTCCTGGGTGGTGGTTCGCAGGGTTCTTCTCAGAAGGAAAGCGGATCCTGCAGGCCTGATGTTCTCCATCCCAGATCTACGAGAAGCTGCAACAACTCGGCTTTCTCACGGACGGCACCCTTTCACCAGCAGTAAGACGACGGTTTCCCTTTCCAGCTGACACAACAGGAGGCGGACAGGTCATCAGATTGAGTAAAACAGCTAAGTTACTTTTTCTGGTGTGTGGTGCCATACAAGGTCAAGCTAAGCGTGGGTGGAGGGATTTTTAGGCAGCCGAGGGGGCAGGAAAGTTAAGAGCCTAGGTTACATACGCTCTTGAATTCGCACATGGTACGCCTGTGAATTCGCACAGGTTCCTTTCGGTAGCCTACCGTATCGACGGCACGCCCTTAAAGTTGCTCTGGCTTCTCCTGCACTTCCTCACTCCTTGGGTTCCGTTCTTGCACCACTTCGGCTCTCTTCCCCTTTGCCAGCGGTGACTGGGATTGTTGCCACGCTGCCACTAGCTCAGCTAACTTTAAAGGCATGCCGTGAGGTGGGCAGAATTTTATTTCTGAGAAGTCGGTTCAGGCAGCCACGGGGAGATACGTTTAGGGAGGCAACTACCGTTTATCAGGTGTTTTGTTTGGATATGTAACAGACAAAAAGATATTCTTGCGTGTTTCACTGTGATGGACCGTTAAATAAGTTCCTGCCTTTTTTCCCCCCACGGAGACGTTCCAGGAGGAACACGACTGCTCGCGCCCCTACGTGTTGCTGAGGATGGTCCTGGCCTTTCTGTTCTAGATGATGATGAGGAACGTCATTTCAACGCCACCCGTCCGCAACCATCCGTGTGAGTCTACTTTTGCCAGAAGATTGGTAAACCTTGAACTGCATGTGTGAATGGATTATTGCCTGCATGCACATCTGGACCGCCCAGACAGCTTTGGCTAGTGGGTGGTATAACAATTTAAAAAATAAATAAATAAAATCTGTAACTGCAGAGAACAACTGAGAAGTAGAAATGCCTTAATAATCTTTGAAGCTTTATGGGAGGCAGCTCCAAGGGGGTCACAGGCATGAGTCATCTGCTCCTGCTTTAGAGAAGGGGGGGTCGCTCTTGGGTCGACCTGTGCCAAGAGAGGGATGGGGGGGGGCGTGCACCCTGCTGCTGTCCCCGTCTCTTTGCCGGCAGAAGGATAGGGGACCTGCAGCCCCGTGGACTCCCTTGGTCCTCTTATGCTCTCCATCTGGGAAGGCTGTCTTGGGTGGGGGTGGGAAGTCGTGTGTTGCGAGGCTTCTGCTCTTGCCTAGAATTCTGAAGGTGGTGGTGTTGGGAGATGATGGCTCTGTCCTACGCCAGTCTTGCTACAGGGGACCTCAGGGCTCTTTTTGACCCCCATTCTTCCCAACATCTACATCAAACCGCCAGGAGACGTTAACCGGGGCCGCGGCCTGAGGCCTCACCAGTGCCTCTCCTTCTCAGCTCATAGGGTTGAGGCAGTGGAAGGTCTGAACAGGCACACGGGCAGGAGAATGGACTGGATGAGGGCCAAGAAACTCAGATTCAATCCAGACAGAACAGACGTACTGTTTGCAGGTGGGTCATCGTTCAGGCTTGGTGACGTTCACCCTGTTCTGGAGGGGGAGGGAGTTGCACACTTCCTCAAGGGTGACGTCTGTGGTGGGGATGGTCACGGTTCCGCCGTTGTCCGTAGAGGCACAGGCTCCCTCCGTGGCTCAGAGTGGCTTTTCATCATGTGGGTTTCAACGGGGGTCACAGTTTTTTTTTATTTCCCTTTGTATTTTAGTTGTAGCTTATTTTAATTTAGTTCTAATTTTTCTTTTTATTTACTGCACTTTAACTCCCCACAAAGCCCAAAGTTGGTGTACAAAATATTTAAAAGAATAAGAAATTAAAAGAGAATACAGCTAATACAGAATAAAACCGGCCAAGAGAATGGAAATAAATTCACTAAACTAAAAGCAACAGGAGAGAAAATCACTAAGAGTCCACTAATAATTAAAATAACTACTAATCAGAAGTAAAAAGGATTCCTTGAACAGGTGGTGCTCTGAGCCCCCGAGGGAGCCTGTGCCTCTGCAGACGAGGACGGAGCCACCGTCATCTCCGCACGGCAGACCTCACTCTTTAGAAGGCCTGTAACCCGCCTTCCAGAGCAGGGCGACTGTCCCTTAACCGGATCGATGAACCGCCCACAAATAGCACTTGCGTCTCGTCTGGCTTGACTCTCGGTTCACGGGCCCTCATCCAGCCCACTCTCCTGCCCAGGCGCTGGTTCAGAGCTTCCACGGCCTCAGCTCTCTGAGCTGAGAAGGAGAGGCGAAGCGAGGTGTCCTGGTTGCTGCCTCAGCCCGCTCCCCTGGAGAACCTCTCCCGACGGTTTCATGTAGCTGTCGAAAAGCATGGGGTGAAATGGTGCCCTAGGAGAGATCCATTCTCCCCTACGCCCACTTTGTCTAAGAGGCATTCTAGGCAGGAGTAGAACCGTTGCAATACGCAACTTCAAGGCAGCCTTCCCAGAAGAACAGCATCAGAGGTCCAAGAGAGTCCACGGGGTGGCACGCCCGCCCCCATCCTTCTGCTGGCCCTGGTCGACCCATCGGGTGACGAAACCCAGGGCTGCGTTTCCACATGATACAGAAGTTTATCTGGTCTCAACGGGGCAGCTAGATCAGTAAGTAGCCCTGGCCAATGCCATCGCACTCTGCCAGCCGTTGGCCAATGAAGCTGATGGGCTCAGTTGTGATAGGCATCTCCACCGGTCCCGGGCCCGAGGAGGTGCTCGGGGACGCCCTGCTCCCATTTTCTTAGGGTATGTCTAGTTTGCACCTGGCTCTGAGTGTTGGGTCCCAGGTTTCTTCCAGGAAAGAAAGCCGATTCTGCAAGCCCAAAGTCCGCCGACCCGACACATGCGAGATGTTACAACAGCTCCGCTTCCTCCTGGATGGCACTGCTCCACCAGAGATAAATCCGTGGTCTCCCTTTCCGGCCCAGGCTGCAGGAGGCCGGCAGCTCCTCCGATGGACTACAAAAGCTAAGTCATGACTTCTGGGGGAGGTGCTCTAGAACATCTGGCTCCGTGTGTGCGGGGGGGGGGGGGACTTTTGGACTACCAAGGGCCACGCATGAAAGGTAACGAGTGTAGATACCAAAAAAGTATCATACCCCTCGTGAATTCGCTCAGGTCCCTTTCGGCAGCCTGCCGTGTCAAGGACACGCCCTCAAAGTTGCTCTAGCTTCTCCTGCACTTCCACACTCCTTGGGTTCTGTCCTTGCACCCGTGGGGGCTTCTTCCCCTTCGCCCCCGGTGACTGGGATTGCCGCCACGCTTCCACAAGCTCCGCTAACTTTGAGGGCGTGCCGCGGGGGACGGAGGGTTCCGTCTTAGAGAAGCCAGTGGAGTGGATGGTTTCAGGAAACAAATACTGTGTGGCGTGCATTCGTTTGAGCATGGAAATAGTATCCTTGTGTGTCTTGCAGTGCCGTTCAAAACCTTCCCCTCGTTTTGTTGGAAGGCGAAGTCCAGAAGGATCACGGCTGGCCCAGGTCTCTCTGCGTCGCTGAGGATGGTCCTGGCGTTAATGTTCCGGATCTTGATGAGGAATGCCGTCTGCACACCACCCGTCCGTGGAAGTCTACTTTCGGCCAATCGGTTTGTTAAACATTGTACTGAATTTGTGAACGGATTATTGCACGCATGCGATTGTAGAAAAAGCCCGAGAAATAGAAACGCCTTCATAACCTTTGATGCTTGGTCTGAGCCAGCTGCAGAGGCCTCATATTCTTAGTTTCCTGCACTCCTATTTTGCAACTCGTCCTGGGTGGTGGTTCGCAGGGTTCTTCTCAGAAGGAAAGCGGATCCTGCAGGCCTGATGTTCTCCATCCCAGATCTACGAGAAGCTGCAACAACTCGGCTTTCTCACGGACGGCACCCTTTCACCAGCAGTAAGACGACGGTTTCCCTTTCCAGCTGACACAACAGGAGGCGGACAGGTCATCAGATCGAGTAAAACAGCTAAGTTACTTTTTCTGGTGTGTGGTGCCATACAAGGTCAAGCTAAGCGTGGGTGGAGGGATTTTTAGGCAGCCGAGGGGGCAGGAAAGTTAAGAGCCTAGGTTACATACGCTCTTGAATTCGCACATGGTACGCCTGTGAATTCGCACAGGTTCCTTTCGGTAGCCTACCGTATCGACGGCACGCCCTTAAAGTTGCTCTGGCTTCTCCTGCACTTCCTCACTCCTTGGGTTCCGTTCTTGCACCACTTCGGCTCTCTTCCCCTTTGCCAGCGGTGACTGGGATTGTTGCCACGCTGCCACTAGCTCAGCTAACTTTAAAGGCATGCCGTGAGGTGGGCAGAATTTTATTTCTGAGAAGCCGGTTCAGGCAGCCACGGGGAGATATGTTTAGGGAGGCAACTACCGTTTATCAGGTGTTTTGTTTGGATATGTAACAGACAAAAAGATATTCTTGCGTGTTTCACTGAGATGGACCATTAAATAAGTTCCTGCCTTTTTTCCCCCCACGGAGACGTTCCAGGAGGAACACGACTGCTCGCGCCCCTACGTGTTGCTGAGGATGGTCCTGGCCTTTCTGTTCTAGATGATGATGAGGAACGTCATTTCAACGCCACCCGTCCGCAACCATCCGTGTGAGTCTACTTTTGCCAGAAGATTGGTAAACCTTGAACTGCATGTGTGAATGGATTATTGCCTGCATGCACATCTGGACCGCCCAGACAGCTTCGGCTATTGGGTGGTATAACAATTTAAAAAATAAATAAATAAAATCTGTAACTGCAGAGAACAACTGAGAAGTAGAAATACCTTAATAATCTTTGAAGCTTTATGGGAGGCAGCTCCACAGGGGTCTCAGACATGAGTCATCTGTCCCTGTTTTAGAGAAGGAGGGGGCACTCTTGGGTCGACCTGTGCAAAGAGAGGGATGGGGGGGCATGCAACCCTGCTGGTGTCCCCGTCTCTTTGCCATCAGAAGGATACCTGCAACCCCGTGGACTCTCTTGGTCCTCTTATGCTAACCATCTGGGAAGGCTGTCTTGAGTGGGGGTGGGAAGTCGTGTGTTGTATAGCTTCTGCTCTTATCTAGAATGCTGAAGGTGGTGGTGTTAAGGAATGATGGCTCTGTCCTATGGTGGTCTTTCTACAGGATGCTTCAGGGCTGTATTTGACCCCCATTCTTAACATCTACATCAAACCACCAGGAGACATTAACTGGGGCAGTGGGCTGAGGCCTCACCAGTGTCTCTCTTTCTCAGCTCATAGGGTTGATGCAGTGGAAGCTCTGAACCAGCTCACGGGCAGGAGAATGGACTAGATGAGGGCCAAGAAACTCAGATTCAATCCAGACACAACAGACGTACTGTTTGCAAGTGGGTCATCATTTGGGCTTAGTGACAATCACCCTGTTCTGGGGGGGGGGCGGGTTACTTCCTAACGGGTGACGTCTATGGTGGGGATGGTCACGGTTCCACCATTGTCCATAGAGGCAGAGGCTCCCACAGTGGCTCAGTGCAGCTTTCAATGGGGGTCACTGTTTTATTTATTTCCCTTTGTATTTTAGTTGTAGCTTATTTTAATTTAGTTCTAACTTTTCTTTTTATTTACTGCACTTTAACTCCCCCCAAGCCCAAAGTTGGTGTACAAAATACTTAAAAGAATAAGAAATTAAAAGAGAATACAGCTAATACAGAATAAAACTGGCCAAGACAATGGAAATAAATTCACTAAACTAAAAGCAACAGGAGAGAAAATCACTAAGTGTCTAATAATAATTAAAATAAATAATAATCAGAAGTAAAAAGGATTCCTTGAACAGGTGGTGCTCTGAGCCCCCGAGGGAGCCTGTGCCTCTGCAGACGAGGATGGATCCACCATCATCTCCGCACGGCAGACCTCACTCTTTAGAAGGCCAGTAACCCCCCTTCTAGAGCAGGACGACTGTCACTTAACCGGATCGATGAACCGCCCACAAATAGCATTTGCGTCTGGCTTGACTCTTGGTTCATGGGCCCTCATCCAGCCCACTCTCCTGCCCAGGTGCTTGTTCAGAGCTTCCACAGCCTCAGTTCTCTGAGCTGAGAAGGAGAGGTGAACAGAGGTGTCCTGGTTGCCGCCTCAACCCGCTCCCCTGGAGAACCTCTCCCGGTGGTTTCATGTAGCTGTCGAAAAGCATGGGGTGAAATGGTGCCCTAGGAGAGATCCATTCTCCCCTACGCCGGCTTTGTCTAAGAGGCATTCAAGGCGGGAATGGAACCGTTGCAATACGCAACTTCAAGGCAGCCTTCCCAGAAGGATAGCATCAGAGGTCCAAGAGTCCACGGGGTGGCACGCCCCCCATCCTTCTCCTGGCCCTGGTTAACCCATAAGGTGATGAAACCCAGGGCTGTGTTTCCACATGATACAGAATGTCATTTCTATGCCACCCGTCCACACCCATCTATGTGAGTCTACTTTTGGCCAGAAGTCTCCTTCAACTTAAACTGGATGTGCGAAGGGATTATTGCCTGTATGGACATCTGTAATTGTAATGTATAATTAGCTATAATTATGTTAGCAGAACCACCTCCATTTTTAACAGGAAACTGTAAAATCTCCATTGCACACCAAGCAAAATGTCATAATGCCCTGTATGAGAATGTCTCCTTGTGTGCGTCCTTGCATCCTTGATTACTAATATAAACAAGAGTCCTGGCTCCAGCTGTCTGTGTCGAAGTTAACTCTCTGTAACTTACTGTCAGGCCAAAGGTATTGTTTACAGGACTGTTTAGCATAATTAGCTATGCCTCAGTGTTATGTTCTGATTGGTTAATGCTGCTACTGGGCCCTGCCCCTTGAAAGCTTTAATACTGTACCATATTCCCTATGTCTTTTGTCTGATTGCTCCCCTTGAAGAGACCAGGCCTTGATTACTAATCAATAAAGCGCTTTTGAACCCTCTGTCGCTGGAATGGTGGAGTCGTGCTTAAGGGCTGTTTGGATCTCGTCCTTGGGTGAAAAGAACATTGATCTAACAATTATGTATAATTTTGTATAATTTTAGTATAATTTGTATAGATATATTGATATAATTTATAATTATATTTTATAATTTATACAATTTGGAAATTGTAAAATACTTCAAATATGTATTTTTGTTTTAATTGTGCAGTAGTATGTTTTTTGAAAATAAAAAATTCATTCCTTAAAAAATAAATTCATTCCTAAACCTAACCCAAACCCTAACCCTTGCCACCATTTTGGAAGGCTGTGTTTGCAGCAACTGAGCACAGCAAGGGGAAATAGAAAAATCAACCCAAGCAACCGTAGAAACCCCAATTCCTGATGAAGGGAATTGTGGAGGAAATCATGGAGCATTGGATGATGTAAAGTTGAGGTCTGTAAACCCCACAATGAAGAACTTACCTTGCAACGAAAATCCATCCCTTGGGGAAATGCAGAATGAAGAACAACAAAAAATGGCCGCCTTTACTGAAGAGTCTGGAAACTCAACCTTTTCACACAGTGAGTCTGATTTTATTCAGCCCAAGTTCTGGAAGTCAGGAGAACTTCAGTAAACAACAGCTAAAAGACAGACCAGTAAATAGAGAAGAGAAACAAAACAAAGGATTTTGAACAGAAACAAAACGAAGGCAACAATGAATGAAGGCCCATGCACCACAGTACAGAGAACAGCTCCAATAGTGCCCAAAAATAGTGTCCGCAACAATGTAGGAATGAAGCCAGACTATAAAACACATGGTCTTCAATGTCTATATACCAATTCCCAGAGCATGGGAAACAAACAGAATGAACTTGAACTTTTATTACATGAAGGCAAATACGACTTGATAGGTATAACTGAAACTTGGTGGGATGACTCCCATGACTGGAATATAGCAATTGAAGGATATAACTTGTTCAAAAAGAACAGAAGAAATAGAAAGGGAGGCGGAGTTGCACTATATGTTAAATACCTATCCCTGCACAGAAATACAGGTGGATGAGACTGGGAGCCCCGTCAAGAGCATCTGGATTAAAATAAATGGGGCAATGAATAAAAAGAACATGATAATCGGAGTCTCCTACCGACCACCCAATCAAGGAGAAGATGAGGATGAAACTTTTGAGAAACAAACTGCCAGTGTTTCAAGGAAGTGTGATGTAGTAGTGATGGGGGACTTCAATTACCCTGATGTCTGTTGGGAGACCAATACTGCCAAAAGCGTCCCTTCTAAGAAATTCCTGACATGTGTGGGTGATAACTTTCTCCTACAGAAAGTGGTGGAAGGAACTAGAGGATCGGCAATCCTTGACTTGATATTGACCAACAGGGATCACTTAGTGGATAAAGTGGCAGTTACAGGAACTCCTGGGGGAAAGTGACCACGTCATACCTGAATTCTTGATTATAAAGGAGACAAAAGCTGAGTGTATCCATACACATACTCTGGATTTTAGGAAAGCTGATTTTAATAAACTCAGAACTATGATAAGAAAGGTCCCATGGCAAGGGAGCCTAATGAGAAGAGTGCAAGATGGGTGGGAGTATTTAAAAAAGGAAATTTGAAAGGCACAATTACAAACAATTCCAACAAGGAGAAAAGATAGAAGACAACAGAGGAAACCAATGTGGCTCCACAAAAAGCTTAGACATGACCTGAAAACAAAAAAGGATACATATAGGAAGTGGAAGGAGGGCCAGGCTACAAAAGAAGAGTACAGACAGGTGGCGCAGAAGTGCCGAAATGGCGTCAGGAAGGCTAAAGCTGAGAATGAGCTGAGATTAGCAAGGGATGCTAAAAGAAATAAAAAGGCTTTCTTCAGATAGGTGAGTAGTAAAAGACAGAGGAAAGAAATGGTGGTTCAACTGCTTAATGAGGATGGCAAATTGATAACAGATGACAAAGAAAAGGCTGAAGTGCTCAATTCCTACTTTGCCTCAGTCTTCTCAGTCTTCTCCCAAAAGCGGGTCTATGACCCCCCTGGAGAAAGTGAAGCACAAGCTGAGGGGGCAGGATTGCAGTTTGAGATTGATAAACAAATAGTCAAGGAACACCTCATTTCCTTGAATGAGTTCAAATCTCCAGGGCCCGATGAACTGCATCCTAGAGTAATCAAGGAGCTAGCGGAAGAACTCTCAGAACCTTTGTCTATTATCTTTGCAAAATCATGGAAGACGGGTGAGGTGCCGGACGACTGGAGGAGGGCTAACGTTGTCCCTATCTTCAAAAAGGGCAAAAAGGAGGAACCTGGGAATTACAGACCAGTCAGTCTGACATCTGTCCCTGGGAAAATTCTGGAGCAGATTATAAAGAAGTCAATCTGTAAACACCTTGAAATCAATGCGGTGATCACTTGAAGCCAACATGGATTTGTCAGGAACAAATCCTGTCAGACTAATTTGATCTCATTTTTTGATCGGGTAACCTCCCTTGTGGACTGTGGGAATGCTGTGGATGTCATATATCTTGACTTCAGCAAAGCTTTTGACAAAGTAACACATGACATTCTTATTAAACTAGCTAAAAGTGGGCTAGATGGAACAACTATTAGGTGGATTCACAGTTGGCTACAGAATCGGACTCAAAGAGTACTTATCAATGGAACCTTCTCAAACTGGGGAGAGGCAACGAGTGGGGTACTGCAGGGCTCAGTCCGGGGCCCAGTGCTCTTCAACATTTTTATTAATGATTTGGACAAGGAGGTGCAAGGAACACTTATCAAATTTGCAGATACAAAATTGGGTGGGATAGCTAATACCCTGGAAGACAGAAACAAACTTCAAAGTGATCTTGATAGGCTGGAGTGCTGGGCTGAAAACAACAGAATGAAATTTAATTGGGATAAATGCCAAGTTCTACATTTAGGAAATAGAAACAAAATGCACAGTTACAAGATGGGGGATACGTGGCTCAGCAATACTACAAACGAGAAGGATCTTGGAATTGTTGTAGATTGCAAGCTGAATATGAGCCAACAGTGCGATATGGCTGCAAGAAAGGCAAATGCTATTTTGGGCTGCATTAATAGAAGTATAGCTTCCAAATCACGTGAGGTATTGGTTCGTCTCTATTTGGCCCTGGTTAGGCCTCATCTAGAGTATTGCGTCCAGTTCTGGGCTCCACACTTCAAGAAGGATGCAGACAAACTGGAGCATGTTCAGAAGAGGGCAATGAGGATGGTCAGGGGTCTGGAAACAAAGCCCCATGAAGAGAGACTGAAAGCACTGGCCATGTTTACCATCCACAGCAGCCTGCTGCTTGTGCCACTGCCCCACCCACCTCCCAGTTCCATTGATTGCTGAGTGGAGCCAACTGCCAAGGTTCTCTCCAGCCAATTGGTAGAAGAGTGCTGTCTCCAAGCCTGTTGAGACCTTGAGGCTTGAAGAGCATAAGCCATGAGGCGGCGGGCCGCCCCGATCAGGGCATCCCCGAATGGGGCAACACCAAAGGGGGTGCATCCCTTTGCTTTGCCCCTTCGGGATGCCATGAGGGTGATTCTCTGTTTCTCTCTCTTCCCTGGCCTGTCAACTCGCTGCTTCTTTTAACCATTACCTTGGTTGTGTGAGAGCAGGGATCTCATGGGAAATGATATAATTACTTCTTGTGTCCTCCCCACCCTGAGTGAGAGGCAGAGGTTGGGGGCTTCACCTATTATAGCTGCTTCATCTGCCCAGAGTGAGAGGCTGTGGTACTTGAAGCAGGAGGCTCCCCTGTGTGAGAGCTAGGGGGAGGAGTGTGGCCACACATCAGGTAGTAGTAGAATTAGCAGTTACTAAGGGAGGGAGATTGGGGGGGGGGGGGAAAGCACTTTATCGCTTAGTTGGTAGTAGCCTGATGTCCATCTGTGACCAGTAGCTGATTACCACAAGTGAGAAATGTGACTGTGTTGTTTGTATGACTGAGTGTGGGTTTGAATGGTGAGTGAGTGCCTAGGTGGTGTGGGTAAAGATGTTTTTGGGAAGCCGTGATGCAGGGACATATGGAGGGGGAGCCACTATTCCAGTGATTTGGGGCAGAAGGAGATATGGCAGGAGGAAGGGGTTGCAACATCAGCATAGAACGGATTTCAGGTGTCTTCACACTGTTCCCCTTCTACCCTCCTCCTCTAGTTCTCGTGTACCTCATCCACTCAGCCCTCCTTCCTTGTGGTGCTACTCTTTAATGCCAGGTCAGTCCACAATAAGACCTCTCTTATTCATGATTTAATCCTGGATGAGACGGCTGACCTGGCATTCATTACTGAGACTTGGGTGGGTGAGCTGGGTGGGGTTGGTCTGACTCAGCTCTGCCCACCTGGGTACTCAGTGCAGCACCAACATAGATTGGAGGGACGGGGTGGGGGAGTCACCGTGATTCATAGAACTTCCATCTCTATCACCAGAAAACCACTCCATCTTGGAGCGGGCCTTGAGGGTTTGCACCTGGTGTTGGGCCAGAGAGACAGATTGGGGATGCTGCTCGTATACCGCCCACTCTGCTGCCTGGCATCCTCCCTGACTGAGCTGGCGGAGGCAGTCTCGAGTGTGGTGTTGGAGGAACCCAGGACGGTGGTTCTGGGCGACTTCAACTTTCATGCTGAGGCTGTCTCTGGGGCTCCGGCTCGGGACTTTATGGCCTCCATGACAACCATAGGGCTGTCTCAGTTTGTCATTGGCCCAACACATGAAGCAGGGCATACCCTTGATTTGGTTTTTGCTCCAAGTTGTGAGATGGGTAGTCTGAAGATTTGGGGGGGGGGGTCCAAGTAACCCCATTGTCATGGTCGGACCATTTCCTGGTGAGATTTGAACTCACGGCGTTACTACCCTCCTGCAAGGGTGAGGGACCCATTCGGATGGTCCGCCCCAGGAGACTAATAGAATCCAATGGATTTCTGAATGCTCTTGGGGATTTTCCAGTGGAGAGAGCTGGTGATCCAGCCGAGGCCCTAGCCTCACTGTGGAACGGTGAGATGCGGAGGGCCATCGACTTGATCGCACCTGAGTGCCCTCTCCAGTCCTGTAGAGCCCGCTCTGCTCCTTGGTATACTAAGGAGTTGTGGTCAATGAAACAGGCTGGACGTCGGCTAGAGCACAAATGGCGCAAGACTCAAAGCGAAGATGACCGAGCACACTGTAGAGTGCATAATCGTGCCTATTGCATGGCAGTGCGGGCAGCAAAGAAGGCTTATTTTGCTGCCTCCATTGCGTCCTCGAGTAGCTGTCCAGCAGAGCTCTTCCAGGTGGTCCGGGGGCTGCTAACATCATCCCCAGCAAATGGGGCCCTGGCTCCATCAAGGACCCGCTGTGACCTTTTTGCATCACACTTTGAGGACAAGATCTCCGCAGCGAGCTTGACATTGTTTTTAGTGCAGCTCCAGTTGAGGTGTCCAATGCCACCATCTGCCCAATTTTGTGGGATCAGTGGGAGCAGCCTGATGATGTGGGCAAGGTGCTTGCAGCAGTGTGACCAACCACTTGCCCTCTCGATCCCTGTCCCTCCTGACTTATAAAAGCAAGCCGAGGGGGTCTGACTGGGTGGGTCCAGGGGGTGATAAATGCTTCTCTCCGGGAAGGGGTGGTCCCTGCTGTCCTTAAGGAGGCAGTAGTGCGACAACTCCTGAAGAAGCCCACCCTAGACTCGATGGTATTAGGCAACTACCGCCCAGTTGCTAACACTCCTTTTTTAGGGAAGGTACTTGAGAGGGTTGTGGCGGAGCAACTGCAGGCACTCTTGGACGATGCTGATTATCTAGATCCATTCCAGTCTGGTTCCGAGACTGAATCAGCCTTGGTTGCTCTGATGGATGACCTTTATCGAGAGAGGGACAGGAGGAATGCAACCCTGTTAATCCTGCTCGATCTCTCATCAGCTTTTGATACCATCGACCATGGTATCCGCCTGGATTGACTCTGTGGGATGGGCATCGGAGGCACTGTTTTACAGTGTTTCCGGTCCTACCTACGGGGTTGTTTTCAGAGAGTAGCATTGGGTGATCAGTCCTCGGCCTCTTGGCAATTGAGCTATGAAGTGCCGCATGGCACCATCTTGTCCCCAATGTTCTTTAACATCTATATGAAGCTGTTGGGAGCGGTCATTAGGAGCTAAACGCCATCAATATGCTGATGACACGCAGCTCTATCTCCCTGTGACAACTGAATCAGGTGAGGCTGTGCAGGTCCTGGACCAGTGCCTAGACTCAGTAATGGGCTGGATGAGGGCCAATAAACTGAGACTGAATCCTGGCAAGACGGAAGCCCTGTGGGTGAGTGGTTCCCGAGTCCGGGAGACAGGCTCATTGCCTGTTCTGGATGGGGTTGCACTGCGTCTGAAAGAATAGGTTCGTAGTTTGGGGGTACTCTTAGACCCATTTCTGTCATTGGAGGCTCAAGTACCCGCCACGGCTCGGAGTGCCTTTTACCATCTTCGGTTTGTTCGCCAACTACGGCCTCTCCTGGACAGGGATAGCTTTGATAGCCTCAAGATTAGATTACTGCAATGTGGGGCTGCCCTTGAAGCTGCTCCGGAAGCTGGAGCTAGTGCAGAATGCTGCAGCTCAGCTGTTGTCCGGAGCTGCCCCTTTCCAGCATGTAACTCCTCAACTGCACTGGCTGCCTATTCGCTACCGGGCCAGGTTTAAGGTTCTTGTACTTGTGTACAAAGCCCTAAACAACTTGGGACCAGGATACCTGAGAGAGTGCCTTCTCCCTTACCAACTTGCCTGGTCACTGAGGTCATCCGAGGGCCTGCTCCTGGTGGTTCCACATAGATCCATCCTCCGATTGGAATCCACCAGGGGAAGAGCCTTCAGCGTGGTGGCCCCCCTCCTGTGGAATTCCCTGCCTCTGGAGGTCAGGCAGGTGCCAACCTTGTACTCCTGAAAATATCGTTATTCCAAGAAGCCTTTCTTTAACATGCAGCCTTGGATTACTGTTATTGCTTCTTTTAAATTTTGTTTTAACTGTTTTTATTCTGTTTTTCTTTTCATTTTACCTTGTACACCGCTCCGAAATTTTTCAATGGGGAGCGGTATATAAATATTCTAAATAAATAAATAAATAATAGTGTTGACAACGCTGAGGGAAGACATGATAGCTGCCCCATAGCTTCAGCTATTGGACAGTATAGAAACGTAATAAATAACTAAAAGCTTATTTTCACATCAGTTTATGATTATTTTTAAAGTCTGCATGAAAATCCATGTGCTTGTGTGCATAATCAGCCCTAAAACTGAGTTCCTCCTGTTACACACAAGATAGTGAATTAATTTGCTTATTCATTTATTCCACACATATCCTCCACACATACACCATTGCATATAAACATGACCATCACTCAGTGAGGATCGTGTCAGTTTAGGGAGAGAGCAGAGACAAACAGATCCTCATCTTTCCTTTAGTGAAGGCAGGTGAGGTCATGAAGGCAGATCTAAGCAAGGAAAAGAATGTTGCACGAACACATGTCCAGAGAGTATTTGCTACCCCCACCCAGCCATGAAGAGCTTTTCCCATGTCAACTGCTTCTCTTCAGTTCAATGAGATGTTCAGTTGGCTAAGCTGGGACAGGTAGTAGTTGATTAGACAGTCTGAAGACAGCAGTCTGGTGTCAGAAGTTGAGAGCCAAGTGGCCTTGCTGAGCAATGAATTGGCCAAAGACTTGGGAGAGCAACAGATCTGGGAGATTTCTATCACATAGTGGTAATGGGTTGGTCCTTTGGTATCAGCTGATGCCCTAGGTGGCAGGGCCAAGATGATTCTGGGCAATTGTGTGAAGGTCCAAGCTGGAACTATCTGCAGTACTGTCCTCAAATCAGCCATCATGGATAGAAGCATAGTAATGGGGAGCTCAATTTGAGCCCTGCAGCACCTGTTGTATAAAACCATTAAGTCTACAAAGGAATGACTATGGATAATAACAACACATTGAGGTGCTTGCTGGGAATGTTCCTTGTTGAAATCATCTGTTGAAAATAACATAGTTGCTCCCATAATGTTCTGTTCCAGAACAGAACATTATGGGAGCAAACCTGTTCCCATAATGTTCTTTTGGTCCCCACCAAAAAAAGATATTTTGGGATATTTCCCCCTGTGAATGGTCATAAAGAGCTCCACTCCCTTCTAAAGGTCCTGTTTTTTTGTAGACATAAGCTTGAAACCTTCATCCAGTATGGAGCGCCTGTTGCGTCTAAGCCTTTTCTGCCTCTGAAGATAAACAATAACACCCAGAAGGACAACGGTGATGAAGAATAGCACAATCCCAGTGACTGCAAGAATAATAATTGTGGCTTCTACTTGCCCAGGCACCAGTTCTGAGCCAAACAAAAGGATGTGATGGGGAAAGTCTTTCTCTTCAGGAGACTTCTCTGGGAAACAAATGAACAATGGAAAAGTCACATTTTAGAAAAAGCAAACAAAGCAGTTTAGGTAACTTAATTCTTGAGGGGAACAACAATAGCAAAAACAACACCCTGCTCTTCTTTCAGTGTAAGAGTTTGGTTATTTTTTAAAAGGTGAATAAATTCTCCCAATATTGTACAATGTCAGATGCAGGTGAGGGATCACATGTTAACCCTGGTTCAAAAAATAGAAATAAAAATCTGGGTCAGGGATACAACTAGACTAGAAATCTCCTCCATTATATGCTGGCTGGCTACATGTTTAAGCTGGAGGAGAACATCCAAGCTTTTCTTAGAAGCTGTGCCATCCCAACAAATGACAAGATAGCTTGAAGTATCTGAAGACATTTCCCTGTTAGTACCATCTTTTGCCAGCACATCATGGCCTGACTTTTATAATGTCGGTTATTATGTGCTTGCAATGTGGATGAGTCTGGTTTTCTGCATGTAATACCTAAATTATATCCATTCCTACCTAAGTAACTCATATAAGACTGATAGCGATGGTGGACTTATCCTGCGCTAGCGCAGAATTTTGGCAGGGGAGTCATTGCTGCAAGACAGCAAGGCCAAATTAGATTCTCAAGACCACAATGTTCATGATCCAAGACAACTACCTTGATCAATATTGCTATTTGAATCCATGCTGAGCTCTCTCACGAGCCAAGTGGCATATTTACAAAGGTGGAATGAGGCATGCAACCGAGCAACACACATTTTGACCACAACATGTTGTTTTTATATTTCTGATGGTTTTAAATTTTATATACTTTTAAATGTCCACTGTTTTTAACTTTTGTAAACTGCCAAGAGACCTTCGGCTATGGGGCGGTATATAAATTTAATAAATAAACAGAATTCCAGCTTCTGCATGGGCCAAAGTGTTCACACAACTACTTCAGCTTGTCCTAAATGGCTACCACTACATGCAGAAGAAGATCTCTGAATAGCTTGGCAGGTACTCTAATGGTCTCAACTACCTCTAGGTATAACTACAGGCAGTTCCGAAAGTGATGGAACTCCCCGTGTCAGCGCAGATACAACACTGACTATAAACCACAGTTTGACATCAGAAGCCATCCCGGGAGGCAGCTGTTTGCTCCCTCTTCCTCCTCCTCCTCCTCCACCTTCCCCGTGTTGGCCCAAACTATGGTTTAGTATTGTGTCATATGAATTCACATCATTTCCTCATATTAAATACAAAAACCTGTATAACTGAAAAAGGCTCTGGGGATCAATTAGTCAGCAGAATTAGCTGCTACATAAAAACAGATCTGAGCATTTTTCAGAGATGAATTGTTTCAGTTAATACCGTGCCATGAGGAATATGTGAAAACCTCCATTAATGTGGGAGATGCACACACAGCTTTATCAGATATGGGCCTCATTGACAGGCAGCTTGCTGCAACAAACATTGTTCTCCTGTGAAGGAAACCCATCTGCCTTTGCTGAACAGAAAAAGACGTCCATGTGGCTGTACCTATTTCTCACATGTGCAGTGTTGGACTCTAATAAAAAGGGTCTCTAAATGAGTGATTTATAGCATGCTCATGGCTGGACACTCCTGGAAGTTTGCAGGTCAATTTCATGATGTCATAAACAAACAGGTTGTCTCCTGCCCATTCCCCCAGCAATCCTGTTTTATTTTAACACAGATTAAATCCACTATTTATTTATGATAGGTTTTATTCTACCACTAGATGGCACTGTTTTACTGCAGAACACAATTGGGGTGCTTAGCACTCAACCACAAAAACTCACATTTGAAGTGAAAGATAAACAAACATTTTTATAGATGTCTACTGTGGGTGATATTTACATCAATCCTTCATATGCTGTTTGAGAATACTATTATATAATGTTTATAATCTATATGTTCTTCTTGCTGATACACAACCTTTAACACATAAAATTAAATCCAACAAGGCAGAAGCCTCCAATGTGTAGGTAAATAAATAATAAAAAAAAACCAAACAAGAATAATATACAGTGTATCAGCAATTAAATAACAATAACAGCATTTTACAGAACAGCATGTGGATTTTTTTTTAAAGTACAATATTGTACCACCCAACAAATTCAATGTTCTAGGCATCTAGGTAAAAAAACAAATGTCCAGTACAGCGCCTGTTTTGAAATATCTTCATCAGTTGGACACAATAGGACAATAAAACCTATCACTAAAGTACTAGTAAAAGTCATATAGATTATCATCCACTAAGTACAATAAAAAAGATCAGAATACATTAGCCTCACCACCTTATTCACAGAAGGAGCCGTGGCTGTATGTTTGGGGTGAAGCCCTCCCAACGACAATATCTATATAAGGATATAATAGAAATTGTAAGGTATCCAGAAAATAAACTAATTATATAGTGCTATACACAATGCTACTTGAGCTTACCACCTTGCAGTTCTCATGTGTAGATCAGCCAAATAATGCTCTCAACTGCTTAGAAAAGCTTAACGAGCTCTCTGCTCATATATACTGTGGATAATATGGCTTAATTGGTTAATGATCGCCTCTATGGTAGAAATGCTGCTAGGCTAGCATTAAGCCCAAACGGTTGAACACAATCAAGTCAATGAATCCATTCAGCTTCCTTTTGAAACAGCTCTTTATTAAGGTTACGGTGGTCATACTGATGTGGAAAAATCCTGTCAATAACTAGGAACCATCATCATATTGATGTTGGTGCTCCATAAAATGTTGGACCAATGGCACCTCTGGTATCTTATTCCTGAGTTTGGAACGATGTTCAATTGTTTGAGTGCGTACACTCCGCATAGTTTTGCCCACATAAATAAGGGGGCATGGACAGATAATAATCTAAAATTGTTACATTATTCTGTGGAACAATTGGAAAAATACCATAGATCAAAAGTTCGATTCTCCGTAGGATGACGAAACATCTTAGTTTGTAACACCAAACTGCAAACCGAGCAACCCCCACATCTATAATTACCTTTAATGTTATGAATGGGTTTTTTTGGAGGGACAATATCTGAACGTATGAGATAATCTCGGAGGTTCTTTGTCCTTTTCCAGCCTATCTGTGGTGGGTCAGCACATTCCGGGAAGTGGCTGATAATATGCCAGTGCCGTTGGATAGTTTTCATGATGACATGTGCCGATAGCGAATACTCAAAGGTGCACGTGAGTCACTAGTTGGTCGAGTAGATCTAGTTAGTAAGGTGGACCTAGAGACAGCATTCACATGTTGTTCAGCCTTGGTGATCACAGCGTTAGGGTAACCCCTGCCTGCTAATGATCAATGGAATCTAAATTTCTGATCAAGAAAATTGGAATGATCCATTGAAATACGTTTAAAGCGAAAAAGTTGGCCAACCGGAAGATTATTACGCAAATGTAGGAGCTGGAAAGAGGAAAAATGGAGAAGGGAGTTCTTGTCCATGGGTTTAATGAAAGTCCTGAAGCATAACTGATTGATTTTACAGTATGCAATCATGTGAAAAAGGTATAGAACTGCTGTCGCTCTGAGAAGTGAATTTAATATGATCATGGAGATTGTTGAGCCAGGATTCCTCAAGGGAAAGCCTCAAGGGAATCCGGATTTTTGTAGATCAAAAAAATATCATCTATAAAGTGCTTGTAGACGATTAACTCTTTGTAGAAAGGGTTTACTAGGGGATGGCAGATATATGATTCCTCCATATTGGCCATAAATAAATTTGCAATGCTCGGTGCAAAAGGACAGCCCTTGACCTGGAAAAAATAATAATCAGAGAACCTAAAATAGTTTTTTTTCTAAAATAATATCAATTAATTGTAACAAAAAAATGAGTAGGTGGAACCAGATTGCTACGCTTGTTAAGGTATGCTTCAGCAACAGAGCGGGCCTCATCATTTGTGACCAATAAGGATGGGGGTGGAACATATAGATCCTCAATCTTATTGATGCAATCCGGCGCATCTCTTACGTATGAAGATATAGTTGATACAAAGGGTTGTAGGAATTAGTCGACTTATTGTGAAAGCGGTTCGAGAATCTAATTGGACCCCGACACTATGGGGTGTCCTGGAGGAGGAAAATTTGGTTTGTGAATTTTTGGAAGAATATAGAAAACAGGGACACAAGGGAACGGGTTCTGTAAAAACTCAGCTGTTTTATCATCGATACAGCCCGCAAGGGCAGCCTCTTCAACAACCGTTTTGAAAATAAAAGCAATATGTTTCGTGGGATCAGCTCTAATTGGTACATAACAGGTAGTATCCCTTATCTGTTTGTAAATTTCATCTAAATCATCACCTGACAATTTAGTATTACTATAGCGCCCCCGTTATCAGCTTCCTTTATGATGATCGAAGGGTCATTGGCGATATGATGTAGAATATCGTATTGGAAAGATTATGCCACGTCCTGGGCGGGTTTCATGCCAACAAACCTAAGTCTTTAAGGACTAGTCTTTTAAAAACTTGGATGTTAGGATTATAGGAAACCGGCACATAATTCAAGCAAGGGTGAAAGGAATGTTGTATGTCAGGGTTGTCACTGCTGAACTGCTCGAGTCTGATGAGACGTACAAGTCGAAAAAGGTCAACTCTTGTCCAAAAAGCGTTATATCTTGGAGTAGGCACAAAATTCAAGCCCAGGTTCAGAATCCGTCTTTTCTCTTGTGTTAATGACCGATCAGAAAGGTTAACGACTATGTCCTATTGCACCCCCTGCGTTGGGGGCGGAATGAGGAAAAATGATCCCTCCTGGTACATGTAGATCTATTTCTTAAAATTCTAGAAGGACCCTCATCACCAGAGGTGCCGGTTGACTCATCAGTTGTATCCAGGCTATCCACATCATTAACCAAGTAAGCCATATTATCCACAGTATATATGAATAGGGAGCTCGTTAAGCTTTTCTAAGCAGTTGAGAGCATTATTTGGCTGATCTACACATGAGAACTGCAAGGTGGTAAGCTCAAGTAGCATTGTGTATAGCACTATATAATTAGTTTATTTTCTGGATACCTTACAATTTCTATTATATCCTTATATAGATATTGTCTTTGGGAGGGCTTCACCCCAAACATACAGCCACGGCTCCTTCTGTGAATAAGGTGGTGAGGCTAATGTATTCTGATCTTTTTTATTGTACTTAGTGGATGATAATCTATATGACTTTTACTAGTACTTTAGTGATAAGTTTTATTGTCCTACAGCGTCCAATTGATTAAGTTATTTTGAAACGGGCACTGTACCGGACACCTGTTTTTTACCTAGATTTGTTGGGTGGTACAATATTGTACTTAAAAAAAAATTCCCACATGCTGTTCTGTAAAATGCTGTTATTGTTATTTAATTGCTGATACATTGTATATTATTTGGATTTTTTTTATTTACCTACACATCGGAGGCTTCTGCCCTGTTGGATTTATTTTTATGTGTTAAAGGTTGCGTATCAGCAAGAAGAACATATCTTCTTGTATGCCTGATTATGAACATTATATAATAGTATTCTCAAACAGCATATGTAGGATTGATGTAAATATCATCCACATTAGAAACATATAAAAATGTTTGTTTATCTTTCACTTCAAATGTGAGTTTTTGTGGTTGAGTGTGTTCTGTTCCCCAATTGTGTTCTGTTAGTACAACCACAGCCTTCGGTTTATTGTACATTGCTGTTTTACTGCAGCCTATTTTTTTCAATCACATTCCCTTTCCAATTAAAAATTACATGGTCGCTGTCCGAAGGAGCCAGTTTTGAACACATAAAGATCTACGATGGGGTTGTGGTAAGAAAGTGATGGTTTGTTTTTCCACCAAAGTGAAAAACCACTAGAATGTAACATATATGATCCATTTAGAATTTTATTTTGAGGCTCTCATTTCCTGCATGTAGCGTATCAAATGAAGTCTCTAGTTCTTTTGGCCTGCCACAAGCCCCAGCCAACGCAGACCATGATCAGGGATTGTAGGGCACAAGGTTACCTATACCTGCTCTAGACTATGCCTCTACCCTTTAAGATTCCTGGTCTGATTATGTGTCTGTCCCTCTGAACAGCCAGTTCGGATATAATGCTGAAACATGGAAGGGGAAGCAGGCTCATGCATCCAGTGCTAAATTGAGCCTTGGATTTGAGTGCTCCCTCCTCAGACCCCTGCCAAATTGAAAGCATCTAAGTGCTGTTTGTCATTATGTCCTAACCAGGAGCTGTGGCAAATTTAAACTATGGCTTATTGGACCATAACAAGATCAGAAACTATGGTTTGTTTTGTTCTAATAACTATAGTCTAAACCAGCCTTCCCCAACCTTCCAGATGCTTAGTTAAAGGAAGCCAGATTCAAGCTGGACATCAGGAAAAACTTCCTGACTGTTAGAGCAGTACGACAATGGAATCAGTTACCTAGGGAGGTTGTGGGCTTTCCCACACTAGAGGCCTTCAAGAGGCAGCTGGACAAGCATCTGTCACGGATGCTTTAGGGTGGATTCCTGCATTGAGCAGGGGGTTGGACTCGATGGCCTTGTAGGCCCCTTCCAACTCTGCTATTCTATGATTCTATGATTCTATGACTACAACTTCCAGCATTTCTGCCCTTTGTCTATGCTAGCAGGAGTTGAGGGTAGGAGGTTGGGGAAGGCTGATCTAAACAAACCATAGCTCCTACTTTGGATGTAATGGCAAACCACGGTTAATTTAAACTTGGAAGTGATGATGCCAATCCACTCCTCTGGGACGCCAAAGCTGGAGAGGGGAGTGTTTAAGCCCAAGGCACTAAACTGTAGTTTGTCCCTGCAGCCAAACTGGGCCTAAAGGGATAATCAGATGAGCGTTTTATAGCACGCTCATTACTGGGCACTCATGGATTTTCGTGGGTCCTATTACCATCCACTTTCCATGTGTGTCCCGCTCTTTCTGGCCTTCTTCGCATGACAAAAAAGGACCCCAATAACTTCTATTTATTTTTAGAAACAGAATTTGCCACAATCTCCTGCTGTGTAGAGAAGTGGCATGATAAAAACAGCCAATGAATGGGCGACATGGTCGTTTACTTCCTCTTTCTTGTACATTGAGAAAGAAGTAGTATTGTGTGACAGAAGAGGGGGAGGAGAAGCGACGGTAGGGAACCATGATTTCCCCCATATGATGAAGCTCAATGTCTGTTTGCATGAAGCTTGAACACTAAGAGGGTTGGCCAGGAACTGCTATTCCTAGGTGAAAAATGGGGTGTTACAACATTCCATAGGATGTTACATTTGCACCAATGCTGTCATGTTTCCTGGAGTGTAAAAGTTTGGTCAGAGAACAAAACATAGTCAATCCAGTCCAAGGTTGTATTGGAGCGTTCCACCAGTAGGATGAGAAACAGAGGCATCGTCAAAGTCCTATCCCAAAGTCAGGAGCCGGAAGGCCATGGAGCTAAACGTCAGGGATGTTCAAGAGAGTTGTTGAGGAGTGAGCTGAGAGTCTGGTAATCAGGGTGTTACCAAGGAAGATCACCCACCTTGAGAGTGGGTCCCGGTTGCCTCTTGGTGTCTGTGAAGTTCTTATATGCCTGTTTAGCTAGGTCCAGTTGCTCCCGCAGCAGGGACTGAGTAGCCTACAGTTCCTGCAGAAGCTGATCAGCAGCCAGAATGGGCAACTGTTGTGTGAGGGCCAGGAACAGATGTGGGTGCTACCCATAGTTTGTGAAGAATGGGGTCTCCAGCTGTTGTAGTAGCCTGTGGCCTACCATGCCAGGCTGGTGTGTTCATTAGAATCAAATCATTGGGAAGGCACATGGGCCTTGTTGCTGAGGGGTTTTGTTCAGCCATCCTTGGGCAGAATGATTAGTCAAGCAGCCAGCTGGTTCCGTTATCAGGCTTTGCCGAGGCAGCTGGTACTCTAAGGCCATTCATCATGAGAACGTGTTTTGCAGCTGAAGGTGGGAATCTTCTCTCCTCATGGGGGAGGGGAAATCTGGAGAACTTGCTGCTTGTGGATTGGTGGAGCTAGTTAGCCTTTTCTAGTTTATGGTCTCTGTTCATTTGGGGAAGGGTCATGCTGCTCAGGACCCTGAAGGCTGGCGAAGGGACCCCTGTGCTGTCAGGTATTAAGTAGCCAGGAATTGTTCATAGAATCATAGAATGGTAGAGTTGGAAGGGGCCTATAAGGCCATTGAGTCCATCCCCATGTTGGGGGTTGTTTTTCTTTGGGTTGCTGAGTCAACGGCTTACCGTCGTATTGTTTTTATTGCTCTTTTAAAGCTGTTTTATTGCTGTTGTGGGCTTTTAGTTTCATTGTAACTTTTAGACTGTTTTCCCGTCTCCTGTCTCTTGTTAATTGTTTGTGACCTCAGGGCCTTAAACTGATTTAATAAATTTCCTGGAGCCTTTGTGAAGTGTGGTTATTTTCAGGTGTATTGGTCCCAGTACCAGTGTTCGGTAACCGGTAGGAAGGGGGTGGCTGGGTTGGGAACTTTGGCCCAGGCCTACCTTGCAAGCTTTGTGCCTCCTTCACAAGAGCCACTCATGATGATACAGGAGCCCATCCCATATGGCATATGATGAGTACACAGCAGCATCCTGTGTACTCAGTTCCTGGCAGCGAGCTTGTACAAAGGCATGCCCAGCTTTGGTACTCTTGAAGCTGCTCCATCAAGGTCAGAGGAACTTCCATGGCTGCGAACTGTTCAGGACAAAGCACGGTTCCTCGTCCTTTGAGGATGCATATTTGGGCTTTCTGCCAATTCTGGGAGTACGGACTGTTAAACCAGGCAAACAACAGGGAACGCTGCATCTGTCTCTGCTTTAACTTGCGGGGTGTCTGCAAGTGCTCTAGGTTGTGGTGGTCGGTCCAAACTTAAACAGGGTGGGCGGCCCCTTCCAACAGATGCTGCCAGGTCTCCAACACCACCTTGATTGCCAGGAGCTCCTTGTCCCAGATTGTGTAATTTTGTTCGGCGGGCATCAGTTTCCTGGAAAGTTAAGCACATGTCAGGAGGTGGCTGCCTATAGCCACACGAGAGGCATCTGTCTCCACAACGAACGGAGTGTGTGTGTGTGTCTGGGTGCTGCAGGATGGGTTCTAACACAAAGAGGGCTTTTAGCCACTGGAAGGTGTTGAGATCCTGGAACAGGATTCAGATTTTTTCTTTTTCCATATTTCTGGACTGATCTGCAAAACCTGGATAAAAGTCTTGAGTCAGCAAGAGACAATTACTGGAAAGGTCAAATTTGCAGATGTGCTTAATTGTATAATTGGACTGTGACATAGTGTGAAGTTTTCTATGAGTGCCAATTATGTGTTGCATCAGTTGTACAGTAAAGTGTATATAAGGAGTGTTTGATATCTCTGTAACCAGCTTAAATAATCACTCTGTTCCTGTGAAGACTGCTGTCTGATGTATCTCTATCTGATCATGTGTGAGTATTTTTGTACATTGTTTATGCCATAATGAACTGCCAATAAAGTATTTATTTTTGTACACTACAAACCTAAATTCTCTGCCTTACAATTTATTGAGTCTTCTACTAGTTACATAGCTAAGACCGTTGTTACTCTGCTATCACTGATAGTCCAGTGATAAAAACGCGTCAGAAGGCGCATCAGAACCCCCATGAAACAGAGTCTTGCCACAGAGCAAGTCAGTAAACGGGGCCGTGATTTTTGCAAACTTTGGTATGAACCGGTGGTAGTAGTTGGCAAACCCAGAAACTGCTGGGCGGTTTGGCTGTTTTCTGGCCATGCGGGTCTTGCCCCCTTGGCAGGTCAGTTTCTGGCAAAGTGCCCAGCATTGCCACAATATAAGCAGAGTCCCTGTCAGTGAAGGCATTCCTTTTCTTCAGGTGTCAGTCGAGGCTGGGTTCCCCCCAACTACATGGGTTCTTCAGCAGGACCTGTGGTAGGAGCCCAGGCCCCACGATTCTGGGCAGACCTGCCTTTCGGCCTGCTCTGGGACCCGGTGCCCATCGGGCTTGGTGACGAGCTTCCAAATGGCCATCTATGTGTAGACATCATTGCATCAAGTCCTGCAAGGGTGGGTGTGTCAATCCAGGCCAGCTCATCAAGAATATCATCTGCCAGTCCCCCCCAAAACTGGTCCATCAAGGCAGAATCATTCCAGGTCAGATCTAGAGGCAGCAAGCAAAAAGCAGTGGCGTAATTGGCTATGAAACCCCTTCCCTGGCAATGGTGCTGGATCCAATGATTGATCATCTCTGCCTTCTGCGGGTCCTCCCAAACATTCTGCATGGCCCCCAGAAAGCCTGCAAAATTCACTAGGAGTGGGCTACCCTGGAGGAGAGATGGCGTGGCCCATTTGGCAGCGGGGCCCATCAGATGGCTGATCAGGAAAGTCACCTTCACTTGGTTCATGGGGAAATCTTCAGGCTGCAGCGGCATGTACAGTTGGCTTTGCACCACAAAAGCAGGAAATTGGTCAAGTGTTCCATCAAATTTCTCAGGAGGGGCCACTGGGCACTTATACTTTGGAAGTGGCAGGGTTGCTTGCATTTGACCTAGCTGGGCCTGTAACGCAGTAGCCAGCTGAGCTGCTCGTCCTGAAGAACATGGTCACCCTGGCCTGCAGCCTCCATGGATGCCAATGGGTGATAGCTGAAGACAATACTGTCATGTGTAAAAGCCTGGTCAGAGACCAAAATGCAGTCAATGCAGTCCAAGGTTGTATCAGAGAGTTCCACCAGTGGGATGAGGAACAAAGGCATTGTCAAAGTCCAATCCAAAAGTCACGAGCCAGAAGGTTGTAGAACCAAATGTCAAGCCGGTCAGGGTTGTCCAAGAGGGTGTCGTCCAGGAGTGAGCTGAGGGTCTGGTAGTCAGGGTGTCACCAAGGAAATGTGCCAGGAAGCCGAGGAACTGACAGTTTTTCTTCAGCACCATGTGAGTGGGGTGAGGTGGTTTTATAGCCAGCCGTTAATCAGGCTCAGTGGCCTCATTAGAGCCAGGTGAAGTAATTAAACACCCTGCATGCTGTGATCAAGTTCTGCCTTTCTTCTGCTCCAGCCACTTGCTCTCCCTTTGCTGCATAGGATTTATTATGTCCCGCTCTGCCTCCAGCAGCTGTGGAATTCCAGAAATGCTGGAGGTGCCAGGCTGCTCTTCTGGCTCCTGTAACTGTGTCCCATGAATCTTCCATCTCTCCACATAGTTCTGGCTGTGGCATCATTAACTGGCTGTTTCCCCCCACCTTCGAGGAGGAATCCCCCTCAAAGTGAGGCATGACAAATGCCAGCTGTAGTTAATGTTAACCATCTTATCAAGAGTTTGAACTGGGTTTTGAAACCATAGTTAACTAGAAGGGAATCTTGCTAGCATCAGCCATAGCTGGTATCACTTCAGAGGTATCAGAAAATCATGGTTGAAGACGACAAGGGAACTTTCACTTGATAAGGGAGAAGACTTGCAAACCATGATTTGCAGACAGCCATCAGTGTGTCTGCGCTGGACCATGGGGTGAATATCAGGAACATTGTAAGAATAAGGATGGACAAAAGGGGCACCTTACTGGAATTCAAATCAGAAATATCCTTAGGAATATGAGCCCGTGCTGTAATGAAAGCCATACCTTCAATGGAATTGTTTTTCACACGCACTAAATCTGAAAATAAATAAATTACATAGTTTTAGTATCAAGTTATTGGGCAACACCACAGAAGAACCTCTTGGTACCCCAAATCCTCACAGGAGATCCATGTGTGGAAGGTAGTGGGGTGATGCAGGTGCACACCTGGATGCTCCTTGGGATCAGCCTCTCATGCAGCCCCCAATGTGTTTTGGGGGATGAAGACGAGGCTGCACATCCCCTGTCTAGGACCCCCTTATGTATTTTATCATTTGTTGTTGTTCCCCAAAATATTATTATTATTATTATTATTATTATTATTATTATTATTATTATTATTATTATTGTGTGTGATTGGGTCAGAGATTTTCCTGGGATGCTACTGAAAAGTGCAGAAGAGCCCTGCTAGAAGCATTTAGTGGTGTGGTGGGCACTGGCTCCCTCTTGCTTCATTTTTTTTTTATGATAGTTTTTTATTTTCCAATCTTTAAACATACATCAATACAATAAAAAAAACCAATATAATACATAAATGTTGAATAACCTTAATAGCATATTTTCTAGTTTAATCTATTAACATAATCATACTTAACATAAAAGTGCACCCCCAACCCCGGGATCTATTCCTGTTTCCAAAATCTCATTGTTTCTTCTGGAGGTGGTTTCCCACTCCCCTTAGATAAAACAAATTCTATGAACTGTTTCCATATTCCCTTGAAATCAATCGTTTTTGTTATTCCTCTTCTCACTTTTATATTACATGTTAATTTATCATTAATAGCAATGTCCCATATCTCTTTATACCAATTTTCTATATGATAATCCCCTTGAACCTTCCAGTTCCTAGATATCATTAACCTTGCTGCTGTCAGCAAATTCATTATCACTTCTTTTGTCTCTTTATTACAATTTAATTCTCCATATAATGATAACAATGCCACTATAGGTGTCTCCTTCAATCTCCATTCCTACAATTTCTTTTATTTCATTAAACACCATTTTCCACAATTTTTGAACAAATTCACATTCCCACCACATATGTAAATACGTTCCTTTCTTTTTGACACCCTCTCCAACAGTTTGCTGAGTTCATCTTATTTATTTTATTTAATCTCACCGGGATTAGATACCACCTCCATATAATCTTATAATAATTTTCTTTTATCCTCACAGACATATTTCTCAACACTCTTTGTTTCCATATTCCCTCCCAGGTCTGTTGCTCTATTTGTACCTTCAAGTCAGTTTCCCAGACCATCTTACCCATACTTTCTGTCTCCCCCTTCCCAAGTAGTATTCTATATATTTCACTTGTTAACCCTTTTATCATTTTATTTTCCCCTTTCTCCATTTCTTTTTTTAAGCTCCTCAAATTTCGTAGTCACTCTACACTCTCCATCCTTTATCCGTTTCTTCGTCCATTGTTCTATTTGAAAATAATTTAACCATGATAAATTTTTCTCTTTTAATCTCTCCCCTAATTCTTCTCGAGTATTCATCTTTCCTAGCCAATCTTTTAGCTTCATTACATTCCTCTCTATTAAAGTTTTCCCCAACTTGTCTTTTAAGTTTCCTGGAAAATTCTGCAACATTATCACTGGTGTTATTGGGGAAATACTTGGAAGTAAGTCCTTTTTATATACACGCCATATTTCCCAGTGATTTTTTAAAAGGGGGTTCTCTATTTCTTCCCCCCATTTTTTGAATATTCTCTGAAAAATATATTTTCTAGTTTCCATTCTTTATCTTCTCCCTTTCTATTCTCCAACCAACTTAAATCTCCTAATCCTATCATGCTTTCCAGTACATGTCTCAACCTATTAGCTATGTAATATAGTTTTAAATTTGGGAGTCCTAATCCTCCTTTTTTTGCAGTGTATACCACCTTTTTTATTTATTCTCGCTTTCCTATCACCATTGCAAAAATTATTTAAAATATTTTGCCAACTTTTTAATTCTTTTCCAGATATTCTTATTGGTAACATTCTAAATAAAAAAAAAACCTTTGGTAAAATCCTCATTTTTACTAAAGCTATTCTTCCAAACCAAGATAAATTTAGCCTTTTATATTTTTCTAATTTACCCATAACTTCTTTTTTCAAATTATTTAAATTTTCTTTTTCTAAATCCTCTAAGTTTTTTGTAATTTTGATTTCCAAATATTTAATTATTTCTTTAATTTTCATATTCTTCTCCTTACTTTCCCAATCTTTCCCTTCTTTTTTATTATAATTAAATAGCATCATTTCTGATTTTGTCCAATTTATTCTTAATCCCGTCATTTCCTCAAACTCCCTCAGATGATATTTTATTCTTTCCATTTTCTCCAATGGATTCTTAATTGTCAGCAATGTGTCATCTGCAAACATAGTTATTTTTATTTTTTTGTTGCATCCTACTCCCTCAATGTTGCCATCATCTCTTATCACGTTGCCCAATACTTCTATGACCAATACAAATAGGACCGGTGAGAGCGGGCATCCTTGTCTTGTTCCTTGGGCCAGTTGTATCTTTTCTGTAACTCCATCGTTTATCACTACTGAAGCTGAATTTTGCGATTATAATTGTTCAAATAAGCCTTTGAATCTATCTCCAAATCCCATCTTTTATATTATCGTCTTTAGTGCTAGCCAACTCACACAATCAAACGCTTTAAATATATCCAGAGCTATTATTCCTGCTTTCATCTTTGTCTTTTTTAATCTCATGTACTATATTTATAGCTCTTCCAACAAAATCGTGCATTTGTCTTCCCGCTATAAAACCACACTGATCATCCCCAATATAATTACTTATAAATGTGTTCATCCGCCTTGCCATTATAGCTGATAAAATTTTGGCATCCTGATTTATTAATGAAATAGGTCTGTAAGAGTCTGGGACTGTTAAGTCCTTATCCGGCTTTGGAATTAATATGATTAGTGATTGTTCCCACGATGGTGGTATCTTATCTCCTTCTTTCGGTACTAATATTTTTTTAAACGTTTTATAATACTCTGATCCCAATCCATCTATACCGGGGGATTTACCCCCTTTCAATTTATCTATAGCTTCTTCTATTTCACTTTGAGAAATATATCTTTCCATTAAATCCTTACCTTCCCCTATATAGCTCTCCATCTTTGTCTTCAGTGTGTCCTTTTCTTTATATAGTTCTTGATAAAATTCTTGAAAAATCTTTGTTTTCCCTTTCATAATACTGCATGGCTTTCCTAATTTGTCTTTAACTATCCCTATAAAATTCTTTGACTTTTCCTTTTGTGTGAGCCTCGCCAACACCTTTGAATTTTTATTACTATTCTCAAAATACTCTCCTTTCATGTAAATCAAATTCTTCTGTACTTCTTCTAAATTCCTATTTTCTAATTCTTTCTTTTTTGCTTGTAATTCTATCAGAATTTGTTTATTTCTACTTTGCAAATACTCTCTTTCAAGCTTAATTCCATCCTCTAAATTTCTCTGTATTTCTTCTTGTTGCCTCTTTAAATTACACGTTTCTCTAATACAAATCCCCTAGCCACTGCCTTCATTGTATCCCACACTACTGATGGGGGACATTCCCCATTCTCATTAATTTCCCATATTTCCAACAATTCTTTCCGCATTTTAATCTACCAATTTTCATATTTTAATATTCTGGTATTTAACTTCCAATGATGCGCTTCCTTATAGTCTCTTTTTACTTTAATATCCAAGCTAACCAATGCATGGTCAGTTATTTTAATTACCCCTAATAATGTGCTACAAACCTTTGTTACTAAGTCTTTTGAAACAAAAATATAATCTATCCTGGAGAAGGTTTTGTGAATTGGAGAATAATAAGTATATCCAGGTTCTCCCAGTCTTGTTAATGACCATGCATCAATAAAATCCTTTTCCTTTATCATTTTATTTAAAATTGTAATATTATTTCTCCTTTCATAGACAGTAGGGTTGGACCTGTCTAACCTATTATCCATAACCATATTAAAGTCTCCAGCCAATATAACATATCCTTTTTTAAATTTCTCCATTTCCCTAAATACTTCTTTGTAAAACTCTTTTTGTCTCTCATTAGGGGCATAAATATTAATTAAAGTATAATAATTGCCTTCCAGTTGCCCTTGTATTATAATATATCTCCCTTTCCCATCTTTTTTACTCTTCAATACATTAAATCCACTTTTCTTCGAAATAATTATAGCCACACCATTTTTTTTTGAGGTACCCATGGACTTTTCATACCACACTGACCACTTTAGGCGCAACTCATTTACACCTTCCTTAGCTTGATGTGTTTCCTGTAGAAAGATAAAATCGGCCCCTTCTTTGTTTAATAATTGTTCAATCCTCTTCCTTTTAACAACTGCCCCCAAACCTTTAACATTGAGTGTTGAGATTCATATCTTCTTATCCATAATGTTTTTGATTAATTTCTTGTAGATCCCTTGTGCACACCCACATTATTATCAAAATCAAAAAATTAAACTTACAACTAACAAATACAATTTTTATTCCCACCCCTCCCCTTCTCACCCTTAATCCCCCTCCCTGCCCTCCCCTTTCCCTCCCCTTTTCTTATCCCCGCTTTGCTCCTCCGTTGGTGAACCACCCCGGTCATGGCTATCAACCTTTAAGGGGGGAGATAGAGCCCACAGTTCTGATGCGGCAAGCCTCTTACTCATTATTTATTTTTATTATCTCCTTCCCTTTATTATTTTTTTTTGGTTTGTTTGTTTGTTTGTTTTCTAATTTATTAAACCTTTAAATCCCACTTGGGCCAGGACATTGCTCCTCTCCTCCTTCCGGCTGGGTTGACAGTTCTTCATCCATCCCTAGATTTCTCAGCAGGGCCATTCCCTGTTCCAGAGATGTTACTCTGTGCTTTCTTCCATCTCGCATAAATCTCAGGAACACCGGATAACCCCATGAATATGCAATCCCCTCCCTCTTAAGCTTTGCTATTACGGGTCATACGCTCCTTCTCCATTCCACGGTTTGCTGACAAAGATCATTGTAGATTTGAACTGGTGCTTCTTGAAACTTCAGCGTAGTTATTGACCTTAATTTTTTCATGAACTGCTCCTTTTTATAATAATTTGCAAATCTGACCAAGATATCTCTGGGCATAGCCCTTGATCTGTTTCCAGCCACTCTGTGAATTCTCTCAATATCCTGCTGTGTTAGATCCATATCTGCAGCCAGCTCCTTAAACCATCCCAGAATACTCATTCTCAAATTCTCTCCTTGCATCTCTGGGAGATTTTTTATCTGAAGATTTGATCTTCTTGATTGATCTTCCAAATGGATCAGCCTCAGTTCATGTTGATCAAATTTAATACTGTGCTGAGTTATTTGTTGTTGATTCACATCCACTTGATTTGATATTTGCTTGAGATCTGTTTTGGTCTCTTCCAACTCCTTCTCCACTTTTACTAATGATGCTTGGACCTGTTGTATTTTTTTAATAACTTCTTCTTTGTTCTTTCTCATTTCCTGAAACAATGCTTCATTATTACTTTTAATTAATTCCATCATCGTAGTATGAGATTCATCAGGTAATGATTTTGTCTCAGTGCCAACTTTGGCCGCCATTTCGTCGCTTTCCAGAAGATTTGTAGCCAAGCCGTTTGGATCTTGTACACTCCCACTCTCACCCCCTTCTTCGTCTTTTGTTAATCTGGCCGCAGATTTATCAGAGGGATGTGTTTTAGTCCTGGTCCAGATTGGTTTTGTTGTTTTTATTCTTTTTCGGCAGCAAGCTTCACGTCGCTCTTTCACAGTACAGTAGGCAGAGATCACGTCGCATCAGCACCCCCCCATGGGCCTTCACGACCCCTCCTTTGCCTCTGTATATAATTTTAGAGCGACTAATTTGTTTCCTCTGTGTCACTTAAGATAAAGATTGATTTAATTCCACTTAAAGTCTCTGCATTCCTTCAGAATAATTTATTATAGTTCCGTAGAAACCCCCCTTATGGAGTGGCAAAGTGAAACTAAAGCTTGTGATTTATTTCCGAGCTCTGCGGGGGACGTCTCTACTTTCCCAGATACACAGAGATTTCATAAGTCTTTTTGTAAAGTTTACTCACATATTATGCCGATCAAATGGAGATAAATGCGCTTCTAGGCTTAATCCATCAAGAGCTGAGAAGAAGCTCTACCGCTCCATTGAACTGTTAGGCTCCACCCCCCAGCTCCCTCTTGCTTCAGAGGACATTGACTCAGCCACTTCTCCCAGGGGCCGTAGTCCTGACGTGCTCCTTACAGTCAGGCAGGTGCATCTACTCTACTGCCTCATGTTCCCTGCCCTACCTTGGTTCCTTCATGCAGGCAGTGGCCATTTTCATCAGGCAGCAGGCTGGGCTAAGAGAGATGAGCCCTATTGAAAGTCTCCTTCCCTCTCCCCATTCCTTCCCCCCTTTTGTGCTACCTTTCTTTCTTTATTAAACTTATATACCGCTCCCATAGCCAGGGCTCTCTGGGTGGTTTACAGAAATTCTAAAATTGAGGTAAAAACAAGTATACAAAATTTAAAACTCTAAAACACAGAACATACACACATAAAGTATTAAAAACCGATTAAAAACTGTAAGCCTGTTAGACTGTAAGCCTGCAGGAAGGAGCTGTCATCTTTTACTGATTATATGTATGCCTTTTCCATGAGCCTTGTTGGCTGAGGAATTAGATAAAAATGCTTTAAATAAAAAGAAAGAAAGAAAGAAAGAAAGCTTTGCCCTGTTTCCTTGGCCCTAAGCTTCCTCCACCTATGTAGCTCCCCCATTCATACGTTTTCATAATTCCGGGGTCTTTATGCTAAAGGTGCTTCCACTTGGACAATGTTTACAGCTGATGCTGTGGCTTGTGCCATGGAGGGACTGCTGCGCCCCATTCTCAATGTCTGCTGTCACCTTACCTGGCCTGGGCAAGATTGTGAAAAGCGTCTCCATGCCAGCATGGATGTGGTCAGCCACGTGGCAGTGAAGCAGCCATGTGCCAGGGTTGCCAACCAGCATCTCCACCATTTCAAAGGTCCCAGGGAAGAGGTCCACCACATCTGCTCTGTAACTCTTGCCATTCTGCCACATGAGGGATGCAGAGAGAGAAAGCATTAGTTTGGAACAGTGCTATGTGCCTACAAGGCAAATGTTTAGCTCCTCGCCTCTACCAAGGAAAGCTGGATTTCTGGGCAAATGAAAATGAATTCTGCAACCTGTCAAAATTAGGCAGATAAGCAAAGCTTTTCTTGGCTTGGAAAAAAAAACTGCACTTTTACAGCTTTGCCTGATTTATTCTGCTTCTGCTAGTCCTGGGTAGGGTCAAGAAATTAGGCAGAACACTGGAGTCTCTCCACACACACCCACACCCCCACACACCACGCACAATAACTGGAAACCCCTCAATGGAAGAACACAGGTGTCTTGGGGTGTGTGTGTTAAAGCTCTTCTGCTCATTAATCATGTGGAAAAGCTTTGCTAACTGCATAGGCTAAAATTCAACAAGGTCGCACAGATGCTAGCTGGAGATGCTCACCCGGTATACAAACGTCTCAGCGTGGAAGTGAATCGTATGCACATCAATCTCCTGGCCCATTCCCATTAGATACCAGTTCACCCAGTCTCCTTCATACATCATCAGCCCAGGCAGGTTTGCATACAGCTTACCATTGATGGCTAAGAAAAGGCAAATGGTCAGTCTATTGAAAAGCACGGAATCCCCCATCCCCTTTTTCTTGAAGCATTCCAAAGTGCAGTGAGGGGGCAGTGGTGGACTTCCCATGTTTTTGAGGGCAGAAGGGCTGCCCCATCAGCAGTTATGGGACAAGCAAAAACTTCTACAGCAAATACCGTGAAGCAGAAAGCTTCACCAATTGATTTCTGCCTGTTATGCAGCTGTTAAATGTACACTGTGAAGATGATGGCAACCCACCTAGAGGCTAAAAGCCACAAATAATTATGAGATACCAATTTATCCCAATAATCTGCAGTTTCATCAATCTGATACCCATAGTGATACAGTCTCTGTTTCTTGATTGCAGCTGGTGGCAAGGAGCAGTTTTAGAGGAAGAATGACTGACGGGAAAGGGTTAAGCTTTCCCTTCCTTCCCAAACGTCTCTGATGCAAAGTGCCCCCTCCCAAGGGAGCTTTGCCACTGAGAAAAGGTCACTGGGGGTTTTCTAATGCAGCCATGTCTTTTGCCACAGGTAGATAAAGATGTCATGTAATTTCCATAGGGCAAGGTTGCATAATGACTCAGGATGGACCTCTCTAAGTTAAGTGCTTTGGTTTGAAAACAATTCTTTGAATGAAGGCATGAGGCTCAGTTCTACCACTGAGAATAATCAACTTCTAGTCCTGTAAGCTGGAAAGAGTGAGGGGAATGCTTCTTGTGCCAGATGTTGGCATGGCAGGCTGCTAAAGCAGGGGATTAACATCTGGACTGCAAGTCACATGTGGCTCCCGTTGCAGCCCCTACAAGTTGCTGAAACTCAGGGTGGTGGCAAACCAGCACCACCACCAATGGAACATTATGGAACATTACAATGGCAAAATATAGCTTGTTTTCAAGTTAAATTTGGCTATTGTAGCACTCTGTACTGATTTCCAATTTGCTGAAAACCACCAGCAAATTGGCAGCTTTTTTTTGCCACTGCTGCATTCCTCACGGCGCCAGTAAAAAGAGTGCAGACTGCAGGGGGAGGCAAAATCCCCCTAGACCACCTGAAGTCACCCACCCCTATGCTGAAGGTACAGGAGCAAAGCCAGTAACAAAGATGTCAGCCATGGTGCCGTTTACCACATGGTCATCCCCAGGGAAGAACACATCTAAAAAGACTTTTAAATACACTTCTGGCTTTTAGTTGACCAAGGAATAAGAAACGTATGGCAAAGTCTGCCGGCAAACAGAGGATCTTCTGAGACTCTTCTCTGTTGTCTGGAGTTTGATCCAGTGCAATTTGCCCAAGCACCCAGGAATTTATGTGGGTGTTGAGATAGAGTGGACATGTGTCCTATTTTACAGAGGACTGTCCTCTGTTTCAAGGTGTCCTCTGCTTCGAAGGCTGCCCCATCCAATTCCAATTAAAGATGAAGAACCCTAAGACGGGAGAACAGCTGGGTCCCTGGCATTGCCCATCTGCAGTGAGCACCTGGGCAGCAGACTGAACAGGGAGGCACACAGCTCACCTAGTCACAGTCTTCTGAGCTAAGGTGAGAATTGCTGTAGTTATATTTAAATTATAATGATAAATTCTAAATCTGCATCTATACATGCAGATTCTATGCAAATGGATGCCTTCTTTTGTCCTCTCTTACGGTGATGCATTTCTTCCTTTTTGGAAATCCATTTGTGACTGCCTAAGGTCACAAATGGATTTCCAAGCGTACTATCAATATGTTAATGGCTATGGGGGTAAAGACCACATATTTGACCTTGGGGTGCTCAGTCCCCAGTGCTTCTGAGATATCCGGAAGGACTGCTACTAGCAAAGGGGTGTGGCCTTTACTTTTCTCCTGGGGTATCTGTGTGGATGGCTTTCCCCCCTTCAGATGTGTGATCTGGATACCCATCCTACCTGGAGTCAAAAACGAGCTTTTGCCAAGTCAGGCTGGCCTGTGGCACTCTGGGGTGTCATAGGAGCCGCCTCAAGCCCTTTTGCTCTGGAAGCCTCCTGCTGCAAGGGCATGTGCTCTCTGCCTGAGGATGGCATGGACTGATTTCCAGGAGGGAGGATCCTGATGCGCATCAGGATCTCAACAACCATTACCTATGTTTCTGACTCCATAATTGGTTCAGCAATGGGGAATTCAAAAAGCCCCAGCCAAGAGTGCTCCTTGAGTCTTTCACAGATTTCTCTCAGGAACAAATTATGTGTAAATTGCCATCCACCATGTTTTTGTTACATACTTAGTGACAATTAAAGCCCAGCCCTGCCTGTAAATGAACAAGTCAGCCTAAAGCAATATGGGTAGATATGAGGTGGCAGTTTATCTGCAGTGAACAGATTCCAAAGAGGTCAAGAGAAAAGCGAGGAGCTGCAAAGTGGTGGATTCGGCCTTGGTGCATCTTTTCTAGGAAGTCTGAGATGCCTCCTTGTTCCTCCCTATTCAATACATGTGTTCAGTGCTTCTGGATCCAGAGGGCCAAGACTCCCTCTCCTAGCTGATGTGCCACTGCTGCCTGTAGGAGGTCAACTGATAGGGAAGGGTTACAAAAAGATACAGCAGTCACCAACACCGGCAGCCCTGGGCAGAGTTCTCCCCTATCCCCTATAGGACTTCCAGCACAATTTACCCCATAACCTCACATCATTATGTCGTGGGTCTCCCCAGTCACTCTCAACAGCATTGGCTGCCACTGGTGGGGGCAGAATAAGTCACAGTATTATGATGGGGAGAGGGCTTTGGATGCCAAAGGAGCCAGGTTCAATTCCTGGCACCAGTTAAAAGGATGAGGTGGTGGATAAAGAGGAAGAAGAGCCTTCTCTGCCTGAGACCCTAAAGCATTTCTACCAGTCAGAGGAGACAATACCAGACTAGATGGACACATAGGGGCTGTTCAGACAACCTGCTAAACCCACACTTAGTGGTTGAGTGTGGGCTGTTGTGGAATTGTGGGTTGTTTGTTGAACCATGGGTTAGCGTCTTGTTTGAATGTCCGCAGCATGGCTTATGTTCTCAAACAAGCCACATTAAGAACCCATGGTCTGTTGGACTGTTCAGTCTGGTTAACAAGTGTGTGGACATTCAGTCAACACGCTAACTCATGGTTCAACAACAACCCACAGTCAACCACTGAGTGTGAGTTAGCATGTTGTCTGAACAGTCCAGAGGTTGGCTTATTTTCTCAAACAAGCCACCTTGAGAACCCTTTTTTGTTGTTGGGTTGTTCAGGGTGATTAACAAGCGATCCTGTGGACATTCAGACAACATGCTAACCCATGGTTCAACAAATAACCCACGGTTCAACAACAGCCCACACTCAACCACTGAATGTGGGTTGGCGTGTTGTCTGAATGGCCCTTGGTCTAACCTAGTATCAGCCAGGCAGCTGCCTGTACTCTTTTTGGGAGGGGCTGTAGCTGAATGACAGAACCCCTGCTTTGCTCTATAAAGGTATGCTATATCCTTGCCCTCGCTGAGCCTTTACACTAAAAACCCTAAAGATATAGATAGATAGATTAGATAGATAGACTTTTTTCCAGCTGAAAACCTCTTCCCCTAGCAGAAACAGGGAGGGAGAGTGAGGAGTAGCATCCTGATTTCTCATCCTGATACAGCAATTAATGAAGCTAATACAGTGCGTAAAGGGTACCGTGCATTTTGTTGCTTTCTACAAATTCTTCATCCTGGCGATGGGAATGGTTCCAATCCCCTTTGGAGTATTTTTTCACATTCTCCTCCAGGTACCAGGATTGGTTTTCATCAAAAATTAAGAAGAGGAGTGCAAACTCCTTGCTTACACCTTTCCTTCTCCCATCAAAATCCAGTGTTCCTTTACGGCAGACCTTCAGGGGGCCGAGGAGGCCACTAAACATATCCTGGGGGGAAAGCACAGAGGACAGTGGAAATGCTTCCCTTGATTCTTGCACGCCACAGGGCTTGTTACAGACAGTGCTGCATGCAGGCATTCTGCCTCAAAGTCTATTTCTGAGGGTCATAACCATGGATTCCCATCCCCCCCATCAGGCTTTGGCTGCTACTGCTCACTTGCAGTTACAAGTCCAGGATGATTTCCTGCATGCATAGTTCTTCTTTCAAAGGGTGCTCCCAGACGAGGCTTTTATCATGTAATCACCCTGCCTCATTCAAGGAATTTTACAGGGTTCCAGTGAGCATCATCTTCCATCTGGTGTTCTTCCACTGCTCTTCCTTCTTTTTTTTTCCACAAAAAAAAGATGTTAAGGAGAGAAAGATGGAATAGCTCCACAGTGTATTTTGATTGGTAGCACTCAGAGTCTTCCATCTGAGAGCAGCCGAAGTCAAGGGTTTAAAGATTATAGCAACTGATGCTGATGCACTTTCAATTTTTGATTTAAGCGCCTTTCATTCACTCACAATTTTTAAGGCTGCATACATATTCGGTAGCTTCACGCAACCTTAAAACAACAAAATCCATGATGATGTCCAAAATAAGCTTGTTTATGCAGGAACCATTTGCACATCCCTTGCACAAGTGAAACATTGCACAGTACAAACACAATGGTGCAGCTGCATCGTTCAAGGTCTTATACAAATTAGATGTGTGTGTGTGTGATAGAAATAGGACAACAGGGCTGCTGAAATGCTCAGAAAGCCCTGGGGTGGGTGCACAGTGGTGCGACATTGATCATATGACTCCTCTGTAATCGCGCACACACATACACACATGGGGCTTTCTGCTGAAGCTGCAGAGAAAGAAGTTGGGGACTTACTCTGACTTTTATCCCTGGAGCAAGGTGAGGATGTGCAAGATAGTGTCAGGATACCCCTTGCCTCACTCCAGAGTCACAGCAGAGGCACCAGGCAATGCCTGGTGGAAGGCAACTTGCGAGTGGTCACCTTACACCAGGGACAGGACGGGGGTGGTTCCGGTCCCTGGATGGCCACCCAGAAACCCCCAGCTCCCTTTTCAGCAACACCACCCTGGGGGAGGGAAAGTGTGGGGTTTGAGAGGAAGGTGACCTGGCGCCATGAAGACACCCCCGAAAGACAATGCTCCATACAAACCTAACCATATTAATAGGACTAAAAATTCATCCTCCACCCATCCCCCAGGTTGGAGCACTGTGGCTACCATAAATATGAGCCTAAATCACAAACAAGCCACATCTCTTTGCACCTGCCATCTATAGGATGGAGCTGCACTCACCTGAACAAAGGCAAATTATGCTTACTATACCTGTGGGGAAGTAAGAGTATCATCAGAAGGAGGGGTGGGGGGAATCGTGCTTCCCTACTGTCGCTTCCCCCCCATTTCTGTCTCATGATATACTTTCTTCATACAGGAAGAAAGAGGAAGTAAACAATGATTTTTATTGCACTGCTTTTCCTGCACATAGCAGGAAATGGTGGCACATTTTGTTTCCAATAAAATAAAATAAAATAAAATTGGGTTTACTGGGATCTTATTTTTTGTGTGGAAAAATGGCCAGAAGGAGCGGAAGGCATCATCAAAAGGACCCGTGAAAAATCGTGAGTGGTCAGTAATGAGCATGTGATAAAATGCTCACCTGATGACACTCTAAGTATCCTTGGAAGTCTGTATGTCACTCCTGTACAGTTGCTTTGTACAGTACAATATCTATCACAAAGGGAAAGAGAAAACCAGAGGCATGTGGTCGTCTTTAAGGGAGGTTTGTATACATTCACTTGTCTCTTGCCTTCTCTTATCATGCAGATAGAGCTATAGTGAGTTAAGAGCTTCTGCATACATTGGCCGTACTCACATGCTAAAGAATTCCGAACAAACCAGGAGGTGGGTGCCTGCCTGCCTGCCTGCCTGCCTGCCTGCCTGCCTGCCTGCCGTTCAACTGCTCCCACTTGGCTCCTCCTGGGAAGCAGGAGTGGCTAAAGAAGTCACAGTCCTTCTGTCCATGGTGTGATTATCATGATGTGCAAACCAAGAACTCTTGGCTTGTCTCTCCCCAAACAAACCAGAGTCATAAGTCATGGTTTGTTCTAGGCCTATGACTCTAGCTTGTCTGGGGCAGCCAAGGGGGAGCAATAGAGTAGTGTGCACCATCACGCTGACTCATTCTCAATCTGCAGAATTCCTGTGATATGCAAGCGCAGCCAATAAGAGCCTGTGCAAATGTAGGACAAATCTGAATTAACATCTTGGTGGAGAGTTTAATCCCAGGTGGCATCTTCTGCACCCAAAAAGTAATGGAAAACTGCAAACCTTTACAGGGTCTACTCTGGAGTAGTAAATCCAAGCTGCACAAGCAGAATCATTTGGTCCTGGACCAGATCTTTCAGGAACATTCCACCGATATGTTATAATTTCACCTGAGAGAGTGACAGAGAGAGACTTCTAGAAATGATGTCCTTCTAGTGGGTACTTCCCCACCCCAAAAAAGGGGGGCAATCATCACATAACAATTTTAAAAATGATGCCCCTAGCCAGATGTGGTGTTCACAATTACTACAGCAATGCATACAGTGGCAGCAACTACAATTAGGGCAACATCTGTCCAAGATGCTGGTAGCTAGTTCTGCAACACTTGCAGTTTGAACAATAGCTTCATCTCCTCTGTGAGATATGGGTCTCCTAACAAACTGAGGCTACATTTTATTACTGTTGGTACTGAGTTGGATTGCTTCCACCAAGGCTACCCCAAGACAAGCGGGATTGTCTTCTGGATGATTAAATATCGTTCTCTGTTAATCTACATTTACTGGTAGGCTGGAGCACAGACTCACCCGGCATTGCGGCTTCTGAGTTGCTGTTGTGCTTTTCCATTACTCCGTGGGCATGAATGGAAAAGGGCCGTGAAGCATTGTTCCTAAAGACGATGTTGAGGACATCTCCCACTTCTGCCCAAAGAAAGGGACCTGGAGACAGGAAGGAGGAGATTTAGGGCATAAAAATAATGGCATCAGTACAGTGTCCATTAAAGGGCTAAAAAGATGTGCTCTTGAAAGCAAGACGTGAGTGACAGAATGGCTCACGACAGAAACAGTACAAAAATGGCAAATTGCACAAGCTCATTCTGCTGTGCAACTGGAGGTATGCACATTTTCAAAAAAACATTGCTACAGTCTGGATGTTCCCACACATGGCAGAAGGGCAGTGGAGCAGTAGAGGCAGAGCTCACAAGGAGGCAGCACTGCCACTTTTTTTATTAGCAGTTCCAAAGAAAAACACTATTATAGCAGGGAATGATTCTCCATGATGTGGTAGATTTTATACGCAGAGATGGTTTACATGGGGAGCATTCAACAATGGCATTGCTCACCTGCACTCTGAAATGGTGTTATTCCATTCTACCACCTCAGCATTTTTAGCATCGCATTCTGCAGAATTTGTCAAGAATCAATCTACCATGAATGAAGCAGCCTGCAAATACTTACCCAGTATCCCTAGATGCTCCTCGCCATTGCTCCTGTTCTTTGGGGTCCTGAAGGTCCCATCCGTGTATTCCCTGTAAACAGCTTTCTTGTACCTGGAGCCAAGGAGTCCATTCTCATGGCTGAGAAATACTTTGGCATAGCTGTGAATTTCAAAGTTCCCACTTGCATTAATGATGCTTTCTTGGAATCAATAAAACAACCCACGCAGCCCTCTGTGCACAGACCAGTGCATTGCTTTGGAAAGATTTTTTTTTCTCAGGGGCATCTGGCTTCCACAGATGTGAACCTAGCTGAGATGAAGGGTGCCAGGCAGTGTCACAGAGAAGTTCAGCTCATCAGGGAGACTGCAGGGATGGGCAATGGACTAGCGGGAAGGAAAGATGCTAAAATTCCAGACTGTTTGCTCGCTGACTTCAGTTGAGGTTCTTTCAGGCTCCCTTAGGCTGGTGGGGAAGAGCCCCTTTTAGCCCAAGGGTCAAATTCTATTGAGGGGAAGCTCTTGGGGTCCGCATTGAAGTGGTGGGTGGAGCCAAAGGCTAAAGCGGTGGGGGTGAAACTCCAAAATACAAGCAGATTTTAGGTGGAACTTGCCAGCAACGCAGCCTTAGGAAAGCTATCTCAGCCTTTTAGGTACAAGGGTCAGGAAACTGCCAAAGTAGCGGTGGTGGCAGCGAAGGGAACAGGGCAGGAGTCATGGCCTTCTGGAGACCCCTGGAATGCTGGACCTGGTCCCTGATCCTGCACCCCTTCCTTGGGCCAATCATGCCTAAGTGATCCACTTATCTAAGGCCTCAGAACCTTCTGCCTCCTTATTGCAGTGCTGGGAAGCATTGGAGGGAGGGAAGTTCAGAGCTGGAAAGAGCTGCAAACACAGCCTTTTCTGTTTTGTATCCAGAGATTCAGGGAGGCAGGAATGGTATGAAATACCTGGAGAACTTAGAGGCCAAATTTCAGGTATTTTAGCTTGAGCTCAAAATCCCCCAGATGTTTTGTCACCAAGCAGCCAGGCAGAATGGGGCAGGGGAAAATACGGGCAAGGAAGAGGAGCAGAGACTTCAGTTATGCTGCTCCTTCCAAGAGATGGCTTTGTTTTAGACTGTGAACGGGGAATGTGGGTTTCAGGGTTGAGTGTGTGATCTCCAAGAGTGTTATTTTGGGGGAGGGCAAGGGAAGGGAGCTGTCATTCAACTCTGCTCACTGCTCCAAAGCACATGCACTTATTCTGTAGGAAACATTTTTGAGGGTATTTGAAGGGAATTCATTTGATGTTTTATGACCTGCTGAATTCAGGGGCTCCTTTATACAAGTGATTTATTGAACTCATGGGTGTTTGTGGGTCCATTATATGATGTTATCAATGACCAGGATGTCTCCCTTAAAATCCTGCTATTATAAGAACCATTTTTAATGTGGTAAAAAAGTGGAATCTTCTGCCACTAGATTGTGATGTCTCAATGGAAGTGAATGGAAGGGGAGAGTTCAATTCAAAACAAGTGGATAAAATCTGGATTTTATCACAATAACAACAAAACAAAAATTTTCCTTAATGATACATACATTTAGCAAAATCCTAAGTTAATGGACATGAATTAACACAATTTAAAAAAATTAATATTTTAAAAATGCAAATGTTAAAAATATAACAAAGACATGTGTCACAATATACAAATAATAACCTCAGTATATAAAAGCTTAATGCTAAAATGTTGTAGCAATGTAAATATGTATGTATGTATATTTGAACCACATATATAAAACTTTAAAAGCTACAAAGAAGGTTTTATACTCTAGTTTACACACACATATACACATTGTCATGTGTAGACACATATAGATTAACACTGAGTCAAACAAATAATACTCGGTTAAATCCACAATTGCCGTAGCAGACGTTCCACTAATGCAGTGGGATTTGTCTATCCTCCTCTGGCAGCCCTTGGTAAAATCTGTTAATATTAAACCTAATACTTATTCCCTAAGCCCTTTAGGCCTAAATTGAAAAACTACACAATGGCAGCAATTGACATTTATTTTGGGCGCCAACACAGTATCAGCATGAAAGGCACGTGTTTCTGACTAACCTGGTTAATATGGATGTTTACCATCCCCTGACCATATTCACTGCCCTCCTCTGAACCTGTTCCATTTTGCCTGCATCATTCTCAAAGTGCAGCATACAGAATTGGATACTTACTAGGCAATTTACGGATGTGCCATTCAATAGAAGGCTTGAAACAGATTTAGGGGCAAGAGGTGTGTGGGTTGTATGACACCTGTTTCCTTTCAAGGAGATGAAGCACAAGCAATCCCTTCTGACGCAGCCACTGTACCTTTCCTCCTCTGAGCCATTGTGCCTTGCCAGCACCCAGTGACGATCTTCTGCATAGTCCCACTCCACCTCCTCTGCCATGATGTAGAAGGTCCTCACCCGCTCATACCATTGGCCATGAAACTTGGGCACCTTCTTCCCACATTGCTGAACTGAGTAACGTCCCCTCATCCCAGACTGGTAGTGGTTGCTAGTCTGACAGTACACCTCAAACATTCCTAGAGAGCAGCATAAACAGAATAAGCAGAGGAGGCAGCAAACAGGTTCCTTCACTGTACAGTTGGGGGTTGGACTACAACTGCTCTCATCCTCAGCCACTGGGAAGGCAGTACCAGGGCAAAGAGGACCCCCATAGTATTTCAAGAGAAGTCACCATGGCCTCCCCACCTACTGTGGGAACTTCTGTTGCTCCTGACGTTTCTATTTGTATGACAATGGATCAACAACTCTTCCAGCAATCTGCCTTAAGTACTTCCACTAGTACTTTAATAGGGTTATCATTTGCGTTATTTAAAACAGCAACAAGAGAAACATCAAAAACATTTACAAAACCTCTCCAGGGTTTCTGGGGAGTGAAGAGAGAGTTGCGTGACAACTTGGGCACTAGTTTGGTGTTACCATCCACTTAACTTGCAGGACTGTGCCCCCCAACCCCCCTCTACACTCCCAGGTCCGAACTCAGTCTTGGAGAGAAAAAGTTCTGTTGTACCAAAGCATGTTGAGAAAACTTCCAAACTACCCCCTTCAAATGTTATTTATTTATTTATTTATTTATTACATTTCTATACCGCCCAATAGCCGGAGCTCTCTGGGCGGTTCACAAAAATTAAAACCATTCAAAGTATAAAACAACAGTATAAAACCATAATATAAAATACAATATAAAAGCTCAAACAGATAAAAACAGCAGCAATGCAAAATTACAAATTTAAAACCATGTTATTTAAAATTTATATATTGTTAAAATGTTGGGAGAATAAAAAGGTCTTCACCTGGCGTCTAAAAGCATATAATGTAGGTGCCAAGCGAACCTCCTTAGGGAGCTCATTCCACAGCCGGGGTGCCACAGCAGAGAAGGCCCTCCTCCTGGTAGCCACCTGCCTCACTTCCTTTGGCAGGGGCTCTCGGAAAAGGACCCCTGAGGATGACCTTAGGGTCCGGGCAGGTACATATGGGAGGAGGCATTCCTTCAGATAACCTGGCCCCAAGCCGTTTAGGGCTTTAAATGTTAATACCAGCACTTTGAATCGGGCCCGGACCTGGACTGGCAGCCAATGAAGCTGGAAAAGGACTGGCGTAATGTGGTCTCGTCGGCCAGTCCCTGTTAGTAAGCGTGCTGCCCTGTTTTGCACCAGTTGAAGTTTCCGGACCATTTTCAAAGGCAGCCCCACGTATAACGCATTGCAGTAATCCAAACGAGAGGTTATCAGAGCATGGATTACTGTAGCTAAGCTATCTCTGTCCAGATAAGGGCGCAGCTGGTATATCAGCCTGAGCTGATAAAAGGTGCTCTTTGCCACTGAGTTCACCTGTGCCTCAAGTGACAGTTCTGGATCCAAGAGCACCCCCAAACTACGGACCCGATCCTTTAGGGGGAGTGCAACCCCATCCAGGACAGGGCAAACATCACCTCGCCGGACAGAAGAACCACCCGCTAACAGTACCTCCGTCTTGTCTGGATTGAGTCTCAGTTTGTTAGCCCTCATCCAGTCCATTACCGTTCCCAGGCACTGGTTCAGAACAGCCACTGCCTCACCTGGGTTTGATGAAAAGGAAATGTAGAGCTGGGTATCATCTGCATATTGATGACACCTCAGTCCACATCTCCGGATAACCTCCCCCAGCGACTTCATGTATATGTTAAACAGCATAGGGGATAAGAGAGAGCCCTGTGGAACCCCATGGCTTAGGAGCCACGGCACAGAGCAATAATCCCCCAGCACCACCTTCTGGAATCGGCCATCCAAGTAGGAGCGGAACCACTGCAACGCAGTACCTCCAACTCCCAGCTCAGACAACCTATCCAGAAGGATACCATGATCGATGGTATCGAAGGCCGCTGAGAGGTCTAGGAGAACCAACAGGGTTGCACTCCCCCTGTCTCTCTCCCGACAGAGGTCATCCCACAGGGCGACCAAGGCAGTTTCCGTTCCAAAACCAGGCCTGAAACCCGATTGAAATGGATCTAGATAATCCGTTTCATTCAAGAGTGCCTGGAGTTGTCCTGCAACCACCCGCTCAAGCACCTTGCCCAGGAAAGGGATATTAGCCACCGGCCTGTAGTTGTTAACATCCTCCAGATCCAGGTTAGGCTTCTTCAGGAGTGGTCTAATTGCCACCTCTTTTAAAGAGGCCGGCACCACCCCCTCTCTCAAGGAGGCATTTACAACCTCCTGGACCCAGCCGGCGATCCCCTCCTTATTTAATGTAATGAGCCAAGAGGGGCAAGGGTCAAGCACACAGGTGGTCGACCGGACATGGCCAAGCACCTTGTCCACATCCTCGGGCCTCACTAACTGAAACTCATCCAATAAAACTGAACCGGACGGCGCTCCGAACACCTCTACTAGTGGAGCTGCATTAAGTGTGGTGTCCAATTCATGACGAATCTGAGCGACTTTATCTTCAAAGTGCCGTGCAAACTCGTCACAGCGTGCTACCGAGGGTTCCACCATCTCTCGCTCTGACCCAGAGTGTAACAGGCCACGAACCACACAGAAAAGCTCCACCGGACGACACTGAGAAGATGCAATGCTGGTGGAAAAGAACTGTCTCTTTGCCACCCTCACCGCCACAGAATAGGCTCAATAGTGAGCTCTAGCCCGTGTTCGATCAGACTCAGCACGAGTTTTCCTCCACCTGCGTTCTAGCCATCTCCCCTCTTGCTTCATTGCCCTCAGCTCAGGTGTATACCAAGGAGCTGACCGGGCTCTGCTCAGAGGGAGAGGGCGCTTGGGCGCGATCGTGTCAACCGCCCGAGTCATCTCTGCATTCCACAGAGCGACCTGGGCTTCAACAGGAGCACCAGCCATACCAGCAGGAAAATCCCCCAGAGCCCTCTGGAATCCATCGGAGTCCATTAGCCTCCGGGGGCGGACCATTTTAATAGGCCCCCCACCCTTGCAGAGGGGAAAGGCTGCCGAAAGTCTAAACCTCAATAGGAAGTGATCTGACCATGACAAGGGGGTAGATGTTCATTCCCCCACTTTCAAATCACCATCCTCCTGCCCAGTTGAGAAAACCAAGTCAAGTGTCTGTCCCTTTGCATGTGTTGGGCCGATGACATGTTGAGACAGCCCCATGGTTGTCATGGCGGCCATGAAGTCCTGAGCTGCCCCAGATACAGGAGCCCCAGCATGGAAGTTGAGATCCCCCAGAACCATCTTCCTGGGGGTCCTCAACACCAGATCCGAGACAACCTCCGTTCAGCTCAGGCAGGGAGACTGTTGGGCAGCAGGGTGGACGGTACACCAGCAGAATCCCTAATCTGTCTCGAGTACCCAACACACGGTACAAACACTCCAGACCAGTACTCGACTGAACAGGAAGCCTAGAGAGGGAGATTGTATTTCTACAGACCACGGCAACCCCCCCTCCCCGGCCCTCAAGTCGGTGCTGGCGCTGCACCGAATACCCAGGAGGGCAAAGCTATGTTATGTCTACCTTCACCCTAAAAGTATACGAACTTTAGAGAGAGATGAATCATTAATGGGTATATGCATTTACCTTCATTATCAGGTTGCATAAGGGCGGTGGCGAAGGTGTGAGGGAAGAGATTGGCTCCACTTTGCCTCATCCCATTCATCAAGACTGTATTTCCCTGGAAGGCTACATGATGGACATCAGCTTCACTCCCAAGGCCCAAGACATGCCAGGAAACAGTTTCTCCCTTGCATACATTCAGGAGGGGCAAATTACTGAACATGAATCCATTTATGGCTTTAACGAGAGGGGGGAAAAGCAACATTAGAAACCAAATGAACCTTGAGCTCATTTCTTGTTTTATTCCTCTAGGCCCAAATCCTGACAGTGTGTGCCAGACAATCACCCTTAGTAATGGCCAAACAGTCATCGTTGCTTCTTCAGCACAAGGACTAGACATGAAGGTCAAGGTTGTCAAGAACATGCCCCTTATTATAAAGGCAATATGCCTTCAGAACACCATCCTTCTAGACAATGCATGAGGGCAATGTCACACCTCCAGGGCGTGCATTACTTCTGCATATATAATTAATCTTACTGGTGGCAACACAAGACGTAATGATGGCCACCAGTTTGGATGGTTTTAAAAGGGGATTACACAAATTCCTGGAGCAGAAAACTATCAATGGCTACTAGTCCTGATGGCTATGTGCTCCCTCCAGCATCAGAGGTAGTATGTACACAAGTTCCTTGGGAAAACAGGCGAGAGGGTGCTGTTGTGTCCCCCTTGCATCGACGGCTGGTTGGCCACTGTGCGAACAGAGTGCTAGACCAAATGGACCCTTGCTGTGATCCAGCAGAGCTCTTCTTATGCTCTTAATTTATGTAATTTACTGCCACAAAAAAGTGGTGATGGCAGCTAGCTTAGATGGCTTTAAAAGGGGTTAGATCAATGGCCATGCTGGCTGGGGTTGATGGGAGTTGTAGTCAGACACATCTGGAGGGCAACAGTTTTGGGACTGTGATAAATGCATGGAGGAGGTGAGATCCATCCGTGTCTATTATTAGCCATGCTGGGAATAGGGTTAGGGTAGGAAAACTTTTGGGGCCATCTTTGGCCATCTGAAGAACTGTCCTGGGGACCAACAAGATGCGGCTGCCAGGAGAGACAGAGCCAAATACAAGTAACCTGCTCCAAAGATGGAGTCCAAGGCCCCTCCACACTAAACAACTCCATTGAACCCATAGCTTTGAGCACCAATAGACACCTATTTCACAGCAATCCCAGCTGCTGGGAAGAAAATGTGTTCATGTTTTTAAAAATGGGAGGGATTAGGGCCCCTTGCCCGGGGGCACACAGATGATGGCGGGCATCACGTTGCCTACCCCTGAGATAGAGGTGGGTTCAGAGGCAGCTCGCCATGGAAACACCATTCTGGGGAGCAATAGCACAGAGCGAGAGTTAGAGAAAGCTATTACCCACCCACTTGTCCCACTTAGGGTTTTCCCAGAGGCATCTTCTTAGGGAATCACTGTGGGAAGCAGAATGCTGGGCTAGATGGGCCTTTGGTCTGGTCCAAGTTATTTCTCTCATTCTTATAGTTTTCACCTGATTGTGCAGAGTGAATGTTCAGATTGGAGGTAGGGGAAGTCTGACTTTGTAAACCCTTACACACAACTCCTGGCATCTAGCCTTTTTCTAGTCTTTCCAACCCCTTCTGTATATGTTCAGATATTTGCATCCATCTCTACAATATTTAATTGCTTATGTTGAAGTTATTAAATGTTTGATTATTCCCTAATCTCCTGGAGCGAGTGAATGGACATACCGTGCATCCTGTTGGACTCCTTGAAGACTTGTTCTTCAAATGCATCATCTTTCCTCAAGGAATATTTCAGATATTTCAAATTTGCATCCAGATACCAGCTTAGGTTTTCATTAAACACTCCAAACAAGAGATAAAACTCCTTATCAACACCTTTCTATGATGACAAGAATAGACAAGATGTCAGGTTTTTGAAAAAATCAAATTCCCATGTGTTAATAGATTATTTGGTTATAGTCCACAACAAATTCGAATTTTTAGCAGTAAATGGTGGACAAAGAATTTATGCCTGGGGAACAACGTTCAGGTGGTTGCCTTGGCAACAGTGCAGGCTGGTGGCTCCAATGTCAATGGACCTGTGAATCAGCTCCAGGTTTCAGTCAAAACCACTCAGAACGCTAAAAGAAGTTTCCCAAGGTGTACCTTTGAGTGCGCCTTAGAGTTCTGCTGGTTCAGACTGAAACCCAGAGTGGATTCACAACTCCATTGGCATTGGGGCCATCAGCCTCCACTGCTTGATTCAAAATGGAAATGCAACCTGCTTAAAAACAGTGGCCAGCCAGATACGAACATCAGAAGAGCCCTGCTGGATCAAAGCATTGGGATCTCTAGTCCAGCATCCTGTTTTCTATACTGGCCAACTAGATGCCTTTCTCTGGAAAGCCCACAAGCAGGACTGGAAGGCAGCAACTTTCCCCCTCCCCACAACCCTCAGTCACTAGTATTTAGATGCTTACTGACTCTGGACATAAAGGTTCAAGGTACATATAATGGGATCTCTTAACTACCAACCCCCCAAAACTAGAATCTCTTCCAAACATTTTGTGCTAGTTTTGTGTCGTTTTATGCCACAAACCCTGAGTTTTGTGTCACCACCAAAAACGTGGAAGTGACAAACCCTTCGGTGTGGTCTGGAGAATGGGGGGGGGGGGGAATAAAATTGTCAGATCAACTCTAAACTGGTCCCAAAATTTGTGGCACAAAACTAGCACAAAACTTTGACACAGGTTTGGAGGTGATATGACAAAGTTGGTTTGTTTAGGTGTTCCCTCTGAACCTGCACTTGATGTATCAATACACAGGTTTTGGTAGTGGCAGAAAACTTAGTTTTTGTGGCACAAAATGGCACAAAACTTTGACACCAGTTTGGAGTTGATCTGAGAATGCATTTTTTTCCTCATTCACCAGACCACACTCAAGGGTGTGTTGTTTTCACACTTCAAGTGGCAGCACAAAACTTTTGTGCCTCAAACCCCGAGTTTTGTGCTGCCATCTGAAGCCTGAAAACGACATACTCTTAGAAGAGGTTCTTTCTACTTTCTCCACATCATGCATAATTTTGTAGTCCTCTATTATATCTCTCCTTACCCAGCTTTTTTCTGAGTTAAACTGTCCTGCATAGTACAACCTTTCCTCATAAGAAAGTTTCTCCAGTTCCTTCATCATTTTCTACACTTTTTCCAAATTAGCCATATGACTTACAGGGCATTGCCACCTAGTTCTAATGGACCCACCATGACCATGTGGCCCTAACAATAATTCGAAGGCAACACTTAAACTGACCAGCTATGGAAAAAAAATCATCCTTTATTTCTGTCATGGACAGCTACTGATACAAAGGTGTAAATCAGGAATTTTGGCACAGGTTTGGAGTTGATCTGAGAATGTGTAATTTTTCTCATTCACCTGACCATATATATCTAAGGGTGTGTCATTTTCACACTTCAGGTTGTGGCACAAAACCCGGGCTTTCTTGCACAAAACAGCACAAAACTATCACAAAACTTTGGCACTGGTTTGGAGTTGATTGGAGAATGCATTTTTTCCTTAAGGGTGTATCATTTTCACAATACAGGGTCTGGCACAAAACTTGAGGTATGTGGCAAAAATGGTGCACAATTAGCACAAAAGAACAGGTTGCTTACCTGTAACTGTGGTTCTTTGAGTGGTAATCTGTGCAGTCACAGATTACCACTCTGCGTTTGTGCTGAGTGCTCACTCTGGAAAGGCTTTTGTAGCTGAGAAATGTTATTTTAGTGGGGACCCTTCCCCCACTGTCCAGTGCACATGCTCCCACACATTCCCGCCTTCCCCTCAGTTCCTTTGTGACCGACAAGTCAGTCCTGGTACCAAGAGGAAAAACAGTACTCTTCCATATCAAAGGGTTGACACCTAAGAGGGGCAAGTGGGGGTGTTGAGTGACTGCACAGATGACCACTCGAAGAACCACAGTTACAGGTAAGCAACCTGTTCTTCTTCATGGTTTCTGTACATCACACTATGGGCGACTACCAAGCTTACCGGTGGTGGGTCGGTGTCACTGTAGTACTGCAGATAGGATTGCTTTTCTGAATGAAGAGTTGGTGCGAGAGCAGACATCCACATTATAATGTTTAACAAATGTCAGTGGACGTGACCAAGTCGCTGCCTTGCAAATGTCAACTAGTGGAATCCCTCTAGCAAATGCCATTGACACAGCTAAATTTCTAGTGGAGTGTGCCCTGACTCCATGCGGGAGGTTCAACTTCGATAACTGGAATGCAAGTTTGATAGTGTGTACTATCCATCCTGCAAGACATTGAGTTGAAACTGCATGTCCTTTTTGTTTTCTTCCATAACAAATAAAGAGTCTCTGGGCTCCACAAAAATGTTGTGTCCTGTCTTTATAAAAAGCTAATGCTCATCTTACATCTAGGCAATGTAATTTCCTTTCGAAGTCCATCGCTGGAGATGGAAAAAAGGTAGATAAGATAATAGGTGGATTTATATGAAAATCAGAGACTACCTTAGGCAGAAACGCTAAGTCCAGTCGAAGGACCACCTTGTCTTTATGGAAGATAATGAATGGAGAATTGGTATGCAGAGTGCAAAGCTCACCCGCCCGTCTTCCCAATGCTATGGCAACTAGAATGGCCACCTTCCATGTCAAGAGGTGGAGCGATGTCGTGGTGAGGGGCTCGAAAGGCTTATTAGTGCATTCAAGACAACTGACAGACTCCATTCTGGAGGTAGAGATTTAACCGGTGGTACTAAATTTTTTAGTCCACGTAGAAACCTTTTAATTATTGGTGTTGAGAAGAGAGTCATGTTCTGGATTTCTCCACGGTGTACAGATAGGGCTGCTAAATATACCCTGATAGAGGAATATTTGAGTCCCCTCCTATAGAGAAAAGTTAGAATGTCTTCCACTGAACAGTGATCTGGCTGAAAGGCATTGTCCATTGCAAAGATAGAGAAAGATGCCCATTTCCTGGCATATGACTGCCTAGTAGAAGGCTTCATCAACGCCGAGAGTACATCTTGGATTCCCAGTGGAAGATGTTGTATGGTTGAGAAATTGGTCACGTTTGGTGGCTCCACCATGCTGTGAGATTGAGTGTGTGCAGATCGGGATGGTGTACGCAGCCTCGAACGCAAGACAGTAGGGACGGAGTCAATGGTAGGTGTTCCCTTCTGCAATGCGGACTAGTGGTGAGAAACATGTCTGCCTGGGCCACCGGGGGGCAATCAAGATGCAGTCCATGTTGTCTTGTATTATCTTTGATACTACCTTGTGTAGTAAGGGGAACAGCGGGAAGATGTAAAAAAGAGTGCCATGCCATCGCCCATTGAGGCAGGCCCTATGCCTGCTCTCAAGCAGTATTACCTGCATGCTTTGTTTTCCTTGGTGGCAAACAGATCCATTGTCGGCTGACCCCAGTTGTGGAAGAGGTGCACCAGTATTGGTCTCAAGAGCTGCCACTCATGATGGAGATAAAATTGACAACTGAGGGAGTCTGCTAGATCATTGTCACTTCCAGCAATGTGGAGAGCTGTGAGATGTATGCTCATGAGAGTGACGAGTTTTGTCGAACGGATGCCTCCCTGTTTGTTGATGTGCACCGTGGTATTGTCTGTGAGGAATTGGATCTGGCAGTTCAACAGATTGACTTCGAACGCTATCAGAGCTTTCCTGACGGCTTCCAACTCTAAGAAGTTTATAAGATTTCGTGCTTCCTGAGATGATGAGCGGCTCTGAATTTGAACTGAGTCACAATGAGCCCCCCATCCTATTGTGGACACGTCCGTAGTGAGGATCTGGGATGGTGGTATCTGTTGAAAATGAACTTCATTTGACAGATGCCACATCCTTGTCCGAAGGGAGTGGGCGGTGTCGTGTGGAAGGCATAAAAAGTGATGTCTTGTATTGCGATTCTTGTCAAAGTGCTGTAGGAACCACAGCTGTAATGGGCGCATGTGGAAACTGTGGAATCTGGCCCATTCAACGACTGCCACCATAGAAGCAATGTAGCCCAGTAAACATTGTACCTTGTAAGCCGAAGAGTGAGGAGTTGACATTAGTGACTGTGCTCTGTGTATTAGATGTGCTCGAACCTGCAGGAGGTATGCCCTTGCTGTCGTGAAGTCGAGTTGTGCTCCAATGAATTTTATCGATTGAGTTGGTTGCAAAATGGACTTTTTGTGGTTCACAGAAAGGCCAAGTTTGTTGAGCAGGTCAAGGGTTAGTAGCACGTCGTTATGAAGATTGACTTTCGAGTCGGCTACCAGTAACCAGTCGTTGAGATAGGGGTATATCTCGACTCCCAGTAGACAGAGATGTGCACATACAACAGCCATGCATTTGGTAAATATGTGTGGAGCTGTAGCTAGGCCGAATGGTAGGATGCAAAATTGGTAGGTATCCATGCCAATGGTGAAGCAGAGGAAGTGACGGTATGATTCGTTGATGGAGATGTGAAAACAGGCATCTCTCAGATCTACAACTGCAAACCAAGCACCCTTTCTCAAAAATGGGAGAATCGATTGTAGAGTGGTCATTTTGAACTTCTTGGGCTGGATAAATTCGTTCACGCCTCTGAGGTCAAGAATAGGTCTGAGACCCCTGTCCTGGTTTGGGACCATGAAATATCGGGGGGGGGGGGGGAAACTTTCCTCGCATAGTGCAGGGAGGACTCTCACGTTCGCTCCTTTATGTAATAAAACAAGGGCTTCTTGGACAAGTACTTCTGATGGTGTCGTAATTTTCACAGTACTGAGAGGAGGGAGCATCTCGAACTCAATCCTGTAGCCTCTGAGCATGATATCCAAAACCCATGAATCCGTAGTGATGTTTTCCCATGCATGGTAAAAGGTGCCTAGACGATCCTTGAAAAAATGCTACTGAAGGGCGTGTATTGGTGACATTTTGAGAAGCCGTCTCCTTTCCTTTGAGGTCTGAACTTGTTGGTTGGGGCATTTGTGTTTCGTTGAAACACAACGTTGCTGCCCAGTCTGGAATCTTGGCATCTTGTCGAATGATTGTTTTTGCAAGTAAGGCTAATGCTGGCAAAACCAGCGACGGGGTCTCTGAGGCTGATTTTGCTGCTGTTGCTGACCAAGGCCCATCTTTTGGGCCCTATTCCGTACTTTTTGAACAGTGTCCATTTGTTCAGCTGTTTTTGCATTAAACAGTCTATCACCATCAAATGGTAAATCCTCAATGCATGATCTCACCTCAGGTGTAAGGCTGACTGATCTAAGCCAGGCATGGCGTCACAAGGCCACTACACCCATCATCAGTTTAGGATAGCAATCCATCTGATGGTGAGTGGTATTAATCTGGAGTTTCGACTGTCGAGAGGCTTGAGCCTGAAAGACCCGTGCTAACTCTCTTTGGTCATTGGGCAAGTAGTCGCACAGTGACCCAATCTTGTCCCATAAAAAGAGCTGTTATCGGGACATAAGTGCCTGGTAATTAGTAACTCTTAGACCTAGAGCAGAGGCAGAGTATGAACGGCAACCCATAAAGTCCAATTGGCGACCTTCCTTGTCCACGGGAGAAGCATGAGCCTTCTGGGACCTCAAGTGAGAAGACTCAACGATAATTGAATTGGGTCATGGATAAGCGAAGAGGAAGTCCACATCCTTAGCTTGCACCCGATACATAGACTCTAGTCTACGCCAAGTTGGTGTCATCAGAGAAGGTAAGTAAGTAAGTAAAGAGAAGTTTATTTGTGTAGCCAAAGCCATTACAAACATATATATAATCAAATAAAACAGAATAATCAAATATATTACAAATATATAAGATTACATTACAAGACTAAAATCATCCAAAAGCATCATTCTATAGACTCTATTCAGTCGCAACTTAAAACCTGATCATCATCATTAGAAAACTTCCTCCTTAAAATTGATGCTTTAAAAGCAAAACAGGCTACTTTTTCAGAAATGGATGGAGTAGTATCCCCCAATAAAAAATTAATCAAATATGAGTGAGACCTATTAGGTATAAGACCTAGGTCTTTAAACAAAGCTATTCTTACATCTTCATAAATTGGGCAGACAAACAGGTAGTGAGTTAAATCTTCAATTATATTAGATCCACATGGGCAAACTCTTTCCTCCAAAGGGATCCGTTGGTAACGTCCCTGAATCACTGCTGAGTTCATTGACTGGCACCAAAGAGCTGTAAATACATATCTCCACTTAGAATTAGTTATACTATTTAAATATTGAGGGTAAGGCATATGAATAGGCAATTTAGCATACCAGGGGGCAAGTTTTGACAAGCAGGCAGAAGTGCGATCAGCTTGGAAATCATATTTTAGGATATGAGACTTCAAGTAATGTGCTGCTCTCTCAAAACTTAGAGCACCTAAAGAATCCAGTGAAAGACCATACAAATCAATAAGATGCAGAATTTCCTGATTCCAAGGCGGATTTATCTTACAGTTGTATCTTGACATTTCTTCAAAGGCAGCCAAAACTAAAGCTGAGCCTATTCCTTTTCTCAATTTCAACCAGTATTTAATGGCATGTATATGAACTATAGCCTTCACTGAACGAAGGCTGGCTTCCAGCCGAAGGATAGAAGTTTCAAATCCTTTGGGTAAACCTAAAATCACCCATAGGTAATTGTTTTGGGCTATTTCTAAGTCTATTTTCAGAGAAGACCCCCAAAGTTCAGCACCATAATATATCTGGGCAACAACTTTAGCCTCATAAATTTTTAGAGCAGGAGGGATCTGTTTGCCACCACTGCCCCAATAGAATCTTATAAAGGAATTAACAGTATTGATGGATTTTTTTTTAGTATTATCAAAATGATTTTTCCACGAGCCAGTTGAGGAGAAATTTAGTATTTAAAGGACTTCACTTGTTCTATAGGATGTCCATCAATCTGCCATACATTTTTTTTATATATATCTATTGGCAAATACTAATATTTTTGTCTTTTCATAGTTGATTTTTAATTATCTTGTACAGCCAGTTGGTTAAAGGCTTTCAATAATCTCTTCAAACCTTGCTGCGTTTGTGACAGTAAAATGGTATCATCAGCATACATGAGTACTGTTATTTTCCTAATACCCAATTTAGGAGGCACATAATTATCATTGTTGCTTAAATTGATTATTAGTGAGTTTACATAAATATTAAACAGTGCTGGGGCTAGCAAACAACCTTGGTGAACACCTCGAGTGGTTGTTATCATATCTGATAACGATCCAGAGTGGTTCAACCTAACTTGGATCTTAGTATCAGAGTGAAGCTCTCGTATTAGCATCAGCAATCTTTTGTCTATAGATGTTTTACTCAATTTATTCCAAAGACGATCCCTGTTAATAGAGTCAAAAGCTGCTGAGAAATCAATAAATGCCGCATATAAACATCTTCGTTTCAATTTAACATACTTGTACCTCAAGTGAGACAAAACAAAGCAGTGATCTACAGTTGAACGATTGCATCGGAAACCCGCCTGTTCTTCTGCTGTCATCTCACTGGATTCAAGCCAATGATTTAGTTTTTTGGATAGATACTTAGCGTAAATATTTGACGCTACATCTAACAGGCTGATAGGGCAAAAATTGGCTGGTTTGCTAGGATCACCTTTTTTAAATATAGGAACTACTATGCTGATATTCCATTGAGGAGGGAAGTAACCACTATCATTGATTGATGTAAATAAAACTGAGATGATAGAGGCCCACCAGTTTGGTGCCGCTTTATAGACTTCACCCACAATTCCATCGGCACCAGGAGCCTTCCTATTCTTTAAAGTGGCAATTATTTCACAGATCTCACTAGGGGAGACAGGCTCCCATGCTGGCAAATCCTCTCCTGACTTGGGAGTAGGTCTATTAATCTTTATTGAAGTCTCCAAGAAATTATTATTAGAGGGTTCATTAATAAATCTCGAAAATGGTCTTCCCATACCTGTGAGGGAATTTTTGGTTCAGTCAATAATTTCCCATTTGACCTCGATTTATTAATAAGCTTCCAGAATTGCTGGGAGTCTCTACTTTGGGCTGCTACCAGGAGCTCATTCCATTGTGAACTAATATATATTGACTTTTTATAATTTAATAATTTCTTATAATTACTTCATAATTGACAATAGGAACAGATTAATCTAGGAGCGTGTGTCTTGCAGGCTATTCTTGCCGCTGCTTGCAACTTGGATTTGACCATTTTACACTCCCTATCATACCACTCAGGAAAGTTGAATTTCTGTGATTCTAAAAAAGCTTCCTTAGGGAATAAGGGTTCTAATGCCTGTAAAATTTCAGAGAACCGTGTAATTAAATCTTAATGTTCTGACATATGGGTAATTTTACTACGTAGCTGTAGACATTTCTCATCATAGAGTATCCCCAGCAATTGGTGTTCCACTTGCACAGACCATCTGATTCTTTTAGGAAGAATACAATTAGAGATGTTCTTAGAACTTTCTTCCTGTGTTGGGCATATCTTAGAAATCACCAGAAGTGATAAATGCATTGGAAAATGGTCGCTCTCTGGATGGCAAATTACTTCAAATCCATTTATGTATGGAATTAAATCAGGGGAGACTACAACGTAATCTATAACACTTCCTTCCCAACCAGCAAAAAAAGTTATTTTGCCGGGTCTGTCATTAGGAAGGTTGCCATTGAGAATATACAGGTTAAATTTCAAAATTATGCTGTAGAAGGCTTTCCCATATTCATTGATCACACTATCCTTTGATTCTCTTCGTGCATTTTATTTTATCCTGCATTGAGTTTCCTTCCCAAAGCTTCAAAGTCTGATGTGGGCTGAGGGAGCAGCATGCACAAGGAGATTGGGGCGAGGACCAAGGCACAGACCTGAATTGGGCTTCTTTCCTCTCAGAATCTCCTCAGAACTGCCTCCCAATCTCTTCAGAGAGATCCTCTCAGACCCTACAGTCAGCAGCTGCCATGATCCAAAGGTACTTTACTGCAGGCAACTCACGATTGCTCAGGGTTACACACTCACACAGCTCCCCATGCTGTCACCAGGACGAATGCCTGAAAAATGCATTGTGGGCTTCAAAATGAGAACTTTCCTTCATTGTGTCAGTGACCCACTGGAATGCTATAAAGGCCTGCTGTCCCTGGATTGGTCAGGCTGGAATGACCTTCACCCTCAATTGCATGGTGACTGCCATGACATGGGGATGTAAGAAGCTTTTTATACAGAGTCAAGCCCACTGGTCCATGATGAAGCCACCGTGGCTTTAACACGGACAATTACCTGAAATACTGCAACTGGAGATATCAAGCCTTAAACCTAGGCCAGGCAGGGGTTTACCTTCATCCCAAGTGTCCTACCACAGAGTTGCAGCTGACCTGAGATAAACAGCCCTGCTGCAATGGGAGGGCAAAACACATCATGTGTGTGATGACCTCCCATTGAAAGTCCTCCTGCCCATGAAAAGCCCCATCCAGTCAAGTGGAGTTGGGAAACCCAATCCTCCAGTGGCTGGCATTTTGTGCAGTAGCAGTCCTAATTGAGTTCAGATCTCAAACAATGACCCTTCTCTACTTCCTTCTCCTGGCACCAGGTCATTGGCATAACAGAACAGCAGACAGTACCTGATGGTTTCTTTCATTGAGGGTCCCAGGCCTACAGATGAGCAAGGGGCCTACCAAGCCAGAATTGGCATCTCTGGTGGGGTCCACGGCAGAAGAGTACATCCATGTCAAGCAAGGAGGGTCTGTGTCTGTGGGACCAACATGCTGCGGTACCACCCAGCAATACGTGAAGTTCCCCTGAGGCTTCACAACAGCTCCGTTCCTGGACAAACCTTTAAAATGCAACATCAGTTGTACATCAGTTGTCAAGTCTGCATTCATGGGAGCTTCAGAGAATCTCAGAGGGAGACAGTGTAAACAATGAAAAGTACTGCAGTGCAGCAGATAGTGTGATAGAATGAGAACCAGCAGATCCAGGTTCAAATTTGCTAGCTGATTTCTTTTGAACTCTATTCTGTTGTTCTGTTGTAGTTTTCATGGAAGCTGAGCATTTTTACTGCATTTTTGTGTAACTATAAACTGCTCTAAAGTAGATGTGTGCATGTAACAGTGTGCTCAGCTGTAAAAACTTACTGGATGTCCTTGACCAGTCACTGTCTCTCAATGTGTGTGGGATTTGAAGTAGATTTCTGACCAATTGTTGTGATAGAAGTAAAAAAGAATCACTATTTTGAAAAGGGTTCTGTGGGAAGCATTTACTGTTAGTTGCTGTATTCTAGCTGTTGAAGCTACATTATATCTAGGTCAGAAGTTGATTTGATACAACTGTCTGACAAGATTTTGTCAGGGTGGAAAATTTATCTCTGGATAGACAAGCCCTGGAAGAAAACTGGACTTGGCACAGAGTTTCACGCAGGTGTTGCTCATTAGTGCTGGAACTGTAAAAGTCAAAGATAAGGGAAGACTTTCTTGCATCATCTGTTAATTGAATAATTGGATGATGAAACTGTGTATGAAATGTGTATATATATGCGCTTTTTATACTGTATTTCAAAATTGTGTTTTTAACCTGTTGGATGTTTTTTGTGGTTTTAATTTTTGTGAACCGCCCAGAGAGCTTCGGCTATTGGGCGGTATAAAAATGTAATAAATAAATAAATAAATAAATAAAAATAAATGTGTGTGTGTGTGTGTGTGTGAGAGAGAGAGAGAGAGAGAGAGAGAGAGAGAGAGAAATGTTTTTCTTGATGGTCGTTGATGGTCGTGGTGTGTATGTCTCTCATTGTTAAAGGAAGATTTTGTATGGGAATGTAAAGATTATATGCTCAGTAAACTCTATTGCTGAAGAATCTACTTGTGTGAGTATTTCTTTTGAGGAAGGCACCCAGGAGCCGTGCAGGGAGCCAAACACTGGAACGCTGCCACTTAAGCTCTGCTAAATATGCGACAGGTTATGGCCCCAGAAGACAATTATCCTGTTGCTACTGCCTGAGAGGTTTGAAAGCCGTGTTGCCTTGTCCCTCGAATGCTGGAAGAGGAGGAAGCAGAGTCTGGAAGTCTGAGTGGTTCAGAGGGCTCAGAAGAGGCTCCAGGTCCAGTGTGCCCAGAGCTGTGGTTCCGGCCTGGCCAGCAAGGACAGCACAGCTAAATCTGGAAGGAAATGTTCCTGTGGAGAGTTTAAATGAATGAAACTACCTTACTTGGTCATTTAAGGTGGAAATGTTTCTGAGGAGAGAAGGTTGCTGGAATGTCGTAAGTGTCCCACGTCCTGGTGGCCAAACTGTGGAGGAGGCAGTGGCATGGGATGAGCAAGAGGAAAGGGCAAAAGCAAACATCGTTTTATGTCTGGAAGATAGCCAGCTTGTCCATGTCTCCAGAGAGGATTCGGCAAGAGAGTGCTGGGACAAGTTACGGCAGATCTATGTGAGAGAGACTGCCAGCTCCAGAATGAGCTTAACCAGACAGCTTTACCGGTCCAAGCTGTGTGAGGGGGGGAAATTGTCGAGGCATTTGCAGGCGTTACGAACTCTCTTTATACAGTTGCAAGAATTTGGCATGCCTTTTACTGAGGAGAACAAAGTTTATATAATCCTCAGCTCTTTGCCAGACAGCTGGAATGTGTTGACAACCAGCATGGAATGCATGAGGGTGGACGACCTTAACTTGAATTATGTGACCAGATGTCTTCTGCAAGAGGGACAGAGGCATGTGGAGCAGCAAGCAGAGACCAGCCGAGAAAGGAAAGCAGTCGACCGTGAATCGCACGGAAGGAATCCACCGCCAATCCAGCTAAGTGCTTTCCTACAGAAGGAGTGGAGCAAGCGCTGGTGGCAACCCGGAAGTGTTATCGGTGTGGCAAGGAGGGCCATATTCAGTGTTTTTGCAGAGTGAGGCTGCAGCCTGGCAGCGGCAAAAAGCGAGTGCAACCTGGAAGCCGGGAGGAGCCAGCACGCTACACGCAGTTTGTGTCTGCAATGGTGAGATGCAGTGGAGCTACTCGTGAGGAGGTCTGGCTAATCGATTCTGCGAGCAGCAGAACCATCTGTAACGACCCATGAGCGTTTGTCAACCTGGAAGCCACTTCAGTTGATTCAGTCATGTTGGCGGATGGGCAAAAGTCAGCCGTGGAAGCTGAAGGCGTGTGCTATGTATCCTGCCTGGGAATGGAGTTGCAATCTGTGCTATATGCCCCTACCCTTGAGTTTTGTTTCCTTTCTGTATCTAGTCTGACTAACACAGGATGTGTTGTGGTGTTTGAAGGAGACAGCTGTCGTGTGGAGAAGGAAGGACAACTCTGCGCTCAAGGACATTTAAAAATTGTTTGTTTTATATGAGCACAGGTAATGCATTGGTGACTCAAACAGGTAACTCCCCTGTCCATGACAACTGTGTCCATGTCTTGCGTAGACATCTGGGACATGCAAGTTTCAAAGTTCTGGAAAAAATGTCTTCTATGTGCAAGGGTGTGAAGGTCAATGAGTGTAAGAGGTTTCTGGATTGTGCTGTGTGTAAGCAATCCAAATCAAAAACAAAGCCTGTGAACAAAAAGAGTGACAGGGTGTCATGGGAATTGTTTGAGCTAGTGCATATTGATCTAATTGGACCTTTTGCTCCCACTCAAGGAGGAGCATGTTATATTCTGGTGATTCTGGATGACAAATCCAGATTCACTTGGTGCTACCTACTGAAGCAGAAATCCGAGGCTTTTAATGCATTTAGAAGCTGGGTGACTTGGGCTGAGAAATGGTTTCAGAAACCAGTTCTTCAAGTTCAAAGTGATCATGGTGGTGAATTTACAAGCAATGAATTCTTAAGGTGGTTCAGAAATACAGGTGTTACGCACAGGTTGATTGATCCACATGCTCCATGGCAAAATGGTGTGGTGGAACAGAGAAGAGGACGTTTGCAAAGTATAAAAGATGCTTTATTAATTGATGCTGGTGTGGGACAGGAATTCTGGGGTGAAGCATTCTTGTCAGCTAACTATTTATCCTACAGAACTTGGTCTAGTGTCCTAGACAATACTCCTTTTTGTGTATTGGGTAAACAACCTGATCTGTCTCATTTGCATACCTGGCTTATGTACATGTTCCAAAAAGCCAAAGGAGAAAAGGTGAACCCAAAGCTATTAAGCTGAGGTTTGTAGGGTACCAAGGAATGACAACGAAGTCTTGGCGTTTTTCCTTGGGGCATGGAAAAGTTATTGTGTTAAGGTCTGCTGACTTTGAAGAACACAACTGGGAAAAAGTACATGCAAACCCTGAAATTTTGTTACATTTTCCAGATAGCCCTCAGAGTGTAATTGAACCAGTCAGGCAAAATGAAGGGGAGGTGAGTACAGGGTTAATGCTCGTGAAACCCAATACCCCCATGGCTGAACATTTTTCTCCATCCTCATAGAGTGGAGAAAATGAGGAACAGAACAACAAAGCAGTTTTGATTCCTAGGAGGTTTGAATGTGCAAACAAAGGTGTACCCCCACAACCTATGGTGAGGAGGTACGTGTCTGCATGGTTAATTACGAGCCTCAATCCTATGAGGAAGTGTTACAGTTATCTAGCCAAGAGTGGTTTGAAGCGATGAAGGCAGAGCTGGAAAGCTTTCTCCAAAACGTGTTTGTTCTAACACAGCTGCCACAAGGGCAGAAAGCTGTGGCTTGTCGATGGGTATACAAGAGAAAAAAGCTTGTTTCTGGCAACACAAAATGCAAGGCGCGTTTTGTTGCCAAAGGTTTCAACCAAAGGAAGGGGGTGAATTATGATGAAACTTTTTCACCCACCTGTAAAGCTGATACACTTCGGCTGGTGTTAAGTGTTGTTGCGAAAAGTCAAATGCATGTACATCATTTTGACTTTGATACTGCATATCTAAATGCAGAGCTTGAGGGTGATTTATATGAAGCAGCCACCTGGTTTTGAGAAACAGCTGGATAAGGTTTGGTTACTGAAAAAGGCTGTATATGGTTTGAAACAAAGCACCAGATGCTGGAACAATTGTTTAAATGCCACATTGGTGAGTAAGATGGGATTCAAGCGAAGCATTGCAGACCCATGCTTGTACACAAGAGATACAGGTAAAGATTACAGAATTGTCTTAGCATTTGTAGATGATTTACTGGTGGCAAGTAGTTCCATAGGCCACATTAAAAAATTCACTGATCAACTGGAAAGTTTTTATAAGTTGAAATCTCTAGGTGAAGTCAACCATTACTTGGGTGTAGAAATAACTAAAACTGATGATGGAAGTTTGTCAGAAGCAAAAAATTGTAAACCTGCTAGATTTTTGTGGAATGCAAGACTGTAAGGGTGTACAGAGTCCTACGGCCACAGATTTTCGCCAAACCATAGGAGATGAGTGTTTCAAAGACCCTGAGTTATACCAATCAGTGATTGGAAGTTTGTTATACCTGAGTCAATGGTCAAGACCAGATATAGCATGTGCAGTGGGTATTCTAAGCCAACATGTGTCTAAGCCAACAACAACTGCTTGGCAAGGTGTGAAAAGGGTGTTGAGATATCTAAAGTCTACTGAGAATCTGTTTATGGTTAGAGTTCGCAGAAAACCAAACACTTGAGCGTTTTGTAGATAGCAATTGGGCAGGAAGCCTGGAAGACAGAAAATCTACCAGTGGTATGGTAATCAAGTTTGGGAACTCACTTATGAGTTGGAAGTCAAGGAAACAGACTTTTGTGGTGACTTCTTCATGTGAAGCTGAATTTGCTGCTTTATCAGAATTATGTGGTGAAGTGACCTGGTTTGTACAGTTGTTAAAGGATTTAACAATACCATTTTCTTCACCAGTGAAAGTCCATGAAGATTCATAAAGCTGTATTTCTTTGGCTCAATCTGATATGTTAAAATCCAAGACCAAACATGTTGCAATTAAATATTGTAATGTTAAAGAGCACATCAGTCGAGGTTTCATCATGTTGGTGTATTGTGAGTAGCAGATGTAGCAGATTTGTTCACAAAGCCATTGGTTATACAACATCATACAGAGTTGATTGGTAAACTAGATTTTGAGTTTTGCAACGCATGATGTATTTGCATCTATTGTATGATGTAGTTTTCTGTTGTTAAATTTTGAAGGGAGTCAGGGTGGAAAATTTATCTCCAGAAAGACAAGCCCTGGAAGAAAATTGGACTCGGCACAGAGTTACATGCAGGTGTTGCTCATTAGTGCTGGAACTGTAAAGGTCAAAGATAAGGGAAGAATTTCTCGCATCATCTGTTAATTGAATAATTGCATGATGAAACTGTGTATGAAATGTGTGTGTGTGTGTGTGTGTGGATATATATATATATATATATATATATATATATATGTACATATGAAATGTTTTTTCTTGCTGATCATTGATGGTCATGGTGTGTATGTCTCTCGTTGTTAAAGGAAGATTTTGTATGGGAATTATATGTTCAGTAAACTCTATTGCTGAAGAATCTACTTGTGTGAGTATTTCTTTTGAGGAAGGCACTCAGGAGCCGTGCAGATAGCCAAATGCTGGAACACTGCCACTTAAGCTCTGCTAATTACGTGACAGATTTTTGTTCCTGTGGTGAATTAGAAGTTGTTGCAATCTCAAACTTGAAACTCATGAATACATTATAATAAATCCTGGTCCCAGTCCCACCCACCCACCCACCCCACATATATATTTGTCTGAGAACAATGGAGATTTTGGTGTTGAAAAAAGATGCCCTTACAGATATATGCAAAACTTTGAGTTTGCCAGTTGAGAGCAAGTCTGTTGACAAATTGAAATGGTCTCTCATAGAGTTTTACTGGATTAGTGGGGCTAGTGAATCTGAGGTAATTCCTGTAAGACCCTACCTATGGAAATGTCTCCTCAGTATATTGAACTGGAGAAAGAAAGATTAAAACAACAGAGAGAAATTGAATTAGAGAGATTAAAACAACAAGAGAAAATGGGAGAAGCTGATAGGGAGTGGAGGAGAGCTGAAAACCAGCAAAAAGAGAAAGTCCATGAGGTAGAATTACAACGGCTTGCTTTAGAAAAGAAGAAAATGGAGAGAGAAGACCAAGGGAGGACTGAGGAAAGAGCCAGAACCACTAAGTTATCTGTGATGGTAAAAGAGAAGGGGACCATGTATGTTGCTCTGAGCTCCTTCAAGTAAGGCTGGGGGTAAAAACATAACAAATGATGTTATTATTTTATTTTACTTAGCTTCATGTCACTGAGAAAGCTCAGAAGCTTCCATATAGTCTCCTATACAAGTATTCACCAGGATGTAGCCCACTTAAGTCAAATACTTTAACATTCTCTTGTGTTGTTCTCAGATCTGTGATAACACTTTCAGAAATGTTCTATCCATCCATCTTCACTGGTTGGTACCTTCAGAGTTAGGCTGTCCTTTATTCCTTATTGAGTTCAACATCTACCCCAATCTCTCTTTCTCTCTGTTACTCTTCCACTGAAAGTAGTATGTAAGCTACTCACCCATTTTCCACATTTTCCCCAATTCAGGCTGCAGTATTACCCGAGAGTAAGTGGCATTAAAAACAGTAAGGCTTACTCCCAGGTAAACATCCATGGAATAGGCTGCATTTCCACATCCATGGAATTAAGCTGCCTTTTCCACTCTTCTATCCATGTGCAATGTTGTGTCCTTGGATGGCAGCTAGCAAGGAGCAGGTCTGGTCCTATCATTTGGCAGTTAAGCAGCTATCTCAAGTAACAGGTGCTGAGGGGCGGGGAAAGCAACGAGGCGCTGAAGGACTGAGCCCCAAGTGCCTTTGTCTCTTTCTGCCCTTAGGTCTGGTGGAGGAGGCTGAACCACCACAAGAGTGCAACTGCCAGCCCAGTTGGCTTTTGTACATGGAAAAAGGGAGAAGGCACCATCCTGCCCTTTGCTTCAGGCAGCAAAATGTCTTGGGCTGTCCTGAAAGGCTAATGCCAACTGTCAAAGTGCAAGAAGTAACCAAAACTTGTTTGCTTTTAGTCAGTCTAAGCAACCATTGATTTGAAGCAAACATTCCTACACCTTGAGACCTGTAATTTAGAGTGCATGTTCAGAGAAGCATCGGTCTGCACCTTGAATTATGCATTGTGTGAAGAATTACTTTCATCTGCTTATCCTGAACTTACTACTGGTCAATTTAATTTTGTAGCCCTGAGTTCTAGCATTATGAGAGGGACAGAAATAGTTCTCTATCCAGCTTTGCTCAATCGTCCATAATTTTATAAACCCTAGTCCTGTTTTTAAACTAAAAAGCCCCAAACACGATACCCTCTCCTAAGGAAGGCCCGCCAACTCCCTGATAATGTTGGCATTAGGACTGTGCACGGACCCCCCGATTTGGCTCAGAGGCCAATTCAGAGAACCCGACACAGCCCCGATTCACCTTGGGGTGCTTTGGGGGTTGCCTGCCTCACCTCGGTGCCGAAGCCAAGGCGAGATTTGGGCCCTCCAAGGCGACACAGCCTTTTCTGGGTACTGGCTGTGCAGCTGGCACCCAGAAAAACCTCTCTTTCCCTGCTCTCCCTGCTTACCTGCTGCCGCCGCCTCCTCGCTCTTGCCGCCATCACTGACGACGACGAGAAGAACCAGGCCATGATTTTAAGATATTGGGGGGCTCCACAGTTTGTGGCCATAGAGGTACTAACTAAACAGTTTAGTACCTCTATGGTCACCATAGTTTGTGGCCATAGAGGTACTAAACTTAAAATTACGTCCTGGTTCTTTTCAGATGTGGTTTTGTCGTCAATAATGGCAGCCGGCAGGAGTGAGGAAGAGGCGGTGGCAATGGCAGCAGGTAAGCATCCCAGTACCACCCCAAAGTGGCCCAAGGTGCTCCAAAGCTTCAGAGCCGATCAGCTTCAGCTTTGGGGCAGCTTGGGCTGAACAAGAACCACCTCGGAACTGAGGTGAGGCAGGCCGAATCAGCCCACTTTGGCTCCGATTCAGACATTCGTCCGAGGTGCTGCACAGCCCTAATCGGCATCCTTTTTTTGTGTACCTTTTGGGTGGTCTCATATTTATTTATTTAAGGCATTTATTTGCTGCCTTATAAACAAGTTCTCAGAGCAGCTTACAAAGAAATAAAAGAAAATTAAAACTACATACAACATACTTTTTTGAATTGGGATGAACAGAAGAATTGTACACAGTATTCCAAATATGGGTGCACCATCAATTCCTATAATGGCATTTTGTTACTTTCCTTTTATTTTCAATCCATTTTGTAATAACTGGAAATAACCTCTGGTTTCCCATCCTACATGCTTCTTTTGCCTGGATCTGCACAGCCCTGTTATCACAATTTGTATGTGATTTTATCACTGAACTGAGGTTGAAATGAAAACACATGAATAAGAACAAACCATCCTGGTACGGAGTTCCTTCCCACTCCTTCCCGTAAAACACACCATGCGGCTGAATACTGAATGGCCAGGAGGCTTTGTTTGCAAATGTAACCTGGATGGTATCTCCCACTTCGGCTTTGATCACTGGTCCTGCAGGAAGAAAGAGGGCAGGGTGGAGGTTGAGATCTAAAATCACTAGGAAAACTGTTTCTAGAGGGGTAGCAGCCAAGCTTGCCATTTTTGCTGCAATAGAATAAGAGCATAAGCAGATGGGGGGGGGGGGATCACATTTTCCTACCATCATTTTGCCTCCTGCTCCTGTACCACAATAAGGACAAACAGCTTCCTCTTTCTTCACACGAGGAAGAAAGAAGAAGCAAGGAACGGCCATGTGGCCCATTCAGAGGGCAGTTTTATCACACTGCTTCTCCTGCACACAGCAGGAAATGGTGGCACATTTCATTATAGTCAAAAGAATCGGATTATGCAGGTCTTTTTTTGTGATGGAAAAATTAGCTGAAGGAACGGGAAGTGTGCAGGAGGCAGATGGCACTGTGAAAAGGACCCACAAAAGTCTGTTAGTGGCCAGTAACGAGCGTGCAATAAAACACTAGTCTGATGATGCTCTAAGTCTGGTTTCAGACAACATAACCAATGGTGGTTTAAATAATTGATGGTTGGTTATTTAACTCACTATGGGTTATCGTGTTGTATTACGGAGCTTTTTAACCAATGATTGCTTATTTGGCCAAAATAACCAATGCAAATAACCAACGCTGAGCAGAGTTGCCATTTTATTTATTTATTATATTTTAATGCTGCCCATTAGCAAAGGCTCCCTGAGCAGTGCACAATTAAAACCATAAAATACAACAGTGTCAGATAAATTTAAAATATTAGAAGATAGAAAGGCGATATAAAATCAACTAAGTTAAAATCCAGGGAAAGCCTATGTAAAAAGGTGTGTTTTCAGGAGGCGTTTGAAAGATGTTATGTTTTCTGCCTCTTGAACTGTGCAAGGGAGGGTTTTCCAGAAGTTGGGTGCTGCTATTTGAACCAACAGTTGGTTACAGTTGGTGTTTTTTTTGTTTTTTTTATTTTTACTACAATAATAACGATAAAGAACAAAGAAAAAACCTACTTAATACAATAATCTAATAATGATAATAATAACAATAACAACAATAATGATAATAACCATAAAAATGATAATAATAAAAGGTGCAACCCACCCCCTGCGACCATTATTCTCCACTCCAAAATTGTAACACATCTTGTGATGGTTTACACCCTTTCCCTTTTCCTAATACAAATTTGACAAATGGTTTCCAAATCTCCTCAAAATCATTCCGCTTTAATATTCCTTTTTAAACTTTCATACACCCCGTTAGCCTATCATTAATAGCAATATCCCAGACTTCTTTATACCATTCTTCTATTTTATATTCTCTTTGTTCTTTCCATTTGCTAGCCATTATCAGTCTAGCTGCCGTTAGTAAATTAGTTATTAATTCTTTACTATTTTGCGTACATTGGACCCCTTCATATATTGATAACAATGCTATCTATGGGCCTATTTCTACCTTCCATCCCAATATTTCATTTATTTCTTTAAATACCATTTGCCAAAACTTCTGAATATTTTTATAATCCCACCACATATGAAAATACGTACCTATTTCCTGACACCCCCTCCAACAATTTACTGAATATTTCTTATCTATCTGGTGTAATCTTACTGGTGTTAAATACCACCTCCATACTAATTTGTAGTAATTTTCTTTTATTCTTGTCGACATACTCTTAAATATATGTTGACTCCATATCTTTCCCCACTCTTGACCACTTAACAGTCCTACCATATCATGGCCCCATATCATTTTAATATGTTCTTGTTGTTTTTCCATGCTCATTAGTATCTTATACACCGCACTCATTATACCCCTACCAACTAACTTTCCATTTTTGTTTTCTCTTTGTAAAATCAACCTTTCCATTTCTGTACACTCTCTACACTCTCTATTTTCCTCTTTCCACTTTTTTGTCCATTGTTCTAGTTGTGGTGCCTCCATTCAAGCATTTCACCTCTCTTACTAACTCTTTTATTTTTTCTTTGTCCATTTCCTTCATCCAATCTTTTAATTTATTTATTCCCTTTTCCCTTAAATCTTTCTCCAATTCTTTCTTCAAATTCTCTGGGAAATTCCCCACCATCACCACTGGTGTTAAGGGTGATATCTTTGGCATTAATTTTTCTTTATATTTGGCCCAAATCTCTATTATATTTTTCATCAGAGGGTTCTCTATTCCCCCCATTTCTTTTTTAATTATAAAAAAAATGTTCTCCAACCTATACTTCTCTTGCGTCTCCCATTCTAACCATTCCAAATCTTTATTTCCTATCATCTCCTCTATCACATATCTTAATTGATTTGCAATATAATACCACTTTATATTAGGGAGACCCAATCCTCCCACTTTTGGAGATTCATACCATATCTTCTTATTGATCGTTGCTTTCTTATCCCCATTACCATAATTATTAACTACCGTTTGCCAATATTTCACTTCTGCCTCCATCACTTTAATTGATAACATTCTAAACAAAAAATTAATCTTTGGTATTATCTCAATTTTTATAATTGCTATTCTTCCAAACCATGATAATCTTATTTTTCTAAGTTCCTCCATCTTTTACTTAATCTCCTGTTTCAGCCCTTCAAAAATTTTCTCTCCCAAATCCTTTAAATCCTCAGTTATATATACTCCCAGATATTTAACAGACCACCTCACTTTAATCTTTACATTTCTACTTATCCCCTCCTGTATCTGTTCCTTATTATAGTTGAATAACATCATTTCTGATTTAGGTCAATTAATCTGCAGCCCTGTCATTCCTCCAAACTCCTTCAGATGTTGTTTAACCCTTTCCATTCTCTCCAAAGGCTCCTCTATAGTTAATAAAGTTTCATCCGCAAACAAACTTATTTTGGTTTTCTCTCTACTTCCTATCCCTTTGATACTTTCATCTTTTCTAATTATTATTGCCAATGTTTCTATTACTAATGCAAATAAAATCAGAAAAAGTGGACATCCTTGCAGTGTACCTTGGCTTAGGAAAATTCGTTCTGTCAACCCATCATTTACCTGTACCCATGCATTTTTTATATATATAACTTGTTTATCATACCTTTAAATCTCCCACCAAATCCCAATCTTTCTATTATCATTTTTAGCGCTGGCCATTCCACGCAATCAAAGGCTTTAAAACTAAGGCTATCAACCCCGCTTTAAATTTATTTCTCCCAATTATGTCTATTGTATTAAGTACTCTTCCAATTAAATTAGAATCTGTCTTCCTGCTACAAACCCGTACTGGTCTCTTTTGATATAATTAGCTATAAACTTATTCATCCTTTTAGCCATAATTGCTGTCAATATTTTTGTGTCTTGATTCAATAACGAGATGGGCCGATACGACCCGAGATCTGTCGGGTCTTTCTCTGGTTTTCGTATTAACACTATCAATGATTGTTCCCACGATGGTGGGATCGCTTCCCCTTCTTGTACCCTATTATATAACACTAGTAACTTAGGTATCAACATTCTTTTAAATATTTTATAATATTCTGGTCCCAATCCATCTAATCCTGGTAACTTCCCCCTTTTTAGCCCATCAATAACCTCCTCTATTTCCTTGTCCGTCACTATTCGATCCATCTCCTTTCTTTCTTCATCCTGTAGCTTTATTTTCCAGTGTTCCTTTATATATTCCTCAATTTTTCCCTTGATTTACTCTCCAATGTATACAATTCCTGATAAAAATTTTGAAAAATTTCTAACTTTTCTTTCATCAAATTACAATTCTTCCCCGCTTTATCCTTAATTACTCCAATTAAGTTCCTATTCTTCTTTGATTGCACGGATCTGGCCAGCCATTTAGAACTTTTATTACTATGTTCAAAAAATTCTCTTTTTAAATATAGCAAGTTATTTTGTATTTCCTCAGTGTTCCTTTCCTCCCATTCCTTCCTCTTTGCCTGCAGTTGCACATATGAATGCTTATCTCTATTTTTAATATATTCCCCCTCCAATTTTTTAATCTCCTTCTCTAATTCCTTTGCTTTCTCTTCTTGTTGTCTCCTCATCCTACACGTCTCCCTAATACAAATCCCTCTAGCAACCGCTTTCATCGAATCCAGTAATATTGCTTGGGTACATTGTCCTGTGTCATTGATTGCCCAATATCCTCCATTTCTTTCTCAATTTTCTTGACAATTTCCCCCTATTACATTGTACAATGTACATCAATGTACATTGATGGTGCTATATAAATAATAATAATAATAATATTAAGTAATCTGTTATCTAATCTCCATCTTCTAGCATCCCTATAATCCTTCTGTATTTCGATATCTACATTAACTAAAGCATGAGCCGTAACTTTGATTATTCCTATTTCTGTATTTTTTAATTTTGACACTAAACTCTTTGATACAAAAATGTAATCTATTCTAGAATAATTATTGTGAGCTGAGGAAAAGTATGTGTACTATGATTCATGCCCTTTAATCCACCTCCACACATCTTGCATCTCATTTCTTTCCATAATTTTATATAACCCTTTAATATTTTTATGATTTTCTTGTGCTGTAGGCTTCAACTTATCTTTCTTTTTATCTAAAACCATATTAAAATCTCCAGCCATTATCTTTGATCCATTTTGCAGACCCCCCCCCCAATTTCTCTAAACACTTGTTTGTAAAACTCCACCTGATTCTCATTCGGGGCGTATATAGTCACCAATGTGTACTTTTCTCGGCCCACTTCTCCTTGAATTATTATAAATCTCCCCCTTGTATCCTTCTTTACTTGTAACACATTAAAACCACATTTCTTCGAGATTATCACCACTACACCCCTAGACTTTGACGATCCATATGCTTTTTCATACGTGGTTGCCCACCTCAATTTAAGTTTGTTAACTCCTTCTTTAACTTGATGCGTTTCTTGTAAAAATATAATATCCACTTTATCTCTGTTCAGTAAAGCTTCTATTCTGTCTTTTTAACACTGTTCCTAACCCTTTGATGTTTAACCTAGTAATTCTCATTCGATTCTCCATATAATTATTGTCTTTTCTTTCAAATGGTCCTCTAGTGAAAAAACAACAACACATATATACATACATTCCCCCCTCTTCTCCCACCCACCCCCACCCATCCCCACATTTAAGCCCTTCCCCCCTTTCTTCTCTGGAGGTGTCCAACCTCCCACATGGCAATTCTACCCTTGAGGGGGGGGACGACAACTCCTGGTATCTGGCAACCTCCAGTCTACACTCCTGGTCAGTCTTCTTCTCCCTTCTCACTTCTTTGCATTCCCTACAGCAATACCTCTAACTGCTCCTTCTTCTGTTTCAGATTCCACCTCCTTGTTTTCCATCTCTTTGTCGCCTTGGATCAGCCCCAACTCCCGCAACAATGCGCATATTTGCGAAGCTGATGTTATTCTATGATGGCGTCCCTCATATACAAACTTAAAAAATACTGGGTACCCCCAGCTGTAGCCTATTCCAGCTCTCTTCAAAACCACAGTGCATGGTTTCACACTCCTCCTCCAACTAATGGTTTCCAGACAGAAATCATTGAAAACTTGAATTGGATTTGATTGGAACATCAGCATCCCGGGAACCAGCCTTACTGCTTTCATCAGTTGATCTTTTTTGAAAGAGCTTGCAAATCTTATGATAATGTCTCTTGGGTAAATACTCCTTCTGGGGCCCATTTTGTAGACATGTTCCAGATCAGCTTCTTCCCATCCCAGCTCTTTGGTCACAGTCCCCAACCATTCCAGGATCATGCCTCTCAGAACTTTAGGGTTCTCACCTGAAACCTCAGGGACCCATCTGATGCGAAGATTCCAATGGCAGTCCCGATCCTGTAAAAAAATTATTCTTTGCTCTCATTGTTCAAATCTGACCTCGTGTTCTTCCAGCTTCTGGTCTTGAATCAAAGACTTTCTTTGCATTTCTGCCACTTTTGTCTGCAAAACTTGTGTGTCTTCCTTAACCTCTTCAATAGCTTCTCTCATCTTCTCTTCCACTCTTTGCAGCAGTTTTTCCCTAGCTGCTTCTTCTTCCTTATGGAATGTTTGTAGCTCATACCTTATCAGCTCTCTGACACTCCCCAGCATCTGTTCTGGAGTCATATCTGGCTTCTTAACAGGAGCTGCCTTGACTCCTTTATTCCACTTCCGCTTCCGTGTCACTCTTATCTTGCTCCTTATCTCTGATCCTTTCTAAACGTGCCAAATTCCTATCTGAGGGATGTCTACCCCAGCACGGCAGCTCAAGTTGTTTATGTACTTTCCGATCTTTAGAGGAAGATTTAGGGTCTCCAGACATCAGCTTTCGGCCACACACCAAACGCCAAATACCAGTTTCAGACCAGTAACAAAACTGATTTATTCTCCCCTTATCTCCCTCTTAAAACTCCAGCTCCTTTCGCTTTCAGTGCCAGAGGCTTTCGCTTCAGTCTGTCAAAATTTACTCACTCTTAATTGCTCTCAGAAGTGAGATATTTTCTTATAAACGCTTCAACGACCGGGAGCTCAGGACTCCAGATGTTACTCAGCCACGGGAAGTTGCATCCATTACAGTTGGTTATTTCCTCAGCCACCATTGGTTATTTCATCAGCCACAGAGTCACAAGACAAGAGCGGTCAAAGTGGTGGCTGGCACCAGCTGGCAGAATATTGATTGATTGATTGATTTTTGCCAGCCGTGGCTGATGGGATACTAGCAGGAGGACTGAGGGTGGGGTGGGAGTCAACTCAGCGTGGATAAATAGTCAACTCAACATTGATCCTAATCCACACCATGGTTGATTATTGTTGTGTGGGGAGTACCCCTTGAAAACTGCCCAGAGAGCTTTGGCTATTGGGCGGTATAGAAATGCAATAAAATAAATAAATAAATAGATAAACAACTGTTGAATTGCTCATTACCCCACAGTTGACTAGCATGTTGTCTGAACACAGCCTAAGAGTCTTGTGGCAACTTAAAGAGTAAGGGGGCAATCCTATGAATGTTTTGATGGGAAAAAGTCCTATAACTCCCAGCATTCCCCAGCCAGCATGGGAGTTATAGAACTTTCTTCTGCCTAAACATCCATAGGATTGTGCCTTAACACATTTATTATGGCAAACATTTTTGTGTCCATTTCATCTGATCTGAACTGGACTCTAGTCCAGGAAAGCTCATGACACACACACACACACACACACATACATACATACATACATATATATATATATATATATATATATATATATATCAGTCTTAAGGTGCCACAAGTGTTGTTATTTTAAAGAAAAACATTTCAACTAAAGACCACTTGGTAATATCCAGAATAAATTGCTAACTACAACCATAAAAGATTTGAGCTGCTTAGCGCTTATCCAAATCTTTGTTGAGTTGTTTTACAAGAAATGGAATGAAAGATGGGGTTATGCAATAGAAGGTTATTTATTTTAAAAGGAAACACAGACTAATAAAATTTTATTCAAATTGCTGCAGGCTTGAACATCAGCCTCCCTTTTCGCTCACCTCCCCAGAATGAAAGCTGATTCTCTTCGGTATGATCTCACACGGCAGAGGAATTGGCAAGCGTGAGACTGGGACTCTGAGATCTTGAAGGGATGCAGTGCTGGCACTTTTTTATTAGCTGGGGCACTGATGCACCTGCTGCCCCTCTGAGAATTCCCTGGTTTCTCTGAACTCGGCTGAAATTCTCACAGCACCTTGGCACGGTGGGTGTGGGGTAGTATCTTTTCTACGGAGCTGATCTGTGATAAATTTTGTAGTAATATACAATTGCAGCACCAACCTATCTGGTAGACTTTAGTAGAGCCAAAAATGCCTGTCCCTCCCTCTTTTGTGGGCATGGAAATGGGAGTGAGTGGAGTTTGGGCAAATTTTGTACAGGGCAGGGTGGAGAGCTTAATGGAAAAGCAGTGGTAGTAGAGACTTTCCCCTTCCTTTTATATATAACTTCGCTTTGTTCATTGTTGGGCAGAAAACATTGCTGCCACAGATAAGCCCTCCCCCTTCTATATTTTTTGTGATATTTCTCCTGTCTCTTAAAATGTCTTGCTTTTTCAACCCTACTGCGAAAATATATCTGTGGAACTTTCAGCCTAGTTCTAATGTGGGCAGGAAAAGCACTGTTGAAGCTTTGAAGGTCACCTGTGCTGTTAATTTTAAAGTTTCCTGTTTGTAATTCCTGTCTTTTCCATGGCTTGATGAATTGCTCCTTCATTTCCCCCTCTTTCTTGATTGTTCCCAGGTGGTTCCTGCAGGGTGGGGTGTTCACATTTATTACTGATTTACTCTTGAAGCTTAATCAGTTGTCCATTATTTTAAAGCCTGATTTTGATAGTTTACTGCTTGCTTTTATGTTGTTTTAACCTCAATAAGGTTGTTTGAGCTCTCTCTGTGTTATATGATGATGGATGACATTATGCTTACTCTCTATTTTTGTTCTATTGGATTTTAGCGTTGTGTTGCATCTGATTGGCTACATATTTTTAAATTGTTTTAAACTGATTGATTGTATATTGCTTGGAGAAGTAACAAATATAATAAATAAATAAATAAATAAGCCATCCCTGCTGGTGCAGAAATTCAATTTTGCCATATTACCAAGTATCCCAAGATGTTTCTCTTCTTCCATCTGCTCTTTCTCCACCCGAAAAGTTCCATCCGTATATTCAATATATTTGGCTTTCCAGTATGTCCCCCCAATCCAAACGGAACTCTGCTTAAAATACTGCTCTGCGAAACTAAGCACAAACATGCACAGGTTTCTTGGATAGCTTTTTGCAACAGATACCTTTTTTGCAACATGTACATTTTACAACATTTTTTTTTTAACAAAGGGTTGCACTGTTGTTTTTGCAAATCCAGCCTTGTCAGGGACCACAGTATTTTCTCATCCTTAACTATGTAAAAGACCTTGACAAGCCAACAGGACTTTTGTGTAGAAGCTTGTTGACTTTTTTCAGTGAAGGTACGTACCTCACATTTCAATATAAAACCTATAAAAGGAAACCCAAAACAACCCTAGAGCTAGTTGAACAAGCAAGTCAAGATTCAGTATTTGAAACACAAAATGTTAATATTCACCAATAAAGAAAATTCTGACCTGACAATTGGATACCTGGACAGAAGCCAGCCCGACCACCTTGTTAGAGCTTGCAGGCGGGCGACACAGGGAAGATTGAGCTAACTTTTTGGGGAGATGAACAGAGTTATCGCACAGTATAAAAAGGCTGATTGTGCAGCTGGCCAGGGAAGGACATAAATGCCTGCAAAAGACCCTTGGGATGAAGAGCTGTCATCCAGCAGGAGAGCACATGCTTTGGATGCAAAAGGTCCCAGGTTTAATCCCTGTTAATTCCAAGTAGGACAGGGAAAGATTCTCGATCATCCCATAGAATCATAGAATAGCAGAGTTGGAAGGGGCCTATAAGGCCATCGAGTCCAACCCCCTGCTCAATGCAGGAATCCACCCTAAAGCATCCCTGACAGATGGTTGTCCAGCTGCCTCTTGAAGGCCTCTAGTGTGGGAGAATCCACAACCTCACCAGGCAACTGATTCCATTGTCGTACGGCTCTAACAGTCAGGAAGTTTTTCCTGATGTCCAGCTGGAATCTGGCTTCCTTTAACTTGAGCCCGTTATTCCGTGTCCTGCACTCTGGGGTGATCGAGAAGAGATCCTGGCCCTCCTCTGTGGGACAACCTTTTAAGTATTTGAAGAGTGCTATCATGTCTCCCCTCAATCTTCTCTTCTCCAGGCTAAACATGCCCAGTTGTTTCAGTCTCTCTTCATAGGGCTTTGTTTCCAGACCCCTGATCATCCTGGTTGCCCTCCTCTGAACACACTCCAGCTTGTCTGCATTCTTCTTGAATTGTGGAGCCCAGAACTGGATGCAATACTCTAGATGAGGCCTAACCAGGGCTGAATAGAGGGGAACCAGTACCTCACATGATTTGGAATCAGAGTCAGGACACAGTCAGGACACAGAATAACGGGCTCACGTTACAGGAAGCCAGATTCCGGCTGGAAACCAGGAAAAACTTCCTGACTGTCAGAACAGTACAACAATGGAACCAATTCCCTAGGGAGGTCATGGGGTCTCCCACCCTAGAGGCATTCGCGAGGCAGCTGGACAGCCATCTATCAGGTATGCTTGAAGGTGGATTCCTGCACTGAGCGGGGGTTGGACTCAGTGGCATTATAGGCCCCTTCCAACTCTACTATTCTATGATTCTATGTTGTCTGCAAAGGTGAACAGGTCCAAGCACGGATTCCTGAAGTGACCCCCTCACCAGCTTGAATGCCTGGGGATGAAGGCCCCAATTGGTTGGATCAAGTCCCAGATGGCTTAGTCAGTCCATTACCATGTTAGAATGTCCTTTATGTGCACAACGTAGAAAGACAGGGGATGACCTACTGCCCAAACTATTAGGAGGGGAATCTCCTCTGTGCACAGAGCACCTACCCATGATCCCCATTGGAGATTTACCTAAGTTGTCACTGCTGTGCAGTCTGATTGGGTCAGAACCTGATGACCATTAACTAGGTGTTCCACTACTAGAAGAACGAGGCGGATGGATCAAAGCTCTAAGAGGTTCATGTGTAGGCCCCTCTCCTGTCGGTTTCATAGCTGTGCAATTGAAGAGGATGCTGGTCTATTGGACGAACAGCGGGCCAGTCAGAACCTTTCTCTGCCTGTCTCTCCTGAGGCAGAAGTTGAGAGGGAGGCAGTTCAACCACCCATCCCTCGCAAAAGGAGACGTAAGAAAAGGGCAGAACAGACTCAGGCAGTCAGACGAAGTATGTGCCTGCAGAATTGGCAGGGAAAAGACACTGAGCTTAAATAAGGGGCTGGGTCAAAGGGTGAAGGAATGAGACATAGCTGGGTTCTGGATGGGGTCATACTGTCAGGGCTAGAAAAGGAAGAAGCTGAATGCAGGCTTGGCCTGGCGAACACCTTTTGCTCCTCCGGTAGCCACTGTGTTTCCTCGCCTTGCCTCCTGACCGTGACTTTGGATTCTTGACCCGGACCAGCTTGATTTACTCTGCTTGAAAGCTTGACCCTTGCATTCTGGACGACTGACTCGGCTTCTGACTTGGACTGGACTTTGACTCCCACTTGCTCTTGGCTCTGTGACACTGGCATCCCCTGCTTGGCTTTTTGACCTGGACCAGTAGGCTTGCACTTCAGAACCTGTGGCCCAGGTTGTTGGAGGGAACTTCAGAATTCCACTTTTAAAGGACTGGGTTTCTTTCCACTTGAATCTGCAACAGCGGCAGGTTCTCCTGCATTCTCGGCCATAGATTTATGGCTAGGTAATTGGCAATAAAACACCAAAGCAATAAAACACTTAAGAGAACGCGTCGACTCCTGGCTTTTCTTTAAAACATAGCCTCTGTGTAGGAGGGAGCAGAAAATGGCACCCCACCCCTCCAGGCAAGCACTGGTCATTACTACTGTACTGTGTCTTATTGTGAGAGGGCACCCCTTTCCTTTGGGGTAGATTCAAGACCCACTAGTCCAGGGAAGTAAGGAACTTCCCTAGTGAGGCTGATCTGCATTTGGACTGAATTTGTGATCTCCTCCAGTCAAGGAGCCAGGAAGGACAGTACTAGCATTGCCCATGGAATGATCCCAAGGCAGGAGACCAGCATGGCCAACAGTGGGGAGAGGGTAAACAGAGGGGGGGAGCATGTCTGTTCTCCGTGGGGAGCCAGACATATGGAAAACACTGTCATGATCAGGATCGCCCCAAGGTGTTGCAGTGTGGCTCTTTTTCTGGTTTATGATGAAGCCCATCAAGGAAAGGTGAATGGCTGTTAGGCTGACTGCCCAAACAGGCTGCTGGAAGGAGGTGGCCACCCCCAGCAGTTGTCCAGATAGGGCTCTGTGAAAGGGCTAGGGAGCTCTCAGCATTTGCAAACAACAACTATGACAGCAACCTATAATGCCCAGGATAAGGCTATTAATGGCTACTAGTCATGACAGCTATATATTACCTCCAGTACTGAAGGCAGATTGCCTCACATGGCAGGAGTTGCTGGGGACCACAACTAGGGGAGTGCTATTGCACTCACGTCTGTATTGTGGGCTACCCATAAGGTACCTGGCTGGACTCCATGGAAACAGAATAATGGACCAGATAGGCCCTTGGTCTGATCCAACACAGTTCTTATGTTCTTATATAAAGCTATTACAGTTAAACAAGTTTCAAACTAATTCTTTATTACATTTATATCCTGCCTCTTTTCCCTCGAAGGAACCCAAAGTGGTGTACATAATCCTCCTCTTCATTTTATCCTTACAACAACCCTGTGAGGTAGATTGGGCTGAAAGTCTGTGACTGGCCCAAAGTCAGCCAGTGAGCTTCCATGGCTGAGTGGGAACTAGAACTCGGATCTCCCAACACCCAGCCCAACACCCTAGCCACTACACCACACTGGCCCTCAAACTAGGCAAGGTTTAGAACAGGTTGCACCAGGCAATTCACAGGTTTAACCACTCGATTCAAACTTCAAATCTTCTGAGATGAACTCCTTTCAGCACTGTAAGTGCATTCCCAATGGAAGTGTGCTAGCTTTGGAAATCCACTTAGCAGATTAAAAAAAAAGCCGCCTTACCTGTTTTGCTCCTGCAGGCTTTTCCCAGTGCTCTGGTCTAGTCCCGAAGGTCCATAATTCCACTGGACTTCTTTGGCTGCTATGTAATATTGCCGAAGTTTCCCTTGCAGGGCAAGCTCTGGGTTTTGATAGGAGCAGTTCTTCACTGTGTAGAGAGCCTCCATCCCCGCTGTAGAAAGCACAGAAGAGGAAATAAAAGATAAATCAGCTGGGGAAACAACACAGCACTAGTTGTTTCCACAACCGGGATTACCCTAATTACCCATCTTGTGTCGCAGGGGTTGCCATGTTGTCTAAAATCGATCCATGATAGTGGTAACTGTTCACCCATCCTACAACCCTTTCTGCAAATCATGGGTTGTAGGGTGGGATAGCCACTACTATCACTTGGATGACACATCAACCCACAGCATGGGTAATAAGGGTAATCTGGGTTTTGTATGAGTTTCAGCCCAGGGGTGGGGGATACAATCAACTCTGGTTTGTTTCCTCCGTTGATTGGCTGAGCCCAGCCAAATTTGCAAGCTTGTCAATGAGGTAGAAAAAAGAAGCAGCTTTACAAAGTGGATTGGAGTAAGGGTAGGTTGTTGTTTTTTGTTTGTTTGTTTGTTTTTTGCTTGTTTTTGGTCAGTTTAAAAGGCTTCCTAGGTGTAAATGGTCTTCCATTCCTTTGAGTATATGAAGGTGAGTGGGGGATGGCAGGATACAAGGGGAAACAGAGATGGAAACATTCTCCATGGGGGGGGGGGGATCCTGCATCTTCCCACCTTTTTCTTTTCTTTTTTTTAACAATGGGGGTCCAGTTTTTATTGGGAGCCCCCACATGGGAAAGGATGGCTTAATCCTCTCACTAACTGTGATTTGCCTCTCAATTTCTCTGCCATTGGAGTTCCTGGCGCTGCATTTGAAGTCTCCTCCTCCGTACACTGCGAGTTGAGATGGCCACTTCCTACCTCGCTTTGCTCCCTCACCCCAGACACCCACCCCGTTTTTTCTTTTCTTTTTAAAGTTGCAAAAATTAAGACTGCAGTCTGAGGGGCTCTAATTTGGAAATGCATTCCATTGAACTCAATGGGGTTTATTTACTGAGTAAGCATGCAAAAGAATTGACTGCAGTCTTACGTAATGTTCTACTTTGGCATTCAGTAACAAGAGAAGCAAATCCCAATCCCTATTGTCCGAGGGAGAGTTGTCCCCACTTCAAACAACCAATAAACTGTAGGAGGAGGTACAAAGAAGATCTTGGGGGCGGGGATAACAACATGTGTGAGTGAACTTCAACGGATCTCCCCAATGCGCTACAGCAGAGGTGTAAGTTTACAAGTTTTCATATGCTATATAAGCACTATATAAGCGAAATGAGATAATTCGAGGGTAAACCAGAACAAAAGTGTACGTGGGATGAGGCTTTCAATTTCTTTTCTTATAACGCCTAACATGGAGTTTGCCTTCTTTACAGTGAACGTACACTGGGTTGACATTTTCATTGAGCTCATTCACCACAATCACAAGATCTTTTCCTTGTTCAGTCACCGCCAGCTCAGATCCCATCAGGTTATAATTGAAGTTTTTTTGGGGGGTTTGCCCCAACGTGCATCACCTTACACTTGCTTACATTGAACTGCATCTGCCATTTGGATGCCCACTCTCTCAGCTTGGAGAAATCCCTTTGGAGCTCTTCACAATCCCTTTGTGTGTTAACAACTTTAAATAATTTGGTGTCATCAGCAAACTTGGCCACTTCACTGCTCACTCCTAATTCCAGATCATTTATGAACAAATTGAAAAGAATTGGTCCCAATACCGAGATAGGTAAGGAGTCCTGTGCCTCTCAGCATGGAGGAAGGGACTCAGCTGGACATGGGGAGAGTGGCCAATCCCCCCAGCGCCAGCTGCAACCCTAGCTTTGTGTGGTGCAGTTGAATTTCAAATGTGAAATCTGAAATTTGTGAATGAAAAATCTGTAAAATTTCAGAATATCATTGAATTTCAAATGTGACATTTGAAAACGCCAAATTTACTTGCTCGGTCTTTGTCAGTTTAAATTTTTTACCAAAACAATAAAATAAAAATCAGTTCTATATTTAGACCTGGTTGCAGTCTCATTCAGGCATAGGCAACCTAGTACCCTACAGATTTTTGCACAGTTGGCCATGCTGGTTGGGGCTGATAGGGGTTGTAGTCTAAAATACTTGGAGGTCCACTTGTCCACATTCTGTTAAACAGGAAATTATGGCTCAGGCCCACTTTCTGCAGCAGTCGAGGAAGACAGAGAACAACCCATGGCCAGAGTGGCTGGGGGAACTCCATTTGGGATGTTGCCTCACCTTGTAGATGATCATGGACCTCACAGCTCAGCAGCCATTTGCCAATGTTGTGAGGGATCATTTCAGCTGCCACAAATGTTGCTGGGAAGAGGCTGACCACATCACTCCTGTGGCCCCGGACAATGAGGGTCTGTCCATGGAAGAAGGCGGTGTGGACATCGGTCTCACTGCCCATCCCAAAGAGATGCCATGACACATGATCCCCAGCACACATGGTCATCTCGGGGAGGTTTCCAAATATGTAACCATTAATTGCTGCAGAACAAAGATCAAAACAGCAGTCAAAGAAGCTTCAGCATCAGTTCAAGTGTGTGTGTGCATGCGCACGTGCATGTCTGCATGTATGTGCTTGGCTTTATTTTTAATGATTTTATTTTTGACTATTGTTACTTTCCTGAGCCCTTGGATGGGGTGGGATAGAAATTATGTATTTATTATTACATGTATATCCTGCCTTTTCCCCTCTTGCAAGATGGTGCACTCGATTCACCTCCTCTCCACTGCACCCTCATAAAAACCCTGTGAAGTAGTTTAGTCAGTGACTGGCCCAAAGTCACCCAGTGAACTTCATGGCCAAGTGAGGGCTAGAACACAGAACTCTTGAGCCTCCTGTCTCACTCTAACCACTACACCACACTAACCCTTAATGAGTTTAAATACATATAGGTATGAATACGTATCTCTACTCTTGCTTTGCTACCTTACTGCAGTCCAATCCCTTTTGGGGACTTTGGGGTGCTTTCTGAGAGTGCCCTGTCCAACCCAATCTTGGAAACTATTGGTTTGGTGCCCAGTAAAAGCTTGGCAGTGAGATAACTTAAAGTTTACTAAATGAAAGCTACAATAGCACCTATTTTGAGGTTTTGGCCATATATAAGTGATTTAAATTAATTTATTAAGGAAGGAGATGGAATCACCTGAAATTCTGTCAGTGGCCAACAGCCCTGCAGTTAACTCATCTCTGCCCTTTCCAATAAGAGAGGTCCTGAAACTCAGAGATGATGTGCCATAGCGAACTCTGCCTGATATCTAGGGAAGCAAGAACGGAGCACCCACCATGCATCTTGTTGCTCTCCTTGAAGGCCTCGTCCTCTTCATCCACAGTGCCTGGCTCACTGCAAAATGAGGCAATGTTTTCACCCAGGTGCCAGCTTTCGTTCTCATCAATCACACTGATCATCAGAAAGAAATCAAGATCCATGTCGCGGCGGTTTTGAGAAAGGTTTTTCAGAGTTCCTGGGCCAGGAGAGGACATGAGTGAAGACATGAATCTCCTGAATCTCCACCAGCATGAAAACCATCTCTCTTGCCTCTGAGATAATACTCTTCTGCTCAAAAAGCTAGCCTGGTCAGAGGCCCAGTTTCTGGCCTTGTCCAATGGCACACAGACTGCCCTGCCTGGGAGCCTCTTGGCAACAGTTCATGTCCCTACTCATATTTTAGACTGGAGCATTGGCTTCTCCAATAGGGTCTGGATCTTCCAGGGCTAACAGAAAGGTGTAGGAGAAGCGAACCATGCAGTAATTCCCACACCTTTACAGATAATGGCAGATGGAATCTCAAAATGGAAAATGCTGGGATTGTAAGGGGAGGATGCCATGGCTCAACGGCAGAGTAAGTAGTTTATTTGTGTAGCAAAATCCATTACAATAAACAAAGCACATTAAAACAACAACCAAGAGCAAGATATACATCAGTTTAAATCAATAATAAAACCTAACAGCAAAAGATAATATTCTAATGTGGGTCTGCTGTTTGGCCTTACCTCTTCTTTTTCCAATTCTGGGAATTTCAAAAGCAGCGGCATATTTCCTACCTTTCTGTCCTTTGTGGTATTGTTAAAGTGAATATGGACTAGAAGCCTGTTTAAATCAAAATAACCTTTGTTGCTTATCGCACCATTTTTGAGCTCATTTTAAAGCAGGCTACAAAACCCAAGCAATTTTTTAAGTGGCACCCTTACCTTCTCTACATATCAGCAAGGGCCCAATTAAGCCCGTGGCAATATCCTTTGGCGCATTGATGTGCGAATGATAGATCCATGTCAAACAACCTGGATCATCAGCCGTTGGGCCATGGGCCTCAGGAATGGTCCAAGTATACATGTGGCTCCCCCCTGGTGGGATGGCATCGTCCTTCCTAAGGTCCTGTGATGACATATCAGGATACAGAGACCCTGGAAGAGTCAAGCAATGGGAGCATCCAGCCAGTTTTAGCTTGCACAAGAAATCTAGTTCACAATGTGTCAACTTACACCATCCTTTCATGCTGTGCTGTGATGGCTCAAATCTCAGCACTGCATGTGATTTGAGTCAACGAAACGAGTCCTATTTTTATGTGATGCTGTATGCTGCCCTGATATCTTGTACACCACCCTGAGATCTTAATGATATAGGGCAGGATGCAAATGTTTTAAATAATAATAATAATAATAATAATAATTTCCACCTCTTAGCACGATTGCCTAAAGAGTATCACTTAACAATCACAGTATTTGTGAAAAATGACCCAGCATGGTTCCACGGATGGTGCAGGACTAGGGAGATACTACTGAGAGGCTCAGCCTTGTTAACATTTTAACTCTCCCTACAATTTTGACTCCACAACCTTCATTTTGTCCAGGAAAAACCTTGGGCATACAGGGCAATAAACCAGCTCTCCTCCCACTCCGTGGAAGAGTCAGGTGACTTCCTCCCTGAACAGCTCCTAATGCAATCAGGCCATCCAAAGGTGCACCCATTTGAACTGGCCATCCTAGAGCCCTGGCAAGGGAAAGCCTCCTACCAAGGCACGGCTACTGCCAGGACATACATCAACTGCCACTAGCTTCTATCAAGGTTGGGGACCCCCCACCTCAACTCCCTCATGTCTATTGCACTTTGGCCTGAAGCAAGGAACCCCTGCCCCAGCCCACCCTTCATCATCCCCATTCCCTCTCCTTTGATCCTAAGGGAGCAGGTGGAAACTTCACCCCAACCAAGGATTTAAAAGCATGAGCAGAGAGCCTGATCTGCCCAAGGAATCCAGGTTTGGACTCTCAGGCTCGTGACCCAGCCACCTCCTAAACGAACGTCACTCTCCCTGTGCCTCTTCTCCCCCATGATTTCTTCACCACCTCACTTTTCATTATTTTATATTCAGCCCAGCCAGGAATCCAGCGGGACACCCTGCCTGGTATTCCCCTGCCGAGCCTGTGTATCCAAGAATGACGCAAGGCTTAAGGAAGGCCTCAGGGCTCTGCTTGCCCTCTGATCCCCACAGCATATGAGCTGAGGCCACACTTCCACACCTATTTTTTCCCCTTGGTTTGCCTCCACATTTTTTACTTCCATTTTATAGGCGTAGCGAGCGCTCCTCACTTTCACGATCATCGCTATACCGGTGAATTCTCTTTTCACTTGTTTGCTTTCCTGCTGCTATTGCACACACAAACACACCAGTTCATTGGTTCTTTTCGTTGATGGACATTATGATCAAATGTCAGCCTTCCCCCCTCACTCATTGGAGTTCCTATGGGAATTAACCAAAATGCTTACAGCTCCCTCATTTTTAAAGATAAAAAGATGAAACTTAGGACTGCGAGAGCACTTAAGTAGGTCATTAGGCATGCCAAGTCAGAATCAGATTGGTTGATCCCTTGATTTTTTAGGAATTTTTAATTTCCCCCTCCCTCAAGTCATTCCTTCCCATTAACACCCACACACCCCTCTCCAATTCTGTGCAAGGGTAGATTAAGGCAGAATTGGAGGTGTGTGTGTTTAATAGAGCTTGTTTATTGCCTGGGCTTGATTCCCTTACTCAAGAACAAATCCTATTTCAACTGCATTTACATCCAAGTCATACTAAAATCCCATGCAGGCTTACCTTTGAGTAAACCCCATTAAACAGAGAGAGACTTACTTCTGAGTAAACAAATGTAAGACCTCAGAAGTAAGCATAGGGTTGCAAAGCACTTCTTTCCAGTTTGATGTTTTAGACTTTAAAAAAAAGCGAGTGACCACACTATTAAAGGTCAGTTCTATACATGTTTACTCAGAAGCAACCCAAAGGTAAGCATGCATGGGATTGTAGTATGACTTGGATGTAAATGCAGTTGAAATGAATGGGATTTACTCTTGTGTAAGGGAATCAAACCCTGGCAATAAACAAGTTCCATTGAACACACACACACACACACCCCTCCAATTCTGCCTTAAATCACCTCTGCACAGAATTGGAGAGGTACAGTATGTGTGTGTTAATGGGAAGGAATGATTTAGGGGGGATTAAAAATTCCTAAAAAATCAAGGGATGAACTGATCTGATTCAAACTTGGCAAGCCTAAAACCACAGTTAAGAGCTCTCATGGTCCCAAGTTTCATCTCTTTATCTTTAAAAATGAGGGAACTGTGGGAAAGGAGGGTAGGGTTGGAGCAGCAAAACTATGTTAGACCGGCTCAACACAAGCTATTTGAAACGGGCGTGGAGAACCACCCCACCCTCCTCTTTCCTCAGCAAGGTCTCCCTTCAAAGCACATTCCCCCAACAAAGGAAATATGGGGTCTGAAGGGTGCTTTAATTCCGTTTGGGGCATGACAAGAGTGCAATAAATCGCTGGTGTGATGGAGCCTGACAGCGTCAAGCCACAGGCCCATCTAGGCCAGTATTGTCAGCACTGAGTGGCAGCAATGACTCTCAAGGGTTTTATACAAAACTCTTACCCAGCCCTACCTGGAGATGCTGGGGACTGAACCTGGGACCTTCTCTACCACCTCCCCTCCCAAGAAGGTGTTTCTGCCCCCCTCTACTTCAGCATAGGTGATACCTGCGCTCCGCCCCTCCCCACCTTTTCTCTCTTTTTCACTTGTCATGCAGATGAGCCATGCTGCCTCTAGTAAAGCATTCTTTACACTCTGACTCCTCTAACCCAGTTAGGATCTCCATGGATCTATCTGGCATCTTTCACCCCTTACTCTTTATTTGGCCTTATGTTCCTACCACGTCTGCCTCCCCTTATTGATGTAACCACATATCTGCCAATCCAGTCTGAATATTCTCTCTTTTTGAAATAAATAGCTTATTCTATTATTCTGATTTCTAGTTTGTCTGTCACTTTTTCCTCAATTACTGTGACATTACACCATGACTTTTCATTAAAGATCCTCAGATACATGTGCATAGCTCATCATGTGTGGATGAGGACTCAAATCTTTCCTAAATCAAAAAGTAAATTTGAATGGCCACATTAAAAGAGGAGCTGGGGCGGGGGGAAGCCCTTAAAGCCTCATCTAGAAGCAGCCATGTATGGTTTTTCATGTGCTTAAAAAGGCATGCTTAAAGTGACAAAAAAGCAGCAACAGGACTCCAACCCAGGAACATGGATCAGGACCCAGTACCACTGGGGACAAAAAGCACCAGAGAGAGGATTTTCAGCAGTAAACTGGTATGACACCAGGATCTGGAATGGGAGCATGTTGCTGGCCGGGGCCCTCTGGCTGACTGAAGAGCACTATGTTTAAAAATGTGTTTAATGTCATATGTAAGTTGACCCTGACTCTACCATCCTGTATCCTAGCATAGCGTCATACATAAAAGCCCAACCTGGTGCTTTCCAGATGTTTTGGACTGAATTCCTACCAGTCCCGGGCAGCATGGCCAATGGTCAAGAATGCTAGGAATTGTAGTCCAAAATATCCAGGAAGCACCAGGTTTGGGAAAGCAAGTCTAGCAGATTTACTAGAAAGAGGAGGGGCTTTCTCTTTTGTTCTGGAACAGCTGCTTGACTTGTGGCATCGTGGGTAGAGAGAACCAATTGTGGGGTTCTTTGGACACCAGCTTCCAACAGAATCCTATGCATATTTTTCTCAGACATAAGTCTCACTGTACTCAGTGGGGCCTACTCCTAGGTAACTGAGATTGGATTACAGTGTTAAAGTTGTTGTGAGCATAGAAGAGAGAAGACTGCAGCTTTCACCCCTCCATGTGTTCGCTATGAAATATCCTACGCATGTGCAAACCGTATGTTCATGACCACATGACTGTCGAACCTTAAATAGGAAGAAGGTCCCCTGTATGCGTGGACAGTTCCTATGGTCAATTAAAAATAAAACCCATATCATCTATGACCTACTTCTAGATGAGGAGGCTGACCTGGCATGTTTCTCAGAGACCTGGCTGGGAGATGACAGTGGTCCAACATGGGCTCAGGCCCTCCCAGCTGGGTACTGTGTTAGTGAGCAGGTGAGGGAAAGTGGGCGGTGGCAGAGTAGCTCTGGTCTATAAGGATAATCTCAACTTGACCAGACTTCCAGTTCGTGAATTGAATCACATCGAGTGTGTGTACCTGTGTCTGAAGACCAGGGATAGACTAGGGATTCTGTTAGTGTACCGGCCACCCCGCTGCCTAGCAGACTCCCTAGCTGAGCTCACAGACCTGGTCTCGGAGCTGGTGTTGGAGTTACCCCGGCTTTTGGTCCTGGGTGACTTCAACATCCGATTTGAGGGCAGTCTGTCTGGTGCAGCTCGGGAGTTCATGGCATCCATGACAAACATGGGCCTATCCCAACTGGTCTCTGGACCCACACATTCAGCAGGTCACACCCTCAATGCTGTTTTCAGTTCTGAACAGACAGATCTGTGGGCAGAGGTGCTAAATATTTCTGCATTGTCACGGACAGATCGTTCTCTGGTCAAGGTTAGTATCATGTCTACTATCTGCCCCTGCAGGGGTGGCAGACCTATTAAGATGGTCTTCCCTCAAAGGCTGATGGATCCTCTTGGACTCCGGAAAGCCCTAGAGGGTTCTATGGCTGGTATCGTCGACAATTCTGTTGAAGCCCTGGTTAACAGATGGAATCAAGACCTGACTAGGGCTATTGACATGATCACTGCCAAACGTCCTCTCCGGTCTGCTTCTAATTGGGCACCCTGGTATACAGAAGATCTCAGGGAGCTGAAGTGGCAAGGACGATGACTGGAGCATCGATGGTGGAAAACTCGACTTATATCTGACAAGACACGACATAGAGAACATCTTCGTTCCTATGGGGTGGCAATACGTTCAGCGAAGAAAGCTTTCTTCTCTGCCCGCATTGCGTCTGCGAATTGGCATCCAGCTGAACTGTTCAGGGTGGTGAGGGGTCTAACGCAGACATCTTCCCACCTGAACCCAGCTTTAGAGCCTTCTGTAATTTGCTGTGATGCTTTTAATGATCATTTCACAGATAAAATCTTTCGGATAAGGGCAGACTTAGACGCACTCATTATAACAGAAGTTGACAATGGAATGTCCAGCAACTCCGCATGTAGGATTACACTGGATCAGTTTCAGTTGGTGAGTACCGAGGACGTGGACAAGCTGCTTGGACGAGTGAGAAAAATGACTTGCTGGTCGCCAAGGGAGGAGATGCAGTTAGATCACAATTACAACATATTATTTATGCATCTCTCAGGGAGGGTATTTTTCAATCATGCTTAAAAGAAGCAGTGGTACAACCACTTCTAAAAAAGCCCTCCCTGGACCCCCTGGATCTTAATAATTATAGACCAATATCAAATCTACCATTTTGGGGTAAGGTGATCAAGAGGGCGGTTGCAAACCAACTCCAAGTAGTTTTGGATGACACAGATTATCTAGACCCATTTCAAACTGGCTTCAGAGCAGTATACGGAGTTGAGACAGCTATGGTCACCTTAGCGGATGATCTAAGCCCGAGTATTGACAGGGGGAGTGTGTCTCTGCTGGTACTTTTGGACCTCTCAGTGGCTTTTGATACCATCGACCATGGTATCCTTCTGGATCGCCTGAGGGGATTGGGAATCTGGGGCACTGTGCTTCAATGGTTCCGGTCCTACCCCTTGGGCAGGTTCCAGATGGTGATGCTTGGGGAGAGCGGCTCCTCAAAGGAGCTGCTGTGTGGTGTACCACAAGGTGCCATCCTTTCCCCAGTGCTATTTAATATTTACATGAAACCACTGGGAGAGATCATCTGGAGGCATGGGGCAGGGTGCTATCAGTATGTTGATGACACCCAAATATATTTCTCTGTGCCTTCGACAACAGCGTCAGCTAAGGATAGTGTGTCTCCTCTGAATGAATGCTTAGAGTTGGTAATGGGCTAGATGAGGAAAAACAAACTGAAGCTGAATCCAGACAAGACGGAGGTGCTCGCTGTCAAAGGCTGCAACCTGGGTTTGGAGGTGTGTCAACCGGTTCTGGATGGGGTTATACTCCCCCTGAAAGACTGTGTTTGCAGCTTGGGGGTGCTTCTGGGTCCGTTGCTCCAAATGACAGCCCAGATAGATGTGACGGCCAGGAGTGCCTACTATCAGCTTCGGCTGATATGCCAACTGCACCCCTTCCTAGAGTTAGAAGACCTAAAGATGGTAGTGCACTCACTGGTAACTTCAAGGCTCGACTTCTGCAATGCACTCTACATAGGGCTACCTTTGTGCCTAGTCCGAAAACTTCAACTAGTTCAAAATATGGCAACCAGGCTGGTCAATGGTACACCTAGGGGTGACCACATTACACCAGTTTTAAAATCTCTTCACTAGCCAATTAGTTTCCGAGCAAAGTATAAAGTGTTGGTTATCACCTTTAAAGCCCTACATGGTTTGGGTCCAGGCTATCTGCGGGATCGCCTTCTCCCGTACAATCCACCCCGCACACTCAGGTCCTCTGGGAAAAATCTACTTCAGCTAGCAAAAACGAGATTAACAACTGTTACCCAGAGGACCTTCTCTTCTGCTGCTCCCAGACTGTGGAATGGCCTGCCGGAGGAGACTCATCAACTTAACAGTCTACTAGCGTTCAAGAAAGCTATAAAAACTGATCTCTTCTGGTAGGCCTATCCAGTGGAATTTTAAGATGTTTTAAAAATGTTTTTAGGATGTTTTTAACAATGTATATTATGTATATTATGTTTTAATTGAGTATTAAGTATTTTATTGTTGATTGTTGTTCCCCACCTCGATCAAAATGGAGAGGTGGGCAAGAAATATGATGATGATGATGATGCTCCAGTGGAGAAGAAGCTCCTCTTCCATGAGGCAACCTGCAGACATCTATGGGGTAGGATCAGGGGCACAACCTCACTTCCCCTCCATGCCTGTTCAGGCAAATGTGCTAAGGACACATGATGACTCACCGGAGCCCTTGAGATCAGGCAGAAAAGCAATATAAGTAGAGGCAATGCTTGGGGCTGTTTATCCCATTGTTTGTGCCCATCTGCTTATAAACAATATGAAACAGAAAAGAGAAATGGTGGCCATAACTTAGAAAGCACATTGAGGCACACCCCAGGGACTGCAGTGGTGTTTCTGTGAAGAGCAGCCCTCTCCATTCCCCATTGCAAACTGCTTTTGAAACATCCCCAAGTTTCAACCGTGCTTTGCCATGTGGTACTGAATGCACTATATTCAAAAGGAAAGGGCCACGTGTGTGTGTGTGTGGATGATCCTGGCTTGTTAAAGGCTCCTGCAAGCTGCCAACCACATGGATGTTCCTGAGGCAGAGTGGAGAGGAAGCTCATTTACCTTCTGAGTCCTTCTTATAGAAGACGCCATGTGGATGGATGGTGAATGGCCGCCTGGCAAAGTTTTTCAGGTGTACGATGATGGTGTCACTGACTTCAGCTCTTATGATGGGCCCAAGGAATCCGAGCCAGTCAGGTTTGGGTACTTCTGACGTGTACGTGGAATCGGAGTATTGCTTATAGACAGATTTCCTGTAGACGCTGCCTATTCTGTCCTTGGCAGGCTGGAGGAATCTAGAGGCTACCCTGAAAAGGAGGGGAGAAGAACAGTAACAGCATCAGGTCTCACCTATATCCATGCTGGTGCCTAATCCTAGTGCCTGGATGCTGAACGTCCTTTGGAGCTTTTCTTATGCTATTTGTATGTCTGTTTTTAATGCAGGGCAGGAAGCAGAATGGAATCATTTCAAAAGAGAACTTACACTCCAAATCAGCCCTCCCCAACTGGGTTCCTTCCAGAGGTATTGAACTCCAACTCCCATCATTCCCAGTCCACATGGCCAATCTGGTTGTGCACGATGGAAAACAGGCTAGGCCAGATTCAGGATGGGTGAGAATTTCATTTCTTTTCATTTTTGAGCAGAAATTACAAAATTTGCCAATTCCTCAATCTTGAGGAAGGAGAGATTAAAAAATTTTAATCACAGAGAGATTAAAAAAAAAACCACAATGTGAGAAAAACCTGAAACTGACAGACTCCTCCAATCGGGCCGAGAGCACTGACTGCTAAGTATTTTAAAGTCTGGGTTCAAATCGCTGTGCACTCATCCACGCTTGTGGTGATGAACTGGAGTTGCCACTTCTAATTTCTGACAGGGCCTTCAACTTTAGCAGCTTCACGGCAGGCAGGCACATCATGGTTTTCTCCGTGTGCCTATTTAATTTGCCTGGCAGATGGCCGAGGAAGATTTTGTTTCAGTTTATCTTTGATAAGAATTAGCAAATGTCTCTGTATTTGAGGTGGAAAGAATTTTAAGATTTTAAAAGTTTAAATGCAGGAAAAAAGCAAAATTGACAGATTCGTTCAACCTTAGACCTGATTGGACCGTTGGTTTGATTCAGCACAGAAGTCCTTATGTTTTTAATCCCATGCATGCTTAAAATTACAATCCCCACTGAACTTGGAAGGGCATCAGACCCGTCTGCATGACTGTCAGACGGGGATCCCAAGATAAATGCAGCCCATCAGCCATGTATGATGGCCCACCAGGAGCTTCATGGACCGCCTGCTTTTGTTGCTTGCCTAGAATTGCAAAAACGTGGGAGAAGCGCTGGCAAGGATTTGACAGGGAAATAGCAAGACTTGTGTGTCACAAAACAGAAGAGAAAATAAAAGTTTTCAGGTGCCTTAAAATGCTTTTCATTCTGCCCAAAATGTTTAGGAAATTTTATAGACACTTGCAGGAATCCAACCTAAAGCATACCTGACAGATGGCTGTCCAGCTGCCCCTTGAATGCCTCTAGGGTGGGAGAGCCCACCACCTCCCTAGGTAACTGGTTCCATTGTCATACTGCTCTAACACTCAGGAAGTTTTTCCTGATGTCCAGCCAGAATCTGGCTTCCTGTAACTTGAGCCCATTAGTCTGTGTCCTGAACTCTGGGATGATCGAGAAGAGATCCTGGCCCTCCTCTGTGTGACAACCTTTCAAGTATTTGAAGAGTGCTGTCATGTCTCCCCTCAATCTTCTCTTCTCTAGGCTAAACTTGCCCAGTTCTTTCAGTTTCTCTTCATAGGGCTTTGTTTCCAGAACCCTGACCACCCTCACAACTTCAATTCGTACCTTCCTCACTGCCATTTCTGCCTCTTTTATTGATTTCTACTGAGTATGAGAAAGCATTTTTATCCTTGTCAAGTTTAATGGCAGCATTTCTTGAAGTAGGAGATAGTAGGACTTGGACTGGTTTTATGTCCACCCCATCCATCCTTGCATGGCTTTTAAATTGCCCCTTAATGAGTCAGTTGCTGTTGTATTCTGGCACTGGAGTAGCTATTACTTTGTTCACCTCCCCACCCCCACCCCCATTTTATTCTTGTAAAATAGTGCTGTTTCACAACAGATAGTATGAACGGATGACATTTCCAGATTAAACTACTAGTGTGGAAGCAACCTGCAGCATAATGAATTCTCAAGTAAAGTGGATTATAGGCAATATGCGTTACAGCTCTCCAGGCAACACAAACAGTTCTGGAGAAACCTCACCACTGCCACTACCTTGTCTGCCCACCAGCCATTGCTGTCTGAGGTGGCTGACTCTCTCTGGATAATGCTAGGTCTGGTCCTGCTGCTCTTTTATTCAGTTAGATGTGAATAAAAGCAGAAGAGCAGCAAAATATATCAACTACAGTCAACCAAGTTATTTTAAACATATACAATACGTGGAGAGTTAAATTCTTAATTGTACTAGCAAGTGACAAAAGCAACAACTTAAGGGAACTATTTCTTTAAGACCATGTTTCTTCCAGGTGGATGGCTCCTAATAATGCCAGACAAAAATAATTACATCTTTTCCTCCTCAATAGATTATTTTATGGAAGGAAAAAAGTTGGAAGTGGTAGGAAAACACAGCCTAAAATTCCCTGAATGAGACAGGGCAATTGCCTGATAAAGGACCTGTCTGGACACACCCTAGGAGACATTTAATGCTTTTCAGTTCTGTCTTAGAGCAGAAACATGCTAACCTACATTTCTGTGGGCTATTCCATACGGTCCACCAAAGGCAAGAATGCACATTCTGAATTGCTTAAAGGTTATGTTTAGTAGATGCTGAATGTACTCCTGTTGCTGAGAAACATCAGAAGTGCCTTTCCGAAACCAGATAGGTCCCACCTACTTCAGTGACTTTTGCAAGAATACTAGTAACCACCAAGGGATTCTGGGGAATTCAGCAGAAATTGGCCAGTGACTGAGCAATTGGTGACCCCCTTGCCCTGCAGTGTGAAAATACCAATGGAAACATCCGCTTCTACTCTGGCAGTGATCTATGTGACCTCGGCCTATCATTAACTGCTTTTATCAAAGTTAAAACACTCATTAGAAATCCTAAGTCCATGCAAGCAGTGGTGTGTTTTTATTGCTATTTACAGGTGAGAGGTGAATCTGTATACAAACATTAATGAGTCAGACCCTGGAGCAGGCTGAGCATTTCTCTCTGTGTGTGTATGTAGATTGCTAATGAACCCAGACAGAAAAAAGAGGCAAACCAATCATTTATCCTTGTCAGTGAGAAATGGGGGGGGGGGGGGCAGATGGAATGGTGGACTGGACTGCTCAGTGGCAGAGAGCCTGTTTTGTATTCAGAAGGTCCCAGGTTCAATCATTGGCTTCTCCAGATAGGGCTGGGAAAGAATCCTGCCTGGATCCCTGGAGAGCTATTGCTGCCACTAAAGGACAAATTAATTTGTTTTTAGCAGCTGAAGGGGCGCCCAAATGAGATTGGGACCACAGTGAGCAGAGTTTAACCTTTTCCACTGCACTGTTTCCCCAATTAAAGCCACCCACTTACCTGTAGCTGTTATTTGTCCACAGAGAAAAACAACAGGTACCCACATGGTATGAACAATGTCAAACCAACCCACCCACCCTGACAAACACACAAGGCAAATAGCCAATTGGGATGGGGATTTTAATCAGGAAGATGTTACGAGGAAAGGCTTCACACCTCTACCTAGCACTGTGGCCCAATTCCTATCCCCCCACCCCGAGGCTCAAAATAAACCAGGGATGGGCAACACACAGCCCATGAGCCCCCTATCACCATCCCCCTCACCAGTGCAACCATTAAGCAGCAAAAATTGGAGGGTGGGTGAAATGGTGCTCTGTAACGTCTACAGAGTATTCTTATTGAGCTAAGTTTAACTCTTTAAGAGCTCTAGTTGCAATGGAATGCTAAAACTGTCAAATTCAACCCTTTCTGACACCTTTCTTCATGCAGTGCCCCTTGGATGAGGTGGCATCCCACAGAGCACAGCCTGTGGGGGTGGGGGTGGCCCCAAGACCCCTCACCCTGAGATAAACACAAGCCCACCCCGGATGTAAACACAAACAAACAAAATCTCATGGGGGGATTCTAATCACAGGTCTCCACATCACATCTGAGATCATGAGCAAGCACTCTCTGAACACTCAAATTGTGGTACTTATTGGAACAGAAGAGTTTAGGTCCCGGATATAGAACTGAATAATATAATTGGTTCATATGAGCTAGCCCATTCCCCTGCAATAGGCAATAAATATTTTGCAGGTTACATGATCACTGTGTGGACACTCTCCTGTTCTTTAGATAGAAAAGGTTAACCATTAAGCCAGCAAATATCAGACATATGTCAATAATATATAATCCATTTGGATAATTAGCCTCCACTTTTGTATGTACATGCAACGCTGCAGTCAAACTGGATTAGGTTGGGTCCTGGGAACAGAGAAATGAAACTCACAGGTCATTTGTGATGTTTTGTCCCGTGACTGTGTTCTTCCCCAAGGGAGCATAGTTCCATTCCACTTCACAGATACCCAGATAGTACACTCTCGTGGCGCCTTCTGCCAAAACAAGTATGAGGAAGTGGATGCAGAGTGTAGTGTGCAACATTTGCTGATAGGATGCCATCTCAGCAGTTAGACGGTCTGCTCAGGAGTCAAGGTCTTCAGAAAGGGAAGAAATTTTAAAAAGTGTTGTGTGAGTCATCAGAACAAGAAGTAACATTGTACCGACACAGACCATTGGTCCCTGTAGTTCAGTATTGTGAATGTAGAAAATACTGGGCAGTTCACAAAAATTAAAACCACAAAATACAGCGTAAAATACAATATAAAATATAATGGTTTATACTGCAGTATATAAGTGCAACCAGAGCAAAACCTCAGAGCAATGCAGAGATTAAAAATGCAATCACAGTTTTAAAACAGCAGAACTAAAAGATTGGAATGCTAAAAACTAGGGCTGTGCTCTGCTCTGATTTGGATCCCCGAATCAGGAGCACAGTGACCTGACCCGCCTCCGCTAAGGGCGGATCCGAATCGCGTCAGAGGAGCTACGGATTGAGGCGAAGCGGATCGCTCCACTGCGGATCGCTTCATCTCGATCCAGAGTTCCAAATGCAGGTAAGTAGGTGGGGAGGGGGGCTTACCTGGTGCCGCCACCGCAGTCCATGTGGCTACGGTGGAGGAGCCAGGTAAGGGGTGAGGGGGGCTTACCTGCCTCCGTCACAGTCCAGCAGTGGCTTCAACTGAGGCCCAGGTAAGTGGGGGGTGAGGGAGGGGGGCTTACCTGCCTCTGCCATCTGCCACCACTACAGTCCATGCGGCGGAGGATGGCGGAGCCAGGTAAGGGGGAGGGGGCTTATTCAGCACCTCTGTCCACCGCAGAGGCAAGTAAGTGGGGAAGGGGGGGCAAAATGGGGCCCAAATATCGATCTGGTCCTCTGGATCTTGCTCCGGATCCAATTCCGGAGCAGATTGGGGGAGGTTCAGATCGACCCGAACCAGTTCAGGCCTGATCTGGAAGGTCTGGATCAGGTTCCAAAGCAGTTCAGGTAGGGTGTGCACAGCCCTAGTGTCAACGTTGGTCTTGGGGTTTTATGCCCCCAATGATCATAAAGCGGAATTCTACAAGAAATTGATTACCAGTCTTTCTGATTTATCCTATGATAATTGGTGTTTGATGGGGAACTGGAATGGAGTTATTTTACCACAAATAGATAGAACATCAGGGGAAAAGATCCAAAGTCATCAAGGCAAACTCCCTAAAAGTTTTTTTTGACCTGATGGACAATCCAGGGTTAGTAGATGCATGGAGGCATAGAAATGGCAACTCAAATGAATATACCTATTTTTCAGAAAGGCACAAGTCCTTCTCAAGAATAGACATGATTTTGACAACTAAAGCATTTCTTACAGAAGTCAGCAAAATAGAAATCTTACCTAAATCTTTTTCAGACCACAACCCTTTATCTACGCTGTATAGGAGAAAACATTTAGATGGAGATTAAACGAAACCATAAAAGTATGGTGGACAGCAGTAAAAGAAAACTGAAAGAATATTTTGAATTGAATCTGAATGAGGGAACAGATATTCGAATGGTCGGATGCAAGTAAGGATTATATGAGAGGACATTTTGATCAACAAAATAGCCAACTGAAGAGGAAAAGGGAAGAGAAAATATAAAACATTTTGAATGAGATCAAAAGAAGAGAAGAAGACCTAAGACAAATGTCTGGAAAGGCCAGCATTCTTCAACAAATTAAAATGCTTCAACAACAACTATAAATGTTAACAATACAGGATACCGGGGGGGGGGGGGAATATGTGAAGCAAAGAAGTTTTGAATCAGCAAAGAAGCCAGGAAAATGGCTGGCTTATAAATTGAGAAAAGAAAGAGAAAACAATATTAAAAATAAAAGAGAGCGGAAGAGAATTAACATTTGATAAAGCAATACAAAGAGTTTTTTATCAATATTATTTGAACCTACAAAGGACAGGATTTAATGAATACATCGAAAAACAAAAATTACCGAAAATTACAAAGGAACAAAAACAAATGATGAATGGACTTTTAACAACAGCTGAGATGGTGGTGGCGATAAGAAAGATCAAATTGGGGAAATCTCCAGGACCGGATGGACTGTCAGGTTTATATTATAAGATTATATATATATATATATATATATATATATATATATATATATATACACACACACACACACTTTATTAAACTCTATTTAACAAAGCAGTTAAAAAAGTTAAAAATATATATAAAAACATACAAGTCAGACAACATTTCTAATAAATCTAATAAATAATATATATAGGTTTATATTATAAGATACTTGAGGATGAACTTTTACAACCATTACAGTCCACAATGAACTCTATTTTGAGCAGCAGGGAGACATCTGATACTTGAAAGGTGGCTTATATAATGCTTATACCAAAAGAGGGACAGGACCTGACTTTGACAAAGAATTATAGACCAACAACACTACTAAATAATGATTATAAGCTATTTACAGCAATTTTGGCAGAAAGACTCAGGAAAGTTCTACAAGAATTTATACATGAGGACTGAAGTGGCTTTTTACCCAAGAGGCAGTTGAGAGACAATGTAAGAACGGTTTTAAATGTGGTGGAATATTTGGAAAAACATCCAGAAAAACAGGCTGCTCTGATTTTCCTGGATGCAGAGAAAGTGTTTGACAATCTTAATTGGATTTTTTTTATTTAGAACTCTAGAAGAATTGGACTTTGGAGTAAACTTTATAAAGTGGGTGAAATCTATTTACACATCTCAGAAAGCGCAAATAATTATTAATGGCGATGTGTCCAAACTAGGGCTGTGCACTGACTCAGATTGTAATTCCAAATCCGAAGCAGATCAGGGTGATTTGGACCTCCGAATCACTGATCTGAGGTGGTTTCGGGGATCTCCAGATCGATCCAAAGCAGTTCGGATGAATCCAAGTTGAATCGGATCAATTCAGAGATTCGGACAACATTTTAGGCCAAACTGCATTTTTTTCCAATGGGGGAAAAAAACACCTATTACTTTTTTATTTTTTAACATAGAAACTTGAAACTTGGGGAACTTAGAGATGGCCTTGTGTATGTCATGAGTGTTAATTTTCAGACAAATATGTTCAGCTGTTCTGTTGCTATTAATTTTAAAAAAAAACTTAAAAATTGAGGTAGGCCTATCCAGTGGAATTTTTAAGATGTTTTTAGAATGTTTTTTAGGATGTTTTAACACTGGATATTATGTTTTAATTCAGTTTTATGTATTTTACTGTTTACTGTTGTTCCCCACCTCGATTGAAATGGAGAGGCGGGTAAGTAATACATTTTTTATTTTTATTGTTGTTGTTGTTAAAAAGGGAGGAGGAGGAGTTTTTTGGAGGGTGATTGACAGCTTTACCTGCCAATCTTCCTGAAGCCTCTAGCACTATATCCCCCAATCCTGCTCAAGTGTCCAGCAGCCACCAATCACAATGGTGGAGGAGGGTTTAATGAGGGAGAGATCAGCGGAGATCTTTCATCCTTGTGTCTTTGTGGGTAGAGACTTAGAAGGAGGAAGACTAGTTTTGCAGCTCTGTGTTTTGTTGTTGCGTTTAGCAGGTGTTTGGCGGATTTATTATTATTATTATTATTATTATTATTTATTTATATAGCACCATCAATGTACATGGTGCTGTACAGAGTAAAACAGTAAATAGCAAGACTCTGCCGCATAGGCTTACAATCTAAGAAGTGTCTGGCCATCGCTTGGGTTATGGACAAGGTCAAGCCGTGCGTGTGGAGATGGTGGTTCATCTGGCAAGTGGGTCATCGGGCGCTGTTGTGGCTGCAACCCATGGAAAGCCACAACCAACTTTTGCAGCAGTGGTCGTGGCGGATCCGGAGCTTCAACATAAAGATCCAGCATGTAGCAGGTCAAGAAAACACCAGCGCGGACAGACTGTCTCGCCAGGAATCGTCCAGTTCACCAGTAAAGTGAGACTTTGTTGTGGACATTGTGATGTTCCAGGACTTTAAAATTGGAGCCAAAAAGTGGACTAATAAAAATGTGGTTCTTTTAGTGTTTGTTTAACCATTTTATTTCCCCAAACCCTATGTACAGGTCCAGGTATTAAACCAGCCCCATACTCGGGTTTTTTAAAAAAGGGGGGGGGAATATGTGGCATTACACCCCACAAGTCAATTCCAAATGTATGTCTGCGGTTTGTAAGTCTGTGGTTTTAGAATGTTGGCCTGAGTGGGCGGAGTTAGAATGTCTGGGGACGGGGAGGAGTGATATATAAGGGAAGGACTGAAGGGATTGAGAAAACTTTTCAGGGGGACTTGTTAGGTACTCTTAGAGTGTTAGTGCTCTCTGTGTTTATGGAACTTAAGTTCTGGGAAATTTGAGGGTTAGTGTAGTAAGTAGTGTCTTTAGAGTGTGGTGTGCACGTAGTTAATGTATATCTATCAATACTGATAATAAAGAAAGTTCAAGAGTGATTGTGTGAGAAAAAGGAAAGCGCGTATGTGAATGAGTGACAGGATTGTATGAAAGGTTTCAAAAAGGTTTTTAAATGTTGTTATTTGAAACAAAGCTTGTGAACTTTTAAAAATAAACTTTGTTTTGTTTTTAAACTACCACAAAAATCCCACGTGTCTGTTTGGCATTTATCATCTTAAGTTTACACATTTAATACCCACTCTGACAGTCATTCACCTCAGCAGATATAACTCACAGTGCATTATTATATATATTAAAATCCCCTCTCCAATTTAAACCCCTTTCTCCACATAGTTTGGAGGAAGGTGGGTTTTATCCCTCGCCTCAGGCGTATCAAGCAGTGGTGCTTGGCTTGAGCAGGGAGTAGCCTCGGCTGGGTCTGGTGTTCAGAGCCTGTGTCGTGGCAGAGCTCACCCCACCCCGCCGGCTGTTGCTGCAGCGGACGACACAGGCCCTGCTCCAGAAGCCCACCCACTGACAAACATGCAGAGATGTGCCTGGCTTCACAACAAGTGCAAAGCAGACCGGCTGCAGGTGGTGAAGGATCCGGTCACAGCCACAGAGGCCACCAGAGGGAGAATCCACAACCTTCTCACACGCATGGCTGCCGAGACCAGACACACCAAGGAGTGTGTCCTCACTTGTGGGCAATGCACACAGCCACTGAAGTCATGCAGGGATGCGCTCAGGCCATAAGGGAGTCGGGGGAGGCTGTGCCACGACTGAGGCCATGTCCACCACCAACACCATCCTCAAAAGAGGCATACGTGAGTGCACAGCTGCCACTGACCACCAAACGGAAGCCATCCGGGCATTAGCACTGGCCTTCCGAGGAGCCCAGCAGGTGCCTGCATCCACCTGCTGGCCAGGCATATGGGGCCTAGCTCCTGTGGCACCAGGGCCCTCTGGGATGGCATGGGGAGATGGTGAAGATGGTGCCCACCACTGCTCCAGAAGCCTGACAAAGCGTGCCCGCACCATACTACTTGGCTTGGATGAGGAGGGTGCGCAAGGGCCTGGGGGCAACGTTCCACATGAGGTGGAGCAGGCAGCCTATGACCTCTCCCCCCTTCAGCCGAGGTGTATCTCCCCCACCCCTATTGTGACAGGAGGCCCCTACCTCCTGCCATTGTCGTAGCGATGCCTTCTCTGCAGCGCAGCTGCATGGTCAAGGGTGAAGCAGTCCACCAGTTCCGCGACAACGTTGCTTCTGCCAGCAATGTCTCATGAGGGCCCCTCGTTTCCCTCATTCTGCCTTCAGCCCCTCGAGATGCCTTCAGTGCCCTCCCATTCAGGATGGGCCCAACAAGCCCAGCCCACTCTTCATAATTATTATTATTATTATTTATTTATAAGCAGCTGCGGGGCCACCCCAGGCTCCTGCAGCCACAAAGTTCGTGTGTGGACAGGTGGGCGGAGGGTGGCATGGACAGGTAGCCTGCTGTTGCTCCTCTCCTCTCCCCCTTCTCTTATCCCCCCTGACAGTGAAGTCTGCTGAGCGTCACCTTCCTCAGCAGCCTGCAGCTGGAGCGCCACCTGTGCTCTGTGCACGACTTCCTGGCTGCTGTTGAGTGCCGCCTGAGACGCTTGGAGTGCATTGTGTGGCGGTGCCACCTTTCAATCCCCCCAATTCCTCAAACAGCCCCAGCGGAGTGACCCAGCAGCCCCACCCCATCTTCTCCATGGAACACGGACCTTTCCCCCCTCCCCCTCCCCCTCCCCTCTTGGGCAGCTGTGGAGCAGACATAACAGCCTGTCCTTAGAGCCTTGTTCCCAGGCTGTGATTCTGGCTACTCCCACCCCTCCTGTTTGCTAGCAGCCTGCCCCTCAGCAGCCATGCCCACTGCTGCTCTCCAGTCATTCTCCATCCCCATGGCCATAGAAGAGCTTTGAAAGTGGCCAGAAGGAAAACTGCCACAACTGCCATGGAAGCTGTCATCCTGGCGGTGGTGGTAGTGGATGAAGAGGAGGATGTCCTCCATGCCAGAGGGCAGCGTCTGGGCACCTTTCTGCCCGGTTTTTTCCTGTTTGCCCATGCTGGGGGCCCATCAGCCAGTCCTCCTGGCTCTGCGGCGGCAGGGCTCCTGGACATCCTGCAGCCCTTGCTGCCTGTCCAAGGCAGGGCCAGTGCAACTGAAAAGATGGTGGCCAGGAGCATGGCCATGGATTTCTTGAACAGGATTCAGATGCTGGCGACAGCTGAGGACCTGTTGGTGCAGCACAATGTGGTCCGCTGCTGAGAGCTGGACAGACCTCTGCCAGGGATGTTTTGAAGGGGATTCCTGCCTTGAGCAGGGAGTTGGACTTGGTGGCCTTAGAGGCCCCTTCCAACTCTACTATTCTGATTTTATGGTTCTATGACTGTGGAGTAAAAAAACATCTGTACTAGGTTCATTTAGTAAGAAGAATTCTCATCTACCCTCAGTAGTTCTGGCTCTGGGTGTCCTTTTACAGCAAGCACATTACCTTGGACCTGATTATGGATCGATCAAGCATGCATAGGTTCCCCTACTTTCCACCCCCCATACTTTCACAGTACCAGTCCCAAGCCTGCTTCCTTGTAGTGGAAAGTAAACCCAACTCTGCTAATGAAGCCCATACTGCATAGCACACACAAAGCACAGTGCTTTCCCACAGTGCTCATTGGAGCTGTAATGTCTGACACACCTTTGAATAAAAGGCATTCCCTGACCCCACCTGGCTGTCTCCATAATGGGGCAACATGCATCTTGCCACAAATGGTTAAATTAAGCAATAATGAGATACACAGAGAAGAAACATGTAAAATGCCACTTTGCTTCTTTCCAGCGGTGCAGAGTACAATACAAAACCCTTAAGGTATTTGTAAAAGCAAATGGGGCCCTCTTGTAGAATGAACACTTCTTATCAAGGAGAGCCGTTGAGAGGTTTTGAGAGCCACCTCCCCCAGAAATCACTCCCTTCCCCTCCTGATCCGCCCTGCGCTATACCTTGTGCCACCCACCACCCACCCCTAGCATTTTGGCATCCCTCTCCAAAACCTCAGGACATTTTCCAGCAGGCCCAACCCCTCCATTTCAGAACCATTGCTATATTTCATGATCTACACCCCAATCCTTTGCATGTTAAACTTTACCTGGAAGTCACTCGTTTATACTCGGGTTATGTGTGCCTGGGTTTGCAGCCTTATTAGCAACCCTTTCTATAGCTAACCAAAAAAATATTCAATTAAATTAATGGAAGATCGATTGATCTCTTACTTTGATGAAGAGGAGAGCTGGTTAGAAGCAAGTACAACGAGAGTTCCAGCAGCTGAAGTTCCAAAGAAACCATTAGAGTGCTACAGAAGCCAAGAGGGGGCAAAGTCTAGCACTAGGTCATAAAACCAGCAGATGTCTGGTTTTGTGTGTTGGCTTGTTTGCAATGCATCAGGAATGCACTAGAAGGAATAACGCTTTGTTAGTAGATTGGCAGGTGCACGAAGCAGGAGCACTGTGGAAAAGCCCGACACAGATCAATTGGCCATATTACTCATTAGCATATCCATGTACCTGCATTTGTTTCACTTTCAGCTTTAAAAGGCAAGGACAAAATGGCCGTTGTTTCACTCCTGATGAATTATGATTGTATAGTCCTTTATGGCTCGGAGGGGGAAATGATAATATAGGGTGACCATATGACCGGATTTGTCCAGGATTTTGGTGACAAATCCGGGAGGGGGAGGGGAAATCTGGATTTTCCCAATCTTCCCCAACCAAAGAGCAGCTCTAATGAGAATTAACAAAAATGCTTATAACTGTCATTTTTAAAGATAAAGACATGAAACTTGGCACGATGGTAGCTCTTAGGAAGGGCTTTAGTCATACCAAATTTGAAACAGATCCATTCATCCATTGATTTTTTAGGAATTTTTTAATAATTGAGGTTTTAAAATTATTATTTTTAAAATCGTCATTTTTAACGATAAAGAGATGAAACTTCGCACCATGATAGGTTTTAGGTAGAGCTTTAGTCATATCAAATTTGAAACAGATCTGTTCATCCATTGATTTTTTAGGAATTTTTTAATAATTGAGGTTTTAAAATTATTATTTTTAAAATTGTCATTTTTAAAGATAAAGAGATGAAACTTCGCACCATGATAGGTTTTAGATAGAGCTTTAGCCATACCAAATTTGAAACAGATCCGTTCATCCATTGATTTTTTAGGAATTTTTTAATAATTGAGGTTTTAAAATTATTTTGTAGAACAGATTTGTCTTAAATGTGTGCTGTAAAATCAGACATGTGACCAAGGTTATGTTTGGGTGGGCACGCCCCCTTGGGGGCCGACCATGTTATCCTCCTTTTTGGTTTCCAAAATATGGTCACCCTAGATAATAGATTGGTAATAATTAAGTGTGTGATAAGAAAGTATGACAGACTAAGATGGAGTAGACTGTAGAGTTGAAGTTTTCAGGTTTCATGCCAGCCTGGAGGCTTCTTAGCACAGTACATTTGTACCCTTTAAGATGCTTTAAAAGTGCCACCCAATCAGATAACATCTTTTCAGCTGTTTTATGTAGCTTAGCTACAGTGCTGGCAAACAACTGTTCAATCTGTGGGTATTTAAATTAATAGGCATAAACTAAGGGAGAACATGCATACACACTCAAGAGACATTATTGGCTTTTGCTCCTCTATCCATTCTCTTTATAAAGTGCCGTTGTTCACAAAACACAACAGCCCATCGTGGCTTAATTTACCCATTGGGGCTGTCACATCATGCTGGGCAGACATGGGTGTCATTTTTGAATGGAACTCATGGGTGCCCAGCTTGTCATGAGTCCCTGAAGGCAGGGATTGCTTGATGGCAAGGCAACCCTCAAATAATCCATGGCTTATTTCAGGGTTCATTAACCCTCAAAAACTATGACAGCCCCCCACTGGAGGTTAAATATTCAAAATGGCCACCCAGATATGTTGCAGCCCACCATGGCTTAAAGAAGCAACAGTATACTGTGGTGATGGTGGGAACCAGCTCAGTGAATTTCTACAGTGATGTTAAGACAGCTGTTTTCAAATTGAATCTAGGTTCTGATTAACTTGGCCTTGTCTTCCAAAATGGGGAAGACAAATTACTGGGGCGAACATTCCAGAATTGGGGAGGGCACCATCAAGAAAACCACCCTCTGAACCATCCTTGGAAGAGACACCTGGGGAATGATCAATAACAGTAGCATTATGACCCTAAAAATGCTCTACTTGTTATACTTCATAGCACCAACCTAATTCGCTGCATAAGGACCTATCAATTTTCCTAGATGTGGCTACTAGGAGGAGGGCTTTCTCCGCTGTGGCACCCCAGCTGTGGAATGAGCTCCCCAGAGAAGTCCGCCTGGCACCTACACTGTACTCTTTTTGCCGCCAGCTGAAGACCTTTTTATTCTCTCAGTATTTTAACACTTAATTTTAACTTAAATTTAAATTTTACTGTTCTAACTCTGTATTTTAATCTTATATCAATTTTGCTGCATGGTTTTATCCTGGTTGTGTTTTTTATATTGTATTTTGTATTTGTGTTTTTAACCTGTCGGTTGTTTTATTATGGTTTTAATTTTTGTGAACCGCCCAGAGAGCTTCGGCTATTGGGCGGTATAAAAATGTAATAAATAAATAAATAAATAAAAAGTAGATGTTGCAGCAAGATGGCTAAACAGTGGAAGGACTGCACTGATATGGAAATTCAGTATCAAAACATGTGGTATCTAGCCCTAGCTGAGAAGCTGATGGTGTTGTTAAGCAATTTTAGATGCTGGAAGTAATAGTCTTATTGCATCTTAAAATGTATTGCTTCACTTCAAATGGCAGTTATACCTTCCGCACTGCACAGCTGCACTATTCCTGATGCTAGTGCAATTAGATAGATAGATAGATAGATAGATAGATATGATTCCACACATGTGAGGAGGTTCATATTTTTTAAACTCACAAGGTGCAACTCTTTGGATATTTTCAAAGAAAAAACTCCTACAATTCTTCTCAGCATACCCCAGCCAGCTGTGCTAGCTAGGGGATTCTAGGGCAAGGTAGACTTTTTTTCTGTCTAAACATGAATCATATTGTGCCTTTAATTTCACACACAAACTGAGGCAACAGACAATAAGAGTCAATGATTGGAAGAGAGAGTGAGTTTGGGTTACATAATTGCAGCATGGTATGTTCCCAGAACCAATAGAGAGCAGGCTTTATAAAGTGTCTATATATATATATAATCTAGTGTATGTCACAACACAGAGAAAGGCATTTATAATCAAGACCACTTCAATGTTTTAGGGTTGAAGTGGTTTGCAATCCACTGCAATCTCAAACTGCAATCCTCCTCCCTCAACTTCTGCGGCCCTTTTGGGAGAAGACTGAGGCAAAGTAGGAATTGAGCACTTCAGCCTTTTCTTTGTCATCTGTTATCAATTTGCCATCCTCATTAAGCAGTTGAACCACCATTTCTTTCCTCTGTCTTTTTCTACTCACCTATCTGAAGAAAGCCTATCATGTCTCCCTTCAGTCTTCTCTTCTCCAGGCTAAATACACCCAGTTCTTTCAGTCTCTCCTCACAGGGCGAGGACCCCTTGCCTGGCATATGCTCCCTCTCCTCTTCGCTTTTGCGCACGCTCCCTCTCACCCTGCCCCTCATCTTTCTAAAACAAGCCACAATTAATCACCATGCCGAGGCCTCTTGGAAGCAGATCAACCCCTTGTCCCCCCGGTGCTGTCCCAGAACGCAAGTGCTTATAACGGGAGTCCAGCAACTGGGGTGGCAACCTTCCTGTTTAGGGGGGTGCTTGCTCCCCTCCGCCCCCCCACCCCGCGATGCCCCTGATTAGGGCAGATAGGCATTGTTCCAGCAACCATTCTGAAGGAAGTGCTGCTGGACCCTCCTTCCCTCTTCTTCCCTGCCTGAACCCTCCTTAGCCAGGAGGTCCTTTCTCCCCCCCCCGTCCCCCCGCCCCCTTTCTTCTCTCTCCCGATCCTGTTGGGGTCCAGCAGGGCAGGATGGGAGATGAGAAGAGGACCCATACGGACGCGAGGCGCTTGTCTCTCTCTTTCTCCCAAAACTCAGTCTACGCAGGGCTGATTAGGGCAGCAGCCGCGCAGGACGGGAGACGGCCCAACCTGCGGCTCCTGAGTCCTGACCAGAGGAAGGGTTCTGGGGGGACCTCCTGGCAGCAGACGCAGACCTGCTGCCCCCTTCCTGTCATCCCCCATGTGCTCCTTCTTCCCCGCAGCGTGGCTGCTGCTCCCGCCTCATGCAGGAGAGAGCCGGAAAGCGTGCATCCTCCTGGGGAGAGCAGCTGCGCCCACTGCCCGCAGGCCCCTCCCTGCCCCCTGCTTAGGGGGCGCGTGCCCTTGGGCTGCCGCCTTGGGAGGGGCCCGCCCAGAGAGTGCCTTGCTCTTCCCTCCCAAGCAGGTGTTAGGGTAATACCCCCAACCAGAAGGGAGGGAACAGGAAAACCCGACAAGTCCAGATTCAGTGGCCATTCTTTATTGAACTACACCTGTAGGAGGAAACTCACCCTCAACGGATCGAAGACGAGCTTCCCTACCCATCATCCACAACCAAGATCTTTTATAACATTCCATAAATGAAACTAATTCTAACAGCTAACAACACATAATATTGTGACAACTATTATTTATTTACGTATTTATTATATTTATTTGTATCCCGCCTTTTGCCCAATACTGGGCCTCAAGGCGGTATTATAAAGTTTAAAACATACATTTTAAAACATAGGAAAGAAATGTTAAAAAGAAAGTTTAAAACACACAACAAAATTATAAGTCAGTAGGGGGAGAAAACAAAACAAACAAACAAGGGGAAAGGCCCTCTCCTTGGTGTCGCCCCCTTCGGAGGGGACCCGCCCCCAAAGGCGCCTGCCTCTGAAGCTCCCAGTCCCAAAAAGATGTTGCAGCTAGGGGTGAGATGGTTCTGTGGTGGGAGCCTGAGTCTGCTAGGAGGCAGCTGGAAGGCTCCCCAGACTAGGCAAACCCCAAGGCAGAACAACTATGCCCTGTTTATGTAACTTACTGTACCAGATAAGCCCCCCATGCAAGGGCGGTCGAAGCTAACTTTGCTGACCATTGGGGGTGGTTTTCGTGATAACAAGGAGCAAGCGCTGAAGTATCTGGGATAATGGGAACTTGGATCTGGGATCCAAGCCTTCGACGCTGTGTTTTTGGAAACTGCTACATTTGTCGAGCAGACTAAACCCTGCTCTGGGGGTGGTAAGTGCAGGGCAACCTTGAGCAACCGGCCAACTGCATTCTGATGACTCTTTATTAATGAACAGAAGGAAAGGAGGAGGGGTCTGGTGGCAGAGCCCTGAGTGTTTTGTGTACACTTTCCTCCCAGAAAGGGGGTCTTTTGACCACCTTAACGCAGACGAAGAGCGAAAAGGCAGGGAGTGAGAGGGGGGCTGCTTTACCCACCCAACTGCTCCTGCTCCTTGGACCACAAGCAGCAGGGAAAGGGTTAAGAACACTTCGTACTGCAGCTGCGCCCCTTTTAGCAGGTATTCGGCGGCAGCGACGACGTCACAGCCAGTTCCGGACTCCTCCCCCTTCCGAGAAGTGAGGCAAAACAAGGCCGCACGCTCCGCTCAAGAGGGGCGGGGCCTGAGCCTCTGGGCGACCAATGGACGGCCACGACTCCTCACGCAACGTTGCGTAGACCGAGCGACGCCTTCTGACGGGCTTCCCGACGCCGAATCGGGTCGGGGATGGAGAAGGCGGTGGCGGGAGTCGCGGCCGCCGTGGCGACGGCAGGTCCCGGCGCGTCGCCGGTGCCGGGTTTCCTGGCTAAGCTTTGGGCCCTCGTGGAAGATTCTGGGAGCGACGACGTGATCGCGTGGAGCCGGGTGAGAGCGCATGCGCACCACCACTTGCAGCGGCGCAGGAGGCGCCCCCTCCCGCCGCGAGCAGCGCCTCATGCAGAAGGGCGGCGGGCACGGTCCTCCGGAGGGCGGGGCAGAGTCCGGCGCCGCCGCCGCCGGGGCGGAGGGGGCCTCGGATGGACGTGGATGGTGCTGTAATGAATGAATGAATAAAATAAAATAAAATCAGTAACAGTCGTGCTCCAGCCACGCCCGGGGCAGAATTCCCTCCTTTCCCCTCGGGGAGGCGGGAGGCGGCGTTGTTGCCGCAGTGACTCGCGCAGGGGGTCATTTATTTATCTATTTATTTGTTTCAAATTCTTGCTTTGCACTCCTGCTTTTCCTAAAATAGCACTTTGTGTCTACAATATATTTATCATTGCATCTTCTGCTTTAAAAAAAACTGTTCCTTTAAAGAGACATTCCTTTTTTGAAGCGCTACAGTTTTTGTTTCGTGTTGGGTTTTTTAAAGAACGTCCAACAACTTATTTTTTGCCAAATTTAGTGGACTTATTTCAGTGGCTGTCGAGTTGTTCTCTGGTACAAATGTCCTTCACAGTTTAATCGGAGGACTTGATGTGCCAACCCATAAGAGCTTCAGGTCATTGGAGCACCGTTGCACAGCCTTGCAGAACACCAGTGTCACCAATGCTAATGGCCGGGATTGTGTTGCCAGAGATCTTTTGTACTTTACCCAGAGCTTGAGGGGCATTTTCTCTTCTGGCATTCAAGGCCAGCTCTTCTCTAAGGGGCCTCTTGCCCAAGCAGCACATTGTACATAAATGTTATAAAGTTATTGTTACATATTTTAACAGCTCGTGTTTTTCTTCAGCTCTTAAAGAAGAATTTTATCTGTAATATGTAGAGCTAATTAAAGAAGAGTCTATTAAAGAAAAGAATGGTCTTTACCAGCACCAGCGCTTGTCCCTCTTTCTGCATCTACACTTCTGTGAGTCAAGAGCAATTGGTGTAGCCGTTGCTCTTCCCTGGCCAGCCACTTAGGAACATGTTCAAGTGACCAGCAGCATAGAGGACACAGGGTATAAGGCTTGGTCCCGATCCTGCAAACTTGCAAAGTGTTATAGGCAACCCCTTTTTTGGTGCACCTGGGATTTTCTCTGCTTTCAGAATTAGGGCACTGGGTTTTCATAGCGCATCAGATGATTTCCACTCTGATCTGACAGGGTCCAACAGAGCTGAAAAAGTGGACTATGCCTCTCTCAAACCAGTAGTCACACTGCACTCTACTCTTTATTTTCCAGCAGTTTGGCGGAGTCCCAGTAGCCTACGTGAACATCATCCTGGGATCCTTGTTCTCCCGCCCCCTTCTGTCCCTCCACCCTCTGTTCCCTGTTCTGTGGAAAGGGAAAGCATGGTGAGGGGAATGAGGCATCCTCAGAAAAGAATATAGCCTTCTGTCTGGAAACCTGAGTAGCCAGTTCCCACCAATGACTCTGCTAGCCCATTCTCCCTCTAAACAAGAGTGGAATAGAGCCTAAGAACATTTCCCTGTAACCAGCCAAAAAATTATGTATCTGTAAATCGACACATCTGTACATTGAAATTGGTGTATGGTGGCACAGCCACACTTCCATGCATCCTTATCTTTGCGCAGGGATATATCCAGATATTCTTCCCTCCGAAGGTGAGGCTTTCTCACTCAGACTGCCACTGCGTAATGTCTCTCATGGTTTTCCCTCCTGGTGGTCCTGGGAGAGCAAAGGTGTCTACAACACTCCCTGTCCTCGGATGTTCCAGCTGCCGTCCTGAACGTCTGGGCTGTGGCAGATCTTGAAGGAATTGCTCCGCTGATGAATTTATTTGTCAGGTTTTGGGATCATTCATAATTTTCTGTAGCACTGTTCAGTGTATAACTAACTTTACGAAATTAACTCATTTATCCTCCGAGGTAGGTTAGACAAAAGAGGGAGAGAGTTTACCCAAGTCCTAACGAGTGGAATGTCTTGCTGAGAGGAAAATTGAATCTAGTAATTTTTGCATGCAAACCAAAATATACTAGCTATTGCCCCATGTTCCCCCTTAAAGAAGTGTGGCCATTCCTTCCTGCCCATGACTGTTAGATCAATCTCTGTTTAGTATATAGTAGACATAGAAATGTTTAGCTTCTATTCCTTACTGTGCTGTTTTCTCCCCTTAATTCTTCTAGAATGGGCAGAACTTTTGCATTCTGAATGAGCAGAGGTTTGCTAAAGAGCTGCTCCCCAAATACTTCAAACACAGCAACTTGTCCAGCTTCATTCGTCAGCTCAACATCTGTAAGTATCAGCTCCTCTATGCGGTGTACTGTTTTTCCCCATAATGTCCATTTAGTTAATAAACTGAAACCAAAATGATTCAAACAATTTGCTAAATACAAATCAAATGTTCACCCACTGAAGTTGAACCAACCCCCCTAGATTGTCTAACAATTAATTAACTACCTCTGTCATTTCCCTTCCCACTAAAAGTGAAATAATTTGGATTTTTAAAATTAAACTTAAGGAGTACACTATCATTCAAAGCCATTTGTGAAGGACAAGGGGTCTGAAATGGTTTTTGTTCTGTTCTGACATCCTGATAACCTTCTTCCACCAGGAAACAAAGCAGTATTGCAGATGTTTGTAATGCTTCAAAAAAACCCACAAAAACATTGCACTATAAACGCATCAAAAGAAAGGTGTTTGAGAAACCAGGGCGGGAAACCTGTGGCCCTTCTGACGTCATTGAACTGTAACGTGGCTGAGGAACTCAGGCCCATGGACTAAATCACACCCACCCGGGATGCAACTCTGGCCCTCTGGGATCCCCCTGGTAACCTCTCCTTCCCAGGTTCCAGCCATTAATCAGCCACATCTTGTTCTGTGGGTTGCTGGCTTTTGCTCAGCATTTTCTGTCCTGAAAGGTTGCTGGGAGTAAGAGCTTCAAGCTAAAATGTACTGGGATTTTTGTCCCCTCCCATCCCTGGAAGCCCCCCCCCCCCCAGCTCCCAAGAGCTTCTCCAACATTGAATTTTGGCCCTGAGGCTGAAAAAGGTTCCGCACCTCAGGTCTATTAACATCTCTGCCCATTGGCCATTTGGGCTGGGGCTGATGGGAGTTGGAGTCCAGCAACAGTGGAGGCCACAGTGTAGACAGTGGGCACAGCTCAGGGAATAAGAAAAAGGATCAGAGGCAAAGGCTTTAAACTTCCTTAATGTCTCCGCAGATGGCTTCAGGAAGGTGATTGCACTAGAGAACGGCATGATGACATCCAACAAGAGCTCTGCCATTGAGTTTCAGCACCCGTTTTTCAAACGAGGGAAAGCCAATTTGCTTGCAAGCATAAAGCGGAAGGTATTGTATCCCAGTTCACAGCTTAGTGGAAACCTCTGGTGTTAAATGTGACTGCTGCGTGCGTGTGTGAGGAGCAGGTAGCAGGAAGGCACAGCTTTGCAAATAAGCCATCAGTCGCAGAATTTAAGCTGTTTCCTCAGCACATTAGTGTATTTTTCTCCTGCCCACAGGTTCTTTGGCTATAGGGTCAACCCATTGCTGGCTGTGATGGCCATCCATACGAATCATTTTTAGTTACCATCTTTCAGTATTTAAAGTTTAAGAGATACTTCTTCTTCATGGTCTCTGCGTATCAAACATATGGGCTGTGCGCCAGTGTGTAGCCTCGCTTCAGGAACTTTCTATAGCTAAGAGAGTTTTGGCAGGAACCCCTCCCCCACCGACCCACTGCGCATGTCCAGGAGGGTTCCCGCCCATCTCCTCAGTTCTTCTTCAACTGCCATTTGCTTAGGTGAAGGTCATAAAGTCGAGGCTTGCCAATTCTGCCAAGCATTTTAAAAACAAATGAGATGTCACACAGCGGACCACCTCAGGTCTGAGTTGTGGAAAAGAGCCCTGGAGGCGATAAACCCGAAAAATCTGGGCACGCTGGTGCCCCTATCACAAGAAATGCCAGCAGCAGGTCCGATGGTCTCTAGCATCCCAATTGAAGAACATAGCAGAGAGGTGAGGGGAGCTCCCTCGCTTCTTCAGTGGTGAAGAAATTGTCAAAAAAGGCTCGGATACCAGTCAAGCAAAAGAAGAAGAATAAAGAATGCCCTGCTAAGGTTCCCAGAGGGGTCCCAACACATCCACCAGTGTTGGACTTCCCCCATACCAGGGACACACCACCAACTCCCTATGGGTGATAACCCAGCTCAGATGGCAAAGTAGTTGTCTATACAGACGGTTGATGTGCCACCGATACCATCGACATCCGAGGGCGAGATCTGCGATTCTTTGCCACAGCCACCCTGACTATCATAGAATAGCAGAGTTGGAAGGGGCCTACAAGGCCATTGAGTCCAACCCCCTGCTCAATGCAGGAATCCACCCTAAAGCATCCCTGACAGATGGTTGTCCAGCTGCCTCTTGAAGGCCTCTAGTGTGGGAGAGCCCACAACCTCACCAGGCAACTGATTCCATTGTCGTACTGCTCTAACATTCAGGAAGTTTTTCCTGATGTCCAGCTGGAATCTGGCTTCCTTTAACTTGAGCCCGTTATTCCGTGTCTTGCACTCTGGGAGGATCGAGAAGAGATCCTGGCCCTCCTCTGTGTGACAACCTTTTAAGTATTTGAAGAGTGCTCTCATGTCTCCCCTCAATCTTCTCTTCTCCAGGCTAAACAGGCCCAGTTCTTTCAGTCTCTCTTCATAGGGCTTTGTTTCCAGACCCCTGATCATCCTGGTTGCCCTCCTCTGAACACGCTCCAGCTTGTCTGCATGACTATGACAGCACTACTCTCCTAGGGACTCCAGGAGATCCTCCCCGGAAACCAGTAAAATGCCGCCACATTCTCGGGACCAAGAAAGGGAGTATCAGGATTCTCCCGACTTGGAAGAAGCTGTTCATTATCCTTGACTTCAAGGGCCGGAATGACACCATTGTGTGTCTAGGATCGGCACTGATAGTGCTCGCCGGGATGTGACTGGGATCAACATTCAGAATGGTCTCTGCCACTGAGACCTACATATCACTGGGGTCTGTGGCAACGCCCCTCTGTGTCAGGTTCTGTCCTGCAGCACCACCTGGCGGCCGCAGTGCACCTTGCCGGCTGCAGGGTAGTTGCAGGATCCAGGCTCAGACCAACAAGCTCCACGCCCTGCCTGGACTCTGGTTGCCTTTGGACTCTGAACCCTGCTTGCCTCTGGACCTTGCCTTTTTCCTCTGGCCCTGCTTGGACTCTGGTTGCCTTCAGACGCCTTCCCACCAAACCGCTTCCACCGCCGTCCATCCCGGCCCTGGCGTTCCTGCACTGAGGCCTTGCCGCCCACGCCCCGGACCCTGACACTCTGAGCCGTCTCACTGTGCTTGTGCCTATCCATTTTCTCCTTGGCATCGACCCACTCTTTTGGCACTGATCTTGCATCCACCACAAGACTTTTTCCTCGTCCTTCTGCAACCACTTAACAGGTCAAAGCAAAACCTGATAGTTACTGGACCTACTAGAGTAGATTATTCTGATTGGGTGAACATGGAATGTTCATGTTTGGTAGGGAGGTAGAGGGTGAATATTTGAGAAAATGGCTCCCCTCCTTTACGTAGAAAAGCCTCCTTTAGTGCAGTTCATCTTGTATCCAGATTAATCAGTGTTGTTATATCCAGATTATTTAATATTGACCTAGTTATTTAAGAGCAGCTTAGTCTTTGCAAATTTTAATTTTAAAAATCCAATTTAATTTTTAGAAGCCTGGTTTTTGTTTTTATTGTAATCATCAGTTTGTGTCCACTCTGTATAGCAGGAATCATTATAGAAGTTCTGAAAGGTGAGGGGTCACCGAAGGCTAAGGCTGAGAGGACCGGGGCGGTCCCAAACCCAGCTAGTGAGTTCTTGGGTTCAGCTGTGGTCTGCATTGGAGACTCAGCCACTGGAGAGTGTCACGGCTCTCAAAACCTGAGCCTGGATCCCCTTCTCTGACCCCTGGGAATGCTCTCCTGAAACGTCTCACGGGTAACAGCAAGGCCTGGATCAGCCATGCCGGGAAACCGTTGTTACCGGCCAGACCAGTGGAGTGCAGTGAGCTTTGGGCTGGTGCCCACTTTTGTGGGCTGCCTGAGAAGAGCAGCAGCTTTTTCTTCCAGGTTTAAACCAAGCACAGCTCCTTGTTTTGCCTGAACATGGGAGTGGTGGCTTGTTTAAGCCAGAGGTTGGGAACCATTTTTCCTCACAGGCCCATGTTGCCTGGGATGTAATCCCTCAGGCTGTGTGCTGCAGGGGGTGGGGCCAAAGGCCACCCCACACTCTTTCTCTCGAGATCATCACTGCCTCACATGCTTTCTGGCACAAATGTCTGTCTGTGCTAGTAGGTGGTTTTTTTTTTTTTTTACTGTGCATTCCAGTACTATTTCTCTGCACAATTCTGGAGCTGAAGATGTGAGCTGGTACAGGCACCAATGTTGGGATTTCTCCTTTGATGGATGAGGGGTATGACTCTATATTTGGGTGCTTTCCAAAGTCCTCACTCCTGAAGAATCATTTATTTAACTTGTTCCCTATTAAACAGCTCAGCTTTGCTAAATCACCTGCAACCCAATTCTGCCCTAGGTGTCTGCGGTGAGATCTGAAGATCTCAAAGTCTGCCCAGAGGACTTGCACAAGGTGCTGTCCGAAGTCCAGGAAATGAGAGATCAGCAAAACAGCATGGATCTCAAGTTGGCGAGTATGAAAAGGTGCCCTGTGTTCCTCCCGTGAGGCTCTAGTGAGAAGCAAGCCGCTAATCATGGGCATCACAGCCCATCTAAGAGTAACTGCTTCAGGAAAGCTACATGGTGGGATTTGGGGGACTGTGTCCAACCCTGAATGTGACATTTAGCACAAAATTGCAGCATCGTGATAATTTATGTGTGCAGGTACACTTTTGCTTGTTTTAGGATGCACTGGTGTGTTATATTCCCTGTCCCCAGAGATCCTTTTCGTGCTGAGCACTGTGTTGGTTTGTTTTGGCTCTTGAGAATCCATCAGTATCAATGTTTTTATGCCCAGAGCTCAACTGCTTCTCACTTCAGTGTTTCCATTTAGACCAGGACTTTACAACATGTGGCCCTCCCAATGTTTTGGCCTACAATTCCCATCAGCCTTATCCAGTGGTGAGGGTGATGGGAGTTTTAGGCCCAAACTTCTGGAGGGCCACAAGTTGCCCACATCTGATTTAGACTAGGGCTGTGCACAGTCCTCCCCGAACCGCTTCGTGGCCCGATCCGGAACTTTTGGATCGGGCCTGAACCGCTTCAGGTCGATCCGACCCTCCCCTGCTCCACTCTGCAGAGTGAGATCCGGAGGGGCAGATCGAGATTTTGTCCCTCCTTCCCTACTTACCTGCTTCTGCGGCAGATGGCAGAGGCAGGTCAGTGGGGACAAAATGGGGGCCGAGTAAGCCCCCCTCCCCCCCACTTACATGCCTCCATCGTGGTCTGGCACAGGCTTCAACTGAGGCCCAGGCCACTTCCGCTTTGAGGCCTGGGCCTCAGTTGAAGCCTGAGCCGGACCATGATGGACACAGGTAAGCCCCCCTGCCCCCTTACCTGGCTCCGTTGCCGTCGCTGCACGGACTGCGGCGCCAGTGCCAGTTGAGGCCCCCTCCCCCTGCTTACCTGTGTTTGGAGCTCCGGATGGAGGCGAACCGCTTCGCCTTGATCCGCAGCTCTCCCGACCCGATTCGGATCCGCCTTTGGCGGAGGCGGATCGGGTCGCTCCGCTCCGGATTCGCAATCCAAATCACATCAGAGCACAGCCCTAATTTAGATTGTTCTGAGATGGCCTGTGGGCAGGTTCATAGTTTACTAGTAGAGCACTTTCCATGCTGAAAGTCGCATAGGGCTGATACAGAATCCGACTGTTGGTCCATCTGGCCCAATATTGTGTACACTGGCTGGTAGCTTCCCAGGGTCTCGGACAGAGAATGGTGTTTTCCATCACTTGCTATCTGGAGGTGCTGGGGGTTGAGTGTGGGTCTTTCTGCAGTCAAAGCAGGGATTCTGCAATGCTGTTTAGGTGTCAAAGCTACAGAGGTTTAAACAAGTGTGATCATAAGTAAGGAATCTGGGTGAAGCACCAGGACTTAGTCAAACACAGAAGCCCCTCTTTTTACAAAACTTAAGAATTTATTAGTAACACCAACCATTAACACACTGTGAGTCCCTGAGTTATCTCAACTCCTAAATAAGTGTCTAGCCGTTTGTGCAGGGCCCTGTGAGTTGCCCGGGTAAACCTCTTATGCTGCTCCTGAAATGCTGTTCACTGTGACAGGCTGCCCAATTCCCTGCTCCTTACAGCCGTTCTGTCCAATGCTTGTCTTCTCGTTCTTGTCTTCCCAGTCTCTTGAAAACCTGCCTCCTTCCCGCTCCTGCCTTCTTTTTCCTTACCTGCCTCCCCCAACCGCTGCCAACTGCCACACCCTTCTATTCCCGTCCTTCTGTTACCATGACAACCCAGTCACACAAGCAGCTACCGTGGGTTACAAGTGTGGATTGTTCCTCCCTGAACAATCCGTGATTCCGGGTTCAGGTGTCATGAACAACAACCTAGGGACAGAGTGCCTCTGTTTTGTTTAGCTCAGTAGAAGCAGGCAGCCAGGAGTCAGGGCACTTGCTCGCTCCTGCTTCATTCATGGCAACCTATGGTTTAACAAACCATGGGTTGTTGCCTCATGTGCACCAGGCCTACCACTAAGCTCTCGCCTCTCATGAGTTCAAACCCCAGCAAAAAAGATTTCAGGGAGTAGGGCTAGGAGATATCCTTGCCTGATAGATATGTACACAGTACTGGACAAGCAGGGCCAATGAACATTCTGATTAATTCTAAGGCAGCCTCTTGTATTCACGTGGCCTGAGCCATGGAATGGCAAACAAGGAGGCTTAGCTTCTCTGACGCCATGCTGGGAGAAAAGTCTGTACATTTAGTAGATTTCTCGGAAAACTTTAAAAGGATATATTGAGCAGACTCAGGCTCCCAACAGAGAACCATTTCACCCCCAGCAGCAACAACTTTTTGGGACTGGGAGCTTGAGGCAGGCTCCTTCGTGGGCGGGGTTGCTGCCGAAGGGAGTGACACCAAAGGGGTTTGCCCCTTTGGGGAAGCCACTTCGGGGAAGTACATGAGGGCGAGGGCCTGTCCCCTTGTTTGCTTGTTTTTGTTTGTTTGTTTGTTTTCTTTCCTTTTCTCCCCCTCCCCCTACTTTCGGCCTGCTGGACTGCCTCGTTTTATATCCTGTGAGGGTTCTGCCATCCTGTCATGAATATATGCTTTCCTGGGCGTAGAGGAGGTGATGGGAGTCCAGGAGCAGCAATCACAGTTATACAGGGCAGAGGGAGATACAGGGGGAGGGGAGAAGGTTGCACTGTAATTGTCAAGGAGCCAGTCCTCTGCGCTCCTGGTCTAGGCGGAGTCTAACGCACCAGAAATAACAGCCACACCACAGTAGGGTTAAAACAGTTTATTCGTTACACACACAAGGTCTGGTAGGGTTCCCGCATCCCAGGGCCAGGACACCACATAAGGGGAAAAGACACAGCACAGAAACAAGAAAGGCAGGAAGGACAAACACAACACCCTCCCCACACTCACACACTCAACCCTCCCCCTCTGCTGAACATTCAGCGACTCTTTTCCCAAGACATCCAGCCCTTAAACTAATTTTTACACGAACACTACCTCTGTGGGCCGTAGCCTCACAGACAAAAAAGCATTCCCTCTCAGCCTATGCTACCAAGATCCACACTGCTGCAAGGAAGCCCCGCAACTGGCTCAGCCTTGATCTTTTATCGGCTCGGTTGCACGTACAACAGGGGAATATCAGCCAGGTGCAGAGTCAGATGAGTCGACACAATAATTACTCAAGGCCATTGATATCCCAGTCACAGATCTGCACAGAGACCAACTTTGTCAGTAGTCTTAAAGGGACTGCGCCTAACAAGCCCCTCGCAGTCATAAGAGAGGGTACAATGACAGGGTGTTGTTTGTCCCCAAACTTCCCCTCAATTCAAATAACCTGGATGGCCCTGGCAACAGACCTCCTGGGTTGAAATTGCTGCTGGTGAATGCCAGGTCAGTTAATGGGAAAACAACAGCTATCCAGGACTTGATCCTGGATGAACATGCCGACCTGGCCTGTATCACAGAGACCTGGTTGGATGAAGCTGGAGGAGTTAATCTCTCTCAGCTTTGGCCACCAGGGTTCTCTGTCCAGCAGCAAGCAAGGCCTGGAGGGCAGGGAGGTGGAGTGGCAGTGGTCTGTCGGGATTCCATCCCCCTGACCAGGTGCCCTGTCCCACAGTCTGCAGCGTTCGAATGTGTGTATCTGAAGGTGGGTGCCCGGGATAGAATAGGGATTCCGTTGGTGTACCGTCCACTAGCTGGGGTAGTCTTGGGTTGGTGTTGGAGTCCACCCAGCTTGTTGTTCTGGGGGATTTCAATATCCATGCTGAGGCTGCCCTGTCGGGAGCAGCTCAGGACTTCATGTCCGCCATGACAACTATGGGTCTGTCCCAATTAGTATCTGGCTCCACCCATGTTGCTGGGCACACTTTGGACCTTGTTTTCTGTGCTGGATGGGGTGACAGAGATCTGAGAGTGGAGAAACTTTCTATAGTTCCGTTGTCATGTTCAGATCACTACCTGGTGTGGTTTAGACTTGCTGGCACTCAGAATCTCTGCAAGGGTGGAGGACTGATTAAGATGGTCTGCCCCAGGAGGCTGATGGATCCGAATGGTTTCCTGATGGCTCTTGGGGATTTTCCTGTTGCCTCGGCAGGTGATTCTGTCGAAGCCCTGGTCAATCTCTGGAATGAGAAATGGGCAGGGCGGTGGATACGATTGCTCCTGAGCATCCTCTCTCACGATGTGGAGCCACACCAGCCCCCTGGTTTTCCAGTGAACTGGCAGCAATGAAACAAGTGAGATGGAGGCTAGAACAACGTTGGCAGAAAACTCAGAGTGAATCTGATCAAACACGAGCTAGAGCTTATTTGAAGGCCTACTCTGTGGCAATTCGGGCAGCAAAAAAACTTGTTTTTCTCTGCCACTGGACGGCTCTGCAAAGAGCCGTTTTGGGTGGTCAGGGACCTTCTACACTCTGGCCCCCAAAAAGAGATTTCAGACCTTTCAACAGACCGCTGTGATCAATTTGCCCTGCACTTTGCAGACAAAATCGTTCGGATCTGCTCTGACTTGGATGCTATTGTTGATACAGACCCAGTGGATGTAACTTTGGCACCTGCTTGTCCAGTATTATTGGATACTTTTTAATTTGCACAGTTTGATGATGTGGACAGGGTCCTTGGATTGGTGAGAGCCACCACAGGTATACTAGATCCATGTCCTTCCTGGCTTATAAAAGCTGCCAGAGGGGGACTGGCCGAATGGGTAAGCAGACTGGTCAATGCCTTCCTTCGCCAAGGTAGGGTGCTAGCCTGCTTGAAGGAGGCAGTGGTAAGACCCACACTGAAAAAGGCCTCGTTGGCCCCCACTGTATTGGATAACTACTGGCTGGTCTCCAACATCCCATTTTTGGGCAAGGTATTGGAGCGTGTGGTGGTCTCCCAACTCCAGGGATTCCTGGATGAGACGGATTATCTAGATCCATTTCAATCTGGCTTCAGGGTTGGTTATGGGACAGAAACAATTTTGGTCTTGGTGGATGATCTTTGCTGGGAACTGGACATGGGGAGTGTGTCCCTGCTGGTTCTGCTGGACCTTTCAGCGGCGTTCGATACCATCGACCATGGTATCCTTCTGGGCTGCCTTGCTGGGATGGGACTTGGAGGTACTGTTTTACAGTGGCTCCATTCCTTCCTGGATGGGTGGACCCAGAAGGTGGTACTGGGGGCCTCCTGTTCGACTTCTTGGCCGTTGGCCTGTGGAGTCCCTCAGGGCTCTGTTTTGTCCCCCATGCTATTTAACATATACATGAAACCGTTGGGAGAGGTTATCCGGAGTTGTGGGGTGCGGTTCCACCAGTATGCTGATGACACCCAACTCTACTATTCCTTTCCACCCAATTTCAAGGAAGTGGTTTCTGTGCTAAACCGGTGTCTGTTAGCAGTAATGGATTGGATGAGGGCAAACAAATTGAAGCTTAATCCAGATAAGACAGGGGTGCTCCTGGTCAGTCGAAAGGCAGATCAGGGCATAGGGATTCAGCTTGTGCTGGATGGGGTTACACTTCCCCTGAAGACACAGGTCCGCAGCTTGAGTGTACTTCTGGATTCAGCCCTGAGCCTGGATTCCCAGGTTTTGGCGGTGGCCAGGAGTGCATTTGCACAGTTAAAGCTAGTGTGCCAGTTGCACCCATTCCTAGAGATGTTGGATCTGGCCACGGTGACACATGCCTTAGTTACATCCCGATTGGATTACTGTAACACGCTCTACATGGGGCTGCCTTTAAAGAGTGTTCGGAAACTCCAGCTGGTTCAAAGAGCTGCAGCCAGATTGTTGACCAGGGCTGGTTACAGGGAGCAGACAACTCCCCTGTTAAAACAGCTCCACTGGCTTCCAGTCTGTTTCTGGGCACAAATCAAAGTGCTGGTTATATGGCTTGGGTCCAGGTTATTTGAAAGACCATATTTTCCCTTATGAGCCTGCCCATGCTTTGAGATCTTCTGGAGAAGCCCTTCTTTCAGTCCCACCATCTTCACAGGCATGCTTGGTGGGAACATGGGAGAGGGCCTTCTCGGTGGCTGCTCCAGTGCTTTGGAACTTTCTTCCCGAGGAAAGCTAGACTGGCTCCCTCCTTGATGGGCTTTCGGAAGCAGGCTAAAACTTGTTTTTTTCCAGCAGGCCTTTAGAGAATAATCTGGTCCTCCATCTATGTTAATGACTTATAATTTTGTCGTGTATTTTAAATGTGTATGTTTTAATATTTTTTTTGTACATTTCTTTTCCTAGGTTTTACAATGTATGTTTTAAACTTTGTAAGGCCGCCTTGAGGCCCAGTATTTGGCAAAAGGCGGGATACAAATAAATATAATAATTATAATAATTCTACCGCAATGCCTAACTGAACAGAAGTGGTGTGTGAGGGTGTGTGTGAGAAAGAGAGAAATTCCCTACTACCAACCCAGCTGGTCAAATGTGAAGGGCACATAGGCAGCAAACTGGGGCTTTCCCCTTGAGAGGAAGCTGTGGCCAGTTTGCCTCCCTCAGGGATGTACCTGTATGAAACAGGTGTGTTGCCTTCACACATTATTTTTAGGTATAGACTTGAATATGTAACATATGAAGTCAATCTGGTGTTTGAGTATGTGAGCGTGTGGTACCTATAAGATATTGCAACAACTAGGAAGTCTGTGTAGGGCACGCTAAGTAAGTACATTCCCTTTTATTTATTTGCCCCTCTCTGCCTTTTCTTCCAGGGAAAACCAGGCTCTCTGGAAAGAAGTGGCATTTTTGCGGCAGAAGCACAATCAGCAGCAACAACTCTTATCTAAGGTGCTGGTAGCCTTGATACTCTAAGAGCTCTATCAGAGGTAGACAGGTAAACTACATGCAGGTAGATGGAGCGCCTTCCTGCCTTCCTTAGCCTTTCCAGGCATTAATGTCTTGGATAGGTTAATTTAAGGAAATCCAGAGAAGGAAATTCCCATCATTCTTCTCCTTTATAGCCACTGGTCATCTCTGAAAAGTGTAGGTGAGGCCCTGCTTCTGCAGGGAGGAGGGGAAACTTGCCTTCTGTGAAGCTCTGTAAGTCAAATCCAAACCATTTTTAAAGCAACAAAATACATCTGTTTTGTTTCTGACCTTCAGGGGAAAGTGCCTGCCTTTTTGTGACCAACGTAACAGCACCCCCACACAAGAGGGAGGTATTGGCAGACTCAGGGGAACTCCAAGGTTTGCAGAAGTAGAAAAAAGTCCTCAGGGGGAAAAACTTCCCAAACAGACCCATAAGGACTCACAGCACAGGACACTGATCGACAGAGAGGGGGGAAATCATGGGACAACCAGGTGGGAAGGGCTGGGAAAAGAGGAGGCAGGAAGACAACATCAGAATAAAGAGTATAGCGAGCACAGATCTCACTGTCTGGAGAGGTTGTTTCATGGCTCACACGGAGAACCAGTTTTTAAAATGACCCCAAGAATGCAAGTGAGAGGGCTGCCTTGAAGAACTCAGTGGGAAAATTCAAAACCTTTATGTAGGGCACCAGTCTGTCTGCTGCCTTTGTCTGCTGATGGTTATCAGGACATGTAGCTCCTAATGCTTTCTCTCTCTCCTTCAGATCTTTGGATTTATATTGGGTTTGATGAGAGGAAACTGCATTCCGGGGCTCAAAAGGAAAAGGTAATTGTTCACTGTTTTGTTCTCCTGGCAGCCGGAATGAACCTACGATAGACTTTCTCCTCCTTGGTTTCTTTTCCAGGCAAAATGTTATTTTTAAAAGATTGCTCTGTTCCCACATCTATTAAAAGGTGGGCAGAGACAGGACAAACTGAAATGATTCACTGGGGCGTTGAGATCCAAAATACGATCAGTTACGCTTCTCTGAAACGGAACATTTCCTGCTACATTGTTTTAAACGATACGTTCTTTATTGTTGCACAAGACACATGGCTTTTGCACATCTTCCAAGGCAGGTTTTTCCATGTAAGGGCTCATGTTGCCCAAAGGTTTTTTTTTTAAAAATAATGTTTTTATTAAAGATTTTCATATATTCAACATATCACAAACATTATAAGATAGTATAATATAATATATCTTCCTCCCTCCCTCCCCCAAATGAACAACAGTAATAATAATAATGAAAAAAAAATAATAAGACAATGGAGTGAAGCTTATTGCTCTTATTATGTTAAGAGCAATAATAATTCTTGATATTATAATAAATTTACTATAAATTTATTATATATTGGAAATGTCATACCATTTATACAGTCCATATATCCCTAGCTGTGTTTGACATATATGTCAACATCTCAGAATTAGGGGTGTGCAAGGACCCCCTGATCTGCTTCTCTTCCAGATCCGCAACTTCCGGATCGGGTCTGCTCCGCCTATAGCCCACTCCGGTTCGCTGCGAAGCTTCGGATCCGGATCGGAGCTCCGCTTTCCCCCCCCCCCCCATAGGCTTGCATTGAAATCCAAAAAAGCCTACAACTTTTTTTCTGTTAAAGTTAGAAACCTTAAATTCGGCACCATGACACCTCATGCATGTATACACACGCATGCCAAGACTCAAGCCAATCCAAGCCTCCTCTGATTTTTGGGGAATTTTTGAAAATCGGACCCCCCATTTTCAGACATGGACTGTTCTCCGACATTTTGACAGATAAAAACTTGGAAGCAGGCACATCCGCATTCATGGCAATTTTCAAGCAAATTCCATCATCCCCTGATTTTGGGGGGGGGGCTTTAACCTCCAACGCAGCACCCCTAACCCCAATTTTAAACACACCTTTCTATATCTCCGTCAGTTTTCACGTTAGAAACCTCAAGTTAGGCACCATGACACCTCATGCACGTATACACATGCATGCCAAGACTCAAGCCAATCCAAGCCTCCCCTGATTTTGGGGGAATTTTTGAAAATCGGACACCCCAGTATCTCAGGGATTTAAAGCTGCAGACAGCTCAATGGGGCCATTTCAAAGGAAATCCCAACATGCCATGAATTGGGGAGTAGATAAACCTAAATATGAATCTTCTTCCACACTTGAAAAATTTATTTGGAACTTCAAAAAGTCTAAGTGAGCGCAGGAAAGACTTATCCCCTGAGTCAAAGCAAGACACACACAAACCATCCCTGCGAGGCGGGCAGGGGAGGAAGGAGGGAAGGCAGGCAGGCAGCAGACATTTCTGGGGGCACAAGGAAGCGAGCCAAGGATGGCTTGTTTCTTTCTAAGCCAGCAGTAATGCATTGCAAACCAACCCTGCGAGGTGGGCGCAAGGAGTAATCCAAGGATGGCTTGTTTCTTTCTAAGCCAGCAGTAACGCATTGTAAACCAACCCTGCGAGGTGGGCGCAAGGAGTAATCCAAGGATGGCTTGTTTCTTTCTAAGCCAGCAGTAACGCATTGCAAACTATCCCTGCGAGGCGGTCACAGAGGAGGAGGACAGGCAGGCAGAGAGCCAGGCAGTCTCCCATACCTTTTTTAGTCCCTGTAAAGATCCTGTTTGTACCTCAACTAAAATACGAGGTAAAATACAGATATGATACAATTCCCTTCCCTGTGACTCCTTTTGAAAGAATGATTTGTTCAGTTGCCATTAATGGCCTAGTAGCGTGTAATTTGGTAATTGTATTTCTTGTCTCCAATTTCAGTTCCATTGTTGTACTTTGGTTTTCAGTTGATCTATCGTATAAGGGATGTTTTGCATATAAAAATCTTTCAAATGAAACAGGCCATAGTCTGCCCATTGTGCTATTTTTCTTCCCAACCCTTCATCTAATAATCTAGAGTATGTTTGTAGTGGAGTCATTGGAGAGCACACTGGTGCTAATTTGGTCTGCCATCTTTTCCAAACAGTAAAAGTTGTTAGTGTATAAGGGATTTTAATTTTGCGGATATCTCCTGTCTTTATTATTCCATGAGGTACAGCCCACATGGGGCCCAACCCCAACATCTCCTTTTCCAATCTGATCCAGTTCTTTTCCCCAAAGGTGATATTTGAACCCATAATTTCTTTCTAAGCAGAGTCTAAGCTCTTTGTGTGTTCTCTCCCCACTCCCTCCACATAGACCTTTGACTGATGCATCAGGTGCCTCACCTTCAAAATACAGCCGTCCATGTGTTTGCATCCCTATGGAGGGTTGTGAAGCGGTAAGGTTTCTTTTGTTTTTCATTTGGGTGTGATAGTTCTAATTAATCTCATATCAGTTAATATTTTAACCACTGAGATCAAATGCCCTTGTCCTAACTAACAGATATTGCCATAACTTCTGCAGACCCAGTAATATAAATCAGTACTACATTTATTAAGACAAAAATCATGAAAAAAATGTAATAAAGAATGGAGACTATCAGTGGTGCTGTTGTGTCCTTAGGAGGCAATTTCAGAGCACAGCACAGACTGTGAAGACTCTATTATAATTCGTGACATCACAGATGCTCAGGAGGAGGAGGAAGAGGATGGTGGCACAGAGAAGCTGCTGGCCCTCGCACACGCGAGTAACAGGAATCGGTGAGGGTATAGAAATGAAAATGTTTTCACTCAAATTCTGCATTATGCTTGTCTGTAGTCAGGCAGACTTGTTTCTCAGTGAGTGATTCACATGCTGAAAATGGTGCTACGTCTTTTTACTTTGCATGCTGAGTGGTGGATTGCCTGTCATGGGGCTATTTGCAGGCACAAGATACCATGATATGAATTGATAAGCTTTCATTTTATGAAATATTTGTGCAAGTTCTGGTTGAAAAACCAATCTTAAACCTTAAAAGAAAACCAATCAAGCTGGTGACTGTAAAGGAAGTCAGGATCCACCTGACAACCCTGCAAGGTAGGCTCCTGGACCAAACGTCCTGAACTCCCAAGTAACACACCTCCCTGCCTTGTCTTCAACCAGGACAAGCCAGATGTTCACGGGAATAAACTACAGACACACATTTAGGGACCAAAGCAACTTTATTGCAATCACTAAAACTTAACACGTAAGGCCTTGGTCGTAAAACAGCCCCTTTTTAAATAGGAAGGGTGAGAATAGGGGAGGAAGGGGGAATGTGGAAAAGGAGGAGTGAGGAAAAGCTCTAATATCTAGTCATTACCCCAAGAAGCATTCATGCGACCCCACACCCAACCGAAATCAGGCTGGTCTTCTCCAGAATACCCACACATGTTAAAACACAAAAAACCTTTCTAACTCCGGGCAACCTCCGTGGTTGCCACGGACCTGACCTTCCCACTTGACATACGCACGCACCTCCAAGGAAGATGGAGGATCTTCTTCATAGAGCTTTTTATCTCTTTATGGAACCCCCTGTCCCATGACCTGGATAGACCAACCAGTGCCCTTCCCGGGCTATAGCCCACCCCCCTCCCGTAGGGGCCAAGCCACCTCTTTTTCCCACAGCTGAATCCCGTTAGTTTGTCCACCGCCCTGTTAATCTCCAGGTGCCGGTGGGAGTTGGACTGGCTCGAGGCAGGGATGACCTTGGCTGGCGGCCACCAAAGCCTGGCCCAGCCAGTTTGAACAATAGACCATGATCATACCTAGGGGCAGATCTTACAACCCCATAGCAACAGCAAGTTAAAGGTACAGATTTGCACCCCTGTCTTTCACAGTGACTAAAAAGAAAAGAGCAATTACAAGATTGCGGGTTAGGCTAGATGGATTTTCCTTGGAGGAGGTGGTCTTGGATAGTTTGGGCACTTCAGCTCAAGTGGAGGCAGAGGCAGGTAGGCCCAGGATTGGGGATGGCAGAGGGAACAGCTGTCTGCCCGGTATTGTCTATTCCAATGAAAAAACAAGAGCCGAGCTCTGGTGCTGTGGAACAGTGTTTTTCTTTAATCTTTAATAGTTTCTTCGATCTGCTGTATGCGTTTTGGAAACACATCCTTCATCAGGAGCTACATAAAAAACAAGTATGACGACAAATTAGACAAGCGACAACTTAAAGATAAAACATTAAACAGCTTAAGGTTAAATGCTAAACAACACCCTTATCAGATAATGAATGGCCTTTTAAGATTAATCATTAAAGATGAAAGAAAAACATTGTTCCATAGCACCAGAGCTCGTGTCTCATTGTTTCATCAGTTCGGTGGTGCTCTTTCCCCTTCTCCTTTGTATCAGTTGTCTGTTCCAGCCTTTCCCAAGCTGGTGCCTTTCAGATGTGTTGGACTACAACTCCCATATTTCCTCTATGCTTCACCAAGCTTGTAAAGTTCCCATGGGGCATTTGTTAAGTTAAATGGACCATTGGTCTTAACATGGCACTTGCTTTGTGGTTTGGGTATGGGTTTTTTTAAAAATAGAAATGTTTAATAAAAGCTCCAGAAGAATTTGAGATGTTTTGGTTTGACTCCATTATATATTAAAAACCACAGAAGGACCTGGATTCTCAACTGTCCACGGGCTGCATTTTTCAGGGAGGCCCAGGCACTCACAAGAGAAGATATTCCTCCCTGCGGACTGCTGCATATTTCAGAATTGGAGCTCCCAGAAAGTGACTGCCCAGATCAGCTCACAGATGCTCCTTGCAAGACTGATGTAGTGCAGCCAAATGCTGTGGAGCTGCATTCTGCACAAGTCATTGCTCATGAAGACCGTGCAGAGGTGATAGACTCCATCTTGAACGAAAACCAGACGGTGGCACAGAGCGAGTCTTTGCTTGAGAGGTGCGTCTGCTTTCACATAGGCACAACCTGGGCCAGACTATCACGGCATTAAATTGCACATTCAGCAATAACCTCCTTAGATGCGGAAAACTTTTCTTGCCTAGATACAAAATGATTGCTAATGAGAAGCCCCCTCCCTCCACCTCTGCTCTCAGTCTTTACGGTCTGTTGACATAGAAGAGCCCTTCCTCCGTGGCGTCCCTCTTTATCTCTCTTTTATGAGTAGGTATCTTTCTCCAGCAGTAGTTGTAAATGTGTTGCTAGACTTCCTAGAAGTTGTTAAATATATCTCCTCAGTTGAAAGGCAGCGCTGCGTTGGCTTTACCCCATGTCTTCTCTAGCATTTGAAGTGATTCGGATCGATGAATACAGGGTGAGCTGACTTCAGCCTTGCATGGCCCATCTCGCCCCCATCCGGCCAGGATATCCTTGTCCTGCCAGTGTGTTAAATTTACAAGCGCTCATACTTAAGAACATAAGAATCTCCTTGCTTGGATTATATGGCAGTCTACCTAGTCCAGTACTCTTGGCAAGACTGGAAGTTGTTCTGCCTGAAAGACTTTTACGTGGAGCTACTTGGGTCCTTCAGCATTCAAAGCATGTGTGCAGCCACTGAGCGATGGCTCTTCCCATGGAAAAGGCACTTTGTGTTGCACCTACTTTGTCATGCTTGCCAGAATCTTTTACCAAGGGGATGCGAGTGAGAGGCCTTGGGGGGCTGAGTCCATGCCAGCCTTCATAAAGGCTTTTCCTCTTTGCGAGACCTGGTGGGAGTGGGTCTTAAGATACTCTTTGAAAATGGTGCCAGGTCACTAAAAGGCTGGAGGTGAGAGGGAAAACCGTGTGTACCTGCCATGGCTACTGCCCCCGTAATGAGTCTTCTCTAAATAGAACTTTAGTTGGATTCTACCCCTTGTCTCCTGTGACTTCCCCCAGTAATGCAGTCGCTGTCTCCAGCTGTTCCTGCTTGTTGCTCTTTTACTCCTTTCTTTTCCAGGGAGGAGATTCAAGACTTCTTGAACTGTATTGATGCAAGCCTTGAGGAGCTCCAAGCAATGTTGTCTGGAAAGAAATTTAATTACGCCTCGGACACGTTTACCGAAGTGAGTACATCTTTGCATGGCATAACTGCACATCTCTCTCAAATCTGAATCGTACTCATAACATTGCTGTATTTATATACCACATTCTTCCAGAGGACAAGGGTGAGGTAGCCCTGGCCCAGCCCACTGCCGACATGTGGCCCCCCAAAATGTTATCCCTGAAAAAATGCAGTCCGTGTAGGGTGACTGAGATTCCTCACCCCTGGTGAAAGGTCTGAGAACTGGTCCCCAAGGGCCCCTTGAATGCTTTCACTCCCTGCCCATCAGTAGATGTCATGAGGGCCCTGCTCTCCAAGAGAGCTTCATTCCTTTTTAAAGGCTAAATGGTTTTCATCAGATTGTTCCTTGAGTGTGCTAAGCCTGCTTAGCAAGCCAGGTGGTTCATGTGCAGCTGCTGAGAATTCTTTACTTTGGCTGAGAGCGCCCTCCCCCCTGAACCAAGCTGGTACCAGGAGATGAGGGAGTTCTGTCAAGAGCAGGATCCGGCCTATCTCACCTCTTGGTGAATTTTGCCCTCTTGGCAGCAGCTGTGTCCCAAAGACAGCAGCATTTCACTCCTTAAAAGCATGAATTGATCCTCCATGTGCTCAGGGTAGTGGCTCTGTGCCGCTTCTCAGCAGCACCAAGGTAAGTGAAGCTTCTCATGGAGTTTCATAGCTGAGTACAGACTCAAACCTGGAGATCGCCTGTCAAATCTAGCCCTTTTACACTCCGTGATTCTTCACCTGAAGTCTGTTTCTTTTTCTATGAGTCGTAATGCCCACCTAGAAGTGTTGAGTTTTCTAGGCCCCCATCCCCCGGAATGGCCAGTCTATCATGAGCCGTTATGGAGAAGGGAACCTGGTTCTGCTGTGGATGTGTGACTAAAGCCAGCTACGTCCTGAGGGAGGAGCTCCTCCCTCCGCCCCTGAGATTTTGCCAAGCCTCTTTTGTCACCTGTTAGTCTGTAATGTCTGGCTCTTCAAGGATTCCATGGAGATAGGTTCAAAACAGTCAAGGCTGCCGTAGAGCGGACAGTTTATTGTTTAATCCAAGTCCAAAGATGTATCCACATACTCTCCATACTAGGATCTAAGTCACTCACAAACCTCGATTAGTTAAATACTCTTCAGCTGTGCTGGAAAATAGTTTAGCTTCAAGAGACATTACACCGCAGGTCTGGGATAATACATGACAGGTTCAAAGCTCACCATGAGGGGGAACCCTACGCCATAATTGCTGCTTTAAAAAGATTTCAAAACTAGATTGTGTTGACTTCTCTTCTGTTGCTCAGACATTATTTGATGGGGTACAGTTTTTTAAGCCTCTCATATTTTTCTTTGCTACCAGTAACTGCCTTGCTGAACTTCTGTGTTAAAGAATCAGGATAAGGAGGTGGCTGCAAATATTTTGTGTGAGTTGGAGGAGGTGAATGAAGACCCCTCAAAATACTTGTGGAGCCATAATTACTAATTACAATGATGTGAAAAAACCTGTTTTTGAAGCCCAGTGCCCATAGCAGCCTAAGTGGGGGAGGAAGAATTGGTGGAGTTCAAGACAAAGGGTCTTGTGTAGTAGTCATATACAAAAGGCCTCTGCCAAACTGACTTCTCCTGTTGACCAGGTTTTTAGAAGAAAGATTGTTCATTTGTTCTCTTTTAAATTAATCCTTTTCCAGGATTGTTTGGATTCTGCTAGGTGGAGTAAACCCCTGGCAGCTTCCACCAGTGACGTTGGGCTTCGTGAGTGTTGCTCAGAAGAGTTTCTGTAGTCTGCAAGAGCACAGCACACAGGTTCCCTAGGGGGAGCTGTGAAGTGGGGTGGGGAAGTCTGTCCCCCAAAATGCAGCGCAGTGAACTGAGTGGGACGCAGGCTCTCGTTCTGTTTTGGGAACTTGTGTTCTGCAGGCGTCCATTCCTCCTCGCTGGAGAAGCCGTTGGAGAAGTCCGTTGGAAACAAGGGCTACAGCTTGCAATGCAGCCAAGAGGTGGTGGTGGTGGTGGGGAGACTACTGTCTAGTAGGGTGGGTTGGGGAAATGGCCTCTGATCCTAACACCAGAAATGCCACTCAACATATTATAAAGTAACATCTCGATTGGTTTGTGTTTGTTTTTGTTGCATTTATTGCCTGCCCCTCCTCCAAGGAGCTCAGGATGACATGTATGTGAGCCTCCCCCTGTCCCTGCCGCCCACTTTATCCCCACAAGAGCTCTGGGAGAGATATTATGCTGAGAGAGTATGGCCAGCCTATAGTCACTCAGCGTGCGTCATTTAAACTCAGGTCTCCACAGTCCTAGTCTGAGACACTCAAATCACTGCTCTCTTGGCTTTTGATAAACCACAAATACTTCTAGTCCTATGGTTGTGTGTGTGTTAAAAGGAAGTAGGACATTTCTGTCATCCAGAGTGGACAGCTAAAGGCAGTGTGGTGTAGTGGGTGGAATACCAGGCACATCCTGGTTCATTTCTCCAAGGCTGGCAACTATTACCCAGAGGACCTTTTCTTCTGCCGCTCCCAGGTTTTTTATTATTATTATTAAATAATAATCACAACACATCAACTCATTACCCTACAATAATAACCAATAAAAAACAAAGAAAAAAACTTAATACAATAATCTAATAATAATAGTAATAACCATAATAATAATAATAAGTGCAACCCACCCCTGGGACCATTATTCTCCACTCCAAAATTGTAACACATCTTGTGACGGTTTACACCCTTTCTCTTTTCCTACAAATTTAACAAATGGTTTCCAAATCTCCTCAAAATCATTCCGCTTTAATATTCCTTTCTTAACTTTCATACACCCCGTTAGCCTATCATTAATAGCAATATCCCAGACTTCTTTATACCATTCTTCTATCTTATATTCCCTTTGTTCTTTCCAATTCGTAGCAATTGATCTAGTTGCTGTTAGTAAATTAGTTATTCATTCTTTACTATTTTGTGTACATTGGACCCCTTCATATATTGATAACAATGCTGTCTTTGGGCCTATTTCTACCTTCCATCCCATTATTTCATTTATTTCTTTAAATACCATTTGCCAAAACTTCTAAATATTTTTACAATCCCACCACATATGAAAATACGTACCTATTTCCTGACACCCTCTCCAACAACTTACTGAATATTTCTTATCTATCTGGTGTAATCTTACTGGTGTTAAATACCACCTCCATACTAATTTGTAGTAAATTTCTTTTATTCTTGTCAACATACTCTTTAATATACATTGACTCCAAATCTTCCTCCACTCTTGACCACTTAACTGTCCTACCATATCTTGGTCCCATATCATTTTAATATAGTATTGTTGTTTTTCCATGCTCATTAGTATCTTACACACTGCACTCATTATACCCCTACCAACTAGCTTTCCATTTTTGTTTTCTCTTTGTAAAATCAACCTTTCCATTTCTGTAGACTCTCTACACTCTATATCTTCCTCTTTCCACTTTTTTGGCTTTCCTCCCCTCAGCATACTCCACTTCTGCTTCAGCTGGCTGTTGTTGCTGTTGCAGTTCCACCATTCGGTCTAAGAACTCCTCGTTTTCTCTTATTCTTTTGAGGGCGGACACTCGCCGCTCAGGTCCTCTCACTTTTTCTTCCAAAAGTGCCACCAGCTTGCACTTGTTGCAGGTATACGCCATGTTGAGCTCAGGCAGAAACACGAACATTGCACACCCTTTGCAGGTCACCACCTCTAGGGGCTCCTTTCCATCCATACTGTCTATTTCTGCTTTGGTTTTTTCCTTTCTGATTATAGTGGAATTGCCTTTGCTTTGTCCTGTCCTCTCTGAAGGTACACAACTATATGAGTATGTCTTAAGGGAAAATAAGATTTTTTGGTTGGGGTTTGTTTTTTTTTTTTTTTGGTGGTTTTGTGGTTTTTTTTTTCTCTTTATGTTTTTCTTTGTTTTTTCCCCCCTCTCTTTTTTTTTCTTTTTCTTAGAGGCCTCCCCCTTGACCTCCCCTGCCGAACTCCTGTTTGCTCTTCCTGTTCGCTCGCTCTCTGGGAACTGGCTTACTTTTATAGCTTCTACTTGAGCTGGGCCAGCTGCTCTTCCCTGCTTCTGCTCAGCTCCAAGTCAGGAAACAGAATGAGGTCACTGGGAGGCCAACAACAATCAACAGCAATCAGGCCACTGATTGCTGAGTACAGAGTACAATCAGCAATCAGGCCACACCCCTTTCAGGTCCTGCAGCAACTCTCCACACCAACCCTCTTCACTCAGCACTCAGGAGCACATGGCAAGCGCACGGCCTCTTTGAATTGGCAGCCTCCTGGATTTCCTTGAGGTTTCTCTTCTTCCCCTTTCCTTGGTCTCCTCTTCCCCTACACTCCCCCTGTCAAGCTCCTGTTTGCTCTTCCTGTTCGCTCGCACTCTGGGAACTGGCTTACTTTTATAGCTTCTACTTGAGCTGGGCCAGCTGCTCTTCCCTGCTTCTGCTCAGCTCCAAGTCAGGACTGGGGGATGCTGGACTACAACTTCCAGCATCCCCCAGTCAGCATGCAAGACTGCTATGTGTGAAATACCAGAGACTACATGGAGCGCTGGTGCAGAAGACGGCAAAAACAAACTGACTCTGCTTGTGCCCCTGTGGCCAAGCTGTTTAGTAGTATTCAAGGAGAGAAAACACAAGATGCAACAGATTTATGACACACTTTAGATTGATTAATAATTGAGGTAAAAAGCTATGCACAAGTCGTGTTTTTATTATAAATATCTGGGGCACAATCCAGTCAAAGTGAAGCACTGTGAAGTCCCATTGATTTCAAAGGGAACAGGTTGAAGTGTTTATCCTGACTGTATATGACTACTACACAAGACTGGATTTATACAAGTAAAAAACAAAGCACATGATTTTTAATTATTATTATTATTATTAATTTTAAGCCTTTTAAGTGTGTTGCCTGTACATTCACCTCTCTCTAGACAGAGGATTTGCCAGAGAGCGCAGACGCAATTGGGATGAATGAGGGAGAAACGTCAGGGAAGAACGGTGAGCTGCTGAGGAGGTTGGGAAGGGCTTTGGGACCCTGTTTCCTTCTCTGGTACCTGATACAGTCTGGAAAAGCTGAGCTTGCGCGTGTCAGCAGTGGAGGCCTGGTGGTGGGGGTGGTGGTGGGGGTGGTGCCCTGCCTTTGCGCTTCAGACCATGAGTGCCAGGATCTCACAAAGGGAGTTGTCAATAGAACACAATGGCTCTGTGCATTAGCCATGCCTTAGCCAAAGCCACAAATCCCTGGGCTTAACACCAAAAAAAAAGGAGGGGGGGGGAAGCAGAAACAAGCATTGATCAAGGTAACTATAGCAGTCTTACCTAGTATAAAAAGTAACTTCTTCATATGTTCTTAAATGCTCTGGGGTTTGTTGTTTGTTTGTTTAATTTTATCTTGAATACATATGAGTGGCCCTTTAAACCTTGCTGAGAATTTTGCTGCTCACCAAATCTGAAAAGATGACATCACTGTCTAAAATTATGCATCTATTTCTCAATTTAACTCTACTGAATTTATGACAGGGGCGGGCAGGAGGTTGATCTCCCCTTATTGAGGACTTGAACTCTCAGAAGCCCCTGCTAATGGCCAATGGTCAGGAAGGCTGGGACGGAAAGTCTCAAACCTTTGGAGATGTACTTTATGCCCATCCGTGTTTTAGGGGTGCAAAATCAAATGCTTCAGGAACGGGCTTTATGACACTCGGGTTTAGCTGCTAATTTGGATCTTGCCATTATCAGTAGGAAAGTGTGATACTCTGAAATCCTATTTGACAAAGTATTGTTATCCAGTCAGCATGAAGTGTAAGAATGTGAAATGCTAACACAGTGGATGTGTTTGCACAATAAAAGGTGATCCTATTGTGACAGTGCTAGAGAAATCTGGCCTCAGTCACATATTCCTTAGTTCCTTCCAAGCTGGACTACTGCAATGAACAGCCTTTAAAGATAGCTCAGAAACTCATTGCTGCAGAATGTAGGCGCCAGAATGTGAACCATCATTTAGCCTTACTGCTAATGGATGTTTTTTTCTCCACAGACATGCAGCTGCTACAATATCGGGGGAACCCTTTGCTTGCTTTCTTTGAAGAGCCTCCTTCCAATGAAGATGCATGCAAGACGGAGGATGCCCAAGATGTACTCCTTCCTTCGTTGGAGAACAGGCCTCCCATGTCTCTTCCTTTGAGCAGCGAGTCACCTCAGCAGGCCCTGGACCCAGAAAACCAGGCTGATGGTACCTTTACCTTTGAGCCCCTGGATCAACCCCTTCTCTCGGAAGACACAAACAGGGAATATAAACTCTTCCCTCTTCTGCTTCTCAGCCCAGTTGCAAATTTTATAGAAGAGGCCTCAGAAATTGAAACATCCTAAACCATACAAAGGTGTGTGGGAAACAGCTTCCTAGCTGTAAAAAGGCTAATAGACACCCTGCTTTCTCTCGCTTTCTGCAGACTAATATCCTACGCTGACAAGGGAAGCTTATTTTTACCAAAATAGTGCAACAGCCAGAGCTGTGCTGCATGGATTTCTTTTTTAAAAAAAGGAAGATAAGAGCAAACTTCTCTCTGCTTTTAAATTATTTTATACACAAGCATTCAATTGACAGGGCAACTGTTTGTATCTCTTGTAGAGTTTGTATATTAATACATTGGTTTTTAAGCTATCTGGTTTCCTAATAAGCAGTACTGTCAAACTACATTTATTCTCTTCTGAAATTTTGCTTCGGAGATGACATGCACCATGTTAGAATTAGTTTATTATTTTGTGTGCAAAGGTTTTTTTCTCCCCCTCTCTTGCCACAGAAGTCCCTGTTCTGGTATTGTCTATGGTATACCACATTTTGTATTCTTAGATTTGCCCCTAGATATCAATTTCTGTTTCCTATGGAAACCAATATATTTTTAACTCACCCGTTTAGAGTGTTTGGACGGAAGGCTAGACAGTTAGATACATGGTTTCTCATGCACATTGCATGCCAAACTCCTCTTCCTCCTGGTATGGCTTTAAAAAATCACTAATCCTTAGTAAATTGTTGAAGATTTCCAAAAGAAACGAAAACAAAGCTTGCCTTGGTGGTTCGGTTTCCCTTCTTTACAAAGGCCAAAAGCTTGAGGATTCCAGTGACCTGTTCCAGCTCAAGACGCATTTCTGAAGGCTGTTATATGATGCTTATTTGCTCCCAGACCTCTTCACAAAGTTCAAAGTCAGAGGAATGTGGGCTTTTTCACCCCTGGACTAGAAATCAGTGTTGTAAAGCCATTCGGCATGTTGCTTTTTTATTTGTAAATGATGGCACTTTAGCCATACAACCATTTTAGACTCTGCTCCTTATATGATAGGTAAAACCAGCTGTTGCTCTTGGCAAGATGAAATACTGTTTTCTTTGTGCTAGAGGTGGATTTGACCCATGAACTTTTAAGTATGTCCCATTGAATGCAGGAACATGTTGATGAAGAACAACTGGGTGGAGGTAATGTAGGCCTGCTGATTAGCTCTGTCCTGCAAGGAGCATAGCAATTACGAGGACTTTAGAAAAGGCCATCAAAATAGAAGTATTTTTCGTTATCAGTCGCTTAGATCAAATAGCAAAAAATCTGCTAACTGGCCCTTAGTCAGCATAAGAACAGATTTGTCTTATGCCCCTTGAAAATCTGGCCAGGAAGAACAGAGGTTCTGCAAAATAAGTTTTTTTTAATACTAAACTTAGTTTTCCCTCATGTTTTTCGTTTCCACCTTTTGGTTTATCAAGGCCCCTCTTACCTTTTTACTTCTTCCTCTTCTTCATGGGGAAAAAAACAAATTCTGCCTGTATTTCCCCGATAATGTTATTATACAACTTAAATTCACAAGTCAAATTGCAAGCAATCTCATTCCTGCGAAATTACAACACTCATCCTAGATTTTGCATTTCTGCCATTCTTTGCTGCTATTTGAGTTAGTTAAATTAATTCAGACTTAAACGCTTTGTCTGGGGCAATTGCTTTCCCTGCTGTCGTTTTTTACTTTGTAAAGTGTCAGATTTTGTAACTTTTTTGTTACCAGCATAAGCAGGATGTCAACAAAACTTGTCAGCAGAAGGAACTTGCACAAGCAATTAAATTCCATGCTGATCTTTGTGTTTCTTACTCATCTGACCACGGCAAACGAGCTGATAGAGTCAGCTCTTGCTTCAGCCTCTCCTGGCGTGTCAGGGTGTGGCACCACTGCAGTAGAATGTTCCAGAATGTCCAGAGGATGTGGAGCTGTGAGTGAGAGTGGACCTCTCTATGGTCAAAGGCACCAGGGGCACCGGCACAGTGGCCTTGGGGTGGGAGCATAGAGAATTGAGCTTAATGGATGCCTGGCAGAGACTTCAAGGCTGCCTCTGCTATGGTTCAAAGCCCTCTACATACAGCTCCTTTGGCTTGACCCTGATTTGGAGCATTGTGTATAGGCAATTTCCCATTAAAACAATGCTGCCTTCACAGAAAATGCAGTAGCGGGGTGCGAGCCCCTGAGCGGGGTGTAGCAGGAGAGAAGAGACTTGGCCTGCTGGAAGTTGCTCACCCGTGTTGTAAATGGAGATGTCAAAATTAAACCTTGGCCCTTCTCCATGCAACACATGTGCTTCTGTCTCCTTGACATATAAACATGTAAAGCTGCCATATCCTGATTCAGACCCTTGATTATTTATCTAGTCCACTATAGTCAACTCTTCCAAGGCCCCAGTGGCTCTTCCACAGTCCCAGGCATTCTCTTCCCTAATCCTGCTAATAGTGTTTTTTAAACTGAAGATGTCCTGGGTTGAACGTGGGGCCTTCTGCCTGAAAAGAATGGGTGCTCTACTGCTTCACTGTGGAACTTATCATACGACATATTAAAACAGAACCTCTTCAGCAAGTAGCATTGAACCTTCTTCAGCCTGATGGCCAGATGCCATTTTTGGAGATGTTTTCAGGGTCATATTCAAGAGACCAAAGGCAAAAGAAGTGGGGCCAAAATACCCAGTATTTTACCAGCATATTAATTAGCGTAAAGCTCTTAGTGCCAGTGATTAAGCCAGTAACAACTAATGCTGCTTCAAGGTATTGCTAATACTGCTTTGCCATATTTCACAGAAATACAGCAAAGCAATAAAGAATCCGCAGACACCAAAGCAACACTGTGAATTGGAGTGTCGGTATTGCATAGGAAAAGTTTTCACCTACTGAAATTGGGTTGTTTCATGCATGCACCACTCTTAGAAAACGCTGGCTGCTCTAGCAGCAACTATAAATACTATAAGGTGTTTCTGCCATAGATGTTAACTGGAACTCTGAAAGTGGGTGCAGTGCTGATGCTTCTGTATATAGGCTGCTGCTCTTCATGCTTCACATTTTTCCCCTACCAGGCAAAATATGTTCAACGTGTGTGACTTTTGTAATAACTTCATTTACAGATCCAATGAAAGGCATGTTGCATAATTATTAAAGAAAATGAGGTGGCAACCTTATACTCAAGCCATTGGATATTTCCTAACAAACGGCCTGTTTATCAAGCAAAAGCAGTTTACTATCACCTGTTCATTAAGACCTTTGTTAATTTCAATTTGGTTAACTAAAATTGAGCTTACACACTGAGATACACCATGGAATTTATGGGTTCAGGGTAGAAGTATGAATTCACACATTGAACCAGTTCGTATGACATGCCTGGCTCATGGGGGTTGTTATAGGGTCATGCAAGGGTTGTTTAACCCTCAAATATGCCTTGGTGGCTGGGTAGGAGCTGGAGAAGGAGTGGAGCTGATGCAGAAAGGGCCAACTCCTGAAGCCCCAGAAGTACCAGTTTAAGTGGCAGTGGAGGTCGAGGGGGTGAACAACAACTTTATGGGGAGCAGTTCCAGCCAGGCCCTGCAAGAGGCCCAGAAGGTGGACCCCTTGTTGGCCGACTGTCAGGCGGAAGCAGAGCGGGCAGTAGAGGCCGTCACCCCTCAACATCCTACGTGCTTCTTTTGGCAAGAGGGGGTTCTATATCGTGAGTTTGCCCCAAAGGGAGTGAATCAACTGGAGCGTCCGGCGTCTGTTGGTAGTGCCTCAGAATTTCCGGCAGTCAGTACTTCAGCTAGCCCATGCCACAGCGTGGGGGGGGGGGCATTTGGGAGTGAAGCGAACCTGAGACAGGGTCTCTAAAGACTTTTACTGGCCACTGGTGGCACAGGCTGTAAAAGACTTCTGCCGGTCGTGCGATGTGTGCCAGCGAGTTGGGTTCAATCGAGATCATCCTAAAGCTCCCCTTCAGTCCCTCCCCATGGTGGAGACGCCTTTTGAGCAGATTGGGCTGGACATTGTAGGGCTGTTTACACCCCCCACCAAGACAGGGAAGCGCTTCATTTTGACTGTGATCGATTTCACCACTAGATACGCAGAGGCTATTCCCCTTCAGACCATTAATGCTGACGCTTTGGCTTCAACCCTCTCCTGATGCCATGTTCCCAATATAAATCCATTCCCACAAGCACTGTTAACCCCATAATGAAAAATATAGGAGCCTACATTAACAGCTTGGCAGGGGGTGGAGGCTAGATAAGTAACATGGCACAGAGGGGAAAGGGTTAAACCTCCTTCCCCAGGACATTTTCCCAATGAAATTTGGATCCCCTGCAGCTTCACGACCTCCCACCTCATTTCCAACCAGAATCTGGCTTCCTGTAACTTGAGCCCATTATTCAGAGTTCTGTACTCTGGGAGGATCGAGAAGAGATCCTGGCCCTCCTTTGTGACAACTTTTCAAGTATTTGAAGAGCGATATGTCTCCCCTCAGTCTTCTTTTATCCAGGCTAAACACGCCCAGTTCTTTCAGTCATTCCTCAAAGGGCTTTGTTTCCAGACCCCTGATCATCCTCGTTGCCGTCGTGTGAACCCCATCCAGTTTATCTGCATCCTTCTTGAATTGTGGTGCCCAGAACTGGACGCAATACTCAAGATGAGGTCTAACTAATGCCGAATAGAGGGGAACCAGTACCTTGTGCAATTTGGAAGCTATACTTCTATTAATGCATCCAAAAATAGCATTTACTATTTTTGCAGCCACATCACACTGTTGACTCTTATTCAGCTTGTGATCTACAACAATTCCAAGATCCTTCTCACTTTTAGTATTGCTGAGCCAAGTATCCCCAATCTTGTAACTCTGCATTTGGTTTCTTTTTCCTAGGTGTAGAACTTGGCATTTATCTCTATTAAATTTCATTCTGTTGTTTTCAACCTAGCGCTCCAGCCTATCAAGATGACTTTGAGGTTTGTTTCTGTCTTCTCACCCAATTTTGTGTCATCTGCAAAGTTGATGAGCGTTCCCTGCACCTCTTCATCCAAATCATTAATAAAAATGAGGAGCACTGGGCCCAGGACTGAGTCCTACCTATCCCACTTGTTACCTCCCCCCCCCCATTTGAGAAGGTACCATTGATAACTCTTTCAGTCAGATTGTGTAGCCAATCTAATAGTTGTTCCACCTAGCTAATTTGCAAATCAGAATGTACTTTGTCAAAAGCTTTGCTGAAATCAAGATATATTATGTCTACAGCATTCCCATAGTCCACAAGGGAGGCTACCCTATCAAAAAATGAGATCAGATTAGTCTGGCAGGATTTGTTCTTGACAAATCCATGTTGGCTTCTAATAATCACTGCATTGTTTTCAAGGTGCTTAAAGGTTCACTTCTTTATAATCTGCTTCAAATTTTTCCCAGGGATGGATGTCAGACTGACTGTAGTTCCCAGGTTCCTTCTTTTTGCCCTTTTTGAAGATAGGGACGACATTAGCCCTCCTCCAGTCATCCAGCACTTCACCCATCTTCCATGATTTTGCAAAGATAATAAACAGTGGATCTTAGATAGAGGTCTTCTGCCAGCTCCTTATTACTCTAGGATGCAGCTTATCAGGCCCTGGGGATTTGGACTTGTTCAAAGAAATTAGGTGTTCCTTGACCATTTGCAATCCTGCCCCTTCAGCTTGTACTTCATTTTTGCCAGGTGGGGGAGGGGTCATAGCCAAAGTAGGAACTCTTTGCTTCGGCCTTTTCTTTGTCATCTGTTACCAATTTGCCATCCTCTTTGAGTAGTTGAACCACCATTTCTTTCCTCTGTCTTTTGCTACCCAGATGAACATTTTAAAGAGAAGTAAAATATGTAATGGGAGCGCCCATTTGGGGGAAGGTGGTGTGGGTGATTTGGAGCTACTCAAGTTGAGGGTGACATCAGCTGCAGTTTAAAAACTCATTTCCTCTGGAGCAGCTTTTGTGGGGCAAGGCAGCTCTCGACTTCCCTCTCTGGAGCCGCAGCTCTGTTGCAACCCTGGAGAAAAGAGGGGGGCATGCTTCCCTTTAACCTTTTACATTTATGAGCTGAAGTATGGCATTTGGGCTTGGATTGCTCCTGGAGAAGCACGTGCAACCCTTTTCCCTCTACGTCAGCATCTTCCCTCTTCATTTTCACTCAAGCAGTCCTGGGTCCAGGATTTTGGAAGACCTCCTCCATGGATCGTCTTGATCTGGGCTAATCTACACTAGTGCTTTTTATTGGCATTGACGTGCTAACTGTTGGGGCACACAACACATTCTGTAAAGTGCTTGTCTAGAGTTATATCCTGCTTTGACCACAACAGATGTGCTGTGAAGTATAAATGCACAAGAGGGGTAGAGCATCACCGTGATGGGATCGTATCAATACACCATGAGGTGCAGATCTGGCCCTGGAAAGATGTGTGTCTGCTTGTGTGTCAAGATGGGGTCGTGCCCTCCTCTGAGACTTTGCCAGTGGCTGTCTATGTGCTCCAAAAGCCCTGCAGTGGAGGTGCAGTGGCGCTGCGTCTGTCATGTGATGCAACAGCCACCTCGAAGCTGCTGCGGGGCTTTCCTGCACAGCTCTGCATTTAAAAAGTCAGGGACTTGACCCCCGGCTTCTTAAGCTGGAGCAAAGGAAAACACAATTTTTCCACCATCTAACCTCACTCCAGGGTCAATGTGGAGGCATTCCTGGCTGGAAGGTGAGACCTAATTGGTCACTGTCCACCCAGGCAGAGGGCAGGGAGTGGGTCAGTGAGCCACTTGGCTGCCATCACCCTGCAGCAGAGGAAGCGTGGGTTTCAGCAAGAGTGGTGGCAACTCAGTGCCTTATAGGCAGCCCCCTGGTATTTTGGGGCCTTAGCAAATGGCTTGCTTTGACTTGCAGGCGCCAGCCTTGCTCTCCAGATTGCAACACCTTCAGATGCATCCTAGCTTGAGTCCTGTGCTGCACTGCTTCCAAAGAACAGTGTGCAAAATTAGTGTATAACATGGCAGGGTTCATCACTGCTAGGTTTACAGTGAAGGTTGCCAGCTTTTGATTTTGAACATTCGGGCACATGGAGGGGGAAATCTAACTCTGGCATATGGGCTGGGTGGCCCGGGTTAGAATGTGATGGACTAAGGTGGGAGCAGAACCAATGGCACCCATTACCACTGCCAAATGCCTCCAACCCTCTCCTAGCCCTTTGCTCAACAGCAGCTGGCAGATGGCCACCCTGACCACATGCATACACACACAGCAGGGTGCTGGGGCCAGTTGCTGCCTCCCACAGCTTGCATGTGTCTCACACATTGCAGGGTGTACAATAGGTGTGCTACCATGTCCCCGTGACGTACCCCTAAGCTGTACCCCACATGGCTGCTCTGAGTATGCAGATGATGATCCCTTGATGTGTTCCAGCTGAGGGACCCTGGAGAGGAGGCTGCCACTTATTGGCGGAGGAGATGCTTTTCCACCCAAAAGGTCTTGGGATCCATCCAGTACCTCGAGCGCCGTGTTTCTGTTTGAATGATGCTGCTTATTTCTATATTTGCATCTGTACATATCAGTTAGTACAGGCAAACTTGAAGCAAACCAGGGAGCTTTGGCTATTGGGCGGTATAAAAATGCAATAATAATAATAATAATAATAATAATAATAATAATAATAATAATAATAACAACAACAACCATTGTCCTCTTTTTTGGTGGTGCATTTTCTCATTTGGGACAATTCATATGTGCCCATCCTAGTGCTATGTGACTGAAAGAAACAAAAATAAAAACATTTAAAACAATTTTTAACACTTTTTTAAAAAAAAACCTTTTAAAAACACCCAGCCAGGCCAAAGCTCATTTTGGAGTCAGTTTAAAACTCAACATATGCTGTTAAATGCCAGGGAGAAAAGGAAAGTCTTAACCTGGCATTGAAAAGATAACAATGTTGGGGCCAGGCAGGCCTCATCAGCTATATTGTTCCATAATTGGGCGGGGGCACCACAGAAAAGGCCCTCTCCCTTGTTGTTCGAATAATTCTTAGAGGAGAAGGCTATCAATGGCTGCTAGTCCTGATGTCTCTATGCTACCTCCAGTATCAGAGGCAGTATACCCATGTACACCAGTTGCTGGGGAACATGGCCAGTAGGGTACTGTTCCACTTGTCCTGCTTGTGGATTTCCCACTGTCAGCTAGTTGGGCACTGCGTATACGGAATGCTGAATTAAATGGACCCTCGGTCTGATCCAGCATGGCTCTTATGTTCTTAAGTAACAAATAATGTTGCAACTTATTTAAACTACTCTTGCAATAACATGCACCCTTTCTCTAATTCTGTATTTGGTTTATGAGGGATCAATATGGTTTCTAGTACTTGAACCTGCCACAAATGTCCAACTCAGAAGTCAAAGTCTCAGAACATTTTGGGTACCCTGGAACTTAGTAACATAGGTGCTATGAATAAAACATGGGCAGCTTAAAAAAAATGAGGGAGGAGAAAGAGTGGGTTTCACAATGCTTCTGATGTTTTAAAAAATGAAATGCCTTTGAATATTCAAATAGAAATTGAGAAAGAAATATTGCTGGGGTCTTTCAATGAAATCCTTCCCACTGCAAATCACTGCAATTTCCTGCCATTAATTTCAAGATTTCGTCCTGTCCTTTCATTCATCTGCTTGCTCCATTTAAAAACATTTAGCCCATTGCAAGATGCTTAAAAAAAACAAACAGTAGGAGGAAGGATAATAAAGCAAACGAAGAAAAGGAAGTTCTGTTCACTTCACTCCTGGTCTTAGAGGAGTCAAGGATTTCAGCCCCGAAAAGGAGGAAAGTGAAACTCTGAAGATGGAAAAGTTTCCTTGGATGTGGCTCCTGGTGCTTATGGCCACAGTTCCTGTAAGAGGTGAGTCCAAAGCCCCTCCTGCCAATTCAGTATAGAATGAGATGTGAATATTGTTCAACTCCAGAAAGATTTTAAATGAGACTTTATTGCTTAGTTTCCATAAATGTATAAAGTACAGCAGCGATGTTTAAGCAGTTAGATTAACAACAACACCTAAATCAATTAATCTACTAAGAAGGTGCCCCCAATTAAATAAGCAGTAGATGATGATGATGATGATGATGATGATGATGATGATGATGATGATGATGATACTACAAGTTCTTATTTTAAAAACACCAGTCTCCTTAGCTGGATTCCCACTAACCTATGGGTTAGTGAGAATTATTCATTGTGAACTCCTTGCGGGGACAGGATTGTGCAAAATACAGCATTGGAAATGCTTTCTATGTCCATGATAGTGCAGCTTTAATGGCCCCATTTGGAGGCTGTGGGGGAGGGCATTTGGGGTGGGAGTCCAAATTCACCAGCAGTGCCCCTTACTCCTTACAGTTACAAGATGGGGGACACTTGGCTCAGCAATACTACAAACGAGAAAGATCTTGGAATTGTTGTAGATCACAAGCTGAATATGAGCCAACAGTGCGATATGGCTGCAAGAAAGGCAAATGCTATTTTGGGCTGCATTAATAGAAGTATAGCTTCCAAATCACGTGAGGTACTGGTTCCTCTCTATTCGGCCCTGGTTAGGCCTCATCTAGAGTATTGCGTCCAGTTCTGGGCTCCACAATTCAAGAAGGACGCAGACAAGCTGGAGCGTGTTCAGAAGAGGGCAACCAGGATGATCAGAGGTCTAGAAACAAAGCCCTATGAAGAGAGACTGAAAGAACTGGGCATGTTTAGCCTGGAGAAGAGAAGATTGAGGGGAGACATGATAGCATTCTTCAAATACTTAAAAGGTTGTCACACAGAGAAGGGCCAGGATCTCTTCTCGGTCCTCCCAGAGTGCAGGACACGGAATAACGGGCTCAAGTTAAAGGAAGCCAGATTCCAGCTGGACATCAGGAAAAACTTCCTGACTGTTAGAGCAGTGCGACGGTGGAATCAGCTACCTAGGCAGGTTGTGGGCTCTCCCACACTAGAGGCATTCAAGAAGCAGCTGGACAACCATCTATCAGGGATGCTTTGGGGTGGATTCCTGCATTGAGCAGGGGGTTGGACTCGATGGCCTTGTAGGCCCCTTCCAACTCTGCTATTCTATGATTCTATGATTCTATGATTCAAGCTGCTAGCTGCCAATTTTTATTTTCCAGAGATGCCCCCAGAATGATGCTATTTTGCAAGGTAGTATTGTTCTTCTTTGGATTCTCCTTCTGCACAGAACTCCATTTGGGAAACTTCTAGAGTTTTGGCGGGCGCCTCACCCCCATCCTCCATGTGCGTACTCGAGGGGTGCTGCTCCTGCCCTTCCACTCTGTCCTCTTTCAACCATCGCAGCAGAAGATCTAGAAAACTTCCCTCTGGATAGCTAGTATAAAAATAAACAAATAAATCCCCAAACTACTTTTACTTTGAATTTTTGTTCAATCTTCTTGGGGTTTTTTTTTTTTACTTATTTATTTATTTATTACATTTCTATACTGCCCAATAGCCGGAGCTTAACTTTCATTCTTCTGAGTTTGCACTTTCATTTTCTCAGATTCCCCCTCTCTGTTTTTTTGCTGCTGACTTCTTGAGCCCTGTGGCTCTGAAGGCAAAGTTTTCCCATAAATGTTTCTCCTGCGATAGCAAAGTGTCACCTACTGATGACTGCTCCCACCCTCTGTCTTCTCTATTTGAGAGAATTGGTAACTTATCTCTATGTGACCAACATTCCACTGGTCCTGAAAGCTCATGGTGCTGTTCTTCCTTCCTTCTCAATGGCTTATCAAATAAGACAAGCAGCATCCCTCGATATATTTAAGAAAATGCAGTGTGCATGGTGTTTACACTGACTATGGGTCCCTATGAGCCCAACAGTAAATAGTGGTGACTAAAAATGAAGTTCTCAACCTTACTGACAAATTGAAAGCACATAAATCACCAGGCCCAGATGGCATCCATCCTAGAGTTCTAAAAGAATTCAAATATGAAATTGTGGACTTCCTCACAAAAATATGCAACATGTCCCTGTCATGGGCTGAGCCCATGGTTCCTTTAAGAGAGCATTTGCTTCATCCTAGGGAGAGGGAGAGGGGTTTCTTTGTGTCCGAAAAGGGAGTACCAAGTAAAATGTCAAGGCTGCACTGGGCGAGAAGCACCTGGCATCTGATAACATCTCCCAATGCTGGTACCGGGGGGAGAGTAACAAGTTGCAGCTGTGTAATGTCTGGGAGCATTACCCCCTCCCCTCGGGAGAGGTGTGGGTTGCTATTGGTCAGGGTGGGTCTGGTGACAAGGAGGTCCCAGAAAGGGATAAAAAGCTTGGGCACCCAAGGGTCTGGTCTCTTTCCTGTGGGTGTCAGGAGTCCAATGTGTGAGTGGTGAGCCAGAGCATCCAGGCCAGGCTGGCTGGGTGTCAGAAGCTTCACATGGCCGCTGAGGGAAGGAGTCTAGTTTGAGTGGCGTGAAGCTGGAACAAAGTGAGCAACAAAGAGGTTGAGTCGCAGAGTTCAATGTTTGTTAAGTTTTAGATTAGGTTTGGGTACAAGTCGGCAAGGGACCTTGCCGGAGTTATGGCTGGTGGGTGGTTAAGTGGGGAGTGAGTGTGGATTCAATTGGCTTGAATGTGTAAAGGGGTAGGGGGAGGTATTAGTCCCTGCTGTCCTGAGTGTGTTATTCCTTTGTCCGTGTTTCCCCCCCCCAAAAAAAAACCTCTTACGTGTTTACCTTAATGTGTGGACCCTTACGGAAGTCTATAGTGTGAAGAATAAAAGTGTTTGGTCCCTATCTCTGGAGTGTGGTGTTGCTTCCTTGAGAACCTAGACTTTAAAGGCTTAAAAAGAGGCAGTGAAGGGGCGTGTGTCTGGGCTGGCTGAGTCAGACCCCCCTTCTCTGGCTGGGAGATGGCTGAGTCAAGCCGAGCGGTTCCACCACAGTCCCTAAGCTCAGCCTCTGTACTAGAGGACAGGAAGATGGCCATGTAACACCATTATTCAAAAAGGGATCGGGGGGGGGGTGTCAGAGAAATTACAGGCCAGTTAGGTTAACATCTGTTCCAGGTAAATTGGTTGAAAGCATTATTAAAGACAAAATTAGTAAGCATATAAAAGGGCAGGTCCTGCTGAAGAAGAATCAACATGGCTTCCACAAAGTCAAGTACTGTCTCACTAATCTACTAGAACTCTTTGAGAGTGTCTACAAACATGTAGACAGGGGTGATCCAGTGGACATTGTTTACTTGGAGTTCCAAAAGGCTTTTGATAAAGTCCTCACTAAAGACTCCTGAACAAACTTAGCAGTCATGGAATAAGAGGATCAGTAACTGGCTAGAGAACAGAAAGTAGAGAGTAGGAATAAATGGTCAATTCTCCCGATGGAGGGAAGTAAATAGTGGGGTCTACAGGGATAGGTATTGGGACCAATTCTTTTCAACTTGTTAATAAATGATCTGGAATTAGGAGTGAGCAGTAAAGGGGCCAAGTTTGCTGATGATACCAAATTATTTAAGGTTGTTAAAATGCACAGGAACTGAGGGATCTCTCCAAGCTGGGAGAGTGGGCATCCAAATGGCAGATGTGGTTGAATGTAAGCAAGTGTAAGGTGATGCACGTTGGGGCAAAAAAACCCAACTTCAAGTATAACCTAATGGGATCTGAGCCAATGGTGACCGAACAAGAAAGAGATCTTGGGGTTGTGGTGGACAGCTCGATGAAAATGTCCACCCAGTGTGTGGCTGCTGTAAAGAAGGCAAACTCCATGTTAGACATTATAAGAAAAGGAATTGAGAATAAAACTGCCAGTATCATACTGCCTTTATACAAATCTATGGTGCGACCACACTTAGAATACTGTGTACAGTTCTAGTCACCACACCTAAAAAAAGAATACCATAGAGCTGGAGAAAGTGCAGAAAAGGGCAACTAAAATGATGAAGGGGCTGGAGCATCTCCCCTATGAGGGAAGGTTACATCAACTGGGAATGTTTAGCTTGGAAAAAAGGAGGCTAAGGGGAGACATGATAGAGGTATACAAAATTATGCATGGTATGGAGAATGTGGATAGGGAGACATTTCCCTTCTTCTCTCAAAATACTAGAACCTGGGGGCACCCCATGAAGCTGATTGGTGGGTGATCCAGGACAAATAAAATGAAGTACTTCTTCACACAGCACATAGTTAAATTATGGAACTCACTGCCACAAGATGTAGTGACGGCCACTGATTTTAACTGCACATGCAGCCACTGATGCAGCCCAGCATGTGGCCCTGAGCCCCCAATGCTTGGCAGCCTGGCCAAGTACCTCAGCTCCTCACCTGTTGCACCTGCTGCTTGTGAATCACACTTTCTCCTTCATCCAGGGGGAAATCACGGGAGGTTTGCTGCTCCCTGGTTTCTCCTGAGCGTTCCAAGCGCTGAGCACGGTGCTGCAGCTCCTCCTGCCTCCTCTCTCAGAGTGCAGGGAGGGGAGGGGAGGGGATGGGAATGCCAGGTGGCCCCTCACTTTGAAATCCCTGTGTCCGCCTATCCTTGTTCCCTTCTACACATCTCTCTCCTGCAGCTGTCCTGGACCTGACCGGCTTACAGGCAATCGAGGGCACCTGGCGAGCTCCCGTCACTTTGCCCTGCGTGTATGAACCCTCCGCTGACTTTGAGGAGACAAGTGTCGTTTGGAAAGCCACTCAGGATGGTCATGGCCTTCGGAGAATCTTTGAGCGGGATGCTGGCTCTGGGGATCACATACTCTTGACAACTTTCAGAGGCAGACTCAGCATTGCAAAGAAAACCCCGGGCGACGTCTCGCTCCTAATCCAAGAGCTAGATATGACAGATGCCGGGCAATACGTCTGCGAAGTGACCTCGGAGGCCAGAGATAAGACTAGAATAACAACAGAGTGGGCGACCATGCTCAAGATTGTAAAAGGTAACCTTAGTAATATGGCAACTAGGTTGTATGTCGTCATGGGATCATAAATGCAGAAAAAGAAGAGGAGTAAAACAGCCAGCAGCAGCATGTATTTGCTCAATTTTGCTTAATTTCTGTTTGATTTATTTTGAGAAGGTATGGCTTACTTTTCAGTCAAGATTCTCAAAGCAAGAAACATAACATGCAATAAAACCCCCAATAAAATTCAACAAAACTGAGACATTGACAAATCTTAACTATAAAAATGAACAGTAATTATAAAACCAAGCACAGCTTTGCTTTCACTGTTCTGGTTTTCAATTTTGTTTTTGCAAAGAAAATGGGTATGGATAGGAATCGAGGGAGGAGAAAAGTTCCCAAACTTTTCTTCATAATGATAAAGTCTAGAAACATGTTATTCCTGTTGATACTGACATTTCACGATGTCCTGTTGTTCCTTTAGTCCCCAGCACCACCAACACCCTACCCCTAGTTTCCTCCATGTTGTGTCTGCCTGTCCTTGCTTTGTACAGCATCTAACTGCTGTTGCTGTTTGATGAATATTAGCTCCTGTTCTGCTCTCCAGTTCCAGTGACCAAGCCAGTCATTATGTCCGGCAGCATGGGATCCATCCTGCCCAATGGGGAGAGGACCAACCTTACCTGTTCAGCTGATGGCTCTCCGCCCATCAGTTACCAATGGTTCAAAGAAGTCCCAGGAAGCAGTGATGAGCTATTGGGTAGGACTGCAGTACTTGAGTTTGACAGACTGCAGACATCTGATACGGGAAGATATTACTGCACAGCTGAAAACAGAGTCAGTGGAAAAAGAGAACAGAGTGATGCTGTCCAGCTGACTGTGCAAGGTAATGTTAGGGACTTCCACTATGTGGCATAGAACTTGATTCGAAAGCTAGTTTATGGAAACAGTTTTCTGCAGGACTTTATTAAGAACTCTAATGTTTATAATTCTTCTCTACCGATGAGGTAGGATTTAATTTCATTTTCATTTTCACGTGAACTTACCTAATTTTGCACTTTGGAACCAATACGTGAACTGGAACTCGGCTATCTTTCAAATTCATACTTCTCTAGATTTTGTGATGGAGTGCTCCAATCAAAAATGCTGACAAAAATGTGTATTTTTGGGAAAACATGCACAAAATGTGTATATTCATGGAAATAATGTTTAAAATGCAGTATGTTTGTTAGATAAAATTGCATACAAAATGCAGGTATTAGGAGGAATGCACACAAAAATGTGTACAATTTTCATGCAAACTTAAAAAAATTCTCTCAAGTTCTGGATGAGCCAAACCCAAGAAATATGAGAGAGTTGCCCTTCCCTATTCTTCATCCAAATAGATAGGTCAAATGGGTAAATAAAACATTATCTGGATTCAAGTTGTGATTCCAACCATTCATTCTCCTCTTCATCCCTCAAGTTTATACATTTTGCATCACTCAAAATTATGCATTTGGGAGCCAGTGTGGTGTAGTGGCTGAAGTGTTAGACTAGGAATCTGGAGATCCAAGTTCTAGTCCCCACTTCGCCATGGAAACCCACTGGGTGACTTTGGGCCAGTCACAGACTTTAAGCCCAGCCTACCTCACAGGGTTGTTGTTGTGAGGATAAAATGGAGAGGAGGAGGATTGGGTTCCTTGGAGGAAAAAAGGTGGGATATAAATACAATAATAAATGCAATAATAATGTGCTAAAGTACCTGTGCATGCACAGAGCTCTCATCTGCTCACTTGGCTCTGCTATTCCCTTCTGTGGCAAGCACAGTTCCAGTTCTCCTCCTGTGATTGCCCCCAAATCTGCCTAACTGGACAGTCACCTTATCCCTGACTTTCCCATCATCCTGGTGTTTGGGAATGAAAAGATGTCCTGAACAAAATGTGTGAGAAAGCTTTCTCAGATGCTGATTCAGCATACCATGAAGCAGTTGGGCGAAAGGAATGAGTGTGCTCAGAGATAGTGTGCCCATTTCAGTAATGGTTATAACTCTGAAGATCTGCGGTGGTTCAAAGTTTGTAAATGAAAATAAGTTATTAAAAAAGCAACCTCTTTTTTAATGTTTCATTTGGGTTCTAGTTCTTTTGGTATAGAATAACGAACAAAGCATCACAGCCAGTGATCAGAAAAATGCCCATGTTAGGAATTTTGGGTGCATTCACAGCAATTGTCCTAGCAGCAAACCACACATCCATTTAATTATATGTGATTTCTCTTTTCCTTTCACTACTCAGGTTGCTTTAACATTTTAAGGGAAGCTGTCCATATGAGTTCTCACTATGGGAGATTCATTTCTCACTCAGGCCACAAAAATACTGATAATCATCTTGGTGACTGATGTGTGGTGCTTTCTCTTGCAGATTCTACTGAGGTCCTCACTCTGCAGCCTGAGTCTGAAGTGTCCACACCTGCTGGGAGAGGTGAGTTGTCTTTTCAGTGCAGAATGGGAAGCTCGTAAAAACAACCCCTTGTTGTCAGCCCTGATTAGAAAAAAGTCATCCAAGCATATGCCGTTTTGCCGTCTAAATCCTAGCACCATCACGACTACATGGACTCTGCCCCTGCTGCCCTCCTGTGAAACACATTGACTGGGCAATAAGCAGCATCTTCTTGTAAGAAAGGATTAGTGTACTTTTAACATAAAAAAAAATACAGTGAGAATCTGTAACTATATATTTGCCCAGCTCTCACCCCCTGAGCATGAAATGTTTTAAGAACTTAGAGGAAATGATGTTGCAGCAACCAGCATCAATCTCGTCTTGCCCCCATCACCTGGCTCTCTCTGACTGGTCATTTGGCCACCAGAGCTGCAGGTGCTTGGATTTCAGACCCAAGCTTCACAACGGATTCACTCTGAGGCCCTCGTGCCACATCCACTGGTTGTCTTGACACTTGGCAACAGGCAGAGTTAATCTCCATGTTTTGGGGGTGAGGTGGGCAATGGAGGAGTCGTTGAACCTCTTACATGTTATCAATTAATTATTTTAAAACATATATCACCCTTCGTCATCTTAGATTTTAGGGCAGTATATGAACATTAAAAAGGTAATACAATCAGTAAGTGTGTGTGTGTGTGTGTGTGTGTGTGTGTGTGTGTGTGTGTGTGTGTGTGAATACTTTAGGAATTAAAATGAAATGAAAAGCTAGCATTTCCCAAATGCACACACTCCGAGAGCTTTGCTGTACAAGACATTTATTGTGTGTTTGTCATTCCTGACTCACGTCATTCTTTCTCACCAAGCCTGGGGGCCAAACGACAGCAACATTGTCCCTAGGCGCACCTCTTGGGGAGGCTGTTCCGTACCTGCCGTGCTGCTCCCCCTGAAGTCCCTCTCCCTTGTTGATGACCGTCTCACCTCAAATGGGAGGGACACGGAGAAGGGTTTTCAGTATGGGAGGAGGTGCTTCTTCAGGTACCCAGATCCTCCTAAGCCATCTAAATCTTCACTAAACTCCTTATGTCAGTGCCAAACAAGTTTCCAGAATTCTCTTGCATCCTGGCATGACTGAGACGCAGAAGCCAAAATGGGGATATGCAGATAAACATAGGCTTAATTGATAATGGAGACAACACTGGGCGGTGGGTCTGAGGAGTAGCTGCCCAGCACCCTAAGAATGCGTGACTGGCTCCACTGATGGGGTGCTGTGGGGGCAGGGGTGGGTGAAGGGAGCAGTGCCCCTTATTTCCCACTTGGGACTGCTCCAGGGAATCACACAGTAGTTTCTGTCACTTTTTTCCTGTTTCATTTTTTTTTTTTTTTTTTTGGAAACAGAAAAAAAATGTCTTTAAAACTTAGACTGAACAGCTTTGAATGGACTTAAACAAGCATCTATCCTAATCTGAATCCCATATAGTAGGTGAGCTAAAAGTTTAGCTTAAACAAGTGCTGAAGCATGTAGTTGCCACCTTTTGTGTAAAAGAAGCACATCAGGATTTTTGCACTCTGAGGTGCTCTTTCCTCCACATGCTTCTGATGGGCTGACCATGCCCCTGTTGAATGAAAAACTTCACGCAGGTATTTGAAAGCTCTAACTTCTTGGTTGGTCGCCAAGGGAGGAGATGCAGTCAGATCACAATTACAACATATTATTAATGCATCTCTCAGGGAGGGTAGTTTTCCATCATGCTTAAAAGAAGCAGTGGTATGGCAACTTCTAAAAAAGCCCTCCCTGGACCCCCTGGATCTTAATAACTATAGACCAATATCGATTTTGGGGTAAGGTGATCGAGAGAGTAGTTGCTCATCAACTCCAAGCAGTGTTGGATGACACAGATTTTCTAGACCCATTTCAGAGTGGGATATGGAGTTGAGACTGCTATGGTCGCCTTAGCGGATGATCTACGCCTGAGTATTGACAGGAGGAGTGTGTCCCTGCTGGTGCCTTTGGACCTCTCAGCAGCTTTCGATGCCATCGACCATGGTATCCTTCTGGAACGCCTGAGGGGATTGGGAATCGGGACCACTGTGCTTCAGTGGTTCCGGTCCTACCTCTCGGGCAGGTTCCAGATGGTGATGCTTGGGGACAGCTGCTCTTCAAAAAAGGAGCTGTTGTGTGGGTGCCATCCTTTCCCCAAAGCTATTTAATATTTACATAAAACCGCTGGGAGAGATCATCCGGAGGCATGGAACGGGGTGCTATCAATATGCTGATGACACCCAAATATATTTCTCTATGCCTTCGACAACAGCGTCAGTTAAGGAGAGTGTGTCTCCTCTGAATGAATGCTTGGAAGCGGTAATGGGCTGGATGAGGAAAAACAAACTGAAGCTGAATCCAGACAAGACGGAGGTGCTCGCTGTCAAAGGCCACAACCTGGGTTTGGAGATGTGTCAACCAGTTCTGGTTGGGGTTACACTCCCCCTGAAAGACTGTGTTTGCAGCTTGGAGGTGCTTCTGGACCCGTCGCTCCAAATGACAGCCCAGATAGATGCAACGGCCAGGAGTGCCTGCTATCAGCTTCAGCTGATATGTCAGCTGCGCCCCTTCCTAGAGTTAGAAGACCTAAAGATGGTAGTGCATGCACTGGTAACTTCGAAGCTTGACTTCTGCAATGCGCTCTACATAGGGCTACCTTTGTGCCTAGTCCGGAAACTTCAACTACTTCAAAATATGGCAGCCAGGTTGGTCACTGAAACATCTAGGGGTGATCACATTACACCAGTCCTAAAATCTCGTCACTGGCTGCCAATTAGTTTCCGGGCAAAGTATAAAGTGTTGGTTATCACTTTTAAAGCCCTACATGGTTTGGGTCCAGGCTACCTGCGGGATCGCCTTCTCCCGTACAATCCGCCCCGCACCCTTAGATCCTCTGGGAAGAATCCACTTCAGTTAGCAAAGACTAGGCTGACAACCATAACCCAGAGGATCTTCTCTTCTGCCGCTCCCAAACTGTGGAATAGCCTGCTGGAGGAAACTAGTCAGCTTGACAGTCTTTTAGCATTCAAGAAGGCTGTCAAGACTTTTCTCTACCAACAGGCCTATCCAGTAGAATTTTAGGATATTTTAGTATGTTTTTAGGATGCTTTTAGGATGTTTTTAAACCGTGTATACCATGTTTTAATCAGTATTTTATGCTTATTGTTGTTCCCCGCCTTGATCCAACCGGAGAGGCGGGTAAGAAATAAATTATTATTATTGTTATTATTTTTATTATTATTCAATAAACTGTTTATTGAAATACCATCTATGGGGTGTATATCATCTACAGAACACCAGTGATTTTAACATTAAGATGTTATGTAGAACAGATTTGTCTTAAATGTGTGCTGTGTTCGGGTGGGCACGCCCCCTTGGTGCTGGACATGCCCCCTTGGGGGCCGACTATGTTGTCCTCCTTTTTTGTTTCCAAAATATGGTCACCCTACCTGCATGGGGAGGCTCCTTTTAAGATATGCAGGACAATGCTGGTGTCATTGTTTTACTCTTCCTTGCAACAGTTCAGTGCGGTAGGTCACATTTTGCAGATGGGCTATTTCTCTGGAAACAAATAAAGTAAAAATGGCCGCCTCTCTGATTGCAAAGTTCTGTGCTTGCTGTGTAGTTCTAGGTCCTGGGACAGCCTCTCTTCCACTCTACATAGTCATTCCAATTGCTGTGCTCTGTGCTGTCGTGGTCCTTGTTGTTGCATCTGCGGTCTTTTGCCGAAGAAGAAGAAACGAGACTGGTAAGATGGGTGTTGTTCAGAACAGAGAAGGGCTTTTCTGATGGGATAAAGTGGAATGACCTTTGGGCATCTGGAAGGTGCTTTGCTGTACTGATTCTCAGGACCCATGTGGGGTGAAGGGCAGGGGTGCGCTCAAGAACCTTGTCTATGGGACCACCAATCAGCAGGTAGTGCTGCAGAGCACAATTTGCAATTCGGATGATGAAATCAAAATCTCAACCTCTGAATACAAATGAAGAAATTTAGAAGCTAAGGCCTACATTTTTTTTCATACCTGAAATTAACTTTTTGTGGCAGTTTTTAAGCATGTGTGTTCAGCATGTAACCATGCAACTGAGATGGCTTTCTCTGAGAACCATGTTTTGCAAACAAAAGTCATGTGCTGGACTCAACAAACTGTAATGCACATTTGGGCTCCATGCTAAATTCAAAGGATCCTTTGAAACCTTATTAGAGCAACATCTGGAGTTGGAACGATTCAAAAAGCCATTCAGTCTGTCTACACATGAACATCCCACAGACTGAAGGCCAAACTAAATGTGATACTAATTGCATAAATAAAATTAAGTGCAGGTTTTTGCTATGTAAATAGCAGTAGAGCTTCAGGTATCCCTGCCAGGGATCCATCAAAAATCCTCTCTCTGAAGTTGCTATTTGTATTTCAAGGGAAACTTCTGTTGGCACCAATGGGAGCTTCCCTGGAAATGCAAATTTCAGCTTTGGAGAGGGTGATTTTTATTAGGACTGTGGGCAGGGAGAGATCAACTCTGTCTCCCCACCCACAGGGCTGCCTCTGCCTCATGCTTGTTCATTGCATTTGGACAATTCACATCAGGTCTAATTTGGCTAATCTGAAATGGGCATAGCTCATTTCACAAGGACAGAGAGAAATATACTCAGAGGAGCCACTACGATATTCTAGTAGCAAGTCGCATCATGGGTCTATTAGACCTGTTTTATATTTGAAGGTGTGAAATTATCCAGTTAGTTCCAAGTGCCTGGATGGAAACATGGAGGCACACACATTCATGAAGACTTCATCTGAATGCTATTTCAGTAAAAAAAAAAAAAAACCACCACCAAAAAACATGCTGTTGTCAAACTATCATATATTATAACCATCATATAGAACCTTTGCCCCAGAAAGACCATCATGATGTACAATTTCCAAGGTTGGAGACAAACAGATTTTCCTTTTTTGGGGTTGAAAGGTGGTCAATCATGGTGTGTGCATTGCTCCTTCTAGTGGGCCTTGCAGGTTATTTTATTTAAACAACCATTTGATCAGAGACAAAATAAATGCATGTGTTCATCATTATACTATGTACATATAATGCTACCTTCAACTCTCTTTTCTATTCAAAATTTACTGACAATTTTTGGTTAGGGTTGGTTAGCAAACATACAGCAATGCCCCACCCTCCCTGGATAACCTACACCTTCCTCCTCCCTTGAAAACAGAGGAGAAAAAGTGAAAGCCAGCAAGAAAGAGATAGGAGGAGGAGATACAAAATTGACAAGGTGGATGGGTGCAAAGAAATCAGTATTCAAAGAACTCTAACAATTTAAACTGGATACAGTTGAATGTAGTGCTGCAATTATGCTTATAAAAAGCTGTCATTGCCAAATCCAGTGCTGCAATTGTAGGAGCAGTGGGATATCACGCTGCCATTTCCGTTTCTTCTTTTAAAAAAAGAAAAGGAAGTCCAGTAAATGCATGAGCAGCTGTGCCAGAATGCAAGTTTTAAAATAAAAAGATTGCTCTTCACAGTTGTGCAACTCTGGGGGTGCACATAAAAAATTAACCTCCCCAACCACCTCCAACATTGAAAGAGAGGAAATGGAGGCCAACCGTAGATTTCATGGTTGCAGATCCCTTTCCCTAGACTGTAGCTAAAGGAAAAGGTGGGGTAAAATGTTGCAATTTATTTATTTATTACATTTTTATACCGCCCAATAGCCGAAGCTCTCTGGGCGGTTCACAAAAATTAAAACCATAATAAAACATGTTCCACTGCTCTGAAGTCACTCCCACTGGCACACATAACTCAGTACGGAAACTGCAATCACAAAACAACAACAACGACAACATAAAAGTTAGCTAAAAATGGAATATTGAGGGGGAAATCGTCACAGGCCAATGGGTTGAGGAGTGCATCATGTACTATGCATCATGTGATGCAGACATTGTAGCACCAATACAAAAATTATACTGTAGAGTATTCCCAAGAGTTGGGACAATGCAAGGTTGCCAAACATGGCATGACACAGCACAGTACGCTTTGCACCATGTTCAGACCAGGGCACTAAGTGTGATAAGAATGGTTTGATCACCCAGACTTGATCTCCATTGACGAGTTGTTCTTTTTACATTTTCAAGGAATGTTGTTCACTGTTTTAAAATGAATCTACTTTTTTGGATAAAGCACATTCACATAAAACTATACTGCTTCTTTTTCAGATAACACCTATGACGTCGCATAGTAAGTGATCACGTGATGCTGGGGATGCAATATTGAAATGTATTTTATCAAAAATTTCTTGGGGAGGTGATTAATGTAAATGCCTGAGAGCCTGACAGTTATTTGCTACAGTTCAAATTTCTTGGAGGAGGAGAATGAGAAGTGGGTCTATTGAAGTCACTGAGGCACCTACTGCTGCTTTTGCACAAGATTTTGCAAGATTTGTTCTCTACAGTATAGACTCAAACTCTCAGTTAAAATCCAAGTACTTTTTACAAGATCATTTAAAATTGAAAAGCATAAAGTCAATGCAACATGGATCAATAGTTGTAGACATGTCCTTTGAGTCCGATTCTGTAGCCAACTATGGATCCACTTAATAGTTGTTCCATCTAGCCCACATTTAACTAGTTTGCTTGCCAGAATGTCATGGGGTACTTAGTCAAAAGCTTTGCTTAAGTCAAGATATATTATGTCCACAGAATTCCCATAGTCCACAAGGGAGGTTACCTGATCAAAGAATGAGATCAGATTAGTCTGGCAGGATTTGGGTTAGGGTTAGACCAACAAGGCAGGACATGGTGCAACAGCACCCCTCCTCCACGGTCCCCAGCAACTGTTGCACACAGGCTTACTGCCTTGAATACTGGAGATAGCACACTACCATCAGGGCTAGTAGCCATGGATAGCCTTCACCTCCAGGAATTTATCCAAACCCCTTTTATAGCCATCCAAATTGGTAGCCATCACTACATTTTGTGGTAGTGAGTTCCATAATTTAACTATGTGCTGTGTGAAGAAGTACTTCCTCTTATTTGTCTTGGATCTCCCACCAAACAGCTTCATGGGATGACCCCAGGTTCTGTTGTAAACCGCCCAGAGAGCTTCAGCTGTGGGGCGGTATATAAATGTAATAAAATAAATAAATAAAATGAATAGTATTTTGAGAGAATGAGAAAAATGTCTCCATACCATGCATAATTGTACACCTCTAGTGTGTCTCCTCTTAGCCTCCTTTTTTCCAAGCTAAACAATCCCAGTTGATGTAACCTTCCCTCATAGGGGAGATGATCCAGCCCCTAAATCATTTTAGTTGCCCTTTTCTGCACTTTTTCCAGCTCTATAATGTCCTTTTTTAGGTGTGTTGACCAGAACTGTACACAAAATTCTAAGTGTGGTTACATCATAGATTTGTATAAGGGCAGTATGATAATGACAACATTAGCCCTCCTCCAGTCATCCAGCACTTCACCCGTCTTCCATGATTTTGCAAAGATAATAGACAGTGGTTCATAAAATTGTTCTGCTAGCTCCTTTATCACTCTAGGATGTAGTTCATCGGGCCCTGGAGATTTGAAATTGTTCAAAGAAATTAGGTGTTCCTTGACCATTTGTTTATCAATCTCAAATTGCAATCCTGCCCCTTCAGCTTGTACTTAACTTTTTCCAGGGGGGTTGTAGACCTGCTTTTGGGAGAAGACTGAGCCAAAGTAGGAATTGAGCACGGCCTTTTCTTTGTCATCTGTTATCAATTTTCTATCCTCATTAAGCAGTTGAACCAACATTTCTTTCTTCTGTCTTTTACTGTGCACATACCTGAAGAAAGCTTTTTTGTTGCTTTTAGCATCCCTCGCTAATCTCAGTTCATTGTGACTTTAACATTTCCTTTTTGAAAAACTCCCACCCATCTTGGACTCCTTTTCTCATTAGGGCCACTTGCCATGGAACCTTACTTATCATAATTCTGAGTTTCTTAAAATCAGGTTTCCTAAAATCCAGAGTACATGTACAGTTACACTCCGCTTTTGCTTCCTTCAAAATCAAGAATTCAAGTATGAGGCATTTAACACAAAGCACATTTGCTAATTGTAGAAGGAGGAAGCTCTACAAATTAGGTTTTGCTAAGCCTTCTTCTGTGATGCCTATTACATTCTGGATAAAGGCAAGCCACTATTTCCCCAACCTGATTCTAACTTGTTGCTTTCTGTTTCAGCAATAATTATGCCGTGACAAGTGGAGAAACCTTCTCAGCTGGCCCGGGAGTCATTGGCATGTGTGGATTTGAGGAACCCAACCAGGTTCTTAGTAACAACTACACTGCGGAACCTACAAAGGACGGTGTATATGTGGCGATGGACTTAAAAACAGACAATGAATATGAGCTCCTCTCACACAACATGGAGTCTGAGTATGAAATAGGGAGCTGAAAGTGCCTCATCAAGATTCTTGAAGAGTCCTCAGCTGTGGACACAGAACCTATGCAAGTACCATTTGCACTTATAACTGGCTCATTCAGAAGTTATGCCGATTTGGGGAGGAAGGGGGCCAGTGGGCATGATCCCCTTCCCCCTCATTTCAATGGTCCTACATGGGATGTGCGCTGCAGCATCTTTAAATGTGCGCCAGTACTTCAGAATAACATTCAAGTGTTATTAATGCATTGAAACAAAAGATGTGAAGAAATTTACACAACTGGATCGCTTTGAGCATTTCTCTGTGTAGGATTCCCACTGTCCCGGTGGCTGGTGTCGTGTGTGGGCAGAGCACCATTTGGGAGAGTTTTCTATATGTGACGCAAATACAAAAATGGGGCCATGCTTTTTGCTGTTGTCACGGGATGTCGACTTTTGCTTAATGACAATAAATTTATTTTTTAAAATTGCTAGATGTATACAATATTTTTTCAAAAGGCATAAAATTAGTCACAAAAACAAAACAGCAAGCTAATACTTGCTGTTGTTGTTGTTGTTGTTGTTGTTGTTATTATTATTATTATTATTATTATTATTATTATTATTATTATTATTCAAAGCCCTCCACTCCTTCCCTCTGCAGCCACATAAAGTAGTATGTAAACATTGGATACTGAGTGGTATAAAAATGTAATAAGCAATACAGTCCACATTTTGAAAAGCAGCCAGAGAACTTGAATTAAAAGTCTGTCAGATCAGGAGCATTTTCATAAACCTCATACACATAAACTGTGTATTTATTTCTTTTAATGTTTTAAATTGTTTTTATGTATTGTTGTAAGCTGCTTTGGGAGGGCTCTTGCCCTAAAAGGCAGCTAAGAAATATTTTTAATAAATAAAATAAATAAATAATGGCCATGGCCTCAGGTGGCCTTAAAAGTGCGTGGGGCAGATGTTGGGAGGGAAAGCAAGTGCGGGCGCAAGGCCAAAGCACCGCCGTAAAGATGGGGGCTTGGAGGAACACTTGGAGAGGACAGTTGTCTTGATGACTTGCTTGTAAGCTTCTGGGTGGCCAGATGTCCTACTTTACAGAGGACAGTCTTCTGTTTGGAGGATGACAGAAGACTGTACTCTATTTAGAAGGCATCCTTAATTTGGAGGGCTGTCCAGTTGAAAGATAAAGAACCATCAGGACGGAGAGCCTCTTGATGTGGCATAAACCTTAGTGCCCTAGATCAAAGGTGCAGAAGCTGTGGCCCTCCAGATGTTGTTGGACTCCATGTCTCATCAGCCCCAGCCAGCATGGCCAATGGTTGCAGTCCAACCAGAACTCGAGTTCCAAGGGCTCCCTAACCGTGGTCGAGGTCATGAAAGCTTATGCCAGATTAAGGATGCAATCCTGAGTAAGTCCCATGAGCTCATTGGGGCTTACCTCTGAGTAGGCATGCATGGCATTGGACTGTCAATGTGTTAATCAATGTGGGCTAGTGGCTCCAAGGTCAGTGGAGTAATGAATCTGCTCCAGGTTCCAGTCAGAACCAATCAGAGCTCTAAAGATGCTGTCCAACATGCAAAACTCATTGGATAACTTATTTAGGGTTCTCATTGGGTTCTGACTGAAACCTGGAGTGGATTAACTGCCCCATTGACATAGGAGCCACTAGCCTCCACTGGTGTTAGTTTTTAAACTGCAACATGGCTCTCATGGCTTCAGGAAAAAAACAACTGTACGAAATGCCTTCTTTGCTGCCAAGAAACTGGCAAGAGTCATGCCCTTTGGTGAATTGGGGTTTAGAACGCTTACAGCGTCCTTCCCCAACTTGGCACCCTCTGGTTGAGTTGGGGTATTTATTTATTTAAAATATTTGTATCCCGCCCTATATCACTAGGATCTCAGGGCAGCATACAGATAAACTCATACAATATAAAACAATAAATACACACAGCTAAAAACAAACTAAACCACGAATCAAGTTAAAACCAGTATATAATTTAAAAACAGTAAAAAACAATATAAACAGTTAAAACAATGTGCAAACTTGTTTTAAAAAGCCTACATGTTCCATCATCCCCAGCCACCATGGTAACCTGGCTGGCTAGCTGGCTGGGGATCATGGAGTTGTCCCCCAGATGTGTCAGGGTAGGGAAGGATGACTTATGGAGAAGATGCAGTCTCCCAAGGTGCCAAATCAGGAAGGTAGAGCAAAATACAGAATTTTACAGTTTATCGCACTGCCTGCATCCTGCTCTGTCACCCGAGACTTCAGCTCTGTAGATGTCCGAGGTTGTGTGGTCTCAGCGTTGCTGGGCAAATGCCGCCCTTTGTATATTTGACAAACTGACACTCTGCCACACTGAGTGTTGAACTCAGCTCATCAAATACACGGAGTGCAGCACTGCAGGGCTGTTGTGCAATGTGGCTGGTGACACTTTCAGCAGGCTGACACCCTAGGTGAAAAAAAGCAAAGACCAAATTAATTTTAACTGTGATCTTCAAGTACAGAAAACTGAAGATACAACGGTGATCTTCAAGTACAGCATTGAGCAGGGGGTTGGACTCGATGGCCTTGTAGGCCCCTTCCAACTCTGCTATTCTATGATTCTATGAAAAGGAGAGTCAAATAAGTAGATATCTAAGACACCTTGTGCCTGCTGAGGCAAACATTAGGTGATTCATGAGTTCCATCAGACCTTCAGCGCCTGTTCCTCCTCTCATTGGCATCACTATCGCCTTCGAGGTGCACCACTCTGGAAATGGTTTGCTGTTTGCAGGTTGTTTTATGTGGAACTTGCATTGGTTTATAAGTATTATTGTATATGTTATATATGACATATATATATATATATATATATATATATATATATATATATATGGCACTATCCAACATTGTTAGCCTGCTTATGCTATTGGCGTACCACCAGAGGTCACTTGTAGTACTGGTGCATCAATAGCGTACCTAAGCATGAATATGAGGGCAATCAGGATGATCAGGGGTCTGGAAACAAAGCCCTATGAAGAGAGACTGAAAGAACTGGGCATGTTTAGCCTGGAGAAGAGAAGATTGAGGGGAGACATGATAGCACTCTTCAAATACTTAAAAGGTTGTCCCACAGAGGAGGGCCAGGATCTCTTCTCGATCCTCCCAGAGTGCAGGACACGGAATAACGGGCTCAAGTGACAGGAAGCCAGATTCCAGCTGGAAATCAGGATAAACTTCCTGACTGTTAGAGCAGTACAACAATGGAATTAGTTACCTAGGGAGGTTGTGGGCTCTCCCACACTAGAGGCCTTCAAGAGGCAGCTGGACTACCATCTGTCAGGGATGCTTTAGGGTGGATTCCTGCACTGAGCAGGGGGTTGGACTCGATGGCCTTGTAGGCCCCTTCCAGCTCTGCTATTCTTTGATTCTATGATTCTATATGATAATTATACTAAAGAAATATGGGAACAGGCCTATGGCATATATGACAGTCCTACAATATTGGTATACAGTTATTGTGACTGATAGCTCTACTTTAACAAACTGAAATGCAAAGACTAATATCATTATTTCTTTAAATCCATCCAAAAAAGTAAGATGTTTGTGCAGCTTCAGTGTATTGCATTCCAATGAATTTGCCATGTGGAAGAGGGGGAAATAACTATGTGTATGGTCTCAGAGGTGCAGGGGAGAGAAAAGCTATACACATCAGACTTCTCACTGAGGCAGCTGGTTACACTAAACATGCATCATATCACTGGAGAGCAAAAGTGCACTGTGCTGGAGTGGCTCAGCATTCATACATTATCAAAAGGAAGTTAGAACATGACCACTGAATGAAGTACATTTGATCAGAGAGAGAGAGAGAGAGAGAGAGAGAGAGAGAGAGAGAGAGAGAGAGAGAGAGAGAGCACAGTCAGCAGTCAAATGCCACATTTTTTTCTGGCCATTTATTAATGATCATGTAAAATATTTCCAGACTTACTCCTGTGATAACTTGGGCAGCAGTCCTAAACACAATTGAGTACAGTGGGACTTATTGCTCCATAAACATGCCTAGGATTGTACTGCACTGATAAAATTTGACCTCATTTCTATGATTAGGAGCATAGGAATTAGCCTTGTATAGAGTCTAAACCTCCATCCATATGGTCCAGGATTGTCTAAAGGCTGCGTAGCAGTGGTTCTCCAGAGTGTCAGGCAGAGATGCTTACGGAGAAGTCCCAATTACTTCAATGGAACTTACTCCTGAGGATTGCAGTCTTTGTTTTCACAAAGTTTGGCAGGATTCTGCTCATTTTCTAATCTCTTTCTGTGTCTCAGCACCTGGAACTAAAATAACAACAATTCTTGTACTCCTATCTATGTTTCTTAAAAGACAAACAAGAATGATAGTGATTCCAATACTGCTGCTGCTTTTCTATTTCTGAAAGAAATAGGCCCTCTTAAGACTTCCTTTTGAAGATCCACCCTGGGATTGTCTTTAAGAGGTTTCTTGGATAAGGGTTATTTTTAGCTTTCCTGACATTTTGGATTGGGGCCTTAGTAGTCACCTAGGTCTCCAACAAAAGGGTCTGGGGAAAGCCTGACTGGGAGTCAGGAGATCCTGGGTTCTAGTCCCCACTCAGCCATGGAAACCCACTGGGTGACTTAGGGCCAGTCACAGACTCTCAGCCCAACCCACCTCACAGGGTTGTTGTTGTGAGGATAACATGGAGAGGAGGAGGAATATGTACGACACCTTGGGTTCCTTGAAGGAAAAAAGGTGGGATATAAATGCAATAAATAAATAAATAAATAAATAAATAATAAAGCCCTGGGTAGGGTGGGGAAACTCTCCATTCCCTTAGCTTCAGTCCCTGTGAAATAAGGAGGGGGGAAGCCAGGGAGGGATGGGCAGTGGTGGCGGCAGCTCCTGCTCCCCTGCTGATCCATATAAACCCTGCACTTGCTCTTTGGCGTGGTGATAATGTGGTGCAACACCACAGGAACAAAACCGTGGGGTTAGGGGGCTCTGGTGCCAATGCATGTCATCAAGACACAGAACAAGTAAGAATATAATGTTCTGCATTTGGATTGGTTGGTTTTATGTGGGAACCAAGCTGTATGCAGCTCAATACTGTGCATTCCTGCTTAGACACAACTCCCATTGAATTAGTACATGCGCATAGGATTGAAGCTTTACATGCCTACTCAGTCTTAATTCCAAATACATGAAAAGGGGGACCAGATACCTTGTAGCAACTAGGAACATTTCTAGGCTTGTAAAAAGAGTGTCAATGAAAATTATTTTGTAGACTTGTAAAAAGTGTGGAGGAAGAACCATTTAAAACCATTTTACAGCACCTTTGAAGGTTCTTCAGAGTGCTTCACATCATCTATGTTATCTAATCTCAGTAAATGTGCTTTCCATTGAAAAAAGTTAGCTATTCATAACAGTCCTAAATAATAGCGTTTAGTAACCCAAGATGCAGATCACCAAATTGTTAGCAGTTGGGGAAGCATGGCTCAGCATGAAGAGGGTTGCCCATTTTTCATACAGTCCCAGAGATGTGCTTTTAACTGTTGTTTGATTTTCAGAAATTAATAGCTAATTCTCTCTCTCTCTCTCTCCCCACCTCATGGATAAAAATGCTAATTGCTGTTTAAGGCACTTGCAGTACCAAACCAATTTTTGAGTCTAAATTGCAGAGTGGGGGGAATACTGATTGATCAACTAAAACATTATAAACTGGAGCAATGTGAAAACTAAAGGAAGAGGGGGCATTTTTTGAGAAGTTAGAGAAGGAATCAGAAATTAAAATCCCTTTTATTGATAGATGGAAGAGCAAGGATCCTGTGCCTGTAGGCAGCTCCAGGTAGGGCAGAAATCTAACTGGCGCAATTTCCCCACTGCCTGGAGATGTTTTGAAGGCAAGACTTTAATTTTATCTGTACGCCGCACTGAGTTCCTAATAATATAGAGCGGGATACAAATGTTTTAAATACATAAATAAATAAATAAATAAATAAATAAATAAATAATAGCTGAGCCTCTACCTCTCAGGCAATGGTAAAAGGCACAAAGCTCAGAGACCAGCCAGAAAAATAAGGTAGGAATTGTATGAGTTGAGTCGCAAACCAACCAAACACTATTCTGGAAGAGAGCCAGCCAATTGGGTGTGTCCCAAAATTCCTGAAAACTGAATAGTTTTGATGGATGATGGAAGTTGCTTCAGGAGGGGGTAGCACTTCTCATAGTGGGCACTTTTTTGTGTTCCCCACTGTTGCCCTGATTTGGTAGGTTACAAAACCCTGCTGAGCCTGTTGCCCTGAGGTGAAATGGAAGGAACATCCCCATCAAGAGCTGCTGCAATCCTCTCTGAAACCATTGTCACTTCTCTGAGTTACAACGATTCTGTCTTCAGCCTCCGTCAACTGGAAGCAGTTTGGAAGAGCGTTCACTGCACTGGAGGGACTCATGCCACTTTCACCTCTGCTAAGCAGGTTTACTACAGTTTTATATTGCATTGTGACAGTGCAGCAAAAGAAATATTCATCTGCACACATGGGGTGGTGGGTGGGCAGGAGCCACAGCCCTTTAAAAAATTATTGTCTCTAGCCTTTCCAGCCAAAGTGGCTGACAAAATCCCCAAAGTCCTTTCCTCTTCACTGACACCACACTGAAAGAGCAAGGGAGTTTAACCATGCAGAGGAACCGAGGGAGGCATACTCTACCTGTCCCTGAGATCTTGCAAGCTGGCAGAAGAACACACTTCACCTGCACAGGGTCACCCACCGAGCAGCGCTAAAGAGGAGCAGTGGTGTTCCACAAACGAAGGGGCCTTGTTTTGAAGGGGGCTCTCCTCTTTTCAAGAGGAAGCTGAAAATGGGGAAGATAAAGCTGAGGTTAGATGACAGGAAATATCTGGACGAGCAGTGACAACATGTCAGAGTTGAGAAACGTTGCTGCTGCGGCGGCAGCAGGAACAGACATTTCTCGTATTTGCTGTGTGGCAAGCAGCCTAACCATGTGAGTGAGGGTTTTCCTTCTACATTAAATCTTACCTGTCCTGCAGTTTATTTTACAGAAGACTCTAAAATAAAGTGCTGTGAGATGCATTGTGAGGTGATGCCCAGTGGAAACAGTGCGCGAAGGGCAGCTGGGGGTGCCAGGTTCTAGCTGCTGGGCAAAGCAAAGGTCAACGAGGAGGGGGTTGGGGGGAAAGAGAGTGGGAGAGAGCTCGTTTCAGGTGACTTAGGGAACCTGAGTCCACCCAGCCTGTGGGCCTGTTCACACAACTGCCTCTGCTAGTTCAACAAGGTCTCAGAGTCTGGCCCAGAGTTTCAGTGTTTTGTCCCTCTTCTCAGGGAAGGGCTTAAATATCAGCTGAAGGAGCCAGAAAGAAGAAGGCCTCCAGCTTCTGCACAGCCTTCAGCCTCCCCACCACCCCACATGTCATTTAATAATTGTGTGTGCAGAAGATGGCATTTCAACACTCCTGACTGCCAAAAGACCCCTGCCAAATTTCCCTATTCTACAGGACATTCTACCTTCATTAAAGGTATAGGTGCCTGTTTGCACTGGGTCACCCTTCCAATGGCAATCTATGCAGCCTTTCTTTTTGCGTACAAACCTAATCTGTTTCAGGGAAAGATGTTCCTCAGAAGCTGTTCTGGTAGCAACTGTGGGAAGGAGAGGGCTACCACTTACAAGTACTTAAACATAACACCCTTTATTTGGCAATCCAAATATTCACTTGTAAGATGATGTTTCAATTGAACACCAAAATATCAGAATAAAATTTGGTATACATGTATGGGACACAATTCAAGATTTCATGTTTGAATACCAGCTTCACACGCGTGCACACACACACACACACACACAGAGAGAGAGAGAGAGAGAGAGAGGTGGGTATGTATTTCAATGCAATATCTGCCTGGATGTTTGAGATATCAGAAAGTCAAGAATGCAGTTGCATTTTCCAGTTCAACAGTGGCTCAGTTGCCACAGCTCTTTTAAAAGAAGCAAGGAAAACCACGGTATTGTGATCAATGTCTCATGCAATGAGATGCCACAATGGAATTTGGTAGATATGCCTATGGAAAATTCCAATTTATCTGGAGTTGTGAGGAGGGAGTTAAAGCAAGATCTTCTTTGAGCATTGAGGATGACATTCAATCTGATGAAATGGGCTTTGGATCGTTAAATCCTATGCTAGAATATTATTATTTATTTATTTATTTATTTATTATTTATATAGCACCATCAATGTAGGCGCACCATCAATAAAGGAGCACTTTAAGGTGTCACATAACTCTTCATTCTTTTTGATAAGTATGTTCACTCTCACCCCCAAAACATATATCTATTTTGAAGAAGATATGAAGAATGCAAAATATACTGAAGCCCAATACCTGAAGTGAGTTAGTTACCCTCCTATCTTTACTAGTTAATCACTTATCCAATTAAAAGCCAGATCATAATTGTTATTTTCCCCAATCTCTCAAACACCATTGCACCATTATCAACTTCCCAGAATTTTTATCTGTTCGCAGCATGGTTACATGATGGTCCTTCCTTGTGCTCATATATGCACACCTAGAGAGGGCTTCTTGTCTTCAGCTACCAAGAACCCCCTTGCAAAGGAGCAGTAGATTCAGTTGCTTTTCACTTCTTCTTTTTGTTTCACGTACAGTATAAAAGAGGAATGGGAAAATGTGCATTTTTAAAAATAGAGTTGATGTGAAGAAGGCAGCATTCATAAAATATGTCTCAACTTTTTTAAAAAATACAACAGCAACCTTTTTTAACCTCCTCCTCCTCGCAGGACAAGTTGGGCTAGCTTTATATGCATCTCTCTCTCTCTCTCTCTCTCTCTCTCTCTCTCTCTCTCTCTCTCTCTCTGTGTGTGTGTGTGTGTGTGTGTGTGTCACAATTTGTGTGATCTTTTAGAGTTAGGGTCTATGCTAGAAGTAAAATTGTGATTTGACAGCTCTTTTTGATGCTCTTCACCAAGAATCTTTGATGAAAAACTGAGCAAATGTTTAACTTTTTTCTAAACTGTAACAGAACAAGAAACATTATTATTATTATTATTATTATTATTATTATTATTATTATTATATTATTATTATTGTTATTATTGTGCAATGCTATGCATGTTTACTCAGAAGCAAGTCCCACTGTGTTCAATGGCTTGTATCCAATGTTAGTCCTATGTAGTATTGAATGGATGCACAACTAACTTGACTCCCATTCATTTTAATGGACTTACTCTATTGGACACTACCCAATGGCACCAGGTTGGAAAGTCAGACTAAAATCAAAAGGTCTTTAACTTCAACTTGTTTAAATTTCCCATCTCCCTAAGAAATGACCCCACCCCCATGGGTGCCTAGAACAAAAAGCTTTAGAATTTCCAGTTATGGCAGCAAGGCACACAATTAATCTAACATGTCGTTATGCTCTTACGAGTAGCACTGTCCAAAGTCTCAGACAAAGGCCTTCCGGTCCTACTGCACGGCATCTTTTTAGCTGAAGAATGCTGGGGACTGGACCTTCTGCCTGCACAGAACCATTGAGCTGAGGGTCCTGTCCAGGGTCCTGATATTTCCAAGCTCTGTCACGCCTGCTTCATAGTACTGTTGGGTTATGGCTATCTATTAAATTTATTTGCTCCATTCCACTTTGTGAGTGGGGTAGAGCAAGTGTTAATGATTTCCCATGGAAACTGTAAATGGTTCCATTCTGGAGATGTTTATTGGACCTTTATTGGATTAAATGGGGTCCTGGCATGGAGCTTATATTAAATGGTTTGATTCCATTTCTTTTAAAAGCTTGTAATGTACAAATCTTATATATTACATGTAAGTCACGTGTGAAGCAAATCACAGCTATTAAAGGCACAATCCTAAGCATATTTAGACAGAAAAAAGTCATACAGCTATACTAGAGTGACCAGATACAAAGGAGGACAGGGCTCGTGAAACTATAACTGTTGTGATGAAGAGGGAATTTCACCAGGTGCTGCTGAAATTCCTTTTTCTATACAACTGTTGAAGATACAGGAGCCCTGTCCTCCTAGTTCAGCCTAGTTGTGAAGTCCAGCATATCTAGACGGAGAGCTCCTTCCATAAGCGTTTTATTGCATGCTCATTACTGGACACTCACATTGCAAGTCCTGCTACAACCTGAAGCATCCCTAGGAAAATATTGTTTAAGGAAGGGGAAGCATGAAGCTCCAGACTAGGTGTGTTCTTTTGTTTCTGCTGCCCAAACCTGCCACTTCCAGCTCAACCTTCCCATGCTCCAATGTCTCATAGACCATAGTTCATGTCAAGACATTCAAGGTTTTCCATCCTCCTGCCACTGGCAGTGGGAAAATGCAGACTGCCATAATGTTAGGAGAGGAGGCACATTCTGTTTGATGTTATGGAGCAGCATTATATCATGCAAGCTCTCACTTTACTTCTGAGTAAAGTTATATGGCCGCGAGCCAGGCTAACCACCTCTGTTGCTTTACAGGTTGCTAATCATCATCACCATCGGACTCAGAATTAGAAGGAACCTGAGCAAGGTACACCATAGATTATTCGCACATCATGGGTTATGTTATTGTCTGAATACAATGCATTTTCTACCAGGTGGCTTGTTAACCAAGCAGTGTAGTGTATTTTCCTCAACAAGCTATCTTGAGAACCCATGGCTTGTTGTTGGGTTATTCACAATGGTTAACAAGCCACACTGCATAGTTAATGAGAAACCCTGCAGAAAAACCATGGTTCAACAACAACCCACACAGGATGGGGTAGTGTGTTGTGTGAACCCAGCCAGAGTTAAACTGAATTTGTGGGTGTGCTGGCACAACCTGTGAGTATACCAAGGCCTCCCTGTTATTCATACCTTGTCTTCAGGCTGCAGCAGGCTCTGTGGATATTTTGCCTTTAAAAACAAAAAACAAAAGAACAGCAACAACAAAGGATATTGCTGAAGCAGGGTGATTGTGTGCCTGTCATCTTTATTTAAGGCTCTGGGTTACTTTTCTTTTTTCTTTAAAGCAATTGTGAAGCTTTAGTTGCCTGTCAGATGAGGATGATAAGAAAAACCCAACTAACTGTCATGGTCTTCGGTTATGCAGAGTGTCAACCTTTGGGTGACCTTTAAAGTATCCTGTATTACATACAACATCACAATTGTTAAATTTTATACACAAAAAACACTAGGCCAGAGGGTTTGATCTGCCCTTTTTCTGTTTGATGAATGCCTGATAGATTTTAGGCACTTTGGAAATACATGACGATATCTTAAATTTGATGTGTTCATGAAAGAAAAGATGAAGCTGTTTCTTCCTGTGTTACTTAAAGTTCTTCCCAGCTACTTCTATTGCTTAAAATTGTATCCATGCAGCAGTTCTTCTCTGTGGTCTTGAGTTAACTTCCCCAGGAGTTCTGGAGACAAGATTCAATAACTAAATCGAGTCCTTCTTTGTACATGTTCAGCTAGCTTATTTTACCTTCACCTCAGGATTTTGATCTGAGAGGTCTCATGCACACACACAGATAGGTATTTTAACACAGGGCTCTAGGGATTTAAACTCCCATTTTGAATGTGCACAGTCATGAACTTCTGTAAAATACATATTGGGAAAGCATGTCCTACAACTCCCCTGCTCAGATTGAGCATGTGGTGCTGTAAACACTAAAAGAAATGGTTGAGAACTGACCGGGGGGAGGGGGTCCTTCTCCAGCCTGAAACACTGGAGCACCACTGCCAGTCCGTGTCGGTCAACAATAGTGAGAGAGATGGACCAATGGTCTGACTTGGTGCATGGCAGCTTCCTATGTTCCCAACTTGCTGCCCAAAGCAACTGTTTTATTTTGCTTCAAGTGAGTCTGGCCTGAAGAGAGCAATTTTTGTGCAAATGCCTGAAGTCAATATGTTTCAGGCTGGATTCATGTCTGTAGGGGTCTGGGCCAGAAATGGGCACTGACCTTTTCCAGGAAGGGTTTGTGAGTTGCAGTCCAGTTACGTTTGCCTATCAATACATTATCAGCACCTCACATGTTATCTTTCCAACTCCTCAGTAAGGCAGGTTAGGCCAAGAGGTTGTGTCTGGCCCAAAGTCAGCCAATGAGCTTCATGGCTGAGCAGAGATCCCACCCCAGGCCTCTCTGGCCTGGTTCTGACTCCTGGACTGGACTGGAGGTAAATGATCACTCTATTGATAAGATATGTATGGCTGTCTAGCTGCAAGACTCTCTGCTGTGTCACACAGTTTCCTTCTCTCTGGAAGTGCTTTCTGGGCAGGAAATGTGCGCTATGTGAAGCAGACCTGAGCCTGATGCCGCCATGAAGACTCCCTGGGGGGGGGGGGGCTGGAAACAAAAAGAGGTCTGCTTATCAGCCTCTTCTGCAGCTGCCACAGTGTCTGCTGCAGGGCACTCACATCATAGAGTTGTGTGTTTATCCCTCTGGTTTCAGAGAGGAGACAGAAGATGTGTCACTTATCTGCCACCAGTCATTATTGCGACACAGTTCCCTCAGCTTGCAGAGTCATTACCAGAGGGAAGTGACCAACCGCTTGGCTTTCAGGTCTCTGCGAGTGGACTCTGTTGCTCAAGACTGACAGTTGGGTTTTTGCATCAGCCTCTCTCCACTGTGGCAATGGAGTCACTTCCTCAACAGCCTGCAGGGCCTTTTGGCTGCTGCAAAAGCAGAGGCAGGGAGAGGGAGGGATGAAAGAGGGGTGGCGGCTGCTGCAAAATGCATGGTTGCACCCAACTTGGGTGGTGGTGGTGGGAGAGACACATTTTGCACCCACCTAAGGAATCATGCGTACTCGTTTCAATGTAACATTTTAAATAGGAAATAAAAAAGTTAACTTTGAGTCTGAATGTTTTCCTTGAAATTTGAATGCTTTAGGCTTGTTGGCTCTTGCTCATTTAAAACTTGGCAACTGTCAAACTGTCAGCCATCAAATACTAAATGCCATTGTATAAGATACAGAAAAATAATTTTGTGTGCTCAACCACTGGCAACTGTCAGAAAGGAACTGTTAAAATGAATATTAAATGAACTGGTCTCAGAGCTGGTGTTGGAGTTGCCCAGGCTTTTGGTCCTGGGTGACTTCAACATTCCATTTGAGACCAGTTTGTCAGGTGCAGCTCAGGAATTCATGGCATCCATGACAAACATGGGCCTATTCCAATTGGTCTCTGGACCCACACATTCAGCAGGTCATACCCTTGATGCTGTTTTCAGTTCCGAACAGACAGATCTGTGGGCAGAGGTGATAAATACCTCTGCGTTGTCATGGACAGATCATTTTCTGGTCAGGGTTAGTATCGCGGCTACTATCCGCCCCTGCAGGGGTGGTGGACCTATTAGGATGGTCCGCCCTCGAAGGCGGATGGATCCTCTTGGATTCCAGAAAAAGAGGGTTCTATGGCTGGTATTGTTGATGATCCTGTTGAAGTTCTGGTTAACAGATGGAATCAAGACCTAACTAGGGCTATTGACACGATCGCCCCCAAACGTCCTCGCTGGCCCGTTTCTAACCGGACACTCTGATATACAGAAGAACTTACGGAGCTGAAGCGGGAAGAACAATGACTAGAGCATCAATGGTGGAAAACTCAACTTATATCCGACAAGAACATCTTTATTCCAATGGGGTGGCAATACGTGCAGCGAAGAAAGCTTTCTTCTCTGCCCACATTGCGTCTGCGAATTGGTGTCCAGCTGAACTGTTCAGGGTGGTGAGGGGTCTAACGCAGACACCTTCCCCCCTGAACCTGACTTTAGAGCCTTCAGTAGTTTGCTATGATACCTTTAATGATAATTTCACAGATAAAATCTCTCGGATAAGAGCCGACTTAGACACACTCATTATAACAGAAGCTGACAATGGAGTGTCCAGCAACTCCTCAAGTAGGATTACACTGGATCAGTTTCAGTTGGTAAGTACTGTGGATGTGGACAAACTGCTGGGAAGAGTGAGGAAGATGGCTTGCCCTCTCGATCCCTGTCCTTCTTGGTTGGTCGCCCAGGGAGGAGATGCAGTTAGATTACAACTACAACGTATTATTAATGCATCTCTCAGGGAGGGTAGTTTTCCATCATGCTTAAAAGAAGCGGTGCTACAGCCACTTCTAAAAAAGCCCTCCCTGGACCCTCTGGATCTTAACAACTATCGACCAGTATCAAATCTTCCATTTCTGGGCAAGGTGATAGAGAGGGTGGTTGCTCACCAACTTCAAGCAGTTTTGGATGACACAGATTTTCTAGACGCATTTCAAAATGGCTTTAGAGCAGGATATGGAATTAAGACTGCTATGGTCACCTTAGCGGATGATCTATGCCTGAGTATTGACAGGAGGAGTGTGTCCCTGCTGGTACTCTTGGACCTCTCAGCGGCTTTTGATACCATTGACCATGGTATCCTTCTGGATCGCCTGAGGGGATTGGGAATCGGGAGCACTGTCCTTCAGTGGTTCCGGTCCTACCTCTCGGGCAGGTTCCAGATGGTGATGCTTGGGATAGCTGTTCCTCAAAAAAGGAGCTGCTGTGCGGCGTACCACAAGGTGACATCCTTTCCCCAATGCTATTTAATATTTACATGAAACCACTGGGAGAGATCATCCAGAGGTATGGGGCGTGGTGCTATCAGTATGCTGATGACACCCAAATATATTTCTCTATGTCTTCGACAACAGCGTCAGCTAAGTATAGTGTGTTTCCAGGCAAAGTACAAAGTATTGGTTATTACCTTTAAAGCCCTACATGGTTTGGGTCCAGGCTACTTGTGGGATCGCCTTCTCCTGTACAATCTGCCCCACACACTCATGTCCTCTGGGAAGAATTCACTTCAGCTAGCAAAAACTAGATTAATAATTGTTACCCAGAGGACCTTTTCTTCTGCTGCTCCCAGTTTGTAGAATGGCCTGCTGGAGGAGATTCGTCAACTTGACAGTCTTTTAGAATTTAAAAAAGCAATAAAGACTGATCTATTCTGGCAGGCCTATCCAGTGAAATTTTAGGATGTTTTCAGGATGTTTTAAAGACGTTTTAATCATGTATGGTATGTTTTAATCCATTTTAATGTGTATTTTATATCATGTTTTTATACTATTTGTTTTATACTTTGAATTGTTTTAGTTTTTGTGAACTGCCCAGGGAGCTTTGGCTATTCGGCAGTATAAAAATGCAAATAAGAATAAGAATAAGAAGAAAAATGCTTGCAAAATGTGCGTATTGGGCAAAATTGCATACACAAAATGCATGTATTAGGAAAATATGTGTGAATAACCAAATATAAGAATGGAAAAGTTTGTCAATTGCAGTTTCTTAGAGAAACTGCAATTGACAAATGTGCTCATCCCTATGCCACAGAGGGTGCCTTTCCTTGCAGGTAGAGGTGACAGCACTGCTCTCAAGTTTCTGTGGTTGAAACAATTCTGACATACCAAATGGGCTATTCCAGTTACAATGACCCTTGTCAGCTACCAGACCCTTAAGGTATGGGGATGTTCCAGCAGTAAATTCAGGATAGACAAAAGAAAACACAGCATAAGCATTTAAGCAGCCCTGCAGACAAAGGACCCATCTAATCCAAATTCTGTTCACACACTTGCCAACAAGCTGCCCATGGGAAGCCCAAAAGTAGGATGCAACAACACCCTCTGTCTCCATCAATTCTTAATTAAGAGGTTGGGAGGGATTTCAAGGGTGGCTCCTGCAAAGCAGCAACTCATGTGTACAATTTGCTTCCATAACATGTGGTGATGGCCAAGAAAGCCCTCTTGCCTGTTTTACCTAGGCTCTTCTTATATTTGTGTGTTTTCATGTTCAATAGTGGTAAAATGTATCTGCCAATGCTGAGTTTAAAATTACCCTCCTGTAATTTAAATCTAACCAGGGCCGAATAGAGAGGAACCAGTACCTCACGTGATTTGGAAGCTATACTTGTATTAATGCAGCCCAAAATAGCATTTGCTTTCTTGCAGCTATATCGCACTGTTGGCTCATATTCAGCTTGCGATCTACAACAATTCCAAGATCCTTCTCGTTTGTAGTATTGCTGAGCCAAGTATCCCCCATCTTGTAACTGTGCCTTTGGTTTCTATTTCCTAAATGTAGAACTTGGCATTTATCCCTATTAAATTTCATTCTGTTGTTTTCAGCCCAGCACTCCAGCCTATCAAGATCACTTTGAAGTTTGTTTCTGTCTTCCAGGGTATTAGCTATCCCACTCAATTTGGTGTCATCTGCAAATTTGATAAGTGTTCCCTACACCTCCTCATCCAAATCATTAATAAATTTTTTGAAGAGCACTGCGCCCAGGACTGAGCCCTGCGGTACCCCACTCGTTGCCTCTCCCCAGTTTGAGAAGGTTCTATTGATAAGTACTCTTTGAGTCCGATTCTGTAGCCAACTGTGAATCCACCTAATAGTTGTTCCATCTAGCCCACTAGTTTGTTAATCAGGATATCATGGGGCACTTTGTCAAAAGCTTTGCTGAAGTCAAGATATATGACATCCACAGCATTCCCACAGTCCACAAGGGAGGTTACCCGATCAAAAAATGAGATCACATTAGTCTGACAGGACTTGTTCCTGACAAATCCATGTTGGCTTCAAGTGATCACCGCATTGATTGCAAGGTGTTTACAGATTGACTTCTTTATAATCTGCTCCAGAATTTCCCCAGGGATGGATGTCAGACTGACTGGTCTGTAGTTCCCAGGTTCCTCCTTTTTGCCCTTTTTGAAGATAGGGACAATGTTAGCCCTCCTCCAGTCATCTGGCACCTCTCCCGTCTTCCATGATTTTGCAAAGATAATAGACAAAGGTTCTGAGAGTTCTTCCGCTAGCTCCTTCATTACTCTAGGATGCAGTTCATCGGGCCCTGGAGATTTGAACTCATTCAAGGAAATTAGGTGTTCTTTGACCATTTGTTTATCAATCTCAAATTGCAATCCTGCCTCCTCAACTTCTGCTTCACTTTCTCCAGGGGGGTCATAGACCCCGCTTTTGGGAGAAGACTGAGGCAAAGTAGGAATTGAGCACTTCAGCCTTTTCTTTGTCATCTAGAGATCACATTACGCCAGTCCTTTTCCAGCTTCATTGTCTGCCAGTCCAGGTCCGGGCCCGATTCAAAGTGCTGGTATTGACATTTAAAGCCCTAAACGGTTTGGGGCCAGGTTATTTGAAGGAACGCCTCCTCCCATATGTACCTGCCCGGACCTTAAGATCATCTACAGGAGCCCTTCTCCGTGAGCCCCTGCCAAAGGAAGTGAGGCAGGTGGCTACTAGAAGGAGGGCTTTCTCTGCTGTGGCACCCCAGTTGTGGAATGAGCTCCCCAGAGAGGTCCACCTGGTGCCTACACTGTACTGCTTTCGTCGCCAGCTGAAGACCTTTTTATTCTCTCAATATTTTAACACTTAATTTTAACCTAAATTTAAATCTTACTGTTTTAACTCTGTATTTTAATCTTATATCAATTTTGCTCCGTGGTTTTATCCTGGTTGTGCTTTTTATACTGTATTTTGTAATTGTGCTTTTAACCTGTTGGTTGTTTTATTATGGTTTTAATTTTTGTGAACTGCCCAGAGAGCTTTGGCTATTGGGCGGTATAAAAATGTAATAAATAAATAAATAAATAAATAAATAAATAAATAAATAAATAATAATATTATCAATTTGCCATCCTCATTAAGCAGTTGAACCACCATTTCTTTCCTCTGTCTTTTACTACTCACCTATCTGAAGAAAGCCTTTTTATTTCTTTTAGCATCCCTCGCTAACCTCAGCTCATTCTCAGCTTTAGCCTTCCTGATGCCATTTTGGCACTTCTGCACCACCTGTCTGTACTCTTCTTTTGTAGCCTGGCCTTCCTTCCACTTCCTATATATATCCTTTTTTGTTTTCAGGTCTTCAATCTCATGTGCTTGTTGTTGCTGTTGCAGTTCCACCATTCGGTCTAAGAACTCCTCGTCTTCTCTTATTCTTTTGAGGGCGGACACTCGCCGCTCAGGTCCTCTCACTTTTTCTTCCAAAAGTGCCACCAGCTTGCACTTGTTGCAGGTATACGCCATGTTGAGCTCAGGCAGAAACACGAACATTGCACACCCTGCTGTGTCACCCTACCACCCACATCAATTGAGGGATGAAAGGGACTCTTAACACTTTCATTTAATCCCTGGATTGCCACAGCGGGGTACACATTTCCCAGGTCTTAATTGTGTGCAGGAGAATCAGACATGTAACCAAGACCATGTTGTGTCTCTTTGTGGGGACATTCCCCCTTTGGTTTTGGTCATGTTGGCAAACATGACCAAATCCCTTTGGGTTTCCAAAATATGGTCACCCTAGAACTTTTGTCCCTCTTTTCACTGGCTTTGCTCCTGCACCCTTAACAACATGACACACAGACATTTAGCATATAAAGCTAAACCAATCAAACACCAGAGGGTGCTGCAGCTTTAGCTATAGAAAGGTAGCAAAATGTAATATTATCAAATATTCTCCCTTCATCTTATATACTAAAACAGATAAGTCATGCAGGGTGCCTTGCTGGAAGAAAAAAACAAAAAAAGACCCACTTGCATCATTTAGCCCAGAGCTTTCCAATTGGAGATTGCTACCACCTTCTCTCCCACCAACCCGCCACCCCTGACTGCATTTCAGGAGTCTGCATCCAGTGATGAGATGGCCAATGCAGGGTCCTACTTTCCTATCATTGCTTCAGCAGCCTGGGAACATTCTTTGCCATTGCAGTTCCCAGGGAAAAGCTTTCCCATTCTGAAAATAAACGAGAGAAGGGCTTTTCAGTTTTATTTTTAATAGTGCCCCTGGCATTCATGTAAAAACACCCTTTTAGGTATGCATTTCCTTGAGGAATTGAGGACCATGGCACCGAAAAGGCGAAAGGGATGGGAGAGATGCATTGAGGCCCCTTATACGCCCCTTCCAACTCTACTGTTCTATGATTCTATGTTCCAGGGTGGCTCCTACGAAGCAGACAGGCAAGAGAGATTCCAATGTGCATTTCCACCTTAATCTAATGCAATTAACAGAAGAAGGATGCATACTCCATGGAGAATTTCTAATTTTGTCTAGGCCAGGGACCACATCAAACCTCAGAACCCAGGTATGGCCTAGTTCACATGTGTCCCCATCTCTGCATATACTGAATGGGTGGGGTGGGGGATGGAGCTGTACCCCCCCCACACACACATTGGCATGACCTTGAGGTTTCTGCACTCAGCTGAATGTGTGAAAGGAGACCTTACGCATGTGCAACTATGCATGCACACAACTGTCCATGCAATCTGGAACCTTGCAGGATCAGGGATTCCATAAATAATGCTGCTGGGAGTTATGAAGCCTTTCTTGCCCTGTGCAAGATTGTAGACAATTGTTCAGTAGTTTCAGTTTGCAGAAGGAACCATCCCTTGATAGGCACAGTACTTGCAACTCCCATTAACCTTGGCCAGCATAGCCAGGGGGAGAGATTATGAAAACCCTAACCAGGCCAAAACATCTGGAGCGCCACAATTGCACCAATCCTGCCGCAATGCAGCTGAGCATTCTAACTTCATTTTGTTGTATGTTTTCTTGTTCCAGTTTACAGTCCTCAGCCAAGGAATCACTGCAGCACTCCAGGTAGTCTGTAGGGAATTCTGGGAATATGTTTGCTATTTTACTCTATAAAGTCACTACTCCCAAGGTCAAAGATGATCGATTGGATAAGCACTATTGTATAATTACAACTCTTTGGGAAAACACTCAGGAAAGCAATTGTTAGGAGAAAAAGAACAAGTTCAAGTGAGGACCAGGACTGATCTGCCCCCAGCAAAGATTATGTGGGCCCAATCACTCATTCAGTCTTCTGCTACACAAGTGGAACTGCTTATTCTAGTTCACCCACAGGATTTGCTGATGCGGGTTTATCTTTTAAACTGACGGAACACAGCAGGTGCAAGCTTGCTTGTCCACTAATCATAGCCACATGAACGGGAATGTAGGAGGCCTTCAGCCTGGTGGAGCCATGATGAGGCAATTCACACACACCTCGCCGCATACCTGACCAAACCTGGGAAAACAAAGTATGGGCTTTGAAAAACATTCAGACAAGCTGATGGTCCAAGCACAATCAATAGGGGAAAACCCCAACTTGTTTTGATCAGGAACCAAAGTCTGCAATTTTATATAAATCAATTGAACATAGTAAGCATGACTTAAAAGCGTGACACAAGTGTGACTTATCCGACAACCATCTGTCAGGTATGCTTTAGGGTGGATTCCTGCATTGAGCAGGGGGTTGGACTTGATGGCCTTATAGGCCCCTTCCAACTCTACTATTCTATGATGCTATGATCTGGCCCTTGGTGACATTAACACATTGTTATCAAAGTATACAGTTGATAACTGTATCCATACTTTTGCTTGTAAAAAAAAAGAAAACAACATAAACCTCTCACTTTGGTTAGTCAAAGTATCCAAGAACCATTACTTTGGAGTTGCAGCAAAGCAAGGGATATTCGACAAGAAAGATGGACATGGAGGGGGCTGGCTCTAGTGAAGTACAGGGGCCGGCTTGGAGCCGAAGGCTGTCTGTGCACAAAAGGGGTAACTTGGAGCCTGGTGACTTGGCAGCCGGCTGCAACTACACTAGATAGTGTCAGAAAATAAAAGAATAGAACATTAAGAACTTAATGCAGATCTGATCATGGCTAGATACATCTTGCAGAAGAATGGCTGTTCTTCAGGAAGAGAGCTATTGGCGTGGATGCCTTCTGCTTTGTCAGGTTTTGATAGTCCTGAATGGGTTGGAATTAGGTCTGGATTCTCCCCTTTCCCAAATCTACTGAGGGTTCAAAATAACAAACATGGTGAAGGGAGAGGATCAAAGGAAACAGGCCATTGCTAGACCAGGCTATATCCCGGGCTGATACCCGGGATCGCCCCTGTACATCCAGATGACGCACAGGGGATCCCGGGCTCAGGGATGGATCAACCCTCCCTGGCCCCGGGACATAGCCTACCCCTTTCAGCCCGATTTTTCCCACAGTCTCGGGCTGAGCCTGAGACCGTGAGCGTGTAGCCCGTTCCATGGCTTTTCCTGGCTCCATGCAATTACTTGCACGTAGCTGGGAGAAGCCGTGCATGGGGTGCAGCACTCCCCAAGAGCGCTGCGCCCATCAGAGGCAGGGTGGGGGGAGCGGGGAAATGAATTTAATGTAAAAAAAACCCCTTACTTGTGCACACAACTGTTCGTGCACATTGTCCCTTTAAGAATTAAAAAATGGCGGATGTGATGGCTCTCTTCTTGAGCTCATCACGTCTGATGTCTAGACTGGAGTAACATCCCGCGATACTAGCATCGCGGGATCTCCCCTCCTCTCCCCCGGATTTTAAGGCAGGTCTAGCAAAGGCCTGAGAGAAGGTAGTCAACAGGTCTCAGCCAAGGCTACCTGGCAATTCAGCCCTTTAGGGAAATCCAGAGGGTTTTTTAGTCCTGCCCCCTTGTCTTGTGACAGTCTGGTGCAGGTGCCACCTTACGCTTTGGTAATGCAGACTGTCATGGAGGGTTGGGGGGGGCAAAGGGCTTACATTGTAGAACATGCCTATAAAGTTGTAAGTTTAACCTTTTGTTCATCCTCAGCCCCAATGTTCCTTTCTGCCTTCCTTTTATGGAGGCAACTGTACATGTTGACTTTTGTTTCACCTGCCTAAAGTCCTGAGGAAAGCCTTGCCATTGTGTTAGTTTCACAGGCAAGTTCCTATAAGTAGAGACCTTTCGCTAAAGAGATTGATCTCCAGTTATGCAATATCTAGTTTCAGAGCTTCATCCCACGTACCTGCTTCCCTCGGATTATTCCCATAGCATTAAGCTTTTGCAGTTGTTGTTGCTTTTGCTACCGGGCGACAGCGATCCTTTGCATACCAGGAAGTGAGTTTAACGGGGGGAAATGTAAAAAATCATTAAAAAATCAACAATGACCCAATTCAATTCAAATTTGGTATGCTTAAAGCTCTCCCTAATAACGGGCTCAAGTTAAAGGAAGCCAGATTCCAGCTGGACATCAGGAAAAACTTCCTGACTGTTAGAGCAGTGTGACACTGGAATCAGTTACCTAGGGAGGTTGTGGGCTCTCCCACACTAGAGGCATTCAAGAGGCAGCTGGACAAGCATCTGTCAGGGATGCTTTAGGGTGGATTCCTGCATTGAGTAGGAGGTTGGACTCGATGGCCTTGTAGGCCCCTTCCAGCTCTGCTATTCTATGATTCTATGAATCCATCCATCAGGTGGAGCTATGGTAAACTTGAGCACAAACATATAGGCGAGGAGCCCTGGGGGAAATAGGCTATTAACACTTTTCCAACCCATGAAACTAGAAGTAGACAATGTGAACAGGTGTGTATGTGTGTGTGTGAGAGAGAGAGTGATTTTTTATCTACCACTGGTAGACAGGACTTGCTAGGAAGGAATCCATCCTGTGTATCTGAAAGTCACGTAAGAGAAGCGAGGTCTATTCTCCTGGCAGAGAAACAGCATAGATTTCAGAAACCAAGGCTAGATAGCTCTGACTGGAGTCAGGAGACTGAAAGCTTTATCACACCACTGTTATACTGTGCAGTCACTGCAAATGTTCCCCAGCAACTGGTGTATATAGGCTTACTGTCTCTGTTACTGAAGGTAGCACATATTGATCAGGGCTAGTAACCACTGCTAGCCTTCTCCTCCAGGAATTTATTCAAACACCTTTTAAAGTCATTCAAATTGGTGGCCATTACCACATCTTGAGGTAGTGAATTCCATAGTTTAACTATGGCCATGGCTAGACCAGGCCTATGTCCCGGGATTGTCCTGGGATCATCCCTGTGCATCCAAATGACACACAGGGGATCCTGGGAGCAGGTATGGACGACCTGTCCATTTGCCTGGGATAGGCTAAGGCCTATGTGTTATGTCCTGAATCTCCCACCAATCAGCTTCATCGATGAGCCCAAGTTCTAGTATTATGGGAGAGGGAGAAAAATGTCTCCCTAAAGAAAGTGTTTTGTCTGTCTAATCTGTATGACAAGGAAATGCTTGTGTAGTGACTCTATTTTTATTTATTTATTTATTACATTTTTATACCGCCAAATAGCTGAAGCTCTCTGGGCAGTTCACAAAAATTAAATCCATGAAAAGCATAAAAACAACCAACAATTTAAAAACATGAATACAAAATACAATATAAAAAGCACAACCAGGATTAAAACTACACAGCAAAAATTTATATAGGTTAAAATATAGAATTAAAACAGCAAAGTTTAAATTTAAGTTAAATTAAAAATGCTGAGAAAATAAAAAGGTCTTCAGCTGGCGATGAAAGGAGTACACTGTAGGCACCAAGCGAACCTCTCTGGGAGCTCATTCCACAGCAGGGGTGCCACAGCGGAGAAAGCCCTCCTCTTAGTAGCCACCTGCCTCACTTCCTTTGGCAGTGGCTCACGGAGAAAGACCCCTGTAGATGATTTTAAGGTCTGGGCAGTTACATATGGGAAGAGGCGTTCTTTCAAATATTTAGTTATTTATTACATTTTTATACCGCCCAATAGCCAAAGCTCTCTGGGCTTTTCACAAAAATTAAAACCATAATAAAACAACCAACAGGTTAAAAGCACAAATACAAAATACAGTATAAAAAGCACAACCAGGATAAAAACCATGCAGCAAAACTGATATAAAATTAAAATACAGAGTTAAAACAGTAAAATTTAAATTTAAGTTAAAATTAAGTGTTAAAATACTGAGAGAATAAAAAGGTCTTCAGCTGGTGACGAAAGGAGTGCAGTGTAGGCGCCAGGCGGACCTCTCTGGGGAGCTCATTCCACAACCGGGGTGCCACAGTGGAGAAAGCCCTCCTCCTAGTAGCCACCTGCCTCACTTCCTTTGGAACCTGGCCCCAAGCCGTTTAGGGCTTTGAATGTTAGTACCAGCACTTTGAATCGGGCCCAGACCTGGACTGACAGCCAATGAAGTTGTAGAAGGACTGGTGTAATATGGTCTCGCTGGCCAGTTCCTGTTAATAGGCGGGCTGCCTTGTTTTCCTTACGGTAATTTGAATTTGGCCAATACATGCTATTTTTTTTAAAAAAAAGAAATCTAAATTAATCAATATTTGATTTATTTTAGAATATATGGTTAGTTTGGCAGTTTTAGTGTGAGATATACCACCCAGAGAACTTCGGCTATTGGGCGGTATAAAAATGTAATAAATAAATAATAAATTATTCCATTATTTTTCTGTCAGAGATCTTATAATATGTGGGATACAGCCCACCCACCTAGAAATATACTTTGCTCCTTCTGTGCCCCCCCCCCCCCCCTGAATGTTTTTCTGGTGCCACCACTGCAGTGGAGGCTGGTAGTTCAGATGTCAGTGGGGTCATGAATTCACTCCAGGATTCAGTCAGAACTCTGGCTCCACACCTTGAATAGCTCCTATAGAGTTCCGACTAGTTCTGACTGGAACCTAGAGTTGATTCACCACTCCACAACATCAGAGCCACCAGCCTCCACTGTTCAGATCCCAAGTAAATTTTGGGAAAGGTTGGAAGCAGACCCACTGGCCCGTTAGTCTGGCTGTGTGTTTTTTTTTAACTAAACAGCACTGCTGTTTATCCGGACCATCCATGGAGCATTCACTCTTCCAGAGCGAAGATCGGCCATTTCCAAACCCATCAATTACTATCAGAGCAGAGATGTGCCCAATTGGAGCTTCTAACGTTGCCGAAATTATCTAACGTGTGTGTGTGTGTGTGTGTGTGTGTGTGTGTGTGTGTGTGTGTGTGAATTAAATATATATCTGGAAGATGCTGAGTGGAGCGAGGGGTAGCTTTGAGATTGACATCTGTGGCTAACCAATTAGGAATTGCCACAGCATCTGATTCAAAAGTTGTCTATGATGATCACTTGGAACAAGCTATAAAGCAGCAGCAGCAGGACAGAGTGGAAGAGCCCACAGGAAAAACTCTGGTTCCCCCTCGACTACTCACAGCCATGATGCTCGTCTTTTTGCTGGCTCCACCTTGGCTGCCTGCCAAGCACTGATCCAGATTCATGCTTTTTTTCTTTTTCTGTTTTTTGGCAGGAGGCAAAGATGTGTCATCTGGAAACTTGGCCGTTGCCCCTGAGATGCCGTTTGGCTGAAAGACGGTCTGGCTCCCTTTGTCCTTGTTGTTATTTATTCCTCGCACTGATTCCTTCCTTAGGATATTGCGTGGCAGGTGTGGAAAGACAGAAAAAGAGCCTCATCCTGCCAGGGGAGTTCTCACCAAAAGTGTTCGGCCTCTGGGCAGGATTTTGTAGACCATAAATATTTCAATGAAATCAAAGGGCAAATGTTGTATAATCTCGAATGCATTCCAGTGGAGCAGGAGAGCCCAGGAACAAAAACAGTTTGCTTAATTATACCACAGCTTTTTAAAATCTTGCTTTTTCTCTTGATTTGGCCCTCAGCAGGATTGGTGCCAGAGGCAAAGACTTTGAACATGAAGCTTTTATCCTGCAACTAAGATTGGCTACTCACTGGGGTTTGCTGGTCCTGTACAAGATGCCATCAACCTCCAGCACCTGTCTCATGGTTTCCGAGCATTTCCATGGCTTAATTTGAAACAGAATTAATGGGGTAACAAAAAGATTCAATTTCAATCCATTTTCATTTGTCCTGTGTAAAGAGGGATTTGCCACTATAATTAATTATAGTCTTTGGGTGGAGCCACTTAACGAAACATCTAGAACTCACAGATGAAGAGGAAACGGGTGGGTGGAGGGAAATGCATGTAAAGGGCCAATCTGAATCCTGTAAAGAATCTAGAAACAGAAAGCCCTGGTAAAAAACGTGTCATTGTCCTGGGATCATCCCTGTACATCCAAATGACACATAGGGGATCCCAGGAGCAGGCAGGGACGACCCCTCCATTTGTCTGGGATAATCCTTAGGTCCCAGACAAATGGCCTGTGTGGAGAAGCCCATTGTAGTGCTATGTGCATCCCACTTCGCCAAGTAGTTTTAGGGCAAGCACAAAACTGGGTTTGTTTCCCTTTGAAAGGGAGACTTACGATGCTTCGTAATATTTGAGTTTATCTATAATAGTGTGTCTGTCTGTCCATCCATCAATACTGTAGCTCCAAGACTATGAAACGTAGACTCTTGAAAGTTGCCATACATACTAAGGGGACCCCAGGAGTGAGCACCTTAGGGTTATTTTGTTTTTAAAACACATTTATTAATTTAAATCTATCCATGTGGTTGATGGCTGCAGTACATCTTCAGCTACTTGGGGCAGACTTCCCTAACCAGTGCATAACTTTGCAGTCCATACAGTTTGATACCAGGGCAAATTAGTAGGCTAAGGGCCAGTGTTATATGCCTGTCCCCTCCCCACTTCTGCTCCCCTTCAGGGGAATAGAATGGACAGATCCCTCCCTTAAGGGTGCACCTAGCTGGGGCTGTAGCTAGAGGTGCCAGTGGGTATTTATTTATTTATTAGTAGTAGTATTAGTTGTTCAGACTTTATACTGTTAGTTTTACCCTACCCTGTGCCTGTTTACCCTACCCTGTGCCTGTTTGCATTCTCTTCCCCTCCTTATTGTTCTACTATGATTTTATTAGATTGTAAGCCTATGCGGCAGGGCCTTGCTATTTACTGTTTTACTCTGTACAGCACCATGTACATTGATGGTGCTATATAAATAAATAATAATAATAATAGTACTTATGTGCCACTTAATAAATTCCCTAAGTGGTTTGCATATAAATATTAAAATACACTGTTAAAAGAAATTCCAATTACAACAATGATACAAAAGAATGCAAGGAGCAGTAAGATGGAGTAGCATATGACTAATTGCAATGAGTTATTTCACTCAGACAGGGTGGGCACAGTGCATCCTTCTCTCTGACAGCTGCGTAAGTTTGTTTGAAGTCTTCACTGTATCAAGCTAAGCATCATTTTGTAGCCTGAGGGAGAGGATGCAATGTCTCCCTGTAGGCAGCCCCTCAGAGAAATGGGAGTGTGAAGGCCCCTCTTTGAGGGGGCTAGCCTAGAGGGGTGCACTTGGCTGGAGCCAGACTTAGGGGTGCCAGTGGATGTGGCTTCCCTCAGTCAGGGCCACACAATTGTCCCAAGCGTTTGCTTGCAGTCTGTAGGGCATCACCACAAGGGCGCTTCCCACCTGTTGGCAGGGTCTGGGGCATGGGCAGGAAGGCCTTAGCACAGGAACACCAGGGCCGGGATGGACGGTCCAGGCAGGGCCGGAGGCAAAGGCATGGTCAGGCGAAGCAGAAGGTCAGGCAAGGTCTGGAATCGCAAGAAATCAGGGATGGGCTACAGGAGACCGTGTTGCTGTGGCAAAGGCTGCAGTGGAAATGCCCTTCTTATATAGCCCTTTCCTGGCTGCTCCCAGCTGGTCTGCATCAGCTCATCTGGGAGTGCTGCTGATATGGGCCTGGGTCCTGCAACTACTCTGCAGCCAGCAAGGTGCACTGCAGCCACCAGGTGGTGCTGTAGGGCAGATCCTGACAGTACCCCCCTCCCTTGGAGGATGGGGGTTCCATCCCCCGTTTAGGGTCCTGGCTTGTCTGGGTGTCTCCAGTGGAATGCCCAGAGTTTAGATGTGCGTGGATGTGGTCCGCCCATTCGAAGGACTGTTCTTCCAGACCGTAACCCTCCCAGTCCATGAGGTAGAACAGTTGGCCGCAGCATCATTTGGAGTCTAGGATCCAGGTTACCTAGAACTCCTCATGGTCATCAATCTGAGCAGGCGGTGGTGGTGAGTTTGTGCACCCGGGAAACCGATTTGCAAGGTAGGGCTTTAACTGGGATACGTGGAACACTGGATGGATCCTGAGAGGGTGGGGAAGATCTAATTTGTACATGACCAGGTTTACTTGTTGCAGGATCATGAAGGGCCCCTAGTATTTGAAGTCCAGTTTGGCGGAGGGTGGAGAGCCAAACTTTATCTCCGGGCTTAAATGGAGGGACTGCCTGGCGCTGTCGATCTGCCTGCTCCTTGTAGGCTGCCTTGGCCTTCTCCAGGTGCTGCATGAGTTCCGCTTGTGTCTCCTGGATGTCTGTCTGATGCTGCCACCATCTGCTTCCTTTTAAGAAGGAACTGTAAACTTCTTTGTGTGTGTCTATATATCACCAACCTTTGTCTTACTTCCTTCATGGTTTCTTTCCCCCTTTATTTCCAGCAAATGAGATCGCCAAAGGCATGGTTTAACATAACAATACAAAATTGAAAACTTTACTTACAACAATAAGGATGTTTTAATACAACTTAAGCTTCATGGTATTAAAATAAATGTTCTACTATTTTATCAATTCCTTTCCTAATAATCAGATTTAAATATAAATATACGTTCCTCCACCTCCCAGGGAAACTTAACCCCCCCCAAACCTTTAAACTTCCCTTAAAAAGATAGAAGACAACAGAAGAGACCAATCTGACTTCACAAAAAGCTTAGAGATGACCTGAAAACAAAAAGGGATACATATTAGGGCTGTGCTCCACTTTGCTTTGGTTTGGGAAGAGACACACCCCATGGAGAGCAAGAAGGGGGTAAGGGAACAGGGCAGAGTAGGATGGAAAAGGACGCACACACACACGGATTCAGAAGCAGCCAAAGGACTTTGCTTGAAACTGACAAGACATTTGGGTGAAACTGACCAGCCTTGTATCGCTTTGAATAGTGTTCTTGGACCTACAGACTAGGGCTGTGCTCCGCTCTGCTTCAGTTCGTAGAAGCGGGATCAGAGCGGACCAATTCACCTCTGCCAAAGGCGTAGCCGGATTGGGTCGGGGGAGCTGTGGATCAAGACAAAGCGCATCAAGACAAAGCGGATCCTTCACATCAATCTGGAGCTCTGAAAAAAAATGGTAAGTGTGGAGGGAGGAGGGCTTACCTGGCATCACTGCAGTCCATGCGGCAATGGTGGCAGAGCCAGGCAAGGGGGAGGGGGGGCTTACCCACCTCTGTCATGGTCCGGCGGCGGCTTCAACTAAGGCCCAGGCCTCAAACCAGAAGAACAAGCTGCGGCTGCGGCCTACTCTTTCACTTTGAGGCCTCGGCCTCAGTTGAAGCCACCACCAGACTGCAACAGAGGCAGGTAAGTGATGGGGGGGGGGAGGGCTTACCTGGCTCCACCGCCTGCCACCACTGTGGTCCGTGCAGTGGCAGATGGTGGAGCCAGGTAAGTGGGGAGGGGGACTTATTCACCCCCATTTTGTCCCCCCTTCCCCACTTACCTGCCGTCCGCTGTAGAGGCAAGTAAGTGGAGAAGAGGAGGCAAAATGGCAAGCGAATTACGATCCGACCCTTCGGATCTCACTCTGGAATCCAATCCGGAGCGGGTTGGGGGAGGGTCGGATCGGCGTTAACCAGTTCGGGCCCGATCCAAAAGTTCCAGATCAGGCCGCAAACCAGTTCGGGGGGCTGGTGCACAGCCCTAATACATATAGTAAGTGGAAAGTAGTCCAGGCTACAAAAGAAGAGTACAGTCAGGTAGCGCAGAAGTGCCGAAATCATGTCAGAAAGGCTAAAGCAGAGAATGAGCTGAGGCTAATTAGCAAGGGATGCTAAAAGACTTTCTTCAGATACGTGAATAGGAAAAGATAGACAAAAGAAATGGTGTATTCAACTGGTTAATGAGGATGGCAAATTGATAACATATATGACAAAGAAAAGGCCATAGTGCTCAGTTCGTACATTGCCTCAGTCTTCTCCCAAAAACAGGTCTATGACCCCACCCCCCACTCTGGCAAAAATGAACTACAAGCTGAAGGGGCAGGATTGCAGCTTGAGATTGATGAACAAATGGTCAAGGAACACCTAATTTCTTAGAATGAGTTCAAATCTCTAGTGCCTGATGAACTGCATCCTAGAGAAATGAGCAGGGTACCACAGGGCTCATCAGTATTTTTATTAATGATTTGGACAAGGAGGTGCAGGGAATGCTTATCAAATTTGCAGACGACACAACATTGGGTGGGATAGCTAATACCCTGGAAGACAGAAACAAACTTCAAAGTGATCTTGATAGGCTGGAGCGCTGGGCTGAAAACAACAGAATGAAATTTGATAGAGATAAATGCCAAGTTGTCCACCTAGGAAAAAGAAACAGGATGGAGGATACTTGGCTCAGCAATACTACAAATGAGAAGTATCTTGGAATTGTTGTAGATCACAAGCTGAATATGAGCCAACAGTGTGATGTGGCTGCAAAAAAAAAGCCAATGCTATTTTGGGATGCATTAATAGAAGTATAGCTTCCAAATCACGTGAGGTACTGGTTCCTCTCTATTTGGCCCTGGTTAGGCCTCATCTTGAGTATTTTGCCCAGTTCTAGGCACCACACTTCAGGAAGGATGCAGACAAGCTGGGGGGGGGCTGTTCAGAGGAGAGCAATGAGGATAATCAGGGGTCTGGAAACAAAGCTGTATGAAAAGAGATCGAAAAATTGGGCATGCTTAGCCTGGAGAACAGAAGACTGGGGAAGACATGATAGCACTCTTCAAGTGCTTGAAAGGCTGTCACACAGAGGAGGGAAAGGATCTCTTCTCGCTCATCCCAGACCGCAGGACACAGACTAATGGGCTCAAGTTACAAGAAGCCAGATTCCGGCTGTATATCAGGAAAAACTTCCCAATGGTAAGAGCGGTACAACAATGGAACCAGTAACCTAGGGAGGTGGTGGGCTCTACCACACTAAAGGCCTTCAAGAGGCGGCTGGACCGCCATCTGTCAGGGATGCTTTAGGGTGGATTCCTGCATTGAGCAGGGGGTTGGATTTGATGGCCCTACCTTCCAACTCTACAATTCTATGATTCTATACATAGAAATCAGCATATGCACATTTTATGTACTCTCTTGTCCTCTTTGCTAGTGATGCATAACTGGCCACCCTTGCTGAAAAGGACTCAGACAAAGCCTGGAGCTACATGCTGAGAGACACACACACTCCAAGGAGCCTGGGAGTGGAAGCCTCCCGCCTTCCCAACCCCTTTCCCAACAGATAATCTCTGTTGCCTCTGACACTGGCTCCAAACTCCCCCCTCTTTTAATAGTGCTTCCTTCTATTGTTCAGTTACTTCAGGGATAATAAACAGCCCTAGGTGCCCTCGTGCAATCACGTGAGTGGGCTTCTACAAGCCGCAGTGCCTGGGTATTTCCATATCCCCTCCCCCATCAATCTTAAATGTGTTTCCTTTCCTTTTCTTCTCACACAAAAGCCAAAGATATCTGAAGGTTTCGGGGAACTTTTCATAGAACTCATACTTGGAAGAGCCCATGTGAAACCTTCCAGGTAATGGGGAGTACAAAAATAGACTCCCCCTAGGTCAAAGGCTGCCTTTTATTCTCACTGTGCTCACTGTGCTTTGGAATTCCAGTACCGCTAAGTAATGATTGACAGCAAATCACAAAAATAACATTTTCCATCTGTATGAAAATTTCAAACATGAGTCCTTCTTCTTAGAATTACCTGCTGTCACTGTACAAATGGAGGCCATGTACAGTGGCCCCATTTCTATAAATATCTGAAAGAGGTCTCAACAGTAACCTCCCTCCCTCACTAATTTCTATACTGTGCATTCTCCTCTATGGCAGGGCTTGGGTTGAAGTGCTGCCTCCATCTCTGCCTTGAAAAGGAGGGGAAGAAAATAGTTTTTTCATGCACTTTACTTAGCTCAAAAAGTGGGCTTCATCCCACCAGCCTTATATTGTGCTTCTGCAGTGAATTCTATGCAATGGACTCAAATGATGCAGTCTGCTTTCCCTGTGAAGGACTCCAATGATGTGGACTATGTCCTGCTGTGATTGCATTTTTTCTGCCCCTCATAGCGAAATATTTTGGTGCATGGAAAGTCTGGTTCTTCCGGTCATGCAAAAGCACATCGCTCAAACTTTAACATGTATTTTCAAACATCGTTTCATTGTGCTGTTTGTGGGCATGGTTTCAAGGGGGGGGGTATTGCTGACAAAACAGAGGGATGTGCCAATTGAAAACCTTTCCTTCTCCTGCTTCCGAAATCCCCCATTCTCTCCTTGCGGGGGAAACAGGACCGGCTAATCCCCAGTTTAACAAGTAAAAAGCAGCAGGAACAACCCTCACCCTCATATATACAGGACTGTGAGGGAGGAAAGGAAGGTGGGGGGAGAGAGACTCTTTAGATCTGTGTGTGTTTTTAATGGAGCCTTTGCTTCAAAGCATGTGGAAATTGCACCCTACTTGCCAGTAACACCCACATTTCTAAAGATAAATAAATCCAAATTGGCACAGTGGAAAGTCTTAAGGAGTACTTTCAGTATACCAAATTTTAATCAGGTTGTTTCATCCGTTGATTATATATGTTTTTTTTAAAAAAAATCCTCCCTTAAACCCTTACAGTTTATAGTTTTCCACTGCAAAGGAATATCTGTAGTAGGGCTGTGCACCAGCCCCCCAAACCGCTTCGTGGCCCGATCCAGAACTTGCAGATCGGGCCCAAACCAGTTCATGCCGATCCGACCCTCCCCTGACCCGCTCCGGATCGGATCCCGGAGCGAGATCCAAAGGGTTGGATCAAGATTTGCCCCCCATTTTGCCCCCTTCCCCACTACTTGCTTCCATGGCAGAGGCAGGTAAGTGGTGAAGGGGGACAAAATGGGGGGCAAATTAGTCCTCCTCCCCACTTGCCTGGCTCCGCTGTCCACTGACGCACATACCGTGGCGGTGGTGGGTGGCAGAGCCAGGTAAAGCCCCCCTCCCCCCACTTACCTGCCTCTGTTGTGTTCTGGTGCTGGCTTCAACTGACGGCCAGGCCTCAAAATGAAAGAGCAGGCTGGTGCCGGAGGCAGGTAGGTCCCCCTCCCCCCCGTCCCCTTACCTAGCATCGCTGTATGGACTGCAGCAGCGGAGCCAGGTAAGCCCCCTCCCCCCCACTTACCTGTCTTTGGAGCTCCAGATCGAGACAAAGCAATCTGCTTCATCTCGATCCGCTTTGTCTTGATCCGCAGCTCCCCCGACCCGATCTGGCTCTGCCTTTGGCGGAGGTGAATCAGGGCGCTCTGCTCCTGCTTCTACGAACCGGAGCGGAGCGGAGCACAGCCCTAGTCTTGTATTCAAAGCAATACAAGGCTGGTCAGTTTCACCCAAATGTCTGGTCAGTTTCAAGCGAAGTCCTTTGGCTGCTTCTGAATCCGTGTGTGTGTGTGTGTGTGTGTGTCCTTTTCCATCCTACTCTGCCCTGTTCCCTTACACCCTTCCTGCTGTCCATGGGGTGTGTCTCTTCCTATGCTGTGTGTCTCTTCCCATATTGATTCAGCTCACTAAAAACATGTTGCTCTTGTTCTTATTTGAATGGGAGTTGGTGTGGGAAGGACACAGATCGTACTTCCATTCCTTTGAGCATGTGAAGCTGAATGGGGGATGGCAGGAGACACAAATGGGGAAGCAGAGATGGAAACATTCTCCATGGGGAGGGTAGAGCTAGGTAAGGGGAGAGGGGGCTTATTCGGCCCCCATTTTGTCCCCCCTTCTGCATCCACCATCCACCACGGAGGCAAGTAAGTGGGGAAGGGGGCAAAATGGGGGCCGAATATCAATCCGGACCTCTGGATCTCACTCTGGATCTGGTTCTGGAGCAGATCGGTGGAGGTCCCGATCGACCCGAAGCAGTTCGGGCCTGGTCTGGATCAGGATCCAAAGCGGTTTGGGGAGGGGGTGCACAGCCCTAATGTATACTGTGTTTTGATTAATATTTTATGTATTTTATACTTGCTGTTGTTCCCTGCCTCAATCAGAATGGAGAGGGTGGTTAGAAATAAATTTATCATCATCATCATCATCATCATTACATTATTATTATTCTCTCTTTTCTTCCTTGTGGTGGTTTTTCTAGAGGAACATTATGGGCTTTGCCAAGTCATGCTGTCTTTTACTGATTCAGAAATTTCCTGATTCTATGGGTGTTTCTATGATCAAAAAAATCTAGAAGGAAACTTTCAAGGCTGTTTGGAAATCATTAGGCATTCTTTTACCCTTAGATCCTATGGAGATTTTGATTGGCGCGCGCGGGGCTCGAGTTGGCTGGGCCCAGGCTTCCTCCTAGTGCCTGGGCCTGCAACCCACAGCAGGAAGCACAGCCTCTTTCAAACCACTTTTTGTTTTCTCCAACCTCAATTGCAGCAATTATTATCATCATTATCATCATCATCCCACAGACCTTCCTCTCCAGTTCATTTGATATAATTTGCATGACGTATATTTTGTAACAATTGCTGATAATTGTTAATCCTTTTTTATTTTTTTTAAATCAACAGGGTTGACATCATCATCATCATCATCATCATCATCATCATCATCATTTATCTGTCGTTTCTTGCTTGTGATGTTTTTTCTAGATGAACATGATGAGCTTTGCCAAGTCATGCTGTCTTTACTGATTCAGGAATTTCCTGACTATTGAATATGTTTTAAGTATGACTGCTTTCTGGATGTTGGCATGCATGTATTTTGGTAGGCCTAATTTCTGAAGGTTTTCTGGAAAAATTATAATGATGTGATGCTGGTGAATGATGTGACTAACGGAATAATTCTAACTTTTTCCTGTTGCCATAGTTCTTTAACTTCCATAGCCAGTGGTGATATTTTTCTGTCTTGTCCTCTTCCTTTTCTGCAACACTTTTGTCATTAGGTATTGCTAAAGAGGTAGGTGTATTTTTCTTGGTTGTTTTTGTCGGTTATGTCTGGTTGAAGTTGAAACAAGCTAAGAGGTGCTAGACTTTAGTCCATTTTGTTCCATGGCTAATGTTTGCAGGGTAATAGTAGTTTATACTCTTTCTTAATGCTTGGTTGCTGGTTTGTTGTACTAGATTTTTCTGTACTTGTCAACTGCTTCATTTGTTCAGTGGTAGCAGTATGCTGAATGTGTGGGTATGGATATGAAAAAGGTGATGGGGAAAGAGTGTTTAATTTTTGTGAACCGCCCAGAGAGCTTCGGCTATTGGGCGGTATAAAAATGTAATAAATAAATAAATAAATAAATAAATAAATAAATAAAATGTCAGGAAAGGTGGGACTATGGTCATCCACTTGCAGTCAGAAAAGATATTTGAGGGAAGGGGAGTCTGTATCACACAGAGTATAGCAAAAGCTTCAAAGTACAGCAAAACCTACAAAAGTAAGAATGCATGAAGTTTATTTCAGATACACTGAGTGTCTCACTTGTTCTTTATTCCAGTAATTTTAATATTAAGATGTTATGTAGAACAGTTTTGTCTTAATTGTGTACTGTGAAATCAGACATGTGACCGAGGCCATGATTGGGTGGGCACGCCCCCTTGGGGGCTGGGCATGTTGGTGGACATACCCCTTGTGGGGCTGAACATGTTGGTGGGCACGCCCCTTGGGGCGGCCATGTTGTCCTCCATTTTGGTTTCCAAAATATGGTCACCCTAAATAACACCATGTAAGTGGAATGTGGATTGTGCCCCAACAGTTATCAGTGCACTTCAATAACATGTTAAAGCGGTAGTGTAGATCTAGCCACGATCGAGGCAGGTGGATCAACCCCCATCTGTGGAAGGAACTACTTCACAGCTTTCAAAGGACTCCTCTCCCATGGCTATGTGCTAAATGGGCCACAGAATTCAGTCTACTCCTCTGTCTCGTTTAAAGCAAAGTTTAGCCACCCTTCCCCAAGCTGGTGGCCTCCAGATGTGTTGGATGATGTCCCTCAGAATTCTGGGAGTTGAAGTTGTAGTTCACTCATCGTTGAAACTTCATCTGATCCAGAATGCTGCAGGCAGACAGTTGGCAAGGGCCAGCTACAGGGAGTATGTTACAGCAGCTTCATGGGCTGTGAATGTAGTTCCAGGTAGAATTTGAAGTACTGTTTATGACCTAAAAAGCCCTACACAGCTTGGTACCAGGTACCTGAAAGACTGCCACCTTCCACATGAGCCTGCCCAATTCTTCACCTCTTTTGGAGTGGCCCTTGGTTCAAAACCAGTACCTTCAGAGGCCAGGCTCCCAGGCTCTAGAGCGCCCTCCCACGGGAGACGACGTTGGCTTTGCTGCCCTTCTGCTGGCAAGCAAAGATGGCTTCCATCAAGACTTTTTGGCCTACAAGGGACTGTGGGTTGGGTGCTGTTTTTATTCTGCAATTGTTATGTTTGTATTGTATTTTATTGTGTTTTATTGCTTTAATCAAAAAAGAATCAAAAGAATAATGTGTCCACAGCCTGTGAAGAAGATTCTACAAAACTCCCCACCGATATCTCTGAATTTTTAGAGAACAATTTTAATGGGTTTGGTTACAAAGGTCACGATGTACTTTGGGAGGTCTCAGACCACCCTGCAGGAGAAAAGAGAAGGTGGTGGCTGGAACCAATGGCTAGAAGCCATCTCAGAGAGACCCAGAAAAGGGAAGGCGGGAGGTGGCAAGGCACTGTGGTCAGTGTCAGTGGTGCAGCTCGGACTGGCTGTGGGGCCAAATCCAGGACCCTGCAGCCCAGGTGCTCCCCTAAATGACCACCCGGAGAGTGGCAGGTGAGGAGGGCAGCGGAAGCCAACTCTGTTTTATTCCTGTAGTCAAAACAGTGCTGTAATTTAAGGGAGTTCAAAACAGTTTCGCCATTGCACTAATACATCAAGAACATAAAAGCAGTTATAAAGCATGAAATGGCAGTTGGGGTGGGGAGAAATGTTATCTGTGTACTTCACAACTGCAGTAACCTGACTGTTAAAGTCTCCACCACTGTTCTGGTGCAGGGCCACCCATGGAATAAAGAGATCATGCTGGCAGCCAGTAGTTTTTCTCTCCTAGGATTGGTCTCCACTCCATCACCCCAAGGGAAAGGTTGCATAGGGCACAATGGGTGCTGCTGCAGACCTGGTGTCCTTCCTGGGTCTGCAGGAGCTATGCTCATTTATGCCTTTGGGAGGCCAAGGCCTCCACCCTCGCTAGGGATCTCTTATGCTTCTCCACAGCTTGGATACAGCTGAGCTTCTTACGCCTGGAGAGATCTTGACTCTCCCTTTTCCTGGCTGAAATAATAAAAGGCAGCGCCTTCAAGAGCAGGCTCAGGAAACCCAGCCCAAATCCTGGGAGTGGGTGTGGTGCGGGTCGCCCTGCTGCATACTTTTCAAGTAAAGACATTTCCTGAGCCCTCTATCACTGACACCATACACACTATCTCTGTTTCCGTCACTGGGGATATAAATGAGAATGCCTGGGAATGGGAAAGGAAAGACATCCGTGGAACCCTGCTGTGGCTCTGAAGGCCAGGCACACACTCTGACCTACATCGGACAAGAAGTGGTGCTCCTGTCTGCCTGCCCAAAAGTGGAATGTTTTTCCAAGCATGAGCAAAGCGGTACTGCCTGTCCCTGGCTTGACACACAGATTGGTCACATACTTCAACCACTGCGTGCATTGAGATTGAGAAGCTGTGACTCAGAGTGAGAATGGCAGGGAATTTGAATACCAGCTCTTCTGTGGAGCGATGGATGGGAGGTTCTTGCCAAAGCTTAATTTGAACCAAAGCTGGAGAAAGATACATCATTTTCTGAATTCTACACAGGCCTGTCTTTACACAAAGGAATAAATGGGCACAACTCTGACGACACTCTGACGCCCTTCTGTTACCTTCCCTCCCTTGCATCCTCTACCCCCTCCTACATGGGTTCAGCATTATGCGTGGCAATTGCCACACGACATTAAAATGAACCTATGAGTGCTCAGAAGTTCCATTTGAGAACTCTGGTTAATGTTGGTTTCCAAACATGTATACAGGGGTATCCCCATGTAATCTGAATTTGTGTTTGGGACAATAGTATCTAGAACAAAACAGTTTGAGAGGAGTGGGAGTAAGGAGTCATGCACAAGAGAGGTGGGAAGGCCTTATCTCTTTCCCTAGTTATTTTTTTCTCTCCATCTGCACCTGGCCTCATATTCTCCTGTTCCAAGAATCAGCCAGGAGCATGTAAGTCCACCTGGGCTAGTGACGTTCTAGCCACTTAGCAGGCTTGCTTGTGCCTGACAAGGTATGTCAGGCAGGCAATTCCAACTGGGATGGGATGGGACAGTCACAGAACTTCGCAGAATCCTCCTGGGCCAGGGAAACAAGTGATACCAGATCTGCACACACCAAAGAATTTGCAGCAACTGCAGCATGGAGATTGCTGGGTTCAGGCTAGAGACAAAAAAGTCAACGGATACTTTAATCCAGCTGTGAATTGTGTCTCATTTCCACAAGAGTCCTGTGCTTTGTCTTAAGCACAAGTATGTTTTAATGAAGAGCCAGAAGCTGGAGGCACCAAGTGTCTCCAAAATTCTTGATGCTTGGATGGGCTAAACATTTTGGAAGGGGATTAGCAACCGGGGGTCCTCCCTTAAACACGGCATTGGCTGCTTCTGGGTTGTTTTCAGTGAGCACTGCATAGCAGCAGGTTGATCCAAGAAGGAGCGATTCCACATGCTGCCTGCTTCACATTTTTGGTGGAGGCTTCAAGAGCCATAAATCACATCTGTGGCCCTCAGCAATAACCTTTCCAGCGTTCCTTCGTCAGAACAACACAGGACATTCTTGGGATTAAATCGCACACTGGAGGCTGAGCAGGGGAATTGCTAAGGAGATGACGAAGAGCTGCTGCCGCTGCCATCCATGTTCTTTGGGAAGTGCCTGATTTCTCCACGAATGGCCGGTCATTTGGAAACACCCCAAGCTGATCAGGATACAAGAAGGAAATTTCCTGACTGGATAAAGACGGGGAGGCCATTGATGAGCTGCCCAAATTGCAAAATAAGTATTTAAGAATTTTACAGGTGGCAGCAGTGGCAAAAACACTCAGGATAGCAGGCAGGCATTCTGTTTGCTTTAGAGAGACCTCCACAGGGGCTGAAGAACCACACCTCATGTTTACCGTGGTGGTGGTGGTGGTGGTGGTGGTGGTGGTGGTGGTGGTGAGAAGCCTGTACAGCTAAAAGACTGCAGGTGGGTTACCGATTTTGAACACACCTTCACATTTTGAAAAATCCTGCACCTCAGTGAGTAGCTTGGCCAGCCTCCTCCTTGCAGGGAGTTTTTCACATAGGGGAGCATTCAAAAAGTCCCTCACCTGCAAGCTGATGTGGTACAGCCCATTTTCACCACCTCCCCTATTTCTACCTCCCAATCCGCTATGTGCCCAGGCTGGCCTGCACTGACGGACTGTAAGAGGAGCGGTTTGGAATCTCTTGGGGTGCTTCCAGCCAGAGGGCCCCTCTGGCTACACATTCAAAAGTATTGTGCACCTGTCCTGTCTTCCCTCTTCCCTCAACAGATTGGTGTTTTTTTTATTTCTGGTAAGAGAAACGATGGAAGAATCGGTGGGAAAGCAAGGACAGGTTGCAAATTGAAGCCATCACTGTTCTGCATTTGAGGCAGGTGATAGCAGGACCAATGCCTCTCCTGGAAGCACCCTTGGGTGACTTATGACTGCATGTTTAATGTGGGAGAGAAAGTGGGAGAAAAGAAAACAAACCTTCCAGCCAATGTAAGCCCCACATTCACTTTTAGAGGAGCCAATTTAAGCCTTGTACATAAATATAAGATACAGTCATGGGGTGTAGCATGTTAAGCTGCCATAAATGAATGGAGATTTTAAAATTATTATTATTATTATTATTATTATTATTATTATTATTATTATTATTATTCATATACATACTTTATCAGAATTAAAATGTCAAATGGTTCAAATAATCCATGCATCACACTGCCCGCTCCTCCTTCTTGGCTTTACCAGAGGGCCAATTTCTTCTGGCTCTTTCCCCCCCTCATTCTGTTTTCACATCTTGAGTTTATCTGGAAAGAATACTGTATGGGAATGACTTGGCCGCATTTGCTGGAGCAGGCTTTGCTGTTCTAATGAGGACCAGGTTGCTTTCCCAATAACTGAAATGCGTGGCAGGGAAGGATGGCTGGAGAGTTGGGCGGCAGGGTGGGGTGGGGGAGCGGACGGTCCTGGTTTTGCAAAACCTCCTAAACCCCTGGGGATTTCGACAATCCTACTGAGTTTATCTGAATCGCAGCAGCTCCAGTGGGATTCCTTATTGCCAGAGAATAACTTTGGCATGTGACTTGGAGTCAAGTGACGGAAAGGTGACATCATAATCTTGTAAACTCAGATCCATTGGCAGTACTGGACTATTCTGTCCACACATATTGGGGGTAATCCTATGGAAGTGAGGAGTATCCTTGCTGCAGGGAGAAAAGAATTCCATTGCAGTGTTGCAAAACCTGGGGTGGGCGCTGGGTGGGGAAGAGACCCACTGTGGGGCAGCAGAGAGAGAGACAGAGTCCTGGGGGCTGCCTTCACAGTGTCGGGTTGGCATCGTCTCCCTCCAAAATCCTGTGTTTTTCATCTCCCAGGGTGGTGTTTGCTAACCCCAATGTGGAGAAAGGAATGCAGAATTTTCGGTGGCTATCTGGGTACCAGAGCCTCCGCCTCCCCTCTTTCTGGTTGAAGGTGATCAATATGTCTGCGAGGTAGTAGGCCGGTGCTAGGCCTGTGAGGTAACTTTTAATAGAATTATATTTGTTTCTTTTTCCCTCTCTCACCATCTTGACTACCCTGCAAGGTAGGCCAATGCAAGGCCTGTGAGGTAACTTTAAAATGAATTGAATGTTTCTACCCGCCCTCTCATCCCCAACACATGGCCAGGGCTGCCTTGAAGCCACTGCCATGATTTTCCGTATCCCCACAGGAAACGAAAACTGCAACTCCCAGCATGTCTTTTGCCTAATGGGAATCCTACAACTGAGGCCTTATAATCCAGGACAGAGGAAGGAAGATCTTGCGTTGATCCCTCCTCCATTTGCACGTGAGGCGCGATGACCTCAGGAAGAGAGGCATCGCGCCCGCCATTTTTTATTTTTTAAAGGAGAAGCAGCGCACGAACACTCGAGTGCTGAAGTAAGTTTTTTGAAATTTAATTTAGTTTCCTCGCTCCCCCCACTCTAACCCCGATGGGCACAGTGCTCCTGAGGAGCGCTGCACCCCATGCACGGCACCGTACGAGTAATTGCATGGAGGTGGGTCAAACCGCGGCAAGAGGCTCAGCCCGGGACTGCAGAAAAAGTGGGCCCAAAGGGGAGGGCTCTATCTTGGGGCAAGGGAGGGATCCCGGGCAAGGGTTCACCCCGTGATAAAGCCCAGTCTAGCTAAGGCCTGAGACTCACGGGAAGTGAAGTCTGGCCTAGTCAGTCCACATGGCACTCTGCAATTGGTGTCCATATACAGGCCATGAGGGAGCCAGCCGGCTGCCTGGCTGACAGTTAGTTGGGTCATTGCCATTGGCAATGGGTCCAGAGCTGCACCCTCCTTCTCTCCAGCACCTGGTGGTGGTGGACAGCGACTGCAGCAGCCAGCCCCTCAGCAAGCCTGGGACGGGTGCTTCGCATTTAGAGGGGATTATAGGAGTTGAAGGACTTTTTTCTGTCTAAACATGCATAAAACTTATCATGTCACACTAGCATGAATACAGGAATCAAATAGGATTTCCTTCTTCAGTGGAACATACTTACTTAGGAGTAAGCACCATTTTGTTACAGGAAAGGATAATGTATTTTTATTAAAATTTTAAAATAATTATCTGCCACCTAGTAGAGTTTTCCTATGGAAAAACTGGCTGGGACTGAAGTAGAGGGGCACTAATTTTACTGTATTTATTGTCTTTAAATATGTTACCTTGCTATTCTATTTCTACAATTCATTTTCTCCTGTCTTTTCTTCACCCTCTCTTCGTTTTCAGGCTGAATCCTATGCACATTTACCTCAGAGTAAGTTCTATTGGTCTCAGTGGGGCTTACTTCTGAGTAGACATACTTAGGATTGTGCTGCAGCTCTGTTTTTATGGTGACACAAGATACACACATACCATGTTTACCAAAAGTGGGGTTGGATACCCTGAAATAAGCAAGGGCAGATAGGAATGGTTTCAGCAAGCATTCTGGGAAAAGGTGCTGCTGAATCGTCTTTAGCCAGGAAGGACCTGGGGAATTGCAATTCTCTCCCCCTCCCCCTTTTCTTTTCTCTCCCAATCCTGTTGTAATACAGATTTTTTTGGGGGGTGGGAGCACACACACAGACACACAGCATCTCTCTCTCTCTCCTTCCAACCCCCCTCCCCTCAAGCCTCACAATAGCTGCCGGGCTGATTAGGACAGGAGGGCAACAGCTCAGAGGGGAGGTGGCCCCAATCTGCAACTCCTGACAGGAGAAGGGAGCCTGGTGATACCTTGCAGCAGCACAAGCAGTCCTGCTCCCCACCCAGCCTGCCGGCTGACTGCTGTTCTTGGCAGCTGCTCTGCCGCCCGACGTCCTCCACATTCTCCTTCCTCTCTGCCACACGGCTGCTGCTCCCACCTTGTGCAGCAACTATCACGAGAGGTCTGCAGGGCAGCTTGGAGGAGGGAGCAGCTCTGGCCGAGGGAGGTAGGGAGCGAGTGGCGGTGGCTCCAGCAGGAAAGAAGCCCTGGGCACTCCTAGGCAGGAGAAGAGTGGGCAGAGCAGCTGAATTCGCCACTGTTTCCTGCTCGGTCCCTGGGTTTTAGGACCTTCTGGAGAGATCACCTCGAGCGCCCCCCTGCCGCCCCTTTGCCTGTTAGTGCCCCCTGTTAGTGCCCCCCTATGCAATCCCACCACCCCCAAGGGGGCAATACCACCCACTTTGGGAACCACTGGTTTAGAGAATGCTTCACATTCATCACTTCAGCAATCTTTACAACAACACTACAAGGTAGGGCAGCATCATTAACTCCATATTGCAGCGGGGAAGTTAAGGCTGGGAGAGGTAAACCTCAGGCCTCTCCATGCATTCATGGGGCAAGATATGACTGGGTGTCCCCTAATCATCCCTTCATCAATATTACATGCCAGCTTTAATATTTACATGCCCCACTGCTGCTAGATCAGCCCAAGTTCTGTCCATTCCGGCATTTTGTTCTCAACTGCTGCCAGCCAGATTCCTCCCAGAACCCTACAAGCTGGGATTAATGGAGATGCTATTTGCCCCTGACATCTGATAATGGATGCCTAGTGCCTCTGAACAAGGAGATTTGCTTTAATAATAAGGGCTAACCCTTTATAATAAGAAGTATTATATTTATTTATCATATTTTCATCTGCCCAATGTTCTATTTAGTGGTGGTTGATTATTCCATACCTGAGTAATCCAGTAGGGCCATTGCAGTTTTAAGAGAAACCCAAATAAACCCAAAATGCTTTCCTTCTTTTTAAAAAAGTTCACAAAATGGTGTGGACATAAGAGGGAACTTTTGAAAGTTTCTCTCCCGTATCCTCAGCACCCCTGTGAGAGCTCCTGATGCAGTGCACCTCTTGGGATATGCCCGACTTCCTTGAATCCCTCAAAATCATCCTTCCCCAACCTGGTACTGGTTAAATGTGCTGGGCTATAACTCCATGCTGGCTGGAAGACACTGGGTGTTGTAGTCCAACACATCAGGAAGGCTCGAGGTTGAGGGAGGGTGCCCTAACTGTGCAATGTGTTACTTGTGTCGCTGGGCTCCTCCCTCTCTGTACCTTTTGCATGAAAAGCTCTCCTGTTCCTTGTTTCAGTTCCTGGAAGCCTTCACCTCCCAGGACGATCCTGCTGATTGTTTCCAATGTCTTTCTGCTTTCTCCTGCTCATGCTGTCCTGTGAAGCTGGCGTCTTTGCAGTTAGTGCTTCCAGAATGGAGCACTGTATAACTTACTACGAGTAAATGTCCTTATTTAGGCAACATGAGGAGGAGCTACTCAGCTTGTTCCCCCCCTTCCTCTCTTGGCTGATGAGGAAGCAGGCAGGCAATGTGAAGTTGCTCCAGTCACTCAGCCCTGAGCTCTGGGCTGGGATGTCCCACTGACACCACACCCACACCCTGGCCCAAGGATTTACAGAGGGATCCAGCTGGCCGGGAGGCTGGCCATGTCTTCTCCAGGGGCTTCTCCTCTCTTTCCCTGAAGGTGGATGGACATACCAGGAGGAGGCTGTGGACAACATGCCTGCACCAAAAGCCCTGACAGCCACTCCCCAGGATGACTCCCCAGCAGAAGGCTGGCCTGCCACAGGGGCAGAGTGAAGAGGTGGTGAGAGCTTGGCCTCTCCCCCAGGAGTGGAGCAAGGCAAGTACATGGCTGAGGGTGGGCATGTTGTGTGCGATGGACTGGCTGACGCAGGGCTGTGGTGGCGACTGGGCCTCCCATCTCTCTCGAGGTGGCTGCAGCTCCTCTTTGCATTCCTTCCTATCCAACTTGTTTTTCTTTCCTTCTATTGCTGGGGTGCAATTCGATGATCTGTCTGAATCCTCATTCATTTTCTTCTGTCAGATCACCTCCCCAGAATTTTCAGAATTTGCAGCTGCTTCCTGAAACCTGTTTGATATCATTTTTTCCATTTGCCAGGTTTAACTTTCCATGCTATCCAGGCTGTGCGCAACTGCTAGACCTGCCTAATGTTCTTGCCTCTGGAGGCATAACATCATTTGCAGACACACGATATGGATAGACAACCATCCTCTGTGTTCTATTAGACAAGTATTTCACAAACACTGGAACAGTGTTGTATTTGTTACATGCTATTTGCCAGGGCCTAGACATTAGGAGTCATTTTCTGGTATTTCATAAATATGTCGTTGTGTACTGACACTGAATGGCATCTTCAAAGATAGTTCTTGGTTTAAAATCTAAGAGTAATTTCACACATTACCCAGGAGTAATGAAAAATTGAGAAGAGTCTCATCAAACGTTAGAGAGAGATGACTGTTTTTTCAGAGTTGGAGGTAGTACTAAAGATGGAATGCTGCTTGTGATATGGGGCTCATCTACACCAAGCAGGATATTCCTCTACGAAAGCAGTATATAAAAGGCAGCAGCCACACAACTGCTTTATAGCGGTATTGAAGTGCACTGACAACTGTTGGGGCCCATTGACACATACCATATACTGCTTTCATAGTGTTATATCCTGCTTGGTGTAGATGTGTCATGGGCCCCAACAGTTGCCAGTGCACTTCAGTACCATTATAAAGAAGTAGTGTAGATCATAGAATCATAGAATTGCAGAGTTGGAAGGGGCCTAAAAGGCCATCGAGTCCAACCCCCTGCTCAATGCAGGAATCCACCCTAAAGCATCCCTGACAGATGCTTGTCCAGCTGCCTCTTGAAGGCCTCTAGTGTGGGAGAGCCCACAACCTCCCTAGGTAACTGATTCCATTGTCCTACTGCTCTAACAGTCAGGAAGTTTTTCCTGATGTCCAGCTGGAATCTGGCTTCCTTTAACTTGAGCCCGTTATTCCGTGTCCTGCACTCTGGGAGGATCGAGAAGAGATCCTGGCCCTCCTCTGTGTGACAACCTTTTACGTATTTGAAGAGTGCTATCATGTCTCGCCTCAATCTTCTCTTCTCCAAGCTAAACATGCCCAGTTCTTTCAGTCTTTATTTCCAGACCCCTGATCATCCTGCAGTGCACTTCAATACCACTATAAAGCAGTAGTGTGGCTCCTGCCTTTTATATGCTGCTTTCAGTATATAAAAGCAGTATATAAAAGGTACTTCAGGTTTTTTACTGATTCAAAAACCTTTAAAACCTATTTGATTAGAGGTGCAAGCAGGAGAAAAGAACTGTGTGTGTACTCCATGGGAAGCAATCCCTCTCCTAAAGCTCTGTCAACGTACTTAAAGATGTTTGTCATTCTCAAGCTTAAAAAGAATGAATGCAACATGTTTTAAATAAGGCTCCTTCCTAAACTGATTGCTGACAAACTAGACCTTTTCCACAAGAGGCCCCCTTAAGGGAAACATTATGATCGGCTGCCAGTGGTTCGGCTGTGTTGCTTGGGATGGTTTATTTATATACAAACTGGGCGTCATTATTAGAAACAGCTGGCAAAGCTGCTAAGATAAGTTTCTGGTTGAAGGAGTCTGGGCCATATTACACCTGATGATAAGTTGGTTGAAGTACATTGTCTCAGTGCAAATATACACCTCCCTCTTCATGGTCATATCCCGGAGACACAAGACAGTGTAATCATGTGCCATCACAAGCACCTACAAGTAACAGAGAACTTGAGATAGGGTGCTCTTCCCAGCAACACCCCCACAGCTTGTATAACATGGAGCTCTGGGGTCAGTATGTCTCTGAATAGGAAGCTTCTATTTAGGTCATCAATAGACCTAAGCCGGTGGCAATAACGTTACCCATGACTGCTCCCCATTCACGTGTGAACTCACATCTCTGCATGCATAGTCAGGGGACACCAAGCTAGTCGGCTCCTTCGCTGAGGCATAGTGCACACCTGGTAGATTACGCACAATGAGGAAATTAGCTCATTGACAAAGTGTAAAATAATAATAATAATAATAATAATAATAATAATAATAATAATAATAATCCAAGTTACCCCACAAGGTTAACTGAAATGAACCAATCTAAAGCCTTGCTGGGAAATGCAGTCCAATCCTGAAGCGTCTTCACCTCAAAAGAGAAGATTGAGGGGAGACATGATAGCACTCTTTAAATACTTGAAAGGTTGTCACACAGAGGATCCTCACGAGGATCTCTTCTCAATGACCCCAGAGTGCAAGACATGGAATAATGGGCTCACGTTACAGGAAGCCAGATTCCAGCTGACATCAGGAAAAACTTCCTGACTGTTAGAGCAGTACAACAATGAAACCAATGACCTAGGGAGGTAATGGGCTCGCCAACACTAGAGGCCTTCAAGAGGCAGCTGGACAGCCATCTGTCAGGTATGCTTTAGTGTGGATTCCTGCATTGAGCAGGGGGTTGGACTCGATGGCCTCACAGGCCCCTTCCAATTCAACTATTCTATGATTTTATGAAAATATATCAGCAGGGTATTTCTCATGGTCCTTTTTGCTCTAAGAACCTCAGAATGGCATTTGTTAAACTGAGCCAGAGAGTTTGAAACTGGAAGTTAGTTTGTTTCCAGTTGATGACTAACATTAGGCTGTCGTAACAGGTTGCAATGTAAAAGAAACCATAAACTACCACAAACTTGGAAAATAACATTAAAAACTCAATGATCTTGACTTAATAGTTTCCTAAACCTTTCCATATTAAGTCAAGAATACTGGGAAGAAAGGAAGGACACTTCTTTTAAGGACCCATAAAAGTAATGGGTAAATAAGATTCCTTCCTTCCTTCCTTCCTTCCTTCCTTCCTTCCTTCCTTCCTTCCTTCCCCCCTCCTTCCCTCCTACCCAGTGCTCTTAATATAATAGGGAAAGCTTTTAATTCAGCATGTTATGTTATTGGGTGTGGGTCGGAAATGGAAAAGTTATAGATCAGTTATCAACCTCTCTGAGCTGAGGTATTGTAATAGTTAACAGCTTGGGCTGTGTCAGAATCAGGCCTGTTCTCTCTAGTGTTGGGGATGGGGTTTCAGGAGGTCAAACAAAGAAGGAGGAGGAGGATGGCAATGACAAAAACAACTAGAAATTTACGAGTCAAGACAGGAAGCAGAGGAGGAGATCCTCCAAGACTCTTCAGGCCCTCATCTATACGACAGCGGGATAGCTCCTCATTAAATAAAAACCCAATTTTTCATTGATTCGAATGTAAGTAAAGAGCATCACACTGCGGCAGCAACAGCGATTTATTTCCTGAATTATTATTTTTTATAGTGAGTTATTAATGTGCACATGCGCATTATTGCATTATCCCATATACAATGAAAAAGAGTAGACGCCAACGAAGCTTCTACTCTGGGGGTGTTAGGTTGCCAAGCCTTTGTGGCTTGGCCACCTTTTCTGGGGAAAGAATACACCAAGCACTAAGGCTCTGCCACTACACCCCTCCCTTCCCCCTTCCATTAATAAAGAGTCATTGGAAATGCAGTTGGCAAGTTGTTCAAGGTTTCTCTGCACTTTCTAACTCACAAAGTAAGTCCCTAATCTGTCTGGTCAAGCGTAACAACTTCCAAAAATGCAGCTACCAGGACTAGTATCCCAGATCCATGTTGTCATTATCCCAGACACTTCGGCGTACTGCTCCTTGTTATCACGAAAACCACCCCAAGGGTCAGCAAAATTAGCTTCGCCTGCCCTTGCATGGGGGGCTTATCTGGTACAGTAAGTTAAGCATAGTTGTCACAATATTATGTATTGTTAGCTGTTAAAAGTAGTTTCATTTATGGAAAACGTATAACTCTGCAATCAATAATGGATGGGAGGAGGGATGAGCCAAGAGCTCATCAGGAGAGGCATGGAATGTTATAAAAGATGTTGGTTGTGGATGATGGGTAGGGAAGCTCGTCTTCGATCCATCGAGGGTGAGTTTCCTCCTACACGTGTAGTTCAATAAAATGGTCACTGAATCTGGACTTGTCTGGTTTTCCTGTTCCCTCCCTTCTGGTTGGGGGCTTTACCCTAACAGGGGAATGAGGCTACAGAGGAAAATGAAGGAGGCTGGCTGCCTGTTTCCCGCTTTGTTCCCATCATTGCTCCCCGTAAGGAAATTCAAAGAAACAGCCTCCATGAACCGGGAGCGGGGGAGGGGATGAGGTTACAGAGGGAAAGGAAGGAGGCAGCAGAACACGTCTCCTTGTCTGGCTGCCTGTTTCCCTCTCTTTCTTTTCGTGAACCGCTGAGAGAGCTTCGCCTTTTGGGCAGTACAGAATATATATATATATATATATATATATATATATATATATATGTGTGTGTGTGTGTGTGTGTGTGTGTGTGTGTGTGTGTGTGTGTTTGTGTATGTGTATGAATACATTTGTTTTAAGAAGCTTTCTCTGCGGAGCTCCACAGAGAGACTTCAAGCTAAAATCGGTGCGAACGAAGGAGACAGAGGATTGGTGCAAAATTGGGAAATGGGCCCATCACATTATCCTACCCTCAAAGCTCCGCCCACATGTCAAAATCTGACATAACTCCCCCAAAGACACACAGCCATAGTGTGGTGCAACTTGGACCAGATCTAAAAGTCACGGTAAATCGCGAATGCAAATATGCGCATTATTGCAGTTAAAACCCAGTGCTGATGCGAATGGACGGCTGCGTCATGTAACCTAAAATGCAAATATGTATATTTAGGTCAGGGTAAAGAAGCCGTATAGACAAGCAGGAGTCAAGGAGGAGGAAGCTTATTGGAGAGAATGCCAACGACTCAGAGGCCATCCCCCCCTGGTCCCTGGGAACTCAGCCGCTGTCCACTACAGGGTCATGCGGGCAGAGCTGTGAGCAAGTGAGAAGGCGGTCTACCAGGCTAGCCATATGCTAAAGGCTGATCCAGAAAAAACTCTCTTGAGCTAAAGTGACTCTTGGATTACGCAGGAAACTCTCCATTCTAGTTGAAAGAGCAACTGCCTTGCTTAATTAGCCTAACTAAGTTTAGAGGAAAGCTGCTAGCATTCTCACTTCCTTCGGGTGTGAAGAGATGTTTATTTGCTGAATAAAGCTTTGTGGATTACATGGCAGAACTCTTTATTGCCTCACATCATCGTGATAGGCTGTCTGTTCTGAATGAATGGGCCTCTCACGCTTCTTCCTATGGCTCCCCCACCGACCTGCTTGGTTGCTGTGCTCATTAGGAGTTTCCTTCCTGATGGTACCCAAGGTTTTAGAAGTGCAATCCATCAAAGCTAGATATAGGACCTTTAGTATTGCAGTGACCACTGTTGTGGAACTCCCTTGTACTACAAATGAGGCAGACTCTGACACTTATGAGTTTTGGGCACCTACTGAAAACTCAGCTTTTCCAACAGGCATTTGGTAAGGTAATCATGTCCTCTGTATTTCATACTGTATATCGGTTAGAAATTTATTTAATTCAAGTGATGCATAAATATAAATAAATAATCCCCCCCCACCGAGAACTGAAAGGAGGGCTTAGTGGAATTTGCTCTTCAGCATTCACAATGTCCCTATTTTGTCAGGCAGGTGAGTCACCTTAAACTGCCATTCATGGTATGGGCTCATCAAGAGTCTGATTAGTCCATTTTTTCCACCAGCCATCTCTTCGATGTCTATTTAGCAAATCGGAGCTGTGTAGTTGTGTGATGCATAAAGGGAATGAAAACCAGATGCAGAAAGTTGTCTGGTTGAAAGCTCTTTTCTACCACCAAGCTGCAAATTAAATTATTTAATCAGTATGAAAATGTTGCCAAATCAAAAAGATGGATCATATCTCCTTATGCAAGTCTTTAAAAAAAAAAAAAAGAGGAAGCGTTTTTGAGCAGGAAAATGATGCAGTAGGGAAATCATATCCCAGATCTCCTCTGTGTTACATGATGTTTGGTTCTAAAAGATGTGAGATGGAAGGAAAGGAATAGGGAAAACACAGTATATTTAAAAGCTCACCAGAAAGAGCTCACCAGAAAGGTTAAAAAAAGTTAATTGGGAAGCTGAAGAAAGAGATAAGTTTTAGGAAGTCAATTGAAAATAGACAAAGAAGCAGCAGAACAAATATTGGTAAGAGGCAGAGAGTGAGCAAAATGGTTTAACAAAGAGATAAATTGCAAAAGAATGGCAGAAACATTCAGCTGAAGAACAGATAAAAGATAAGATGAGGCAAATTAATGATGGAGTTTTGAAATGGTGGAATTTAAAATTTAATACAAAAGATAACTTTGAATTAGTAAAGTTCATGTACAGAGGAGTCATATGGTCAAAGTGGCAGAAGGAGAAAAGGGTTTGTGGATTCTATTTGTTAATTTATTGCAGAGATTTATTTTCTACCGCATGACTCTAAAAAGCTCTCAAAGCTGTTAATGGCAAGTACAATCAACAGACTATACCATGATATCAAGTTCCACAGTTCTGTTAACAGAAAGTTGATCATCAAACCTAAGCATTCCAAAAGCATCCCAATGAAAACAAAAGAAGATCCAGATGTTTTCAATGCAATATGCTTATGGAATAAAATGGACTTCACATGCTTCCTGAATATTATTATTATTATTATTATTATTATTATTATTATTATTATTATTATTATTATTATTGCATTTTTATACCTCCCAACAGCCGAAGCTCCCTGGGTGGTTCACTATTCATCACTGAATAGTCCCAGCAAGTTCCTTTGGCAAAAGAGTTCCACATGATGGGAGCTCCTGACAAGAAGGTCCTGCCCCTTGTGATAGCCACCCCAGCCTCAGACAGCACAACCTCCTGGTAAAGAGGAGCCTAATACAAGGGAAGCCTCGATCACAGAATACTCATGTCAATAATACTTTTATCGGCTGTGACAATGAACTCGGTTTGCCAGATTAACTTCCAATATTGCTAGAGAAGTTTTATTTTTATTAGCTTGCTGGTGGGTAGGTTGGAATTGCTCTACCCCAGAAGTAACTGTGTTGTCAAGGAGAATAGTTTCTTTACAACACATCTCTTTTCAAGATGCATTGGACCACATCAGTTTTCCGAGATACCATGGGATACAATGTGGGAGCTCATGGAGTTCAACAGATACACAGTGTTGCATGTAGCTAGATATGCAAAGCCTTGGGCCAAATACTTGCTTGGCTTGTGACAGATTTATACTGCTTTTGAAGAAGTTGAACTCTTACGGTTACTCCCAAACTGCTTAGGGAACTGGAATTTTGTGAGGGTGCTGAAAATGATATATAGGAGCTATTATCACTATTGGTCATGATGGCTATGTACTACCTCTACTGGCAGAGGTGTCTTTGAGGTGGATTCTCGCATTGAGCAGGGGGTTGGACCCGGTGGCCTTATAGGCCCCTTCCAAGTCTACCATTCTATGATTCTATGCCTCTGAGTATCAGTTGCTGGGGAACATGAGTGGGAGGATGCTCTTGCACTCAGGACCTTTTTGGGGGCTTCCCATGGGCATCTGGATGGTTGCAGTTGGAACAGAATGTGGGCCGAAATAGGATGCTGGTTTGTTCCAGCAGGGATCTTCTTATATTCATATGTTTATAGAACAATTGTTCCCAAGGGTTCTTTGGTATTAAACTGGTTTGTATTTTATAATGTTGACATGACTTATTAGCCTCAGAACCTGAACTTCACCCTAAAGTATTTCAGGCAAATTCAACTAAAATCTGCTGTCGACGATCTTGCTCCGTTCCCTCAAAAACCTGCACAACTAATTCTATGAGCTCAAGTGATGTGTGGGTTGGATTCAAAGAGCAGTCCATGCAATTTGCAGCAATTTGATGCCACTGTTCAAATAAAACAGAAGTCCCACTGGCCATGGGCAAGCCCTTGGGAGCATCAAAACCCACTCCTTGGCTTCTGGTCCCTTGATCTGGATTGTGTAATGCCCTGGTTTTCTGATTAGGAACCTTGGACGCTTTTCAAACTTCCTCGATGAGAACATCCATAATGGCGGCGTAGCTTCCACAAAAGCCAGCTCGTGTGCTAATGTTGTTCTCGAGCAATGCATGTTTACAATAGATTGGACTGTATGTTCCTCAGGGCAGCAACCTGTCTTTTTGTTATTACTCTGTGAAGCAGAGGTGTTGAGCAAATGCTATTTTGGGCTGAAGAATGCCTTTTTATTGCTTTTAGCAATAAAAGAAGAGAAGCCTCAAGGAAATCCAGGAGGCTGCCAATTCAAAGAGGCCGTGTGCTTGCCATGTGCTCCTGAGTGCTGAGTGAAGAGGGTCGGTGTGGAGAGTTGCTGCAGGACCTGAAGTGGGTGTGGGAGCCCCATCGAGAGCATCTGGATTAAAATAAATGGGGCAAGGAATAAAAAGAACATGATAATCGGAGTCTACTACCGACCACCCAATCAAGGAGAAGACGAGGACGAAACTTTTGAGAAACAAATTGCCAGTGTTTCAAGGAAGTGTGATGTAGTAGTGATGGGGGACTTCAATTACCCTGATATCTGTTGGGAGACCATTACTGCCAAAAGCGGCCCTTCCAAGAAATTCCTGACATGTATGGGTGATAACTTTCTCCTACAGAAAGTGGAGGAAGGAACTAGAGGATCGGCAATCCTTGACTTGATATTGACCAACAGGGATCACTTAGTGGATAAAGTGGCAGTTATGGGAACTCTGGGGGAAAGTGACCACGTCATACTTGAATTCTCGATGATGAAGGAGACAAAAGTTGAGTGTAGCCATACACGTACTCTGGATTTTAGAAAAGCTGATTTTAATAAACTCAGAACTATGATAAGCAAGGTCCCATGGCAAGTGAGAATAATGAGAAAAGGAGTGCAGGATGGGTGGGAGTATTTAAAAAAGGAAATTTTAAAGGCACATTTACAAATAATTCCAACAAGGAGAAAAGATAGAAGACAACAGAGGAAACCAATGTGGCTCCACAAAAAGCTTAGAGATGACCTGAAAACAAAAAAGGATACATATAGGAAGTGGAAGGAAGGCCAGGCTACAAAAGAAGAGTACAGACAGGTGGCACAGAAGTGCCGAAATGGCGCCAAGAAGGCTAAAGCTGAGAATGAGCTGAGATTAGCAAGGGATGCTAAAAGCTATAAAAAGGCTTTCTTCAGATAGGTGAGTAGTAAAAGACAGAGGAAAGAAATGGTGGTTCAACTGCTTAATGAGGACGGCAAATTGATAATAGATGACAAAGAAAAGGCTGAAGTGCTTAATTCCTACTTTGCCTCAGTCTTCTCCCAAAAGTGGGTCCATGATTATTATTATTATTATTATTATTATTATTATTATTATTATTATTATTATTTTATTTATTTATATAGCACCATCAATGTACATGGTGCTGTACAGATAACACAGTAAGCAGAAGTTGAGGGGGCAGGATTGCAGTTTGAGATTGATAAACAAATGGTCAAAGAACACCTAATTTCCTTGAATGAGTTCAAATCTCTAGGGCCCGATGAACTGCATCCTAGAGTAACGAAGGAGCTAGCGGAAGAACACTCAGAACCTTTGTCTATTATCTTTGCAAAATCATGGAAGACGGGTGAGGTGCCGGACGACTGGAGGAGTGCTAACATTGTCCATATCTTCCAAAAGGGCAAAAAGGAGGAACTTGGGAACTGCAGACCAGTCAGTCTGACATCCATCCCTGGGAAAATTCTGGAGCAGATTATAAAGAAGTCAATCTGTAAAGACCTTGAAATCAATGCGGTGATCACTAGAAGCCAACATGGATTTGTCAAGAACAAGTCCTGTCAGACAAATTTGATCTCATATTTTGATAAGGTAACCTCCCTTGTGGACCGTGGGAACACTGTGGACGTCATATATCTTGACTTCAGCAAAGCTTTTGACAAAGTACCACATGATATTCTGATTAACAAACTAGCTAAAAGTGGGCTAGATGGAACAACTATTCAGTGGATTCACAGTTGGCTACAGAATCGGACTCAAAGAGTACTTATCAATGGAACCTTCTCAAACTGGGGAGAGGCAACGAGTGGGGTACCGCAGGGCTCAGTCCTGGGCCCAGTGCTCTTCAACATTTTTATTAATGATTTGGACAAGGAGGTGCAGGGAACACTTATCAAATTTGCAGATGACACCGAATTGGGTGGGATAGCTAATACCCTGGAAGATAGAAACAAACTTCAAAGTGATCTTGATAGGCTGGAGTGCTGGGCTGAAAACAACAGCATGAAATTTAATAGGGATAAATGCCAAGTTCTACTTTTAGGAAATAGAAACCAAAGGCACAGTTACAAGATGGGGGATACAAACCTTTTAAGTATTTGAAGACTGCTATCATGTCTCCCCTCAATCTTCTCTTCTCCAGGCTAAACATGCCCAGTTCTTTCAGTCTCTCTTCATAGGGCTTTGTTTCCAGACACCTGATCATCCTGGTTGCCCTCCTCTGAACCTGCTCCAGCTTGTCTGCATCCTTCTTGAATTGTGGAGCCCAGAACTGGACGCAATACTTTAGATGAGGCCTAACCAGGGCCGAATAGAGAGGAACCAGTACCTCACGTGATTTAGAAGCTATACTTCTATTAATGTAGCCCAAAATAGCATTTGCCTTTCTTGCAGCCATATCGCACTGTTGGCTCATATTCAGCTTGCGATCTACAACAATTCCAAGATCCTTCTCATTTGTAGTATTGCTGAGCCAAGTATCCCCCATCTTGTCCTGCTTTGTTGGTTCCTGGTTAAGAGCTGGTTGGCCACTGAGTGAACAGAGTGCTGGACTAGATGGAGCCTTGGTCTGACCCAGCCTCGGGGCTCTTCTGATATTCTTAACATGGTTCTCTGCTCTCTGCTTGGCTCCTTCTTATCAAGTGTCTCACCCAGAAGTGTAATTTGTGCAGAACAGCAAGGCATGAAATGCACTTGCGTTTTTTCATTTAAGGGCAGGAGGTAGGTAGGAAGTGTCCTTCAACTATTAAAAGTTTGGAAATGGGCTGTAAGCTCTGCATGCAGCTGTAATATTACACAATCAGAGATGTAAATAAACTTGGGCCTTGCTGATGGATCACTCACTCACTTTGGATTCAAAACTAGTTCAGAAACTTCCACCAGAGGTTAAAGGCTAACAGTGCAGATGTGTTTACAAAGAAAAGCTGCTCAGTTTCTGTTAGACGTTTGAGGATAATATGCAAGCTAATTCTATATTGTAATAAAAAATATTGGACTGACTGCCCACTGCTGAGGCATGAAAAGAAACACCTTCTTGTGCCTTTCCCCCCTGAGATTGAGGCAGGTAGCTGATCAAAGAGAAAGCCATGAAGAAGATTATTCTTGTAAAAGCATACAATTTCATTTCCTCTTGCCTGCCATGAGTTTAATGAACTGTCAACAACTTTGCCCTCAGGTTCAGGTCTGTTTATGGAATCCATGTTTCACAACTTGGTGGAGATCCACACAGAGCCTTTTCTGGGGATGCCAGTCACTTTCTCTCAGTCTAATCCACCTCACAGGGTTGTTTTAAGCAGGATCAAATGGGTTAGAGGGAAAACCATAGACACCACCTTTAACTCCTCAGGGAATTGAGCCATAAGGTCCCATCTCCAGTGCTGCCATTCTAGCTAAGGGGCGGGGCTAAGGATGGTCTGCAGCCCAAGAGACCACAAAAACTAGAGCAAGCCCTGAAGGCAGAAACTGGGGTTTGAATAGAGCAGCAACACTTTTTAAATTGTTGGCCCTCACATAGCTGGGAGGGGATGCCATTTGGACAGCACGTACTAGCACACCCACTCATTCACAATAAAACGGAATTTTTTTACAAGCAAACATGGCCAAACAAAGCATCTTAAATTTGGTGTGGGTGTGGGTGTGGGTGTGGGTGTGGGTGTGTCTAATAACCTGTCATAGGCTTGCTTCATATAGGTGACCAACTATGTCCAGAACTCCATATAGTAAGCTGATGGCATGAGTGGCTGCTCATATAACTGTGTGCTTTTTAACTATGTTAGCCAAGGTAATCTCTTGTTTTTTTGGAGGCTTCTGTTGGCTTGGATAAAATCTACCCTCTACAATCTCCCATGATAAAAACAACTCATCAGGGAAGATGTTAAAATAGTTGCATAGAAATAAGGTGTTGGAACAATTATGATTAAGCATATTTCAGATTATTTAAAAAATATTTCAATCTTTGCTTTGTTCATTTCCTACCGCATCCACAGCCATTGATCCTTCTACTATTTGAGACCTCTTTAGTGGAGATGCCAGTGATCAGGCCATGCTAATTACATGCAAACAACTCTCATTTCTCTAAGAGGACATGGGCGAATCAAGAATTTGCTAACAAAGACCAGGTTTTATGCAACTCTTACTTGACGTCTGTTCTGTCCCTAAAATGTCAGAAGGAAAGCTTTTGCTGTACTGAGCAGGGCAGGTGTGTTGGGGAATCTTTTTGTGCTCTGTCTTAAGTTAGTGGTCTGGATGAAAGCACTGGAGACCATGCCAAGATCATGGCTAAGAAGGAATCCTGATCCTCTTTGCCAGGCCACATTGATAGCGTCAGACCATACATGGGTTTGGAATGGGGCTATTAGGCGCTCAGGTTTCCCCATGCCAAGAAATACAAAGCTGGAATTGGCAGCTTTAGGATGAGTAATGCACAAACACAGTGCAGAGTGTTGCAAGTTTTCAAGCACTTTCAAAGTATGTTTGAGTAAACGCGGATCTGTGGCCATGGCAACAGAACAGTGCAGGAGGGAGCGTGAGCAAAGTCCCTGGGAGAAGCTCTGGGAATGTGAACTGGGACAGCTTCCTCCAGAACAATCATTCCTGCCTCTATTCTGTGGTGGGAGGGAGGCAGGGAGACAAGCACCTTACTGGACCTGTAGGTTTGCTTGACATGGGTCACCTGCCAGAAGGATGTTTTTTAATAGGCAAAGACAAATGGACAGCAACCATTTCAAATCAGACTAGGAATCAGGCAACGTTTCATTTATTATGGCAAGGATATATGATATTTCCTAGGGCAGGTCCTCCTCGCAGTGCCAGTAATGAGTCAGAATGGATCCTTTGCAAGTATAACCGAAATAGGCAAGGATGGAACTGAATCCAAGCTCTGCTCCTGTTGCAACCACTGGGGTTCATTTACAGCTCAGCACTGCAGCTAAAATTCAAAGTTTGCATTGAAAATAAAGTCCACATAAAAGCTAGGGCTTCTTTGCATAAGAATACTTGCTCAACATGTTTATGTTTTGGGAAAGGAGCTAGTAGTGCCTACCTAAAACAAAGACTCAATTACCCCCACCCACCCCTAAGTCTGGTCTTTCTTGGATACTCTTCAAATTTATCTCCACAATGATTGAGGCTGGAAATTGGATTTAAATTACAACAATAACAGAGCAGTAGCAACAACAACAAAGGTGGACATTCAAAACTATCCAAATGATGTGCTTTGAACTGGATTTTTTGAGAAATTCTTCATGCTACCTTGCAGAAGAAATGTGATTCTGCATCAGAGTATGTGAGCTGCTCTATATGAGTGACGTATTGCACACTTACGATTGGGGCTCACAGAAGTTTGTGGGTTCTTTGCATTATGCCATCAGCCTCCAGAATATCTCTGGTACTTTCCCCCAGTAATCTCACTTTAAAAAAACCACCCACCCACCCACCAGATAATGCAGTATTTAAAATAATTGTGGGATTAATTCCACCACTAGATGATGCTGTTTCATTTAACTTTATGGAGGGGAAGTTTTCAATTACAAATCACATGGTGGCCATTGGTCACCATCTAAAGAAGCCAGTAGTGAACATGGAAAGACCTGAGGGGGGGGGAAACTTGTGAGGGTGCGGGTTTTTTCCATTTATGTAGAGAGTCCCTGTATTTTCTTTTCTTGTCCAGCCTACAAGAAAAGCTCATACCTTTCACTTTGTGGGTCAATTCCCTGACAAGGTAACCTGGTGGCAGCCTGGTCTGATGCTGTAGACAAATATAGTCTCGGCCCTCAAGCATCCTACAATTTAACAGGTTTGCCAGTGGTCTTAACCATGTCACCACTTGGGGTTCCCATGAAGAAAATATGTTTACTAGATTTTGCTGGTGAACTTGACAAGATCAGTAATAGAAGATCAACTTCCTTGAAACAAGCTTGCCTACCACTACTATCCTCTCTTGCAACGTTCAACACTTACGGGTTCTTTGCAACACACCAGGGCTATTTGGCATAGAGAGGCAGATTTGGGAATAATTCCATGAAATTAGAAAGTTTGGAGACTACTAGTTGCTGGCTAGGGTGGCAAGAATTGTACTCCAACACATTTGGAGAGCAGCAGGTTGGGAGGGGCTGCTCTAGAGTACGCCACCCTGAGATCTTAATGATATAGGGCGGGATACAAACGTTTTAAATAAATAATAAATAAATAGAGTACCATTTTCCCCAGCTGAAGCTGGAGATGGTGTGTTGGGTGACGTAGGCAGATAGCAAAATGCTATAGAAAGGGCTGGTTTAGACAACACACTAAGCCGTGGTTAGGCTGCTAACCCTTTTGCAGCAAATGGCTAGAGAGCATTTTAAACTGTGGATATGTAGCCACCATGGTTAGGAATGGTTCACACTACACGCTATGCCACAATGTTTAGCTCAAAATACTTAACCACTGTGGCTTAATGTGTTTTCTGAACAGAGTCATATTTTATTAGGGTTTGCCCTGCGATTAGAGAGTGTGAGGCAGCTGCCTCATGTGCCAGATACTTAGGGACAGCATGTTTATTTTATTTATTACATTTATATACCACCCCATAGCTGAAGCTCTCAGGGAGGTTTACAAAAGTTGCACTGAAATGTTTAAGAATAACCTACGCTGAACCCATAAGCTAATCTATTACTCTCAGGTGTGTTGACAATGCTGCTCCAAGGCAAACATTGAAGTAAGGGCTGTACCATATATTTTCCCTGCTAGTGTAGTTTAGCCTTCAGCCATGAGAAGATAGTACAGTGGTGGCAGACTTATCCAATCTGGACTTTCCTCTCACAGAAAATGAAGCCCATCACCCAAAGGAGGCGCTCAACATCTGCTGCTATCAGCAAAGCACTCAGCAAGTCCAAAGGCCATTCCAGGTAAGCAACTTTTGATCAGAATCCTTCACAGCATGTGGATTTTATTGCTTAGAAAGTGATGGGAATGGGAATTGCCAATTCCCACCACCACAAAACCTACATTTTCTGTAGAATGCCGGATGAAGGAATACAGCCACTGAAGAGATGCAATTCCTCCCCACTGTAGCCCTGTGCAGATGACAGATCCAAGGGAAATAATTGTACAGGGAAAGAAGGGGATATGGATTGTGCGCCCCAACCTCTTTGCAATCATCCCATCTTCTTTACAGAAGATGTAAAGGAGACTTCCAGATGTGTTGTCCTGGCATTCCCAGCTAGCATGGCCAATGCTGAGCACCAGGTTAGGGAAGGCCAGCATTCCCCCACCCCCACCCACCCAGGCTCAGCTCTTTTGTCTTCTACAAGGCAAGGACTTTGGCTTTTAAGCTCATCTGTTTCTTCACTGGTGGGTGCTCTTCATTTCTTTTTACTGCTGTTTTTAACAGACTCATTTTGTTTTTAACTGGTGTGTTCTTAATTGATTTGTTTTCAAGTTTTCATTATACTTTTGATCTGTATTTTATTTCGTCTAGCCATCTCAAGCATTCTTTTTAGCGGATAGGAGTTTCATAAATATAAAGTGCAATATGATATGAAACGTTTATATAGAAAGAAGTCCTACAACTCCCAGCATTTCCCAGCCAGCATGTATAGGATTGTGCCCTTAATAGATAAATTCAATAAACAAAAAACCTATGGTTTACAAAACAACATTAAGGCTCTACAGTTTTCAACCAAACTCTAAATTCACCCTTACTTTACATCAAAGAATTCACAGAGGTGAAAAACCATTTCTGTGTACGGAGTGTGGAAAAAGCTACAAACCCCATCACACTTACCAGGGAGTAAGACCATTACATTCAATGGAACATACTTCTGAGAAGACACTGACAGTAAGTCTTTGCTAGAGGAGGCAGCCATTTTTTCTCAATGTTCCAATATAGCTGAGGCAGGAGGGAGGGGGCACTACTGAGCGTGCTTACAAATCAAGATGGCCACCCTATATATTATATTCAATAAACAAAAAACCTACAGTTTACAAACCAACGTTGAGGCTCTAGGGCAAAAAAAATATCAAAAAATCAACCGAAGGGATTTTCAAGTCTTGCAAGTGATATCAAGTTTTGAAAACAAGCGACTGCCATTCCAACAACTACAGGAACAGGGGAACACGACCCCACCCCAGGATTGCATGGTAAGGGTCCCAATTCAGAGCTTTTCATGCACAAAATATGGTTGCCAACAGAGGTTTTGAGTGTCATTTTCATTCCCCCTTTTGTTCTTTAAACTGGCATCCTTCCCTTAATATTTCACCAATCTTCTTGAAACTCTCAGGGTATGTAAAACCAGCATTTCTTTATGGCAGGTCTCAGTTTCAGAAAGATTGGTGAAACATTTTCCATTTTATGAACGCTAGAATGACCCAACCCCCAATTACAGCCTTAACATGGTGGAATGCTCTATTCACTGATCGTCTATAACAGAGAGAACACTCCTGTGTTCTCTGTAATAAGTAGGCTTTAATTCTCCCTGCATATGAATTAACATTGGGGTCATTATGAAGCCCAGATGCCATCCCTGTATAGCTGTGCCTGTGGATTATAATCAATATGTCTTACTACAGAGCTGTTGCATCTCATTTTTTAAAATGATGACAATTATTTGACCACATGAAATAAGTTTAGTAGAATACTTTTGACTAGTGTTGGAGGGTAAAGAAAGGTCTCTGGTGGCTTTCACACTTCTACGATGACGGCATTGTTATTATCATCACTGTTTTAGAAAAGGCTATTAAAAGAAAGAGCTGTTGAACCAAGCGTAGGTCATGATAATAGGTCACAAGAGCAGGTCTTTCCCATCACCTCCAGTACTTATTAAAAAGTAGCTGAGCTACAGGCTTTAAATAGTTTTATTTGATAGATAGGTTTAACTGCAGATTAAAATGTCTCTTTCCTTTACATGGTGAGGCTGAGAATTAAAAAAAAGTGGGAGAATTCAGAATTCATGAAGAGGACTGCCGATATGGTGCCAAGTTGCCGCCGCTTTTGCTAAAACCCGTGCTTTCTCTGCTACAGAGTGGTGGCGGCTAATATTGACACAGAGGGAGGGTGCGGGGTTTCCAGTGGCCATGCAGCTTGCTGGCCCGCCCCCTGCCCTCTGCCCTGGCAGATGGTGACCAATCGGAAGTTGCCTTCCACCCGGGAACACCTCTGCATCGATGCTGGAGCAAAGCTCGACAGTGGAAGAACTGTGGCCTTAGCTAGACATAATGTTTATCCCAGGATCGTTGAAATTGAAATGACACACAGGGGATCCTGGGAACAGGCAGGGATGACCCTGGGACGATCCTGGGATAAACCTTAGGTGTAGCTAAGGCCTGTGTTAGCCTTGCTCCAGCCTAAAAAGTCGGGGTAAGTCTCTGGCTTTTCTGTGGCTTCGAGGTGGCTGCTGTGTCGTCTAACCACGGTGCTTTCGGAGCATATAGGTAGACACCCCCAGGCCACACTGAATGCCACTCCCACCCAATATTTGGCTTCCTCTCACTTGCACCACCGTTTATAAAAAGATCACTTTGCTTTGCAGTTTGTACTGAAGGGAGGAGATCATATTTATGGAAGAGTGTTGGTGGGAGGGAGACCATGAGGAGAATGGTCTCCCTCCCACACTAGAGGCATTCAAGAGGCGGCTGGACAACCATCTGTCAGGGATGCTTTAGGGTGGATTCCTGCATTGAGCAGGGGGTTGGACTCGATGGCCTTGTAGGCCCCTTCCAACTCTGCTGTTCTATGCTTCTATGATTCTAAGTTGGACAGTCAACAGAAGAAGCACTGAGAGAGGAAGCACGAGTACTTGCCCTTCCTCTCCTAGAGACAACGGCTGGGTCTCGTTGGCAAAGGAGGGAGGTGAGGAAATGCTTTTTCTCTTGATCCGGGTCAGTAGGTGCATTTATCTCTTTGGATACCTTCCAGAAGCATGAATCACATCCACTTCTATTTCCTGTCATCTTGTTTCTTTTGGAAATCACAAGTGGCCTCAAATTTGCAATCAACACTGTATTGATTGTAGTGTCGTCCTATGAAGGGCATTACAACTGCTCATAGGAAGGCAGCTTGCTTGCAGCAGAAACGCCTGACTATGTTTCATGCTGTTTATGTTAATATCTACGTAGGGTGTGAGAAGACATCATCACACACACCCTACTTTGTGTGTGTATGGGAGTTTCCTCTCTCCACCATTGCCACCTCTGCGAAACCTGCTCTTTCACTGGGCAATCCTACCTATGGTGTTTCTTATTAAGAATAAATGCTTATATTTCTCGGCCTACGGAACTCTCTGCCAAGGTGAACCTATTCTGCTGCCCCCAATTCTGTTATAATACTTTAAAATGTCCTACTAGCTTGGTATAAGAGGGTTATGCATGAGATGGGCACCAACACTAAAGACAAGTTGAACTATTAAACAATTTTTTTTTCATTTATTTATTTTCTAAAATAAGTAATTTGATTTATTTTGTACATAAGGAATTGCTAATATTTATTTTGGGGGTTTCTAAAGACTGCTTAATGGCAACTCTTTATGACTCAAGAGACACTGTTGCTGTTATAAGTCTGTTATAAGCCTGGCAGGATCTACACTAGTGCTTTATAACAGTTTATAATGATATTGACAGTTGTTGGGGCCCAGGACACGCTCCAGGTACCATTTCCAAACCGCTTTCAAAGTGTTATATCCTGCTTGGTGTAGATAAGAACATAGGAAGTGCCATGCGGGATCACACCATCTCGTCGAGCATTCCGTTCGCACAGTGGCCAACCAGTAAGGGTGTGAGGAGCGGGTCTGTTCCACTCCTAAAATCAGAGCAGCACTCTGATGAAGCGATTCTCCACTCCAAATTTTGGAGCAGCTTTGTCTCTCCTCACCATCAGATTACCCATCAAAGAACCGTTCTGTTTTCGGATACCCGCCTTATTGTAGCCTATGGGGAAAATGCTTACAGTGCTATTTTTAAAGGTAAAGTGATGAAACTTGGCACCCAGGGGCCCAATCCCTACCTCCTGGGCTCTCAATCCCTCCCCACCCCGAGCGTCTCCAAATGATCTAGCCTGTTCCCTTATCCCCACCACCATTCCACCAACCACCGATTGTTTGATGGATTCCTTCTGCCCATTTACCCAGGAGCAAGCCCCACTATGGATGCACCATCTTGGATTTTCTGCCCTGGAGCACCAAGCTATCTCAGCTGCAATCACACCGCTCTTTCAAATGTTGCTACAATGTCCACCTCTTTAACAAGGAAAACCATCACAGGGATTAGAGACTTTTCTCCCTCACTCTGCAAGGAGATGATGAATAAAGGAAGGCCTTGCTCTCATTCTGTCTGCTTCCAAAAATGCCCTCATAAATAATATTTCATGGCAGTTTATTTAGCTGAAATTTTAAAAAAAATCAACGCAAGATAAAACTTAAATGATTTACACTTAGAACCAAACAACCTTTTATGAGAGTACCATTTTCATTTAACACCACACTTAACTGCTCTGTTTTGGGGGGAATTGTTTGTATAGCTTCCAGTGGTTTTAAATTAAAGGATAGGAATTTGTGAACCATCAACCGATGAAAAACCTTTCACTCTCCCAGCTTTCATCCATTTTCTCAAACAGGAGAAAGAAATTCTTGGCTTAATTTGGATGCAAGGAAAAAACCCTTCTTGGAGGCTAGATGGGGGTGGGGGGAGTTTATATTTCCCATGACGGATTGGCCCTTTTGATTTGCCACAACACACTGGAGTTTTGTAGTTCATTTATTTGCTTGATTTCTCTTTGCTTTGGGGGGAGGGAGGGGTTTGTTGTTTTGTTTATAAAAACAAGAACAAAACAGCTACTACAGAATTAGATAGAATCCACAGTCCTGCATAAATATGGGAATAAAGAGCCATAATACTGGCGATAAACTAGGCTCCCAGCAATTACTATCATTACTATTTTATGTACAAAGCAAGCACTGTGTGCTGAACATAATCAAAAAGAGAATGATCTTTGCCACCAGGAGCTTACAGTCTAAATTTTCGGTCAGGAGGCCTCAAAGGAAGGGGAGGAATGTGAACAAATGGATTTAGATTACAGACAGGATGAAGAAGGATTTAGATTACAGAGAGGATGGAGAATGAAGAGTTAAACCAAAGGTTCCATAGAGTAGGTGGGTTTTGGATTGTAGTAGAGGGCTCTGGGCCTAGAAGGCAGCAAGGGGGGATGATGGGCAGATTAATTTAAGGGAGCAGCAGGAGACTTTGGAACAGTTAAAGAGGGTAGATTTGGAGGCCTAAAACTCATGCCAACCAGTTTCTAGAAAGGTCTGGATGTGATTTGAAATGGATCCTGGTGGCCAGACACCAGATCTCTGATATCCAAACCCTTCCTGTTACTGAATTCCACCCTGTCACTAATCTTATGTTTTAGCCTTGTATTTCTCATAAGGCCCTTAAGTCACCCAATTTGTATAAATCAATTAGGCAGCTTCAAATAGTACTTGCTTCAGAGGGGACTGCACTTACACTAAGCATAATACGAGCGAAACAACACATTGGGGTAAACCAGAATATGCTGTCCCAGAAGTTCGTAGTCAGCAAGTAATGGAGATGATTTCTTGGCAAAGGTGATAATACCATCACAATTCATTCGAGAATTTCTCTTTTCCAGCAGGGATATTATTTTTTCCTTATCCCATCCAGATAATGGGTATCCGGCTGGGGCCTTTGGTAACCCAAATTCCGTTTTCATCTTGGACGAGCGCGTACAGCTCACTCTGGGTTTACAGACACAAGAGCGACACTTGTTCCTCTTCAGCGATATGCTAATCATTGCCAAGTCCAAGTAAGTGCAAGTGCAGATTTGATTCACCAGCTATTAAGCAAGTCAATGAGTTGCTTACCTAGGCCTTATAGGGTGGTCTTATGAAGAACACGAGCCCACATGGCCAGATATAGCCATGGAAATTGTACCTCAAGTACCTGCCACGGCTCGGAGTGCCTTTTACCATCTTCGGTTGGTTCACCAACTATGGCCTCTCCTGGACAGGAATAGCTTGACCATGGTGGTACAGGCATTGGTAACCTCAAGATTGGATTACTGCAATGCGCTGTATGTGGGGCTGCCCTTGAAGCTGCTCCGGAAGCTGGAGCTAGTGCAGAATGCTGCAGCTCGGCTGTTGTCTGGAGCTGCCCCTTTCCAGCATGTAACTCCTCTGCTGAGGGAACTGCACTGGCTGCCTATTTGCTACCGGGCCAGGTTTAAGGTTCTTGTACTTGAGTACAAAGCCCTAAACAACTTGGGACCAGGATACCTGAGAGAGAGCCTTCTCCCTTACCAACCTGCCCGGTCACTGAGGTCATCCGAGGGCCTGCTCCTGGTGGTTCCACATAGATCCATCCTCCGATTGGAATCCACCAGGGGAAGAGCCTTCAGCGTGGTGGCCCCCCTCCTGTGGAATTCCCTGCCTCTGGAGGTCAGGCAGGTGCCAACCTTGTACTCCTTTCGGCACCTCCTGAAAACATCTTTATTCCAAGAAGCCTTTCTTTAACATGCAGCCTTGGATTACTGTTATTGCTTCTTTTAAATTTTGTTTTAACTGATTTTATTCTGTTTTTATTTTCATTTTACCTTGTGCACCGCTCCGAATTTTTTCAATGGGGAGCGGTATATAAATATTCTAAATAAATAAAGAAAGAAAGAAAGAATTAAGTCTGTAAGCACCTTTAAAACAATGCAGTGATTACTAGAAGCCAACATGGATTTGTCAGGAACAAATCCTGCCAGACTAATTTGATCTCATTTTTAGATTGAGTAACCTCCCTTGTGGACTGTGGGGATGCTGTGGACGTCATATATCAGCAAAGCTTTTGACAAAGTGCCCCATGACATTCTGATTAACAAACTAGCTAAAACTGGGCTAGATGAACCAACTGTTAGGTGGATTCACAGTTGGCTACAGAATCAGACTCAAAGAGTGCTTATCAACGGTACCTTCTCAAACTGGGGGGAGGTAACGAGTGGGGTACCGCAGGGCTCAGTCCTGGGCCCAGTGCTCTTCAACATTTTTATTAATGATTTGGACAAGGAGGTGCAGGGAACGCTTATCGAATTTGCAGATGACACAAAACTGGGTGGGGTAGCTAATACCCTGGAAGACAGAAACAAACGGGGTTGGACTCTTGTTTTTATACTGTTGTTTTTATGTTTCTGATGGTTTTAAATTTTGTATACTTTTTAATGTTTACTGTTTTAACTTTAGTGAACCGCCCACACAGCTTCGAACATGGGGCGGTATATAAATGTAATAAATAAATAAATATAAAATAAACTTCAAAGTGATCTTGATAGGCTGGAGTGCTGGGCTGAAAACAACAGAATGAAATTTAATAGGGAAAAATGCCAAGTTCTGCATTCAGGAAATAGAAACCAAATGCACAGTTACAAGATGGGGGATACTTGGCTCAGCAATACTACAAACGAGAAGGTTCTTGGAATTGTTGTAGATCACAAGCTGAATATGAGCCAACAGTGCAATATGGCTTCAAAAAAAGCCAATGCAATTTTGGGCTGGATTAATAGAAGTATAGTTTCCAAATTGCGTGAGATACTGGTTCCTCTCTATTCAGCCCTGCTTAGGCCTCATCTTGAGTATTGTGTTCAGTTCTGGGCACCACACTTCAAGAAAGATTCAGACAAACTGGAGCATGTTCAGAGGAGGGCAACCAGGATGATCAGGGGTCTGGAAACAAAGCTCTATGAAGAGAGACTGAAAGAACTGGGCATGTTTAGCCTGGAGAAGAGAAGATTGAGGGGAAACATGATAGCACTCTTCAAATACTTAAAAGATTGTCACACAGAGAAGGGCCAGGATCTCTTCTCGATCCTCCCAGAGTGCAGGACACGGAATAATGGGCTCAAGTTACAGGAAGCCAGATTCCAGCTAGATATCAGGAAAGACTTCCTGACTGTTAGAGCAGCAAGACAATGGAACCAGTTACCTAGGGAGGTTGTGGGCTCTCCCACAGTAGAGGCATTCAAGAAGCAGCTGGACAACCATCTGTCAGGGATGCTTTAGGGTGGATTCCTGCATTGAGCAGGGGGTTGGACTTGATGGCCTTACAGGTTTACTATTCTATGATTCTATATCTGTGTAAGAGGTTGCTTAAGTAAGTAGGCAATGGAAGCTGGGTGGCAGCGGGGAGGATGATGAGGATGTTAAAAAACAGGCCGCAGTAGTTTCTTTTCATTAGATGCTCCTTATGCAAGATACTAGCAGTGCATAATGGAACATATTATGTTACTACTTCATTACTTATAATGCAGCAATTTATACCCTACTTTTCTAAAGAAAATTTACTCAAAAAGCAGCTCAAAATGTACAAAATAAAACAGCAAAATTACAAGTATAAACCAATAATATGTGATTACAATATCAGCTGTAGAAAATATATGAATTAAAAGCAAACAGGAATAAAACACTTCCCTGCCTGTTATGTGGACATGTGTCTTATTTATTTATTATATTTTTAATCTGCCCAGTCACAGACGGTTATCTGGGCAGATTACAAAAGCTTAGCTGATCCATTATAGTTTCCTCTTTATAGAGGACAGTGCCATCCAAGGCATTTCTGGCCCTCACTCCTGACCCTAATGACTGCTCCCAGCATTTGTATTGCAGTTAAATTGGAAGGCAACATTAGCTGCTGTGTTTCATCCCCACTGATGCTAGGATGTATGCTGTTAATGAAGAGTGTGAGCTCATGAATGAGTATGCTCAGTCACAGGAGCTCACAGCAATCCAATGATGCACGTTAACATGATAGTTAACATGAACTATCTCTGGTTTGGCATTCAGATCACCTTCCAGCTTGAAGCTGAAGAAACAGGTGCACTTGGGTGAGGTATGGACCGGCTCCTGCCTTGATGAAGTGTCAGAGAAAAAGATGAACTCTGTGACATCCTTTGTGATTGGCTGGCCCACTACCAACTATGTTGTCACTTACAGGTAATGACTTGCTGTGTTCAGCTTTGTCTCTACATCAGCTTTCTCCAAACAGATACCCTGCTGGCTGGGAGATGCTGGAAGTTGTAGTCGAACACACCTGCACATCTGGAGGCAGGGCTGGTGCTACCATTGGGCCAACTAGGCAGCCACCTAGGGTGCAGACCTCAGGGGCACAGTATTGACCTTTAAGGGTCACAGTTTTATACAAATTAGCTGTTTTAAGAAAAAACATAATAAAAGGAAAATATAATAGTTCAGAAACTCTTCCTGAACAGCTGAATCGAAGTTGGTAACTTTCTTGGGGGGGGGGGTGCAAGTAGCTTGCCTTGCCTAAGGTGCAAAATAGTCTGGCACTAGCCCTGTCTGGAGGGCACTAGGTTGGGAAAGGCTGCTCTGGACACTCCAGTGTGACCAAGAAACAACATTCAGCGATAAGCCTAGACAGCTACAATCTTCCCCGAGCCTCTATGGCTGAGATCGCCATGCTCCTGAATGTATCCGCACACTTTCTCCTAGATGAATAAATCACTACACTTATATTGAAAGGGGAAGGAGCTACATTTGGGAAAGATACTTGGCTGGGGCAGGGGGAGAGCAATAGCTGCCCTTTTTCCTGACAGTGAGTCATTCTCAATACCAAAGAATTGCACTATACCCGACAAAGTCCTTGTAAGGTGCAAACAACAACAACAACAACAACACACACACACCCCACACCACTGCCCCACCATAGTGATGAGTGTTTTGTTTGTTTGTGTTGTGAGCATGTGGAAGCTGCTTGCCAGGGAATGAGGTACAAAGACAATTGGAAAATATGCTCGTAGGATGGGCCCTGACAAAATTGTTGGATTTCTTATAGTATCCGTGTTGGATTTCTTATGACTACCAGGGTTTATTCTTTCCTAGTTGCCTTTTGTACTACATTGAGATGTGCAAAAACAACAAAACCCCTGAGAAATGTTGCTAGTTTTATCACAACCTATGACAACATAAGATGTGTGGACCAAGAAAAGTTATCAATCTTAGTGAAATATATATTCATTCATTCATTCATTCAATTTATCTTCTGCTGATTCACAAAGATCTGTGCCCAAAGTAACTTACATATATAAAAACAACAACAGAATATTGGCATCAATATAACAAAAATAGATTAAAGGTACCTTCATTGAGGATTGAACTTTCGAAAGTTTGGCTTCTTTCGAAAGGCTTTAGATATTTCACCTGGGAAACTCCCAAATTCAATGATTCCACACTAATGAGATCTAAAAAATTAGGCAATTGCTGGGATAGTGAGGCAGGATGGAGGAGCGAAACAAGTTCCAGCCAAATATGCTACCATCTTAACGAGAACCAGTCTCTCCACTTTAATGTCACTTTAGTTTAAAATGTCTGTGATGCTACTGCAGTACTCTCTGTCATACAGTACTGTCAGCCATATTCAAACAGTACTTTCTCTCAAATCCTTTTTCTTTTGGATATTGTGCCTACAGTCATCTTCCCTTTCAAAGGGTTAACTGTGTTTATGTGAGAAGTTCCAGAATTAATTTCATGACATAATGCAGAAGGAATTTGTACTCTGTGAGCATCCTTCATGGACTTACCTGACTGTGAGTGTCTCCCATCAGAACATATTTAAGGAAAGAAATACATTCCAGAGGTTAAAGGCTGTTCCTTCCTTCCCCTGCAAACAGGACGTGCCCATTGACTGCTGCCATCACTCCCCTGGTGCTCCAGCACCTTGTAGCAAAGGATGTGAAGCCTCATTTTTCATCTCAGCCAGACATTTATTTCCAATTGGCTATTCAGTCTCTTTTGGGATACTTCCATTGACTTCGTAGTGCTACACATGGCAGAATGAAGTCTCTCTGATCTTTGCTTCTACAGCCAATATATGTTTATGCAACCCTTGGTATGGGGTATTGTTTTCCCCGCATTATTTAAGGTACCGCCAGGGAAATAGTTTCTAGGAATAGCTTTGGCTATTGGGTGGAATAAAAAATGTAATAATAAAATATTGATTAAGGGCCAAACGCGAAGAAGAAGAAGAAGAAGAAGAAGAAGAAGAAGAAGAAGAAGAAGAAGAAGAAGAAGAAGAAGAAGAAGAGGACTCTTTGAATCAAACATCAGAACAGGGTGTTTATTTCCTTATCAAACCCTCTCTCAGCCCTGCCAGGAAACTGAGATCGGCAACTCTAGAGTATATAAACATATATTCACTAAAATAGAACAGGAGCAGAAGGGAGTATGCTTTCATTCCAGACTTTGGCCAGATGTAATGACAGTTATAGTTAAGATATATATGTGATACAGAGTTGTGTAACTAAAGGCCATTTGACACCACACTACCTGTGTTTACATCTAATTTTCAGCTCACCTGAACTGAAGGAAAGATGGCTGTCGACACTGCTGTGGTAAGCAATGCCTCCTTTGGCTTGGCTCTGCCTTATAGTGTATCCCGGTCTGCAGCAAGGGTGCCGCATGAGATAGGAATTGGGAGTTTGGGGGCATGCCAGGATCAGGAGAAGCCGTGAACTTTACTCTGGCATGCCATTGCTGCTGCTTGCGCCCCATCATGGTAGACCAGAGGCCAATGACACCATGGGAGTGGGAGGGGGGAATGCAGGAGTCCTGTCATGCCTCCCAGAGTGCTCATTTCATGTGTGGCGCACTTGCCAAAGATATTGGCCATCGTTGCTCAACTTTGACCCTTTTTAACCCTTGCCAGACCTTCATAAAGGCATAGTTGGGGTGTGTGAATCAGCAAAACGTAAGCGTGTTGAGGTCTTCCAAATTCCACATTGAATCTCTTTCCGACTTGTGCCCCTGTCAGATTGCAAAACCTGTGTGGTGGGTTTTTTGTTTTTTTCTTTTAGCATGAAAATTTGTGGATATTTTTGTGTGTGTTTTCCAAAATGTACCTATCCAAAGTGCACATTTTTTAAAATGTTTGCGTTTTCTCCCATTCATTGAATTGTGTTTGTATGTGTTCCCCGCCCCACACACAAAAAAATATGCATTCTTTTATATGCATTTTTCAAAAGCGCACATTTTGAAAACATTTCTTTCTTTCTTTTTTGGGTTCTGTGATTTGTGTCATAAGCTCAGAAATGTATAGATTGACTATAGATTGCATTCAGGTCTGCATTTAGTTCCAGGAGGTGCAAACTTGGTAAAGTCTGGTAAAAAAATGACCTGAAACCAAATTCTCAAACATCCCTAGGGTGCTGTAAACACATGGGGGGGGGTGGATTGTAGAGGCAGGCCCCATCCCTGATCAATGCCCCTCCAGAATCTGTCGATGGGGGAAATCAAAGGAATCCCAGAAAACTGGTACCCTGAGTCTGACCTCTAGCTACATTTTTCAGTATCTTTTTCTACTCATCCACATCTCCACACATCTGTTATGCTCAGCACCTCAGAATGTATTGTCTTATGAGAGACTTCTGAATTACAGGCACATTAACGAAGTGAAGCAGATTGAATATCCCAAAAATCTATCCATTCAGATTTTGTTGATGGACGGTGAAAACAGCTCCTCCGTGAGTAACGATGAAAATAATGAGAGAATAGAAAAGTGGAGGTTGCAGGAGGGAATCGGGTGAAAGGGAGTGGAATGGAACCATTGCCTCGTTGTAGCTCCTTGGAAATGTGCACAGAGCATTAGGAATACAGCCTTGCATCTACTTCCAGAGCAGGGATGTCCAGTAGCAGTGTTTGCGGGAACTCCCCTACGCTGCAGAGAGTGTCTCTGTTTTGGCACAGAAACTGACCCCCTTCGTGGGTGGTCGTGTTCTAGAATTAAGGCAGGGCCTCAAGTCATGGGGCATAATCTCATAATATCAAAGAATGACCCTCTCTCATTCACACACACACACCATTTCTTTTGAGGAGGAGGTAATCCTTCTGAGTCAGGGGGGTGGCAGCCACTTTTGGTCTGGGGCCTGCCCCACCCTGAAGCCCCTCCCTTTCTGTGAGGCCACTTCCCCCCCTCTGAGCCAGACTGCTCCTTCACGCACCATGCGTGTCCTGGTGATCAGGGGCGCCAGCGGCGTGAAAGGGGTTTGGCTGGTGGCAGTGGGACCGACACCCCCCTGTTTGTCCCCAACACCTTTGCGCCACTTGCCCTCTGATGGGGATCCCTTGGGGAGGGTGCTCAAGCCTCTGCAGGTGGGATTTTGCCCACTGAAACAGTATGAGAGCAGGTAGCAAAGATTGGGGTGGGGAGTGTCTTGGTGACCTATGAGCATTCAACCCTATGACCTATGAGCAGTAGGAGGGCAATTCCTCCTGGCCCTTCCCCCTCCTCTAAACTGTTCTCCTGGTGGAGGATCCTGACATGCTGCACTGTGACCTGGATCTCTTAAGAAGAAGAAATAGGAAAAAGAAGGCGAAACATTCTTAGGAACAGGCTCTGTGGTTCTGGCCATAGTAGCCTCATTCTCAGAGCAGGCTTACAAAACTGGCAGCTTATGCTCTGGGGATGCGCTAGGAAGGGGGCTTTCATGGCTGGAGAGTACATTTCCTAGACTATCTCTTGATTTCTTTATTTTTCCTGGGGATCATTTGCCAGACTGAGCTTGGGGTGGGGGCAGAGGACTATGCCCTTTGCACCCCTGCTTTAATTTTTCAGTGACCCGAAGTCCCTGTCACTGCATCTGCATATATTCTTTCCCCAGTTGCATGGGGGGATCATTTGCCTGACCTAATAACCTTTGTCCTGTTCTTCTGTGAAGTTATATCACAGTCCTCTCTGCCACCTCAATAGGGCTTAAATGTATGTTATTCATTGGGCCTAGAACACTGCAATAAGTGTCTCCAACATGGAAACAGCAGACGACGTTATAAAGAAGGCAGCTCAGCAGCTGGGACTTCCTGTAAGTATAAACTCTATAGCCTGTTCAAGGTGATTCAGTAATACTGGTAATACTTATTTTGGGGTGGGGTAGTGGGGTGACAGAGGGAGGGGGTCCCCCACACACTTTCATAGAAAGGCAATGTATTAGATAACCCAAGGGGTGAGCAACATGCCCCTTACCCAGAGTGCATGCGCTAGAACGTGCCACCCCCCACCCCCAAACCTCTGTAATGTTCAGCAGTTCCTTGGCAGATCACATAAAAAAGCAAAACGTTTGAAAGCCACCAACGTATACTGTTGCCAGCTTAGCAAATGGTGCCAGCTTTAAAGTCTGTAAGTGACTGTGGGATGCTGAAATGTTTAATGTATGTTATGGACTCAGGAGACATTTGTTGACCTGGATATGCCCACTCTTTGAGACTTTTGCATGGATAGTTTGGGTGTGAGTTGAATCTTTCTGGCTGCTTTTCCTCCCTCCTGCTGAACCTTTCCCCTCCCTCTGAATGTCAGAGATGCTGGTCGCTGAGTTGTTTTCCATGAGATATACAGACATTGACTTCCTGATTCCATGCCCACTGCCCCAGGCAGGGTTTGCTGATATCTCTTTCCATTGTTTTGTGTTCTCTGTCCAGCTGCTCTGATCCCTTCTGACAACCTGATTCCCACTTTCTGTTTCTCTGTTCACAGGGGAGGCCAAGTGACTACCACCTCTGGGTAGTATCAGGAAGGGACAACCCTGCGTATCCTCTTATTGGTAAGAGCTCCTCTTTTCTTGAATGAATAGGAAATAGATCAATAATTTCATAACTAATTTAAGTGAAATCTACCAACATGAATGGCAGTTTAGTATTTCATTTAAGTGGCATAAAACTATTGTTCCTTTTACTGACAATATTTGCCCTTTAGAGACAGGTCTGAATTATTGATGAATCTTGGAAGGGAGTGGACCTTTAAGTAAGTGATGATCTAGGACACAAATTGATAGGTGTACATCAGACCCACGGCTTTGTTCATACACTATCAGATTGGCTCATCACAGAAAGGCAGTTCTGATGCAATATATTCTTCCAGTGTAATGCTTTGGAATAATGTCTATATGGCATTGAATTGGCCAGGAATTATGTGTGAGCAGAATACTGCCATCCCATTGTATTCCTCCACACAATGGTAAGAAAAGTGCACAGTTGAAGGCAGTTCAACATTAGTAGAATATAGACAGGGAGTGCAGCTAAATTCTGCACAGATGGAATCTGAGATGGTATTGGTGGTTCTAGTAAGTTGGGGAGGGGTAGATTGACCTGAATCCATGTTGCTTTCAATAGGGCTATACTTCAATCTTCTGACAGACAAACTCTTGTTTGTGTAGCCTCAAGATGACAAATCCCATAATGCATTGGGCAATGCACAATGACTACTGTTTATACGGCAATGGTGGGGGACCTGTGGCCCTCCAGATGGACTCCCATCAGCCAGCATTGCCTATGGCCAGGAATTGACCAGTTGTGGTCCAGCATCCAGCCTTGAATCTGAAGTCCATGATGCGGCATAACCAGATGAACTATGCTTAGCAGAATCACATGGTTTGAAAGTGAACAGAGGGCTTGTTCTTTAGCAACTCTACCAATGCAAACCAAAAGCCAGAAGCATTTCCTGTTGATGAACTCTGTGGCTCTGGCCAAGAAAAAATGACTGGGACCATGGATTCCTTTCTGGGAATGACCAAGGCAAGACCCTCCTCTAGAGAGGGTCACAGTTGGCATACTGGCCTAAGCTGATAAGAAGTCCTCTTAGCTTCCGCTGCCACATCAGTTCTCCCATTTAGCGCCAAGTGCAGGAGCACACCCAAACTGTACACTTGGTCCTTCAGGGGGAGCGCAACCCCAACTAAGTTCAGTTGTATTTCTCTGTCCAGATTGGTCAGTTTCCCTTCCCACAGTACTTCCATCTTGTCTAGAGTAAGTCTCAGTTTGTTTGCCCTCGTCCATCCCCAAAGCACCTGCAGGCACTGGTTCAGACATGCAGCAGTCTCCCTCGGATCATTAGATGGAAACAAGAGGTAGAAATGTGTGACATCTGCAGATTGATGGCACTTCAGTCCGAACTGCTGAATGACTTCCCACAGTAGTTCTGGTGTTGAAGAGCATAGAGGCAGGACAGAACCTTGCAGTAGCCCACAGGCCAGTGTCTCATCTGCCAGGGTGACCAAGGCTGTTTCCATCCTGGTAGAAGGATGCTGGGCCCAAGCACTGACACAATCAGCACAGATGCACCTGAACTAGTCCCCTTCTTGGCACAGCCGTTGCTGGGAATGGAAGTGGGACCAGGACTGGTCTCATAAGCAGTAGCCCAGGGCCAAAGCTGCTGTGGAGCAGGATATCTTTGTTAGATTTCTAGAAACTTCTGCAAACTTGTATTTACACAGCAGGCACTCAGTACTTTCTGATCTGGTTTTCAAGGTTCAGGCAGACCTTGAACATCAGACTGATTTTACCAGGGAGCTTTGGCTATGGGGCGATATATAAATATAATATATAAATAAATTTTGTACTTCTGGTTGAAAGCTGCCCCAACAATTGGCCCTCTTTGCCATTCAACACTGTTGGGAAGTCTGATGCTGTGACATTCGGGATGGGATGAGCCAGAGCAACCCAAGGTTTCTTGGGCTAGTTTGGTGGACATTCCTGCAGTCCTGGAGGTGTGGGCACAGGTCAGACACATTCCTGCCTGATATCCCCCATGTCCATTTGGCCCACAGTAGTTTCAAATCCTGACAGGTGAGTCTATCATTCCACTTCATCTCACAAGCCTAGTTATCTTCAGGTTAGTCGGGGTAAAGTTGATAGCAGTAAGGATGCCTTGACTAGCTTTTCCAGCAGAAGTTGCAAACGGATTCCTCTTGCCTGTTGTTGCAATAGGCCACGAGCATCCCTGCAGCATTATTCTTGGCTGCCTCCGAGATTCTGTGGACCAGCTGCAAGGATCCAACAACAATGTGCTGCTGGCTGATAAATACGGAACTTCCCTGTTGGATCAGCTCCCCAGGAATAGACCATGTCAGTTCGTCCTGAAACACAGACCCCATGCTCCAGTGCAACTGCGAAGAGGTAAACCAATAATATCAGGAGTTGCTAGAAAGGCCAGAATGGAACTGAGCTTGTGGCCATTTGCCACAACCTTCTCCAACCTGGTGCCCTCCAGATGTTTTGGACTACAACGCTGAACATCCCCAGCCAGCATGGGAGGACACTAGGCTGGGGGAGGCTGCTATAATGCCTACCCAGGTTCTATTAGAGGAACATTTTAGTACTGAAATGGCATTTCTCAAATCATTCAAATTCCAGTAAAGTTTCAGAATTCAGATTCAATTGTTTGAAAATTGGACTAATGTTGCTTTTGAAATTATACATCCCAGGATTATTATTATTTTAATTTCTGGTGAATTAAAGCCATAAGATTATTATCTTTTCAAATTCTATTGATACACCTTTTTTCCTTTTCCTTTTTTACTAAATTACCAAATTCCAATAGCATTGTTACTGCTGGAGTTAAATGAACATAACATGGCTGTATTGCCAGCCAAAGGCCTTTGTGATCTCTAGAGGTAATTGAGATAGTTGGAGTGGAGTGTGTGAATTAAATTAGAAAATGAAGATGGCTTTTTTTTTAGTGCAAACCCTGGCGTACTCCTGACTGCTACTTCTAAAGCCACTTCCCACACATTGCAAGGCTGCTTCACGCTGTGAAGCCCACCACCGCCATGCCCAGGGACCTGGGAAGCTGCCTTCTACCAAGCCAGGCGTTCCATGCCTCCAGCTCAGTCTTCTCCACAGTGATGGGCAGCAACGGCTCTCCAGGGTTTCAGACCAGAGCCCTCACTGGAAATGCCGGTATTGAACCTGAGACCTTACAAAGTGAGCAATACTGGAGCACTGAGCCACGCATGCCCCTCCCCGTCCAGCACAGTCCCTTCCTAAAAGTGACACCAAAAGGATGTTGAGAGGAGTGTTTAACCTTTCCCCCAGCTGCAATGGAAATATAGGGGAAGGGCGGGGAGGTGGACTCAGCTGCAAACTACCTTCCCCTGAATCTGCATCGCAGCACAAAAGTAGCTGCCAGAATTTGGGAAGACGACTTGGCTGTTTAATGTGAAGTTTTGGCCACAAATAAATTGCATACAAGACAAATAGAAAGACATACAGATGTACATTTACCTACAGATATATTGCAGGAAACTCATCCTGACCACAGCTCTCCCAACCTTTATTTTAAACATTGGGTCAGTGATCCTTGGTGTGTGTTTCTAACTCTTTCTTTCCCCCTACACTCTTTTGCTTGATCAAGATCAGCCCAGCTAGGGTTTTTCTAGGGGGGAAAGACAGGCATGACACAGAGGGTTGTTTTCTTTCATCAGTGGGGGTAAATGACAGCTTCAGGAGTAGGTGTCATGTTTCTCAAAACCTCCCGCCTTATTGAGAGACAATAAAGAGGCCAGCCACATGATCTGCATTATTCAGGCAATAAACATCTTTTCCCACCTGAAGAGAGTCTAACTTCTAGGAACTTTCCTCTAGCCAAAACTATGCAAAAGTGAGACAATTGTCCTTCCAAGAATGGAAAGCCTTTTCCCAGAACACTTTAACTTCAGGGAGGCTGGTTCTGAAGAAGCCTTTGGCGAGAAGCTAGCCAGGCCAACCTTCTCTCACCTCCCCTTAGCTCCACTGGTTTTAGTCTGCGGCGTACTCCAGGATCAGCTAGCCTTGAAGTGCCTTCCCCCTTGGAAGAATACTGAGTTCCCACAGACTGGTGTTGTTAATGTTTTCAAAGAGGAGGTCTGGTGAAGGTTCATTCCCAGCTGGTGAAGAGCCCGTGAGAGTCACCTCTCCCAGCATAGGCTGGTATGTTTCTGGCGCTGTCTCTTCTGCTTCAGAATCTGATTCTGATTGATCGCCTGAAACTCCTTCCCCCAGTCTAAGGGGAACAGGCCTAGTCATGACAGTAGGGAAGTTTCCATCAGGGAAAGGTGTGTATGTAGGTATGTGTGGGGTGGGGGGTGGGGGGTGGAGATTGGACATAGCCTGCCCCAGGACCGTTGTTACAATCAAACTGAGATCCACCCCCATCCCTACTTTCACTGTGGCTGGTTTTCAATTTTTTAAAAAGTTGGGGTTCTGATTGTGGTTCCTGAGCCACATCTGTTTTGTTGTTGCCCATCCTTGCAAAGGAGGCGTTCTGAAACCCATGGGGCATTTTTGCTTTCAGAAATGTTGCAGAAGCACACCAAGAGGAAGAAATCTCTGATCGATTGGGCTTTCCGCCGAAGCACCAGCACCCCAACTGGCAGCCCAGCGTCAGAGTCCCCAACAACGCCACGGAAACTTTTTGGCCTATCCCTGACATCTGTTTGTCCAGATGGGAGTCTTCCCAAGCCCATTATGGTGAGATGGGACTCTTAACATACAGATCTGAGTACAGATTCACGCCAACTGGCTCCTTTTCTTTCTGTCCTGCTCAGTGGGCATTCAGGCCACATCAAGCCCCTGAAGGTCTTCAAGGCACTGTCCAAGAGGTTGCCTCTTCCTTGACCCTCTCTCACCTCCTTTGCTCATCTCCTATGCCCCCCTGTGCCTGTTTCTCTGCCATTTGAGGCAGTTGTGAGTACACAAGCCTTGGCCTCCATGTTTTCTAATGATGTGTCATAAGGAAAGATGGGAGCCAGAGAATGCACTGCTAGCAGTAGGCACATTGGGTGGCCCATAGCCCTGGTGGTAGCTACTTAAGAGGTAGCAGACCTAGTCCGCGTGTATACATTCTGCCACATGTCTGCCATGTTCCTCCCAGAGCGTTTCTAGACCAGGCTGTTTCTAGACTTGCTGTTTCTACTTCTGGTTTCGTTGCAGAATTAAGATTAGAGCTCTATATTGATTATTTTCCTTTCCTGCCTTTCCACTACATAACCTCTAGGAGGCATTGTGATACAGCGGAATAATGCAACTACACTAGGGGGGAATTTGTTTTGCTTTCACAAATAATACTAGACTTCCCCTACGCCAAAGAACCCTGCAAAATTGTTTTCCAAAATTGGAAGCAAAACTGGAAGCAATGGCAACACCTAAAGGAGCCATGAACAACCATGAGGACTGATGAGTGCACAATAAAAGCCTCATCTAGAAAAGCTACTGTTGGCTTCTGGTTTTAGTGGGCTTTTGGGCAAGACCCTCTCCATTGGCCTTAGTGAGTTTTCCTTCTGACAGCCATTGTCACCAGCTACTTACTTACTCCTCGTTCTCTATCTCATTGTTGCTACCACTTGCTTACTTGGCAAGCAGAGAACCAATGAGCAAGCAAGTTGCAGTGGTAAAGAGAAGGAGCAACTCCAGGGAGCCCTGTCAGTTCACCCCTACTGGGGTGTGGGCCTCAACAACTGCCCAATGAGGCTGACCCTTAAAACATAAGAAGAGCCCTAAGGCTGGATCAGACCAAGGGTCCATCTAGTCCAGCACTCTGTTCACACAGTGACCAATCAGTTGTCTATCAGGGAACCACAAGCAGGGCATGGTGCAACAGCACACACACACACCCGTGTTCCCCTGCCCCTGGTGCACACAGGCTTACTGCCTCGGATACTGGAATTAGCACATAACCATCAGGGCTTGTAGCCATTGATAGCCTTCACCTCCAGGAATTTATCCACCCCCTTTTAAAGCCATCCAAATTGTGGTTTTTGCACCAACAAGCATCATGTGACACTTACTCTCCCAGCTTGGAGCTCCTCACAATCCCTGTTTGTTTTAACCATCTTTGGTTTCATCGGCAAACTTGGCAACTTCACTGCTCACTCCTAATTCCAGATCATTTATGTACAAATTGAAAATAATTGGTTCCAGTACCGATCCCTGTGGGACGCCACTATTTACTTCCCTCTATTGGGAGAATTTAACATTTATTCCTGCTCTCTGTTTTCTCTTCTTTAACCAGTTGCTGATCCATGAGAGGACCTCTCCTCTTATTCCATGACTGCTATTTTTTCTCAGGAGTCTTTGGTGAGGGACTTTAGCAAAACCCATTTGGAAGTCCAAATAAACAATGTCCACAGCATCTCCCCTGTCTACATGACTACTGACATTCTCAAAGAAGTCTATAAAAGATTAGTGAGTCAAGACTTATCTTTGCAGAAGCCATGTTGATTCTTCATCAGCAGAACCTGCCCTTCTATATGCATACTAATTTGGTCTTTAATAATGATTTCAACCTGGAATAGATGTCAAGCTAACCGGCCTGTAATTTCCCGGATCCCCTCTGGATCCCTTTTTAAAAATTGGTGTTACATTGGCCATCCTCCAGTCCTCTGGTACAGAGGCTGAGCCCTGGTTCCTGCCATACAGCTGTAGCCAGTAGTTGGTGTCTACTTTTTCTTCCTCCCATTACAATAACTGCTAACTCCAGGCTGTCATTTGAAGCTAAGATTAGGATGGGCCCAGGCTAAACTGATTTGGAGCCAAACTATACTTGACATTAATCTCACATGGCTTGTTTCAGAATTAGCCAGCAGCAGGATGGGGGTGATCCCAGTTGGGACCCTCGCCGGAGTTGGGGAGATAGGCGGCTTTCTCACTTGCAGTTTGTATGGGGAAGGAAATGTCAGCTTTCTCTGTCAGGAAAGGCCAGGATTTGTAGACCCTCTTATCTGGATTACGACTGTAATGAGGGGTGTGCGAAGGGCTAACCCACTGCCCACTCCCCATGCTGGCTATTTTTGAAAGAAAAATCCACCACTCAGGGGCAAAGCACATGAAGAATGCCGCACCTTTGATCTCTCTTCTTCATCATGTAGCCTTGCCTTGAGAAGAGCGTTGTGATTAGCGATGAGCCGTATCCCCCTGCAGCTTGCCATTAACAGCCCGAAGCACTTTGTCTAAACTGCAAATGGAAGCTGATACTTACCGTTGGTGAGCCTTTCTCTGACCTGTCACCCCTCCCTTCCCGACCCCTAGGATATTCTCCAACTCTTGTACCACGAAGGTCCCTCCACAAGGGGCATCTTCAGGCGCTCAGCCAATGCTAAGAACTGCAAGGAACTGAAAGAGAAACTCAATTCTGGAGAGGACGTCCAGGTGGATGGGGAATCCGTCTTCGTGGCAGCAGCAGTTATAACGGTAACATAGTCCATACAAGAAGTACTGAATCCCATTTAAAGACAAGGACTAGGTAGGAACTCAGAGTCATGTGCAGAGTGACAGGGGGCCGACGCAGAGATTTAAGGAGTACAGGAAGCAGAGTTAGTGAAAAGTTGATTCCCAGAATCTCCTCAGTCTCTGGTAACAGCAGTTTTGATTCAGCCCAGGCTGATTGTCAACATATGGCAAGATGATTCTGGGCAGAATCATTGAATTCTGATTTTAAAAATCTCAAGGCAAATACAGGTATTCTTGCTTGGGTGAAACATCCTGGGAGTTTCAAGGGTAGGCTGACCACACCCACCAGGGAATTCTGGAAACCTCCGGGGGAAAAGGCGGGACCGGGAAAACCAGAATTAGGGCCCAAAGTACCGGGGTTGTGGTTACTGGGCCCGCAGCAACCCCAACCCCAATTTACCGGGCCTGTTTCCTCAGTGGGTGGCGGCGGCCATCTTGAATCTTGCCTGAACTCGTGAGTTCCGGTGAGATCCAAGATGGCCGCCGCGAGGGGCGAGAGCAGCAAGGTGAGAGCAGTGGCCTGGGCAGGGCTTGTCTGCACTTCTTCTGGGTCGTCGCTATGGGGATGACCCAGGAGGAGCATAGGACGCTGAGCAGCAGTGCCTAGAGAGGCCCATTTCTGGAAGTGCAGAAACAGGCGGCTCCAGGCTCTCCCAGGGCTTGTGGGGGCTTCTCCTTGGGCAGCAAAATGGCGCCAGCTCCTAAGCCCCCGCCCCCACTCGGCTCTCTGGCTGCTGGCTGGCTGCTCATTTGCTGCTGCTGCTGCTGCTGCTGCTGCTGCTTCCACGTGCCCAGGCAAGCCTCTCCCGCACAGCCATTGTGTTAAAAGAAGCGTTGCTGGCATGTATTCTCTTTTGTGCTATTGTAAGCAGTCACTGAGGTAGTGTAAAATGTGTGTATGTGTGTGTGTGAAACCTGTAGCCCTAAGGCTGCATTCAACTCTTTGCCTAATTTCAAAAGTTTTCTGCAATCAACAGGCCTGCCTGGGGAGGGAGGGAGGGAGGGAGGGGGAACAAGCAGTGTGTGGGGTGAGGGGGGGGGCTGTTATTAAAGTAATGGAAGTCCAAATGAAATGTCTCTAGCTGCAATCTAAGTCTAGTGGAGGGGGGTAGATTGGACTTCATCTCGGGCTGCATTGATGAAATAAGTTGCCACTGATTTTCTGTACATTCTTTGGGTACTGATCTTGATGAATTAATTGGGTGAGTGCGTGCAGGGAGTGGGCTTGCCTTGGGTGTGTTTTAAAACAATTATTAGTGGGTGAGTGTGTTGGTGTGTGTGGATTTGTATTTTATTTTTAGCCTTGGTTGTGTATGTATGTTTTTTGTTTGTTTGGTTTTTGCCTTGGTGCATGTGTGGGATAATGATGATGGCGATGATGCTTTGGGAGAGTATATGGGTGTGTGTTCTGTTTTTAATGGCATTTTTTGCCTTGGGTGTGCATGTCTGTGTGGATTTATTATGCTGATGAACACTATTTTTCTTTGTGTGGATGGCTGTGGATTGTTATTATTTTCCCCTTCATGAGTGTGGGCTGGATTTTTATTCTGCTCCCCGCTGTCCCCCAGTTAAGTGTGTGGGGGGAGGTTTGTTTGCTTTTAATTGTCTTGGGGAGGGTGAGTTTGGAATTGACATAAAATGATAACTCAGTAAAGTTTTCCATTGTATTTCATTGTAACTGAATGGGAATTTCTGAAAGTTTAGGCGTTAGTTCTTTTATGAGCATCTGGAATGATGGGGCAGTTGCCTCAGTAAAATCCCTGATAGTAGGCTTATAAACAGTATAATATATTGGAGATATCTGGTTTTAGTAGTATTCATGTCAGCATACTAGCTGCATTTAATCTGCAGCTGACATATACATTTGTATAACCAACAGCAAGAAGATGAAGACGATGGTGAATGAAAATTGGTGTATGTGACATAGCAGCTGATGTCTCAAATGTTGTCCCAGAATTGTTCTGTCCCAGCAAGATAATTATGTGAGTGCATAGCATGATTTGGCCTGACCGCCTTGAGTGTGTCTGGACCTCCTAGGCTCTGAAAGCATCTTTCTGGAGAGCACCTGTTGGTTGAATGAGCCATGAGGCCAGGTTCTGTGAGTGCATGGTTGTTCTTGACAGGAGGGGCTTGCACTTGTTTCTGTAAGGTGAACAGATGTGAAGAGGCTACAATCCTGTATTCATTTATCTGGAAGTAAGCTTTATTGAAATCAGTGGGAATTGTTTCTGGGTTTCTTTGGGACCTTGATTGGGATTTCTGTTCTCTGCACACTGAGGCAGGGTAAACTCAGGAGATATTTGGATAAAAGGAGGGAAAGATCCTGGTCTAGCATTATGATAATGGGCATCTGTTCTGGCCTTTCTTTGTATTGCTACTGACCATGGTCTTGTTTACATGCCTAATGAACCAGAGACATAATGACACATTTTTAGATTAGTTTCTCACTAATAAACGAGAAGTTGAAACACTGATAACACTGGTTTATCTCACTGATAAATCAGAAGTGAAGTGGTGCTAGTGAGAGGTGACAGCAAGCCTTTAGTCCATTTTGTTCCATGGGTAATGGTTGCAGGATCATAGTATTTTATATTCTTTCTCAATGCTAGATTTTTCTGCACTTGACAACTGCTTCATTTGTTCAGTGGTAGCAATATGCTGAATCTATGAGTATGGATACAAGAAACGTGATGGGGAAAAGAGTGTTAAATGTTAGGAAAGGTGAGACTATGGTCATCCAGTGAAGGATTTGCAGTCAGAAAAGATATTTGAGGAAAGGGAGACTGTATCACACAGAGCATAGCAAAAGCTACAAAAGTAGGAGTGAGTGGAGTTAGGGTGACCACATTTTGGAAACCAAAAAGGAGGACAACATGGTCGCCCCCAAGGGGGCGTGTCCAGTACCAAGGGGGCGTGCCCACCCGAACATAGCCTTGGCCACATGTCTGATTTTACAGCACACATTTAAGACAAATCTGTTCTATATAACATCTTAATGTTAAAATCACTGAAATAAAGAACAAGTGAGAGATTCAATGTATCTGAAATTAACTTCACTCACTCCTACTTTTGTAGGTTTTGCTGTACTTTGAAGCTTTTGCTATACTCTGTGTGTTGCATTCTCCCCTTCCCTCAAATATCTTTTCTGACTGTATCTTCACTCATTGCAAGTTGCTGTTGTTGCTAACAGGGTTTGCTACTGCCCCCAGATCTGTTTCAAATTTGGTATGGCTAAAGCTCTACCTAAAAGCTATCATGGTGCCAACTTTCAGCTCTTTATCTTTAAAAATGACAATTTAAAAAATAATAATTTTAAAACCTCAATTTTAAAAAAAATGCCTAAAAAATCAATGGATGAACGGATCTGTTTCAAATTTTTTATGACTAAAGCTCTTCCTACCATTGTGCCAAGTTTCATGTCTTTATCTTAAAAAATGACGGAGTTATAAGCATTTTTGTTAATTCCCAATAGAGCTGCTCTTTGGGGGGAAAAAACGGATTTCCCCTCTCCCTCCCGGATTTGCCATCAAAAACTTGGGCAAATCCGGGCAAATCTGGTCATATGGTCACCCTAGTGAAGTAAGTTTTAACATTAAAATGTTATGTAGAACAGGGTTGTCTTAATTGTGTACTGTGAAATCAGACATGTGACCAAGGCCAAGTTTGGGTGCGTACGCCCCCTTGGGGGTTGGACATGTTGGTGGGCACACACCCTTGGGGCGGCCATGTTGTCCTCCTTTTTGGTTTCCAAAATATGGTCACCTTATTCAAGGGGGGAAGAAGGAGTTTCTATAAGAATAGCAGCCGAGGACATGGGGAGGGGGGGCGTTCCCCACATTCATAAACTGCCACCAAGGGTCACTTTTAAAAACAATTTTTTTAATGTGAATTTTGGTAAAACATCTGAGGACAAGCAAATGTTTTTCCAGGTGCCCTAGTTGTGTGTGTGTGCCCCAGCTGCAGCCCTCTCAGCTCAGCTTGGGTCCACTTTGGGGGCAAATGCTACAAAAGCTACACTGGCCCTGGTCTACGAAAAGCCAGTTGTACTGAGTTCAGGTCCTGGCAGCAGTGTACTCAGGCCGGTGAGGCAGCCAGTTGGGAAGGGGCGGCTGAAAACTTTGGCTGCCTTAGGCTGAGAGGATGGTGTGAATCTTCCCTGACATGGAGGGCAGAAAGAGATTGCAAAAGCAACGGTGGGAGATTACAGCGAAGGGCCTGGGCAAGAGGGGACCTTGGAGGTGTTGTCCAAGAAGAGACAGGGCTTGGCAGTGGGCTCAAAGCGGGTGGGAAAAGACAGCGGGGAAGAGCAAACACAGCTTGTGCCTGATGACAGGAGATAATGCAAGCCTATGCAAGCTTTCACCTGCCAGGCCAAATGCCGCCCACTAGCCATGTTGTTGATGCTTGACACGCACACATGCCCCTTTTGAAAGTGCCAGGCATGCAGAAAGAAAGGAGATCTATCAAACCACCAGTCGGCTGAACAAGGGCCGATGCGTCACACATTGTGAAGGTTGGAGATAACGGCGTCTTTTACAGCAGTAAGCAAGTGTGGAAGGGGGGAGAATTCATGTAGAAAGATTAGGGGTACCTAACATGGCATTCTTGCGCAGATCAGGCAAGATTTTGCACTCCCTGCTTCCATGATATGGAGGCATTCAATGTTCATTTTGCCCGATACATTTACTCGGAGATAGCAGTGAGCGTTAGGCACTGTCTCCCACATGAGAGTCGGTGTCTCAGTCTTCAGGACATCTCACGCTTGCAGACCACAGAGTCCGGGATAGTAATGACTGGGGGCGTTGTTGCCAACAACTGTCTTGGATAGAATGCTTCCATGTGCCTAGTACTACCCACAACTCTGTGGCACCAGTGCACATGCAGCACTAGACAATGAGCTTGAAAACAAACAAGTGCTTTAATGCTTCTTTATAAAACTTTATAAAACAGCTCAAAACTGACTCAGTTACTCTGCAGGTTACTCTCTGACCAGGTTACTCTCTGTGTGTGTGTTTAATTTAGGATTTTCTGCGAAATATTCCTGACAGTGTTCTGTCCTCAGACATGCACAGCCTGTGGATGGAAGCCATGGATAAGGAAAAGCGAGCACTTAAGATCGAAGCCATCAAAAGGTTTGTGACTGCTCCTGCCTGCCTGCCTGCCTTGAGACTGAGCAATACGTGCAGGTGACCTTAGGCCTAAACTAGACATTTGGGGGATTGGGCGGCTGCGGCTGTGGCTGACCTGTGTCATCTCCCATGCATGGCATGAAGCATCCTCAAGCTCAGCATTCCCATGTTTCACTCCAGTGGCAGCTACTGCTTGTGGCAGCGGGAAGGATGTGCTCTGAGCTCAGTGACATCATGCGTAATCTCTTGCAAGACTTTAGTGTGAAGGCATGAGTCTTTGCAAACATGCCACATCTGGGCTTCGTTTCATGCTTTCTGGGACAATTGTGGCATTTTTCTAGTTCAGTGTCCTGCGAGCTTTCTTTCTTTGAGGAAACCTCTCCACAGAAACTGATCTGCAAATGAGCTCCTGTGCATTGCAGAAGATTATGGGGCATGTGCTACGGTCGCGCACCCCTGTGGATGCCCGGAGCGGCTGCCATGGCTTGATTTGTGCTGCAGAATATGCAGGCACAGTGGCAAGTGTCCACAAACTTATCCACAGGGCGGGGTGGAGGTGGTAAGTAAGCCACGGCATTCCAAGGGGATAACCATCTTGTGACAGGCACGCGCATCATGGTTTTGCTAACCCTCCCTACTCCGTGATCATGTGAATAGGGCCAGAATGTCAACCATGGGCCCGTTTCTCTCCACCCAGCCTCCAAAGAGGGGGAAGCTCAGCAACAGAGCACCTGCTTTGCACACAGAAGGTCTGACATTCAAATCCTGACATCTTCAGTTAACAGGATCAGATGGCAGGTGACAGGAAAGGCCCTTCTCTGGCAAGAACCTGGAGACTTGTTGCCACAGCAGATGGCAATGGGCCAGATCCATGAAATACAGTTCATTTGTGTAGCAGATGCCATTGCAATAATAAAAAAGGGGAGGAGAAGAACTCTGAAGCAGTGCAGGCCATCCTGGCTCGGTATAGGGCCGCTTCCTATGCTTGTGACTTCACAGGGTTGTTACGAGGATAAAATGGCAGGAGAGAGCCTTGTGCCCCCACCAGGGTGCCTGGGAGGGAAGGACAGACTTAAACTCCATTGGCAAGCAAGTTTCCAAGTTTTCCTTCTACGTAAGCTGAAGACCTTCTCTTCTAGCTGTCTTTCATTCTGCTAGGATGACCATATTTTGGAAACCAAAAAGGAGGACAACATGGTCGCCCCCAAGGGGGCGTGTCCAGTACCAAGGGGGCGGGGCCACCCGGACATAGCCTTGGTCACATGTCTGATTTTACAGCACACATTTAAGACAAATCTGTTCTACATAACATCTTAATGTTAAAATCACTGAAATAAAGGACGAGTGAGAGATTCAATGTATCTGAAATTAACTTCACTCACTCCTACTTTTGTAGCTTTTGCTGTACTTTGAAGCTTTTGCTATACTCTGTGTGTTACATTCTCCCCTTCCTGCAAATATCTTTTCTGACATTGCAAGCTGCTGTTGTTGTTAACAGGGTCTGCTACTGGCCGGCCGGATGGCTGGTTTTTTTTAATTTCAATTTTTAAAAAAAGTTTGTGTATAATTGTCACAAGTTTCTCTACGCTAACATTAGGGTGGGTGTTGCAGCAGTGAACACTACTTTGCCCATTCACACTTCTCACTTATATACATTAGCTTCTCAAGGGTTGTGTGTTGGCACCACTTTGCACATCCAGACTTTGAACTCCTGTCTACTTCCTGCACAAACATGCGATTCTGAGACCCTCTTCCTAATGCCCTGCGTTTCATGCCAGCACCATGGAGCTAAGTTACAATAGAAGTCTCTGGGTTGTCTGTGCAGCCTCTGTTGTCTCTCACTCTAAGTCAGTGCAGACAAACCAAAGCTTCCAGCCTCAAACAATCTCTCTCTCTCTCCCCCCCCCCCCAAAAAAGTCTCCCAATGGTCCAGCTAGGCTGCACACTTGTGGCTTGGGATATTGCTTATTGCAGGTTATTGCTTGGTCATGTCTGGTGACTCTTACATTATTATTATTATTATTATTTCCCACCTTTTGCCCAATACTTTAAAAACCTCTGCCACCAGCCACCTCCACCTCCTCTCCTCCTGCACAACTTTGATGCACTCTTAAAACACTCTGCGTGGCAAGCCAGCCTCAGGGCGAAGCTACAGGTGCATCTGGGTTGCCTTCAGCCTCTCTCTGCCTTATGCCAGCCTGTCAACATTTCCAGCCTCAAATAATCCCCCACCCCCCTCTCTCTCTGCCAAAGTCTCCCAACTGTCCAGCCAGGCTGTGCACTTGTACCATGTGGCTGGGGGTAGGACAACAGCTTATGGCTTGGTTGCATCCGGTGACTTTAAAAAAAAAAAAAACTCCACAGCCAGCTGCCTCTGTATCCACCAAAAGAGGAGGTTTGACAACCTGAGTTTGAAGGATATGGCTCCAGTAGTTTTAAAACACAATAATTTTAAAACTTTGAACTTTTAAAAAAAATCATACAAAAACAATAGATGAAGACATGATTCAAACTTGGCATGGATAAATATCTCCTTAAGAGCTATCATGGTGCCAACTTTCAGCCCTTTATCTTTAAAAATGACATTTTTAAAAAATAATTTTAAAACCTCAAACTTTTTAAAAAATCCTAAAACTCATTGGATGGACAGCTGTTTCAAACTTGGCATAGCTAAAGCCCTTGTTAAGAGCAATCATGGTGCCAAGTTTTATCTCTTTATCTTTAAAAAATAACATATTTTTTTTAAAAAAATTAAATCCTCAAATTTTAAAAAATTCCTAAAAATCAATGGATGAACAGATCTGTTTCAAATTTGGTTTGGCTAAAGCTCTAACTAAAAGCTATCATGGTGCCAACTTTCAGCTCTTTATCTTTAAAAATGACAGTTTTAAAAATAATAATTTTAAAACCTCAATTTTTAAAAAATCCCCAAAAAATCAATGGATGAACGGATCTGTTTCAAATTTGGTATGACTAAATCCCTTCCTAAGAGCTACCATTGTGCCAAGTTTCATGTCTGTATATTAAAAAATGACGGAGTTATAAGCATTTTTGTTAATTCCGATTAGAGCTGCTCTCTGGAGAAAAATATCCAGATTTCCCCTCCCCCTCACGGATTTGTCATCAAAAACCCAGACAAATCCGGGCAAATCCGGTCATATGGTCACCCTAATTCTGCTGTTGATGGCTTCCCATGGGCTGAATACATAAGCATGTGTTCACCAGTTAGGATATAATTTTTGAAAGGTTCAAGGTTCAAGTCCTGAGGGAAATTCAGCTTATTGTAAAAATTTGCATTATAACTGAAAAGCAGGCTTACCTCTGTAGAGGATGTCAGGGTCCACCTGACAGCCCTGCAAGATAGGCTCCTGGATTAAACGTTCTGAACTCCCAGGCAACCCACCTCCCTAGCCCTGTCCACAACTGGGATGAGCCAGATGTTCAGGGAATAACACACAGACACACATTTAGGGACCAAAGCAAATTTATTGCCATCACTAAAAACTAACATGTAGGGCCTTGGTCAGTAAAAAGCCTTTAAAAGGGAAAGAGGAGAAAGGAAAGGGAATTGGGAAAAAGGAGTGAGGTAGAAAGGTGAGGAAAAGTTCTAGCAACTAGCCATTACCCCATTAAACAGTCAAACATCCCCACGCCCAGCTGCAGCAGCGGCTGTCCTTCTCCAAGATACCCACACTCTTTAAAACATAAAAACCTCTCTAACTCCAAGCAACCCCCTCCTGGTTGCCTCGGACCTGATCTTCCCACTTGACATACGCACACACCTCCAAGGGAGATGGAGGGTCTTCTTCATGGGGCTTTTTATCTCTTCTCTAGCCCCTAAGCCCCATGACCCATGTTAACCAACCGGTGCCCTTCCCTGGCTTCTGACGACCCACTTTCTTTTCCCACAGCTGAAACGAGTTAACTTCCCAACCACCCTGATAACCTCCAGGTGCTGTGGTGGGAGTTGCACAGGCTCTAGGCAGAAACAACCTTGGCCAAAAGCTACCAGCCCTCTTCCTCCCACCCGAGCCTGGCACAGCAGATTTTGAACACAATAGAGCATACATGGAAGGCAGACATCAAAATCCCATAGCAACAACTCAGAGGTTTGCACCCCTGTCCTTCACAACCTCAAATGAAAATTGTTCCAGGTCCCTAGCTGAAGAGGTTGTTGAGGAGGACCCTAGATGGAAGACATGGCACAACACACTTAGCCCACACTCAGTGGTTGAGTATGGGTTCTTTAGATCCATGGGATGTTTGTTGAACCATGGGTTATTGTAGGGTGACCCTATGAAAAGGAGGACAGGGCTCCTGTATCTTTAACAGTTGTATTGAAAAGGTAATTTCAGCAGGTGTCATTTGTATATATGGAGAACCTGGTGAAATTCTCTCTTCATCACAACAGTTAAAGGTGCAGGAGCTATACTAGAGTGACCAGATTTTAAAAAGGGCAGGGCACCTGTAGCTTTAACTGGTGTGATGAAGAGGGAATTTCACCAGGTTCTCCATATATACAAATGACACCTGCTGAAATTTCCTTTTCAATACAACTGTTATAGATGCAGGAGTCCTGTCCTCCTTTTCATATGGTCACCCTAGTTATTGTGTTGTCTGAGCGCAGTGAGGGTTGTTTGTGAACCATGCAGTGTGATGTGTGAATGTTTGGCAAAACCCATTTAGGTACCCTGAGGCTGAGCTGAGTTGTGGTTATGCCATGAAAATTGTTCCTGATGTGAAGTCCAAGGGAACTCTTTTATAACTTTGTCTATGTCAGGCTTCTCCAGCCTGGTTCCCTCCAGATATGATGGACTACCAGTCCCAACATTCCCAGCCAGCACCAAGTCAAAGGAGGCTGGTTTATGTGTTTCATCACCTTTTCTTTCTTTCTTTTTTCCATTTCTTTTGGCAGCTTAGTGAATCAACTCCCAGAAGCTAACCTCATCTTGCTCAGACACCTGTTTGGAGTTTTACATCGAATTGAGCAAAATGCCGGCGAGAATCAGATGAATGCCTTTAACCTGGCTCTCTGCATAGCTCCCAACATGCTCTGGCTTCCCAGTCCAACTGGGCCTGAGGAGGAAAGCAAGTCTACAAAGAAGGCAAGTGCTCTCTGTGTGATTTCACCCACTACCAAAGCATCTTTTCCCTTTGGCTCCAAAACCAAACAACTGGTTGTGAACTACAATCCATCAGACTCCAGAATTAATCTGTTAATCTTATGGCCCATTTCCTCAATGCTGAAACAGACAATCAGTAACTATATGATGCAACCATTTCATTGAACTCTACATTTTAAAAACCCTTCTGCCTGTCCAGGGCATTCTGTTTCTGCTTTCTTTCTGGGATTGCAAATGGCTCAATAACATAGGCAATCACATGGTTTGAATTGAATACTTCCTCTCTCTGCATGCTCTGTTCACTTAGAATCACAGAATCATAGAATCATAGAGTTGGAAAGGGCCTACAAGACCATCGAGTCCAACCCCCTGCTCATTGCACTTCCATTGAGACATCACCATCTAGTGGCGGAATTATTGAGCAAAGCCAAGTTTACGCACTGGGAGATCCACTTTTTCCAGATATTACCATTATATCTGTGGCCCTTTTAAAAGCAGGATTTCCAGGGGATAGCTTGGGAGACATCCTGGTCACTGATGACATCATGTAATGGACCCTCAAACTTCCATAAGTGGCCAATCATGAGTGTACAATAAATCGCTTGTTTCGAGGAACCCGTTGTCTTCTTCAGATCACTACCCCAAGTACCGTGTGCAAAAGCTGTTTTCTCTGTTCTAATCCTTTGGTAGGTGGCGATGTTGGTGCAATTCCTAATTGAAAATTCATCTGCTATCTTTGGAGGAGATGTTGCTTTGCTGTTCCAAAGGCCGGAGAAAAAGAAGTCCAAAAGTGTGGATGACTTACTGGGTAAGCCCACAGCTGTGCTATTAACTCATTTACCATGTTTACATTCCGTCTTTCCAGGTTGTCCAAATCAGCTAACATTCAAAAATTAAAACAACAAGTATCTATCCACAACAGCCTAAATCCAGCAAGAAACAAACCAGAAGTGGTGTGATCATTCCTAATAAGGATTAACCAAATAGTAGTAAACCATATATTCCTGACACAATAGGAGGAAGAGATTAGATTAGAGCGGAACAGATTGAAGGAGATGCAATCACCACGCACCCCCTTGCAAGGTAGGCCTGGGTCAAATATCCCACCACCGAGCCGCCCACCTCCCTTCAGTCAGCCAGCACTGGATGTAGGATAGTCGAGCCCTGGAAATAAAGACACTGGAACTAAGGCTTAAGGCGGTTTATTAAAAGAATTAAGCAAAATAATAAATGTAAAGGGAAGGAAGAGCTCGGGGGAAGAGGGAGAGAAGCAGTTAAAACATAAACAGGCGTAGAATTAGCAGCAGAGCAATAGAACTATTTAAAAGATCATAAAACTAAGATCCCAGGCAAGCTGTTGGTTAAGAGTGCTCCAGAGCAGAACATAATAAACCTGGCTACCTGTCCCTGCTGGTCACGGGGGCGGGTGTCTCTTCACACCAGATGCCAAAGCCCCCAGCAGCATAGGGGCCCAAAGAGACGAAGAGCACAAAATACAAACTCTTCTTTATCCCCTTAACTCAGGGCGGGCGGGTGACTGGCTCCACCAGTCCAAGAACGGCCTGCTTCCTCCCTGCCAAGGGGAGAAGGTTCTCACCATCCTCAGCTGGGCTCCATGTTCTAGTGATTAACAGGCCTTGGTGTCTGTTGGCGAGGCTAACTGTCAGAACAGCCTTGTAGGGGAGGCCGCAGCCATGATTTCCCCATGTTCTTCACAAACAGAACACATTTAGACGTGCCCCACCCCACCTTCTGGTGGAAGAGAGGAGCAGCTCAAGCTGCTCTCCACCATTCCAGCTACTGAGGGTACTAACGGCCCCTACCCTGCTGCTTAAGCACCCAGATAATCTAAACACAGAGGGTGGATAGATCAGTCTGTCTCAGTTTTGCATGCATTCAGTTATGAGTCTGTTCCATCCCATTTTATTCCATTAAAAAGGAACCACAAAAATTCCTATGTAAATTGTATGCATTTCCCCTAAAATAAATGGGTTTTGCATGCATTTTCCAGGAAAATACACATTTTTGCATGCATTCCCCCCTAAATATGCATTTTCTATGCATTTGCCCTTAAAATGTGCACAACTGTTGTGGATGTTGTATTCATTTTTCTCCAAAATACTTATTTTTCCATGCACGATTTGAGCAGAGAATTGCATTGCACTAACGCTGGGAAATGATTGGAGGACTGGAGAATGGGGGTGGGTCCAGAGGGTCCAGAGGGAGTGGGTGTGGCCCTCTGGGGCCACATTGGTACCCCAGAATGGCTGGGTTCTGCCCCGAGCCTGAGGTTCTGCCCGGTGATCCAAGAGATGATCCGTTGGCGAACCCCTTGCCAACTGTACGTAGCTAGGCGGTCAAGACCCACGTTCCAAATTATCCTGATGTGGCTTCTCTCCCTCCCCCCCATCAGTTCAGTGCAACGATTCCTCGGACGAGATGGAATACGCTGCTTCCTACCAGGAAAAAGCAAAGCAGCATTGTGCTCTTGAAGCAGGCAATGGCTTGTTCAGCCTGTCCGATGGGCTGCTCCTCAGCGAGGCTCAAGAAGACTGGGACTTGTTCAGTGAGATCACGGCTTGCTACCAAAGCAAAGCCGGGCAGAACGCCGGTGCCAGCAGCTACAGCCTACTGGAGGAGGAGGAGGAGGAGGAGGAGGAGGAGGGCTCCTTCTGCTCCCTTGGCTCCATCGGCTCCCTGAGCCCAGCAAGGGACCGGTGCTCGTCTGAGCCCAGTGTCTGCCTGAGCTCTCAGCTTTCCTCCCAGGCCCACGAGACGGTGGCCCGGCAGTCCAGCTGTGATGCCGCCATCATGCATAGCCATGGTGATTACATCAGCAGGCTCAAGCAGTTGCAGCTGGCGAGCCAGAAGCTGATTGAAGAAGGCTTGAGCCCTCGCTTGGGCAGAGCCCGGCAAAGTCTCTGGAGGTCCCTGCCCAGCAGCAATGTGGCCAAAGCGCTCCGCCCACAGAGCCTCTCCAACAGGTCCAGCTTCTCCAGCCTGTCATCCACCACTACCTCCCCTTCCGCCTCCTCGCTGAGCTCCTTGGACAGCGCTTTCTCCTACTGCTCTGAGTCATCTGCCATCAGCCCCACGGACGTCTCCCCCCTGCCCTTTCTGTTTGGCACAGCCACCAGGCTCCACGCCTTGTCCCCAAAGATGGCAAAGAGGTCCTTGAAGGAGTGGCACAAGCCCTTGACCTCTCTGTGGCCACTGCAGCCTTGCAGTGCGGACTTTGGGATGGAGAAGCAAGACCAGGGAGACCAGGAGGGTGGCTGCAGCAGAGGAGAGGGCAGGCTGTTTGTGCCCATCAGGGCCGTCGGATGCCCCCACCGTGCGGACAGATGGGAAGAAGACCAGGAAGAGGCCAGGCACCTGGAGCTGTTCTCTCATGCTGTGGGAAGCCACTCTTCCGTAAACCTGGATGGCAGCATGCCTGCTGCTAATCCCAAGAGCCTTGCTGTGATGAACCAGCAAATACACAGGGAGAAATCAGTGAAGCACATAGAGATCAAATGCCCGGAAGCTGCCCTTCGCAGTCATGAAAGTTCGAAGCACACCAAGATAACAGTTTACATGGCCCCAAAAGGGAGGCATCCACGGGAGTCCCCAGTGGGGCTGGGTGAGGAGGAGGTAGCGGTGATCAACAGGGGCACCAGCTGCGAGGGTGGACGCCACAGTGGCCAGAGTGCTCCCAAGAGCTTACAGACCATAAGGGTCCATATTCCCCAGACAGTGTTTTATGGGCAAGACACTCCTTTGGTGTTCCAGTCCATCTCGAGGCGATACCATCGTGAACCAGTGCGCCAACCGACACAGGTGCTGCGTCCTGATGGTGCCTGCCTTGCGGAAGAGCCAGGGCCCCCAGAGCAGCCGTGGGGGCAGCCCAGCAAGGGCAGCAGCAGCAGTGCGCTCAGCCAGACCTTCCGCCTTTTCCTCCCGGCTTCCGTTCATGACACGGTCCGGGAGTACTTCAGTCAGGGGAGCAGCCAGGACTACTGCGCAGCAGGGGCAGAAGCAGTGGAGAATGAACTTCTCCGTAACAGGGCAGAGTGGCTTCAGAGCCAGCCTTGCCCCAGAGGCCCAGCTGAGGAGCCTAAGCGCTTAATGTGCGCAGAGGAGACTTTTGTCTAGCACCACCACACCACACCACACCACACCACTGCTTTGCGCCTTTTGCTTGCTTAGATTGTTGCATGTGGAAGTGTCCTATAAAATACAAGCCGTGAAGGGTTGAACAGGGCGCTTCGGGCAGCAGCACAGGTATAAAAGGGCTGCCAGATACATCATATGCAGCATTTCTTCTGATCTTAACTAACAAAAAATCTGTCCAAACCAAAGAAAGGGAAAGGAAGTTTTTATTAGCTCCACGCAAGGCTTTAAATGTCCTGCCATGTGCTGGAGATGGCACAAGACATCACAAAGAGGTGAACAGGAAGGAAGGTGCTGAGTCAGGATGAAAGCTTTTGCTCAGCTCCATTCAAAAGTCACAGCAAACTCAAGAACTTTAAAGCTAAACTAATAAGATCACTCTTTAAGGTATTGGTGTTTTTTAAAGCAAATTGAAAAAATGCCAAAAAAATGTTGCAAATATTTTGCTTTTTAATATAATGTTATGTCATAACAAAAAGAAAAAAAATAATTTCAACTTGATGCCATATATTACTTCCTGTCTATATTTCTCCATAGTGTGGCTTTAAAAAAGAACTGCTCTCATTTTACTGAATTTGTAAAAACTGCCATGGGAGAAAAGGTGCAATAAATATGAAATATCAACATGAATGATCCTGAACACATTTGTGGGAAGCAAACCCCATTGATTTTTAGTGGAACTTACATGCCAGTAGGCATGTTTTTCCTCCCTCCCCCCCCCCTTTTTTTTTTTTTTGAGATAGGGATCTCAAAGATCTGAATATTCACTGGCTTTCATTATGAACTTAGGCCACAGCTAGACCTAAGGTTTATCCTGGGATCATCCAGGGTTCGCCCCTGCCTGAGCACTGGATCCCCTGTGTGTCACCTAGATGAACAGGTTTGACCCCTGGATGATCCAGGGATAAACCTTAGGTCTAGCTATGGCCTTAGTTTCACATTTCCACAAATACTTTTAACAACCGCATTCTCATTCTGAAGTATCCAGTATGATTCCTCCTTGCTTTCTCCATAGGACATATTTATTCCAGTTTAATAAATCATTAAAGGGGTGGATGTGAGTTTGACATTTCAGCATCTGGGGAGAATTCAAATTAATTCTTTATCACTTTTTGAGGACCTAGAATGTGTTGGTATTCCATAATCTTGAAGGACCTATGGAAGCAGTTATGTGAGTATGTGACAAGGTAAGAGATTTATTGGTCTGCTAATCTTGGTAGGGTAAGCTTATGGAGGCTCTCCTAGGGTCCAGACTGTCCAAACGTCTTGTGAACCATGGTCAGGGATTTGCACAGCCCACTTTTCAGCTTACCTGGATTCTTGGCTGCTTCATATGGAAATTAGTCCTTTGTTAAACAGGTATTAATTTCCTCATAATGTTCCACCTTTTTGCAACATGGACAGATGTCTCAGAATGCCCTTCTTTTCAACAATGCTGCTTTCCCTCTTCCATCATGGTGTGTTTGCACAGTCACTTATACAACACAGACACCATGATTATTCCTTCTGCTAATTTCTTAAAGGAAAGGAGGGCGAAGGGGTTTATTTCTGAGGAGATTCTCTCAGTGTCAGTGTTTCTCCTCACCTTCTTTTTAAAACTTTGCTACATCCAAGTTATTGGTGGTTGCATTTGTGCACGATCTATAACCTGCAATCCAGGGAAGAAGAAATATATGTACAGAAAATGTACAAAGCCAATACTGAGACAATCTGAAATAAACCTGTACCTAACAGCAACAGGTCTGGCAGACCACAGGGTGCTTCTGCATAAGCCTGCCTTGGACTGGCTTGTGCCCTAAGGTAAAGAACAGGTTGTGTCGATTTCAGGGGGGAAGCAGCACAAGTGGCCACCATCCGCCAGGATGGGCAGAGGAGCAGCACCCGTGGCTCCCCGCTTGAATTGGGACGTGCTGCAGCAAACCTGTGTGAGTGTGCTTCACGAGCGCGACCCTGTGCCTGTTTACTCAGGAGCAACTCCAACCGAGTAAGCCTGCATAGGGTTGCACACTTAAGGGTTATGGCTCAGCCACGTTTTCTGAAAAGGAGGAAACCAGCATGGCCTAGTGGAAAGAAAGAGGGAAAATGAAGGTTTCATGAACGTTATGCAAGGTGTTCCAGAGTTTCGCTAAACTGCAAAGAAAGCCAGACCATAAAAAGTGTTTATTTGCTTAAATTGTTGGCTTAGGCAGCCTTATCTCATCCCGAATAGTGTTTATGAACTCATCATCAGCATCTTTTGTTGCAAGTCTGCAAATGAAAGATCTCTCTATTCTTAAGGCCAGATCTACACCAAACAGGATCTTGCCCTATGAAAGCAGTATCAAAGCAGCATATAAGAGGCAGGGGGCATGCAACTGCTTTATAGCGGTATTGAAGCGCACTGACAACGGTTGGGGCCCATTGACACATACCATATAACAGTTTCATAGTGCTATATCCTGCTTGGTGTAGATCCGGCCTTTGTCCCTCTAGAGCAACCCCCCCTCCAACTTGGTGCCATTGGCCACAGCGGCTGGGAATTAGGGCATTTATCGTGCGCTTCTGATGGTTCACACACAGAAGTTCGCGGGTCCCTTAATGACATCATCAACCTCTGGTGCCTCTCTTGGCATTTCTTAGGTTTATTCCACCATTTTATAAGTCACAAAAATGCAGTCACAACACACACACACCAAAAACTACCATCAAAGAGGTGGTGTAATTTAAGGAACATGAGACTGTAGAAATCTAGCTGTGCCATCTACTGGCTGTATAAATGAAACATATTGAACATGCTCACAGAGGAACTGGACAAATCATGGGGCTGGGGGAGCATGTGCATTGTACCCATGATAAAGATGCCAGAAGATGAAGCCCCGGTAAGGCTGTGGGATTTTTTTTCTAAATGTTGAGAAGCCCTTAGAGGAGTTGCTGTCTGACACATCTGAAGGGCACCAGGTTGGGTAAGGCTGCTATGGATTCCCCCAGTTGAATCTTAAACTGGAAGAAAACGATTCCCCCTGCCTCTCCATTCCTGCTTTGTTTTTGTTTTTAATTCCTGCCTTACTTTGGTTCATGCCTGTCGTGTGAGGACAAGTATAAGCTCTGCAAGTCCTTTCTCTTGCACATGAGTGCCTCGAAGAGATGGTCTTCTTCTCTTTAAAGTTTCTAAGCTATGTTTGTAAATAATTCAATAAAAGAAACAGTTTTATTTGTCACAAAGCCTACTCATTTTTCTTCAGGGCTTAGCAAACGCAGGTTTATAAGAGCTCGTGCTGACACCTTCTTATAATTCAAAGATCACTGAGGACTGAGAATTATTGGCCTTGAAAGTATCACATTTTAGTATTTGGAAGTCTTAATAAGTAAGGGGGGAAAAAGGTAAATGGGTTCAGAGGGGGCAGGAAAGTTTTTTCTTTCTTTTTTTGCCCCAGGGCCATGTTCCATTCTCAGGGGCTCCATTCCCATGGTGCCCACAAAAGAACCAGGGAAAACTAGGGGCGGGGGAGTGCATGCATTGTGCCCATCATAGTCCCACAAAGATTGCAGAAGATGAAGCCCCAGGAAGGACGTGGGATTTTCTCTTCATTTAGAGGAGTCACTGTCCAATACATCTGAAGGGGCCCGTCGTCAAAAGTAGGTGGGGGCATTTACTATAAATGGCTACCAATTTATAGTAAGGAACATGTCTACTCAGGAGTAAGCATGAGGCGCCTGTCTACTCACAAGTCAGTTGGGCAAACCTCTCAGTGTCTAACCAGAAGTAAGCGGGACTGAACCACTCGGCAGCATTTCCAAACAGCATCCCAAGGACCAAGTCTCTGCATGTCTATTCAAAAGGAGATATATAAACATCATGTCTCACAACTCATCAAGGCAAGTCTTGGCATGGCTACTCAGAAGTAAGCAGGACAAATCTCTGCGGACAAGATTCAGAAAGAAGTAGGACTCATCTGCCCCTCCAGTCAGCAGCTGATTGGAGATAAGAGCTTTCCCCTATGAGGGAAAGGGAGGGTGGGACTAGGGTAGGCTGACCCTATGGAAAGGAGGACTGGACTCTTGTATCTTTAACAGTTGTATTAAAAAGGGAATTTCAGCATTTGTATGCATGCAGCACCCAGTGACATTCCGTCTTCATCACAAAACTGCAGGAGCCCTGCCCTAGAGTGGCCAGATACAAAAGAGGGCAGGGTTCCTGCAGCTTTCATAGAATCATAGAATAGCAGAGTTGGAAGGGGCCTACAAGGCCATCAAGTCCAACCCCCTGCTCAATGCAGGAATCCACCCTAAAGCATCCCTGACAGATGCTTGTCCAGCTGCCTCTTGAAGGCCTCTAGTGTGGGAGAGCCCACAACCTCCCTAGGTAACTGGTTCCATTGTCTTGCTGCTCTTTTCCTGATGTCCAGCTGGAATCTGCCTTCCTTTAACTCGAGCCCGTTATTCCGTGTCCTGCACTCTGGGATGATCGAGATGAGATCCTGGCCCTCCTCTGTGTGACAGCCTTTTAAGTATTTGAAGAGTGCTATCATGTCTCCCCTCAATCTTCTCTTCTCCAGGCTAAACATGTCCAGTTCTTTCAGTCTCTCTTCACAGGGCTTTGTTTCCAGACCCCAGATCATCCTGGTTGCCCTCCTCTGAACACGCTCCAGCTTATCTGCATCCTTCTTGAATTGAGGAGCCCAGAATTGGAGGCAATACTCTAGATGAGGCCTAACCAGGGCCGAAGAGACAGGAATCAGTACCTCACGTGATTTGGAAACTATACTTCTATTAATCCAGCCCAAAATAGCATTTGCCTTTCTTGCAGCCATATTGCACTCTTGGCTCATATTCAGCTTACGATCTACAACAATTCCAAGATCCTTCTCGTTTGTAGTATTGCTTAGCCAAGTATCCCCCATCTTGTAACTGTGCCTTTGGTTTCTATTTCCTAGATGTAGGTCATCTCTAAGCTTTTTGTGGAGCCACATTGGTTTCCTCTGTTGTCTTCTATCTTTTCTCCTTGTTGGAATTGTTTGTAACTGTGCCTTTCAAATTTCCTTTTTTAAATACTCCCACCCATCCTACACTCCTTTTCTCATTAGGCTTACTTGCCACGGGACCTTACTTATTAAAATCCAGAGTATGTGTATGGCTACACTCAACTTTTGTCTCCTTCATAATCAAGAATTCAAGTATGACGTGGTCACTTTCCCCCAGAGTTCCGTAACTGCCACTTTATCCACTAAGTCATCCCTGTTGGTCAATATCAAGTCAAGGATTGCCGATCCTCTAGTTCCTTCCTCCACTTTCTGTAGGAGAAAGTTATCACCCACACATGTCAGGAATTTCTTGGAAGGGCCGCTTTTGGCAGTAATGGTCTCCCAACAGATATCAGGGTAATTGAAATACCCCATCACTACTACATCACACTTCCTTGAAACACTGGCAATTTGTTTCTCAAAAGTTTCGTCCTCGTCTTCTCCTTGATTGGGTGGTCGGTAGTAGACTCCGATTATCATGTTCTTTTTATTCCTTGCCCCATTTATTTTAACCCAGACGCTCTCAACGGGGCTCCCAGTCTGATCCACCTGTATTTCTGTGCAGGGATAGGTATTTTTAACATGTAGTGCAACTCCACCTCCCTTTCTATTTCTTCTGTTCTTTTTGAACAAGTTATATCCTTCAATTGCTTTAACTAAGGTGACCCTATGAAAAGGAGGACAGGGCTTCTGTATCTTTAACAGTTGTAGAGAAAAGGGATTTTTAGCGGGTGTCATTTGTACGCATACAGCATCTGGTGAAATTCCCTCTTCATCACAATAGTTAAAGCGCCAGGTGCCCTCCTCTCTTTTGTATCTGGTCAAGAGGGCAGGACTCCTGCAGCTTTAACTGTTATGATGAAGAGGAAATTTCACCAGGTGCTACATGCATTCAAATGACACTTGCTGAAATTCCCTTTTCTATACAACTTTAAAGATACAGGAGCCCTGTCCTCCTTTTCATAGGGTCACCCTAGTTTTAACTGTTGTGATGAAGAGGGAATTTCACCGGGTGCTGCATGCATACAAACAACACCTGCACTTATCCTGACTTGTTTTGTGCTGTGGAGGCGTGTCACAACTGATGGTGGCCCCTGATTGGTCACCAACAGCAGGACAGGGAAGGAGGTGGACCTCCAGGAGCTCCGTTTTTAATTTTTTAATCTGTAAATAAAAAGGGGGAGGGGGAGGGCCATTCCTCTCCCCCTGTTTTTTTTTTAAAATTATCTATAAATGGGAAGCTTCACATTTACAGGTTAAAAACATGGGGGGGGGGGGGGAGGAAACAAGGCAGCCAGAGGGGGATGGAGCAAACCGGCTCTCCTCCCTCTAACCTCCCTCTGACTTCCCCATTCCTCTCTCCCCCTTTTAATTTTTTTTATCTGTAAATAAAGAAATGGGAGGGGGAGAGGAACGGGGCCCATTGCGGCCACTGTGGATCCACCCAGGAGCAAATCCTTCGTCAAGACAAGCCCCATTTCACAGTCACTTATATTAAAGGGTAGGAAATGATTCCTATTTTAGAGACAAACGTGGTACTTCAGTTTCAGAGGTGGGCTTCACAGATCACAAATATTTCATCCCAAATATCAAACTTCAGGATGCAGGGCTGTTTTTGTTTGTTTGCTTGTTTTTTTTAAAAAAAATCAGAATGCACCTCAGTAATTCACAACAAAAACCACTATTTTTTAAAAAAAGAAAGAAATATGAATACAGCAATATTTGCATCCCAGGAAGAGCACTCAGCAGAAGCAAATCCCAGTTATTGTTTGCGTTTCTTCTCCGCTTCCAGTTCTCTCCTGATGTCAGAGGCTTCCGTGGGGACCTGGACTGACATGCCATCCATCCACTTCTTAATGCATACCTGGCAACCGAGACGAGACCTAAAAAGCAGGTGCAAATATCTGAGTTTGCAGGTATACATCAGTCTCCAGGTAGTGAAGGAAGGCAGAGGCGGAGAGATGGTGCCCCCTAACTCATCCCCTAACATGTGGTGCCTGTAGATGATTCTCACCAGGCTCCTCGCCCCTCCTGGGTTATATTTTCTTACAATGTTTTAATTAAAAGCAAAACAGAATTGGGACACAAAGTGAAAAGTGACATTCAGGCCTCCAACTCCATCGCTATTTGGCCTTGAAAGAGTAATTTTATGTTTTGGGACTCAGATCCTGTCTTGATCCATTTCCTCCTATGCCAGTGGCTGAGTACAGTTTTACAAACCTTTTAAAGTTACAACATAAAAATTAATAAGTATCTAAGACCAAGGAAATCCCCTGTCTTGGTAGGTGGAGGAACTGATTCCATGAACCTCCCTGACAGGTGATCCATGCTGTGGAGATGGACCCTGCTGCTCATTGGGTTCCCTGAGCTTCCCTTCTCCAACCTTATACCCTCCAGATACTACAACTCTCAGCAAGCTAATGATTAGTGATTATGGGAGTTGTTGTAGTCCAAAACATCTGGAGGACACCAGGTTGGGAAAGGCTTCTTTAGAGTGTTACGATACAGTATGATCTATTGTCAGCCACACCCTAACCTGTGTTAACAATAGAAAGTAAGTGTAATGCAAATGACATGCACTCTGCCTTGTGCTTTTGCCCAGTATCTACTGGGCTGATAGGAAGTAACTATTCCATATGTATTATTAAAATTAATACATTGAAATTTTGTGCAAAGAAATGCTGGGTTTTGCAACCTGAAGTCTTCAGGCAAGTTAAACCAATAATATATCTTCCTTTTGCATAATTAATTTTGCTGCCCCTGGTGATGAGGTGGGTCAGGGGCCCACGTGAAGCATTCAGGTCCGACCTGCCTGGCTACTGGAAGCTAAGCAAGCTGAAATTTCTACAGTGTCTGAAATTCCACCAGCTATCTTTCCCCCTATTTTAAATTGAATTTGCAACCATAAGGGTGAGAATCGTGCCTTTTTTCCCTTTTCTTTTTTAAGAAAAGGAAGAATATAGCTAAGATTCAGAGAGTGCAGAATTCTGTCCCCATTGTCTCTGTGGTGTGATTCAAAATCACAGAATATACGAAGTCCAGATATAGGCTACTGCAGCTTACGTGTCAGTGAGTCCAAATGCCAGGTCCAGCATATCCAGTTCCTCATCGCTGATGACATCCAGTTTTTTGAAAGCATCCTCCTCAAAGATGAGATGACAAGTGGAGCAAGCCAGTGTGCCTTCACACGCCCCTTAGAGAAAAAGGAAGCATCAGTGCTGAGGCAACTGAGCTTAGACATCTACTAGAATAATTTATATCCTACCTTTTTACAGTCTCAAGATGGCTCACAGTTTTAAAATAAAAGCAACAACATCACAAATAAAGCAAAGAGTAAATACTTAAAATAACAGCAGTTAAACTATTATAAAAGAGGCAGAGCTTAACTAAAAGCATGCTGGAATTAAACAATCTCCATCAAAAGTCATGAAAGCTGCTAAAAAGTCCAGGACAATCAACAGGGTCACACTCGGTCTAGTTCCAGGTGCAAGACTAAGACAGTTTCAACTTAAATAGATCTGATGGAGAGGTGTGGATGGTAAAGGCCACACCCACATGCCACCTCTTGTGGCATTGGGCAGGGGAGGGGGGAAGGACTGGGTTCCCTGCCCTCCCACAGGGGGGATTCCCATAAGGGTTCTCAGGCACCTAGATCAGACCAGCATGGGGGCTGCGACTTGGCCACATCCAGAGTGGCCAAGGGGTTCACATTAGCAGTCCTTGCCATGCTGTGCCCCTGCCCTGTGTTCCTGGCATGTAGTCCAGGTAGGAGGAATTGGACAGCAGGCGGACTGATGACAGTATCCACACCCTTATGCCACCTATTCAAGTGAAAGTCAATAAAGCTGAGGCCAATTCATTATCCCAGATAATGAGCTGCATGTCTAATTTTTTCTCTTTCCAGTTAAACATTGCCCACACAATCTGATTGCCATGTTGTGTGGAGCAACATGAAAGTTAAAGAACAAATTGGGGATGTGTTGCTCTTTCCCAGACACCCTTAAAATGAGTCTGGGTGCTGATTATGATAAAAATAACAAAAGAAGTTGGTAACTGAAGGGTTAGGTTTTGTACTACACAGGGTCTATAAGAAATGAACTGTTATTCAATTAAATGTTTGAGGCAATCTTGCTAAAGATTGTACTTGGATCCTATTTTTTGTTGCTGGTACAAATGGTTTGATCCTTTCTTCCTTGCTGAAGTTCAGCTCTCTTAGGTGATGGGGGTGGGTGGGTTGATCTTGTGCTTTTTAAATTGGTTGGTGGTGTTGCAATTCAAAAAATGAATTGCATGAAATTGGTTTTGCTGCCACCTGCTGGCTCCTTTTTTTCTTTTTTTCTTCTCCCCCCCTTTTTTTTGTGGGGGGGGGGCATCCTAAAAGCAAAAATGAAGACCACTCAACAGACATCTAATAAATAACCGGAAGCTGAAATAAGCATTAAAAAAAATGCAGTGATAAAATTTTCAAGGTGTTAATTGAGCCAATATCTCAAAAAGCCTGTTGAAAGCAAAAACTTTGGACCAGCAGCCGAAAGGCAAACAGCTATAGGAGGGCATTCCAAATTCTGGGCATCGCACCAGAAAAAGCCCTGCCTCATCTTGCACCCACCTGCTATACCTCTGGCAGCTGGAGGGACTAAAGTCTTCACTTTGGGTATGAAGTGATTCTTGAGATACCTTGATCTCAGGCCATTTGAGGTTTTAAATGTCAAATCCAGCACCTTCAATTGAGCCCAGAAACAAATTGGCAACCAATATAGGTTATAAAAAATTGGAATACTAACTCAATAAGCATGTGGATAGGGGTGATTCATTAGACATTGTTTACTTCGACTTCCAAAAGAGTTTTGACAAAGTCCTTCACCAAAGACTCCTGGGCAAACATAGTTGTTATGGGATAAGAGGAGAAGTCCTCTTATGGGTAAGTAACTGGTTAAAAAACAGGAAGCAGAGGATAGGAATAAATAGTCAGTTCTTAGGTTGGAAGGGTATATACAGTGGCTCTCCCAAGGCTCCGCACTGGAGTTGGTACTTTTTACCTTGTTCATAAATGATGCAGAGTCAGGGATGAGAAATCAGGTGGCCAAGTTTGCTGATGACTCAAATTATTTAGGGCAATTAAAGCAAAATGCGATTGTGAAGAGCTTTAAAGGGATTTCTTCAAACTGGGAGAATGGGCATTAAAATGGTAAAGGTAGTTCAGTATACACAAGTGTAAAGTGATGCATGTTTTTCTCCTTCTCTCATAATATTAGAACCTGGATCCATCCAGTGAAACTGAATGGTGGGAGGTTCAGGACAGATAAAAGGAAGTACTTTGTCACCACCAACTTCAAAAGCTTTTAAAAGGGATAAGACAAATTCATGGAGGAGGAGAAGGCTATCCATGCCTATTAGTCAAGAAGGGAATACCAGTTGCTGGGGAATATGACTGGGAGGGTGCTATTGCACTCATGTCCTGCTGTGGGCTTACCAGGCATATCCGCTTGGACACTGTGCAATCAGAATGCTGGACTAAACAGGCTTTTGGTCTGATCCAGCACTGCTCCTCTTATGTTCTTATCTAGCCTACAGGCTCCTGTTGAAACTCTTGTGAGCTCAGCATTGAACAGAATGGCCTGTCTTGAATTTAACCAGTAACTAAACCCTAAGAAAAGGGAGAATGGGTCACATCACTTACCAAAACCATCGATGTTAAGGTTTTGATTCATCACCACTTCCAGCAAGCTTTCTCCTTCCTTAGCTGTAGCTGGCAGTTTCTCTCCATCACGATTAATAAACTGTAACAACACTTTGTCTGAAGAACTGTGGAGAGAGGGGCACCCCAAGATATCAGAACAAGTCCCCTCATCAACATCTCGAAATCACATCTGAGTTGTCTCTCACATTGACATCTGCATGCATCTCCTCTCTGGTCATCTGTTGACTCACCAGGGTCCAGCACTGGAGCCAAAACCATTCTCCTCCCAGCCCCCAAAGATGCCCTGGTCCCCCCCCCCACATGCCAACCACATCACCTCACTTCTGTCTGATTATAAAAATTGCTCCTTTCCTGCTACTGCTAGCAGTGAGGAAAAAATAGTCTATGGAGGTTGGCTGACCATATGTCTGGTTTTGCCAGGACATGTCCGGAAATGGGGGGCCAAAACATGTCCAGAGGGAAATCCCAGTTTCCCCCATTTTGTCTTGGCAAACGCTGTTGCAAACAAAACAAAACAAAAGTGGGGTTTAAGGCCCTCCTCCAGGCTTCCATCCGGGCTCTCGATGGTCGCTGCTGTGACATTGCAGCCCTCCCAGAGCCACTTTAGGCTTTGGCTGGGCGGGCATGATTGCGCCCACCCAACCAAAGGCTAGAACAACGCTGGGGGTGAGGGGCGATGCACATGTTCCTGGACTTCCAGGAATGTGTGCAGCAGCCCACCCAGAGCTGTGCCAAGCTGCTGGAAATGTTAAATGACAGTAAGTCAGAGGCCTCAGCGAATGAGGAGGGGAAGGACCAAGTATTCCTCCCCCTTCCGGCGCCTGCCTGCTTTTTTCCCCTTTCAAGAGCTGCCCCGCATGAAGGGGGTGAGGAAGGGAAATGATGGGAGGATGGGGGAGGAAAGGGAGGCATGGTTGGTGGGTTGGTACTGCGTCCTTCCAGCCACCACCACCCCTGCAAATAATATCTCTCGGCCTCGTCGGGAAGGGGGGGAGGCGTATAATGTGTAAAATAAAATATAATCTTGAAGCCAAGTTCCTGGATTACAGCAGCTGCCCTCTGCATAGTTCTCCTGGAGAGACAAAGGCCCAACAGGGATCTGGATCAAGACTTACTCCCAAGGAAGCATGCATAGGATGGTGGCTGTTTGGTTGCCTGTCGGGAAAGTCAGAGGATGGGAATGCTTTCCTTCATCCCTCTATTTCCCCCTCCCCCATTTCTTTCCGTCAAACTGTGTGTGTGTGTGTGTGGGCGACGATTATTGGAGACAGAGGGATTCTCCCCCTCCCCTTTGAAGGGTACAGGTGGAGGAGGGAGGTTGGCGAAGTTAAAAGTCTATCTCCCGCTGTGTGTTGCCTTTAATTGCATCCTTCCAGTTCAGCCGCCGCAGCCAGGGACTAGTCGTTCTTGCCTATTTTATTTAAAGTTTGTTTTAAGATCACCTGTTTTTCTGTTTCCAGGCTCCCCTTGTTTTGGATGTTGGGTGTAAATAAGCAGTCCTCTCTCCTCATATGCATAGTAAACAATTATTTTGATCAGTCATTTTGAAATAGAATGTATTATTCAAGTCCCTTGCAATTGACTTGCTTCTATGTAAAAATGTGTAAGGTTTGAGCTGCAATGTGGTAGTGACTCAAGATCTATTATAGTTTTAACTGATGTAATGTCTAATAGGTTGTTTGGATAAAGAAATGTATTTTGCAGTCATGCATTTGGGGGGAAATCTGATTAAGATTGCTACAAGGTAATACAAATTAAATTTCTACCTTTTGTTAGGTGGTGGAGAAAGTTATAAATCAAGCAGAACTGTAAAACCTACCAATTTATTAATTTCTGGCCATGTTGCTTTACTAGTTGGTTTGGTTTACTTGTAACTATTGCATGTTGTTTAAGAATTAACTGTTTGTCAATTGTGTATCCTATAATATTTTGGTATGCCAACTTCTGATGCTAGATGAAGATCAAGTTAGAGGGCTTTGCTCACTTACTCACAAATAACTGTCATGGACAGTTATTTGTGAATAAGGGTATCGCAGGGCTCAGTCCTGGGCCCAGTGCTCTTCAACAATTTTATTAATGATTTGGATGAGGAGATGCAGGGAACGCTTATCAAATTGCAGATGACACAAAATTGGGTGGGACAGCTAATACCCTGGAAGACAGAAACAAACTTCAAAGTGATCCTGATAGGCTGGAGTGCTGGGCTGAAAACAACAGGATGAAATTTAATAGGGATAAATGCCAAGTTCTACATCTAGGAAATAGAAACCAAATGCACAGTTATAAGATGAGGGATACTTGGCTCAGCAATATTACAAAAGAGAAGGATCTTGGAATTGTTGTAGATCACAAGCTGAATATGAGCCAACAGTGCGATATGGCTGCAAGAAAGGCCAATGCTATTTTGTAATAGAAGTATAGCTTCTAAATCACGTGAGGTACTGGTTCCTCTCTATTTGGCCCTGGTTAGGCCTCATCTAGAGTATTGCATCCAGTTCTGGGCTCCACAATTCAAGAAGGACACAGACAAGCTGGAGCGTGTTCAAAGGAGGGCAACCAGGATGATCAGGGGTCTGGAAACAAAGCCCTATGAAGAGAGACTGAAACAATGGGGCATGTTTAGCCTGGAGAAGAGAAGATTGAGGGGAGACATGATAGCACTCTTCAAATACTTAAAAGGTTGTCACACAGAGGAGGGCCAGGATCTCTTCTCGATCCTCCCAGAGTGCAGGACACGGAATAACAGGCTCAAGTTAAAGGAAGCCAGATTCCAGCTGGACATCAGGAAAAACTTCCTGACTGTTAGAGCAGTGCGAAGGTGGAATCAGATACCAATGGAAGTTGTGGGCTTTCCCACAGTAGAGTCATTCAAGAGGCAGCTGGACAACCATCTGTCAGGGATGCTTTAGGGTGGATTCCTGCATTGAGCAGGGGGTTGGACTCTATGGCCTTGTAGGCCCCTTCCAACTCTGCTATTCTATGATTCTATGATTCTATGACATAGTGATTTACTTTTAATTGTGTTTGTAGGATTGGAAGTGGTGACTAGTTTTACCAATTGTAATCACTGATGTAATTACCTTTATAAGTTGAATATATGGGTTGTTTGCTTTGATGGTTATAGTTATAACCTTGAGTGGGAGAAAAATATGCACCTTGATGTATGGTGCCCTTGGTGTTGGGATTTATCTGGAATGGATGTTGCAGATAATTCTATGATCAATGAAATTTATTTTCTGAAAATTTGAGCATCCATATTGAGCATATTGAATGACAGTATTGAAATGCATTGGGAAGAAGGGCTATTTATACTTAAGCAGACTTGTAGTCAGAAGTTAATTTATTTTAAGGCTATTGTTGCTCTCCTTTAAGGAAAGAGCCAAGGTAGAGATGTGGGCTATGCAACTTACAGTAATTAATTGTTGGCTTTATATTTATATTTTTATTAACTTTTCCCCACTAGCAGTAGAATCCTATGCATGTTTACTCAGAAGTAAGTCCCACTCAATTCAGTGGGACTTACTCCTTGGTTAGGATTGTAACCTAATTTAGCAGTTAATTTAAAATCATGGCTCTTCATGTAAGGTTTGGGCAGTTGCTTGAGGTGAGGTTATCAGAAATATTTGAGTCTTTGTTTTGTGCACATACTTTTTTGTCCACTCAGTGCATGACCCTGTCAGCTGCCTGGGTGTAACTGACAATTCTGAAAACCACCTTGCTTGGAAGAAACCCCAGAAACAGCCATGACATCTTTTTAAAAAATCTGTGTAGCATATCAAGAATTCCTTAAACACATACTTGTAATGGCTTAGAAAATGATACTTTTCTGCATGTAACCCAAGCAACCTGCAAAATCTAATTGCAGAGTTCAGGAAACTTCTATGCTCCCTCCCCATCTGTGAAAAGATATGATCCAGTTGGGGAAATCAGTTGAAAGGGATCTTATCTCTACTGAGTTTTATCTCCACTGCAGGTCATGGGGTGATTGTAGAAGGTTCTCTGGGTCATATTTTATAGTACTATTAATTTCTTTTGAGAGTTTTCAAGATATTTTTCATTATTTTGTTATTTTACTTTAACTGCTGGAAATAGCAATTTTAGCTTTGTCTTTAAAAAAAAGCCACTGAAAACTAGTAAAGAATGAGGTCATGATGAAAACTTGTGAGAGATTGCCAGCAGTCCTCTGCCTGCTGAGCATTTGGGATTGCATCTTCATTGTACTAAATCTGCTGGAAATGAGCCCTGAGAGAGATCCAGGAACTAAATTAAACTTCCATTGTGAACGTTATTAAAGAGCATTTGTGTATACCAAGTAGAATATACAAATACTGCACGTTTTCTTTGACATGCAGGTAGTTGTATGTATGATAGAAAATGAACTACATATGTTTTGGATACCAAGTTGCATGTGCCATGATTAGGACAAGAAGAAAATAATGGAAAGTGCAAAAGGGAATTAAATCCAGTGTTACACAAGTGGTCTTCCACTCGTGCAATAGGAATTTCTATTCCCCACATGTTCTCAAATCTGCTCTGGAGCAAATTTGGTATATGTGTGTGAATTCAATTTGCCCATGGTGTCCATTCTACTGGTGTAAAGACACAATTGCATAGAACCCAGAATTTCAGATTTGAGGAGGTCACATTAAAAGGGAAGCTTGCATGACATGGGACAGTATCTTTCTTATCCTCAAAATCCTTCCCCAAAATTTACTCCTCTTCTCCCTGCTGCATACTTTCTAGCGCAATTAAGGGAATGGGAGAAAGAGTATATGGAAAGTCTAGGGCAAAGTGTGGCAGTCTCCTACTGTATGCAGTGAATGTTTGCCCCAGGAAACACGTATTGAGCTGCCATGGGATTTCCTTATCAGTGCTTTGTGTGAAACAAGGGTTATAGACAGATTTAAGTTAAGCAACAGCAAAGTGTCCCAGTTTCTGATGCATCTCATTGACTTCAAAAGTCCCATCTTTCACAAGAATATGATTGGCAGATACTGTAGTGCAAGTTATTTGGGGATGATATGCCTTCTATTTATAACAGGAATGAATAACACTGGAGTGTCAAGTTCAGGACGTTATGCGGGGGGTATCTTAGAACTCATTGCAGTTCTGCTTCCTACAGTTATATTCTGTGGGTGGACTGAGGCACTGGCAAAGGAGAAGAGCAAGTCCCTCTTCCTGTAAATAGTGCTAGAGTTACTGTTATTTATATAGCACCATCATTGTGAATGGTGCTTTACAGAGTCTCTGCCCTGAGGAGTTTACAATTTGATGTGATGCTGGTGACTGATGTGACTAACAGAATAATTGTAACTTTTTCTTGTTGCCATAGTTCTTTAATTTCCATAGCCAGTGGTGATATTTTTCTCTCTTTTCATCTTCCTTCTCTGCAACATTTTTGTTATTAGGTATTTCTATGTCAGTGAGGTAGGTGTGTTTTTCTTGGGTTTTTTGTTTTTGTTTTTTACTGTTATGTCTGGTTGAAGTTGAAACCAACTAAGAGGTGCTAGCCTTTAATCCATTTTGTTCCCATGGCTAATGTTTTCAGGGTACTAGTAGTTTATACTCTTTCTGAATGCTTGGTTGCTGGTTTATTGTGCTAGATTTTTCTGTACTTGTCAATTGCTTCATTTGTTCAGTGGTAGCGGTATGCTGATTCCAGTGTTTTCAACATTAAGATGTTATGTAGAACAGGTTTGTCTTGTGTGCTGTGAAATCAGACATGTGACCAAGGCCATGTTTGGGTGGGCATGCCCTCTTGTGGGCTGGGCATGTTGGTGGGCACGCCCCCTTGGGGCATCCTCCTTTTGGGTTTCCAAAATATGGTGAGAGAGGTACTCTGTGCAGCAGCTGAGGAAGGGTGCTACATGGACTGCGCTCCAGTCTCTGTGGGATGACTTTGGGGAGGAGGTTACATCTCTCTCTCTCTCTCTCTCTCTCTCTCTCTCTCTCTCTCTCTCTCTCTGTGTGTGTGTGTGTGTGTGTGAGAGAGAGAGAGAGAGAGAGAGAGAGAGAGTACCTGTGTGCATGCATGTCCCAGCCCCTGAGCTATCATCACATGTAGCCCTCAGGGCTGAAAGTATTGTAACCCTTGCTCTAACTCAGTGGCCCTCTTTAAATAGATACATGTACCTTAAATAGATACACATACTTCTTGTCCACTCCTGGATCTTGTACAAGGTTTTCCTTCCCTTCGAAACCTTCCATGGCCTCGGCTTCTCTCCTCCAACCCTGCCCTACATAGCGGTCTGCTGTTAAAGCCTGACAGATTTGTACCAGCTAACTTCACACCTCCAGCTCCACCACCCTCACTTGCCTGAAGGTTTCCTGCTCCCTCAAATAAGAAATAACCCCTTCAAGGAAATCCCGTACTGTGGGGAGCAGGCGTCCCTTATGCAATATCCTCCTCCAGGGCATCTCCCACATTTGCAGCCTTTATTGCATTTTTGGTTTAGATCAAGAAAAGTCTGGTATATCTTGAATGGTGCCATGAAGGGAACCACACCATATATTTGCACAATATTGCTGTCCCAGTTCACCATCTAGTGACTGTATAATGAAACATATAGAATGGCAGAGAAAGAAAACTCCAGGAAAAAGTCTGTGTAAAGGAGCCAATCTTAAGAATCCAGCAGCAGAAGCCCCAGTAAAAGTGTAGGATCTGATGCACGTGGGGATGTTGGGGGCAGGGTTTGCATGCAAGACCCTGCTGCCTTCTTCATGCATCCATTCCAAATGCCTGAAAAGGGCAAAATGACTTTCTCCCATGCTGCCCATATGCTTGAGCGCCTCCTAGAACCTCTGTGGCCCCAGCGCTTCCTTCCTTCAGGTCCCTCCATGCCCTACACCCTACACAGTCATGCCTTCGGAAATGCAACTGAAATAATTGCCCCTCCCCCTTTCCTTCCAGTTTCCTCCCCTTCTTTGCCACCCCAATGCACAGGTACTGGGTGTGGGGAGATACACACAAGTCCGGGGTAGAGTTGGTGGGCACCATCTAACAGCCCTCGGTTCGCTATATGCCTGTAGGGTGGTAGTGGTGGTGCTCACAACAATCCAAAACCCTTTGCTCTCAAGCAGGCAAACCGTATCCCCATCACTTTACCTCCATCTCAGAAAAAGCTCCACCTTCCTGATGTTCAGTAGGTTAGCTTGCCTTTAAAGACAGAGGAGCAGGGCCAGAAAAAAAAAAAAAAGCTGGCAATATTCATTAACTGTTTGTTCCCTGGACACTGGCTGATAGAACCAAACTACCATTTGCCATAGAAAAGCCACCGCAGTCCAAGTCAGTGCAGAAAAAGCCTAAGGGCGTTATTACCATAAATTCCATCAACACACACTATAAAAAGTTGAACAGGAAGATGTTGAAATGTACATCAATGGAACTATTAACATAAAACCAGGACTTTCCCCATTATCTTCACGTTAGAGCTGTATTTGTATGGCCAGTCTATTTCTGGAACTGAACCGGCCCTTATGGTCAAGCTGTCTTTGCCTTTATTTCTGTAGCCACACTCTGTCATGGGTTAGACAGGTTAACCTAACAACTGTTTGTAGAGTTCTTTAACCCACAGTGTCCAGGTTCATATATCACAGAGCAACTTCTGATCGGGCTAATCAAAGGTTGCATATTTAAAGAGACAGTGGCATGCAATAGGCATGCGCCATGGCAAATTGTGGGTTAATTAATTCATGATTTCCTACCTTTACATCTGAACAGTGAGTAGTAGGTCCATGTTTTGCACCATTACATGAGAGCCGGGATATTAATAATAATATACCTTATCCTAAGTCTGGAAAGAAAAAGAAAAAAGCACCTTGCTGTTGTTCCAGAAGGGGCTTTTCTGCTTGGCCATGTTATCTAAACAAAAAGCATGTGGTTTATTATCTATGTGGTTTCCCTAAAATGTCCTCCAGAATGGAGAGAAGGACCCTTAAAATAGATGGGGTCACATAAGGTTGGTTAAGTGAGGGAGGTGCTTAAAAGGAACTGTGGGAAAGAATTTAGTAAGCGGTCAAACTCCGCAAAGGGACCAGGCAGGCTCACCTGAAACAGGCACCTTCTTAGAATCCTAGAACGGTAGAGTGGGAAGGGGCCCATGAGGCCATCGAGTCCACCCCTCCCATGCTCAGTGCAGGAACCCACCTCAAAGCACCTCTAAGATCAAAGGCCAGAGGATGGCCCCACACTGTTCTTTCAGCTGTGCCCATGGCACATGCTGCACAGCTGGGCTGAAGTTCGGGGAAATACAAACTTTCCTCCCTGGCTGATGTGTCCCTGATACTTCAGGAGCGACCTAATGCTTTCTTTTACACTTTCAGTGGTATTTCAGCATGAGGACCCACTTCACCTAAGATAGGGATGTTATGAGCGTTCAGCCAGGGGTGGCGAACATGTGAATTCATCCAATCAGCAGCACACACATCAGAGCGGGCCCAAGACATTTTGCCACCTGAGGCAAAGAAGAAGAAGATGGTGTGCCTTTCTTCATCACCAATGTTGGGACAGCATCCTCTGCTACACCCGAAGGCGGTAGGCTAGCTCAGGGGTTCTAGGGAAGGCCACGTGGCACACAATTCTCTTCTCCAACACTTTACGGCTGCCTCTCAGCATTTGCCACCTGAGGCAACTCCTTCACTTTGCCTAATGGTAGGCCCAGCCCTGACACCCACCCACCCTAGCCTCGATTGGGCTCTCACTTATTCGCACACACCCCCAGCCTTTGGTGATTCGGCAGCGAAGAGGTGTCTTGGGGCAGCCTGGCTTCTCTTCTGCTGCTCAGCCCGAAGGAGCAGCAGGCTGAGCAGTAGAAGAAGGGAGCCCTCCCAAGGCTGGAGGCAGCCCTCAATGGGGCAGCAGCACATGTGATGCGGAGAGCCTTGCAAGGCACAGATTCAGACCACTCCCCTTCCTGCTAGCCTCAAACTGGGGCTAAGCAGCAGTCTCTGTCTCTCCTCAACCAACACCCCCTCATTGCTCTGGCTTACGCTGACCAGGGCAGGATCTACACTACTGCTTTATAACATTTTATAATGGTTTTGACAACTGTTTAGGCTCAGGACACATTACATAACATAACCATTTTCAAAGTGTTATATCCTGCTTGGTGTAGATCTGGCCCAGGAGGAACAGCATTGGGGCCTTCATTGATCATCAAGTACCCACCCTGCCCTCTTCCTGCTAGAAGGCAACTCTGGAGTGAGGCTTTGGGGCTGTCTTGACCCCGTCTTGTGCGTCCTTGCCTTGCTCTGGAGTAAATAGTCCGGGTAAATCCCTGACTCCCCACCCACCCACCCCCACTGCAGCTTTGGCTGAAAGCCCTGGGTTGGCCATGCAATTGCAGTGGCTTCGTATAATCGATGCCTCACCACCACACGGCCACCCCAGGCCTTTCCAAGCATTGAGACAGTCTCCTGGTGGTAACAGCTGTGCAATAACGTTGCCTATGGAGAATTTGGCTCGAACGAAAGTGCTACAATTCTGGCTCGGGAACCTCAGGAACTGAATTCCTTTTCTTTTTCTGGGCACACCTGACAGCAGACCCCGGAGGACACCCACCCGTGCCATGATTCTCAGGCCACAATCAGGAGACTGCAAATAAAAACTGTATTACTGAGAACATGGCTCTCAAGTTTATCTTGCATATTTTGCATATACCTGTTCATTCGAGACATCACTCATGCAACTAGATATTACTTGGGAGCCAAGGTAAGATTACTCAATATTATATACTTTTCTCTAAGAGTGAGCAAGTTGTGGGAGTGTTGTTTCAATTATGCCAACTTTGCAAACTAGTTAAGTGTCTTTATCCACCAGCCTCTTGAAGACAGGAGGGAGTATCTAGTCCCCTGTCTTTCTTGTTACAAGCTTGAAGATTTACAAGAGCCAACTTTAGGTAAATAATCATTATTAGAGTAAAACCTTGGGCTCAAAAGAAAGGGGGTAGAGCACTAATAGGCATTTGGCAATTATTTTTTCTTTTTTCTGCTTTTCAGGTCTGATAGGAATTCCCTATATCTGCAGCATAAAAAGTTGTTTTTAAATATATATATATATATATATATATATATATATATATATATATATCCACATATCCTTTTTCCACTGATGAAGACCTGTATGGTTGAAACATGTTTGGGGATTTTTGTTTGAAGTTTGATGAATGAATGAATGAATAAGTTTATTATGGTAAAACAACCAGCACTCCAATCAAACACCATACAATTTAACACATCAAACACACACAGTTTGATGTATGTGGACTATTCTGTTTAAATTTTAAATGTATGTATTTTCTTTAAGATTAAAAATATTTTCTACTAATATGATTTTATTGTAATAAGCATAGTTATACCTAAATTTGATATAGTGTTTGTATCAGTTTTCTTAAACGTGCTTTGTTTTCAGGTTTGGTTTTGGTTTAAGATTGCACTTTTTCACATTTCTGTCAACCAAGAGAGAAACCCAGACAAGGCCACCTAAATAGGCCAGTGCGACGCCCCTAACCCACAAAATGGGAACCTGAGGAGTGTGATGGGAAACAGGCCGCCGTGGGGCCTTCAGGATGATTCCCTGCAAGGTTTGTTTTCACAGCTAATCTGGTGGCCTTGCCTGTCCTGGATGCCGCGTCCCTCCATGCTCAAGAGCAGCCGTGGGAGCTGCTGTGCCAAGTGCCGTGGAAGGCAGCTCCCGTCTGCCTGCTCAGCGGCGGCGGCAGTGGCAGTGGCAGTGGCCAGCTCTTCTTCTTAGCTATCACTTCAGTACAGCAGGCTTCAGAGACACACTGCAGCCATCAGCTGCTTGGAGATCATTGCAGCTCTTTCTATCACAGCTCAGCCTAGATAGCTTGTGAATTGCCAAGCCAAAAGGAACTTTTAGCCCCCTGTCTCTGTCCCAGGCAGGCAGCTTGTGGAATGCATAGACCTGCAATGCAGAGCTGACTTTTGTACAGGCCTGATGTAGCATTATCTATGTACAAGGCATTTTGCATAAGCAACAGGGCTGTGCCCCAAGGTGCTTACAGGGTAAGGAGGGTGAGCCGAGGGAAGAAGGCAAGGGAGAGGCAAGGGGGTAGAATGTTGGTCTGTGAGGTGCACAGACTTCTGTTGGGGAAGAGGATGAAGGGGTTCAGCCAAGCCTTAACAGAATGGTCAATTCTGAAGAGTAGGAAGGATTAGCTCCATGCCTGTATTCCAGGAGGAAGTCTCCCAATTTCCAGAGCCTTCGGCTCTGTGCCGTCACACAGCCCTCTGCATTCTGAGATCAACTACATGTCACACCATTAGCAATTGGGTTGATGTTTTTTTAAAAAAGAAGTGCAGGGGGCCAACCTGGATTGGGACCAAAATGGGGTTGGGAAGACAGGTTTAAAAACCTCGACCCCTCTGCCAGGGCCCTGATTCAGATGGGGGGGGGGGTGCACCTGTTTTTTACTCGAAAACATCCATGCAATTGCTAATTGTGTAATGTCTAATTTGGCCTGCGTGAGCGTACCTGTTGGCTGATGCTTTTATCAGAGGCCTTGCTGCTGCCACACGTTGGTTCAGGTGTCCTGCCTTCAGAGGCTTGGCAGGCAGCCTTGGCTGAGATGCTGGCACCTGGATTGTAGAACTCACTCCCAGGCACATCTACCTGGCTGACTCCAACATCTCTGCTTCAGCTGGGTTTCATATTTCCAGAAATGGAGCTATCAGCCATTGGTGGCTTGCTTCTTCATCCCAGCAGTCATCGGGATGGTCCTCTGTGCAACCTGAGACCCTGCTAACACCTGGCGGAGAGTGTCTACAGCAGGCTCCCCTGTTCCATCTTTAGCATTTAACTAAAAACAGCTTCACCAATCCTTTTGCTTTGTTTACCTTCTGCCTGATGAGGAGTTCTGGAGAACCCAGAAATTTGCACACTATTTTTGTGACTTTTGAGCTGGTCTAATACAGGTGTGGATTTTGGAATTTTTCTTATGGCCATAGTGGCTACGTTTGCAAATTTTGGGGGTCATTTGTAAATTGAATTTGTAAGATACCTTGAAGGTACCTTTCGGGCCAAAGGCAGGAGAGTTTTATTTAATTATATTTAAGTACAGCAAGCATAATCTACAGAGGAGTGAGGCGTTCCAGCAGAATGACCTGTACAGAAATCCTTACCTTAAGGCATCATACACAATCTTGTTCAAATAAAGGCATTCAGATTTTTGAGGCTGTGTCTCTGCTTCAGCCTGGGATCTGTTGTGCCAAAGGCCACACAGCCATAAAGCCTGCTGGCTGAGAAAGCAACTAAACATCACTTTCTTCTAGACAGAACTTATGGAAAACAAAGCTCACCTTGTATCCCCAGGGATGTCTTGAAGCTTGTGGGTCTGGCTGGAGCCCCTCCTCACAGGCAGGCTGACCAGCGCCTGGCTGCGATCAGCTATCCCAAAGGAACAGGTGAGCCAAGCTCTGTGCACAGATGGTCCAAGATGAACTAGCCTGGAGACAGGCTGAGCCATCGTGCTGAACATGCCTGATCTTCCCTGGTCCCTCAAGGATTGCAGAGCTAGGGTTTGCTGGCTTGTGAGGCATAAATACTGCTGGCTGAGGGGATGGAGCTGGGCCTGCCTTCCAGGCAAGTGGGCGGGAGAGAGAGTGCACGTCATTAGCAACATGCACACGCACACACACTCCTTTGCTCCCTACCTCCAGAGGGATCCCAAAGAACATCCGACAGCCATATCGTGGTGGAGATGGCTGGATTCCTGCTGTTTATTCTCCTAGAATTCTTGATCACTTACCAACCCCAAACCCCCACTACATTCAAGGAGGAGTTATTGTATCATGATATAAACACAGCTATTCTATAGCTGGTAATGAGTTTTAAAAGATTTAGAAAGATGGCCTTTAAAGGCAGGTCTTACCTTCTAATTGCAGACTCTGAAAAAAGCACAAGGGAGGAAAGTTGTAAAAGAGACTCACCTTAGAGCCCAGAGAGGGCAGGGGGGTATTGGCCTCATTTTACAGAATAAGCCCTGGTGTAAGTTAATGCAGTGGAACACAAGACGCCAGCATCCAAAGCAGCAAACAGAAATCAACCCTGGCCAAACTGAACAGTGAAAAATCAGGAGCAACACAGCACAATACAACAAATTCTACTCAGTTTCATTTTATTACACATACATAAATGTTTAAAAACAAAACTAAAGGACTAATATGTTGATTCAGAAGGTAAATGGGTATAAAATTGCATCCTAAAATGCTTAAAATACAAAAAGCAAAACAAAACCCAGCCGCTGTTAGCAAAACAATGTAGTCACCAATAAACATGTTGAGTAACAATTCCAGTTGCCAGATGCATTTCAATTTTACAGCAGTATGGGAAGGTCAACCAGCGGCTTGCTTATGACATAGACAAAGGACATCCTTGGCCACACAGAGAAATTTCTCAGAGAAATTTATGGCTTGAAGTGTCACGTAGTCCCCACAGTGTCCTCGCACATCACTCACATTTTTCCTGTCTATGTCATGCACACAGGAACAAGCAGAAGACCTTCGCTCAGATGCTCTCCAAGTTTCAAATACATTGCAAAACACACATTCGACATGTTAATGCAAAGGGAAGCCTTTACAAAACAGGCTGCCGAATTGGGGAAAATATGTATTTATTTATTATTTAAATAGGAAGATCTACAAAAGTAATTCAGCTGAAGCTATATTATACACACAGGTACTAAAATTTAACTAATCAGACAGCCTGAAACATTATTTTTAAGAATTATTTGGAAACTTGAAATATTACAGGATCCACCTTTAAGACCCGTACGGTTAATAAAACCATATTAGCAGGGAACACCAGAAACCAGGAAGGTTAATTTGTTATTTATGATATTACAATATAAGGGGTCGAGAGAGGTTTCTCCTGTTCTTTCATACAGATGATGCAAATACTTGAAGTAATCCAGATTTCTTTGTTTGTATGATGTTGAAATTTTCATACCTGCTTTTAGATGATGATGATGATTTAAAAAAATCAAGTATAACAAGGGTGGTGGTGGTGGAATCCCTTACCTGGAATACATCTAATTTTAAAAAAAACATAATATTTAAAAAGGTATTTTTAAGCACTTTGAAATTCATGGTGATGCTGAATATACTTTTTAAACATTTTATAGGAATGTTTTAGGTTGCATTACATCTTCTTTCTTGTTAACTGCTTTGGGCATCACTGTGTAAAAAAGTGGGATATAACTTGACATAAATGAGCGTAAGCAGATGTTTGTTGAAATACGGCTGGCCGGTGATGTCTGGAAAGTCTCACGGCCCTCTCATGTCATGCTGCAAAAATGGGCAAGAGTCTTCCTGTCTAGAAGGGGCAAAGATGGACCTGCAGCCTTCCTCCTGGGCTGTGTGTGGTTAAACCAACCAGGCGTACACCTATCGAACAGCCGGGCCTCTCCACACCCCACATGACGTTGTTCCTATCACTTCCTCTGCAAGGCCTGGGAAGCTGTGATACAAGGCCTAAAAGCTAGGACCTCAGGAACACATCTCAACACGCACGCTTGTTATCTCACTTGCGAGCCTTGAACTGAACGATATGGGGAGAGGAATGCGCAACTAACCAAGGCCTCCTGCAGCATTGACCTCTTCCCTCAGTCCCAAGAATGTGGAGGGAGCTGGCAGAGAGCCAGTCCGTGCTGGCCATGGTTGGGAGAGGACTGGGAGGCTTACTCAGTTTATTGCAGTTGGCTCTGCTTGCCATGTGTGTGGAATATCCCCAGATTTATATCTCCACAACTAACCATAAGGTTGTTGAGGTTGAGCAAGAAGAGCCCATTCAAAGTCCCCAAGCAAAGGAGTTATATGCTGGAAAGGGGCAGCTCCTGACAACAGCTGACTTGCTGCATTCTGCACTAGTTCCAGCTTCTGGAGCATCCTTAAGGATAGCCCCACATAGAGCACATTGCAGTAATCCAGTCTTGAGGTCACTAGTGCCTATACCACTGTGGCCAAGCTATCCCTGTCCAGAAGAGGCTGTAGCTGGCCAGCCAGCTGAAGCTGGTAAAAAGGCACTCTGAGGACACTTGGGCCTCCAGCAACAATGATAGATCTAGGAGTACCCCCAAACTACGAAGCTGAACTTTCAGAGGGAGTGCAGCCCCATCCAGAACAGGCAATGAGCCTATCTCTTGGACTCAGGAACCTCTCACCTACAGGGCTTCTGTCTTGATAGGATTCAGCTTCCGTTTATTGGCCCTCATCCAGCCCATGACTGAGTTTAGGCACTGATCTAAGACTTGTACAACCTCTCCTGATTCAGATGTCACAGGGAGATAGAGCTGCGTGTCATCAGCATACTGGTGGCATTTGGCTCCAAATTCCCCAATGACTGTCCCAAAGGCTTCATATAGATATTAAATAACATTGGGGACAAGATGGTGCCCTGTGGTACCCCATAGGGACTGAGAAATGCCCAAGGGACTGAGAAATGGTCACCCAATGTTACTCTCTGAAATCGACCCTGCACATAGGACTGAAATCACCATAACACAGTGCCTCCTACACCCATCTCATAGTCTATCAAAGAGGATACCATGGTTGATGGTATCAAAAGCCGATGAGAGATTGAGCAGAATTATCAGGGTTGCACTCCCTATTCCTCTCTCTTGATAAAGGTCATCATCAGGATGACCAAGGCTGATTCAGTCCCATAACCAGGTCAAAAACCAGATTGAAATGGGTCTAGATAATCAGTGTCTTCCAAGAGTGCCTGCAGTTATTCCGCCACAACCCTCTCCAATATCTTCCCTAAGAAAGGGGCATTTGCAACTGGGCAATAGTTGTCTAACACCATTGGGTCCAGGGTGGGCTTCTTCAGGAGTGGTCATACTACCGCCTCTTTAAGGATGGCAGGGACCACCCCTTCTCATAGAGAAGCATTCACCACACCCTGGACTCACCCAGTCAAACCCTCTCGGCTAGCTTTTATTAGCCAGGACGGACAAGGATCCAGAGGGCACGTGGTCGGTCGCATTGCTGCAAGTACCTTGTCCACATTATCAGGCCGCAGCAGCTGAAACTGATCCCACAAAATTGGGCAGATGGTGGCATCAAACACTAATAATCTGGCTTCCTGTATCTTGAGGTCCTGGCCTTCCTCTGTGTGACAACTTTTCAAGTATTTGAAGAGTGCTATCATGTCTCCCCTCAGTCTTCTTCTCAAGGCTGAAGATGGCCAGTTCTTTCAGTCGCTCCTCATAGGGATTTCCAGTCCTCTGATCATCCTTGTTGCCCTCCTCTGAACCCCCTCCAGCTTAGCTGCATCCTTCTTGAAGTGTGGTGCCCAGAACTGGATGCAGAAAGCCGTGCAATATACAATTATCTTATAGGATTCACTGCCACATGATGCAACCATGGCCAACTGGCTCAGATGGCTGTTTTAAAAGGATCCGTTAGTGGAGGGAACGTCTATCATGAGTAGTAGGAATGGAAGACATTCATTCCAGAGCAGCAGGGTGGCTGAATGCACCCCTGAGGGGATCATATTGGCTAGCCCCACCCTCCTCACATGCACTCCAGCCATGTCTGGTCAGCCACATATTGGGCAGCCGTGTGGAGGTGCCCTATGTGTATACTGATATACAGATGTAGGGTTCCTCTATGCGGGGTGGGGTGGAGATCCCAAGGATCTGCTTCCTGAGAAGCCTTATGCACATACAGGGCTGGGGGCTTGCAAATTTTTGCAAGGGGGCACAACCCTCTCATGCTCCCTTTCAATGTGTGTGTTTTACGTCCTGTCCAACAGCATCTGACTGATGGGGCCAATGCCAAGGGATGGATTCCTTCATTGGTGCCCTAATCTATGGTAAAGTAAGTACATGTCTATGTTGGTGGTGTAACGCGCTTCATGGACAATCCCAATCTATGAAGACGAACACATTTCTATATGCTAATTACAGCTCTTGTCCAATGACCTAATCCCTTCTTGTAGTAGCAAATAGGTATTTTGCTGTTGCTCAGATTGTTATTCTGATCTAGTACAATTTCCTAAACTATAATACCATTCTGGCCAAGTATTTAGCAACAGGGTGTAATTTTTCAGTTCTAGGTTTGTTTGGAATTCTTCCCCCACCCCCCAGAGAAGTCTGGTGATTATTGTATACGAAGAGCTTCCAATCAATTTTGAAAGGTCAATGACTAAGAATAGTGTGTGCTTGTAGGAGGCTAGTTTGGAAAGGAAGATGCAGTAAATAATCGCTAGAGTAATGTAGAAACACATCACGGATTCAATTGGTCGAAACTTTATTGGCACTGAATGAAGAGAACAGGGCGTGGACTTAACAAAACACCTATGAACACAAGGTGTCTGAAGGGCAAGGATCTTGGTGGCAAAGCCACAAAGATACACATGTTACCTTGCAGCCCCCCTGGGAGGACTGGTGTTTTAATGTAACATGTACAAAGATTGGTCAAAAAAATGTAGACATAATTTACAGCAAAAATTCCAAAACACAAATATAAAGCTGGACAAAAATGCTTACTAGGATAACCCCCCTCCCCTAGAAGGATAGTATATATCCAAGTAAATAGCAGTAAACAAATGGGGGTGGGGTGAGGGGTGGAGAGGAGGAAAAACCTCCATGGATCCTAACAAATAATTAAAAACGTGTCTAGAAATCTCACTGTAATACTGAATGCTTCTTACATTAATTTCCTGCAAAATATCATCTCTTTACAATACAGTATACATTTTCCATGGAGAAGCAGGTAATTCCCCCTCTCCCGTAGCGCTTCCAAGATTAATATGTTCTAATTGTGCATAGCTAGAAAAGAGAATGAAATCATTATCATTAGATACCACTGAAATACATAATACTGGTAAGATCAGGGAAGAGCTGAACCAACTACATGAGGAGTCAGACACAATGGCACAGGTTGGTTTGTTCCTATTCTGGGAGGGACAGAAGAAGAGGAGGAGGAGGAGGAGGAGGAGGAGTGCCAGCTGGAAAGGGCAGCGGAGTTCTGTGTCCCAAGGACGACACGAGGGTGGCCCAACACTGATCTTTGTAGGCACTGTGCAGCCTCTCACAAGGGAAAAGTTATCACAAGGGAAAAGTTATTAAATAAAAGGAGGCCAGCAATGAGTACAGCCTGGGGGAGAACTGTCAAGAACAAGTTTAAGAACCAGGAGTTTTAATGGTGATTCAGTAACAAGGGAGGGAGAGAGGGCATTGCAAACTCATCAGTTAAGAGTCTGTAGATCAGTTCAGACAAGCTTTTTAAAGAAAAAGTCAAAGCAATGGGGTTGCATATTTTCAGGGGGCAGTAGGGCTGACAGTTCTCGTCCCCACACACCCCTCATTTTCCTAAAGGCACATTATATCTAAAGGAGTGTGGAAAAAGAAGCATGTAAAAATGCACATGCTCGACATTTAGACAGAGATCTTAGGAGATGTTGAGACAGCGGCCTTCTAACACATCTCTATGCAACCAGGACGGCTTATAGGTGCCAATATCAAGCTACTCAAAACAGAAAAGACTGTTTGGAGCAATGAGGGTTGGGTGTCCTAAAGAAACACTGCAGACTTTTCACTGCCCTTAGCCGAATTACCTCTTACAAGCTCCTTTCTACATTCTTCTCATAGCTGCAATACTTCTCTGCTTCATTTTATTCCTATTTACAGTAACACTTTTTGTATTAATACACTCTGCAAGTGTGCGTGTGCAGCTGAGAATCAGAAAAGGCCCCAGTGGAGCTGGAAAGACTGTCCAGATCCTGAAGTGGAGGAGCTTAAACATGCCAAGTACAGGGTCCCCGGAGGCTGATCTGCAGCCACTTCCCCCCAAGGAGGTTCTCACTTGTGCTCAGGTCACCGCATGGGCAGGAGGGAGTGGCAAACTCCATTGGAAAAGGTTGGCAGCAAAACAGCACCGAGGAGCTGCATCGGAAGGGGAATTGGTGGACCAGCCTTGCTGGTGGGTGGTGCCATGCTGGGTGGTGCCATGCTGGGAGGAGTTCTCGCTGGATATATCTGGGGAGCACCAGGCTGGGAAAGAGGCTGCGGCAGGTAGGCAGCTCCTAAAGCAAGGCTACATGTTCAGTGGGGGCTGGGGGGTCGGATATCAGTGGGGCAGTGAATCTGCTCTGGGTTTCAGTCAGAACTCCCATTGAGCTACCTTGGATAGCTCCTCTAGAGTTCTCACTGAAACCTGAGCGGATTCACCGCCTCCTGACGTTGGTTCCACCAGCCTGCACTGCAAAGATTATTTTCAAATGTAAAGAGCAAAAGGCATTCCAAGGCGACAGATCTGGAACAAGGACAGACAGACTGCCACCTTCCAACAACTAAGGCAACAGAAGATGCCCTCCCTTTTTAAAAAAAATAACCCAAAACTAAAAGGCCGGTGATGTGCAGAAATCCGTAGCCATAGCTAGGGTGTTTTTTGTTTGATGTCACAAGTAAAGAAGAGAACTCTGTGTAAAAACCTTACACCATTAGAAGAGGGAATGAAAGGGTCATAAGGCACCAGAAGGTATGAGGTGTCTGCTGAAGATCTACCCTGAAAGGCCTGGCTGCATATTTTTGTATCTTTCCCTCTGGGTTTCATAACTAAAACAAACCTATTTTAAACACTTGGTCTAACTATACTGGCAAGATGGGAGGCAACAGATACGTGGTCCAATGTTCCTCCGACTGGATATGGCAAAAGCTACTCTGTAGCAAGTTTTCTTAAGAGGAATAACCCAACCTTTTCAAAATGTCACGATTAAGGAATCCACTCCAGAATTTTGCAGCCTCTTAGCTAGTGGCACATGCAAAACACTAAAAAGATCAGAGAGGATGTGATTGGTCTGCTGAGCTCAGGGAATCACAAAAAACTTTGGTCTTTGGGAGAGGGCGGGGGAGAAGGCACATCTCGTATTCTACTTTCCACCCATTCTCCTCCATTACATTTCTACCCTGCCCTGAAAAGCAGAGATCCAAATAGTTCAGCAATGTTAGCCATCAGCACGACTCAAGGCTGAATCTCTTCAAACGGTGGCTAACAAGGCGAGGGATGGGCAGAGATGCTGTCAGTTGCTGGGGCAACAGCACAGCACCAAGGGACCAGAAGCAACCTGAAGCTGCGTGGAACGGGGAGCGCTCTTGAACCCGGGTTCAGGAAGAAGAGGTATCACCACCACGCCAGAAGTTTGCAATAAGGCACAGCTGACTTCCCCACCCCACCCCCTCCCTCCCTCCCTGATTGGTCCTACACTGAAGGGCAGCTTCTGTACAGCACTCTAAGACAAACCACGGTCGCTCGTCTGCAGTGGCTCCAGCATCACGCAGAGAAAAGGGGGGGACGGCGGGCAGAAGGGAGAGCGCGGGGACGGCAGGCACAGGCATGGCTACATGGACTCAAATTCATCGATACGCTGCTTGGTGTTGCCCTGCCGGATCTGGCGGAGGGTCTTGTACTTGTCGCGGCCCTGCCTCATGTTCTCGGCATGGATCATGTCATTAGCTGTCTTCTTGGTCTCATCTCGAGCGTTGGCCAGTTCCGACGTAAGAGCCTGCGGACAGAGAGGGGAACAAGCGTTGGCTATCAGTACAAAGAGGGGAATCTAAGATAATGATGGCAGAGGCTGCTGTGTGCGTGCACTGGACAAGAGACCCAAGACTGAGCTTGGATGGGCATCTCTGCCATTTCAATCACACATGCGAGGCCACAGACAGAACCTTCACCCTTCAAATGCAATGCTTCTCTGTACAGCCCATTCACTCATTCAGCTGCAGAGGATTCAGGCCCTGAAAACCACTGTTCCAAGGACCACTTGGAGATCTCTTCCTGGACAGATGCTCTCTCTCTCTCTCTCTCTCTGTGTGTGTCCCCCAGTTCACACAATCGAGAATCCATGGTGACTTATTTACATGCATGCTGGGGAGGGGGGATTTGCATAATGAACCTCAGCAGCATGACTTGTCATGTTGCACCTGGCCAGAGTGGCTTTTTGCTGTGGGTAACAAGCTACCCAGATTCCATGAGCTGTTGCACAGTTCTGAGTAACTCGTTGCCCAAGGCAAAACGTCACCCTGGCTAGGTTCACAAGACACGACAAGTCATAATTATGCAAATCCCCCCACATGTGACCAGCACACATCGGGGAGAGAGGGGAGGAGCCACAGTTGTCTACAGAATCGGACTCAAAGAGTGCTTATCAATGGTACCTTCCCAAACTGGGGGAAGTTTGGGAAGGTCTGAAAACAATAGAATGAAATTTAATAGAGAGAAATGTTTAAGTTCTACACCTAGGAAAAAGAAACCAGTTACAAGATGGGGGATACTTGGCTCAATCTTGGAATTGTTGTAGATCACAAGCTGAATATGAGCCAATAGTTTGATGTGGCTGCAAAAAAAGCAAATGCTATTTTGGGCTTCCAAATCACATGAGATCCTGGCATTGGCTGCTGCTCACAGGAGTGGGGAAACCAGTGCATGAGGAACATTTCCTACTTCCTACTTATAATGCGGAGCTGCCATCTTTGATAGTAGCAGCCATGCAACCCTTGAACTGTCTATGGCTGAATCTGGACTTGACTGCTCCCTCTTCCCCTGCCCATCAGATTCCTCAAAGCCCCTCATTACCTTCAAGTGTTTCTGGACCCGCTCGTTCTTCTCTGCCTCTGTGGTACGCTGTTCTTCACTGCGGTCTTTGGTGGAGGCGTGTGCCCTCAGCTCAGCACTGGCCTCTGCAGCATTCTCATCCTGCTCATCGTCATGTTCGTTCTCAGACTGCATGGGCTCAGGGACGTGTGGAGTGCTTGTGGCTGACTTCAGTTCCTCTTTAGTCTTTTCTAGGTCTTCTTGAACCATTTGGGCCTGGAGGAGAAATTGTCCCACTGGCAGGTTAGTGAGGAAGGAAGAACCCACCAAAAAAGCCAGCTTGCCAAATTCATCAGCCTAAAGTTTGATCATGCAGAACACACTTTTTCACACACATACACACAAAATGAGGCTCCAAAACTCCTCTACATGGTTTCTTACCAAAATCCAGGCTTCTAAATACCTAAGGGGCTACTTCCTTGCAGCAACTAAGAATTGCCCACAGGTAACGATGCAAGGAAACTTCCAAATAGGATGGAAGTTAGTTCTGGTTTTGTTGTTGTTGTTGTTGTTGTTGTTATTATTATTTACATCTATATCACATCTTTTTTCCTCCAAGAAACCCAAGGTGGCATACATAATCCTCCATGTTATCCTCACAACAACAACCCTGTGAGGTAGGTTGGGCTGAGAGTCTGTGACTGGCCCAAAGTCACCCAGTGGGTTTCCATGGCCAAGTGGGGACTAGAACCCAGATCTCCCGATTCCCAGTCCAACACCTTAGTCACTACACCACACTGGCTTTAGGTTGTAGATTCTGCTTCCTGACTCCAAGCAGAGCAGAAGCAGAGAAGAGCAGCCGGCCCAGCTGAACTAGAAGCTACAAAAGGAAGCCAGCTCCCAGAGAGTGAGAGAACTGGGGGAGCAAACAGGAGTTTGACAGGGGGGGGGGGGTAGGGGAAGAGGAGACCAAGGCAAGGGGGAGAGAGGCCTCAAGTTAATCCAGGAGGCTGCCAATTCAAAGAGACCGTGTGCTTGCCATGTGCTCCTGAGTGCTGAGACAAGGGGTGTGTGGTGAGAGTTGCTGCAGGGCCTGAAGGGCTGTGGCCTGATTGCTGATTGTTGTCAGCCGCCCAGTGAGCTCATTCTGCTTCCTGACTCCAAGCAGAGCAGAACCAGAGAAGAGCAGCTGGCCCAGCTGAACTAGAAGCTACAAAAGGAAGCCAGCTCCCAGAGAGAGAGCGAACAGGGGGAAAAAACAGGAGTTTGACAGGGGAGGTCTGAAGCATTAAAAAAAATATATATTTTTCTTCCTGTAAGACATACTCATATAGTTGTGCACCTTCAGAGATGACAGGACAAAGCACAGGCAATTTCAATATAATCAGAAAGGAAAAAACAAAACAGAAATAGACAATATGGACGGAAAGGAGTCTCTAGAGGTGGTGACCTGCAAAGTGTGTTTAATGTTCGTGTTCCTGCCTGAGATCGACCTGATGTACACCTGGAACAAGTGAAAGCTGGTGGCACTATTGGAGAGGACTTGAGCAGCGAGTGTCCACCCTCCAAGAAATAAGAGAAAGTGAGGAGTTCTTAGACAGAACAGTGGAACTGCAACAGCAGCAAGAAGGAAGGAAACTGAAGAATTTTGGGGGCCAGGTAGTCTTCTCTTCCATCCTCCCAGTTTTTGGAAGAAGATTAGAAAGGGAAAGAAAAATACTCCGGGTGAACGACTGGCTATGAAGGTGGTGCAGACGTGAGAGTTTTGGATCCTGGGACCATGGGCTATGCTACTTGCAAGATGGACTGCTGGCAAGGGATGGGTTGCACCTCACAAGGGCTGGAAAGAATGTGTTTGGCCACAGCATGAAGAACTTGATTAAGAGGGCTTTAAACTGAATCTTACAGAGGCGGGAGATGTAAACTTCAAGGCAACAATGGATGAAGGCCCATGCACCACAGTACAGAGAACAGCTCCAAGAGTGCCCCAAAATAGTGTCCACAACAATGTAGGGACAAAGCCAGACTATAAAACACATGGTCTTCGATGACTATATACTAATGCCCAAGGTATGGGAAACAAACAGAACGAACTTGAACTCTTATTACATGAAGGCAAATACAACTTGGTGGGATGACTCCCATGACTGAAATATAGCAATTGAAGGATATAACTTGTTCAAAAAGAACAGAAGAAATAGAAAGGGAGGCGGACTTCCACTATATGTTAAAAATACCTATCCCTGCACAGAAATACAGGCGGATCAGACTGGGAGCCCCGTTGAGAGCATCTGGATTAAAATAAATGGGGCAAGGAATAAAAAGAACATGATAATTGGAGTCTACTACCGACCACCCAATCAAGAAGACGAGGACGAAACTTTTGAGAAACAAATTGCCAGTGTTTCAAGGAAGTGTGATGTAGTAGTGATGGGGGACTTCAATTACCCTGATATCTATTGGGAGACCAATACTGCCAAAAGCGGCCCTTCCAAGAAATTCCTGACATGTGTTAATTCCTACTTTGCCTCAGTCTTCTCCCAAAAGTGGGTCCATGATCCCCCCACCGAAAGAGTGAAACAGAAGTTGAGGAGGCAGGATTGCAGTTTGAGATTGATAAACAAATGGTCAAAGAACACCTAATTTCCTTGAATGAGTTCAAATCTCCAGGGCCCGATGAACTGCATCCTACAGTAATGAAGGAGCTAGCGGAAGAACTCTCAGAACCTTTGTCTATTATCTTTGCAAAATCATGGAAGATGGGTGAGGTGCCGGATGACTGGAGGAGGGCTAACGTTGTCCTATCTTCAAAAAGGGCAAAAAGGGTTATCTGAAGCAATATACCACTGAAGAGCAGTCCGTGCCTGCATGATGGAGAAGACCACAGAAAATGCACATGCAACAGAGTTAAAAGCCAGCACTTGTGCAAATGGGCTGAACACCATTTGTACGCAGACCACGGCTACCCAATTCTCTGTTACTAAAGGATGTGTTCATTTTTATTTTAATGTAATACCACCATTTCACAGCTTTGGGCATTTCCAAGTGTGCCCCCGCCCCCTCCCCCAAGACGACCAGACATTTGGGCAACGTGTGCACCACAGAACAGAGCAAAGATCTGTTTCAGATCAGAACAAGGCACTCCACTCACTTTGTGCTGCCACTGCATGGCCTCACTCTCCTTCTTCTGCCGAGCCATTTCCAGCTGCGAGATCCTGGTCGTGAGTTCCATCATTTCGGCAGCCTGCACGAGTTGACAGAGCATGGTCAGCGCAGAAAGGACAAGCTTGAAATGTTAGATCACTTGCAATTTTAACCAGTTTGGATTTTGTTCAAACTGTTTGCATTCCTGTTGTAATCTTAGAGTACAGATACACTAGGATTTATTCTAAGCATTTTTTCAATTGCACAAGAACCCAATGCAGCCTCTATCTGCAAAGTGTGAGCACCTCCCCCAAATTTCCTAATTGGGAAAAAGAAAAAATCAAAACATGAAAGAGAGAAGAGTAAGTGAAGTTGATTAGTGAAATCAAGAGAGACAGGAAATATGGCAAAATTAAGTAGTCTTCTTCTTTGCCTTTGTACTGCTATGTGCATACCACACACACACACACACGCACACAAATTAATAAATGCTTTTAACTAGTCAGGCAGCTGGTCCCAATAATATATGATTACTATAAGGCTATGCAGATTGAAAGGAAATAGTGATCATCTTAATGTTCTTTATCTCATTTTTATATATATTTCTTTTAAGAAACAACCTTGTTCCTTATTAAAATCCATATCTCCAACCTACAGCCTATGCGGTTTGTAATAGTTTAATCATCATGGCTTGGCCCAAATTGGGAATTTTATCAGTGAGGGGCCTGCAAGAGGCCTCTAGCACTGACACCCCTTAAAAGACCCACAAGATTCCACAGAAAGCAAGAATCAGTATTAAAGAAGTGAATGACTGTATTGCAACAGTGGGGAAGGTGTGGTTGGACTATAACTCCCATCAGCCCTAGCCAGCATGGCCAATGGTTATTTATTTATTTATTTATTTATTACATTTTTATACTGCCCAATAGCCGAAGCTCTCTGGTTAGGCATGATGGGAGTACAACAACATCTGGAAAGCCATCCAACATCTGGAAAGTCATCCTGCTGAAGGGACTTGCAGAGTTTGAAGACTCACAAATGCCGGGGTTTGAGGTCTGCACTGCAGGATAACAGAGACAACACATTTACCAGACAATCCTTTGATGGTGTACAGCAGCCATTCCCAAGGGCAGAACCAAGTGGAGAGATCTGCTCCCATACAGGCATTTTGACACCTACTAGCAATGCCCGTATTCAATGGACACATCGATAACGTAACATGACAGTGTAGAGACGCATTCGTTCACTTACAGTTCTTACTCAATACCCAAACCATGGAGAGACTTTGTGTGCGATTCATTGTAATCCAAAAAGCAAAGCAAAGCCTCCACAACTTGCCAAGGGCCTTGACATAGACTACCTCGATATAGACTACCTCAATTTCTTATAAGAAGTCAGCTCAATGGGTGCATATCTCCACATTCGCGTCATGTCACGTGAGGAAGCCTGCGCCATAGATAAAGGCGGCGCCCAGGCTCAGTGATGGAGCACACACCTTGCTTCTGTTTAATCCGCAGTTCATCAACAGCTCAAGTGGGGGCGGGCAACATGTGCCCCCCCACCACCACCACCGCAAACCCTGCCACCCCACAAAAAAAATTAAAACAATTTTGTTTTTTTGAAAAAAATGTGTCTACAGTGATGATGAAGCACCCAAAGGGTCAAATTTAGCTTGTTTGTCAGCTCGGTTTAGCCCTTTTGGTGGCCCATAACACCTCTAGAGTGCTAAAAGAGTTAAAACGATCATGGAAGTAAGTTGCTTTTAAGCTGTGTGGCGGTTTTCTCTCTTTTTATTTATTTGATTGCACCCTGCCTTTCTACCAAAAAGAGCACTAAAGGTGGCTAAAAGGTGTGTACTGGGGGGGGGGGAGGGGGCACTTGGCAGGTTGCAGCCCCCCATGGAGGTGCGGGGGGGGGGGGTAATCCAGAGGCAAAGATGCCCCCCCCAGACCTCCCACACTTTAAGGTTCTCAAGCAGCAGGGCTGAGGAAGACCCCTTCTTGCAAGGATGGAGAGTCAGAGGCTTGGCCTTTCTCAGCTTGGCCACTCCCAGGTGGTCTAGACTTCAGCTCCCACCAGCCACATACAGAAGAGTTAATGGTGAGGAATGCAAAATGTAGGGCACCAGGTTGGGGAAGGCTAGTCTAGCTCAAAATAGAAAGGCAGCTGCCTATCATTTGGTAGTGGGGTCCGCCTTCCCATTTGAGCTTATACATGTACTACATGAGCCCATCTTCCCCATTCCTGAAGCCTTTGGCTTAGGCCCGAAGTCCTCACTGCCAAACGAAGGGTACCGAAGAAAGGCCTTTAGAGACCTCCCTCCCTGTGACGCAGGATCTCCCCATTTCCCTCCTCTCCCCCTCCACCAACCTTTAGATGGTTAGGCTCCTTGGGGCAGAGTCCTGCACCTTGCTTCTCTGACTCTAGAGTGTGACCCGATATGCTGCTGATGCTGCAAAAACAGCTGCCAAAAGATACAGGTTAACGAGGCAGAGCTCTGACTCACCAGTTGTTCCTGGGTCTTCTTCTGATCGTGTGATGCCTTCAGCAAGGCCTCTTTGGCCTCCTCTGCTTCCTGCCGCTCCTTCGCCAGCTTCTCCGCTTCTTCCTGAGATCGTTTCCTTTCCTGCTCCAACTCGAGCGCCCTGCGGGTCTGCTCTTCCAGTTCTAAAGCGAGAAGATTAACAGAGCAGGGGTAATAGCTTTCCTGACACTCCAAATCAGCAACCAGTACAAACCTCCCCACCCCCTCTAACACCAGTCTTGGGGTGTTTACATTCCACAAGGTCTCTGGAAGGTGCTCCAGCCAGAGTCACATGAATGATGCTTCGCCCACCTAGCTGAGCTTTCTTGGTTTGTTCTTCAATTTGCCTGAGCCGTTCCATGAGTTCCTCTTTCTCACGCTCAATCTTTTCTTTCTCCTTCTCTGCCAGCTCCCTCTTTTTCTTCTCATTCTCCAACAAAGCTCTGAAAGAGGAGGAAACAGGAAGGATAATATAAAGTTAAACCCAGGGCCGGTGCTACCACAGAGGCCACTCAGGCAGCCGCCTAGAGCGCCAAGCTAAGAGGGGCAACGGGCACAGCGCAACACTCACGCGCGTTGGCGCCAGCCCGGCCTGAGGATTCAGCTGGGCCTGGGCGGGCGAGATGGCGCCCCACGCCTGCCCAGCCAAAGCGAAGCCAGGGACGCTGGCGTGGGGGTGGGGCGGCTCCACTTTCGGACTTCCGGAACACACCCGGAAGAGAGAGGGAGAATGTATGGGTGCATGGGGTCTTTGAGTGAATGCATGTGTTCATGCGTGTGTTTGTTTGGAGTGACTGATGCTGAGTGTGTGTGTCCGCGCGTGTGTGAGTTGGGGGGGATGATTTGGAGGTGATATTCCTATTAAATAATGCATTTTAGACCCATAGACGTTCCTTTCCAATTTGTTTGCTATAATTGGCATGACATATTTCTTGCACTTTAAAATAAATTTAGCAGTTTCAAGTTTTGTGCTTCTTATTTTTTCCAGGAAACATATGTTCTTAAAAATCAAAGCTGGCATTTTTGGGGGTGGGTGGGGGTGAAAGTAGCTCACCTTGCCTAGGGTGCAAAATAGTCTGGCCCTGGCCCTGATTAAACCAGCTGGTTGACCAATTTCAGCGTCTCCTTTAAAACGAACCTTGGGTTGGGGTGGCGTTAGTAATTAGTAACTGTACTTTCCTTTTACACATTTTACACTTTCCTTTTACACATTGAATGTGCTGGAAGTAGAGATGGCAGAGAATTTCACTGGATCTACATTTTAAGTGATCAACCCAATGCATTTATTTATCTGAAACATTTATAGACCGTGCCTTTATGCAAAAAAGAATTTCAGGGTGGTGAACATAAAATGACCCCAAAGCAACACATTACAATTTGAAATCTAAAGATCAAAAACCTGAACGGCATAAAACTATTTCAACCAACTAGAAAGATAGAAACTTAAATCTAACGATATAACAAACCGAAAGATTGGTTTAAAATGCCACGGCAAACAAAAAGGGTTTCACCCAGTGCCAAAGAACATAGCGTTGAGGCAAATTTCCCATGGCAGAGAGCCTTCCAAAGCCAGAATGTCCCCACCGAAGAAGCCCTCTCTTTTGTGGACGTTAAATGTACTTCTCTTATAAAAGGACTCCTGCCTGGGGATCGGAATGCACAGGCAGGTTAATATGGGACAATCTGCACTTCCCACACAAATATGTGGATCATTGTTAGAATAGTGCACTTTCCCGAATTCTCTGGTGCAATTCTTGCCTCAAAAAGTGTGTATATTAGGGGAAATTGTATATGAAAATAAATGTGTGTTTTCATGATTGTTTTTTTTTAATGTGCAGGCTGACGTGGAAATTGGATAGAATGGACTTGGGACTGGATATATACAAAATTGATTGACTGGTAAAAGATTTATTCCACCATTCCTAATTGTAAAAGAAGGTGTTTCCCAAACTTTTAAGTAGTTATCTCTCTCTCCCAAATTTAGCTCTTCCTGCCAGTGATTAACCCTTAGGAGAGGCATTTCAACGTTTAAAATGAAGGAAAGACTGTGCAAAAGCAAGTTGGTAGAAAGGGTGAGTAGAACAGGGGCATGGCTGGGGGGCTGGATCGGGACTCCGGGCAGACCACATTTGGGCCATCATGAAAAAGCTGGTGTCACCTACAAATCCCTTCCTATACTCCATCCCAAACTTGACTTCATTGCCACAAGCTCCCACCCCAGGATGTATTCTAACAGTTAGTAACTAGATTCCTTGCAGGGACACTTTGAGAAGGAAGTGAGGGGTGGTGGGCCAATATCTCATTCCCCAGCTCTGAAAGCAAGTTTGCCAGCAAGGGACACCACTACTTTTCATGTTCATCCAGGCTGGCCACAGAGAGGCCAGATAAAGGCTCTAATTGCTAACCTCCGAATGCATCCCAGTAGCAGACTCTGCAGGGGGAAATAACACAATGCCCCAACCCATACACTGAATGGCAACCACGCCAGGAGATTTTCTAGAGCAGATGACTGTGGTTAAGCCAGTAGAAGCTACCAGCATTTGGCAACACTTCACCGCATTCTGCAGTCTGCTCCCTTTGAGGAAAGTTCACCTTCAGCAGTACACACCTCTCCATCTGTTTCTGATGTTTCTCCTCCCGAGCTTGGGCCTTCATCTGCTGCACCTCAATCGTGTCTGGCTTACGCCGACGCATGTAGAGCTCATGGTTCCCCATGCAGAGAGCTAGGATACGCTTGTTAATCCTTAGCCGAGGGGCATAGAATACAAAATCCTTTGCAAAAAAGGAAGGGACAGTACAGGATCAACCAAGAATGCAGGCACACCACGTCCCCTTCTTCTCCAGGTGTAGCCCCTGGCCTACAAAACCCCCTATTTCAGTAATCATGTTCCCCTGCTAAGTGTCCCTCTTGGAAATAGGAACCTAAAAAGGCTCTCCAACAATCCTTAGCTTAGATGAGCCAGGAAGACTGGAAAAATTGCAAGTTTGCCAGAAATTAAGCTCTCCCAAAAAACCTTCTCAGGTATTATTTAAGCATGTCTGAAAGACGGCATAGAAATATTAACACACATGATGATGATGATGATGATGATGATGATAATTTATTGCATTTACATCCCGCCTTTTTCCTCCAAGGAACCCAAGGCGTCGTACATAATCCTCCTCCTCTCCATTTTATCCTCACAACAACAAACCTGTGAGGTAGGTTGGGCTGAGAATCTGTGACTGGCCCAAAGTCACCCAGTGGGTTTCCATGGCCGAGTGGATCTCCTGACTCGCAATCCAACACTTTAGCCACTACACCACACTGGCTCACACATTATGAAAGTCCCTCACACATTAAAAAAGAAAAGATAGAGCAGCCAGATGAAATACCCAGGTCTAAAGAGCCGCCGCCAAGCATCTAATTAACCAGCAAGAACAGCTCTTAGAAGGCCAGGTTTTCACACCATCCCCCAAACCTACAATATAGGGACCAGTCAAGATTCCCTAGGCATGCCGTTCTGTAGTTTTGGTGCCACTATGGAGAAAGCCTAGCTCAGGACCTCACAGTCCTTCCCCATGAAAAAGAGGGGAACAGAGCGGGGCTTCCCCCACAGGAAGAAGCCATTGGGAATGTACCAGGAAGAATTGTTGAAGGACATCACCAGCAACTTAAAGCTGGGCTTGGAAGCAATCATCCACGGCGGCAGAGGTAGAACGGCTATGCGCTATGCTCCCAGGGACTTGCTTTGTCAGTAGGTGGGCTGTAACTTTCTCGAGCTCCAGAGCTACCTTCAAAATGTGGCCCCAAAGACTGTGTATTGCAGCAGCCCAAGATGAAGGTTTACGAACGCCTAGGGGATGGTGCCAAAAGCCTGGGGAAAGTGGTACAGCAAGCACAGACAGCCCCGCTATGGGACAGGGAGAGCCAAGACTCCCATCACAGGCTTCAGTCCCAAGGCCTTAACTGTCTGGACTCACAAGAGTTTCCAAAAACCTGACACCATACACCCATGTCGCTACTGACACATAGAGGCAGGGAAACTGTTTTGCAAGGGAGAGGACTTCCATTTTGCAGAACAACAAAGCAAATGCCTCGAAGCCAAGAGGGTGGCGCTCCTAGAAGCCATGTAAGCCCTGAAGCATTTCTGGTACCGACCAGAGCAGTCAGACGTGTGCTCTGCAAGTGAGGCAGGGCGGAACAGCACTGAAGTGGCAAGGTTCAGCTGTTCACTCACCCCCACAGTAATTTCTGGTTCACATCCGGAGTCTTTAACTTATCTTAGGGGGAGAAAACTCCACTTTACTACCACAATGGCCTTGTGTGGAAGCATCTAACAGATCCCAGTTGGGGACCCCGACACATGGCTGACTCTTTAAAATGCTCTTCAGATATTGGTCTCATCATCAACAAAATAAGTCTACACTTAATATGTAATGTTCTAATGTTTGGTTTCATTTGAGATCAACCAATCCCATTAAGGCTTCTTGAACTACTCTGAATTGCTGCTTTTCGATCACATATTTGGATCAATTAATATAATAAAGTATTTAATGCCATAAAAGGTGTCTTACTGGTGCTTTCTTGTCAATTGGCTTGATAACAAACTTCTTATCATTGAATGAAATATTTCTGATCTCACTCCACGGAAATCCAATTTTTGGTGTTAACCTGCAAAAAGTGAACAAGAAAGGGATTTACCATTTCAAAAGGTGAGCCAAAAGGTGCAGTCCAACATGTCTACATTTACAGGGTATTAGTTTCCAATTGATCATAGAATCATAGAATAGCAGAGTTGGAAGGGGCCTATAAGGCCATCGAGTCCAACCCCCTGCTCAATGCAGGAATCTACCCTAAAGCATCTTTGACAGATGGTTGTCCAGCTGCCTCTTGAAGGCCTCTAGTGTGGGAGAGGCCACAACCTCACCAGGCAACTGATTCCATTGTCGTGCTGCTCTAATTTGGTGTCATCTGCAAATTTGATAAGCGTTCCCTGCACCTCCTCGTCCAAATCATTAATAAAAATGTTGAAGAGCACTGGGCCCAGGACTGAGCCCTGCGGTACCCCACTCGTTGCCTCTCCCCAGTTTGAAAAGTTTCCATTGATAAGTACTCTTTGAGTCCGATTCTGTAGCCAACTGTGAATCCACCTAATAGTTGTTCCATCTAGCCCACTTTTAGCTAGTTTGTTAATCAGAATATCATGGGGCACTTTGTCAAAAGCTTTGCTGAAGTCAAGATATTTGACATCCACAGCATTCCCACAGTCCACAAGGGAGGTTACCCGATCAAAAAATGAGATCAAATTAGTCTGACAGGACTTGTTCCTGACAAATCCATGTTAGCTTCTAATCTCCAATGTGAATCTAAAAGGGGGGGAAATACTGCTGCTCAGAATTTACAAAAATCAGATAGACTGATAAATTTGCACTGAATTTAATACATGCAAAGTGGGTGTCTATGTTGAGAGAGGCAACCCATTCAAACTCTAGTCGCAGCCAGGCATAGATCTTGACTCAGGAGCAAAATGTCCCACTTGAAATGCAACACATGCCATGCAACACAGCACTAGTCAACATGACACCCATTTTGTTACCCTGGGATAGCCATTAGCCATGATAGCTAAATAGAACCTCCATGATCTTCTGAGGAAGAATATATATGAATGATGGAGGCTGGGGAGAAAAGTGAGAAAGCTGCCACTATTGTGCTCCACTGGAGCTTGCTACCTCTTCTCAGGCTCCTCTGATGCTGCAAGTGGCCCAGTTGCAGTGGGCACAGATGGTGATGGCTTAATTGGATAAATTGGAGGACCACCGCTCTTCTGTGGTCCATTCTGACATCTGTGTATAAGGTTCCTGGAATCATCTAGCTGGCCAGAATTGATAGACGGTCCCACAGACCTCCTATTTCTCTCCTGCCCTCCTTCTCCCTCCCACAACTCCACAGGAAGATCAGGGATAGTCTTGTTACCGGTCATTCTGCTCATAAATGTTGAGTCCAAGGGCATCCACTCCCAACCAGAGTTCTGAACCCTTCTTATTCTTAATACTGAAGTAGTTCACACCGTACATCTCCAGATCTTGTGCAATTTTCAAATATTCCAAGACAGCATCTTCTCTAAAAGTACATAAAAGAACAGAACAGACATTAAATTTCATACCTGAAATGAGCACTGGACAGAACTTAACCAGTGTGGCAAGGATATACAATTCTGATGTTCTCCACATCTAACTTGCAGGAGCAGGAGAACATTTAGTTGGTTCTCTCTGAGCCAACCTACTAGGAATACCATCTTCAGAAAACTTAGTTTGAACCACTTTGAACCATTATATTTTGACACACTTCACAAATAAAACAATGGGCTTATCCAACCAAGATTCCAAGCACATTTTTAACCACAATAAATTAAGAGTTCATCTGCATTTACCATATTGTGGGATTGAGGAAGGCAGATACACACAATTTGACTGCTGGAAAGACTTTGTAACACGTCTTTCCACTAAGGTATTTCAGATGATGTGTATGGGATTATCTCCTTTTGTTTTCACAGCCACTTTGAAAATGAGATCAATGAAACAAATAGGGATGTGCTCCGCTTCTCCTCGGAAGTGGATCGGGGGAGTGGATCGGGGGGAGTGGATCGGGGGGCTTCGCCTCCCCTTAAGGTGGAGGCGAAGAGGATTGGGGGAGCCGCGGAGCGTTGCGGAGCGGATTGAGGTGAAGGCGGATCCTTCGCCTCGATCCGGAGCTCCGCAAAAAAGGTAAGTGAAAATTGTTGGAGAGGTTGTGGGGTTAAAGGAACATATTTGCATATGTGGTGGGAATGTAACTATGTTCAGAAATTGTGGAAGATGGTGTTTTTGGAGATTGAAGAAATTGTGGAAATGAAGACAGAACGAACACCAAAAGTTGCATTGCTGTCACTATTTGAAGAAGATTTTAAATGTAAAAAGGAAATTAAGGAACTGATAACGAATTTGTTGACTGCAGCAAGATTGATTGTAGCTAGGAACTGGAAGATTCAAGGGGAATATTCTATTGAAGAATGGTATAAAGAAGTATGGGATATAGCTATTAATGATAAATTGACAAGTAATATTAAATGGAGAAGAGGTATAGCTAAATCAAATGATTTTGAAGGAATTTGGAAACAGTTCCTAATATTTGTGTTTTCTAAAGGAAGTGGGAAACCACCAGCAGAAGGAAGTATGAGATTCTGGAATCAGGAATGAGATCCCGAGGTGGGGGGTGCACTTGTATGTTAATCTTGATTATGTTATTAAGATATGTATTCAACATTTCAACATTATGTAGTATGTTGTTGTTGTTGTTTTTATGTGAAAATGTAAATGTGTATGTTTAAGTATTGTAGAAAAATAAAATATTTTTTTTTTAAAAAAAAAGGTAAGTGAGGTTTACTTGGCCCTGCCGCTGCCGCTGCCGACCATGCGGCGACGGCGGTAGGGCCAGGTAACCCTTGCCTGCGTCCGTCCGCGGTCCCACGGCTGCTTCAATTTGGGCACTATGTCCGCCATTGTTGCCATCAACTTTTGAGTGTCGAGCACTTGAAGAGCCTTTTGCCAGAGAATGGATTTTAGTCTATCGGTGCTATTCTTTCTTGCCTGTTTGGAGAAGGACATGCAGTGTTTGCAGGTCTCAACGATGTGCGACACCTCCAGGCACAGCAAGCATAAGGTGTGGCCGTCCGAAGGCGACAACTTACTGCCACATTGAATGTACTTGGTGAAAGGGGTCTTAAGGGCCATGCGCTCAAAGAGCGAAATAAAAGTTAAACTGGAGAAGAAATGAAGATTTTTATTTTTTTTTGAAAGAGAGGAAGAAAGGATATAATGAACAAACTTTGTCTCTATCTCAGCGGGCCTAACTGTAGACCGAGGAAGTCCCTGACAAAGCAACCTAGATGGCGGTTGAAGAGGAACTAAGGGATTAGGCAGGAACACGGTACATATATGTAAGATGGTGGGGGAGGAATTCCTGCCTAAAACGCTTCTCAGCTATTGGAAGTCCCGATCAAGACTCCACGCAGGCGCAAAGCCCCATTAAATGTGATGCACAGAGACCATGAAGAAGTACTAGAGGTTACCAGGAGGAGAAAGAAACTGGCAGTTATGTGGTGCTCAGATGATGCACTTCCATTGAATAGTGGAACTTTCCCTTTCCCATTCCACCCTGGGCTCTGCAAATAAACGGGACAACTTCTACAAACATGAATGCAAGCGGCAAAGAGTCTAACCCAACATACTATTTGAAAGCCACTAAGTTCCACATAGGAACATAGGAACCTGCCTTTTACCGAGTCAGACCCTGTGTCCATCTAGCCCAGTATTGTCAACATTGACCAGTAGCAGCAGTTCTCCAAGGTTTCAGGCAGAGTTTTTTTCAGCCCTACCTGGAGATGCTGCCAGGGGTGGAATCTGGGCCTTTCTGCATTGCAAAGCAGCTGCTCTACCACTGAGCTACGAACTTTCCCTGAGAACTGGGGCGCTACAGCGATTACAAATGTGGTAACCAGGAATACCTGGGTTTTCATAGAATCATAGAATAGTAGAGTTGGAAGGGGCCTATAAGGCCATATAGTCCAACCCCCTGCTCAATGCAGGAATCCACCCTAAAGCATCCCTGACAGATGCTTGTCCAGCTGCCTCTTGAAGGCCTCTAGTGTGGGAGAGCCCACAACCTCCCTAGGTAACTGATTCCATTGTCATACTGCTCTGTCAGGAAGTTTTTCCTGATGTCCAGCCAGAATCTGGCTTCCTGTGACTTGAGCCCGTTATTCCGTGTCCTGTACTCTGGGAGGATCGAGAAGAGATCCTGGCCCTCCTTTTCATGACTACCTTTTAGGTATTTGAAGAGTGTTATCATGTCTCCCCTCAATCTTCTCTTCTCCAGGACAAATATACCCAGTTCTTTCATTCTCTCCCCATAGGGCTTTGTTTCCAGACCCCTGATCATCCTTGTTGCTCTCTTCTGAAACCCCTCCAGCTTGTCTGCATCCTTCTTGAAGTGTGGTGCCCAGAACTGAACAAAATACTCTAAATGAGGCCTAACCAGGGCCGAATAGAGAGGAACCAGTAATGGAAGCTTTACTTCTATTAATGCAGCCCAAAATAGCATTTGCTTTTCTTGTGGCCATGTCACACTGTTGGCTCGTATTCAGCTTGTGATCTACAACAGTTCTGTGATCCTTCTCATTTGTAGTATTGCTGAGCCAAGTATCCCCATCTTGTAACTGTGCATTTTATTCTTGTCTCAGTCCAGGAGACTCATTAGGGGGCTTTAAATGAGCCACTGCCCATTTCTTCAGCCATAACCCTTCCTATCTGTAGTGTGGGAAGAATGCCAGGATGTTGGAATTGCTGAGGGGACTTACAGTATGTGAAGTTCTTGAAATATTTAAAAGACAGCTACATTGTTATAAACTTTAATTTCACCAACACAGAGCCACAGAAGACACTCTACACAACACAGGGCAAGTACTACCCCAGTAACAACTTTACCTGAGCATTCCCCGATGTTCTTCATGCCACACCTGGATCCTTTCTTCCCACTGATCCTTATTGAGTTTGTGTTGTTCCAAAACTCTAAGAAGCAAAGAGCAGCAGAATAAATCAGGAGACAAGCGGCATCTATACTAGCTGTAGCAAAATAAGTACTTGAGCCATCTTTTGTTCCAACATGGACACTTTTTTAACATCCCAACAGAGGATGTCTCCATGTGGCAAGAGTGTCATGCACAAGTGACCCTAAATTATGCTGCAATTGCTTCTAGTGCCCCAGGTTGTTGTAAGTGCTGCACAGTTTAAGATCTCAGCCCAACCTGGTAAAAAAGATTGCTGCATGATTGTGTAATGCCATGACACAACAGGCATCCTTAAGAAAAAGAATGCTTCCCCTTCATACATTTACACTTCATTACTTTTCCAATCACTTGTAGTTTTTACCTTCCATCTCTTAAGGCTATACCTTAAAGATGACTGCAGATTCTCGTGTAACACCTTATACTGAAGGAGTTTACCTTGAGTGTCAATTTTTGGTAGAAAGGTGGGATACAAATCAAGAAAGGAAGAAAAGAAGCACAAACTTAGTTGGCAACCTTTATTAGCACTGCTACTACACTGCTGCTACGTAGCAGGGGCTGTATTATGAACTGAGCAAGGAGCAAGAATATAAAAAGCAGCCCTGCATGGAACTCTCACAGCTAATAAACCTGTTGATAGACCAATACATTCCACATGGTGTGTCTAATCTCATGGCCACCACATCATATGGTGGTGAATTCCATAGAACAGCTATGCACTGTATAATGTTCTTCCTTCTGTTTGTCCTAAAACCATGCTGCCAACCAATTTCAGTGTGTGTGTGTGTGTGTGTGTGTGTGTGTGTGTGTGTGTGATAAGTTCAGCTGCTTTTTTAAAAAATATATTTTCCAGCTCTATGATACCTTTTTTGAGATGGACCAATCACAAGTGTATGCAGTATTCCAAAAAGAGCTGCCGCATAGATTTGTTCATAGGAGGGGGAGGGAAAGATGAATGGCAAGCAAAGCACATTCAAGCCGAGGGAGTCTTTAACTTCCTCTGCTCCGGCATGAACAACAACAGAGGCTTTGGGGGAACACTGCTCTACCATCCACCTCAGAAGTTCTGGACTGGACTGGATGCCTATCCCTGGATCCATCATAAACACACACCTGTAGTGGTGAAGGACATGTTAGCGCCCCCCAACTCCCTGAAGCACCTGGCCTGCCTCCAACAGCCCCACATGGAGCATACCTTTCAAATAGGTTCTGCACCAGTAGGCCCAGATCACGCTTGTCCCCAATTCTACCCATTACATGTGCCAATGTGTGCTGGACCTATTATTATTTCTGCCAAGGCACATTGGGCTTATTTGAATGTTATGCCCCACATGGGGGCACTGGAGGCAGGATAGGCACCCCGGTTGGTTAGGAGGAAAGGTGTGTTCCTCACCACACATATGGAACAGATCTGGAAGAGCTATCATCTGGTGCGGTCAACTTACAGAGCCTCACTTGCTTATCCCAGTGTAGGCTTAAAGAGCTGCCTGCCCATTTCTCAGCTTGCAGAAGAGAGGGCATTTGAGGTACATCACAAGTGTGGGGGGGGAGGGGGGAGACATTCTGAAAGTAGGAAGGCGTGAAGAATTCAGGCTTGATGAATTCCTATACAAAATGCCCTGATTTGCTCTGCTCAGACTAACATCCACAGCAGACTTTGTACTTCTCCAACTTTTTTAGTAGTTCTTGGCACTTAACATGTAGTCAAATCATAATTCTATTTTGAGAGGATTTTTTTTTTTAAAAAAAATCAGATTGAGGAAATTAAACACAATGGAACTATGAGTGAACAACTGTGAAACTGATACTGCCTGGAAACGGACAGATTGGCCTCCAGCTAAGGATGGCCCATGCAAGAAAACTCGGGGCGGGGGGCAGACTGGGCCAGCAGTGGCCTAGGCCAACGCGAAGATCAGTGGAAAGTCACTGATGCTCATCTAAACCTTTACCGATGCTTGGATTCCACAAAAGCATGAAGTGGCAAAAGACACAGTGAAGTAACACAGCGCAGGCACAGAACACTCTTTCAAAGCCAAGAGAGTTGTCGAGTTGGACATACCTTTGAGGAAGGAGTTTGTCACCAGCAAGGTAGCCCGGTTTATGCACCTCTTTATTGAAGTCGCCATATTTGGATTGGACAGCGTAAGAAGCCAGGAGGACGGCAGTCTCTGGGGGGCAGTAGATATCATCGTTCAAGATGCCCTCCTTCACTTGGAGGAAGAACAGGCGCTGCGTGATATCCTGAATCAGCTCCTCCGCCACATCCTCAGGGTAGAATTTGGCACGGAATTTGAAAAGCAGAGGGCTCTCCTTGCGCACATCCTGAGCTGTCACCTGCAGGGAATTGGCCGCAAGATCTAGCTCAGAGGGTTGCATCCACAGCCATTTGAAATTAGAACTTTTGTCACTTACTGGGAGAACAGAAATTGCAACTGGGCTGAATGACTGCACTATGGAGCACCTGAAATGAGAGGTTGGAGCAGGTGAAGGGCAGTGAGGAGGAAAGGGGGAGGGAAAGAACCCAGGGCATTTTTAAATGCAACTGGGGTTCAAAGGTATTTATCCTGAGACTGTAATCCCTATCAGTTTAAGACAGCATGGGGACAGGGAGCAGTTTCTCTAGGTGATACAAAAGGGTTTTCTCACAGGGGATCGCAGGGCGTTCAGAGAAATCCGAAGAGAAAACAAACACGCAGCATGTATTGCTCCGTCACTGCTTAAGAAAGAAAGGGACCATGTTTGGGGGGAAGGCAGCAGAGAACTCTCTCTCTCTCTCTCTCTCTCTCTCTCTCTCTCTCTCTCTCACACACACACACACACACACACACACACACACACTAATACCTTTTTGTTTAGTTTCAGCCATGTTGAGAAGCCCTTGGTATCCTGGTATTGAAGTCCAAAGAACCAAACTTCTCTCAGGCCTATTGTTTTTACAACCTATCCAGGAAAAACACAGAGAAAACAAGCTTGTTAGCAATAGTTCCAAGCGGCTGGTTACGGGCTCACAGTGACCTAGGAAGGGGGTTACCTCCCTTCAGGCATATCTGAAGACATAAAACAGGAATAGGCACGTTCAGCAGGACAGGAAGCAAAACAGTTTCCCAGCAAAACAATTCCTTGGATTGAGTAGGGAAGAGCTTACAAGCAACCCAAAATAGCAGCTTCAGGGGCATGATTTTCATCTGGAGCACCGTGCGGGAGGAAAGCGTTAACCCTCCCGCCCTGCATGCGATGGCCCCAATCCTGAAAGTGGCCTATAGCACTGATTTGTTTACAGATATGTGACGCCATCCCATGTAGTAGGACCCTTGGAACTAATTGTCAACTTCCCAAACAGCAGCTAAATTTATTATAGCTTGCAACTGGAAAAATCCCAAAGACTACACAATTTGATCTTTATTTTATTAAGCCACATTTCTAAGAGTACAGGAAGACTATTAGGAAACAAGCTGGTGAATCATATTAATTATTCTTTTCATTATTGTAAAGATCTATCTCAATCCTTATCTAAAACTTTTTTTTAAAAAAGACAAAACTTCTTCCTTCAGATGCTGGATGTCATTTTGGGTTTTGTTTTATATTCCTGACTGAAAGGTCAATTTGAAGAAAACATGGAAACAAAATGAACGCCTGTCATGACGTCAGCTTCTGGATGGGGCCATAAAGCCCGCAAGCAGCTCACCCTTCAAGTGCAATTATGTGGGGGGTGGCAAGAGGTTGGATCAAAGGGGCAAAACTGACACACTATTATTCTCAAGGCAGCATTACCATCTGAGGGGGAAGAGCCATGCCGCCAACCCTCCCAGCTGCTGGCTTCAGTTTCTTTTCCCAGTTTAAAGGCGAACGGCAGTTCAGGAAGGAGGCTGCTCTCTCCAGAACAAACCAGCCAGCAGCCCGGGAGGCTGCAGCACAAAAGGACTCTTATTCCACATGGCCAAGTCGGCACACTGAAGCTAGATACAGGCTTGCCTTGGAGGTAAGGTGAAGAGGAGGACAGATCTGCTGAGCCCTTAAGAGAAGCAAAGATAGTAGTCTGGACATAGTTATCCATGCTCTGGCAGCATCCAGGATTGACTATTCTAATGTATCGTATGTGGGCCTACCTTCAAAAATTGCAAGGAAATTTCAGTTTGTTGGCAATACAGCTTCCAGGTTACTAACTCAAACTGGGCATAGGGGTTAAGCCCTAGGCAGCATGGCCAATTACTGGGGATAATGGGAGTTGCAGTCCAAAACATGTGAAGGGCATCAGGTTTCCTATCCTAAGAACTACACTGGTTACAAATTCAAATTCTGTTTATTAAATTACAAGTGTGTGTTGTTGTTTGTGTGCATGCCCACACACGAGCACACAATCCCTAAATATAGCTGATCATAGAATCATAAAATAGTAGAGTTGGAAGGGGCTTCTAAGGCCATTGAGTCCAACCCCCTGCTCAGTGCAGGAATCCACCTTAAAGCATCTCTGAGAGATGGCTGTCCAGCTGCCTCTTGAAGGCCTCTAGTGTGGGAGAGCCCACAACCTCCCTAGGTCATTGGTTCCATTGTCATACTGCTCTAACAGTCAGGAAATTCTTCCAGATGTCCAGTCGGAATCTGGCTTCCTGTAACTTGTGGCTACTAGGAGGAGGGCTTTCTCCATTGTGGCAACACGGCTGTGGAATGAGTTTCTCAGAGAGATATGCCTGGGGCCTACACTGTACTCCTTTCGTCGCCAGCTGAAGACCTTTTTACTCTCTCAGTATTTTAACAACTAATTTTAACTTACACTTAAATACTGTTTTAATTCTGTATTTTAATTTTATATCAACTTCTGCTGTGTGGTTTTATCCTGGTTGAGCTTTTTATACTGTATTTTGTATTTGTGTTTTTAGTTTGTGGGTTGTTTTATTATGCTCTTCATGGTTTTAATTTTTGTGAACCGCCCAGAGAGCTTCGGCTATTGGGTGGTATAAAAATGTAATAAATAAATAAATAAAATAGTCCTTGTCCTGCACTCTGGGATTACCAAGAAGAGATCCTGTCCCTCCTGTGTGTGACAACCTTTCAAATATTTGAAGAGTGCTATCATTCCTCCCCTCAGCCTTCTCTTGGGGCAAGGAATAAAAAGAACATGATAATTGGAGTCTACTACCGACCACCCAATCAAGGAGAAGACGAGGACGAAACTTTTGAGAAACAAATTGCCAGTGTTTCAAGGAAGTGTGATGTAGTAGTGATGGGGGACTTCAATTACCCTGATATCTGTTGGGAGACCAATACTGCCAAAAGCATCCCTTCCAAGAAATTCCTGACATGTGTGGGTGATAACTTTCTCCTACAGAAAGTGGAGGAAGGAACTAGAGGATCGGCAATCCTTGACTTGATATTGACAAACAAGGATGACTTAGTTGATAAAGTGGCACTTACGGGAACTCTGGGGGAAAGTGACCACGTCATACTTGAATTCTTGATTATGAAGGAGACAAAAGTTGAGTGTAGCCATACACGTACTCTGGATTTTAATAAGTAAGGTCCCGTGGCAAGTAAGCCTAATGAGAAAAGGAGTGCAGGATGGGTGGGAGTATTTAAAAAAGGAAATTTGAAAGGCACAGTTACAAACAATTCCAACAAGGAGAAAAGATAGAAGACAACAGAGGAAACCAGTGTGGCTCCACAAAAAGCTTAGAGATGAACTGAAGACAAAAAAGGATACATATAGGAAGTGGAAGGAAGGCCAGGCTACAAAAGAAAAGAAAAGTACAGACAGGTGGCACGGAAGTGCCGAAATGGCGTCAGGAAGGCTAAAGCAGAGAATGAGCTGAGGTTAGCGAGGGATGCTAAAAGAAATAAAAAGGCTTTCTTCAGGTAGGTAGTAAATGACAGAGGAAAGAAATGGTGGTTCAACTGTTTAATGAGGATGGCAAATTGATAACAGATGACAAAGAAAAGGCTGAAGTGCTCAATTCCTACTTTGCCTCAGTCTTCTCCCAAAAGCGGGTCTATGACCCCCCTGGAGAAAGTGAAGCAGAAGTTGAGGGGGCAGGATTGCAATTTGAGATTGATAAACAAATGGTCAAAGAACACCTAATTTCCTTGAATGAGTTCAAATTATTATTATTTATTATTTATTATTATTATTTATTTATATAGCACCATCAATGAACTGCATCCTAGAGTAATGAAGGAGCTAGCGGAAGAACTCTCAGAACCTTTGTCTATTATCTTTGCAAAATCATGGAAGACGGGTGAGGTGCCGGACGACTGGAGGAGGGCTAACATTGTCCCTATCTTCAAAAAGGGTAAAAAGGAGGAACCTGGGAACTACAGACCAGTCAGTCTGACATCCATCCCTGGGAAAATTCTGGAGCAGATTATAAAGAAGTCAATCTGTAAAGACGTTGAAATTAATGCGGTGATCACTAGAAGCTAACATGGATTTGTCAGGAACAAGTCCTGTCAGACTAATTTGATCTCATTTTTTGGTAACCTCCCTTGTGGACTGTGGGAATGGTGTAGATGTTACATATCTTGACTTCAGCAAAGCTTTTGACAAAGTGCCCCATGATATTCTGATTAACAAACTAGCTAAAAGTGGGCTAGATGGAACAACTATTAGGTGGATTCACAGTTGGCTACAGAATCGGACTCAAAGAGTACTTATCAATGGAACCTTCTCAAACTGGAGAGAGGCAACGAGTGGGGTATCGCAGGGATCAGTCCTGGGCCCAGTGCTCTTCAACTTTTTTATTAATAATTTGGACGAGGAGGTGCAGGGAACACATCAAATTTGCAGATGACACCAAATTGGGTGGGATAACTAATACTCTGGAAAACAGAAACAAACTTCAAATTGATCTTGATAGGCTGGAGTGCTGGGCTGAAAACAACAGAATGAAATTTAATAGGGATAAATGCCAAGTTCTACATTTAGGAAATAAAAACAAAGGCACAGTTACAAGATGGGGGATACTTGGCTCAGCAATACTACAAACGAGAAGGATCTTGGAATTGTTGTAGATTGCAAGCTGAATATGAGCCAACAGTGCGATATGGCTGCAAGAAAGGCAAATGCTATTTTGGGCTGCATTAATAGAAGTATAGCTTCCAAATCACGTCAGGTACTGGTTCCTCTCTATTCGGCCCTGGTTAGGCCTCATCTAGAGTATTGCGTCCAGTTCTGGGCTCCACAGTTCAAAAAGGATGCAGACAAGCTGGAGCGTGTTCAGAGGAGGGCAACCAGGATGATCTGGGGTCTGGAAACAAAGCCCTATGAAGAGAGACTGAAACAACTGGGCATGTTTAGCCTGGAGAAGAGAAGATTGAGGGGAGACATGATAGCACTCTTCAAATACTTCAAAGGTTGTCCCACAGAGGAGGGCCAGGATCTCTTCTCGATCACCCCAGAGTGCAGGACACGGAATAACGGGCTCAAGTTAAAGGAAGCCAGATTCCAACTGGACATCAGGAAAAACTTCCTGACTATTAGAGCAGTATGACAATGGAATCAGTTGCCTGGTGAGGTTGTGGCCTCTCCCACACTAGAGGCCTTCAAGAGGCAGCTGGACAAGCATCTGTCAGGGATGCTTTAGGGTGGATTCCTGCATTGAGCAGGGGGTTGGACTCGATGGCCTTGTAGGCCCCTTCCAACTCTGCTATTATGGTTTATTATTCCTGTTTTCGCGAGAGCTTCGTCAGAACAAACACCGTGGTGACTCGGCTGTAAACCATTAGGTTATTGTGTGGTAGATATCTCCAAACACTTATAATGGGGTAAACACCTCCAGAATGAAAAGCAGCCGGACTGCCTGAAGCCTGGAAAAAATGCGAAAGGCAGCGGAGACCTGTCGTGTAAAGTTTTATAACGCATATAAAAACAAGAAAATAACAAATATAACCTTCTATTATAAAAATATATATTTAAAAAAGGTATTCATCTGATGTCATTATTAGCACCGTGTCATGTTAAATAATTGTGACTGTGATTTTGTATATTATATATGGAAATAATATTTATTGTAAAGTGACTACTATTTAGGAGCACCTTTCTTGCACAGTTTTGTTGGACAAATGGTAGTTGGCCATTAATGACCACGCAGCTGATATGTAAATATTGTAAATAAATAAGGTTATTTGTTACTATTCGTCACTGTATGTATATTGTGTAGTGTGTGCTTTGGGCACTTCGTATATATTGAATCATACACACTACTGCCTTCTTCTTCTTCTTGAATAGTCAAATTCAACCACTTGATGTGCAGAGTTGCAGAATTAAAAACAGGGCTAACAATGCTGTTAGCAGAGAAAAAGAGAGAGAGAGAGAGAGAGGGAGAAATGAGCCAAGTTAGCCAAGCTGTTTTTATTTTTCTTCAACTACAGGCCAGGCTGGGCAAGCTAGAATGTTCAGTCAGGCAGCGAAAATAAAGTATGGAACAATCGGTTTTATTTCCCATTGTGGCCAGAGCTGAATGGGCTGTTTCCTTTGCAAATCAACTTCCTTCTCTTGCAATTGTACAGAGACAGTTACCGAATTCCAGGACAGCATTAGAAAAAGAGCAGATTAGATTCTTTATTGAAACACTGGTACAGCAGCAGGCTTCCAGAATTCCTGACCCCTCCCACAGAAAGGCCGACTCACTCACTCATAGCAGCAGCCGTAAGTGAGACTTCAAACCCCAACAGCCTTCGCCCTGGAGAACCTATTCTAAACTGCCTTCCGCCCATGACCTCTCTTTTCACAATCACCCGTCCAGTCAAGTGTCAAGTCAAATCCTTTTCTGGAAACTGGAGAAGGCAACTCAGTGCTTTAAAGACATAGGCTTTGAAGTCTGAACAAAGAGGTCTTGGCTCAGATCTCCCGGTTACTACAAACAGACTCAAGGAACCTTGACCAGGGCCACCAAGAAATTTTAGGAATGGAGATTGAAGAGACACCTATAGTGGCATTGTTATCATTATATGGAGAACTGAATTGTACTAAAGAGACAAAAGAATTGATAACGAACTTGTTAACAGCAGCAAGATTAATGATATCTAGAAACTGGGAGGTTCAAGGGGATTATCATATAGAAGATTGGTATAAAGAAATATGGGATATTGCTATTAATGATAAATTAACATGTAATATAAAAGTTAGAAGAGGGATGATAAAAACGAATGATTTTGAGGGAATATGGAAACAGTTTCAAGAATTTGTTTTATCAAAGGGGAGAGGGAAAACACCTCCAGAGGAAGCAATGAGATTCTGGAAACAGGAATAAGATCCCGTGGGTGGGGGGAGCACTTTTATGTTAAGTATGATTATGTTAATAGAATTAAGCTAGAATATATCTTATCAAATGTTTATTTTATATTATTGTGTATTATGTAGTATTGTTTTATTGTATTGATGTATTGATTTGTATTGATGTTTAATAAAAAGTTAATAATAATAATAATAAAGATAGGGCCCAACCACCTGCACCCAAATTAACATACTGTAGTAGATTGTAACAGACACTAATGAATGATTGGTTAACCAATCATTGGACAACCCTCTATGCTATGAATGCTGCTGAGCCTCTGTTAGGGAGGAGGCAATATTGCTACAGCTATCTGTAAATAGACATTAAAGGATGGAAAAATTGAAACCTACATTTTGTGCACGAAGGCCCCATATACATTTTCACATGCAGATTTTATTCAGACAGTGGAGTCAAAATCTGGACAGACCCTGCCCATTGAGAGCAGCATAGAAGCAAGGTTGAGCTATGTATCCATCCGTTCAAATGCTCAGACCAGCTTCCCCTAACCTGGTGACCTCCAGGTGTGTTGGAATCCAGCTCCCATCAGATCTGAAGGGCATCAAGTTGAGGAAGGCTAGCTTAGTCTGTTTTTGTTTTTATTCCTGATCCAAACAGGAATTATTTATATTCCAATCAAGTCCCACAGGAAGCATCCTGCTCCTTGACGTTGTATTCAGGAGGAAGCCAGAGAAAGGAAGGGCCTTCTTTGTGGTGGCATCTTAACTGTGGCACTCCCTTGCCAGGGACACTCCAGTATGTTGCCTAGTCAAAACAATTATGTTTTCTCAGGCTTCTAGTAGTTAAAACCGCTAAAACAGCAGATAGGACTAAAAGGTTAATTATTATTTTTTAATTGTATCTATTGCTTTTGTTGTTATATTTTTTAAATTCTTCTGCCCCTCCCAACCCAGGTGGATTTGTTTTGAATTTTTAAATTGCATTTTAATTCGGCTGTTTTATCATTTGTTAGCCTCCTTGGAAGTCTTATTAAATATTTATATCCTGCCATGTAATAAGGTAGTGCTGTGTCAAAAATAGCTTTGTCAAAAATAGGTCATATGAAACAAATCTTGTCTCCTTGTTTGACAGGGTAACTACTCTAGAAGTGCCCTGATGCTGGATCAGACCAAGGGTCCATCTAGTCCAGCACTCTGTTCACACAGGGGCCAACCAGCTGTCGACCAAGGACCAACAAAGCAGGATATAGTGCAACAGCACCCTCCCACCCATGTTCCCCAGCAACTGGTGCACACAGGCTTACTGCCTTGGATACTGGAGGTAGCACATAACCATTAGGACTTTATTCAACCCCCTTTTAAAGCCATCCAAATAGGTGGCAATCACTACATCTTGTGGTAGTGAGTTCCATAATTTAACTATGCATTATATGAAGAAATACTTCCTTTTATTTGTCTTGAAGCTCCTACCAATCAGTATACATTAATGGATACCACAGGGAAGATGGTCAAGAACTATTTTCCGTTGTCACAGAAATTAGGATCTGAATGAGACATATACACGAACACCCACACGCCTAGTTTGGCCCACACAGAGATTTTAAAACATAACCTCACAACTATTTTTGTTTTCTGTTAGTTCACACATTTAGCCACCTGACTAAAACACAAGCTCCAGCTCTATGGTATAATACTGGCTGGCTTTGGCTACAACAATTAAAAACGTGACTAGAACTGAATGAGTATATGAATAGGTTAACCACAGTGAATTTATTCCCTTACAAACCAAACCAAAGTGTCTGTAATGAAATGAAAAGACCAGCTCTGAGGAGCCTTTTACCGCTTCTCTGTGAATCACACCCATTTTTATATCATGCAGGTAGAAGCCACCATGCCAGATATTTAATCAAGCAGGGGGAGTCACCATCACGCTAGGAACTACACGGCCTTCTGAGTTGTCCCCAGTGGTTTTAAGTCTGTCTTCCCCAAACTGGCGCCCTCCAGATGGACTAGAACTCCCACATCCCTGGCCATCAGCGCCATGCTGATATGAGAGATAGTCCAAAACATCTGGAGCACACCAGGATGGGCAAGTCTGGTTTAACCAATAATAAAGCCTTTCCGAGCACGGTGCCCTCCAAATGTTTTGACTACAACTGGGAACTGTAGTACAAAACAACTGGCAGACACCAAGGTTGGGGAAGGTCGCTTAAATATATCCTTCCTTCTCCTTTTCGAGTTCAATAGTTTTCCTCCCCTTTTCTTCTCATCTTCCAGGAGCTACAGTATCAGAAGCCAAATTTCCTCACTTTGTTGTCTGATCAAAGTTCTGCATAGCTGGATGGTGGCCTGAGCAGGCCTGTTGGGTTGCAGCAGAGATGGAAAAGTCTAGAGTGTTTCCACATCACTTTCAGCTCCACATTTGGGTTGCCCAACCGTCCATGCAGCGACAGGGAGGGAAAGAAGGAATCCCAATGCAGTGTCTGTAAAAGTACACACACAACATGCAACAGCCTAAATTCTACAAAAGCTTCTGAACTTTGTAGGAGAAATGGGTCAGAGAGGTGAAGAAGATACTATTCCCCACAATGTAAACGTTAATTTATGTCCTAGAAAGAGCAGGATTTTGACACTGGTCAGTTGGGCACCAGTTATTTGGTTATGATCAAATATTTGAGGAATCCCCTCGTACAAGTGGCAGCATCACTCCGCCCACTCCCACCCCCCGGCACTCTTTCAGTGCAAAAGAAAAACATCAGGTAGCAGTACTAGGAGCAAGGACCTGCTGCTCCCTTACTTACCCTGCAAGGAGGGAGAATGTTACACAGCCTTCACTCAGGTGCAGGCACCTCAAGCTCTACAACTGTGACCTCCCCCCCTCCCCCACCGGGCCCAGCTTCTGTCCTAGACTCATGTGTAAATATATGCATGCCTGGAACAGAAGGGTTCAGGAGGAAGCTTAAACCAGTGCAACACTCCTACCTCTAACAGCAGGATGGGTCACGAGTGCCCATGAATCAAGAGCATTGCCACATTCACTGCACTTGTTAAACAGAAGAAGACCCTTCCCATGACAAACACGATGCACTAAAACCTCTGCAAAAGATTCATGTCTTCTGCAGTAACTTGAATAATTCTCTGTTCCTGGTTACTGTTGTAATAAAGGTGTTCAACCAGTACTTCGACTTGGCAAGTTACTTAAAACGGGAGTTGGGGATTTCCCAGGTGAGCCATGCCCTCCCCCCTGCCCTCCCCCCCTTTCCTCAAAACCGCTTTGTGGCTTCGTAGCTTTTTCTGCAGTTTTCTCCCCATTCTGAATGGGGGAAAGGCCTCTCCAAAGCCTTCGTTACTTGGCAGTAAAGTGCAACATCTTGGCAGAATTTGTATTTTTGACCACCTTTGCCTTTGGCTCCATCCATCAGCCCAAGATTGAATCCAGCCCTTAAACTGAACTCAAGCTACCCCACCCATGGACAAAAGGTTGCTTCTTTTTGTTTTCTGGACTGGTCAAATGTCAACCTGAGGAGACTTGCTGGAGTACTGTTTAGCCTAGGAAGCAAAAGACATTGAGCACCTTCCCAGGGGGCACTGCAGCATTGAGGCAGCGGCACCTCAGAGGGGAGAAGGGAGCCCCTCTGCTGGAAACAAGCATGGTGTGCTTGGACTGGCCGCAAGCAAATGCCAACCAGCAAAAGTCACAACTGGGATGGCTCACATTTGTCCTGCCTGTAGAACAATTTGGACAAGGAGGTGGCTTCCCAACCCAGGCAAGCAGATGGCTTTGGTGGGAGGGCTGCTTGGAAGTGGATGGGCATTAGCCCATCATCCCCAAAGATGCCTGCTGGCCACAGATGCTGCTCCTTCTGTCTTTGCCTCTGTTTTGGCCTTTGAGGTGCTGAGGGGCACATCCTTTTGCGATGGACATTTGGCCCCAAGTGGTGCTGAAGTGCCATAACGCCGTGGTGGTTAGCGGGTCAGGCAGACCTGGACTCAAATCCCTCACCAGCCATGAAGTCTACTGGATGGGTCAGTCACCCTCTCTCAGCCTAACCAATCTACCTTGCAGGGTTATTTTGAGGATAAAATGAGCGGTGACAAGGAGACTTGTGTAAGGCCCCCTGCACATTTCGCGCCCCACTTTAGCCCAGACCAGCACTGCGGGATCCACTTTTAATTGCATCATCCTATGCATAGGGAGACAGAAAGCTCCTTCATGCTAGACCAAACTACGTGCCTGTCTACACCAGGATTGCCTGTTCTGACTGGCAGCCACTCCCCAGGGCCTCAGGCAGAGAAGGCTGTTCTTCCCTATCACCTGCCCCCTGATCCTTGTAGCTGGAGGCTGAACCCAGGGCCTTCTGCCTGCAACGCAGCTGCACCACCAGCGGGCCACAGTTCTTCCCCCTCTCTCACGGGAGGCCGGGCAAAGGGCACTGGTGCCTTCGAGGGTTGCCTGGGGGGCCGAGGGAGGTCATCACGAAGGAGTGCAGCTGGCGGTGCAGAACATCGTCCCATCCGAGGGCCAAATTCCCTTTTGGAGAAGCTTTCTGGGGGTTGGGCCGAAAGTAAAAGGGAAAGGGCTACGAATCAAAAGGAAATAGCAGCATGCTTTAGCTTCAAGCGCTTTTGCTGCTGGTGACTGAGCCTTAAGGGAGTCATTTCCACCTTTCGGAATGGGGGGAAATTGCACAAGAATTGGGAATCCACCAGACGATTGGTGTTTGGGGGAAGGGCGGGTGGCCTTCTGGGAATCCCTGGAGGGCTGGATCGGGACCCTGGAATTGAGGTTCTACACCAGCCCAAAGGCATTTCACGTTCGGTCACTCACTCCTGTCTTTTCCCCTTAAGGGGCTGGTGCCCAGTGCTCTGAAGTTGCAGCCCAACTAAGGTCAGGGCTACAATCCTTCAGTAGAAGGCTTAAAACGTATTCCATTTTAAGCCCCGAAATAAAGAATGGTCTAAGCCAAAATATATGAAAACACAGCTTTCACTTGTTCCTCAGAGTATCAAAATCATATTTCACCATCCTCCATTATTAAGAACATCAGAAGAGCCCTGAGGTTGGATCAGACCCAGGATCCCTCCAGTCCAGCATTCTGTTCACATAGTGGCCAACCAGCTCTCCACCAAGGACCCTTCCATTCATGTTCCTCAGCAACTTATTCAATGGTACCTTGCATCTCACTGTATAGCTGGCTGTCAAGTCTAACCACACAGTCGTAGCCATTGCTGAAGGATGAAATTTCGACATGAAAGGTGAGTCCACACATTCATTTTCCTCACTTAATGAAATTCTGACATCCAAGACCAATTCAACACACAATGTTTCAGTGGATACGTATATGGCCAGTCATCTCACCTGGTCAAACAGTTGCTTCCCTGTTGTGTTGGGCTGGATGGCAAATTCCAGCTCCGCATCCATGGTGGTAACTCGCACATTGATCTGGAATAAGGAAGAGGATGGAAATTAGTATTCCAGGACACTACACAAAATTCATAGCAGTACTAGCCAAGAGAGATCTGCTTGATTGAAAATGTGAACACCATCCTCTCAAGGGTCAATCAGATGATGTACAAGATGCAGTCTCCTCCGCATTCTCTGAACAACAGAGTAAGAGGCGGTGTCTACAATATGAAGATAAATACGCTCCTATCGAATACAGATCATGTTTAATGGGTTTTTAAGTTGCAACTCGTTGCTACATGACCAAGCAATAAGTTATTATTATTATTATTATTATTTATATATTTATTTATATAGCACCATCAATGTACATGGTGCTGTACAGAGTAAAACAATAAAATAGCAAAACCCTGCCACATAGGCTTACATTCTAATAAAATCATAATAAAACAATAAGAAGGGGAAGAGAATTTCTCCATGTTGCCCCTGTGCTTTTAATATATAGTAAAAAGGCAGAATATGCAAATATAGAAAGTGTTCTGAAGTTCCAGAACTATACCCATTTCCCTTCAAGTTCAGTTATCAACCCCCCACCAAGAACATCTTGATAAGTTATTCTTGCAAGTGGCAATGCTGTCCAATCCATTTCCCCACCACCACCTACATAACATTGGCTTTCTGCTAGCCAATTTATCTACATATTCCATAACATGATGGATTGGCAGATGCATTAAGAGGTCAACAGTGGGACTGTTCCCATTAAAATGTCAGACTACACCAACGGTTCATACTATTTAGAATCTACGTTTGTAGGGCATATATGTGCACATACACACATCTACACACCTGAGAGCCATTTTTGTGTTTCTGCACCTCCAAATTTGCCACAGCCATGGCATAAATTGCAGCAATTTTGCAGGGAAGCAGAGTGTGCGAGGCGCATGCACCTTGTTTGCAAGCACAATTGTGCTCCTAATTTGGCAATGGGGTACAGCCCCCCAGTGGACTCCAGAAACGTAACGCAACCTCGACTGCCAAAGATCACCCATGCCTGCCCTAAATATCCATGAAATCTAACCGGGGGTCATATGGCCCAGGTCTTTGTTGCCATTAGGAAGGGAAGTACTTGCACTCACTGACACAACCCTTGTGTTCCAGATCAACATAGAGCGGAGGCTGCCAGCGGAGCGCCCCCTGGGCAGAAGCCAGTGCATAAGCTCACAAATACTTTGAAGGCATTAGTGCAGGGAAGGGGGCCTCCGCCCCGGCAAACCACACAACAGGTTATCATTCAGTTCTTGGCTCAGCCTTGACAGTGTGTCTGGGGGAAGCTTTGGCCTCCTTGGGCAGCTGCCCAGGCCGCTCTCGGCAGACACGCCTTACACTTGACCCAGCAACTCCTTTGCAAGAAGCCAGCCCTGACACTTCCCGCATGATCCAACAGACCTCAGAAGTAGAGTAGACCCTGATGCCCAGAAGCCACAAGGAGCTTGTAGGTAAAATGTCAAATGGTCTCTGTTGGCTGGGAATGATTGCATTTGCAGCCCACTATGTCCGGAGGGCCCTGGGTTGGGGTAGGCATACAGGGTAAGCGGGCTGCTATGCCAGAGCAAAAAATGAAAAGCTCAAAAAGCTTGGGATCCAGGGTCAAAGCCGCTTTCTCCCTAAACACTGCAGCCACCTAAATGGCAATGGTGAGAGGAGATGCAGAGGTGTCAGTGGGCATTATCTGCACACTTTCAGTTGATCTAAGTTTGCAGGGGCCTGATGTAAGTTTGGCAGCTATTTCAACAAGAGGTGTCATGGCAGAAACATCCTGCCATTGAAAGCATCAAGAAATTGGTTCACACATAGCAAATGTTTTGGTGAGGATCCTGAGGCAAACGTGCGAAGTAATTCCTGCACCTCTTAAAGAGCACTGGTATAGCGCAATGGCCAAGACACTGAGCTACAAAAGGGGGAGTCCTCTGGTTTGGCTCTGGCTGAAGCAAAACTACTCCCAAAGCCCCCTTGCCTACCTCACATGGTTATAATAGAGCCTGAACACTATTATTATTATTATTATTGCCTGCCTGTGTTTAATCTAGATCAGTGGTCTTCAACTGGACCAGGTCCGAGACCCATCTTAGGCAACCAACCTGCAACATGGTACTCACTTTCACCATTTCAAAATTGCCCCGCAGGGCAGCAACAGCTTTGCCGCGACACATCTGGACTAATCTTGCGAGCCATTTGTGGGGCGAGACCCACTAGTTCAAGACTACTGATCTAGATCATTCTTTCCCAAACTGAATCATAGAATAGTACAGTTGGAAAGTGCCTACGAGGCCATCAAGTCCAACCCCCTGCTCAGTGCAGGAACTGGTGCCCTCCAGGCATTTTGGACTAGCCAGAATGACAAGTGGTCTATTGGGAGTGTTGTCATCAAAAACATCTGGAATGCAGCAGGTTAGGGAGGGCTGAACTAGTCCATGCTTAGAAACCACATTCACTTGCAAATGCAGCGCGGGTGGGGTGGGTGGGGCGCTCCAGTCCAGCTCCTTCCTCAAGCCCTGGCCCTTTTCCCTGTTCCAGCACTGAGAGAAGGGGGAGATTTATTTCTCATCTGCAACAGATCAAAGACAAGCCCTTCCCCTTCTCTCAGAGCTGGGGCACGGAAAATTCCACCCCCCACAGCTGATGGACTCCGGTAAGGGCCTGTGTGTGCAAGAGAATGGGGTGAGTGTGAAAATGTGTGTGCAAGCACAGGCCAACACATTGGGCAGTGGCTCTGCCCGCATCAGGCCTGCGGTCCCCAACTTCCCAGGTCCAGTTCAACTCTCAAGCTGGAAATGGCTCCACAGTCCTGCTCAGATGTATTTAATGATCATCATGTTAGAGGCTGCTGCCCACAGGTAGATCTGTGCTACCAGTACAGAGATCTTCTGAAATGCCCCGCTGCTTGCCATCTCCATGGAGTTGCCAGGTTGCTCCACGCTGGACTGCCACCTCTGCCGCATCAGCGCTTGCTGCTGCCCCACTCAGTGCCTCTGTCCTTTTGAAAATGTCAAGAGGTGCACCTTAGGTCTGCTAAAGCATTATCGTGTGCAACGAGAGAGCCCACCCCATGCATCAAGGGGATACAAGCATTCATCCGCTTGTTTACTGCTCTCATGAAGAACTTGCATAGCTCAGCACAGAAGCCTCTGAAGCACACGGTTTTATCCTTTGGCTTTTTAAGGCAAGCGTTTATCTCCAATGTTCTGCCCTACAAAGAGCTCCCCAAACAGTAGCAAACAGATACATTGTTAAAGAAACCACATTAAGATACATCCAAGTAAGGAGCAGGTATTTTATTCTGACAGCTTAACACATTTATAAATCACTTTACTGCAGAAAGATGTTTCTGCAATATTTTGACAACTGTATCTGCTGCCAGTTAATGAGACACACTTGAAATGAGACTCTACAGTGGAAAGAGCTCCCAAATGAGGGGGACCTCGGGCTCACAGGTAAGTCTGCCTGGGGCCGAATCCAGCTCCCTGAGGTTCCTCAGGTGGCCTCCATCCCTCACCAGCCAGCGATTGTTTGATGGCTTCCTGGCTTTGGTGAATTCCACACCCTGTTCTGAGATGAACTTTGGAAGGTGCTACTCCTCAAAGGGTAGAGACTAGATTGCTTAAGAGGCATTGCTTGGCCTCCCTCCCATGGTGTACGCGGAGCCTCTTTTGGTCTCCACCTTAAACAGGTTTATAACACCGACTGTTGGACAGAGGCAAAAATGGGTTAAGCAGAAATCCCTTTTTCAAGCCACCGTCAACTCCCAGGGTCAGGCGCGCAACATGCCACCAATTGCAGCCCCATTGGCTCCAGAGACACACCCAAAGGAAGGGAAACGAGAAATACTGTCCATCTAGTTTCATGACATCAGTTACAGGAAAGAGCAAGAGCCCAGATTCTTCCTATAGTCTGTCGGTGAGCAACTGCTGCTGTGTTCCTCTTGGCATGTGTGCAATTGCAAAAGCATTTGTGCCATTGCATATCCAGAACTTCCTGCTGCTGCCAAGGACAGCACTTTATTCAGAGGAGGAACTTCTGGAGAAAAGGCGGGATATAAATAAATATTATAATAATTCACAGCCTCTGAAGGCAGAACAGTTCCTGCCCCATGAGATGTATAATGGGATAGAAATGTTGTCCTGAGAGACTCCCATAATGGACAGCACAACAAACAATGGGCTAAGCCCTGCATGCCACTGCCTCCACAGATATATAATCTTATCCTTGCAGGAATATAATGGCCCATGCCTTCCAAATAAGCAGTTGCCATCCACTGGAATCTTAAAAGTTCTTTGAGGACTATTTTTAACTGTGGCAAAGTGATATTCCATAAATACTTTGAAATTTGGTTGTTGCTGTTATAGTGACAAACCACTGAGAGGAATTATTATTAATCAGCTCCCTATTCGTAAGTGTGTGGAAGTTAATAATCTGTTCTCCATCCAGATTGGAGCCAATGTAAAGCTACATACTTTATAACCCACCCACCCCAGCTTGATTGGAACACAACTCCCATATTTATTTATTTATTACATTTTATACCGCCCAATAGCTGAAGCTCTCTGGGTGGTTCACAAAAATTAAAACCATAATAAAACAACAAACAGGTTAAAAACACAAATACAAAATACAGTATAAAAAGCACAACCAGGATAAAACCACACAGCAAAATTGATATAAGATTAAAATACAGAGTTAGAACAGTAAAATTTAAATTTAAGTTAAAATTAACTGTTAAAATACGGAGAGAATAAAAGGGTCTTCAGCTGGTGACGAAAGCAGTACAGTGTAGGCGCCAGGTGGACCTCTCTGGGGAGCTCGTTCCACAACCGGGGTGCCACAGCGGAGAAAGCCCTCCTCCTAGTAGCCACCTGCCTCACTTCCTTTGGCAGGGGCTCACGGAGAAGGGCCCCTGTAGATGATCTTAAGGTCTGGGCAGGTACATATGGGAGGAGGCGTTCCTTCAAATAACCTTGCCCCAAGCTGTTTAGGGCTTTGTATGTTAGTACCAGCACTTTGAATCGGGCCCAGACCTGGACTGGCAACCAGTGAAGTTGTAGAAGGACTGGCGTAATGTGATCTCGCCAGCCAGTCCCTGTTAGTAAACGCGCTGCCCTGTTTTGTACAGCTGAAGCTTCAGGACCGTTTCAAAGGCAGCCCCACATAAAACGCATTGCAGTAATCCAAACGAGAGGTTATCAGAGCATGGATCACTGTAGCTAGGCTATCTCTGTCCAGATAAGGGCGTAGTTGGTATATCAGCCTAAGCTGATAAAAGGTGCTCTTTGCAACTGAGTTCACCTGTGCCTCAAACGACAGTTCTGGATCGAAGAGCACCCCCAAACTACGGACCCGATCCTTTAGGGAGAGTGCAACTCTGTCCAGGACAGGGCAAACATCACCTCGCTGAATAGATGAATCACCTGCTAAGAGTAGCTCCATCTTGTCTGGATTGAGTCTCAGTTTGTTAGCCCTCATCCAGTCCATTACTGTGCCCAGGCACTGGTTCAGAACAGCCACTGCCTCACCTGGGTTTCTGACAACTGCCTGTCCTGGCTGGGGATGATGGGCATTGCAGTTCAAACCATCTGGAGGCTGCCGGGTTGAGGAAGGGTCTCCACAGGGTCCCCAAGGACAATGCCAAGATTTTTCTTTCAAAAAACCATTCTGGAGCACTTCCAATCAGACTACTTTGCCTTCAGCCAAATTCTCACATTTTGACACATGCAAATATCCCTGCAAATATTGTCTCCCTTTTGGGATGAAAAAAGAACTGCAAAAACAGCTGGATAGTTCTTGATTCTATTAAGTTCAAAATGGGTTTTCCAATTGAGTCCCTCATTAAAATTTATGTTACATTCACTGCTCAGTGGAATATGAGAGACAGTTGCAAGGAGGAGGAAAAAGTGCTCCTTAAAATATAGCTTTGCAAAAATTTGTGTAAGGGATCATCCCCTGCCCCACATGCCCCTCCCTCACAGCTGCTCTAGCATTATCTAACTAGGGAGCGTGTGCTGTAGGGAGCCTGGTACCACTATCTGCTAAGCCTATTTGCAGCAGGGCCTTAAAAAAGATTTCTGTTCCCTGTATACTTTCCAAACTCACCTTCTGCACGTGCACACGCACAGCCCCCAGCTTCCAAGCAAACTCCAGGCCACAAACGGCCAAGACAAAATGATACATACATTCCCCACCCCCCACCCCCTTTATTGCTCTGCGGTTAACACAGCACAGACCCAGCCAAATCATGCGCTTCGATCACCCCTCCCAGGGCCCTCCGCAGGGCTGTGGAAGATATTGTTCCCTGCAAGTTCTGGCAGAAAGCAACTTGCCAAAGTGGGGAGGAAGAAGGGCAGTGGCAGGGCAGGGCCCACTAGCCTCTTGCCCAGAACGCCAGCGAATGATCCGTAGCTTAGCCTTGCAGGCACTCCGGGCAGGAGGTGAGTGGGACCTGGCCGGCCCACAACGCCCTCACCCACAGGGAACATTAATTTATTTATATTTATTTATTGCATTTCTATACTGCCCAATAGCCGAAGCTCTCTGGGCAGTTTACAAAGGTTTGAGTGTTTGTTTGCTCTGCACTGCATCTAAAGCTTAGAGGTTTAAAGAGATCCAGCCAGCCAGCCGAGCAGGGCACGTGACGCTGCAACCACTTGCCACCTGGTGACTTCGCATTACACAGGCATTTCCATGCCAGTGCCACACGTTCTCGGCAACTGACAAGACAAAAACAAACAACAACAACAACAACAACAACAACAACCTCAATGCTGAACAGCAACAGTTGCAACTAAAGGGATGCAGCATCTCTACCAGAAAAGGCTGGAGGGTTTTCAGGTTTTAAGTTAAACAAAATGGGTGGACATTGAAAGACAGCTTCTGAAATTGTGAACGGTTTGGAAAGATCAGCGCTGTTTCTTCTCTGATCTTAGGACTCAGTTCATCCCAAGAAATTGATGGGTAGGAAGTTTAGGACAGACTAAAGAGTGTCAGATGATGCAAAATTTATGGGATTTCCTGCCATATCAAGCTTAGGTTTTGTGTGGTTTAAAAGCCACAGAGGCTACAGGTCAATGGAGAACCGTTCGCGGTCATAAAAATTCCCATGTTCAGGGGCAACAGGCCCCTGAACATCACATACTTGAAAGAAGGGGTCAAATGTTGTTGCCTTCCTGCCTCTTGTGTGCTCCACCCAGAAGCATCTGGAAGGCCACTGCGGGGAGACTGGGCGCTGGGACAGATGGGCACCGTCCCCACCCTTTGATCCGTGGAGAGGGGGAGAGAGAGAGAGAGAGAGAGAGCGCCACATGGAGAGGGATGCTACTCACCACAGGAACTTAGCGCAGAGAGCCCATTTCAAATAGCCACACAAGTGTGAGGCCACTTGCTCTGTGGCTTAAAGTCCCAACCTTTACTAAACTGCATATCTAGGACTCATTTTTCAGCCACATCACATATTTGCACAAACTCTACGTACAGAATAATTCTGCTAGGTAGGAGTAGGGGCATTGGAGAAATCCGAACAGAATCCTGTGAGTTCAGATTTCTAGGAACGTGGTCTGTGGATTCTGCAGCTGACTGGCTTTTCCAGGGTTGCACCGATTCCGCAGACTTGCATTTGTTTGTGTGCTTTTAAGCTTTCTGGAATTTTATGCAAATAGCTATAAAATATGTAATTTATTCTTTTTTAAAGCATGAAAATGTGCATGGGAGTTGTGCATTTTGGCAAGTGCAACTTTGCACAAGTATGAATTTGCACAAATTCAGGAAAAGGTGGTGGAATGAAAGGCACCTGACAATCAGCGAAACACGGGCGCTGCCCTATACACGGGGGAAGCCCCAGGGTGGCTGTGGGACTGTGCTGCATCAGTTAGGTGACACAGGCTCAGCTTCACAGCCACTGCAGGGCTTTTGCATGAAGCCATGGTTTGGAAACGTTGGGGATTTACCCCAAGGTTTTTAAATGAAGCGATGGCGCTTCCACTGTCTGATGTCACTCCAGGGCCCATCTGGGGCGGTGCTTGGTGGAAGTGGCTGACGATTGGTTGCCTTCCACCAGGGAGAGGGTGCAGGCGGTCCCATGGATGGTTGCCCAGAAACCCTGAGCTGAACTACTCAACACCACCCCAGGAGAGGGACTGTGTGGAATTTCAGAGGGAGGTGGCACCAATCTGGCAGTCCCACAAATCTCTACCTCCCTGGGTAGGAGTCCCCCACCACAAAGGAAAAGGCTTGTTCATTACCAGGGCAACACAGCTTTGAAGAGCCCGTTAATGAACTCTGAGCTCAGAATTATTTTCTCGCATCCTTCTGACGGAGATCCAGGACACCTGCCAGAAGGCACTGAAGCTTCCACCAGGCAAAGGGTTGGCAACCTGGCGCCCTCCTGACGGCCTAGAGCTCCCGTAAGTCCCAGCCAGCATAGCCAATGGTCACGGATTGGGGGAGTCTTAGACCAAAACGTTGGAGGACACTAGATTGCCTTCTCCCCCCACCACTGCAAGCTCCCACAGGTATCCAAGGGGTGGAACTCCAGGAACCCTTACAAACATCTGTCCCCTTTCCCCATGAGAGCCCTTCTCCTTCTCCACAACCTTCCTTGTCATCTTGTGTGTCAAATGAGAAATCCCGGCCCTAGGTCATATGAGAGCACTTGCAATTCCTGAAGGATTACCATTTAATTAAACCAGACCTCCTCTGAAGGGGGGGGGGGCTTTTCATATTCTCAAGCTAATCATGAAACCAAACACCAACCCAAACGCATTCCCAAGGTACCCAAGCGCGACCCTGCTGCATCTGGCAGGAAATCTGCTGATTGCTGCACCTGGGAAGGGTCTCGAGGAGTCCCACTTAGACAGCCACCGTTTTCTCCAGCTCTGCTCCTCGGTGTGCCGAAGTGACAGCGAGCTCATGTGGGAAGGGTGCTGGACTTACTCCCTGCAACAGTTTGTCCACCTGTGATGCTTCTGTGTTCCTCTTCCCTCCTCTACACAATGAAGGAGCTTTGGAAGGAGGTAGCCTTTCCCCCTTCTGGTGCCTTTCCCACATCGGGCAATGGTCTGGGAGCTGTAGTCTAAACTTGGAGGGCACCCAGTTGGGGAAGGTGTGGAAGTCAAGCCCTTTCTTTTCGAAGAGGCACATTCCTGCAATTCTTTCGCCTCCTTCCCTTGAAAACAGGAAGAATTGCATCATGGGATAGGATTCAATAGCAGAACTGGAGAGAGAAGGGAACATTTCAGGAACCAGAGGACCTTTCAGAGCCTTCATGCCTGAGCTTTTTTCAAGCTTTGCTTTGGGACCTGAGAACCTCTTGGGAAAGGTTCCAGTATGATCCACTCACATCCAACAAGGCTGCAGTGTATCTGTTTGATTCCTCTGCTGCATGGAATCCAGACCCACTTTGTGTTCTAGAGAGGAAAACTCTGCACCATAGGGGCTGGTTGACTTCACTGTGAATCTGGAGGTTGCTGTTCAGATCTCACCTGAGCCTCAGGTTCACCCTGTTCCTTGCAAAGGCAGCACATGATTTAAGGACCTCAAGATGGGACTAATATTAAACCGCCTATATAGGGCTGCCTGTGAAAAATACCGAAACCTCAGTTACTGGAGAATGCCACAGCAAGTGGGCTAAGCAGGGCCAGGATTTGGGGATGAAGAACACTTGATTATAAAAGATGCTATTATCATTTAACCTTTCAAGGGCTTGGGACCAGAAACCTATAGGAATGCCTCCTCTTGCAGGAGTCTGCTCTGCCTCTGAAGCCATCCAGAGTGGCCCTCCAGCACGTCCTACCTTTATCTGAAATAGGCCTGGCGGAACAAGGGAGAGGACCTTCATTGTGGTGTCACCCAGGTCATGGACCTTGAATGATAGTAAGAGAGAGGTCCAAGTTGTCTTGATGCTGTTTTGAAGCTTCCTTTTGTTTAGGGGAGCATTTAAACTTGATTAGATGACTATTTTTGCTGAGGTTTTATCATTTCTCTGCTAATTTTTATTTTAAATGGCTTGTTTTGATTGAATGCACAATTTGTTTGACTTAAGTTGGTTTTAAGATCTTCTACAAACCACCTTGGAAGCTACATAGTGAATAGGTAGGATACAAGTTCCTCCATTAATAAAACTGAAAGTGTTAATCCACAAAGATGACATATTTTAATTAATTAATTAGTTTGTTTGTTGCATTAGCAGGGCCGGCCTGCTGAGGAAGAGGCCTATGAAAAGCTATTAGGAAGGCCTGGCCTGGTTTGGACAGCTGTAGCACTCCAGAGGGACCAGTGGAAGCAGGGGTGTCCCCTTTCATTAAAAAGGTGAAACACCCACCTTGTTCACTGCTGAAGTTTTAATGGGCGCTGCTTAGTGGATGCAAAGGGCACAAACGAAAGCACTTTTTTAAAAAAGTTGCTGTTGTTGCTTTTTCTTTTACAACAACCCAATTCTCCATATTTGTTCTGCATAAGACTGCCCAGTTGCTCTCTGCATTCTTGTAGAGCAATGTGGTTAAGGGGCAGACAAAGCCAGCCCAGTGAACAGGAAGCTAGGCACATCCTGTTCAGAGGTGGCCCCGGTAGAAGCACACACTTGCTACAAGAGTGAAACACTACATAGGTCTGATGCAGTAGCTGCATTTTCAGCATTTAATTCATGAGAACACCAGGAGCGTTCCATCCCAAAACAATAAAACATAGACGGTTCTGGTAGTGCCTCCTAAGAGGCAGTTTCATTGATTTGTTCAGGACCACCTTTCCCTCCCATTCAAGACCTCTTTTCCTTCTACCCCTTATGGCACATTGTCCCAAAACTCTCAGCCTCCAGGAGCCACCCATCCAAATGGTACTGGGCACAAAATCTGGTGAGTGGACCTTGTTCAATCACAAGCATAAATTTACGGTAGCCTCACATCCATATATGGATGTGAGAGAAGAGAAGAACAAAATTCTTCAGGTGTGGAGGAGAGGAATAAAGAACACCAATCAACCACGAGCAAAAGTCTGGGAAGAGAGCACTGGGCGGTGTGAGGACTGGAAAGAAAATTGTTGCCTGTATTTCATGCATTCCACAATGAATACCACACAATATACAATTTAATATCTGGTGCAGAGTTGATCAACTTGTAGTTGTGACGGAAGCTTCCAAAGCAATGCTGAACGGATGCACAGGATCAGGCACCTGGCAATGCCACTGGAGCAGATGACAGTCTCTCTCTCTCCAGTATTGCCTGCTCCCTGGTTGAGAAGACTAAGAGCCAAACCTACTACAAATGGTGTGGCAGGGCCAGCCGTGTGGGCTGCAAGGTGGGCTGGGGTGGGGTGGGGTAGGCACTCATGCAAAAAAAGATTGGCCACCAGTAAACGCCCACCTTTACAGGTCCCGTGCTTGAGAATCCCTCAACCCTCAGATTCACCAAGCATCACACATCCTGGGTGAGTTTACTTTTGTGCTGGTTCCATGGTGCCCAGAAGCGACACACATAGCCAGAGGCCACCGCATGGCCATCCCAGCAGGATACGAAATCTGTAAATTCGTAAAGTCGAGCGTCATGACTCTGTGGCACCTTAGTTCATATGTTTATGGCACTCTGTATTGCAACACTTCCTCATGAGTTTGTGAGGATCCAATTCCTCTATTTTTGCCATTTTGTTTCTCACGAATAGGCGCTTCAAGCAGCCTCCCGTTTGCTTTCTTGTAGCTGTATCAAAAGTTAACATTGCTGCTTGCAGACATTTTGGGCTTGGAGATACAATTAGAAGAATGGTTTGAAAAAGTCAACTTGAGTCATGTCAGCATTTCGGTAACATTCAGGGGTGGGAGGGAAAGAACAGAACAGCAGCTCTTGAGATTTACAAGGATCCTCTGACCTTTCTCCAAAGCATGCACTGGTAGCAAAATAAGAGGGGGCTCAAGAACTAATCATTTTTAGAACAGAGGGATCCGTTTAGAAGTAACTCCACCATGTTCAGTAGAGATGTATAAACAAGGTAGTCCAGAAACCACAACTGGTCCAAATTATTTGACAAGAACCATGTCATTTGAACACATTATGCCAGTCCTGTCTCATCTGCAATTTAAAATGCTTGCTTTCACAGCTTGGTACCTAATACAACCCCTTCTTCCATATGTGCCCTACGGTCATCTACAGAAGTCCTCTTCTGTGGGCGTCCTCTTTCTGAAATTTATCAGGTGGCCAATGGAGAGGCCTTCTTAGTGGTGGCCCATTTTTGCAACACTCTTCCCAGGAAAAATCACCAACATTATGTTCCTTTCACTGCCGGGTTAAGACCTTTAAAACCTGTTATTTTGCGTTGCCCTCTGTATAAAGAAATCAGGGAGCGTTTTCTAAAGGAACTATTGTTAGCAAGAGCGGGTTGGCACACTAGAGACATTATCTGCGATCTGCTGGCGGACCATAGCAAAGTAATCACAATCAAGGTAGCAAAGTTTGCGGCTGCAGCCCAAAAAATCAGAAATAACTTTCTAATCGAAGTCTGCGTAGATTGCAAGGGGGACCATTTGCTTTAATAGTTTTGTATAAACTATCATCAGAGATCCCACCTATCTGATAGTGTCAGATATTGAGTATTTTAGGTTATAATGTAATCACTGAAATTAACCTTTGGCATGTATGTCACCATCGTGATAGCAAAGGGTGGGTGCTACAGATAAATGGAGCACCCCTAGAGTGACCCACTGACTGACTCCTTGGTTGAGTAAGGATTGTACCTCAAATATTTTGAATATTTCAAATAATGTATGTTGCTATATGTGAGCAATTCTGTATTTTGGAATGGTCTTTGTGCTACAAACAAATAAACTATTCATTCATTCATTCATTCATTCATTCATAAACCTGTTATTTTTATCCTTACAACTTTTTGATAGATTTAGCTCCTATAAGAGGGTTTAGGTTTTCATTGGTATTGTTTACTGTCACGTTGGGTTTTGCTCTGCTTTTTATTGTGCTGGCTTTGCATTGTTTTTCTGCAGGTGTTATATTGATGTTAGCTGACTTTACCTCATCCTTCCCCAACCTGGTGCCCTTAAGATGTTATGAACTATAACTCCCATAATCCTTGATCACTGGTCATGCTGGTTGGGGCTGATGGCAGTTGAAGACACAGAATTCTAGAGTTGGAAGGAGCTATTTAGGCCATTGGATCCAACCCCTGCTCAGTATAGGAATCATCTGAAATCTAAGACATATTAGCAAGATTGCTTTAGATTGTTAGGTTTTTCTTTTTTCTTTTAAAGCTTGTGTAATGCCTGGAGAATGTATCTGACAGGAGTCTTTATTGGGGGCTTTGTAACAGCTGCATGTGGTATTAAAGGCAGCTGTAGGCAGTTGCTTCCCCAAGTGATGGGATGCCAGAATAGGCACACCCAACATGCACGGAGTTCAATTGTGCCAAGCAGCAGTTCGCGCCTCACCCAACCTGGTGCCCTCCAGATCTGTTGGTCTGCAACTCTCAGCATACGCCAGCCAGCATAGCCAATGGCACCAGGCTGGCTGGTATACAGACTAGGCAGCCAAACCTCAGTGACAGAAGATGCCTCCTCCATGCAGTGCTTCCTTTTCTACTGCTTCTGGCACTGTGTTACTGAAGAGGAAAAGCTGCCAATCCCAAGAGACCAGTAAGGCAAAACATGAGAAGCCATTTTTTTTATTATTATTATTATTCCTGATATGGGATAAGCATATCAACATTAAGCTAACCTGAAGTGCCAAGTAATCTTTGTTCTATTCCCAATACCCCAATTGCATCGTAGAGCATTAGGGAATTCTTTCAATCTGATGTCAGTATCATTGATAGCCTGCTGCCACACCAGATGTTACAGATGATAGAAAATTCTTAATGTGAAAGAAGGGGATGGGGAGGTTCTCATGGGTTTTCCTGCAGAGTAAACCATAAATAATTATCGCCACTAACCGAAAGATCAACCACCCCTCCTGAATCATTAAGGTGAGGTGTCAAACTGTCTTCCACCAGAGACATGTGCCTTCACCCGCAGACAAAAGACTTGCAATCTCTGAATATATCACCCAGTTCTATATGCAAAGGCCACAAGACCTGCCAGGACTCTGCGCATTTCTGATTCATTTTGGCAAAAACGCACTAAGTACATAGTCATATACAAGGTCAGACAGAGAAAGCCCTACAACTCCCAGCATTCCCTTTGGCTCTCCATGTCCCAGAGAAAGTTCTGCCTGTATATTGCAGGTGAAAGTGGTGTTAACATGGTTTGCAAATCAACTAGGAGACTCTCATACAGCCCACAGGTTCAGATCAGTGGGACTTAGGGCCTTCCTAGACGAGGGTTTAGCCCAGATGACGCACAGGGGATCCCGGGGTCAGGCTGGGCTAAACCCCCCCTTGACCCAGGATAACCGGATACACTTGTGGCCCGGTTTTTCCGCAGCCCCAGGCTGAGCCCGGGGCTGCGGAAAGTCTAGCTGGTTCCGTGGCTTTTCACGGCTGCTTGCTTACTCACGGGTAGCCAGGAGAAGCCACGCACTGGGCACAGCACTCCATAGGAGCACTGTGCCCATCAGGCTGGGAGCGAGGGAATAGCGGGGGGGGGAGAGAGATGGGGGCCAGGGGGGAAGAGCGGACCCAGCAGGAGAGATGGGGGGGAAAGAGTGGAGCCAGGGTGAGGAGATCATGGCCGGGGTGGTGGTGGAGGGGGCATCGGACATGGCGAGAGGGGGGCAAGCAAGCGGGCAAGGGAGGGGGCGAGCGGGGGGCATCAGACATTGTGGGGGGGAAATCGGGGGCAGGTGGGAGCAGGGAACCCTTTATTTTTTAAAAAACCAACTTACCTTTTTGTTGGTGCGGTCCTGCGCACATGGCCCCTTTAACTTTTAAAAAAAACTGGAGGACACCACAGGGCTTTCCTTTCCCCATCGCGTCTGACATGTGGAAAGGAGTGACAGCCTTCTAGCGCGGGCTGGCTGCTCCTCCCACACGGATTCTGAGGTAGGTCTAGCAAGGCCCTTAGTCATGAGATGCAATGGCCTAGAAAAAACCTGGAAAAATTGGGAATGGGGAATATTTTTTCTATTCCCCCCACTTTTGGTGTTATTTTGTTTGAAAAACTGGAAAAATTGAACAGCTTTAGATTAGAACTCAAGCCAAGACTTTTATAGAAAAACTAGAGATATAAAATGTCTGGAAATAATGAAGCCGGAGGAGGGGTTTAATCCTCTCTGTGAGATTGTCTGCATAGTTATTTCTTTCATTTCCTGTTAAAATTATTGATCTAATGTATCTTTTAGTGATAAGACATTTTGGGATGCTCCAAGTCATGCCCAGTTTCCAGCATGTGAATAGAGTCACCATATTATATAGTATGGAAGAAACCGTATACCCTTGACAGTTTCGGTTTTGTTCTACAGTGTCCTGTGTTTCTAGACTTGTCTTCATTTGCATCTAGTTCTTTCTGCTTCTTCTGGCTTCTAGGATGATTCAGATGTTTGCAGAAGCTCACTCTGTTCACATATAAACCAAGAATCCAAAATGTGTTATTTATAACTTGGTTTGCTCATAAACCCAATTATGTTTGGTATATTAAATTTTAAATGTTTTATTTATTAATTACATTTATATACTGCCTCATAGCCGAAGCTCTCTGGGCAGTTTACAAAAGTTAAAAACAGTAAACAGTAAAAAAGTATACAAAATTTAAAACCATCAAAAACATAAAAACAACAGTATAAAAACAACAGTATCCATTTAAAAAACAACAGTTCTGGGGTCCGTTAAAAAACAAACTTAACATTGTTAAATGCTGTTAAATGCCTGGGAAAAGAGAAAAGTCTTGACCTGGCACCTGAAAGATAACATTGTTGGTGTCAGGCGAGCCTCATTGGGGAGATCATTTCACAGTCGGGGGGCCACCACCAAAAAGGCCCTCTCCCTTGTTGCCATTCTCTGAGCTTCCCTCAGAGTAGGCACTCAGAGGAGGACCTTAGATGCTGAGCGCAGTGTACGGGTAGGTTCATGTCAGGAGAGGCGTTCCATCAGGTATTGTGGTCCCAAGCCATGTAGGGCTTTATAGGTTAAAACCAGCACCTTTAATTGGGCTCGGAAACATATAGGCAGCCAATGCAAGCGGGCCAGAAACAGTGTTATATGTTTGAACCTCCTTGTTCCAGTTATAAATCTGGCCACTGCATTTTGCACAAGCTGCAGCTTCCGAACCGTCTTCAAAGGCTGCCCCATGTAGAGGGCATTGCAGTAATCTAATTTGGAGGTTACCAGAGTATGGACAACTGAAGCTAGGTTATTCAGGCAATAATGGCAAATTTACTGAGTTCAGATTTAAGTTTTCAAATATAATGAACATTTTATGAGCAAACCATGTTATATGTAATATAATTTTAGGAATATAAAAGCTGCTTTACATTCCTAAACAGCCTTCCCCAACCTGGTCCCTCCAGATGTTTTGGACTACAATGGCTGGCATTCCTGACTGTTGGCTATCCCTGCCTAAGGCTGATAGGAGCTTAAGTCCCAAAGATCTGGAGGGCACCATGGTGGGGAAGGCCGTCCTAAAGCAACAAAGTGACTTTACATCAGTAAAGTGTATTTAAGCAATAAGTATTGCTTCTTTGTCATTTCCCCCCAAAATTGCTATCTTTTTTCTAGAAAAACAGGAAAAATGGGGGGGTTCATGCTTCAAAATTTCTAGAAATTCTACATCTATAAGTCATGAGTAGTTTTGCATAGTTGCATCTTTATAGTAAGGGCCTGTCAAACGTGGGATATTTAGACTCATTTGTTAAAAGAACATCTTTTGCTGCACTGAGCAGAGCATGCCCCTCACCAATGGCATTCATTTCAAATGTTCCCTTCTAGCTGTAAGCACAACTTTCTGGCCAACGTTACTGCATGAAGATCAAGATGGATGCAAAAACGCATGGGCCAGACCAACCATGGAGGCACAGACCAGTTTTTCCTCTTCCCTTCTCCCTCATCACAGAAATTGGATTTGGAGACATCCATAGAACTAGTCTGGAAAAACAACATCTCACATTTATCTTCACAAAGACCTGGTGTGCAGTTGGGCAAGAGGTTGTGCATACAGTTGAAGGTGGTGTAATGCTACACACACTGCCTATGGAAATAATGCCAGCTGTGCAAAAGTAATATATGTACATACATATACATACACTGGCTTTGGGTCTTAACAAGATGCCCACCCACAAAACAGAAATAATTGTTTGATAATGTGCCATACTTGATGGCATCTTATGATAAAATGTAAATTCACTTGTGAGTCGTCCCATGCACCTTAGTGAGTCTCAGTTGCACCATCTGGGCTTTGTGGAAATGCTTTCTGCGTAATTTTCAATCCCTCATATACATACAATATCTATCTACAACATATTCCAAAGGAGTGGCAGCCAGAAAGGAAACTGCTATAAATGGTTACAGTTACAGAGTTTTCTTAAATCTTCAAGAGGAGATTCCCCTTTCTCAGTAAACAGAGCTGTAACATAAGTCAGCAGTTGTTAATTTCCATTCTTTTAAATTGAAGATAAGTTAGCTTTTAAAGTAATTTGGTCAAACAGAGTTTTGAGCATGCAGATGCAGAAGTGAAAGAGTTCTCAGGACAGGGCTTAAAAATATCCCATATAAAAGACCGAGTCTGGGTGGGGCGCACCAAGTACTTGGACTACTCATTGCTTCTTCTGAGTAACTGCCCAGCAGCCAGATTGCTCGGAAATAACTCACCAGGCCTGCCCAGACTATGAGGTCTATCTCCAAATATATCCTTAGACAGAAATGGTTATAACAGGGAAGCCCATTTCCCAGACCATTTAACATGTTCATGTCCAAGTTTTTATTTTTAAAAAGGCAAAGGAGATTCACGTACAAACACCTAGCACAAAATTTGCTCTCAGCAACAGCCCTTGTATCTGGGAGTGGCAGCTGTCCAGAAAGAAGAAGTGTTCCACTAGGCTGCTTCTGCAATGAGGATCATTTAAGAGCAGCCATCACAGAAGAAATGTATCACGGAAGAGAGTGGCATGAGGTGGCAGAGGATGAAGTCCTGCCCTGAAGTCACTCCCCACCCCCTGTGTTGGCTGTTTAAGACATGTCGATGCCAGTACCACCCGCATCTGCCATGCAAGGGGCAATCAGAGCTGATCACCATGTACAAGCCTGGAGCTTACAAGCTCTGTGGGGGCAGTGAAGCAGCAGAACTCTCTCGGGCCTGAGTTTACTTTTATAGAACAGTTTTCTTTTCCTGATTTGTGAGGGTTTAATACAGTTGTCCACACAACAACTTAGGTGCAACATATTCTCAGTTCCTTATGAAACCCTGTATTTCAGGAGGTTAACAAAGTAATCTTTTACCCACAGTTTCTCAGGGGGGTGTCACACCCTCGGACACATCCCATGTGTGTGTGTTATAGAAACAACCTTGGAAAGGGACAGAGTGGACAAAAAATAAAAATAAATAAATTCATTTTTATTTTTAATAGCATTAAGTGGGCCCAAACTCCACTTAATGGAAAGCAACATATTATTTTTAACTCCACTTTAAAACAGGAGTTCAAGCACTTAAGTGTCAGTCTTTCAGAACTTGACCTAATATAGCTTTTCCCAACCTAGTGCTCTTCAGATATTCCAGACTGCAATTCTCAGCATTCTTGACCATGCTGGTTGGGTCTGATGGGAACTGAAGTTCAAAACCTGGCACATTGATCCAGCGCTGCTTTAGGACTGGAGTGGAGGAACACGTTTTCTATGAGGGGCTGCTGACCCACAGGAAAAGTGGATCGGTGGTGGACAAAGTCAGCGACATGGCAGAGCTCCCTGTGTGCCGCTCCACATGGAATTTGGCTCAAGGGCCACAATCTCCTCCCACCAGCTTTAGGGCCTTAAAAGTACACCCCAGCAAACTTTTAACAGACCCAGGCAGGATCAGGGAGATTCCACATTCGAGTAGACATGGATCTCCCACACAGGGGAATCTCTTCTCCCCTGCACACCATCCAAAAGGCCACACTACATATTCATATGGTGACTGGATCCATCTGCCATGGTTTTTGGTTCTTTAAAGCTGTGCATCTTTTACTTTAAAGCTGGGTGAAGAGCAAGCCCAGGGCACTCTGTCTTGCTCTCGTCAGTCCTGGGAAGGGCAGTAACAGAATCCACACATCAATCACTACATTTGCCTACATCACTACATTTGCCTACAAGTGGTTCTAGCAGAGAAAACAGTCTCAGGGTGCTTCCAAACAAAGGGCTCCTAGCACTACCACTCAGAAGGCACTGTGCAGCAATTCAATCCTTCTCCTTAGCAGATTTTCTGTGTAGGGAAAAGAGAGAAGGAACAGTGGGAAAACATCCAGAAAACCGCAGCACAGAGGGAGGACAAACAGTAGTGCAGGCCCTCCTTCCCCAGTCCTACAGTGCCATGGATCTTTTCTTCTTGTGCCACAAGATGGCTCACTCATACTTTAGCCATTACTACAGCACAGTAACTCCTTAGCACATGTTGCAAATGCACCAGATAAGAATATATCTACGTAAGCTCCTGGCATAGTTCAGGAACTTATTGCTTCTTAGAGGATGCTCCATGGGAATGCTTATTAGGGTCTCCTCCATAAAAAGATCCACAGTGCAAGCCCAGCGTCCCCAAAGAGCTTGCTCATCTGTAGCGATGACTCAGACTTCTCCTGCAACGTGGGAGGAAGCAGCATTCTGTGGGGGCAGAGAGTCCTAAAGCTACAGCTATAGTTGAATGACAAGTTTGGGACACAGTACCCAAATGAAAAGATCTCCATGCACAGTTATTCCTCCTCTGTGCACTCCTAGGAAGATTCAAGTCTCTATGCAGCTTGCAATCCTCTCTCTCTCTCTCTCTCTCTCTCTCTCTCTCTCTCTCTCTCTCTCACACACACACACACACACACACACACACACACACACACGACTCAAACCAAACCTTTTGTCCCCAATGTCTTGTGTGATTGCATTTAATGCCTGCGCACACCTAGTTTTTATTATTTTCCCCAATTAAGAGTGACCTGGAAGGGTTATGGATTGTTTGCATGCTTAACAAGTTAATGCCCTTCTGCAGTTTTTGAAGCTCCTGAATTCATTGCACAATGAGGTAGTTTAGGGAAACTGCAAGGCAAGGATATTAATAGCTATTGCAGGCCCCATACAGATTAGCCACCATGAGCAGTTTGACAGACAGTCAGATTATTCATTCCCTAACTAGCATTAGGGAATGAAGAATTTATTTGAAGAATAATGATGCCTATGTTTGCAAGACTTACACAGTCCTTTACCACCATTGAGGCAGGTTTTTCCATCACTGCTGTAATGCCTGGCTCTTTATTGAGGGATAATAGGATGAACTACATCATTTTTGAAAGCAGCCTTAAGGAAACCAAAACCAGCATGCCTTTGCCCTCTAAAACAGCACTTTACAGCAAAACAGAGAAATTCTTATCTCATCAGCATTAAGCATCCCATTGTAATCTTCAGAATCAGTTGCTCCATAACAACATGAAAAGGGAGTAGAGCCACCCAACTCCTTTTGCTACATTTCTGAAGAAAGTTAGAGGCAAGATAGCAAGTTGTTTTTGACAGATCACCAAATGCAGCCTAGTATTGTGATAGTGCCGGACGTCTCAACTGGGACACAGCAAAATTCCAAAGAGCTACAGATGCCAGCTCAGACACTCTATGACTCCAAAAAGTCAGTGAGGTGCCATCTTTGTTCAAACAACAGAGTTTAGCATGCTGCTCTTTTCCATGTTGCAATTATTACAGTCTAGCAGAAAAGCACAGCGAGGTTTCCCTCAGAGACCAGACAAAATGAAGCAGAGCTTACTTAACACACCCTTAGACACAAAGTAGCCCTGCCTCTCACCTGAGGCAAATGAGATTCCAGGTAACCAGGCAGGCAAGTGCAATAAGAAGTTGGTTTGCTTTTTCCTTTTCACTCACAAAAGTTCCAAAGAAAGGCACAGACAAGCAAAAAAGCATTGCCTACTAATAACGTATACTTGAGCTTTTCAAATTCTTCATTGAAACAGCACTTTGATTTTCATCTCATTAAGCCACAGGAAAGGAGAGGAGTTTGTTTTACTAAGAAGCAAGCACAAAATGACAAGTCAGTAAATTCAGGGGTGAGGATTTCCTGGCATTTGATACTTTCTACCAAGAATCTGATACTATCATTTTTTATTCTAAGTTATAATTTGTTTTGTTTTTTATAAGTCTTTTAATTCTGTATCTTACTTTTGTTGTTCTTTTTTATTATTCTGTGAGCTAGACAGAAAACATTGTTACAAGACAGAATACAAATAGCTGATAAATAAAGTTATTCTTGTAAACTCATCTTACCAAGACATCAAGACCAAATAGTTCAGGTTGGAAATTTGTAGAGTATATTAGTCATAGCCCTGTTCTCAACAAAGGATGCACCACTAAACAGCAACATCATAAGGAAGTGGTAGGATTGTACATTTCCCTTCTCCATGTCACACTGCAAAGCTGGGGCAGGAGGTGGGGTGGGTGGGCAGGCAGGCAGTGAACTTGCATTCCCGGACTTTGTAGAAGAATGCAAAGGAACAGCAAGTGCAGAGATGAGAGTTTATTTGATCCTACTTATGTATAGCATTGAGTTTGTACATTTAAATTTTAAAAGAGTACATTCATGGATAGCAAACCAAGCCTCATCTCTGCCAGAGAGCTGCTATAAAAAATATTTTTATCCTATCTTTCTGCTTGATAAAAGCCTCCAAAGTTAAAATACATAAACATAAAATTATTTTAAAAGGCAGTAGTGGCCTATGAAGCCTCTGGCAGGAAAGTTCTGAAAGATGTTCCTTTCCCAGACCACAGGCATCTGGTTGGCCATGGGATGAAACAGGATCCTGGCATAGATCAGCCCTTGGCCTGATCCGGAAGGGATCTTCTCATGTACTGAGTTCTGCTGCTCTTGGTAGCAGGGAGAATGGAGCCCAAACTGGAATAAATTTGTGGGAATCACAGAGCACTTCTTCAAGCAGGCCTTGCTGCTCTCGCCTTCAGGGTTATGATTCAGCTCTGATAACAGCAGCTTTATTGTGCAAATCCAGGGAGGGCCCTAACAGCTGAATGGGTAGAGCGCAAATCAGCCAAATAAGGCCTTTTTTGAGTTGTACCAAGCCAGGGAAGGATCCAGGAGCTGACGTCATTCAGAGGAAGCATTTAGTCACCAGTTTCCTCCATATTCTGGAGGAGGACCAGAGGGAGTCTCCAAGCTGCCCATCACCTTGCAGCAGGCAGGAGAGAGGCTCAGACCACAGGAGGGCTGGGATTAAAAAGGGAAGAGAAACCCTGAGGCCACAAACAGCCTGAATAAGCACTTCCAGCACTTCGAAATGAGCCATTTGGCTAAAAGAAATGCCACTTCCTAGTTGGCAGGCAAGCAGGCGAGGCAAGCTGCTGCAAGCTGTACAGCAGTGCAGCTCCACGCAACCCAGCCTAAGCAAAGAGTTTCCTCTTGAAGCAGCTGCCTCATTTCCTGCCAAGGGGTGGGGGAGAGGGGGGCAAGCTTGGCCATTGAGTGTAATGCATAGCTTGCTCCGTTAGCCTAGTTAACATTCATGTGTGTGCAAGAACGAGTTTTCAGAGAGATGGACAAGAATCTTATGGAAGAGAAATCAGCATGACTGGGCAGGAGAGGGCTACAGAGGAGGCACTGACAAACTTTAAAAACTCGGATAAAATAATACAATCCCAATTAGACGAATCCTAGCAGAGCTGCCTTGGGACATCGTTCGACCCAGCCAAAACTCAGCCGCCTTTCTGTGAAAAGAGCGTATTTAAAGGTATCCATTTGGGCAAACTCAGTTTTCCGGTAACATCATATTGTTCAGTGAAAAGTGAATTCTTAATACCCAGAAGTCAGCAAATGCCACACTTTAAAGCAGATGGCACCAAGCTGTTTGGTAAAGCCTTTCTAGATCTTGCAAAGCAGTGACCCTGGCTCCAGCCTGGCACCAGTAGCGCATCACCCTGCTCCCATGTAAGGGATGGGAAGGACAACCTCACTTACAGGTGTAGGGCTGTCTCTTATGGGGGTACTCACCCAATGAAGCTCAAATTGCTTCAGTCCTTAGTGGGATTTTTTGGAGTACATATGCATAAGAACAGACTCCAAAGCTTCACACAGTGCAACATACCTGTTGCTGCCCTAGCAGCAACCATCCAGAAGAACCACCACATGAACAATGGCTGCATTCAGTTCAATCTACTTGCACATAAGAGCACACAGTCAGTCTTTCCAGCCAACAAGACAGCCAACCTCAGTGAGGTCATGCAGGAGTATCCCTGTGTATGTTACTTGGCTATATTCCCCCACAATTCCTTGTAGTCTTAAGGTGCGCCAGAACATAGTTGCCTTTGCAGTTTTCCAAGGTGCCTCCTCTTTCTCCGTCACCAACAATTCTCTGGAAGCCTCAGAAGCAACTAACTATAGAATTGCTTCTTGGAGAAGAGACACCCAGCCAGGGGCACTCCAGAAAAATGAGACAAGAGGACTCCAGCCCAATATTTATTAACAAGCAGTTTAGATAGTTGCACAAGCTGCTACAAATGGTAAAAGATTATGGGAGTTGGAGTCCAAAACTTCCAGGTGGGGGCCACAATCTGTCCACCACTGCTCTAGGGTTCAAAGCATTTCGTTTGCTTGGAATGCTCTTTCAGAGCAACTACGTACCATGAGTTCCATTGTAGATTTTAAAACGCATTTGAAAACTCATTTGTTTTCAATAGCTTTTGGTATTTTAGCTTGATTTACTGTTCTTATTACTATGATTTTTCTCTTATTTCTGCTTTGTGAACCCCTTTCCCCCCTTCATATGTTTTAATGTGATTTTAGGTTGTAAGCCTCTAGGCAGGGTATCGCTGTTTTATTTGTATATTTTGTACAGCACCAAGTACATCATTGGTGCTATATATATAAATAAATAAATAAATAATAGTAAAGCAGAGTCTTTCACCTCATCTAGTAACTCAATGTGTAGCCAAAGGTGGGGGGAGTCTCCTTCTTGTCTTCTCCCCTCATGAGATTTCCCTCTCCCCCGTGAACACTCCTGGGACTATAATTTATTCATTTATTTATTTAGAATATTTATATGCCGCTCCCCAATGAAAAATTTTGGAGCAGTATACAAGATAAAATGAAAATAAAAACAGAATAAAACACTTAAAACAAATTTTAAAAGAAGCAAATACAGAGATTCAAGGCTGCATATTAAGGGAAGGCTTCCTGGAATAGAGATGTTTTCAGGAGGCGCCGAAGGAAGTACAAGGTTGGCACCTGCCTGATCTCCAGAGGCAGGGAATTCCACAGGAGAGAGGCCACCACACTGAAGGCTCTTCCCCTGGTGGATTCCAATCGGAGGATGGATCTATGTGGAACCACCAGGAGCAGGCCCTCGGATGACCTCAGTGACCAGGCAGATTGGTAGGGGAGAAGGCGCTCTCTCAGATATCCTGGTCCCAAGTTGTTTAGGGCTTTGTACACAAGTACAAGAACCTTAAACCTGGCTCGGTAGCAAATAGGCAGCCAGTGCAGTTCCCTCGTTACATGCTGGAAAGAGGCAGCTCCAGACAACAGCTGAGCTGCAGTATTCTGCACTAGCTCCAGCTTCTGGAGCAGCTTCAAGGGCAGCCTCACATAGCGCACATTGCAGTAATCCAATCTTGAGGTTACCAATGCCTGTACCACCGTGGCCGAGCCATCCCTGTCCAGGAAAGGCTGTAGTTGGTGAACCAACCGAAGCTGGTAAAAGGCACTCCGAGCCGTGGTGGCTACTTGAGCCTCCAATAACAGAAATGGGTCTAAGAGTACCCCCAAACTATGAACCTGATCTTTCAGAGGCAGTGCAACCCCATCCAGAACAGGCAATGAGCCTGTCTCCCGGACTCGGGAACCACTCACCCACAGGGCTTCCGTCTTGCCAGGATTCAGTCTCAGTTTACTGGCCCTCATCTAGCCCATTACTGAGTCTAGGCACTGGTCCAGGACCTGCACAGCCTCACCTGATTCAGTTGTCACAGGGAGAAAGAGCTGCGTGTCATCAGTGTATTGATGGCATTTAGCTCCAAATCCCCTAATGACCGCTCCCAATGGCTTCATATAGATGTTAAATAACATTGGGGACAAGATGGTGCCCTGCGGCACTCCATAGCTCAATTGCCAAGGGGCCGAGGACCGGTCACCCAATGCTGCTTTCTGAAAACAACCCCGTAGATAGGACCAGAGCCACTGTAACACAGTGCCACCGATGCCCATCCCACGGAGTCAATCCAGGCGGATACCATGGTCGATGGTATCAAAAGCTGGTATCAAAAGATGGTATCGTGCTCTTCGCTCCTCTGATGCCATGTTTCTCGCCTGCCCAAGGGCCTCTACTTCCCTTGCTCGGCTTCGTCCATTTTCGTCTGCTGCCCCTTACGCCTGGAACGCTCTTCCAGAACATTTGAGAACTACAAGTTCAACCACAGCTTTTAAAGCACAACTAAAAACTTTTCTTTTTCCTAAAGCTTTTAAAACTTGATGTTGTGCAGACTTCTACTGTTACTTTCTACTGTTAGTTTTTCCCTACCCAGTGCCAGCTTACCCTACCCTGTACCTGTTTGCATTCTCTTCCCCTCCTTATTGTTTTACTATGATTTTATTAGATTGTAAGCCTATGCGGCAGGGTCTTGCTATTTACTGTTTTACTCTGTACAGCACCATGTACATTGATGGTGCTATATAAATAAATAATAATAATAATAATAATAATAATAATAATAATAATAATAATAAAAGCTGATGAGAGATCGAGCAGGATTAACAGGGTTGCATTCCTCCTGTCCCTCTCTCGATAAAGGTCATCCATCAGGGTAACCAAGGCTGATTCAGTCCTGTAACCAGATCGGAACCCAGACTGGAATGGGTCTAGATAATCAGTATCCTCCAAGAGTGCCTGCAGTTGCTCCGCCACAACCCTCTCAAGTACCTTTCCTAAAAAAGCGGTGTTTGCGACTGGGCAGTAGTTGTCTAATACCATCGGGTCCAGGGTGGGCTTCTTCAGGAGTGGTCGCACGACTGCCTCCTTAAGGACAGCAGGGGCCACCCCTTCCCGGAGTGAGGCATTTATCACCCCCTGGACCCACCCAGTCAGACCCCCTCGGCTTGCTTTTATAAGCCAGGAGGGACAGGGATCGAGAGGGCAAGTGGTTGGTCGCATTGCTGCAAGCACCTTGCCCACATCATCAGGCCGCAATAACTGGAACTGATCCCACAAAATTGGGCAGATGGTGGCATAATGCCATTTTTTGTTGCGGCTCCCCCTTGTCATTCTCTGACAGTCTCATGTCTATCAGTAAAAGGAGAGTCACCAAAAAAGCTCAGTAACTTCCAGGACCTACGGAATGCCAAGAATTTCAGATTAGAGGGAGGGGCAGAGAAGATAAATTGTCCTGCTTGAGAGGTGGGAATAAGAATAAGGGTTGGGTGGATGCATGTCCTGAGGTCAGAGAATTCCTCTTCCCATGACTTTATGATCATTGTCAAGAGGCTGTAGCTCAGTTGTGCAGCATCTGCTTTGCATGCGGAAGGCCCCAAATTTGATCGGTCACAGCACTGGAAAAACTCCTGCCTGAAAACCTGGGGAAGCCGTTGCTGCCAGTCAGTGTCAACAATACTGGGTGGGATCGACCAAGGGTCTGACTCCATAGAAGGCAACTTCATATGTTCCTAAATTGCTTCTAAGTCACAAAGTCAAGTCACTCAATATAGGCAACCCAAGGTTGCAGGATCCACACCTTTAGCATTGCAAGTCTGACCCGCTCCATTCCTTCAATAGAGTGGGAGGGAGGAAGCTCCCTCCTTGCCTGAACAGGGAGAAAAGAGGCTGTGCTTGCATTTGAGGGGGAAGAAGCCTTCAACCCACACATTGCTGCCTATGGAAATAAAGCCATCGACAAAGGGTTCTCTCTCCCAGTGCAGCAGAGATTTTTTGGGAAAAGATGCTTGACCATATCCCTTGTTTCGAAGCATCCATTTGGTTAAAGATTCAACTATGCAAATGTGCACACAATTAGTCCTATTGACCTTAGTGAGTCTTACCTGCTCCATCTGGGCTGTGTCTCCTCTAATGATTTGAAAGCGTCCACAGAGAAGCATCTTACACCTGAAAGCAGCAGCTGGTTGCTGAAATGGCAGTAGAAATACACTGCACCACTTCAGCTAGCCAAAGGGTCAACTTGGAGGTGATCTTTTAGACTGTTGTTTTTATGTTTTTAAATTTTGTATACTTTTAACATTTACTGTTTTTAACTTTTGTAAACCACCCAGAGAGCTTCAGCTATGGGGCGGTATATAAATGTAACAAACAAACAAACAAATCTTTGCCACATCTTTGAACCCGTGACTGGAATTATCCTCTCATTGCTTTTTTTAAAAAATAGCAGCCATGGGAGGACAAAGAATCGAAATCAGGACTATGACGTTGGAGGGGAGGGTTGCTTGTTAACCCCTTCCCTGCTATCACACATGTAACTGGACACCATGATAGCTTCCAAATAGATCCTTAGTCATGCCAATTTTGAAGCAAATCAGATCATCCCCTGATTTTTAGGAAATTTGTAAAGTTTCCCCCATTTACAAAACTGCATTTGTCTCCGTCATTTTTCAAGATACACATATGTAACTGGACACCATGATAGCTTCCACATAGGACTTTATGTATTCCAACTTTGAACCAAATTGGATCATGCCCTGATTTTTAGAGATTTTTTAATAAAAGAGCATCTGAGGACAATATTAGCACTTGAAGTACTAATATTGACTTGAGATGCACTTTCATTATCTCCTTCCAATACACATTTTATTTCTGATGGATATTGTGGTTGAGGTTTAACTTTAGAAAATCGCTAAAAATCAGGGCTTGATCCAATTTGCTTCAAAGTCGGCATGCATAAGGTCCTATGGGGAAGCTATCATGGTGCCCAGTCACATGCCTTTAACTGTAAAAATGATGGAGATTAATGCAGTTTTGTAAATGGGGGAAATGCTGAAATCTTTAAAAATCCCCTAAAAATCAGGGGATGATCCAATTTGCTTCAATGTCAGGTTACATAAGGTCCTATGTGGAAGCTATCATGGTACCCAGTTACATGTGTGTATCTTGAAAAATGATGGAGATGAATGCATTTTTGTAAATCGGGGGATCATTGAGAGTTAAAGATTTCAAAATTCCCTAAACATCAGGGCTTGATCCAATTTGGTTCAAAGTTGGCATGCATAAGGTCCTATATAGAAGCTATCATGGTGCCCAGTTACATGTGTTTATCTTAAAAAATGACAGAGATAAACACAGTTTTGTAAATGGGGGGACTTTTAAAAATTCCTAAAAATCAGGGGATGATCTGATTTGCTTCAAAATTGGCAAGATGAAGGATCTATTTAGAATCTATCATGGTGCCTATTTTCATGTGTATATGTGCTTGGGAAAGGGTCCAAATCGATCCAAATCAGTCCAAAGCTATTCGGACCTCCCCTAACTGCTTCAGATCGATTCAGACCTCCCCCGACCTGCTTCAGATTCGGAGGTCTGAATCACCCCGATCTGCTTTGGATTTGGAATTCAGATCCGAAGCAGTGCACAGCCCTATTAGGAAGTTAGTTAAGTAGCTATCATACACAATTTGAAGACTTTTAATGCCAAAAAGCCCTTTGTGTTAAGTCAGAAGAAGAAACAAACACACAAGTTATGCTTTTGGCAACATCCTCTGAGGAGAGATCATGAGGAACAGCTAGTACTTAAGATCCATCAGAGTTATAGGGCCAGAGTGGAGGGGCCATTCAAATAATGCTCTTAATTGCTAGTGATCATTTATAAACAAAAATTTAAAGTGTTTTCTTTTCTTAGTAGGACAAAACACTAGGTTTTTCTTCATAAAAAGATCATTAGTTCTATTTGCAGATGAGTTTTCATATTGCATATGCAAGGAAATTCATAAATAAAATCTATTAAGGGGAAGATGGATGAAGAGAGCTATTTCGGTTCTCAAAGCTTTCATGGTTCTTAGCATTTCATGCTTTCAAATTGCTTCACATGCATTCTCAATAATCCCTATAACAACCCTGCAAATTAGGCTAGTATCCCCTCCCTAATTTATACCCAGCTTAATGATCTATATATTCCTGCAGTATCTAACATTAAAACTCAACTAAACAAGAGATGACTTAAAAGCTTATTACTTCTTTCTAAAAAGTTTAATGGACTGGCCTTGGCAGGTCTGCATACAGTACAGGGGGACGTGTTGCAAAAGATTGAGAGAAAAGTGGCTCGCTTTTCAATAGTTCATGGTTGAGGCCAAATTTAGAGCCCCAAGTTCACAGCTCACATGCTTAACTTTTACAAGCTCACCACACCAGCTCAATTTTGTAGTGTGCTGAACAGCATCTGTGTCCCCTAGGACTTATACTGAAGTGTCAGTGAGATTTTCGTTACCATTGTGTACATGGCACATTTCACTGAGATCTGTGTGCAGGCCACAATCAACCACAGATAGACATGTTTACATTTCAATGGACAGTCATGCTGAATTATGGCCCTAATACACACACTCACAGACCTATATTAAAGTTCCCAACATACATAGACACAGGATACATGTTGGCTCAGAATGGGGATGACCAGGGGTCTGGAAACAAAGCCCTATGAGTAGAGACTGAAAGAGGTCAGCATGTTTAGCTTTGAGAAGAGAAGGCTGAGGGGAGACATGACAGCCCTCTTCAAGTCCTTGAAAGGTTGCTACACAGAGGAGGGCCAGGATCTCTTCTCTATCATCCCAGAGTGCAGGACGTGGACTAATGGGCTCATGTTACAGGAAGCCAGATTCCAGCTGGACATCAGGAAAACTTCCTGACTGTTAGAGCAGTATGACAATGGAACCAATGACCTAGAGAGGTGGTGGGCTCTCCCACACTAGAGGCTTTCAAGAGGCAACTGGACAGCCATCTGTCAAAGATGCTTTAAGGTGGATTCCTGCAGTGAGCAAAGGGTTGAACTCGATAGCCTTAGAAGCCCCTTCTAACTCTTCTATTCTATGCTTCTATGCAGTTGGCCATACAGCCTGGGAACTATGGGTTTTGCAGCCCAACGCATCCTGAGGGCACCAGGTTGGGGAGGGCTGATATAATCAGTATGCACAAACAGCTTATCTCCAGGAGGCAGCCCATCTCTGGATATCAAATGCTGAAGCAAGGGCGAGTGTTTTCTTTACGCACTGCTTGCAAGCTTCACAGAAGGTCCTGACTTGTCACTATCGGAAGCAAAATGCTGAACTAAAGAGACCGTTTTTCTGATCCATCAGGACTGCACTTATTGGTTGTGGTTTTAATAGAAGATTCACATTTTATTTTTATTTTATTTATTGCATTTGTATACTGTCCAACAGCTGAAGCTCATGAGCATCTTCAACTCTGTGAACAGGACTCAAGCTCTGGATAAAATAAGGGCACAGAAGGACTTTCCATTTTATTGGCGATTTTAAATTTGATGCATTACAAGAGCCTTCTTCCCCCATAAAACTGGGCTTTAGTGAGCAATAAAGAACATTTTTCTGCCATGAGCAATATCAAAGTTGATTTAATGCAAAAGAAGATTGCTAGTTGTCAAACGTAATCCAAAGGACTAACCATGGCTTTTGGTGACAGGTCAGCCAATCAGGTTTTCAATTTCTTTTGACATTAGTGACTAAGAAGTTAGGTTTCCCCCATTCCAGCAAACTGAAAACCTCATGCCAGCAACTGTTTCCTGTACAATATCCCTGCCCTCATAACATTCCCTACTCTTTCTGCTAGTAACTGCCCATCCAAACACACACATTTGCTTTCTAAACCATGAAGAGGCCTCTTGAGTACACAAGCAACTTCATAAGCACCTGCATTTCTATGCTTGCAAATTCCAATGGGAATGGTCCATCACAGAAGAAAAATGCCCCACGAGCATCCAAAGAAGGCTAAAGTGTAGAGACATCAAGCAATGCACACACATGTGTAAGCCAACTCAAACAGCATGCACATTAACCATAAGCCAACAGTGTACTATGCAATTCCCATAATTCCTGACCATTGGCCATGCTGGTTTGGGATTATGATTTGGGGGAGGGTTCAACCCTTACAGGTGACCTAGAAATGATTTTAGATACATAGGAGTTCAACATCTGGAGGGCCACGGGTTTCTCACCCCTGGTGTAAACCATAGCCAGGGTACAGCACAGTCCACCTGGTTCCTGCTGCTTGCCAGAAGTCTTGATGATAACATTGTACTAGGTGAACCACCAATGCTGTTCTTGCATTCTTTAGCAAGAGTATACTCAGGATTCTCCTAAAACATAATAATCTCTCCTTAATTGTAAAGACACACAGAGTAGGCATTCTTATTTTGTAACTTTAACTGCAAATTGGTGGATCACAGGAAATATCGTAAAAACAAAAGCTGACTGATATCAGCCCAGCCTCCCCAGATGTAAACAATATCCATAGTCATTACATGTAATAGCAAGTTTGGGAAATAATGTCTATGTCCCAGCTGCCAGCATCAATTTCAAGTTCTCTGCACTCTGAGGACTTTGTCAAACCTTATCAAGCAACCCACTTTACTACAGCTACATGTTTGCTATATATATGGTTGGTCACCATGCCACATTATTATTATCTGAACACAAACTGAAGTGCAATGTCTTTAGGCAATCCCCACCTCCAGAAGGGGAAATCTAGGTAGCAAGTGACTATTTTTATTTATTTATTTATTTATTTATTTATTACATTTCTATACCGCCCAATAGCCGGAGCTCTCTGGGCGGTTCACAAAACTCAGCCCCAAAGATTGAATATATAAGGGTGCAAACTTATTTATTAAAAACATTTATATCTTATGCACATTTAGACAGAAAAAAAACCTGGGGAATGCTGGGAGTTGTAGGACTTTTCTTCTGTCTAAGTGTGCAATTTTATGTATCTATGAGGATCTGAATCCACCTCCAACTGATATTTACTTGATTTATGATCCATCTTTCTACTAAAAAAAGGCACTCAAGGTGGCTTACAAAAACAACTTAAAATAAATTTAAACAATAAAACACAATAAAATACAATAAAAATGTAACCTGGACAGAATAAAAACAGCAGCTACACCAAAAGATCCACTTACAGTCCAGAGGCCTTCTTGAATAAAGCCGTCTCTGCTTGCCAGCAGAAGGACAGGGGGGAGGGAGGTGAGCCTACCTTGGGAGGGAATTTCACAGCCTGGGAGTGGCCTCCAAAAAGGCAGATACTACAAAACTGCAAATAGCAATGGGCATATCTTTCAAGTCCATTTCCAGGGTGTTCCTCCTTTTCCCACCTCCAATCCATTCTGTGCCAGTTCCAAGTGGATGTGGGGTTTTTATTGTGGCAAAATACATATGCATATTTATGAAATGTGTGCATTTTGTGCATAATTTTCAATTTGTGCACAATTTTTGTAAGCACCCATTAATGTGTTCTTTACATACTTTTTAAATGTGTGTATTTTCCTGGTCTGCAGAACCTAATTCTGGGATGGGGGAGAAACAGATTTCTAGACACAAATTGTGTCCAGCCTGTGTCTGTTTCTCCAATCCATTTCCAGGTGTTGTGTATCGGAGAAATACACACACACAGAGAGAGAGAGAGAGAGAGAGAGAGAGAGAACAGAAATTCAACAGAACAGATTTCTCACACATCCCTGTATGCACATATACAAAATTATTTGCTAAGCTGCCACTACAATTGGTGGTCAAAGCAGATGACTGCAAGTACCAGGCTGGACAAAGGAGAGTTACAGTAAGATGTTCCTTTGAAGTGACCGGGAAAGACACCTCATTACAACACTGCTCTTCTTAGCTGCTGGATATCAAGAGAGTAGCCAAAGCACCAATAACTCCTGCAGTATGTTCCTAGCTACAAGTCATAACATTATTGAGCGCTAAGAAAGCATGTTGGAAAAATGACCCACTGTTGCAGAATGAAGTAGCCTTTTTCTTGCAAAAATGGCAAGAGTTTTACTTAAGGTGAGGGAAGGAATAGTTGTATGTCCACCTCATTTAAAAGGTTATCCCATTCAAGTATCAAATAGCAGCCCCTTTAAAGAACCCATTGTACAATCAAGGCAACAACAAATGAAAGAATCAAACAGATCTTTGCCAGCAGTCAGGTGGGACTAACAATAAACTCATTATTTTAAAGGGATTTGCATTGCAACCCCCCACCTCCACACTACTACTACTAAAAGAAAAGAATGTAGCATTCTGTAGCATTTTGCTATAAATGTAGCAAAACTAACTATATTATGATCTCGAACTCTAGTTTTCTAATTGGAAACTAAGGAGCAAAACTTCAAAGCCAAAGTGGTTTCTTTTTGCCTCCCTCCACCCTCTTTTTATAAAGAGGCCCTTCTCTCAGAAAAACTTCCTTTCTTTTTCAGAAGTCAGTCAAGTATAGACTTGACAAACTCAACCTTTTTAGCACATAAGCCTTCCTTAGCCAAGAAATACTTTTCGGCCAAGCTGAGACAAGGCTCTGTAGCAACTCAGAGCTGAACTATGAATTACAAGAAAATAAGCTCTGAGGGCACAACACAAGACTTTATCCGCAAAGCCTATTTTACTGCTTGTTACCAAGATACATCTTATGGCTCTCATTCAAGCTAATTTCATTTGTCGTCCCTGGAGAATTTCTGAAATTCCATTCAGAAGGACACACACATTATGCATGCAAGATACATCCTTTAAGGCCAGGCTTCTCCTATAATAGTGAAGTTGGTGCCTCGTGGGTGGAACTCCAGCAGCATGACCTCAGGCACCCAGCCCTCAGCCTCCTGGGCGTGGAGAAGGGCCGTTAAGCAGCAGGCTGCTTTCATCCCCTCAGCCTGAGGGCCTCATGGCTGCAGCCCCAAACAGGCGCAGTGGGGTAGTTGGCACTGCTGCAAGCCTGACACTGCTCCCGTTGTAGGACTCCAGCTACACCACATTAATGTCTGGGGATGGCAGGAAATCTAAACAGAAGTGTTTAAGTTCTAGCGCTCCTGTTTGGGGCTCAATGAAGTCTTGAAATAGAAAATACTTTGTTACAGGTCCCCAAAAAGCAATGCCTGTTACTTATGACAGCTGATTTTGGGGTGCAGCATGCCTCTGGGAAAAGGCCACCCGGTTTGTGTCCTCCTTTGAAGTTCCCTACTATTGGAAACAAGGTGCTGCGCTGCACGGGGCATGGTCTGGTCCAGCAAGGCAATTCTTTGTGTTTCAGGACAGAAGACGGCTCAGTGGCAGGAGGGTGGTCCCAAGCTCAATTCCAGACTTCTCTATTTTAACAAATAATCAGGTAGTAGGTGATGTTTAAGACCTCTGTCCATATGATACTGGACTCTGCACAAGGCAGATTCCCGTGTCTTTTATGTTTAATGAAGTCACGAAGAGCCAGAAACGACTGAACGAATAAACAACAACAAGAGAACTCAAGCAAGCCATTGCCAGGCACCATCAAGGGCCCCAGCAGAACCAGGCGCTTGCTGGCAGTTAAGAGAGGGAAGTTGCACAACTGCATCAGGCAGCCACCTCCACCATGAGCAGCCGGTTTCATTGGTTCACATCGACCAGTAAGCCAGAATTCCCCTTTCCTTTAGAGTAGCTGCCACCAGGGGAGGGGGATGGACCTGGATTCGGGTTACTCATGGGGGAAGTGGGATTAGCTATCCCCGGTGCTATTCTTCTGCTGAAAATCCCACACAAAGCTGGCATACCAGGGGGAATAGCAGAAAAACAGGAAAATGACATAGGAAAGGGTTAAAAAAAAACACCTCCCCACCATCACCATGCCATGGTCTTGATCTGGTGTGCGCAGCCCACTCACTCCTTCTTGGCTCCTCTCACTAGGTACTAAATTAGCCGGAAATAGAAAGTCTGTCGCAGGACTGGGGGATATGTGGCCCTCCAGATGTTGGTGGACTGCAACTTCCATCAGCCCGACATAGCATAACCAATAGTAAAGAATTATGGGAGCTGCAGTACAACAACATTTGGAGGACTACACATTTCCCATCCCTGGCTTATTGTGACATCTGAATCCAGGATCCTGTTTTCTTGTGCCTGTTAAATTGTCAACATTGGCTCATGAATCCTGGCTTATTTGGGAGCAACAGACCAGGATCCTGGGTTTGAGTGTCAAAGAAAGCTTTCTGTTTTGTTTCTATCCTAGGTCTATTGTGTTGTGCAAATGTGTCCATTATTTCCTCACCAGCAGCCCCCAGGAGGTTACAAGAGGAACCTACTACGAAGTGAGACCATCTACACCCAAGGAACGGTGGCTCCCTGGGGCTTCAGACTTCCTTATTCTACCTCAGCTGGAGATGCTGGTGTTGAGACTGGGGCCTTTGCCCTGTAAACCAGGTGGTCTACGACCGAGGTGCCACGTACTAACTGCAGTTCCCCGCATATGCCATTAATGTGAACGAATGCGCTCGGGTGCGTTTCCTGGATGCACACAAAGTGAGATGCACCCATCCTTTCAGTTTAACCTTGTCTCAAATTAAGGATTCCAACCTGGCTCCGGACTAACTGAGTGTTGCTCAATAACCAAAGGTATCTAGGCAGTTCACAAAACAAAGCTTAAAAGAGCCCAAAACAAAAACCTGGTAATTCATCATTTTAAAAAAAAAAGTTTTTAAAAGCAGGTGAATAGAGGCTAAGTAGTGCAAAGATCTCAAAAGCCCTAATACATGCTTTCAAAAATAATATTAACGAATGAATGAATCGTCCTGGAGCCCAATGCTGGGCCACAACGCCCTCCGCTTCCCTCCCCGCCCCAGCGGCACACTGCTTAGCCATTGCTAAGGCCGACGCGGGCGAAGGTTTGCCTAAGGCGGGGCGGCCCCGTCTCACGGCGACGCGGCGGCGGGAGCCTCTCCACGTGCGCGCAGGCAGAAGCGGAGTCCGAGGGCAAAACCCAACATTCAGCCTACGAACAGACGGAACTTAGGCCCCATTCATTTCAATGAGTCCATGCTAAATAGGCGTTACCCCTGGCATTTGGACACACTGCGGCCTGACCAACGGACGGACGGACGGGCCGGCCTCCGGGGACTCCCTCCCACCGGCCAAGTCAACGGCAGCCACTTATCCCTACGGGCGAGTCCGAGGGCCGCAGTTCGCGCGCCGTCCAGCCCCCGCCCGATGGCCACCGCTTGGCCCGCCTCCCCACAGCTGAGGGCCCCGCCGAGCCCTGGGGCAATGATAACAACCCCACTGCCTGCAGCAGCAGTCGCAGCCGGCGGGCGGGCGGGAGAACAGAAGCCATCCCAAGGCCCGACGAGGGGCGTGGGCGGAAGCTTCGGGCGCGTTGCCGGGGTTGGGGGAAGCTGTCTGGGGCGGAGGCCGCTCGCGGGCGTCGCTTTTCCGGACGGGGGTACGGCGGCTCCCTCCCTCCGTGCCTTGAAGCGCCGCTTGCTTCGCCCGCCTATCCGCCGACAGCCAAAGCGCTCAGCTGGACCCGGTCGCCTCTCGCCTCGCAGAGCCGCCTCGACCTCCCCGCTATGAATGTCGCCCATTCACGGGGAAGGAGGTGGACGCGGCGGCGGCGACGGCAGCAGGAGCTCCGGGCGCCTCTGGCAAGGCGAGCCGGCTGGCGAGGGCGTCTCCGAGACTCGCCAAGGCCAGAGAGACGAGCGAAGGGCCCGGGCTGCAGCCCGCCCCTGGCGCAGAAAGGCAGCCCCCGGCGGCGGCGGCGCCAGCCCGTCCTGCCCGCCTCCCACCATCGGCGCCCGGCAAGCTGGACCCTGGCAGGGAACGACCGGGTGGCGGCTCCAGCCTACGGAAACGCAGGGAGCGGGGGAATAAGCCCCCCCTCGCCGGCAAGAGAGCACCGGGGGGCGGGGGTTCCTCCGCAAGCGGCGGGAGCGTCCCCGACACCGGGCGACCGCAGCGCACAGGCAGGCAGCCGGGCGGGATGCGGCGTGGCCTGGGCAAAGGGCTCCGGCCTCCCGGCCCCACGTACCGTTTTCGGCATCTTGCAATCGGGCGGGCTTCCTCTGCGGCTCTCGTGGGGCAGCTGCTGTTCCTCCTGGGCGCCGCAAGTAACTAGTCCGCCTCCCCTGGTACGCAAAGCGCGCCGCCTTTATTCGGGGCAGGCGCTGCTGAGCCCCCGCCCTCCGTCCCCCCTCTCCACCTTCCTCGGTCCTCGGGTTGGGCCTTGTGGGCGGCCGCTCCCTGAACCCCCTCAGGGGCTTCCCCGACTCGGCCTCCGAAGAGGGGCCCTGCCCCCTAATCCCCCACCCCCACCGCTGCTCCCCGCGGTGGCTTATCTCGCCCCTCGCCCGCTCTGGCCTCCTCTCTTCTCGCCTCACTTCGCCCTCTATCGCCTCCGCCCCGCTCCCCCAGGAGAGACTAACGGGGCGCGGGGGGAGGCGAGAGGCGTTTCACTGCGCTCGCTGGAGTTTGGGGCCTTGGAGTGGGACCGATGGATAGGAAAGCAAAGGATCAATCTGCGGAACGCGCCGCCACAAGGGGCATTGGACCAATTCCTGGAAGTCAAGTGGCTGAATAGGTCAAATCGCTTGGTCAATGGATCCTCCTCCATGTTCAGAAACAATTTTATCAGTTTTTGCTGAGTAGGTGTGTCGTCGGCCCCCAGTAGATCTCCAGATGTTTTGGACTTCCAACTCCTAGCATTCCTGATGGTGGGCCATGTTAGCAGGGGCTCCTGGGATTTGAAGCCCAAAGCATCTGGCACTCTAGTCTGCTCATCTTTTCTGAAGGCAACCGGTGCTGGACCAAATGAACCCTCTGTCTGGCCAGGGGTACTTCTACCTTTGCCAATTACTGTGGAAACGCCTCCTTTTGTCCATGTTTTATGGGGTATCTACGTCAGCCTGGGTTGGACTACAACTCCCATAATTCCCCCAGGTTGGGGAAGGCTGTTCTACATGGTCTTGTCATCAAATCCTCTTCCTGAACTTTCCCTGTGATTTTTCAATCATTTTTCAAGCCACAAAAGATCCAACCTTTTGGTAAAAGATAGAACAGTATGTAGACATTACATTTATATCCCACTTGTCTTCCAGGGAATTTAAGGAGGCAGCTTTATATTCAACATAGGTGAGGCTGAGAGAGTAAATCTGGCCCATGATCACCCAGGGCTGAGTGGCGATTTGAACCTGGATCTTCCCAGTCTCAAGTCCAATATCCGGTTTACTGCTAGATATTGAGTGATATGGTTTTGACATGTGCTGTGGACACATCAGGCAAGTGTGCCCTATCACAGCCTCCCTCAGCTAGTGGCGCTCCACGTTATGGCCACACTGCTATGTTTCAGCTCACTTTTACCATTGCCATTCTGGATTGTGCCATTTTATCAGCATGTTCATTTTTGTTTCCATCAGTTCTTTCACTTGAATGACTTTTTTTTTTGCTTTATAAATGTAGCATTTTTTCTGCAATAGCCATTAAATGAAAAAAGAAAAGATTTTTTTTAGCATACATTTTTAAATGATTTTTTTAAATGTGCCATTCCAGTCAGCACTATTTCAGAAGTGTGGTTTTTTTAGGTCTTTTAGTTCTTTTCTTTTCTTTCTTTTTAACTGTAGCCTGTTTTTGGTTTAATTTTTTTAAATATTTGCACAATAGCACCTATATTGGAAAAGCACAAACTTAAAAAATATTTAATTGCAAGGGGCCTTTATGTTGTTCCTTTAGTTTCTGAATAATGGTGATTGGAGAGGAGACAAATCCTACAGCTCAAACAACAGAGATGTCCCTTTATTTACTGCAGTGTTGATGATTTTTGTTTTAAATTCAGTTCTCCCTCTCCATATGATCCCAGGTAGCAAAATCCAAGTCATGTACGGTACCTTAGGTTACAGCAGGATAGATTTGTAATTATTGTTTGAATAAAAGTAAGGGGGGCTATTTACATGGGAGAAGGTCCCATTGAACTCAATAGGACTTATGTTTGAGAAGACAAACGGTACAGTTTTATGTGCCAAGTTATATATAATGCATTGTACATTCTTAAAGTAGTAAAGCAAGATTAGAACCACTAAGAAAATAAAGTACGGCATATATTTAAATTTCCCCAATATTTCCATTTATTTCTGTGGGAGGTAGTACTAATTTTCCAGGGCTTCAGTAATTCCAGAAATTGTACTTCTTTAGTTGAGGCACTGAAACTTCAGGAGAGTGCCGGACAGGGGTGTGTGGTTGCTCCCCACAGCTTTCTGGCAATTCACCCAACCAAGCTCTTGAGTTTATCCTCTTTATTAAGATCAGGGCAGTATTCTTCTGTAGTATTCACTGATCCTTCAGCAATGATGCCATGAAGTCCTTTGCATATAATGGCATTATGTAATAATGTGAAACTGCAACAATTTTCATAACAGATCTGTAACATTTAGTAAAGCAAACTATATAAATTGGGGCCATCAGAGACTGAGGGCTTCTCCACATTTAGCAAAAAAACCACAGCTTCGCCTTTCAGAGGCTTCGCCGGTTTAATGATCGGCACATACACATGCTCCCCACCCTATTTTTGCCAGTTCCTTCCTATATGTTTCAATTATACCACCAGCAGATGGCTATTTATTTAATTTATTTATTTCATTTTTATACTGCCCAATAGCCGAAGCTCTCTGGGCGGTTCACATGTTTTGACAACATCATGTAAAGGACCTGCAAACTTCCATGAATCATGAGCATGCATAAATCATTCGTGTGGAGAAGCTCTGAGATTGATGCTCCCAGACAAGGATTTTATTGTGCCTCATTCCTGGAATGGTGTAACAGGTCCAGACAACGATGTCTTCAATTTTTAATCCTCCTGTATGCTTTCTCTCCTTAATGGTTTTTTTTTTGTTTGTTTGTTTTTGTGGTAAGAAAGACAAAAGAGTTGCACAATGTATTTTGATTGGTAGTGCTAGGAGCCATCCATTTGGAAGCATTCCTGAGTTTCCCCACCCTACCTGTGAATGTCATCACTGGGGATCACATATAAAATTGACCTGGTTCAGATGACATGACAGCCCACCATGGGTTAATTAACTGCTGAGGCATGTGCTGTCTGCCATTATGAATATGTAAAACCTGTCTGGGAGCTGATGTGGTTTGTTATGTCATCCAAACTGGGTGGTGGTAGTGGTGTTATTTGAGAGTTTGTTTATTTATTTATTTATTACATTTCTATACCGCCCAATAGCCAGAGCTCTCTGGGCGGTTCACAAAAAATAAAAACATTCAAAGTATAAAACAACAGTATAAAACCATAATATAAAATACAATATAAAAGCTCAACCAGATAAAAACAGCAGCAATGCAAAATTACAAATTTAAAACACAGAGTTAAAATTTATTTATAGACTGTTAAAATGCTGGGAAAATAAAAAGATCTTCACCTGGTGTCTGAAGGCATATAATGTAGGTGCCAAGCGAACCTCCTTAGGGAGCTCATTCCACAGCCGGGGTGCCACAGCAGAGAAGGCCCTCCTCCTGGTAGCCACCTGCCTCACTTCCTTTGGCAGGGGTTCGAGGAGAAGGACCCCTGAGGATGACCTTAGGGTACGGGCAGGTACATATGAGAGGAGGTGTTCCTTCAGATAGCCTGGCCCCAAGCTGTTTAGGGCTTTAAATGTTAATACCAGCACTTTGAATCGGGCCCGGACCTAGACTGGTAGCCAATGAAGCTGGAAAAGGACTGACATGATGTGGTCTCGTTGGCCAGTCCCTGTTAGTAAACGAGCTGCCCTGTTTTGTACCAGTTGAAGTTTTGGACTGTTTTCAAAGCAGCCCCACGTATAACGCATTGCAGTAATCCAAACGAGAGGTTATCAGAGCATGGATAACTGTAGCTAGGCTATCTCCGTCCAGATAAGGGTGCAGTTGGTATATCAGCCTAAGCTGATAAAAGATGGTCTTTGCCACTGAGTTCACCTGTGCCTCAAGTAACAGTTCTGGATCCAAGAGCACCCCCAGACTATGGACCCAATCTTTAGGGAGAATGCAACCCCATCCAGGACAGGGCAAACATCACCTCGCCGGACAGATGAACCACCCGCTAACAATACCTCCGTCTTGTCTGGATTGAGTCTCAGTTTGTTAGTTAAACAACCCTTGCATAACCCATGGTCTTTTTGGCAGCCTGGCCCACACAACAGCTTCTTGCATGTAAGTTAACCCATGATGGGCTGTCATGTTGTGTCAACTGTCCCATACTCTCTGCACTATGCAGCTTATGCAATGAGTTCTGATACAGCCTGGGGAATTATATGCCTGATGTGTGTGTGGGGAGGACAAATGTAATTTAGTTAGATATTAAATACTTCTATCCCCACCTTTCCATCCATAATGGAACCCTCAAAGCAACTAACCTCACCAGAAAACAGGCTTACTGCCTGAGATACTGGAAGTAGCACATAACCATAAGGGCTAGTAGCCACTAATAGCCTTTTCAGGAGTTTATCCACCTTCTTTTAAAGCCATCCATATTGGTGCCATCGCCAGTGGTAGTGAATTCCATAATTTAACTATGCACCCTGTGAAGACGTACTTCCTCTTATTTGTCCTGAATCTCCCACCAATCAGCTTCATGGTATCACTTCATGAGAAAGCGAGAAAAGAAAAAACACCTGAAGAAATTGTTAGCAGTAATTCTGAGGTATTGCTAACAAAATGAAAGCTGATTTGGATAAATGGTCAAGGGGAAATTTATCATGGTCGGATCATATTCTCACAGTAAAAAATAATGTTTTGGCTAATATCTAACCCCCCACCAAAAAAACAACAACAACCCTGTGTATTCTTTTAAGTATCCCAGCAAATACTATTAAAATTATTACCTCTGTCAAAAATTTCAAGAATTATATTTAAGGTTATCTAGAAAAAAAGTCTTAAGGATGAAAATGTGGCAGTTCCCAATATGAATATTGCCAAGCAGCTGCCCGAATTCCTTCATTGACCATGCTGGCGACCTCTTGAACTTGGTGCTACCTTTCCTAACCTGTGGAATACATTCTTGCTGAGCTTCTACTATTGTGGTTTTTAGTGACCTCCAAGCATTTTGGAGAGATGTAACCCACTTGACTTCCCTGTTAAACTCCCTTTTCACCAGTTCCCTCATTTTAGAGAAGTTTCCTCTTTTGAAGTCAAATGTGACTGTGTTGGACTTCCTGGGCAGTTTCCCACTTGCTTCAAACTGGTTTAATAACGTCTTGCACTAGGTCCTGGGTGGTACCATTTAGGATAAAATCCAGGGTCCCCTCCCCTCTGGGAAGTTCCATGACCAACTGTTCTAAGGCATAGACATTTAGAGAGTATCAAGAAATTTAACCTCTTTGTTGTGACTGGAACATGCATTTATCTAGTCAATGTGAGGGTATTTGAACCCACCCCTAATTACAACACTTCCTCATTTGGAGGCCTCCCATATTTCATTCTTTGTCTCAAGATCACCCTTAGCATTCTAGCCAGGCAAACGATAGCATGTCCCAAGTACCGAACTATTTTTTGGAGCCTGGTATTGTCACAGTGATTCTGTGAAACAGCCTATCCCTTTTAAGGTTTCTAGTTGCTTGACACTATGCCCTCCTTCATGTGCACACCCTTCCCTGTCCTTCGTATAGAGTTTACATCCAGAGATAGCTGCATCCAGCTGGTTCTCTCCATTCCATCAGGTTTCCATTATGCCCAGTATATATCTACATTCTCCCTTAAAACCAAACACTCAAATTCTCCTCTCTTGGTTTGGAGGCATCTTACCATAGAAACACCTGTACATGGCGTCCCTCTCTAGATGTCTCTGGCATGTGCATTTTCCACTATGGCCCTTAGGCTTCTATGACTGGTAATCATATTTCATTATATTCTCATGCCCTATGACCTCCCCTCCCCCATTGGAACAATTTGAAAACATTTTCACCTTCAAACGTTAGGGATGATTCAACCTGAACTGGATGCACTCCAGCTCCTGTCAGCTTCACTCCAGATTCAGTTTCAAAGCTGCCCAGCCACTTTTTAATTTATTTTTATTTTATTTAAAACATTTCTTGGACGCCTTTCAGGGCAAATGCTCTCACAAGGTGGCTTGCAACAATAAAATACATAAATGTATTTTGATGTTAAGTGCCAGTAATCTGGTGCCATTCTGGTTCAAGTGGATCTCATCCTTCTTATACAAGACCAGCTTGTCCCAAAATGTTCCCCAGTGCTGAACAAATCCAGATTTACTGTGTTATCTGTACAGCACCATGTACATTGATGGTGCTATATAAATAATAATAATAATAATAATAATAATAATAATAATAATAATAATAGATCCCTCCTCCCTACACCATCCATCTCATCCATGCATGTCTACAGTTCCCCATGTCACTGGTGCCAAGATCTCCTATGTCCACTGATTCTGGCCCAGTGCTATCTGCGAAGCTATCTAGATGGTGTATGACATCTGAAAACTTCACAGTGGGCAGGGAGGGTGTGTAAATCATGTGATCTATATGGCCAGCCATCACAACCCCAGCTGTTTACATCTGTAATGGAAATATCCACAGAATTAGGGTTCCATCCACCTGCACATATGCCATGCTCTGTCACCAATGCCCTTCTGCATTCTGCATAGGGGGAAAAGCCCATCTGTAGAGGAAATAATAAATGAACACAAATCAGACATCAGAAATGGCAACATTAAAAAAAAAACACAGCAGGGGTGGGGACCACATTTCAGCCTCCCACGTGCTCTATCACCAATGTTAAAGTGGCCATTGTGGAGTAAAAACAAAACTTAAAAGGGAGAGTAGAAGAAGATGCCACTGAATTGACATTCATCAAAAAGTTTGATTCTATCTCCTGTGGCTTGAATCAAAATAACATCGTTTTTAAAAAATCATGGTGCATGTGTTAATTAGTTTACCCAGTGCTCAGATTTTTGTGTTAACAGCAACAACAGTTTTCTGGATGGCCATTATTAGTAATCACTGTCTGTACTTACTGCATTTCATTTCCCTCTGACCTCACTGTCCCCAAACCACGTGGACATATACTTGCAGATCAGGTTAACACTCAGTGCCTCTGACGAAGTGGACTTTAATCTACAGAAGCTTTCCGCATAATACATGAATTAGCCTTTAAAATGCCACAAATCTCTGGGTTCTTCTAGATGAGGGGCTTTTATTGTACAATCACCATGCCTCAGACAGAGTATTTTACTAGGGGAGAGGGAGAGGGACCAGATTGCAAAATCTTCCACTTCTGCCTCCCCCCACCCCGTGTTTTCCAATCACTGCTTCCATCCTTTTTGTTACTCCTCAAAAAGAAAAGCCATCAGGAGGAAAAGGCAGGAGCTGTCTGCCAAGAAGCCCCCTTTGTTTCTGTCATCTGGAAGCAGAGGGATGATCATAATTGCCCACTGCTGGGAGCCTCCGACCCATGGAGGTATATCCTTGGCCCAGGCCACCAGCTTGCCTGCAAAGGAATAGGCCCCATTGTGATTCCCCTCCCTCCAGACTCTCATTGTCCCTGCCAGCAGAAAACCTGTTACTGGTCTGGGGGGACACCACTGTCAGGTCCCTGAAGCCCAGAGGGCACCCTCTCTGCCTATCTCAGCTTCTCTGGGTCAGCTCCCTTGGCCTCAAGGGACCAAATTTGCTCCTTGAGATCTAGTGGCTCATTGCACAGAGCATGCACATGCACACATATACATGCACACACAGAACAGGTGGGTGTACAAGTGACACTCTGTGCAATACACTGACTGCTGTCTTCCTGGCTTCATAACAGTTTTTGTTGTTGTTCTTGTTTATTTACTCAGAAAACTGGAATTTGTAAGATCAAAAACTGGGTAGATTGCCCTGGCCTCCTCAGCCCGTTGCTAAGCTCCTGTGGGTGCTTAACTTTCAGGAGCTGCTGCAGCCAGTTAGATTAGGAAGTTGTCCTTTAAAAATGAGGGTGTGTGAATCAATTGTGGGGCTGCACCAGATTCCAGTGAGTGGAAATTTAAAGGGGGATTTTGGTCAATTTATCCCCCCCCCCCCCGAAAAGTGATTTTCATCAAACGAGTGGACAATTAATGGTGATTAAAGGAAGGATGTGGGCAGTTCGAGCTCAAGTGGGGATGACAGCATTTGACTCACTAGACGCTGGTCTCAGCACTTTTCTAAACTTACAAGGTTTTAAAACCTGAAACAAAAATGGCACTTTTAAGATGAACTCTTACACTTTAGCTGATGAGCTGCTCTCCATGTATTTCATATTCATTTAACATTGGATACTGTAAAGGACAAGGGGTCTGACCTGGGTTTTGCTTTAATTCCATGTTGCTTTTTGTGTCTGCCAGAATGTGCACATTATTATGACCTGAGCTTTGCTGTCCCAGGCTCGGGTAGGAGGGAAGGAGCTGGGTGTACCTGCCAAGGTCATTTTTGCCTGGCATTTCCAACTCCCCCTGTATCACCTGGGGATTATCAGAAATGCTTAGAAGTCAACTCGCTTCAGCTGTGGGAAAGAATGTGGGCCTCGCTCCTGTTGGGAGGGATCGCCAGGAGCCCAGGAAGGGCATCGGTTGGTTGGTGTGGATCATGGGGCCAGGTGGCTGAAATAGGATAAAAGTGTTTAGTGACAGAAGGCCTCTATCTTCTTTGCTGGAGGACATGTGTGTCAAGAGAAGATCAGGTCCAAGCAGTCGGGGGGGACTGCATTAGACTTTTCTTATGTTTTAAGTGTTGGGGTATTGTGGACAAGGTCAGCTGCGGCTGGGTGGTGGAATGACTGATGGTTTTGTTGGGGTAATTGCTAGCTTTCTTCCCTCAGCTTCATTTCTCGCTCCTTTTTCCTCACTCCCTTCCCCAACCTTCCCTCTTCCCTTTTGCTTAGCTTTTACTGACCAAGGCCCTACATGTTAGTCTTAGTGGTGTTAGTAAATTTGCTTTGGTCCCTAATGTGTGTTTGTGCTTTATTCTTGGAACATCTGGCTCATCCTGGTTGTGGACAGGACTAGGGAGGTGGGTTGCCTGGGAGTCTAGGACGTTTGGTCCAGGAGCCTACCTTGGAGGGATGTCAGGTGGACCCTGACTTCCATTACAGATATAGGTTTAAAGTAATTGTCATTAGCATTTTGTTTGCTTTGATTTCCCTCCAGACTCACAGTTTATTACTTTTTTCTGCACACTCAAGTGTGTGTGCGTGTGTTTATGCAAACTGAGAATAACACTTTGTGCATCTAATCAAGTAGATTCTAATCCATAAAAGCTTCTCCCATAATAAATTTGTGCCACAAGATTGTTGTTTGAACCAGGGACTCCCAGTACAGGGGTGACTATCTTAGCAACTCTTCATTGTTTCTGCTATACTAGTGCCTGCCTATGTTCCTTTCGGTAATAGCCAAAAAGAGGGCAGTAGGCAATGAAATCCCACTACCTCCTGCTGCTGGATGCACAAGGAAGGAATTCCTCCAGGCCAGCTCTGTTTGCTGTGTTCCTTCTGTACATGTGAGATCAAGCACGTTGTAGGGTGGATTCCACAGGAGCTTGCAGACTGTGTGCTGCAGTTATCTGTAAACTGCAAAGCGAACCCTGAGCTTGCTTTTGGCTGGCTTGCTAAGGCCTCCTTTGAAAGACATGCCTGAGTACCCAAACAATTGACTTTAAAGTCTTTGAAAACAGATGCATTTATATTTTGTTAAGGATCTTCCAGAACTGATGGGAAATTGCAGCTCACCCTTAGCCATTAAATATAAAAAAGTTAAGCAGCTTAATTGTAGCTACCTTTGAAGGAGAGAAAAAATAGGTGAAAGGTTTGCAATGCGTTTCAATGCTGAAGTTAAAGAAGTTAGCCCAAGCCCTGCTGGGGAGAGGGGGGAATGGGGCAGAAGGAGTTCCAGGAAAAAAGGGGGGTAAATTAAATGGGCAATATTATAGCTAATAGTCACCTGTATTGTTCTTCCAGGTTTTCTTTTCTTGGTAATTAATTGCATGTGTGACAATACTCACCTTTCTGTCCCTTAGGTATGCCTGGCTTTATATGTCTAGCGAGTGCAGAATATTTGACTGAGTGGGCGTGGCTAGTGATGCTGTGAGAAAGGGGGAGGGAGGAGTATAAATAGGTTGGCTGAGGGGATTGTGAGGCCAGTCTAGTCTTATCTGAGTCTGATTATTATTCTTCTTATGGAGTGTCTGAGGCTTGTGCTTCTTGGGATTGTTGTTTTAAATGTAAAAATAAGCAGGTTTGAGCTGAATTAATCTGTTCAATTTCAATAAACTTTGCTTTGTGTTCTGTTACCACAAACCACGTGTCAGCTCAGATTTATTACCTGCTATTTTTACACAGTGTAAAAACATCTACCAATACACCTGCAGTTCAGTACCTCAACAGTAGAACCTATTTTTCAAAACCCATTACCTTGTTCCCTCACATAAAGGGGAAAGGTTGTGTTGTTTTTACCCTTTCCTCAGGCTTTTCAAGAGGCAGCGCTTGGCTTGAGAAGGGTGTGCCAGGCAAGGCCTTCTGTGTGAGGTCAGTGTCGTCACGTATTTGGTGGCAGCATGTGTGGGATTCGAAGTAGATTTCTGATCATTTGTTGTGACAGAAAAATCACTATTTTGAAAAGGGTTCTGTGGGAAGCATTTACTGTTAGGTGCTGTATTCTAGCTGTTGAAGCTACATTATATCTATGTCAGAAATTGATTTGATACAACTGTCTGACAAGTTTTTTTGTTCCTGTGGTGAAATAGAAATTGTTGCAATCTCAAACTTGAAACTCCTGAATACACTATAATAAATCCTGGTCTCAGTTCCCGTCCCCTCACATATATATATATATAGAACAATGGAGATTTTGGTGTTGAAAAAAGATGCCCTTACAGATAGATGCAAAACTTTGGGTTTGCCAGTTGAGGGCAAGTCTGTTGACGAATTGAAATGGTCTCTTATAGAGTTTTATCGGGTTAGTGGGGCTAGTGAATCTGAGGTAATTCCTGTAAGACCCTTACCTATGGAAATGTCTCCTCAGTATATTGAACTGGAGAGGGAAAGATTAAAAAACAGAGAGAACTTGAATTATAGAGATTAAAACAACAAGAGAAAATGAGAGAAGCTGATAGGGAGTGGAGGAGAGCTGAAATCCAGCAAAAAGAGAAAGACCGTGAGGTAGAATTACAACAGCTTGCTTTAGAAAAGAAGAAAATGGAGAGAGAAGACCAAGGGAGGACTGAGGAAAGAGCCAAAACCCTTAAGTTATCCCCTAGGGATTTTGCCCCTTATATGGAGGGAGAAGATCCTCAAATTTTCTTCAGTACTTTTGAAAAAGCCATAATGTGGGAAATAAATCCCCAAGACTATATGAAGTGTATCCCAAACTTGATAAAGGGAGACTTAGCAGACATTTATAATAGTTTTCCTGTGGAGGAAGCTCTTGATTTTGGAAAATTTAAAGCGGCAGTGTACCAAAGATTTTGTTATGGGCCTGAATATTTTAGGAAGAAATTCAGGAGTACTAATGCTGCCTCATCAAAATCTTTTGTGGAATTGAGACACAAGTTGGCTGGCTATTTTGGTAAATGGGTTAAGTGTGCTGAGGTAAAAACCCAACAGGATTTGGTTGATCTTATGATAAAAGATCAACTGATTTTCCAAATCCCTCAGGACATAAGATTGTCGGTTAGGGACTGAAACCCAAAAATTTATCAGGATGCAGCTTCGCTGGCTGATCAGTTTTCCTTAAACCAGGGCTATAATATGACAGGCAAGTCTATCAAAGAGACTAACATGAAGACTGTGTATAAGCCTGGAGGGTTCAAAAGAGAAGCTGAGGGAAACCAAAAGTCAGTTGCCAACGGAAAAGGTGGGAAACACTACCAAGCCTTTGTTTGGAAAAAACAGATCTTACTTGCCATCATTGTGGGCTTGTAGGGCATATACATCCTCAATGTCCTAGGCTTATGGACAAAACAGAGAAAAGTATCTCAGTCAGGAGGGTGTATATAAAGAAAGATACTGAAAATGCCAAGAGAACCCAGTGTTATCAGTTAAAGTGGGGTGACATGCAAGATTCAGACCAGTCCTTGTGGGAGGAGGTGACACTAAATGGAAGAAGACATATGGCTGTTCTTGATACAGGGTCAAATTTTACCTTACTCCGTGAAGATCTAGTAAACCCTGAGGAAATTATTCCTCACAGGAAAGTCATTATCAGACCTGTGAGAGGACCTACATTTGAAATTCCTGTTGCTGAAGTGGATGTTACATGGAGGGGTTTCAAAGGGAAATTTATTGTAGGCGTAAGTTCCTGTCAGGAAGAGCCTTTGATATTGGGGAAAGATCTCATGGAAGCAAATGGCAGGAAGGTATATATTGTAACTCGATCTCAGGCAGCTGCAGCAAATTGTGTCGAAGCAGAGGGAGCAGAGAGCTCACCTCCAGAGTTGCCTAGTGACCCAGCTAAGGAAGACTTTGTTACTCTGGAGTCTCCTCAGGCTGATGAAGAGTTTAAATTGGCTCCTGTAGAGGATCCAAGCCTGGCTGTTGTAAAATCACACGCAGAGGCTAGAGAGCTAACTAATTATGAACAGCCAAGGTAACACTTTTTCTGGGGAAACGGACTCCTGTACAGAAAGCGGTTGCCCTTGGGAAAACCAGGGAGTTTGGGGGTTGAAAAACAGTTGGTAGTACCCATACAATATCAGGATCAACTGTTGAAATTAGCCCATGATTACTTTTTGGCAGGCCACCTGAGTATAGGAAAGACCAGAAAACATTTAATAGCACAGTATTACTGGCCAAATATGGCCAGGGAAGTCACAGCTTTTTAAAAATCGTGTGAGAGATGTCAAAGGGTGGGGAAAAGTGGGGACAAAGTGAAAGCTTCCCTGAATCCCCTACCACTAATAAACAAACCCTTTCACCAGATTGGGTTGGATTTAGTGGGGGCCTTTCCTAGGCCTACACAGTCAGGAAAACAATTCCTGATAACAATTATAGACCTTGCCACCCGATATCCAGATGCTGAAGCCTTGAGGAATGTGGATACCCTGTCTGTAGCAGAGGCCTTAGTGAATACCTTTTGTAGGCTGGGATTTCTCTATGGAATCATCAGTGACAGGGGCACTGCATTCCTATCAGATGTCATGAGGTGTTTGTGGAGGTGCTGCGGAGTGAAGCATACAACTTCCACCGCTTTTCACCCCAAACAAATGGGCTGGTGGAAAAGTTCAATGGTACCCTCAAACAAATGATTAGAACGTATGTTGCCCTATTTCCTTTTTGTCTTTTATAAGGTGCCCCAGGATTCAATGGGGTTCTCACCTTTTGAGTTAATGCTGGGGAGGAATGTGAGGGGTCCCCTTAGCATATTGAGGAAAAGCTGGGAAGGGGAAGTAGTAGAAGAAAAGGAGTCAGTTATCAAATATGTACTCAACTTAAAAAATGATATGCATGAGTTTATGGAGCTGGCTCACACTAAACTAGCCAAAGCCCAACAAAAACAGAAGAGTTGATATGACTGCGTTGTTATGCAGGTTTGTATTAATGTTTGCATGCCCAAAACCCTGTGTCAACCACCCCAGTGCTGTACTCGGGTTTTAAAAGAAGGGGAAAATGTGTGGCGATACCCACCTTTCTGTCACTTAGGTATGTCTGCCTTTATATGTCTAGCAAGCATGGAATATTTGACTGAGTGGGTGTGGCTAGTGATGCTGTGAGAAAGGGAGAGGGAGGAGTATAAATAGTTTGGCTGAGGGGATTGTGAGGCTAGTCTAGTTTTGTCTTGTCTTATCTGAGTCTGATTATTATTCTTGTGGAGTGTCTGAGGCTTGTGCTTCTTGAGGGTGTTTGATGTGTGAGGAGTGAGAAGAGATAGGACTTGAAGGAACTTGAGATTGTTGTTTTAAATATAAAAATAAGCAGGTTTGATCTAAATTGAAATACCAAAGATCTGTTCACTTTCAATAAACATTACTTTGTGTTCTGTTACCACAAAGTGATCTTGATAGGCTGGAGTGCTGGGCTGAAAACAACAGCATGGAATTTAATAGGGATAAATGCCAAGTTCTACATCTAGGAAATAGAAACCAAATGCACAGTTACAAGTTGGGGGATACTTGGCTCAGCAATACTACAAATGAGAAGGATCTTGGAATTGTTGTAGATAACAAGCTGAATATGAGCCAACAGTGTGATGTGGCTGCAAGAAAGGCCAGTGCTATTTTGGGCTGCATTAATAGAAGTATAGCTTCCAAATCACGTGAGGTACTGGTTCCTCTCTATTCGGCCCTGGTTAGGCCTCATCTAGAGTATTGTGTCCAGTTTTGGGCTCCACAATTCAATAAGGACGCAGACAAGCTGGAGCGTGTTCAGAGGAGGGCAACCAGGATGATCAGGGGTCTGGAAACAAAGCCCTATGAAGAGAGATTGAAAGAACTGGGCATGTTTAGCCTGGAGAAGATAAGATTGAGAGGAGACATGATAGCACTCTTCAAATACTTAAAAGGTTGTCACACAGAGGAGGGCCAGGATCTCTTCTCGATCCTCCCAGAGTGCAGGACACGGAATAATGGGCTCAAGTTAAAGGAAGCCAGATTCCGGCTGGACATCAGGAAAAACTTCTTGACTGTTAGAGTAGTACGACAATGGAACCAGTTACCTAGGGAGGTTGTGGGCTCTCCCACACTAGAGGCCTTCAAGAGGCAGCTGGACAACCATCTGTCAAGTATGCTTTAGGGTGGATTCCTGCATTGAGCAGGGGGTTGGACTTGATGGCCTTATAGGCCCCTTCCAACTCTGCTATTCTATGAAACCACGTGTCAGCTCTGATATATTACCTCCTATTTTACACAGTATAAAAACATCTACCAATAAACCTGCAGTTCAGTACCTCAACAATAGAACCTATTTTTCAAAACCCTTTACCTTGTTCCCTCACATAAAGGGGAAAGGTTGTGTTGTTTTTACCCTTTCCTCAGGCTTTTCAAGAGGTGGTGCTTGGCTTAAGAAGGGTGTGCCAGGCAAGGCCTTCTGTGTGAGGTCAGTGTCGTCGCAACATGCTTACATCATTATTTTCTCCAAGAAATGTAGGACTGCATACATGATTCTCCTTTCCTAGCCACAAACCACAATCCAAGTCAAACATTCTAACCACAACATCACACTGCTTAAGGCTTTATTTTTAAAATATGTTTTCTGTTTCATATTTAGGTGAATCATTAGGAAAATCTTAATAATTATAAGAAGAGGCCAGCCATAGCTGAAGTTCCAAAGGAGCTTCAGCATGGTAGTGATCAGATGTGGGGTAATTTGACATTGCTGTAATTAATGACAACGTACAAATCTGCATCATCCTTCCTGCTTCTTTCCATTCAAACTTTGGCTCCGTTAATTTTGAGTCTATTTTTAGAAAGTTAAAAATAACTTGGGAGTTGCCGGTTAGTTTCAGTCAGAGGCAGAAAGAGACTTTTCGAGAACATGACGAAGCCACACTCAACAAACCAAACCCCATGTTGTGCAAATTTCAACAGGTTTCCAGTTGTCCAGAAAGTCACTCATTTAGCCAAGCTTAAGTGCATCTGCAGATGAAGGTCTGTATGAGGGAAACACAGCTCCAAGTGCTTTCCTATCTCATAACAGACCAGCTGGTGTTCCTTCCATCATTTGTCTATACCCAAGAGAGCAATTAATGGCACTTGCATTAGGTTATACATGTTGATCTCAGTCATTATCATCATTGTAAAGTAGATTCTAAATGAAAGGTTGCAGCCACCAATTCATTACTGTCAAGAAAGGGGATTGGGAATAACTCATTAATTCAGAGGATCCCAAACGGCACATTTGTTTTATGATGTACAATTTATAATAAAACTTTAATGGTGCACAGTGCTTTTATCATCTTTAATTCATTCATCTTCACAATACTTGAGAACACATTGTTGTTCTCATTTTACAAGTGGGAAATTGGGGCAATTTGTCCAATACTTGAGGTAGTTCATTGTTGTTCTCATTTTACAAGTGGGAAATTGGGAGGTGTCATTTGTATTATGGAGAACCTGGTGAAATTCCCTCTTCATCACAACAGTTAAAGCTGCAGGTGCCCTGCCCTCTTTTAAATCTGGTCACTCTAGTATAGCTCCTGCAGCTTTAACTGTTGGGATGAAGAGGGAATTTCACCAGGTTCTCTATATATACAAATGACACCTGCTGAAATTCCCTTTTCTATGCAACTGTTAAAGATACAGGAGCCCTGTCCTCCTTTTCTTATGGTCACCCTACATCAATTAAAGGGAGGCTCATGCCTGGGAACATCCTGTAGTTTGGAGATTTTCTTCTCCCCCCCCCCCCGCCCCCATCTGTTTGGCTGCAGTTGGGGAAAATCAACAGAGCAGGGAGCAGAAATCGCAGCCCATTATCCTTTGTTTGTTGACTCTCATTCAGTTCCAGCACCATACTTATTTGCTCTAGATTATGCCATAATCAGAGTGGATGATAATGTGGTAAGGACAATGCCCTTCCCTACAGCACTCTAAAATGAGATAAGAAACCTCCCTGATATCTGCCAAAAACCTGAAAAGAGACCACATACAGTGTTTGGCATTGATGAGAATGAGAAGTGAAGCCATTTGTTGTTGGGTATTTAATTTATTTGTTTTTTGTTATGTTTTAATTAAGGTTTTGTTTTTAATCTGTATTTTATTGTGAGCTGCCCAGAGCGCTATTTTTTTGGCAGAAAGGTGGGACAGAAAGAAAGAAAGAAAGAAAGAAAGAAAGAAAGAAAGAAAGAAAGAAAGAAAGAACAATATAGGGCAGCATGAGATGACATAAATGACCAGCCTTCCAGACAGGGCTTGATTCTGCGAAGCCCAGCCACCTTCCTCCAGTTGAGAGGCCTGTTCAATGTACAATGACCCTCTTGCATTAATTCTGCTTGCAGCAGAGAATGTGAGGATGTCTTGCACCACAGAAAAGGGATAACACCAGGCCACCAAGATGGCATTTTTTGCCTGAGAAACATAGCATCCAAACTGCTCTTCTGTGGGTGTGACCCGTCTGCACTAGAAAAGGTTGTGGGCGGCATTTCAATGAGTGCAAAATGCTCATACCCAAATAAGTAGTGTCAGTTTCTGTGCACAGAGCAGACAGGAAGTACTAAAAAAAAAACCAAAAAGCAGCAGCAGCATTGGGGCCCTGCTTCAAAAGTAACAGCGAAGACGTGTTCCTGCATGTCACCCATAGGCAAACTGCATCTTTTTTATAACATTGGAAGATCCCAAATAGATATTTACATCTTGCTTTCTGACATGCAAATGTTACAGAGAAAGATGTGGTCAATCTGTAACAGAAATATGAAAAAGTGCTATCTTAAACCAAAACCAAACCTGAAAACAAAGTAAGTTTAAGAAAACTGATACAAACAATATATCAACAATATATCAAATTTAGGTATAACTATGCTTATTACAATAAAATCATATTAGTAGAAAATATTTTTAATCTTAAAGTAAATAGACACATTTAAAATTTAAACAAAATAGTTCACATACATCAAACATTAAACAAAAGTCCTCAAACATGTTTCAACCATACAGGTCTTCATCAGTGGGAAAAGGATATGTGGATTTAAAAAAATAAATAAATTATACAAATATTAAAAAACAACTTTTTATGCCCCAGATATAGGGAGTTCCTATCGGACCCAAAGTTGGCTCTTGTAAATCTTCAAGACTGTAGCAAGCAAGCGGGGGGACTAGATACTCCCTCCTGTCTTCAAGAGGCTTGGCTCCCATGAGTGATGTCTTGAATGAACAGATATATGCAAAATATGCAAGATAAACTTGGGAAAACTGTGGGCAAGTTGCACAAACAGAATCCATTACACACCTGTGCCGACTTACACACCCATGCCCAGTCACCCTCACATAATTTCCTGGAGCTGCTGGAACAATTCCACACAGCCATGCTAAATCACAGGCTTTTAATGGGGGCTCAATGGCATGTCCTTTTATCTCTAGGCCATTGTTTTCCTTCGGGGTAATTTATCCTTTTGGATTCCAAGAACGACCTGCAAAGCTGGATTCTCTGGCTCCTGCTGTCAACAAAGCAGGAAAATAAAGGCCTGGAGGGTCGCTTTGAACAAATTATGGTGCAGCGTGGCCTAGTAAACTTTTGCACCAAGCGAGGCATGGCCCAGTGTGGCAAGCAGAGCTGTGGAAGCTTGCTCTTTGTGTGACTCAGAGAAAGCCAACTTCAGCCATTCAACAGCAGGCCACTATGCTGGAGGAAGAGGATTTTATACCACTTGAAGCGGCAACTTTATTCTCTGAGGGTGCATCCCCTCCAACTACTAGATAAAGCTACCCAATTTGGCTTCTATTGACTTTCTTTTCTTTTCTTTACAGCATCTAAAATTATCCACAGCTTTATAAAGATTGTCTAGTTTCTCTTTAGGTTTGTTTTTCATGGATCAAGAAACCTGTCTGGTTTGCCAAAGATGGGGACAGATCTGAGTAACATCAGAATTTTATCCCTTCAGAAATCAACCATTGGGAAGGGACTTGGTTGGAAACTGAAACACAAGAATTAGAAATGGAATTAGATAATATTTATTTTAATAAGATTACTAAGAAACTTCTACGAAGAATAGGGAATCCTTTACTAAAGAATATTATGGAAATTTGGGCTAAAAATAAAACAAAATTTAATACCTGCCATTTCCCCATTAACTCCAGTGGTAATGATGGAGAATTTTCCAGTAAATTTTAAAAAGGTGGTAGGGAAGGTATTAAAGGAACGGAATATAAACAGGTTGGAAAGGGTGGTTAAAATAGAGGAGTTAGATCAAACAAAAGAAATATTGATGGGGGAAAAGTTGTCATGGTTTAACTATATGCAGTTAGAACAATGGGTAAAGAAATGGATAAAAGAAAATAAACAACCTAGAGAGTATACGAGTTTTGAAAAAATGATAGTACAAAGACAAGAGAAAGAAGGGAATTTGATTACAAAGGGAATAATGAGTGAAATATATAGAATATTGATGGCAAGAGAGGATCAGGAAGATGGTTATAAATTGGTATGGGAAAATGATATTAAATTTCAAATAGGTAATCAGAGTTAGGATAAGATATGGAAAGCACGGAATTTGAAAACCTTATCAGTAAGGATAAAAGAATTTTTTTATAAATTGGTATGGCGGTGGTACCTAACACCAGTTAAACTAAATCAAATCGAGAAGAAATATTCAATGTTATGTTGGAGAGGATGTCAGGAGGTGGGCACTTATGTTCATATGTGGTGGGCATGTACATGTGTACAAAAATTCTGGCAATCGGTGTATAAAGAGATAAAAGAGATAACTGGAATAAGTTTAGAGTTATCCCCGAGCGTAGCACTGTTGTCAATATATGATGGGGTGAACTGCACACAACCTATTAAGGATTTGATTACGAACTTATTAACAGCAGCAAGATTAATAATAGCTAGGAAATGGAAGATACAAAGTGAATATCAGATTGAGGAATGGTATAAGGAAGTATGGGATATAGCTATCAATGATAAATTAACATGTAATTTAAAATAGAAAAAGGAAGGTGCAATTATAATGAATTTGAGATTATGTGGAAACCGTTTTTGGAATTTGTTTTGTTAAGAGGGAAAGGATGTACACCTGTACAAGAAATATTACAATTTTGGGGAAAGGGATGAAGGCGTAGTTGGTCCTGGTGATGGGAGCACTGTTGTTTTATTTAATGTAATGTAACCAATAAAATAATAATGTTTAAAATAAATAAATAATAATAAAAAAGAAATCAACCATTGCTTCATCCTTGTTCCCAGAGGTCTGATGGACTGTTCCAGGTGAATCCAACACTTGATGGAGCCCAATTTGAACGTCTGGAAACGCCCCCCCCCCCCAGTTCATCATCACTTCAACATCACGTCAGCCTTTCCCCGCTCCCATCCCCCAGTCCTGGCTCTGTGCCCGTTATTCTGTGTCCTGCACTCTGGGAGGATCGAGAAGAGATCCTGGCCCTCCTCTGTGTGACAAACTTTTAAGTATTTGAAGAGTGCTATCATGTCTCCCCTCCATCTTCTCTTCTCCAGGCGAAACATGCCCAGTTCTTTCAGTCTCTCTTCCTAGGGCTTTGTTTCCAGACCCCTGATCATCCTGGTTGCCCTCCTCTGAACACGCTCCAGCTTGTCTGCGTCCTTCTTGAATTGTGGAGCCCAGAACTGGATGCAATACTCTAGATGAGGCCTAATCAGGGCCGAATAGAGAGGAACCAGTACCTCACGTGATTGGGAAGCTATACTTCTATTAATGCAGCCCAAAATAGCATTGGCCTTTCTTGCAGCCATATCGCCCTGTTGGCTCATATTCAGCTTGCAATCTACAACAATTCCAAGATCCTTCTCGTTTGTAGTATTGCTGAGCCAAGTATCCCCCATCTTGTAACTGTGCCTTTGGTTTCTATTTCCTAAATGCAGAACTTGGCATTTATCCCTATTAAATTTCATACAGGCAGCCAGTGCAAGCGGACCAGAGCAGGTGTTATATGGTCGAACCTTCTGCTTCCTGAAATCAATCTGGCCACTGCATTTTGCACGAGCTGCAGCTTCCATGAATAGGGAATGATGAGTGCATAATAAATCTCTTGTGTAGAAAAGCCCTAAATGAAAATGGTGGTGGTGTTTACTCAACCCTAAATTCTAAGTTTAACTCAAAATGTTCTTGCAACAAGCCCAGAAGAGCAAAGAGAAGTGGAAATGTTTGGGGCGGGGAAGCCTTTATAAATATGAATACATCTTTAAGTCAGAAAGTTCTGAATAAACTCATCTACTTCATACATTAAAAAGCAGGAAGTAGTGAGAAACATTGAAGCAATGGATGGAGCAGGAGGCAGAAGGAATGTTTGATAACATCAGAAGAGTCAGTAACTACAGGTGGCGCACCAGCAATTTAGAGTCAGACCCATTGCTGTGCTTTGGCACACATTTAAGAAAGGGGCACATTTTCCCACCTTAATTTACCATTTACCATCACCTTTTCCATTTCTGCCTTTTGGACAGCTGCCTCAGCTTTGGGACTGCCACTATTGCTGGGAAGGTACCTACCACCATCAGAGCCTGAATGTGCAAAGAAGGCCAGGAAATGAAGTGCCTGAGCAGGCTTCTGAGTGCTGCCACTTCCCTTCTTTTCATGAATGTCTCACAACAAAGGGCTGTGGACACTGTGAGCCCCCTTTCCCATGTCATGTGGTTAGTGTGTGTGTGTGCGCGCACGTGAGAGAGAGAGAAAGAGAGAGAGAATAAATGCCAGGGGTTTAATTCCATTGGTTTGCCATGTGCATCTGTGTCCCCTGACCCCCTTTCCTCTTTCCTCCTCCAGCGTTGCCACCATGTAGTATTTTAATCAGAGGAAACAGATATACCAAGGAAGTGGAGCGGGAGGGTAGGGCCACATCACAGCCCCCGTCTGTCAGTGTAAACACTTGATGATTTCCTGTTATTGTAGCCCCAAATGTGCCATGACATCATTTCAGGGCCTCCTAGGAGGAGGGGGAAAAGGCAGCCTTCCCAGACCAGCCCTGGTGTTAAATGGGGGGAATTTTCGACCCTATAAGGCAGTGGAGCTCAGCAAATCCCAGCCACTGAGAAAAAGGCAGGATTTCTGGGGCTTTCTTTTTCTTGGCAGGGCTGACATTCCACAAACAGGAAGATCTGCTTTTACTTTTCCTAAAGGGAGACAGGGGTTAGCCGCATGAAATGTTGGCTGCTGGAACTGAACAGCTGGAACTGGAGCAGAAAGGAACCTTGGAAGGAGGATGAGCTGGAGGGAGGGGACCGAAAGGCTCGCCCCACCCACCTTCAGCTGTGCAGCCAAGCTCGGCTTCTCAGATTTCGGAGGTGTGGCAGAGGAAAGAAAACAAATCCAATCTACCATTGCAGCTCCTAGAATACAGCATGGAATCCAGGCCTTGCGATTTTTTTGATGCCCTGCACAGTGGCCTTCTGGATTAAATAACGGAGGCCACTGCCCTTTTACCCTCAAAAAAAGTGCACATCAATTTTCTCCATCTGCTTCCTCCTTGCAAGTGTGGAATCCAGGGTGCCGCTAGCATTGTCATCTTGCCCAGCCAGTTTGGGAATGTTCTCTGTGGGCAATAGTTTTACTGCTGGGATTTTTCCCAATCTCATTTGTTAGCTGTCAGCAGGGGCCCAGGAAGTCTGGGCCCCAAACGTATTTCTATTGCCCAGAGCATCCACTGGTGCCGGTGCAAGTCCCTCCCACTGTCCCCTTCCCGCCAGCTTAATTACCACGCAGGGGGCTGTTTTCAAAGGGCTTTGTAGCTGGGAAGGCTCAACTCTCCCCTCAGGCAGAAACATTTTCTCTCTCCCAGTCTCTCCCTGCAAGGCAACTGAGCTTTTCCCATTGGTTGGGATGATCAGAGGCAAGGTGCAAATTAATTGAAAAACGTATTTGGTTGCAAAATGAATTGCCTGGCTTTGCCTCTGGTGAAACTTAAATAAATCCTAGTAATTATTTCTTTATTTACATACATAGACATAAATCAACATAGTCACGTGGGGCGTGGGAGAGGGTGATCCAGTGATCCTCCACCTGACTGGACCCATGAAACTGTGCAATGCAGACAAGTTGTTGTTGTTGTTGTTGTTTAAAAAAAGTTAAGCAGGGTGCAGGCAGAGGAGAGGGGGGTGATCCAGCGAGCCTCTGTCCCGCTGCACCCGTGAGCCTGTGAAATACAAGAAAAATAGTTTTTTAAAAACACCCTAAAGTGAGGAGTGGGGGAGCCTGAGCTGAGCTGCAGTCCACGTTCACTCTTTCTCCAGTGTAAACCCCTGCTAATTCCTTTGCATGAGGGAAAGGAATACGCTATATCTAGCAGAAGTTTTAAAATGGTAGATTTTAAATAGACCTGGAACAAAGAGTAGTTTCATCCATTTTTTGCAAATTAAACTCACATATTTGCATAACATGAATTCATGAAATTAACTGAATTCCAGTTTTGCCCTGGGCCTTTGTCTGTCAGCCCTTACGTTAAATGAAAACTTGCATTTGCATCATGATCTGTGAACTAGAACTTGCCCGGACCTCTGCCTCTCCTGCAGCAGTCTGAATGTTTCCACTTTAGCAGCTGCAGTACAACCGGTGCTTGATGTGAGGATTCCTCCAGTCCATGCTTCCAAGAGTTCTGCAACACCTTGGGAGCATGAAACATTGCCAGATCAGATGTGCTGGTTCCAAGAACCTGCCTGGCTGTGCAAGCAGAACTGGGACTCCCCGCCTGACAGGCATCCTTGCACCCTCCACATAGAATCCCTCTCTGCCAGAGTTGAACTGCGCAACCAGCAGAACTGAATTATGCCGCTCCTGCTGAACTGTACCATTTCATGCTAACTGCTCTCCTGCACATATGTACTTAAATGGGATATATAAACCTCTCTGCACAAGAAGAGTGCTGCTGCTGCTCTGCCGCTGCCTGCTGCTGTGCCCACCTGTTGCTAGCTCCAAGGCTGGGCCTTTTTATGTTTAAAAACATAAAAAGAAAAAACACATAAAAACCCACCAAAAAATCATCTATTCATCTATTAAAAGGTTGTCACACAGAGGAGGGCCAGGATCTCTTTTCGATCCTCCCAGAGTGCAGGACACGGAATAAGGGGCTCAAGTTAAAGGAAGCCAGATTCCAGCTGGACATTAGGAAAAACTTCCTGACTGTTAGAGCAGTACGACAATGGAATCAGTTGCCTGGTGAGGTTGTGGGCTCTCCCACACTAGAGGCCTTCAAGAGGCAGCAGGACAACCATCTGTCAGGGATGCTTTAGGGTGGATTCCTGCATTGAGCAAGGGGTAGGACTCGATGGCCTTGTAGGCCCCTTCCAACTCTGCTATTCTATGATTCTATGATTCAGTCTCAGTTTATTGGCCCTCATCCAGGCCATTACTGAGTCTAGGCACTGGTCCAGGACCTGCACAGCCTCACCTGATTCAGTTGTCACAGGGAGATAGAGCTGTGTGTCATCAGTGTATTGATGGCATTTAGCTCCAAATCCCCTAGTGACCACTCCCAATGGCTTCATATAGATGTTAAAGAACATTGGCGACAAGATGGTGCCCTGCGGCACTCCATAGCTCAATTGCCCAGAGGCCGAGGACTGGTCACCCAATGCTAATCTCTGAAAATGACCCCGTAGGTAGGACCAGAACCACTGTAACACAGCACCTCCGATGCCCATCCCACAGAGTCGATCCAGGAGGATACCATGGTCGATGGTATCAAAAGCCGACGAGAGATCAAGCAGGATTAACAGGGTTGCATTCCCCCTGTCCCACTCTCGATAAAGGTCATCCATCAGGGCGACCAAGGCTGATTCAGTCCCATAACCAGATCTGAACCCAGACTGGAATGGGTCTAGATAATCAGCATCTTCCAAGAGTGCCTGCAGTTGCTCCGCCACAACCCTCTCAAGTACCTTTCCTAAAAAACTTATGTAGCAACCATGGTTAGGAAGTGTCTGCAACTTCCAGCGCTGCTGGATTCTATGGTTCCTGTCTCATAGCAATGGAGGGAGAAGCTGGCATGATGTGATTCACACATGTGTACACACACACACACTCACTCACTCACACACTCACACACAAATTTTTGAACCCAATCAGAAATTCAGGAATTTACAAACTTTCCCTAGAAAAAAAATGTGCTCTTGTTCATGTTCCGGATTGCAAGTGGGGCAAGTTTGAATGATTTGTGAACAGAAGAAAAATTCTTCTTCCTTGGGATCTCTTTTTTGCTGCCAGAATGCGCCCTCTGCAGGGAAAAGTGGTCATGATAAAGAAAGAAAGAAAGAAAGAAAGAAAGAAAGAAAGAAAGAAATCTTAGAATAGGAAAATTAAAAAACTCAGGCCTTAGCTAGACCTACGGATTATCCCAGGCAAATGGAGGCGTTGTCCCAGCCTGCTTCTGGGATTCCGTGTGTGTCATTTGAATACACAGGGATGATCCCGGGATATGGGCCTGATCTAGCCATGGCCTCAAACAAGCTGCTTTCAGAGGGGTGGCTCCTAGAGCTGATAAGGGTGCAATCTTATCAAGTACTACAACTCCCAGCATGCCCCAGTGGCTGAGGCATGCTGGGAGTTGTAGGGCTTTTTTTCTTTCTAAACATGCATGATTTTACATATGAGCATAGGCCCTTGTGGCAATGTGCTTAATTAACCTAATAACAAAAACATTTTAATATTATGTTTTATCTTTAATGAGGCTTTAGATCCTTTGCTGGATAGGAGTACACCTCCTCCTAAGACTCAAACAGCGGTGAGACTGGCACTTCAGGCTTACATGATGGAACATGGTTTAACTGATGCTTGGAGAATTTTACATCCTGTTGATAGACCGTACACTTTTATTTCATCAGTTCATCATAACTGCTTTATATTAGATCATTTTGGGGGGTTTCTACATCTTTGATAGATCAAATAAAATATTGTAAAACTGACACATTAGCAGTGTCAGACCATGCTCCAGTATGTCTGGAATTGGAATTATCTGATACTCCTAGGGCCCCTGGCCAGTGGTGCCTTAATGTTTCTCTTCTTAATGATGAGAAGTTCAAAACTCAGGTGCTAGCTGAATTGACAGAGTATTTCAAAATTAATGAGTGTACAGCTAGTTCATGTGCCATTGAGTGGGAGGCTAGCAAAGCTTTTATCCAGGATCAAATCATTGCCTATGCTGCTTATCAAAATAAAATTAAAAGAACTCAACAGATGTATCTAGGTAAGAAGCTGAAATCCCTTATAACACACTCTTCATTGCAGAACCTTACCAAGAACTACAGAGCGCTATGCATGAATTAAATATTATTCTTTCACAACAGGTGGAATTCACTTTGACTTGCTTAAGACAAGTATACTGGGAAAACGGTGATCGTCCTAGTAAAATCCTTGCAGCAATAACATCAAAGTATTATCTCATTGATTAAAGATGAGAACAATAAATGATATACTTCTCCTATCGAGATAAACTCACACTTTTTAAAATTCTAGACTGATCTTTACGGTAAGGGTACTGAGATATCAGAGCAAGACATGGACCACACACACACACCTCAAATATTAATCTTCCACACTTGGATTCATCACAACAACAGCTTCGTTTAGCTCTTTTGCATTTGGATGAAATTATGAATGCAATAATGAATATGAACACTAGGAAATCCCCTGGTCTGGATGGATTTCCAATTGAGTGGTATAAAACATACTCTTGTTTTCTAGCACCAAAGCTCTGTTGCCTTTATAATCATATTTTTGACTCAGGCTCTCTTTCTTCATTGTTAAATGATGCTTATTTTACTGTGATTCCTAAGCCTGATAAGGACTATACCTATTGTGCCAACTATCGACCTATAGCACTAACTAATGTGTGGATATCAAAATATTGACTGCAATATTGGCTGATAGATTGCAACAAGTTTTTGCAGCATTAGTTCAAGCAGACCAGGTGGGATTTATTAAAAATACACAGGGGGAATTCTCAGGTTAGTTGTCAATCTGGTCTCTTTAAATTCTGAAAGAACTGATCAGTCAGCCATTATCTCTTTAGACTCAGAAAAGGCCTTTGACAAAATTCTTTGGAAATTTAGTTATATTACTTTGATTTATTTTGGTTTCCCAAGTGAATTTTTGAAATGGGGCTGAGCAAGAGTAAGGACTAATGGATTATTTTCTGCCTTTTTTCTACTTGGTCGGGTTGCCAGACAGGGATGTCCACTTTTCCCATTGATATCTGATTTATGCTTGAAACCCCTGGCATGTGCCATTTGGCAAAGCAGCAGTATTCACAATTTTGTACTTAGAATTCAAAATTATTCTGTATGTGGATGATCTTCTATTGTTTATTTCAAAACTCCAGTCATCAGTTTCAGCCTTGATGAGACTGATTAATACTTTCAGTGATTTATCTGGTTATTCAATTAACTGGTCAAAGCTGGAAATAATGCTGATTGGAGATAAGATACATTCTAGTGTATTAGCTAACTGGCAATTTTGTCAGTGCCCTGATTCCATCACTTATTTGGGAATAATCATTCCCAGAGACATAGCTCAAATGATAGTTAAATCTAAATAATTCCCCCCCTTTTTATTATGGATATTAACAAAATAGAACAGAAAATACATTGTGAAAATGGGAAAAAAAACATACATTGTGTATATAGAATTATCACCAATTTCTTTCATGTGTACTATTCATTAAAAAGGGGGGAGTTATACAAAGGTTTCAAGAAAAGCAGACCAGATATCCATGTATTTATCCACTTGCAAGTTGCATCTATATGGGAGGTGTGGATTTGTCCTTCCAATGTCTTTTGGCATTCATAAGGGCTCTGAATATCCATCTGTACTCACCATGTGTTGACTTCCAAGAAGCCAGTAGGTAGTTTAGGAGTACATGAATATTGTTCTACTTTATAGATTGTTTCAGTACATCCTTATTTCATCCCCAAAAGGGACAACTATGGGGCTTGGCCAAAACATGAGTTAAAGAAGCATTAGATGCATTACATCTCCAACAATTGTGCAAGTTAGAAAAACCCTTATTAAAAAGGCATTGTGGAGTACAATAAAACTGAAACAATTAATTTTGGCTGAATAAGATGTAGCCTAAGATCCATGAGTATCAAATGTATTTATTTATAAATCTAAATAAGTTAATAAATGATATTTCATGAGATATTGATAGATGGGCATCCTTAAAGTTAAGTTTATAAGGCAAAGTTAATACACTTAAGATGAATACTATATCTCAAATTGTTTGTTATACGTGAAATTCTTCTACTTATAATTGGCAAATATTTTCAAAAAATTGATATTTTGTTTTGAAAATTCTTTTGGCGCTCCTCTCCACCAATTCTTTTGGGGTTCCTCTCCACAAACAGGGTAAAAGTGGGCTAGATGGAACAACTATCAGGTGGATACACAGTTGGCTACAGAATCAGACTCAAAGAGTGCTTATCAACAGTATCTTCTCAAACTGGGGGAGGTAACAAGTGGGGTACCACAGGGCTCATTCCTGGGCCCAGCGCTCTTCAACATTTGTATTAATGTTGGAATTGTTGTAGATCACAAGCTGAATATGAGCCAACAGTGTGATGTGGCTGCAAAAAAAGCAAATGCTATTTTGGGCTGCATTAATAGAAGTATAGCTTCCAAATCACGTGAGGTACTGGTTCCCCTCTATTCAGCACTGGTTAGGCTTCATCTTGAGTATTGCATCCAGTTCTGGGCACCACATTTCAAGAAGGATGCAGACAAGCTGGAGCGTGTTCAGAGGAGGGCAACCAGGATGATCAGGGGTCTGGAAACAAAGCCCTATGAAGAGAGACCAAAAGAACTGGGCATGTTTAGCTTAGAGAAGAGAAGATTGAGGGAAGACATGAGAGCACTCTTCAAATACTTAAAAGTTTGTCACACAGAGGAGGGCCAAGAACTCTTCTCAATCCTCCCAGAGTGCAGGACACAGACTAATGGGCTCAAGTTACAGGAAGCCAGATTCTGGCTGGACATCAGGAAAAACTTCCTGACTGTTAGAGCAGTATGACAATGGGACCAGTTACCTAGGGAGGTTGTGGGCTCTCCCACACTAGAGGCCTTCAAGAGGCAGCTGGACAACCACCTGCCAGGGATGCTTTAGGGTGGATTCCTGCATTGAGCAGGGGGTTGGACTCGATGGCCTTGTAGGCCCCTTGCAACTCTGCTATTCTACGATTCTATGATTCTATATACCATCATGCTTATTTGCTCACCTGCACCAAGTTTTGGTCCTTTCCACTTAGATTCGATTTTCCACCTTGGTCAGTTTTGGAATCATCCTGTCTGGAGCCTCTTTCCAAATATATGACATTAGGTTCTAGGCATATTAAGGTAGGAAGGACTCCTCCCATAATCTTAGCAGTTAAAGATGTGTGGCATATAATGTCATGCCAATTACAGTTTGATCCATTTTCTTATGCTAAACTTACTATATGGGGAAATCCAGATTTAAAAATGGGAAAGAAAATATTTTTGTGGCAGACTTGGACAGACAGTATGACTTTTACACTGAATCAATTATTGGATGATCAGTTTTGCATGATAAATTTAAATTACCTGCCACAGCTGAATGGTAGTATTTGCAACTGCAACACTTGTTAGAATCCAGATTTGGCCCTGCGGCTTTTACTGCTTCAGAATCTCCTCTGCTATTGGAAGCACTTATTGAGGCTGACCGGGTAAATCAGCCCATTTCATGTTTATAAATTCTTATTATCAGTGAATAAATACAGTATAAGAGGGCTTCAGCAGGAATGGACCTTTGTTTTGGCATTGGTATCAGAAAGCTCTGGCATGGGCTGGTCCATGAAGTCACGAAGAGTCGGAAACGACTGAACGAATAAACAACAAATCTGATATATCAGTGGATCTCCGGTTACATCTGATTCATCAAAAATTATTGTTTCAGGTATATTGGATGCGACAGCATCTCTTTAAGAAAGGTTTGTCCAAATTGAGTAATTGTCGGACGTGTCTCATAGCTAGTGCTTCTTTTGTTCATATGTTCTGTAAATGTCCAGTAGTTGCTGACTTTTAGGAGGAAATTATCACAGGCATAAATTTTGTATTAGAAAGCTCTTTAATATTTTTAGACATACATGTCATCTTAAATTTTCTTAGAAAATAACACGCAGTCAAGGTAATGGAGTTTTCGTGACTGCCAAAAGAATAATCCTACAGCATTGGAAAGATGAAACCACACTCCCTATAATGCAATGGATTGAAGAGATAACAACGTTAGCAACATTTTAAAGAGTGGCATGTAGGCATCACATATGAATGGACATACTCAGACATTTGGTCTGCCTTTATGGACATTTATGTGTTATAATGCTACTTTTCCTTCTTTTTCTCACTCTCTTCTTTATATAGAAATTGTGATATTTGAAACTGAGCCTTTTGAAGTATGTAGTTGTATATGTCTAATTTTTATTTTTACTTTTTATTTTCCTTTAGGATTTTTATTTTGTTTTAAAAATCACAATAAAATTGATTTTAAAAAAGCATTTTGAGCTAAACATTATGGCTTAGCATGACACGTAAACCAAGGCTTAGAGTGTCATGTGAACCATTCCTAACTATGATGGCTACATAACAATAGTTTAAATATAGTCACTAACCATTTGCTACAAAAGGGTTATCAGCCTAACCATGGCTTAGCATGTTCTGAACAGACCTATTGTCTTAATTATCTCACCATTATTAAAAAAATCATTTAAAATTAGAACACACAAATATTTTCAGGTTAGATACAATCAATTTTAAATTATACCTCTGAATTATACCTTATTTTTAAATGAGTTAATTTTAAAATTGCTATTTAAGCCTAAGGGCTCATTTACACCAAGCAGGATATTCTACTACGAAAGCAGTATGAAAGTGGTATATAAAAGGCAGGAACTGCACTACTGCTTTATAGCGGTATTGAAGTGTGCTGACAACTGGTGGGGCCCATGACACAACTACACCAAGCAGGATATAACACTATGAAAGTGGTATGACAGCAGTATATGGCATATGTCAATGGGCCCCAAGACTTCAATTGGCCTGGTTTTGGAACGGAAACTGCCTTGGTCGCCCTGTGGATGACCTCTGTTGGGAGAGAGACAGGGGGAGTGCGACCCTGTTGGTTCTCCTGGACCTCTCAGTGGCTTTCAATACCATCGACCATGGTATCCTTCTGGATAGGTTGTCTGAGCTGGGAGTTGGAGGTACTGTGTTGCAGTGGTTCTGCTCCTACTTGGATGGCCGATTCCAGAAGGTGGTGCTGGGGGATTATTGCTCTGTGCCATGGCTCCTAAGCCATGGGGTTCCACAGGGCTATTTCTTATCCCCTATGCTGTTTAACATATACATGAAGCCACTGGGGGAGGTTATCCGGAGATGTGGACTGAGGTGTCATCAATATGTGGATGATACCTTTCCTTTTCATCAAACCCAGGTGAGGCAGTGGCTGTTCTGAACCAATGCCTGGCACGGTAATGGACTGGATGAGGGCTAATAAACTGAGACTCAATCCAGACAAGACGGAGGTACTGTTAGCGAGTAGTTCATCTGTCCGGCGAGGTGATGTTTGCCCTGTCCTGGACAGAGTTGCACTCTCCCTAAAGGATTGGGTTCGTAGTTTGAGGGTGCTCTTGGATCCAGAACTGTCACTTGAGGCACAGGTGAACTCAGTGGCAAAGACCACCTTTTATCAGCTTAGGCTGATATACCAACTGCACCCTTATCTGGACAGAGATAGCCTAGCTACAGTTATCCATGCTCTGATAACCTCTCGTTTGGATTACTGCAATGCGTTATACGTGGGGCTGCGTTTGAAAACAGTCCAGAAACTTCAACTGGTACAAAACAGGGCAGCTCGTTTACTAACAGGGACTGGCCGACGAGACCACATCATGCCAGTCCTTTTCCAGCTTCATTGGCTGCCGGTCCAGGTCCGGCCCGATTCAAAGTGCTGGTATTAACATTTAAAGCCCTAAATGGCTTGGGGCCAGGCTATCTGAAGGAATGCCTCCTCCCGTATGTACCTGCCCGGACCCTAAGGTCATCCTCAGGGGTCCTTCTCCGCGAGCCCCTACCAAAGGAAGTGAGGCAGGTGGCTACCAGGAGGAGGGCCTTCTCTGCTGTGGCACCCCGGCTGTGGAATGAGCTCCCTGAGGAGGTTCGCTTGGCACCTACATTATATGCTTTAGATGCCAGGTGAAGATCTTTTTATTCTCCCAGCATTTTAATAGTCTATAAATAAATTTTAACTTGGTGTTTTAAATTTGTAATTTTGCATTGCTGCTGTTTTTATCTGGTTGAGCTTTATGTTGTATTTTATATTATGGTTTTATACTGTTGTTTTATAGTTTGAATGTTTTTCATTTTTGTGAACCACCCAGAGAGCTCCGGCTATTGGGCGGTATAGAAATAAAGCAGTAGTGTGGCTCCTGCCTTTTATATACCATTTTCATAGTGGCATATCTGCTTGGTGTAGATGAGCCCAGTGTCTATATATGTTTTCTAGACACCGACACATCAAGCTGTTTGCTGTGTATACCTTAGATACTTTTTTCACCTCAATAATTGTGCAAAACTGGGAACCCACAAGCGGGATATGGGTGCAACAATACCCTCTTGCACATGTTCCCTAGCAACTGATGTACATAGGGATATTGTAGTTGAACACCATGGCTGCCTGGGCGGTTTGGTCCCTGGGAAGACTTTTAGGGTACTGCTGTAAGTTTCATAGTGGACTCCTCCCACATTCAGAATTATCTTTCTTGTGGACGCCTCCATCTTTCAGTTGGACCAGTGATCCAGCTGGGTTCTCTTATGGACCTGAGAAAACCAGAGAGAGCAAACTGTCAAGCATAGGTGTGCGCAGCACATTTCATTAGGTGGTTCAGCCAGGGATTTTTTCTTTAAGGTAAACATTGATCGAATATACAGTAATAAAGACTTTTTTCATTCATCAAAGAAACAAAATAAATGAAAACTGAAGTAAACTGTATTTTTTTAATTAACAAATAATCTGTACTGCACTGTTGTAATTATTTGATTGGGACTGAAGTAGAGGAGCACTAATTTTACTGTACTTACTGTCTTTAAATATGGTTAAATATCCCACAGTTACCTTGCTATTCTATTTCTTCCATTCTTTTTCTCCTGTCTTTTCTTCATCCTCTCTTCATTTTCAGGCTGCATCCTATGCACATTTACCTCAGAGTAAGTTTGATTGATCTCAGTGGGGCTTACTTCTGAGTAGACATACACAGGATTGTGCTGCAGCTCTGTTTTAAAGTGACACAAGATACACACACACCATGTTTACCAAAAGAACGGCTTGTAAAAAGGGGGTTGGACACCCTAAAATAAGCAAGGGCAGATAGGAATTGTTTTAGCAAACATTCTGGAAAAGGTGCTGCTGAATGAACCCTCCTTAGCCAGGAGATCCTGGAGGGCATTGCAGTTCTCCCCCCTTCCCCCTTTCTTTTCTCTTGCTGGAGTCCAGACTGGGGTGGGCGGTGGGGCAGCAATGAGGAGAGAAGGCACGTAAACATACAGTTTCTCTCTCTCTCTTTCTCCCAAACATTACAGTACCTGCAGGGCTGATGACGAGAGGAGGGCAGCAGCTCCGAAGGAGGGAGGGCCCCAATCCGCAGCTCTGGGCAATCTTACTACTTACAGAAACAGTCCCCTCCTCGGCTCCACCACATGCTGCTTCCTAGCCCCAGCGTGGCTGCTGCTCCCACCTTGTTCAGCAACTGTCCCGAGAGGTCAGGCAGAGCAGCTGGGAGCAGGGAGCGGCTGAGTGAGTGAGTGAGTGAAAGAGCGAGCGAGCTGGGGGGGCAGCAGCTGCACCAGTGAAAAAAGCTTTTCGGAAAAGGAGCGGGCTGGGGAGCAGCTGAATTTGTCACTCTTTCCTACAGCTAGCACCGGCCCTGCTACTGCAACATGGCGGTGGTGGCGGATTAGGGTGTTCAACGGAACCCTTTGAACCTGTTATCCACACGCCAGTGCTGTCAAGGCAGTTCAGGGTCAAGGTTCAGCCATCCTCCTTACCATTTTGAATGCAACAATGGATCAGAGAACTTCCCATAGAGACACGCAGAAAACTTGCTGCTGGTCCTGAAATTTTCCTGTCTTGGTTAGATAATACCTGCATCTTTTCTGCTCATGTGGTGTGGTGGCACATCATGGTGAGAAACCATGTAAACAATGTGCCTTTGAAGACCTGTCTGGCTGAGAATCATTCATTCCATTAATACTTTCTTACATTTATATTGCAGTTTTTCTCCTCTTGCAAGGAATCCAAGACAACTCACATAGTCCTCCTCCAACTCCTCTCCGTTTTATCCCTACAACAACACTGTGAGGTAGGTTAGGCTGAATGTCTGTGACTGGCCCAAAGTCACCCAGTGAGCTTCCATCGCTGAGTGGGGACTAGAACCCAGGTCTCCCAAGTCCCAGTCCAACAGTCTAACCACTACAATAGTATGGCTGTTATGATATAGCTGCAACCTGCCAGGGCAGAAGTCTTTTGACACTCTCTTGCTGGCAACTACAGCAGCCACACCGTTAAGTGCACCAGTTCTATTCACATTTACTGAAAAGTAAGTCATAAGTTGGAGGCACACCTTTTGCAGGCCCTGCCTCTTGAATTTCACAGCCTTTAGACAATTTATTTCCCTGTCCCCAATCCTAATCCATCCCCCAACCCCGCCAGTGCACCCAATCCGATTCATGTTTACTGTAATGGAAGTGCTGAGAAAGTTCAGGGGATGATGTGCTTGTCTCTTTAAAGAAATCCTGGTCACATGGCCCAAAGGCTCAGTCTGTCACATGTCCCCTCCACTCCCGCAGTTCTTGCCTACCCAGAGTAGATAGGAAATCTCCCCCATCCCTCTTCACCTTCATCTGACTCCTTCAGTAACCACTCCTGAATTCCTGAATTCCATCAAATTAGACCTGCGACACTCAAAAGCTTTCACATGCTGAGCACGGAAGATGCGCTATCATGCTTCTTTTGCTTTGCAAAGCTCGAAAGGCTGCATAGATGCAAGGAATATATTTTTTTCTAATTGAAAAGTGTTTCCTATGCATAATTGCATTATTTCCTGTGCACACACTTCTCTGTGGGAAGAAGCAGGGAAATACGTGTGTGCTATGTTCCTATTTGAAAGCAACTTTTTCACACTTCCAAAGCAGTCCTAAGCATTTAGCAGTCTGCAAATGTTGCCTGTCATTTCAGTCAGGGTCTCTCATCCTTACTCCCACCCTGACTTAGTATCCTCTCATTGCACACTCCTTTTCTCATCTGCCTGCTAAAAGCCTCTTTGCTACACAACGCACAGCCCATGTGAAGAATCCAACAAAAAAGCACCAGTGCCAACGCTCCTTACCTTCACACTTCAGAGGCAGCTGTGGGTGGCCAGAGAGGGAGAAAGAGAAGAGGACGAAGACAACGAGGGGCAGAGCAAGTTAGTTGCATGAAAACAGGATGTTGGTGGCCCAGTTCCAAGTGTGGAGCTGCCTGATGCCAGGAAACAAAGCCAGCCAATCCAACAGAGAAGCCTATTGAGGACCGCCATTCCCGGTCACTTCTCTACCGACCTCCCTATCAGCAGTGACTTGCTGTTCTTCAGGGAAACATGTTTCAATGAGCCAGTAGGGCCCCTGTCAGTGGTGCGCCTCTCCCACCCACGGCTCCTCAAAGAGCACTGGTCTCTTGGAAATCCTCAGAGTTCAAAATGCCTTGGCTCAGTTCGAAACAGAATTGTTGTGCAACAAGGAAAAAAGAAACCAGAGCCAGAACAAATTGTTTCTTCCTCACTTTTTCTACTCAGCTTCTCCCTGGTATTTTTCTTCTATAAGCACAGCTGGGCAAATGAAGCCATTTCTGTACGGTTGTTGTTGTTTTCATTTTCCTCTCTTTTGAGCAACCCAAGTGGCTTACATAGAGCTCCATCACACCGGTGATTTATTGCACACTCACCATGCCTGGTATGCGGTTTCGCAGTCCGGTACTCAAATGACGTCATCCACATCCTGCACTCATTTCACCTCTTCCACTCCATGTTTTGTTTCTTTCTGGAGCAGGGAAAGTCTGCGTTATTTTCTTTCCCTGCAAAATAAATGCACTCCTCTCTCCCGTGTATTGCTGTCATTGCATTCTATCCAACCATCCTGTTCTTTGTTAGGGATGTGTGTATCTAAGGGCGGACTTGCTAACAAAAGAGGAGGGCAGGGTGGTTCTCCACTCATCTGTGAAGGGGGAGGGAGAGAGGTCCCATTTAACTCTATGTTCTTACTCCCGAGTAGGCATTTTTACCTTAAAAGAAATGCGGAAAAATGCACCCTCCTTGCCCGCAGCTCCCTCATTTTTAAAGAAAGAGATCAAAATTGGCACAGTGATATCTCATGATGTCATCCCTGTCTTGCATTCATTTTGCCTCTTCCCTTCCATTTTTCATTTCTTTTTGGAGTGAGAAAAGTCTGATTTTTTCCACTCCATGCAAAATAAATGCACTCCTCCCTCCCGTATATTGCTGTCTCTTGCATTCTATCAGACCATCCCATAAATGCTGATGCTTCCAGGAACTTTGAGTCTTTCTAGATTTACAAGCTATTACAGGTGTCAGAGCTTGGGGCAATGGTGAAAAGCAGATTTATTCTTTTGCGCAACAAAAGTAGCCAGCCGTCTGTTCTTTTGCTGCCAGCACAGGATGCAAAAACAACTGGTTGCTGAGCACTTGGTGAGTCATAAACTGTGCCGCCTTCCCTTGTGGGTTACCCTGAAGGGGCAAATATTGAAGGGACTTGAAGAGCTTACAGCAGGAAGAGGGAGAACTATTGTCTCGCTAAGGGCTTCTTCACACTAGCAAAATAAAGCATGGTCATGACTGGCCACTCCCGGAAATTCATGGGTCCTTTTGACAACATTGCCAGGATATCTCCCATGGCTCCTCCCCCCTTGTTCCATAATAAAATAGATCAAACAAAAGCTGGAATAAACCCTAATGGTGCAAAACCAGCAGTGTCTAGAGCTGGGGTTGTGTTATGAACTTGCGGAGGAAGGACTTTCCCGTGGGTCTCTTCAGATGGGGGGAAATCACATTTCCTTACCACTGCTCTGCTTCCTGATTCTCTTCTGTGTTTGAAATGAGCAGACTTACACAGAGAAGAGGACAGCAGCAACCACGTGGCCTGTATATTTCAATGGGACAGCACATCCTAGTGGGCATTTTATAGCATAACCCCAGAAGAGACAGGTTTTCTGAAGTTCATTTTGTGATGGTAAAACTGAAAAAAGGAGCAGGAGACACTCAGGAGGTTGACTGTATCATCAAAAGGACCTGCGAAAATCCGTGACAAGAGTGCTATAAATCACTCATTTAAAGAAGCTCCGTGTCTGCAATCAAGGGAAAAGAGGGTAATAAACCTCCCTACAACAAAGGGGGGCAGATCTGATTCTCAAGTTCAATGAAGCTTACTCCCTAGTAAATATGCCGAGGGTCTTATGTCTACTCAGAAGTAAGTCACATTGTGTTCAATGGCGCTTACTCCCAAGTAAGTGTGCTGAGAGTCTTATGCCTACTCAGAAGTAAGTCCTGGCTTTCTTGGGGGCTCTGGGGGCTGAAAGAAATAGTACAGCAGAATTCATAGAATCATAGAATAGTAGAGTTGGAAGGTGCCTATAAGGGAGTCCAACCCCTGCTCAATGCAGGAATCCACCTTAAAGCATGCCTGAAAGATGGCTGTCCAGCCGCCTCTTGAATACCTCTAGTGTGAGAGAGCCCACAACCTCCCTTGGTCGTTGGTTCCATTGTTGTACAGTTCTTACCACCAGGAAGATATCCAGCCGGAATCTGGCTTCCTGTAACTTGAGCCACTCATCTGTGTCCTGCACTCTGGGATGTTTGAGAAGAGATCCTGAACCTCCTCTGTGTAACAACCTTTCAAGTATTTGAAGAGTGCTATCATGTCTCCCCTCAGCCTACTCTTCTCCAGGATAAACATACTCAGTTCTTTCATTCTCTCCCCATAGGGCTTTGTTTCCAGACCCCTGAACATCCTTGTTGCTCTCTTCTGAACCCCCTCCAGCTTGTCTGCATCCTTCTTGAAGTGTGGTGCCCAGAATTGGGCACAATACTCAAGATGAGCCCTAACCAGTGCCAAATAGAGGGAAACAAGTACGTTGTGTGATTTGGAAGCTATACTTCTTTTCATGCATCCCAAAATAGCATTTACTTTTTTTGCAGCCACATCACACCGTTGGCTCCTGTTCAGCTTGTGCTCTACAAGAATTCCAAGATCCTTCTTGCTTGTGGTATTTCTGAGCCAAGTATTCCCCATTTTGTAACTGTGCATTTGGTTTTTATTTCCTAGGTGTAGAACTTGGCATTTATCCCTATTAAATTTCATTCTGTTGTTTTCAGCCCAGCACTCCAGCCCATCAAATTTGATAAGCATTCCCTGCACCTGCTCATCCAAGTCATTAATAAAAATGTTGAAGAGCACTGGGCCCAGGACTGAGCCCTGCAGTACCCCACTCATTACCTCCCCCCCAGTTTGAGAAGGTAACATTGATAAGCACTCTTTGAGTCTGATTCTGTAGCCAACTGTGAATCCATCTAATAGTTGTTCCATCTAGCCCACTTTTAGCTAGTTTGTTAATCAGAATATCATGGGGCACTTTGTCAAACGCTTTGCTGAAGTCAAGATATATTAAGTTCACAGCATTCCCACAGTCCATGAGAGAGGTTACCCGATCAAAATATGAGATCAGATTAGTCTGACAGGATTTGTTCCTGACAAATCCATGCTGGCTTCTAGTAATCACTGCATTGATTTCAAGGTGCTTACAGATTGCCTTCTTTATAGTCTGCTCCAAATTTTCCCTAAGTATGGATATCAGACTGTCTGTAGTTCCCAGGTTCCCCCTTTTGCCCTTTTTGAAGATACGGACAACATTAGCCCTCCTCCAGTCATCCAGCACTTCACCCGTCTTCCATGATTTCGCAAAGATAATAGACAGTGGTTCATAAAATTGTTCTGCTAGCTCCTTTATCACTCTAGGATGTAGTTCATCGGGCCCTGGAGATTTGAAATTGTTCAAAGAAATTAGGTGTTCCTTGACCATTTGTTTATCAATCTCAAATTGCAATCCTGCCCCTTCAGCTTGTACTTAACTTTTTCCAGGGGGGTTGTAGACCTGCTTTTGGGAGAAGACTGAGCCAAAGTAGGAATTGAGCACTTTGGCCTTTACTTTGTCATCTGTTATTAATTTGCCATCCCCATTAAGCAGTTGAACCACCATTTCTTTCCTCTGTCTTTTATTATTCACGTTTCTGAAGGAAGCATTTTTATTGCTTTTAGCGTCCCTCGCTAGTCTCATTTCATTCTCAGAACTAGCCTTCCTGACACCTCTTTTCCCTATATATCTCACTTCTTCCTATATCATGCCAGCCTAGCAGCTTCTGCAGACAACTGCATGAATGTTATAAAGCCCTGAGGAAGAACGCAACCGCGTTCGAAACACATAGGCACCTGGTACTTTATTAAAACTTTTATTTATTTATTTATTACATTTTTATACCGCCCAATACCCGAAGCTCTCTGGGCGGTTCACAAAAATTAATACCACAATAAAACAACCAACAGGTTAAAAGCACAATTACAAAATACAGTATAAAAAGCACAACCAGGATAAAACCATGCAGCAAAATTGATATAAGATTAAAATACAGAGTTAAAACAGTAAGATTTAAATTTAAGTTAAAAATAAGTGTTAAAATACTGAGAGAATAAAAAGGTCTTCAGCTGGCGACGAAAGCAGTACAGTGTAGGCGCCAGGTGGACCTCTCTGGGGAGCTCATTCCAGAACCGGGGTGCCACTGCGGAGAAAGCCCTCCTCCTAGTAGCCACCTGCCTCACTTCCTTTGGCAGGGGCTCACGGAGAAAGGCCCCTGTAGATGATCTTAAGGTCCAGGCAGGTACATATGGGAGGAGGCGTTCCTTCAAATAACCTGGCCCCAAACCGTTTAGGGCTTTAAATGTCAATACCAGCACTTTGAATCGGGCCCGGACCTGGACTGGCAGCCAATGAAGCTGGAAAAGGACTGGCGTAATGTGATTTCGCCGCCCAGTCCCTGTTAGTAAACGGGCTGCCCTGTTTTGTACCAGCTGAAGCTTCCGGACCATTTTCAAAGGCAGCCCCACGTATAACGCATTGCAGTAATCCAAGCGAGAGGTTATCAGAGCATGGATAACTGTAGCTAGGCGATCTCTGTCCAGATAAGGGTGTAGTTGGTATATCAACCTAAGCTGATAAAAGGTGCTCTTTGCCACTGAGTTCACCTGTGCCTCAAGTGACAGTTCTGGATCCAAGAGCACCCCCAAACCACAGACCCGATCCTTTAGGGAGAGTGCAACCCCGTCCAGGACAGGGCAAACATCACCTCGCCGGACAGATGAACCACCCACTAAGGGGGAATCCGCACGTCGTTCTGAGATCGCTTCTAAGCGACCCCAGTGCGGCATGAAAGCGAGCGTGTAACTTGCCTTTTGAAGAGCCGACGAAGAGACGTCCTTCCCGCCGCCCCCGCCACCCGCAGACCTCCTCGCCGACCAGCGAGGAGAGCTCGGCTGAAGAAGGCGGGGTTGAGAGCGGAAGATAAGAAAGAAATGGACTGGGGAAACTGCTGCACTATCCCCAAGCACCCCATGTGGCAAGTTGAAGGGATATATAGCACAATAGCCCATGTTGATCAAGGGAACCACAAGTCACCGAGCAGTTTGTGAAAGCTTAGACTGTGGAGTTGGATGTCTGGAGTGAGATTGTGCAGCAGCCCACAATGTCTGCAGAAAAAGTGGGCCCTGGAACAAAAGGTTCTGAAGGCAAGGAACGTTGTGAGCGCAAAGACCCCTGCCAGGATTGACTTCTGTGGATCTGCTTGCATGCAGACGAAGGGTCACCCAAGCATCCTCAGCGTAAAAATGCTGATATCTACAGGCATTCCCAACAGTGTCCATGCCTGAACCACCACTTTCTCCACTTCTTGGAATACAAGGTTGTGATCTCCACTATGGTGAAAGGGGCAGAAAGATCATGGGTGTGGGAAGCAGCTCCAATGGAAGCGCTCAACTCCAAATGGACACCCACATTTTGGAGAGATGTATGGGATCAGCAAATTCAAACCTGTGCAGCCAATGCCTGAAACAAAACATTTTCCAACCAAATCTTACCAGAATCCAGCAAGCAATTGACTTTCTGCTGTTAGTCAGCACCCTAAAATTGGGGTACAAAAGCAATAATGGAAGCAGACCATGGACATAGATGCTTGGACTGAGATTGTGTACCCTCCATAAGGCACTGGAGAAAAAGCATTGAAGGCAAGAAACATAATGATAATGAAGGGCCTTTTTGGGACTGGACTCTATGAATACTTCTGTGTGCAGATGAAGTTTTGCTCAATAAAAGCAGAGGCATTAGCTGCTCAAATGGGAAGGCACATCAAGCATGTTCAATGTTGGGTGAGCTATTTGGAAGTATGTTTTGTTTTCCCACAGTTGGAAATATGGCACTCTGCAGTTCTCAGGAGGGCAGTATTGCCATTTGTTTCTTCATCCTTTTCATCTTCTCCTTGATTACAGCAGCATCATAATAGCCCTTGAACTTGATGAAGAAGATTGGGATTGGGATGATAATGGTTAGCACGCCACACACTGCAGTGCAGGCTGCTATAATTCGGCTAAATGTAGCAAAGGGTATTATGTCACCATAACCTACAGTGGTCAAAGTGATCACCGCCCACCAAAAAGCAGAGGCAATGTCTTGAATGTATATATCCTGGTCACCTTGGATGAGCTCTGCATAATAACAGAGGGCACCAAAGAAAAGGATTTCAATGGCAAAAATCATCATGAAGATGAAGATCTCTTTCAGGATTGACCTGAATGTGTAGGGCAGGACTCTCAACATCACAGGAGTCTCCACCAGCTTGAGTATCTTAAGGAGTTTGACAATATATACTGCACGGAAGAAGCCCAGCCAACATATGAAGACCTGAATTTTGTGGGTATGTCCAGTTGAGAAGAGCTCAATGAAAACTGGGAACAGGGAGAGGAAATCAACAACATTCAGAGGGTTTCTAAGGAATTTCTTTTTGTCTGGGCAGAAGGTGAGTCGTACGAAAAATTCAACTGTGAGGCACAGGATGAAGAAAAGCTCCAAATGGAGGAGATAAGGGGCCATATAGCATGAAGGTGCCTCTAAAACGTGGTGCAGAAGGTAGTGTGTATCCATGTTGAATCTTGATTCTGGTTTTGTCCTCACACAAAGGATGATGATGTTTGCCACATTGAGCAGCAGGGAAATGATCATCAAACACTATAAAGAGAGAAGAGGGTCCACCATCAGTTGCTGTGAGCATCAAACAGTACCAAACTCCATAATCTACTCTACATTTCCTGAAGTCCACACAGCTGATTCTCCTCTATACTTATTTCACATCCCATCATTATCTCTGCTGAAGTTCTTTCTGATGAGAACCTCAAGCAAGCCTGTTCCAAAACTAGTTGGATGAAAAATGGGGGATACTCTAATTTCCTTAGGATGGGGCCCTAGTGTCAACTGCTCATTTCAGTGAAAATGTTGAGCAGGGAAGCATTAGAACTACATCCCACATATTCTACAATGATACTGGCAACCCCTAAATATTCCAACTGGGGAACATGAGAAATCTAATTCCCTGTGTCTTTCTGTTCAGTCCTGGGAGGGACTGAAAACAGCATTTCCTATGCTCCCCAAGTTTAATGAACATTCCATGTGGCTCTCTACCAGAGCTTAAAGAAGGGGGCTTTAAGACCATGGGGATTACTCCCCCACCCCCTTCACAACATAAAGATTTAAGAAAGGTGAGGCTGGCAATCAGGAGAGCCAGCCCTTTTCCTTCTAATGTAGCCACTACCTACAGCCCTTCACTCCAGGAGAACTTCTCATTGGAAAGAGCAGGAAGGGACAGAATCTGTACTCTTTCAAGCTGCTTTCGGTTTCCTGAAATGATCCTTATGGAGGTGGGTGAGCTTTAACATTCATAATGACTAGTTTGGGCATATATGAATGCTGGGTCAAACTAAATGGGAGGTTCAGTTGCATTATTCTTTCATTGGATGGGTTTTTCCTTAATCTGAATAAGCCTCAAAGATTAGTTTCGCATGACACCACAAGCCTCAGTGGTTTGTCAGCTTGGTTGTTTCAGGGTGGCTTGTCATGACATCTGAACCTGGCCTGGCTTCCTCAGTGTGGTTTCTTAACTGTGTAGGGTGACCATATGGAAAGGAGGACAGGGCTCCCATATTTTTTAACAGTTGTATAGAAAAGAGAATTTCAGCAGGTGTAATTTAAATGCTGGCAGCACCTAGTGAGATTCCCTCTTCATCACAACAGTTAAAGCAGCAAGAAGCCTGACCTCTTGACCTGATACAAAAGAGGGCAGACCTCCTACAGCTTTAACTGTTGTGCTGAAGAGGGCATTTCATCAGGTGCTGCATGCATACAAATGACACCTGCGGAAATTCTCTTTTCTATACAACTGTTAAAGATACAGGAGCCCTGTCCTGCTTTTCATAGGATCATCCTATTACTGTGCACAAGCCACACTGAGCACCCATGGCTCGTTGCTGGGTTGTTCAAGGTGGCTTATTTTCAGAGTGGCTTGTCATGATGTGCAGACTTGACAGAGTGGCTCACCGGAAAGGTCTACGCAGCCACGTGTGGCAGAAAACCCAGTGGCAACTTGTCATTTCACTAGTACCCCCTCCCCCCTCCCCATCCACACCTTCTCCGATACATCATTACTTCCCTATAGAGCAATACTGTTTTTCCCCATCTTTGGGAAGATTTGCACATATTTAACATCCCCCCCCCCCCCCGCTTTCAGAGAGATTTGCACAAATTGAATGTTTTTTTTTACCTTTAGCATTTTTTTAAAAAACAAATGTTTTTGAGAGATTTGCAACTATTGTGCTTATCTGCAGTAACTGTTTTACTTTACCAAAATTGCACAAATCTCACCAGAAATTAAAAAATGTTTAAAGATGTGCAAATGTACTTGAACGTGGAAAAAATCTACAAAATAAACTCTACTCTGCTAATGAGTGCATTTGTGCCTGTTAACAGAGTAGGCTGCTGCGATTGTGCTGCAAAGGCCTGTGGGATACAGGCTGGAAGCTCATGGGAGGACAAAGGGGGAAATAAGCCATAGCAAGCCGCAGAGTGCCTGATCATCTCTCAGGAACAGCATGGCTTAGCAAGTGAACAACTCACCCACCATGGGTTGGTTTCAGGATGGTTTATTGTGACGTGCAAACCAGCCCAGTGGTTAGAAACAAGAATGGGAAGAAGTGAGGACTTCCTACAGCTTGACCATTCAAAATCACATCCATGTTGGTCAATTGGTGGCTACAACTTCAAGCAATGACTTGTATGCCTGAATGGTCCATGAGAAATACAGCATCACAGACAGAACTTGCTTCTTACCTCAGACACAAAACTTTCCAATCGAGCCCGTCCAAGCATTGAGCTGCCTCCCTTTTGGCATGCATGTTCACCCTTGATTAACCTTCCTCAAAGACATGTCTATACCAAGCATGTGTGAATGGACCAGCATAGATAGCATAACACCTTCACACAGATAGAAGTTTCATATCACCCTATGAGACTACATCACTGATGGCTGTTCATGTACTCATGCGCCAGTCCCAAAACTTGCATAGAACAAACATGTGGAGCAAGAACAGAACCATACTTCTGGCCTACCCCTGATGCTGCCAAACACAGAGCACTGTTCCTCACATGGCTTGCCCAGAGCCTCCTTAGCTACTCTGCATCCCTCAGGTGCATGGGAAAATGCTTGCCCCATCACCAGTGCTGCTGCTGCTGCTGTCCAGCTGGCTTCTGTTTGTAGAAGGTGGGGGTAGGACATCATCTTGTCCTTCACCTCAGGCAGCAGAATGTCTTGGGCTGGCTGGTGCTCAGAGTACCTAGGCATGGACACCTGTATGAATATAAATGCCCATGTTCGGACCTTCATCTCTCTCTGCAATGATCTGGGGCCCCGGAGAAACCCAGAGCACAGAAGTAACCCCAGCAGCGTAATCACTCCACCTCTTTAAGGGTGGAGGCGGATGTCTGAAAAGACCCCCAAGTGTAGAGCAATCAAGAGTAGAGGAGCTATGAGATGCACATGCACGTTTGAAGTACCCAAGGTAAATTCACCATGCCAGGGAAGTGAGACCCTCCTGTCCTCTCCAGGCACTGCTGGAGACCCCTTCCCCCCCTTGAGGGGGAATCTTTTGCCAGAGAGCTTTGGCTATTGGGCAGTATAAAAATGAAATAAATAAAATAATAAAATAAAATCTAGGAGCTCTTCCGGTGCTCTTCTGACTAATCCTAAGGGATGCCCCATCTCAATTAGCCTGCCTCTTGAGCGGCTGGGGCTGCCATTATCCAAAAGCCTGCCTCCTAGCTGCTGGGTGTGTGTGTGTTCCCCTCCCCTCTGCCCTTTTCAACCTATAATGAAAAAGCCACGGTTTGGCTTCCAGGGCTGCCTTCTCCAAATCCAAAAGTGAGCGGGCAGCTGTGTCTGGAGGGAAGGCGGGCAGCGGCCAACTGCTGTCTAACTATTCTGCCTCCTGCCCAGTGCTCTCCTGCATTATGACGTCAACCAGCAAATGGGTGACCCCAGGTGTGCAGCATGAGAGCTTGGGGGCATTTCTGTCATATGGCAGAACCAGTGTGGTTCTGTGATAGTCCTCACTGGCTTGGCCTTGCCTGTCTCAGAGGGTTGTTGTGTGGATAAAATGTGAAGGGGAGAATGATGCAGCCATGCATGCTGCTGTTGGAGGAAGAAATCAGATGCACACCTGAAAGTGATGACAATGTTTGACTGGACTTCTAGATCCCTCTGACCCTGGCAGCCCTTCCCCACCTCCCAGAGCCCATCTCAGATGTGCAGAAGAGATGGCTTCATCATTACCATGGCCCATAGAGAAGAATAGGGCTCTTCAAAGAGAGTCCATATTTGGGGCTGCCAGCGAGCCCACCAATGGCTGCTCCTCCTTTCAGCCTCGCTCAGGAGTCCACCCTGGGGATTGTCTTGCTGAGCGTCATAATCCTCCTGTTGGCCATCTGCCTGGCTAAGCTTTGTCCAGCAACAGGGTGCCAGTGGGGTATCTGTAATTCCCCAGAAGGCCAGCTCCTCCTCAAAGACTGACCGACAGATGCCCGCAGGGCAATGGAGGTGCCTGGTCCTGTAATAGTTCAGCACCTGCCCAAACAGCCGGGTGCTTCGGTCAAAGAAGAACTCTTGGGTGCTCGGATTGTAGTCAAACGCTGTGGCAGCCTGGGCGTCTGTGAGGCTGCACAGCTTGGTCCCTGGGAAGACTCTCAGGGTGCTGCTGTAAGTTTCATAGCGGACCCCTCCCACATTCAGAATGATCTTTCCTGTGGATGCCTCCATCTTCCAGTTGGACCGATGATCCAGCGGGGTTCCCTTATGGACCTGGGAAAACCAGAGAGAACAAACTGTCAATGCAGTTCAGGGTCAAGGTTCAGCCATCCTCCTTACCATTTTGAATGCAACAGTGGATCAGAAAACTCTCTCCCACACACCGTTCTGCCAGGGTTGCAGCTGCTTCAGGGATTGCTTCTGCATTAGTTAAAGAACACTAAGTGTGCTGGCATTTCATGATGAGCAACCAGATAAGGATGCCCCTCGGTTTGGCTGCCACTGATGATCGAACAACAACGTGCCTAGCAAGAAGACTTTTGACATTCTCTTGCTGGCAACAACAGCCGCCGCACCATTTTATACCACCCAGAGAGCTTCGGCTATTGGGCGGTATAAAAATGTAATAAAATAAATAAATAAATAAATAAATAAATAAGTGCACCCAGTCCTATTCATGTTTACTGAAAAACAAGTCCTACATTGGAGCCATAGGTAGGATCTGATGTTGCCTGCAAGCTAGTGGGACCCAGCACAAGCCCACTGGGAAGCTAGAACTCTGTAAAGTAACCAGAAAGAGCTGAAGCACCTACTTCCATAATGGGGCAGGTGGCTGGAGCTTGCAGAAGGAGCTCTGCTGAACTTGTCCCGTGCTGGGAATGAGCATTTCCGCTCTTCTCCAGGGTTTTCACAGACCTGCCTCTTGCATTTCACAGCTTGTTGTTTTCTTCTGCCACCCCTCCCCCTGAACACCTGTGTGTATATAACATATTTCCTTTCGGTGGACAAAGATAATTCAAAAACCTAACCAGATGGGCTCTATGCCATGAAAGCTTATCCCACGACACATCATTGTGTAGAGCTAACAGGAAGAGCAAACAGGAGTTTGACAGGGGAAGAGTAGGGGAAGAGGAGACCAAGGCCAGGGGGAGAAGAGAAGCCTCAAGGAAATCCAGGAGGCTGCCAATTCAAAGAGGCCGTGTGCTTGCCATGTGCTCCTGAGTGCTGAGTGAAGAAGAGAAGGGGTGGGTGTGCAGAGTTGCTGCACGGCCTGAAGGGAGTGTGGCCTGATTGCTGTTGATTGTTGTTGGCCTCCCAGCAACCTCATTCTGATTCCTGACTTGGAGCTGAGCAGCAGCAGGGAAGATTTTTTGTAAATGGCCCAGAGAGTTTCGGCTATTGGGTGGTATAAAAATGTAATAAATAAATAAATAAATAAATAAATAAATAAGAGCAGCTGGCCCAGCTGAAGTAGAAGCTAGAAAAGTAAGCCAGCTCTCAGAGAGCAAGCTAACAGGAGTTTGACAGGGGGAGTTTGACAGGGGAGGTCAAGGGGGAGGCATCAAAGAAAAAAAAAGGGGGGACACACAAAGAAAAACATAAAAAGAAAAAACACACAAAACCCCACCAAAAAACCATCTTTTCTCTTAATTAATTAATTAAATTACATTTATATACCGCCCCACAGCCGAAGCTCTCTGGGCGGTTTACAACAATTACAAATAGTAAACAAAAATTTAAAAACATAAAAACAGTATAAAAACAACAGTATCCATTTAAAAACTTTCTCCTACAGAAAGTGGAGGAAGGAACTAGAGGATCAGCAATCATTGACTTGATATTGACCGATAGGGATGACTTAGTGGATAAAGTGGGAGTTACTGGAACTCTGGGGGAAAGTGACCACGTCATACTTGAATTCTTGATTATGAAGGAGACAAAAGTTGAGTGTAACCATACATGTACTCCGGATTTTAGGAAAGCTGATTTTAATAAGCTGATTTTAATAAACTCAGAACTATGATAAGTAAGGTCCCATGGCAAATGAGCCTAATGAGAAAAGGAGTGCAGCATAGGTGGGAGTATTTAAAAAAGGAAATTTTAAAGGCACAGTTACAAACAATTCCAACAAGGAGAAAAGATAGAAGACAACAGAGGAAACCAATGTGGCTCCACAAAAAGCTTAGGGATGACCTGAAAACAAAAAAGGATACATATAGGAAGTGGAAGGAAGGCCAGGCTACAAAAGAAGAGTACAGACAGGTGGCGCAGAAGTGCCGAAATGGCGTCAGGAAGGCTAAAGCTGAGAACGAGCTGAGATTAGTGAGGGATGCTAGAAGCAATAAAAAGGCTTTCTTCAGATACGTGAGTAGTAAAAGACAGAGAAAAAATGGTGGTTCAACTGCTTAATGAGGATGGCAAATTGATAACAGATGACAAAGAAAAGGCTGAAGTGCTCAATTCCTACTTTGCCTCAGTCTTCTCACAAAAGCGGGTCTATGACCCCCCTGGAGAAAGTGAAACAGAAGTTGAGGGGGCAGGATTGCAGTTTGAGATTGATAAACAAAGGGTCAAAGAACACCTAATTTCCTTGAATGAGTTCAAATCTCCAGGGCCCGATGAACTGCATCCTACAGTAATGAAGCAGCTAGCGGAAGAACTCTCAGAACCTTTGTCTATTATCTTTGCAAAATCATGGAAGACGGGTGAGGTGCCAGACGACTGGAGGAGGGCTAACGTTGTCCCTATCTTCAAAAAGGGCAAAAAGGAGGAACCTGGGAACTACAGACCAGTCAGTCTGACATCCATCCCTGGGAAAATTCTGGAACAGATTATAAAGAAGTCAATCTGTAAACACCTTGCAATCAATGCGGTGATCACTAGAAGCCAACATGGATTTGTCAAGAACAAGTCCTGTCAGACTAATTTGATCTTATTTTTTGATATGGTAACCTCCCTTGTGGACTGTGGGAATGCTGTGGATGTCATATATCTTGACTTCAGCAAAGCTTTTGACAAAGTACCACATGACATTCTGATTAACAAACTAGCTAAAAGTGGGCTAGATGGAACAACTATTAGGTGGATTCACGGTTGGCTACAAAATTGGACTCAAGGACTACTTATCAATGGAATCTTCTCAAACTGGGGAGAGGCAACGAGTGGGGTACCGCAGGGCTCAGTCCTGGGCCCAGTGCTCTTCAACATTTTTATTAATGATTTGGACGAGGAGGTGCAGGGAACGTTTATCAAATTTGCAGATGACACAAAATTGGGTGGGATAGGTAATACCCTGGAAGACAGAAACAAACTTCAAAGTGATCTTGATAGGCTGGAGTGCTGGACTGAAAACAACAGAATGAAATTTAATAGGGATAAATGCTAAGTTCTACATCTAGGAAATAGAAACCAAATGCACAGTTAAAAGATGGGGGATACTTGGCTAAGCGATACTACAAACGAGAAGGATCTTGGAATTATTGTAGATCGTAAGCTGAATATGAGCCAACAGTGCGATATAGCTGCAAGAAAGGCAAATGCTATTTTGGGCTGCATTAATAGAAGTATAGCTTCCAAATCACGTGAGGTACTGGTTCCTCTCTATTCAGCCCTGGTTAGGCCTCATCTAGAGTATTGCGTCCAGTTCTGGGCTCCACAATTCTAGAAAGACGCAGACAAGCTGGAGCGTGTTCAGAGGAGGGCAACCAGGATGATCAGGGGTCTGGAAACAAAGCCCTATGAGGAGGGACTGAAAGAACTGGGCACATTTAGCCTGGAGAAGAGAAGATTGAGGGGAGACATGATAGCACTCTTCAAATACTTAAAAGGTTGTCACACAGAGGAGGGCCAGGATCTCTTCTCGATCCTCCCAGAGTGCAGGGCATGAAATAACAGGCTCAAGTTAAAGGAAGCCAGATTCCAGCTGGACATCAGGAAAAACTTCCTGACTGTTAGAGCAGTACAACAATGGAATCAGTTGCCTGGTGAGGTTGTGGCCTCTCCCACACTAGAGGCCTTCAAGAGGCAGCTGGACAACCATCTGTCAGGGATGCTTTAGGATGGATTCCTGCATTGAGCAGGGGGTTGGACTCGATGGCCTTATAGGCCCCTTCCAACTCTGCTATTCTATGATTCTATGATTCTATGATTTAGATCCAACTTTCTTTTTCCTGCCTGAAGACTAGACCTGTAACATGTAAAAGCTTTCACATGCTCTGCAAGAAAGATGGTTTATCATGCTTCTTTTGCTTTTCAAACCTCTAAGGGCTGCATAGATGCAAGGATTTTTATTATTTTTATTTTTTGCTAATTGGACTATTTCCTATGTGGAGAATAATTTCAAAGCACACACATCTATGTGGGAAGAAGCAGGGACACTCAAGTTGCCTGAAGATTGTCATGGCGAACAATTGTACACATACCTTTTTCACTGTGAGTGCATGCACAGGGATGTCATACTATCAGCCTTGCTGCACATACATGTGGCAAAAGGGATGTGTGCACCTTCATCATATCTGATAAGCAACTTTTGATAGGGATGGGGGAGAAATGAGTTCAGTTTGCCTTTTCATGCGAGCTTACCTAATTTTGTGCCTTTGAATAAATACACAAACTGAAACTCAGTTAGCTTTTGAAATTCACACGTCTCCTAATTGTGCAATAGAGTCCTCCAATAAAAAAAATTTTTTTGCTGAAAGCTGCACACAAAACTGCACACAGTGGAAATAACATTAAAATGCTTCATATTAGGATAATTGCTTATAAAAATATATGTTTGGCAAATTGTATACAAATGGGCACATACTAGAAGTAGCACAGACAAAAATGCAGATGAATTTTCATGCAAACTTTTTAAAAAATCTCTGTGTTCAGAATGAATCAAACTGAAGATGGCAGAAACTGAGAAAGTGACAGAAATCAAAGCTGATTCACCCAGCGCTACTCTTTACATCCTTCCAAAGCACTCTTCAGTAGTCAGCAAATGCTGTCTCTGCAAATGTTGCCTGTCATTTCAGTCAGGGTCTCTCATCCTTACTCCCACCCTGACTTAGTATCCTCTCTTTGCACCCTCCTTTTCTCATCTGCCTGCTAACAGCCTCTTTGCTACACAACGCACAGCCCATGTGAAGAATCCAACAAAAAAGCACCAGTGCCAACGCTCCTTACCTTCACACTTCAGAGGCAGCTGTGGGTGGCCAGAGAGGGAGAATGAGAAGAGGACGAAGACAACGAGGGGCAGAGCAAGTTAGTTGCATGAAAACAGGATGTTGGTGGCCCAGTTCCAAGTGTGGAGCTGCCTGATGCCAGGAAACAAAGCCGGCCAATCCAACAGAGAAGCCTATTGAGGACCGCCATTCCCGGTCACTTCTCTACTGACCTCCCTATCAGCAGTGACTTGCTGTTCTTCAGGGAAACATGTTTCAATGAGCCAGTAGGGCCCCTGTCAGTGGTGCGCCTCTCCCACCCACGGCGCCTCGAAGAGCACTGGTCTCTTGGAAATCCTCAGAGTTCAAAATGCCTTGGCTCAGTTCGAAACAGAATTGTTGTGCAACAAGGAAAAAAGAAACCAGAGCCAGAACAAATTGTTTCTTCCTCACTTTTTTCTTCTCAGGCCTCTCCCTGGTATTTTTATTCTTTCATGTAAAGATTAGCAAATGTTGCTTTTCTACACATGCAGCTGTTAAACGTTTTCTGGAGTACCTCAAATTTCTAATGTGAATTGTAGCGCAAGAGACAGAAGAGCATTATTTACAACTTCCCTGATGAGGGCCATATGTAAGGGTCTAAAACATGTTGGATTGATATTAAAAAAAAAATGTGTTTAGCCCATTGTTTTTTCTCTTGGTGGCCTATTTTTGGGATCCCATTTTGTTAGATAACAAGAATGGAACCCTGCATTCACCAGGATGTTCATTTCCATTGCAAACGCCTCTCATTTTCACTTCCACATGAGCAGCATTCCAATATAAACAGAAATCATGACCCTGTTCAGATGACACGGTAAGTCAGGGTGGTTAATCATTCTGCTTCCTGACTTGGAGCTGAGCAGAAGCAGGGAAGAGCAGCTGGCCCAGCTGAAGTAGAAGCTAGAAAAGTAAGCCAGCTCCCAAAGAGCGAGCTAACAGGAGTTTGACAGGGGGAGTTTGACAGGGGAGATCAAGGGGGAGACCTTTAAGGGGAAAAAAGGGGGGGGACAAAGAAAAACATAAAAAGAAAAAACACATAAAAACCCACCAAAAAATCATCTATTCATCTATTAAAAGGTTGTCACACAGAGGAGGGCCAGGATCTCTTCTCGATCCTCTCAGAGTGCAGGACACGGAATAAGGGGCTCAAGTTAAAGGAAGCCAGATTCCAGCTGGACATCAGGAAAACCCTCCTGACTGTTAGAGCAGTACGACAATGGAATCAGTTACCTAGGGAGTTTGTGGCCTCTCCCACACTAGAGGCCTTTAAGAGGCAGCTGGACAACCATCTGTCAGGGATGCTTTAGGGTGGATTCCTGCATTGAGCAGAGGGTTGGACTCGATGGCCTTGTAGGCCCCTTCCAACTCTGCTATTCTATGATTCTAAGCTAAACAATGGGCCTGTTCAGAAGATACCTTAAACCCTGCTGGTTAAGCAGCAGGGTTTAAAGTGTCTTGTGCGATACATTTGCTAAACCCTGCTCATTCACATTAATACATTATTTCATACATCATCACAACTATCCAGTGTTTCTATTTCCAAATTATAGACATCATTAATTAAACAATTATAATTCATCCAAAGTCCATAGCTGAAATACAGCTTGACCTTCAGTTTCCTAGATTCAAATTCAATGCTCTTAGCCATTCAACCTCACAGGTTCTTGACAGAAAGTCATGCAGCTTTCTGATAACTAAGTTCTATACATTAATTTGCTGAAAACCACAAGGAAGGTGTGTTTTGTGTCCTTTTGTCAGTACAAATTATTATTATTATTATTATTATTATTATTATTATTATTTACATTTCTATACGACCCCATAGCCAAAGCTCTCTGGGTGGTTTACAAAGGTTGAAACATTAGAACATAAGAACGTAAGAAGTGCTATGCTGGATCCAAGGGTCCATCTAGTCCAGCATTCTGTTCACACAGTGGCCAACCAGCCATCAGCCAGGGATGAACAAGCAGGTGTACATTGATGGTGCTATATAAATAAATAAAATAATAATAATGATAAAGCAGGACATGTTGTAACAGCACCCCCCTGCCCATGTTCCCCAGCAACTGGGGCACACAGGCTTACTGCCTCAAATACTGGAGGTAGCACACAACCATCAGGGCTAGTAGCCATTGATAGCCTTTGCCTCCAGGAATTTATCCAACCCCCTTTTGAAGCCATCCAGATCGGTGGCCATCACTACATCTTGTGGTAGTGAGTTCCATAATTTAACTATGTGCTGTGTGAAGAAGTCCTTCCTTTTATTTGTCCTGGATCTCCCACCAATCAGTTTCTTGGGATGACCCCACTGGGTTCTAGTATTTTGAGAGAGGGAGAAAAATGTCTCCCTATCCACATTCTGCATACCATGCATAATTTTGTACACACACATTAAACATTAAAAATTAATATACAAAATTTAAAACCATAGAAACATTAAAAAAATATTTATTTATTAAAAGCATTTATATCAATAAGATCTCAGGGCGGAGTACAGATAAAAGCATACAGTATAAAACAGTAAATATACACAGCTAAAAACAAATTAAACCATAAACCAAGTTAAAACAATATATAATTTAAAAGCAGTAGAACTATTAAAACAGTTTAAACAATGTGTTTTAAACAGTTCAAACAAATAGTCAACATACAAAGATAATATACATTTGAAAACAACTTTAAACTCAACATATGCTGTTAAATGCCTGGGAGAAGAGAAAAGTCTTGACCTGGCACAGAAATGATAATAATGTTGGTGCTAGGTGAGCCTTGCCGGGGAGATCATTCCATAATTGGGGTGGGGCACCACTGAGAAGGCCCTCTCCCTTGTTGCCATCCTCTGAGATCCCCTCAGAGTAGGCACCCAGAGGAGGACCTTAAATGTTAAGCATAGTGTATGGATAGGTTCATATCAGGAGAGGTGTTCTGTCAGGTATTGTGGACCCAAGCCATGTAAAGACCATGAGGCTGAGCAATGTTCCCCAAGCACCACCTTCTGGAGTCAACCAGCGCCTTGAATCGGTCTCAGAAACATACAGGCAGCCAATGCAAGTAGGCCAGAATCGGTCTTATATGTTCAAACCTCCTGGTCCTCATTATTAATCTGGCTGCCACATTTTGCACAAGCTGCAGCTTCTGAACCATCTTCAAAGGCAGCCCCATGTAGAGTGCATTGCAGTAATCGAACTTGGGGGTTACTAGAGCATAGACAACTGAAACCAGGTTATTCCTGTCCAGACAGGGGCATAGCTGGGCCACCAACCAAAGTTGGTAGAAGGCACTCCGTGCCTCTGAGGCCACCTGAGCCTCAGGTGACAAGAGATGGTTCTAGGAGAACCCCTAAGCTATGAACCTGCTCCTTCAGGGGGAGTGCAACCCCACCCAGAACAGGTTGGACACCCATTAACCGGTCAGAGGAACCACCCACTAACTGCATCTCAATCTTGTCTGGATTGAGTTTCAGTTTATTAGCCCTCATCCAGTCCATTGTCGCAGCCAGGCACCTGTTCAGCACATCCAAAACTCCATTTTGGCTGTATTTCTGTTAAATAAATCATGACACGGTGTAATATGTCATGTATTGTTGTTCATCTGAGGTTGTATTTATCTAATTTTTAGACCTGCTAAGGAACAGATGATTGTTATTATGTCCTGATATGTAAAATTATACAATTCCAAGAGGGTGTACTTTCTTTTTCACACGACTGTAATATCCCCTGAACAACTCTGAAAAGCTCTGCTGGGCGGCAAATTGAAGATTTGATACTGGAAGCAAGGTATTGTTGTTTTGCTGCCCTCAATGCCTCTGAGTATACCTTACTATGGGCACTTACCAGTGTTTGATTGCATCCACTAGGAATTCTTCTCCATCTGCACTCAATCTGTCTCCTATTTTGTTTCATCGCTCTCAGCTCTGGGGTGTACCACCAAGCCATATGAGCTCTACACAGGAGAGGGCGCTCAGGGGGGTTAATTTAGGTTTAAACATCACACTAATAGCACAACCCTATACCTGTCAACTCAGAAGTAAGTCCATTGAAATGATTGGGACTTACTCCTAGGTAAGTGTGTATAAGATGTCAGATGTAAATATTTACAGTCCAATTCCACATAGTTTTACTCAAAAGTAAATCCTAATATGTTCTAGCAGAGATGCTTCCAAGCAACAACGAACAGACCTACAGCCTAACAATTCCTTTAAAGAGCTCCATTATTATTCCTTTAAGGAACTCGATGATGATGATGATGATGATGATGATGATACTGTTCAAACCTTTGAGACTCCAAACCTATGCAGATTTACTTTGGAGTAAATCCCATTCTTATGTATATACGCATGTACGCCATCTCTGTCTTCACAATAAACCCATAAGGTTGGTTAAAGTGAGAGTTTATTACTGTGGCCACTCAGTCTCTCACACTATCCTATCTAATAGGGTTGTTGTGAGGACAAAAGAGGTTGTTAATTGTAGGACAGACAACTGTGCTGGACAGGAAATGCTGTTCCTCGGTATTGTGATTTTACTTGCATTTATTGCATCTAGGATAATGTTCTTAAATTATTAGCTATTATTAGCCTTTATAATAACTGTTTTTCAATGCTTATATTGCTATACCAGCTGTGTTTTGTTTATATCATTAGGCACTACAAGAAAGAGATCTTGGGGTTGTGGTGGACAGCTCAGTGAAAATGTCAAGCCAGCATGCGGCTGCTTTTAAGAAGGAAAACTCCATGTTAGGCGTTTTTAGACAAGGAATTGAGCATCTCCCCTATGGGGAAGGTTACAACAGCTGGTATTGTTTAGCTTGGAAAAAAGGAGGTTAAGGGGAGACTTGATAGAGGTGTACAAAATTATGTGTGGTGTGGAGAATGTGGATAGGGAGATATTTTTCTCCCGCTCCCATAATACTAGAACCCAGTGGGGTCCTCCCATGAAGCTGACTGGTGGGAGATTCAAGACAGATAAAAGGAAGTACTTCTTCACATGGTACATAGTTAAACTATGGAATTCAGTACCACAAGATGTAGTGATGGCCACCAATTTGGATGGTTTTAGAGGCAGGTTAGATAAATTCCTGGAAGAGAAAGCTAACAATGGCTACTAGCCCCGAGGGCTATGTGCTACCTCCAGTATCAGAGGAAAAAAGCTGTGGAACATGGGTGGGATGGTGCTATTGCACCCATGTCCTGCTTGTGGGTTCTTGATCAACAGCTGCTTGGCCACTGTGTGAACAGCGTGCTGGATTAGATGTTCCCTTGGCCTGATCCAGGATTACTCTTCTTATGTTATCCTTGAACTCAGTAAGAACAATCATGCTTGGCACCTGGAATAATAATAGTAATGATTGCTACACATTGCTGCACAACGCAGTGTTGGTCCATTAGGAAAAACCCACAGTAAGACATTGGAACCACCTAAAATATTACACACACACACACACACACACACACACACACACACACACACACACACACACATACATCATATCCATGGCTCAGAGTTGTAAAGGAGACCGAAAGCACTCATTACAGCCTAGAAACCAGGGGCATCGAGTTTGGGAGTGAAGCTATCCACCAGCCTGGGAGGAGGCAAGAAAGTTTCAAAAGAATTCAAAAGGATTTGACAAGAAATGAGAAAAAAACTCCATGAATATCAAGGTCTCTTTCAGGCTGAGCCTGTCAGGGAGGAAAATTTATCTCCAGAAAGACAAGCCCTGGAAGAAAACTGGACTTGGCACAGAGTTTCACGCAGGTGTTGCTCATTAGTGATGGAACTGTAAAGGTCAAAGATAAGGGAAGACTTTCTCGCATCATCCGTTAATGGAATAATTGGATGATGAAACTGTGTCATCATACTGTGTATGGAATGTGTGTGTGTGTGTGTGTGTGTGTGTGTGTGTGTGTGTATGGAATGTTTTTCTTGCTGGTCGTTGATGGTTGTGGTGTGTTTGTCTCTTGTTGTCAAAGGAAGATTTTGTATGGGAACGTTAAGATTATATGCCTCAGTAAACTCTATTGCTGAAGAATCTACTTGTGTGAGTATTTCTTTCGAGGAAGGCACTCAGGAGCCGTGCAGGGAGCCGAACGCTGGAACGCTGCCACTTAAGCTCTGCTAAATACGCAACAGAGTCTCTGTTAATACATTTGCAGATGGGGAGTTGCTAAATAGAAAGACATGCCAAGGCATTTCCTGCTCAAATGGGAAAGGGCCATTAAGTAAGCTGAAGCCTTTGCAGCACGGGGTGAGCTATTTGGAAGTAGGCATCCTTTTCCCCAGAGAGAGTTGGAAGTGTGGTGCTCTGAAGCTCTCAAGATGGCAGTGTTGGCATTTATTTCTTCATCCTCTTCATCTCCTCCTTGATTACAGCAGCATCATAATAGCCCTTGAACTTGATGAAGAAGATTGGGATTGGGATGATAATGGTTAGCACGCCACACACTGCAGTGCAGGCTGCTATCACTTTGCTGAATGCAGAAATAGGGTACATGTCTCCATAGCCTACAGTGGTCAAGGTGACCACTGCCCACCAGAAGGAATAGGTAATATCATTGAAGTATGTCTCAGCATGCTCTCCAATGAACTCTGCATAATAACAGATGGTGCCAAAGAAAAGGATTTCAAAGGCAAAAACCATCAAGAGGATGACAATCTCCCTTAGGATGGACCTCAGTGTGTAGGACAGGACTCTGAACATTAGAGGGGTCTCCACCAATTTAAGTATCTTCAGGAGTTTGAGGAAATACAGCACCCGAAACAAACCCAGCCAGCATATGAGACTGTGATTTGCTTTGGGATGCCCAGTTGAGAAGAGCTCGATGTAAACTGGAAACAAGGAGATGAGATCGGCCACATTCAGAGGGTTTCTAAGGAATTTCTTTTTGTCTGGGCAGAACGTGAACCGTGAGGAAAACTCGAACATGAACCAGATGACGCAGAAAAGCTCCAGATGGAGGAGGTAAAGGAATCGTTTGTAAAATGAAAATTCAACTTCATGGTGGTAGGTAGTCTCATTGTAAAGTTCACTGGTGGAGTGGTGAACAGGAATGTAATGTATTTGTTCATGAGTCTTCGCTATAAAAAGGATGCTGATGCCGATATTGAAGAGCAGAGAAACAGCAGCCAGGCACTGTGGAGGGAGAGAGAGAAAGTTCTGCTGTATCACCACATTTATTCGTGAGTATTGTTTCTTCTTGGCCAGAATCCCACCTCTTTCCCCTTCCATGCCATAGGCTCCTGCCAAGGAGGAACTGCCCCATCTAATATCCTCACATAATAAGTCACTGAGCGAAATTATCTGAGTTAAGAAGTCTTCACAGGGCAACCACATGATTTGATTTCTAGCACAGAATTCAGCATGCTGAAATTCTGAGGGTGGTGTTCTTAGAACCCCCTGAAGCCAGATGGGGGCTGAATAAGACTTCTGGTAGTTGGTGTGTGAAAGAGTTTCAGTGTTGTGTCTTAAATAGTTTTCTTCCTTCTCCCACCTGGTAGCAGAATGAAAAGAAATTAAGTGAAAGAATGAACAACTGCCTGAAGTCCTCTAGACTGCCACCAGATCACCTGAATTTTCCATGTGTAATAATTTATATAGCACTTTTAATTGAGAAAACAAACAAACATCTCTTTGTATAGTTTATTTATCTTCACAACAACCCTGGAAGGTAGTTCATTATTGTGCCTGTTTTAGAAGCAGGGATCCTGAGAATAATGAGCTACCTTGTGCCAAAGTCTCCAGTGTGTGTGTGTGTGTGTGTGTGTGTGTGACTTATAGTGCCCCTCATTAAAGTTCCACTTTCTATAGCAGCTGAGAGGAGAGGATGAGTAAAGAGATTTGTTGCAAGCCTGCGTGACGCCTCTGCTCTTCCTGGCCTTACTAACCCTCCTGATCCCAGAATCTTTAAGTCCAGGAGTGCTGTTTCTGAAAGGCTTGCTAAATGGTCAGAAACGGCACAGCCTTCTTTTTCCTGGCAGAGCCCTTGTGCTTCTAACGATTGCATGACAGGCAGAAATTCAACAGGCAAATGTTTTTACCTATCACCACATCTCTTTTCCAGGAAAAGCAGAAGCTGTTGAACTTCTGCTTGTCCTGCAGGTTTTAAAACACATGCTGCTTGAGGTGCAGATTAATGGTTGCAGCCCCCAGCGTCCATCTCTTTCTGGCCTTGTTTTAAAGAAGCCCTCTTGGTTACCTTAGCATGCAAACTGGAACAAGGCTTTTCAAAGAGAGCCCAGATTTTGGGCTGCCACCGGGCCCTCCAGCTGTTACTGCTTGTTTCCCCTTGGGCCAGGAGGCCCTGATCTTCAGCGGATCTGTCCCCGTCCCAGATGTTGTACTCTTCGTGTTGACTCTCCAAATCATTCAGCTTCTGCCGACAACAGGGAGCCAAGGGTGCGTCAGAGATGTCCCAGAATGCCAGCTCCTCCTCAAGGACCGACTTACAGACTGCTTCGGGACAGTGGAGATGTTTGGTCCTGTAATAATTCAGCACCTCATCGAAGAGGCCGGCGTTTCTGTCAAAGAAGAATTCTTTGACATTGGGGTCATAGTCAAAGGTGGTGGAGGCCTGAGGCTCCGTCAAGTGGCACAGCTTGGTTCCGGGAAAGGCCCTGAGAGTACTGAGGTACGTCTCATATCGGATTCCCCCGATGTTCAAGGTGACCTTTTCTCTGGCAGAGTTCATCTTTCAGGTCTCTCGTTACAGCCTGGAAAAAAGGACAGTATCTGGCTCTCAGGACGGCGCATGTGACAAGGTACAGTCAGTTTTAAAAAGTATTTTTAGTGCTGTGCTGAAAATTTCTCCCACAAAATTTTTGACTTTTCTCATCCAATTTGATAAAAAAGAATTTGCTTTCAAAAAGAAATTCAAAGGAGAATAATTTTTGGAGAAATTCTCATGAGTTTGGCTCAGGGTTCTTTTGCTTAGCTTATTTATGAGATACCTGAGGAGTGTTCATAGTTGTTCTGTCTTTCATTGTACAGTCACCTCTCTGGCAGCCTGTAGCCTCCTTGGCTTCCTGCACTTCCCACCCAGAGAAAGACATTGTGAAATTTATTCCTCCCATAGGGCCCTTTCAGATCAGGAAGTGCAGGCAGCCTGGGAGACTGTAGAGCGATGGTGAGATGTGTAATAGAAAGTAAAATAGAGACAGTACCCTCAGCCACCTCGCAGTGATTAGATATGGTCAAAAACACCACCAACACACATTCAAACTAAATTATAAAATACCCTGAGAATGAGGCAGAAAAATGGAAGGAAACTTTCCAGATTTTGGCCCAGTTTTAGGAGCTGGATTCAACACTGCCCCCCCCCCCAACCACACATACACACACCTGCTACAGGAGCGGTGTTGCCAGAACTTGCATTAGAGACAAGATGTATCCACAATCACCCCTCGGAAATGGAAATGTAGGGAAGGTGCTGAACCCTGAAAATGACAACTACAGCTGAGCCAAAAATTCTCAAAATATAGATGTTTCTCAGAAAAGTCTTGAGTTTTTTTCTTTTCTTAACCCCTAGAAATAAAAGGACATTTTGCAGAATTTTCTCCAAATTTTCCTCACCAGTGTGTGTGTGTGTGTTGGCTGTGTTCCCTTCCCCATCCCCTGCCATGCCCTGGAGTGATGCGAGGTATATGGGGCATTGTGGAGGATGCACAATGGGGGCCAGGCTGTCAACACAGTTGACGCTGTTACCACTTGCAGTGGCAGAGCAAAAACAAACACACACCCACACCCCCCAAAAAAAACCTCAGGCAAAAAAGGAAGAAGCTGTTCTACAGGCCTTGCCAATGGTGATGCCGACCTATGAGAAATTGCTGGAGAATTTCTCTCCCACCCCTGGAGAGATTTGGTGAAGTTATGCCCCAAATTCCTCTGCTACAAATAGGGTGGAGAATTTCAAGAAGCCACTTGCGCGCGCAGCTCTAGTATGTTCATTATTGCTTATTCAGCCATTTGGATGAGGCAAGCTGTGTTACATTACTACAAGGACCTGGATGAGGCCAGGGAGAGGGGTGACCCAGAAGGGCTGGTTGGCCCAGGCAACAGAGCAAGGCTGTTGGTCCATGCATGCAGCCCCACACCCTGGGCAGGGAATGCCCTTTGCCTCCTGCCCCCACCCCCCACCCTGGCCATCACCTTAAAGCTTTTTTCCATTAGCCTTATGAGGAGAGACTGAACTGGGCATGTTTAGCCTTGGGAAAAGAAGGCTGAGGGGGAGACATGATAGCACTCTTCAAAGGCTGGACATCAAGAAAAACTTCCTGACTGTTAGAGCAGTACAACTATGGAACCAATGACCTAGGGAGGTGGTGGGCTCTCCAAAACTGGAGGCCTTCAAGAGGCAGCTGGACAGTGATCTGTCAGGGATGCTTTAAGGTGGATTCCTGCATTGAGCAGGGGGTTGGACCCGATGGCCTTATAGGCCTCTTTCCAACTCTACTATTTTATGATTATTATTTATAGTGCTTATAGCATTACAGTGCTTATAGGGCATGCTGACGTTGGTTCAAAGCAAACCTGTGTTCCCCTGATTTTTATTTGGAGCAAATGATATCACACTGGGAATTGAAAAAGGAGCATTCTGCAAAACTCATGGGTGGAGGAAGTTCCTGTTTAACTTCTCCCAAGGTTAAATACACTGACTGCTTCCCTTTGCCCTCATTCACCACAGTCCGTACACACGGCAGCAGCAAGCGCCCCTCAGCTGGGCCCCCAGGGTGATGGCTCCACTCGCCCATCCCTCAGGCCAGGCCATCCCGCAGTGCACTGCCCCCCGCCTTTCCTAAGTGTGCGGTTATTCCCTGGATTTGAACCTGGGGGCATGTCTTGCCATGCCTATATCCCGGGATCGTCCCTGTGCATCCAAATGACACACAGGGGATCCCAGGAGCAGGCAGGGACGATCCCTCCATTTGCCTGGGATAATCCTTAGGTGTAGAAAGGTCTCTCTGCATGCAAAAGATGAGCAACTCCTCTTCCTGCACTCCTGCACCTGGCTTTTGTGGCTGGGGGCTGGGGAAAGACAAAGGCCTGGTGATGTGTCTGGTTGAAGCAGGGTGGTCCAGTAGGACTTCAGGTGTTGGCAGTTTCCTCTTTTTTGGCCAGGCATGAAAAAGCTGAACAGGGACATGATCTGCCCTTCCACATGGTGGGGTTCAAACTCCCTCCAGTCCTGGCCTTTGGGGAGGGATGCTGAGCTGAGCCGAGGGGGTGCCAACTTCACACCTACCCTGGCCCCATAAGCGTTCTGGGTAGCCCTGCAAAAGTGACCGGGGGGGGGGGGTAGGAGGTGGGCAGGGGCACCAAAGGCACTCTGCACCCAGGTGCTGTGTCTCCTAAGGCTGGCCCTGACTCCCTCCTCCTTTTTCTGCACTTTTTCTCCCTTCCTGCCTCTGGGCTGCATGCCTAGAGCATCTTGCCTCCCTGGGTGGGCCTTGAACCCTTGTCCCAGGTCCCCCAGTGAGCGCTCGCTGCAGGCTTCCTGCCTCGGCAGCTGTGCAAGTGCTGTGGCATGTGGGCTCGCGCAATTTCCCTTCATTGGCTGTGCTCCAAAACGGTGCTTGTAGGCAGGATGACTGAGGAGATGCCTGTGGTTGGGAGTGCTGCTGCTGGCGAAGCCCTCAGGGCTCATGGGGTGGGGGAGTCCTGCTGTTGGCAGCCCTTTGCCTACCCCTCCCCTCCCGTCCAGTTTAACAGATTGGGAAACTGAGGGCAAGTGAGAACAGCCCAGAGAGCTTCGGCTATGGGGCGGTATTTAAATGTAATAAATAATATCTAGCTGTATCCAGCGTAACATACGCCGTTGTAGCATATCTTAAAGGTTATTAATTAAATATCATTGCATTTTATTTCTTTATTCATTCATCTATTTCATTGTAAACACAATTAACAATCTCGGTCTTCTCAGATACAACACTTAATGAGCTCAATGATCAAATTCTTGAGGGAGGAACAGAAGTAAAATTTCTTGAAATTTTGAAGCCATGGGGGAATTTTTTTGGGGTGGTGGTGGAAAAATATGCAATGTTTAGCTCTCTTTACAGATCTAAAGTCACTTTGTTGCTTTAGGACAGCTTTCCCCAACCCGATGTTTTCCACTTCAACTCCCATCAGCTCCATGCAGCTTGGCCAATGGTGAGGAATTCTGGGAGTTGTAATTTAAAGCAGTGGTTCCCAAACTTTTTCAGGTCACCGCCCCCTTGGTTCCACAAACTCACGCCCAGTGCCCCCTACCCTATAAAAAACATTATTCAGAATAGTGTTTTTCAACGACCCACTAAGGAAGATAATAACAATTTTGCATTGCTGCTCTTTTTATCTGGTTGAGCTTTCATATTGTATTTTATATTATGGTTTTATACTGTTGTTTTATACTTTGAATGTTTTTAATTTTTGTGAACTGCCCAGAGAGCTCCGGCTATTGGGCGGTATAGAAATGTAATAAATAAATAAATAAATAAATAAATTCAAAACAGTAACAGTTAATTGAATATTTATTCAAAATCCAATTACATTTTTTTAGTTTATTCAATTAAACTTGATCCAGTGGTATCATCTTTTCAAACTCTGATAGTCATTTAGCAAGAATATTAGATATCACATTTAGTAACTAGGGTAGAGTACCTCATTAAGAATGCCACATCCAGGGGAAGGGGTTAGAATCCAGATTTAATATTTTTTTTAAAAGTGTGTGTGTGTGGGGGGGTGGAATTCAGCCCCCTGAGGTACTTGTACTTCTTTATTGCGATCCATAGATCCATGAAAAAACAAGAATTAAACATGAAATCATACAGTTAGAGCTATTATCAACTTTAGTCTAATACACAGAGAGCTCTAATCCTGGCTGCCATTGTAAGAAATTTAGCAACAGCCAAAGTTATTCTTGAGGACTTATCTTCCAACAGAAACTTAACATAAAATTTGTCTGAACTTCTGGACAGTTTGCTCAACAATGGGGTGATCATAAGATGGCGGGCCTGATTATAAAAGCTACAGGACAGAAGGATATGCTCCACCGTCTCCACTTCCATATTCCTACAGGGGCACCATCGTTCCTGATAAGGGACACCAGCATATCTGCCCTGAAGTAATTCAATAGAATAAACATTGCATCTGGCCTTGGAGAAGGCAATACGATATTTAGCGACCGACAAGTTCTTTAGATAGCCAGCTGAAGAGGCCCAATGTAATGAACATGAAATGCACTGGGAGAGCAAGAAACATGAGAGCGAGTGCGTAAGTCGCAGAAGGCTATATCTCACAGTCTTTGTTTAAGAGGATTAAAAGCAAAATTCAAGCCCACATTAAGGAGGAGAGAAGAGGAGAGACCTATTGAAGCTGCCTTCCTGAGCCAGACATGGAAGCAGACCTGAGCCCCTCCCAAAAAGACTAACTTCCATCCAAAATTTTAAGGCAGACCACCAAGCCCTAAGCGAAAAAGAGCTTTCCCCGGTTTCCAACAAAAGTACAGAATTAGGGACACACTTTGGGAGTTGAAGAAGGGCCCTCAAAAACCTTGTCTGTAGCCTATCTATCTCAGATGTTAATCCCCCTATCCAGATATTGGAGGCATATAAAAGCTGGGCTGCAGACTTGGCATTAAACACTTTGATGGCAGACGGTATAAACATTCCTCCTTTAGTAAAGAAAAAGTGTGTTATTACGGCTGAACTGACTGAAGCTTTATTAAGGGTGGCTGATCTATGGGCACACCAGGACAGGGTATGATGGAATAACAGCCCCAGGTAAGAGAAAATTTCCACCTGTTCAAGGATATGCCCATCAAGGGACCACTGACGTTGAGAAAATCTATTTTCAAAGACCATGACTTTAGATTTCTCAAAATTAATTTTCAGATCATTGGTCAAACAAAAGTTGGAGAATTTCATTAAAAGATGTTTCAAACCAGGTCTAGAGCGGGAGAGAATAACAGCATCGTCTGCGTAAAGTAAAATAGGAATTTTCCTTGTGCCAAGTTTAGGCAAGTGTCCTTCGTGGTCAGACAGGGCCTCCTCAATATTGTTTATGTATAAGTTAAATAGCGTAGGTGCGAGGATACAGCTCTGTCTTACTCCTCTAGACATAAGAATTTCATCTGACAGCTGTCCCTGGCCGAGTCTACACAGAGTCTTCGGGGCGCCTGGAGTGCGCCTGCAGTGCGCCCCGAAATTGATGATGTAGACAGTACCTTAAGTGTTCCCATAAGAGGAGGAGGATGAGGAGGAAGCCCAGCATCGCCCCTCGTGGGGACGGGGTGAAGAGTTGCCAGGCCCGGCGGCTTCGCCGGGGAATCGGCTGCGTCCTTGGTGCCGCCCACCTGCCCGCCAGCCTCCTGTTGCTGGTGAAAGAGCCACCCGGGCCCACCCGGGTCGGAGAGCTCGGCGGAAGAAGCTGCCGCCGGCTTCTTCCGCCGAGCTTTATGATCCGGGTGGCTCTTTGGGTGGAGAACCAAAAGGTGTCACCGTATATCTTCGTCCCAACATCTGCCCCGGCTGTACATACTTTTGATCAACTGCTGACAAAGCCACCCCAGTGTCTCTCCACCCCTGGCAAGGTCGCTCATTAATGTAAATTGTCCGATGAAACTCTGCCGGGCTCCAATCCTCCTGTCCGGGCTGCACTAAGCCCATAGGCGGGGAACGAGCCACCCTTGAAGTCACCTGAGCCAATGCATCCGGCTGTTCAAACGAGCCGCCCAACTTCCTCTAATACGCTGGTTTCTTCCTAGCCCCCCCCCCAGGTCCTACTCCTCTCCCAGGGGCAGCTGGGTTCACTTGCCACGATGGCCATCGCTAGCCCCACTCTCGAGCGATCCCTCTCCCCACAACGCATCCTCATCTGCTCTGCCCAAACTGCTGCTTCATTCAACGTTTTCGGGCCCGAATTGGGCCTGAATTTTGAACCCGAATCACCAGCTCCGCCGGTAAGCCTTGGTAGAACTGTTCCAGATTGATCACCCCCACCAACTGGACATAAGTCTCGGCCACTGCCTCCTCCATCCACCGAGCTAGAGCTTTCTCCACTCGGGCCGCCATTCTCACCACGCTCTTGCCCAGCTCGACCTTAATGTCCTGATATCTCCGTCGGCACTCCTCCTCCGACAGAGCCGTTCACTGCTGCACCATCTGTTTAAACTTTCCATAGCCCTTCACATTAGGGCTCGCCACCCTTCCCAACAATTCTGCCAATTCTCCCTCTGACTGGACCCAGAGTCCCATCATCCACTGACTCACGGGCACGTCCTGATCCTCACAAACTCTCTCAAACAACTCCAGATAACTCCACACTTCCTGGTCCGCCTCGAAGGGGGGAAACTCTTGGCTCTTCCACATGAAGGAGCTCACCTCCATGGCCTGCAGCTGTAACTCCAAAGTTTTCAGCTGCTGTTGGTACAAGCATTCTTTTTGCTCTAGCCACCACCTTCTTTGCCAGCAGCACTTCTCTTCCGCCTTCACTTTCTCCAACCTTCGTCTTTCCTCTTGCTTCCAACTTTCCACATATCTTTCTAACTCTTGCAGCGTAGCGGGCTTTAGCACATCCACCTTGATGTCATACAAAATTGTGTCATCGGGATCAGGATTCTCATGCCCCAATTCCAACACTTGAAGGATGTGCACCACTTGACCCAGCTCCTCCTCCAGTAGTTGATTAATATCCAGGGCAAGCTGCAACTTACGCCTTTCTTCTTGTTTACAACTTTCCACATATCTTTCCAGCTCATGCAGTGTAGTGGACTTCAATGCATCAAAATCAATTTTGTAAAAAGCAACATCATCCAGGTCGGGGTCCTCATATCCCAGCTCCCACAGCTGAAGAATATGCACCACCTGGCCCAACTTTGCCTCCGGCAACTGACTAATGTCCAAAGTAAGCGGTTGCCTCTCCTCATAAGTCACTGGCTGACTTTCTTCCAACTCCTCTCCCTCCTGGGAGCTGCCCGACACTGTCACTATAATCTCTGCTACCCCCTCTGGTTCATTCCTCGAGGTAGCCACTTTGTTCCGTGTCATTTCTAGCACCTGCTTAGATGTCCTGGGAAAACCTATCCCCTTTTCCTGGGGCTCAGACTCAAATCCCAGTGCTTCCAACCATGTGAAAGAAGCCTGCCACCTGCTCCTCCTCCTGGTCTGAGTCTGGCACCCAGAAATAACAGTCACACCACATCAAAGGTCCGAATACTTTATTAATTACAACTAAAACTCTGGTGGAATTTCCACATCCCAGGGCTGGGACACACATAAGGGGAAAAGACACAGCACAAGAAACATTTAAGGCAGGAAGGACAACACAACATCCCCACAGTCACACACTCCCCCCTCCCCCCTGCTGAACAAGCAGCCATACTTTCCCCAAGACATCCAGCTCACACTAACTTTCCACGAACTCCACCTCTGCAGGCTAAAAGCCTCGCAGGCAAAGACAAGATTTCCCTCTCAGCCTAAGACGATCCAAACTGCTGCAAGGAACCAGATCACTGGTGCGGCCAAGATCCTTTATTGGCTTGGCTACACGTACAGCGTGACATCATCCCCCAGGTGCAGAGCTGAACGGTTTCGAGATAAACAGTGTCCAAGGTCTTTGGCTGACTGATCATATATCTTCCCAGAGACTACTTCTTAAGACCTTAACGCCCTCAGGCCCATCACACCACACACTTTGGAAACCACTGGGCTAGGGTGAGAGAGACAGTGACTGGTTTCCAGGCTCTCCCTGGTCCTAAAGCCACAACCAAAGTATGCACTGTGCTGTGTTGGATCATGGCCAGTGATTCCATGGGAGAGAGGAGATGTGACTCTAGATCTCCCAGAGTTCAGTGCTCTAGCCACAGGGCCACACTGCCTCCATGAATCCACTCTGTTTGATCTCCATTTGTTTTTGTTCTATTCATGACTGGGCTCAAAGAAAAATCTTAATTCCACAAAATTAATTCCAGCATTAGAAAGAAATGTTGACAATGGTAGGGAGGATGTTTAAATTTCAGTGTAATTTTGCAGGTTTGCCTGTTTCCCCTTAGAAGCCAGCCTTGGCAGATTTTAAATATTGAATTAAGCAACCAGTTGGACTTCTGTGCCACACACATGCATGTGCACACACACACACACACCCTACTGTGGAGCAAAGCGAACCTCTTCTCCTTTTTGAATCTTAGATATATATTTAGTTTTTAAACTCAATGGACCCTTGAGCCACAGCTGTCACAGGCTACGAGGCCGGGGGTGGGAAGCGAGGGGGTCCGTGGAGGAAGCCAAGTGGCTGCAGGGCGCTTAAGGTGTGGGCAAGGACCAGGCAATCCGATTTAGCTCTTCACTGTATTTGTTCCATTTCGATCCCCTCTTTCTCCCGTGTTGCACTCCTGGGCCATGTGCCTTTCCCTCCCCCTCCATTTTATCCTCACAGCAACCCAGTGGGATAAGTTAGGCTGACAAACAGTGCCCCAGCAAGAGTCATGGCTGAGGTGAGATTTGAACTCAGGCCTCCCCATCCTCACTTCAGTACCCTAGCAATTGTCCCATCTGGCTCTCCCAAACCCCAATTTTTCTACTCTCATTCAGAACTAGAAATATCCAAAAGAAAGGAGCTAACATAAAATTGAATATTGTACCAGGGTTTTCCTTCAAGCTGTCCATCCAGAAAACAACCAGTAATAATCTGGAAAATGACGCCATTTTAACTATTTTTAAAATTCTCCCTTAGTGCAGCCTCCCCCAACTTGGCACCCTTATGATAGAGGGACTGAGAAGCAGAATTATTATTAATTACTTTGTCCAAAGGCCACTGAAGTTGTTAAAGGAATATGCAAATAAATGACTAATGGAGTGATACAGAAAAAAGAAGCATTTGCACTAAAAATATAAAAACTGAGCAAAACAGATCCACAGTTCTCCATCACAAACTTAATTTTATAAGCAGCCAATGAAAAACTGCTGAGATTTGTGTAAGCTTTATCTCACACATACACGCACATGCACACTCCTATCTAATAGCCAAGATGAGACATTTCTTACCTGAGTATGAAAAGGTTATTGTTGAATGGGGAAGATACCCAGCTTGTTCTGCACAAACAAAAATGAGATTAATAATGGATCCTTTTATAACACCCCTCCAAAACGAGAGCAGCTTTGTTCTAGTTCATTGTCTACTAGAGCTGTTCTGCGCCTGTGTTCCTGAAACTCTTTGTGAACCCCCCACCATCCTCTGTGCCTGACACTGACGGCTTTTTATGGTCTTAAAATGTCACCTCTTTAAACTTTCATCTCCGCCTGCCCCTTTTAGAAACTGTCAGCTGTGTACAATACACACCGATCTAATACACTGTCATCTGCTTGGGAAGCAGCGGTTTTGATTCTTACCTTTAATTTTGTAAGGCAATTTTGTAGGACTCGTAGAAGAAATGGATGGCAAGAAGAGAGGCAAATAGAGGGGAAAAACAGGATGTTCTATGGCTTAAATCCAAGCTCATGGCTCATGGATGCCAGAAAACAAAGCTAGCCTATGAAACAGAAACACCACCGGAGCCCTCCCTTGGCCCGTCCCTCCTTGGCTGGTCCTATCAACAACCAATTTCCATTTTCTAGGGAAGAGCACTCTGGCATGGTGGTGAACAACAAACCAGATGGGCTTTGAACAGCATATTCTGTCCCTCTGCACGGCCACCCTTTGTTCCTGTTACATCCTCAAAGGCCAACGTGGCTTTGGGAATATGCAGGGTTCACATGTTCTTGGCAGAATTGAGAGCTAGAATGTTGTGCAACAGAAGGCAAAAGAAAAAAGTGGGGGAGAGTGGGGGTGGGGAGAGAAAGTTGAGTTTGTTTCCTCCTGACTATTTTCTTTCAGGCTAGTGTTAAAGAACACAAAGACCTCCCTGTGCTCTGCTCCTCTTCTTCTTTCCTGTCAGTTACAACCCAGCCCAGGAATAATCTGTTGCAATGGCAAGGTCTCATGTTTTGCTTCTGGTTATGGAAAGATGACTTCAGTCTGCATTTGGTAATCAAAGTAAAAGAAACATCATTACTGTATCCATGAAATGCTTTGAAAGATGGATAAACATGTAATAAAATGCTGGCTCTGTGGCCCATTCCAGATGGGCCAGTGTTTGCTATCGGTTGGTGCTGGCATCTCAGCGTTCCTGAGGTCAGTGGCTGGCCCTGCCTTTGGGCAGAGTGAGGCAGCCACCGCAGGCAGCAGATTATGGATGCCCTAAGGACCAACGAAAGGTTAGTTATTTGCTCTGTTATGACTGCACTTCTATTGCAAGGGATGGGGAGAGGCGCTTATGGGATCTTCTGCCTCATGTACCAAAATAACTTGGACTTGGGTAGGATGGTAGCAAATGTCTTGAGCTGACCCTGGCTGGTGCAATGACTAGAATATGTCTGCACAACTGGTGACCCAACAAGCCAAACGTAGCCCAGCAGCTCTGTCTGCTGGCCCATCAGAAGCTTCCCGCTTTTGCTTCCTGCCTGCCCTCAGACTGCTAGTCTGAGGGACCAGAGAGAGAGAAGGAGTATTTTATTTATTTATTTATTTATTTATTTATTTATTTAATTTATATACTGCCCCATAGCCAAAGCTCTCTGGGCGGTTTACAAAAGTTAAAAACAGTGAACATTAAAAAGTATACAAAATTTAAAATCATCAACCTGTATAAGTCTTCCTACATACATAGATGGGTCATCAGATGCTCAGGCTTGAGAAATGTCCTATTCAGGTGTTGAGAAAATATGGGTACAGAGAGAGAACGTAAGAAGTGCCATACTGGATCAGACCGAGGCTCCATCTGGTCCAGCACTCTGTTCACACAGTGGCCAACCAGCTGTCAACCAGGACATGATGCAACAGCACCCTCCCACCCATGTTCCCCAGCAACTGGTGCACACAGGCTTACTGCCTCGGATACTGGAAGTAGCACATAACCATCAGGGCTGGTAGCCATTGGTAGCCTTCACCTCCAGGAATTTATCCAACTCCCTTTAAAAGCCATCCAAATCGGTGGCCATCACTACATCTTGTGGTATGGAGTTCCATAATTTAACTATGCGTTGTGTGAAGAAGTCCTTCCTTTTATTTGTCCTGGATCTCCCACCAATCAGCTTTATGGGAGGACCCCATGTTCTAGTATTTTAAGAGAGGGAGAAAAATGTCTCCCTATCCGCACTCTCCATACCATGCACTATTTTGTACACCTCTATCATGTCTCCCCTTAGCCTCCTTTTTTCCAAGCTAAACAATCCCAGTTGATGTAACCTTCCCTCATAGGGGAGATGCTCCAGCCCCATCATCATTTTAGTTGCCCTTTTCTGCACTTTTTCCAGGTCTGTGATATCCCTTTTTAGGTGTGGTGACCAGAACTGTACACAGTATTCAAAGTGTGGTCACACCATAGATTTGTATAAGGGCAGTAGGATACTGGCTGTTTTATTCTCAGTTCCTTTTCTCATAATGCCTAACGTGGGGTTTGCCTTCTTTACAGCAGCCACACACTGGGTGGACATTTTCATCGAGCTGTCCACCACAATCCCAAGATCTCTTTCTTGTTCGGTCACCGCCATCTTTATGAGTTTGCAGTCTTTTTTTCACATCATATCTAATGACCTAGAAAGATTTGGATGAAGTTATAAAGAGCAAAATTAACCCTGCCCCCAATTTCTGAATATGCACACATACATGAGTTGTTTTGTCCACAATAATTTTCAGTTAATTGTTGCTTCTCCGCAGCAGTTGTTATGCAAACTATTATAGTGGAGGTATTATTGTTATTGCCCAGCAGAGAGTGCTCTACTACACAATGAGGACCAGCCTTGAAAATGAGACAGACGCTCCACGCTGCTAATTAGGAGTTGAGTTTGCAAAGCCTAAACAGCATGAGAAATGTGTGAACGGTAGCAATCATGAGGACAAATATGCCCCAGCAGAGGGGGAGTGGTAGGCGTGCAGTGGTTTGTCCAATAATCAGTAACCTGATCAATTAAAAGCTTTTGATTTGTAAAAAAAAAAAAAGCCTCAAATTCATCAGGCAGCAAAAAGTGTGTGTGTGTGTGTGTGTGTGTACTTATTAACGCCCCAAGTGATAGGCGTTGACTTAGAAGAAGCCCCCCCCCCTTTGGACTACCTTTTCTACAATGCCAATTTGGCCTAAAGGCCTAAAGAATCCATAACAGTATAATACTTTTATTAGGCCAAATATTATTATTATTATTATTATTATTATTATTATTATTTTATATAGCACCATCAATGTACATGGTGCTGTACAGAGTAAAACAGTAAATAGCAAGACCCTGCCGCATAGGCTTACATTCTAATAAAATCATAATAAAACAATAAGGAGGGGAAGAGAATGCACCAAACAGGCACAGGGTAGGGTAAAACTAGCAGTATAAAGTCTAAATATTAGGTCAAGCTACCCAATTTGCATTATTATTATTATTATTATTATTATTATTATTACATTCCTACAATTCCTAAACCCTTTCTGAGTTTGCACGAATGTGTTTCCCATCTTCCTCTTCATCCCCATCCAATCCATATGAGGTCTTGAACGTGGACATGTTTGTAAATCTAGCAGATACATAAATAAATAAATAAATAAATAAATAAATAAATAAGGACTACCCATCTAAGCTGTAAACTGCCCAGCGAGCTTCGGCTGTGGGGCAGTACTCCTCCACCACGCCATCTGAAAGTGCTGTCATTTTTCCAGGCTTCATAAAAGTTACAGAGATCCCCCCCCCCCACCTCCTGTATGGGGTGCTCCCAAAGGGGAGATATTTGTCCCAGCACTAGTGGAGGCCAGGGCCGTATAGGACCCGGCACATGGGGACTGGTCCTTAAAATTATAGGAAAAACAGTAACTGCCTTATTGATTGATTGATTGCATTTTTATACTGCCCAATAGCCAAAGCTCCCTTATAACAAGTCTGTCCTGTGGTTCTCCTCTATTTGACACTGGTTAGGCCTCATCTTAAGTATTGGAGTTAAAGGCTGGAGTTAAAATCGCAGGAAGAAACATTAACAATCTCAGATATGCAGATGACACCACATTGATGGCTGAAAGCAAGGAGGAGCTGAGGAGCCTTATGACGAAGGTGAAAGAAGAAAGTGCAAAAGCTGGGTTGCAGTTAAACCTCAAAAAAACCAAGATTATGGCAACCAGCTTGATTGATAACTGGCAAATAGAGGGAAAAAACGTGGAGGCAGTGACAGACTTTGTATTTCTGGGCGCAAAGATTACTGCAGATGCTGACTGCAGCCAGGAAATCAGAAGACGTTGACTTCTTGGGAGGAGAGCAGTGACAAATCTTGAAGAAATAGTTAAGAGCAGAGACACCACACTGACAACAAAGGTCCGTATAGTTAAAGCAATGGTATTCCCCGTAGTAACCTATGGCTGCGAGAGCTGGACCATAAGGAAGGCTGAGCGAAGGAAGATAGATGCTTTTGAACTGTGGTGTTGGAGGAAAGTTCTGAGAGTGCCTTGGACTGCAAGAAGATCAAACCAGTCCATACTCCAGGAAATAAAGCCAGACTGCTCATTTGAGGGAATGGTATGAAATGTACCTCTCAAAACTGTACTTTCAGCAAAACTGAAGTACTTTGGCCACATAATGAGAAGACAGGACACCCTGGAGAAGAAGCTGATGCTAGGGAAAGTGGAAGGCAAAAGGAAGAGAGGCCGACCAAGGGCAAGATGGATGGATGATATTCTGGAGGTGACAGACTTGACCTTGGGGGAGCTAGGGGTGGCGACGGCCGACAGAAAGCTCTGGCGTGGGCTGGTCCATGAAGTCACGAAGAGTCGGAAGTGACTGAACGAATAAACAACAAAAGAGTTGTAGGCAGCAGCCAAGTGCAGAAAGGGCTGTTGGGTGTGCCCGTGAGTATGAACACAAACACAGTCTCTAAAGATGGGGAGAGAAAAAGAGAAACCAAGGATGGATTTGAGTGAGCAGCCAGAACTAACCTACAGCAACACCCCCACTGTGTCGCCATCTTATCTCGAGTCAGTTGGTCAGAGGCAATTAGGGTCAGAGCAGATTTTAAAAAGACTCCTCCAGAGCACGGAATAAACCTCTGGGCAGTTGCTGCCTAGAAACAAGGCACGTGTTGGGGGACACACATGTTGGGGGAGTTTATGGGAAAGGGGGCAGCAGCTGTGTCACATGGCAGCTTTGTGACAGAGGAAGAGAGGTGCATTTCACACACTGAGAACGTCTGAATTTCCCTGCTGGGTCCGACTCAAGGCCTGCCTGGTCCTGCATTCTACTCCCACTGTGGCCAACCAGATCCCTGATGAGAAGGTCACGACTGGATCAGGGCTGCAACAGGATCCTCCCGTTCCTGGCGGGTGGGATTCGGGGGCATTACCCTCTGCGCCTCACAGCCAGCCTTCCTCACCTTGGTGCCCTCCAGATGTGCATGCTGCATTGCCCAACATTCCCAACCAGCACGGCCATGCTTGCTGAAATGTTGGTAGACGTTGGGACAGAGAAAAAGCAGGACTTCTTCACACAGCTCAGTTAAACTGTGGAACTCACTGCCACGCTCAAAAGCATGATGCTGGGAGGGGGGATATTATGCCCCTGTCCTCTGGTTGGCTGCTATGGGAGACAGGGTGCTGCATGACAGGGGCCTTTTGTCTGACCCAGTGCGGCTGTTCTCATGCTCTTATAAGAGATGGTGATGTCCGCCAGCTTAGATGGGTTTAAAGGAGGATCAGACAAATTCAAGGAGTGAGGGTGTTGCTATTATTATTATTTACATTTGTAAACCACCCCACAGCCAAGGCTCTCTGGATGGTTTACGTATGATAAAAACACTTAAAAATATACAAAAAATTTAAACCACAAAAACATACAATTTAAAACCAGAAAAACATACCCAGGCTAATTACATATTGCTAAATGCCTGGGAGAAGAATAAAGTCTTGACCTGGCACAGAAAAGATAACAATGTTGGCCCCAGGCTGGCCTTGTCACGGAGATTCTTCCACAATTTGGGGTGGGGGGCCGCCACAGAAAAGGCCCTCTCTCGGAGTAGGCACCCAGAGGAAGACCTTGGATGTTGAGCGCAGCGTACATGTGGGAAAAGGCATTCCATCGCGTATTGTGGTCCCAAGCCGTGTAAGGCTTTATGGGTTAAAACAGGCAGCCAATGTTCAACCCTCCTGGTCCCTGTCATCACTCTGATCATGATGCTACATGGAACCACCGTGTTTAAAGACAGTCTCCCTCCGAGTGTCAGTCGGCGCAGGGCCACATTATCACTATTGTTTCCCTCCAATTCAGTCTTTGACACCAGTCAAAAGAAAAAAGGAGAAAATTGTAGGTGCAATTATATGGAAAGGAGGGCAGGGCTCCTGTATCTTTAACAGTTGCATAGAAAAGGATATATGAAGAACCTGGTGAAATTCCCTCTTCATCACAACAGTTAAAGTGCAGGAGCTATACTAGAGTAACCAGATTTAAAAGAGGACAGGGCACCTGCAGCTTTAACTGTTGTGATGAAGAGGAAATTTTCACCAGGTTCTCCATATATACAAATGACACCTGCTGAAATTCCCTTTTCAATTCAGCTGTTAAAGATACAGGAGCCCGGTCCTCCTTTTCATATGGTCAGCCTAGCCACATAGGGAGAGGCGGTGCTGTGCTCGTGACTCCCGCGGCTGGAAACGGGGCTCCACCTGCTTCTAGCCTTCCGCAACCTGCTGGGCTGCAGCCCCGCTCGTTCGCCAGAGACCACCCGCAGCGCCCCGATCACGGGCTCCCCGGCCACGCAGCGGCCCAGCTTGCACGGCCAACTGCACCTCCCCTCCCGGCCAGCGTTGCGGGCCAAAGGCTTCCAGGCTTTGCTGGCTAGAGCCTCCCTCCACCCCCAGCCAGCGTGGCGGCGGGGCGGCGCGCACCTGGAGGGCGGGGAGGCGCGCACCTGGAGGGCCGCCCCCGCGGGCTTTCCCCCAATACGGGCTCCGCCAGCACCCTCTCCCGCCGCCGCCGCCGCCGCCGCCGCCCTCCTCCTCCTCCCCGCCCTTCCAAGGCAGCGGCCAGCAGGGCCTGGCGGGCGGCGCCTTTAAGGCCGCGGCGTCGGGAGCGGCTGCGAGGGAGGCGCCAGCCGCAGGAGGCGGAGGCCCGGCGGACAAAGCCCGGCCCGGGGGCGGGGACTGGAGCCGCGCGCCCTGACCGACGGGTGCCCTGCAGCCGATGCGCGGAGGCGGCGGCGGCCTCGCTCAGCCCGGCCTGGAGTCCTCGGGGGCCGCCGCGCCCCCCGCCCTGCGCAGCCATGGGGCACCCCCCGCTCGAGTTCAGCGACTGCTACCTGGACAGCCCGGACTTCCGCGAGAGGCTGAAATGCTACGAGCAAGAGCTGGAGAGGACCAACAAATTCATCAAGGATGTGATCAAGGATGGCAACGCCCTCATCAGCGCCCTCAAGAGTAAGTGCGGGGCGGAGCATGTCGATGGGTCTACCCGAAGTAGGGCTGGCATGGGGTACCACCCTAGGAGCGGTTTCTGTAGCACTGGGGCGTGGGCGTGCGGGTGGCGTGGCGGAGGATGTGGGGAAGCAGGGCCGGAGCCAGACTATTTTGCACTCTGGGCAAGGCAGCTACTTGCACCCCCCCCCCCCCATTACTATTTTTTGCCAACTTTGATTTTTAAGTACAGATGTTTTGTAGAAAAAATACAAAGCACAAAACTTGAAATTACTGTTTTTTCTTAAAACAGCTAATTTGTATAAAACTGTGGCCCTTAAAGGTCAGTACTGCGCCCCTCTGAGGTCCGCGCCCTCGTTGGCCTAATGGTAGCGCCGTCCCTGTGCGAAGCGCGTCCTCTGGGCTGCCTGGACGCCTCGCGCGCGCCGGCCTCCGCCGGGCTCCTCTGCGCAAGCCCTCGGGTGCCTTTGCATTTGTCTTCCTCCTGCAATGAATCATCGTCGTGTCGTGGCTGCACTGAATGGGCGCTGAGGGTCTGGTCTTCAGAGCTCCTGAAACAGGCCGCAGCTGGTGTCAAGGTAGCAGGGGGTGGCTTGCCTTGGGCTTGGGGCCGCCTGGCACCACAGTCCGAGCAAACCAGAACTGTGAACCAGAAGGGAGAGAATTTGTCCGGCCTGCTGTTGTGTGTGTTCTGCAGAAAACGGCTTTTTTAAAAAATAAAAGTTAAAAAATTAAACATGGCAACCTGTCACGGATTCATCAGATATGCTAAGTGTTAATGAACCCCAAGCTGTTTTGCGTGTGTGTGTGTGTGTGTGTGTGTGTGTGTTGTAAACAGTGCAGTGGGAGGGAACTGAAATGCAAAAAGTGCAGGCAGTGATCATTACCTTCAGGATTGCCAACATATTATAGGTGAGCTGATTAACACGTGCAGTGTGATCAGAACACACACCTTCGTCTGTGTTCGAACTTCAGTAAATAGAGTTGAATCTCTGGATGAATTGTTTTCCAACAATTCCACATTGCAATCTGAGGTTTCTTTGTTCGAGAGCAGCCATCATAAGGTCATTGACAGTGTGTCCTGGGTGGTTTAAGCTCCCCCCCACCCACTGGTTTTTAATATTGGTCTTCTGGTCAGATTTGTGTCCATTTATTCTTTTGCATAGAGACTGGCCTGTGTAGACAAATTACTAAAATAATAGATGTGAAGCATTTGGAACACTTGCAATGCATGCTCTAAATAGTAAGATTTGTTAGACACACAAGCAACTGGATTTATGCTGGCCCCTTTCCTGTAGCAGTCTAGTTGCATGCGCTGCTCTTTGGCTAAGTGCTGGTCGGAGGGCCAGCTGCAGAGGCGTTATGACTGTGCATGCATGGCCCATGAGAGCCGGCTCTCCGCTGGTAAGAAGCTCTCTCTCTTACAAAGAGATGCCTGCAGATCTTGTAGGTGTCTCATGGACACAACCTAAGTGGCTTCCAGTAATAAGACATGCCTTTCACTTAAGCAATTTTATGACATAAGCTGCTGACACAGGAAACTTTACCGAGTCAGACCCTTGGTCCATCTAGCCCAACATTACCAATACTCATTGGCAACAGCTCTCGCCCCTTGAAGTATTTTAGAAACCCTTTCTAGAGTGTGAATTCCACAAGGCAGAGCTGGTGACCAACCAAGGAGCCCCTGTTCCTTGTGGCTTCAGAAGGTGTCTGGTGGGGAGAGCTTTCTAGCCAGGGCTGCCTGTAGGATTGTAAAGTGCTGGTCCTTTCCCTGCATTAAAAGATAATTTGCACTCTGCCCATTGTACGTTAAGATGAGCTCTGTGCCAGGCTATGCATGCATATTTCGATGCAGTGAGAGGGGCATGAATGAAATGACCTTTGTGTAGAGGGAAATGTCTCGTCACAGGTTGTTTGGAATAGAGCTGTTCATGGTCTTGCCTGTGTTTCCTTTTTATCTGACGCAAGCAAAAGAGGAGCACAGGTGAACTTAATTCTGGTTGGACCTGACAAAATATGAGATGTGTCATAGAACACAGGTCATGCTGGTTCCCTATAAAGTGGGTGTGGGTGTGTAGGGTGGATTCCTGCATTGAGCAGGGGGTTGGACTCGATGGCCTTGTAGGCCCCTTCCAACTCTACTATTCTATAATTCTATGATAAGGCATAGTTGGGGGATGCCGGGGGTGGGGGGATGGAGACCTCCCTCCTGTTGCTTTTCTCTCCCTCCTGCTGCTCCTTTCCCCAGCAACTGCTTTGGGAGTGGGGATGGGTGGTTGTGCTGCTGTGTCTTGCTCAGCCCTCTTGAAACGATCTTTCAGTGACTCACAATGGTCAAGATGGCTGCTGTGCCGGTCCTTGTCAGGAATTCCCTGCTCAGAGGGAGTCCCCTGCCTTTATTGCGTTGCCTCAGGGAGACTCCAGGATTGGTTAGTGTGGTTTGGATGCTGATGTCTTCACTTCCTGAAGGTTTTTGACCCTGATCCATCTAGCCTGGCTGTCATTGAACGAAGACTGCAAATGAGACGCCAATGGGAAAATCCCTTTGCTCCTGTGCTTTCCAGGTGTGATTACTCAGCATTATGCTTTGCCCACACTCCTTCCCCCTCCCTGTCCCCCAGTTATATTAATTGTTTACAATTAAGCACAGTCCAAGTGGCCACATAAAGGAGCGAGTGGCGGCCGAGGGCAAGACCACCTTTATAGTGTTTCTTTGCTACTTTAAGCTAAGGCTGATGTCCTACACTGAGCTGTATGATGATGCTTCATCATGCCCTATTATTCAAGAACTTGGACTGGGGTCCTGTGCACAGTTGTTTAGGAATAAACCCCATTGATCATGGTAGGACTTGCTGTGTCGGTGCCACAACACTGACTCTGAACACCAGGCCTGGCCGCGGCTACTCCTTGCTCAAGCCAAGCACCACCGCTTGATATGCCTGAGGCAAACTATGTGGAGAAAGGGGTTAAATGGAGAAGAATTTCAATAATAAATTTATTTATTTATTTATTACATTTCTATACCACCCAATAGCCGGAGCTCTCTGGGAGGTTCACAAAAATTAAAACACTGAGTTATCTGTACTGAGGTGAATTATTGTCAGAGTGGGTGCTAAATGTATAAATTTCAGATGATAAATGCCAAACAGACACGTGGGATTTTTGTGGTACTTAAAACAAAATAATTAAAATTTATTTTAAAAGTTCACAAGCTTTGTTTCAAAATAAAACATCTAAAAACCTTTTTGAAACCTTTCATCCAATTCTTTCATTCACATACACACTTTCCTTTCTCTCACACAATCACTCTTGAACTTTATTACCCTATTTCTTCAATTCTAAGACACACTTTTTCCCCATATAAACATCTCTAAAAATGGGGTGCGTCTTAGAATCGTAGGTGTGTCTTAGAGTTTTTGTTGTTGTTGTTGTTGGTACTGAAATTAGTGTGCGTCTTACAATTGATGGCGTCTTACAATCGAAGAAATACGGGTATCAGTATTATTTATTATACACAAACTGTCTATCTCTACACCCCACTCTCAAAAGACACCACTCTCTACATTGAACCTCAAACTCTCCAGAACCCAAGTACTCTACACACAGAGAGCTCAAGCACTAAAGGCTAAAGACTCTAAGAGTACCTAAAAGTCTCCTCTCAATCCCTTCAGTCCTTCCCTTATATATCACTCCTCCCTATCCCCAGACATTCTAACTCCGCCCACTCAGGCCAACATTCTAAAAACCACAGACTTAACACCAGACATACATTTGGGAACTGACTTGTGGGGTGTAACACCACAGCTGGGTGTTCAGGCAGCTTCACAAACAGTGATTTTATACTTTAGTACAAGGTACATCCAAGCACACTTTCACAATTGAGGTGGCATATGGGTGGACCATCTGTTCCTTTTCAAATATACAAATGCTGTAGCTTAGTGATACAGCACATGCTTTGCGGCAAAACGTCCTGGTTCAATCTCTGGCATCTCCGGGAAAGATGAATTAGAAACGAGTCTTTCAACAGCCTGTTAAATCCAAGGAAAGGGATGTAGGGCTGCCTATGTGAATAAGGTCTGTGGTTTTGCTAGCATTTCGAAACCTGCCAGCGAGGTATGAATGGCAATGCAGAGTTGGAAGTGGGTGACTTCAGGCTCCCAGACTCTACTACTACTACTGTAATCCAAGCTGGAGGTAACTCCTCTGGATTTTTGGGTGAGAGTGCTGGATTTTAGATTGACACTGCAGCAATGGACACTCATCCCTCAGTGTATTTTGGGATGAGATAGGGCAACCCTCCCCAGCCTGGTGCCCTCCAGATGTTTTTGATGACAAGTCCCAGTGCTCCTCACTGTTGCCCGTGTTGTTTAGGACTTATGGAGTTGGTCATAGAATCATAGAACAGTAGAGTTGGAAGGGGCCTACAAGGCCATCGAGTCCAACCCCCTGCTCAATGCAGGAATCCACCCTAAAGCATCCCTGACAGATGGTTGTCCAACTGCCTCTTGAAGGCCTCTAGTGTGGGAGAGCTCACAACCTCCCTAGGTAACTGATTCCATTGTCGTACTGCTCTAACAGTCAAGAAGTTTTTCCTGATGTCCAGCTGGAATCTGGCTTCCTTTAACTTGAGCCTGTTATTCCGTGTCCTGCACTCTGGGAGGATTGAGAAGAGATCCTGGCCCTCTGTGTGAAAACCTTTTTAAGTATTTGAAGAGTGCTATCATGTCTCCCCTCCATCTTCTCTTCTCCAGGCTAAACATACCCAGTTCTTTTAGTCTCTCTTCATAGGGCTTTGTTTCTGGACCCCTGATAATCCTGGTTGCCCTCCTCTGAACACGCTCCAGCTTGTCTGCATCCTTCTTGAATTGTGGAGCCCAGAACTGGACACAATACTCTAGGTGAGGCCTAACCAGGTCCAAATAGAGAGGAACCAGTACCTCACGTGATTTGGAAGCTATACTTCTATTAATGCAGCCCAAAATAGCATTTGCCTTTCTTGCAGCCATATCGTACTGTTGGCTCATATTCAGCTTGTGATCTACAACAATTCCAAGATCCTTCTCGTTTGTAGTATCGCTGAGCCAAGTATCCCCCATCTTGTAACTGTGCATTTGGTTTCTATTTCCTAGATGTAGAACTTGGCATTTATCCCTATTAAATTTCATCCTGTTGTTTTCAGCTCAGCACTCCAGCCTATCAAGATCACTTTGAAGTTGTTTCTGTCTTCTAAGGTATTAGCTATCCCACCCAACTTTGTGTCATCTGCAAATTTGATAAGCGTTCAAATTTGCACCTCCTCGTCCAAATCATTAATAAAAATGTTGAAGAGCACTGGGCCCAGGACTGAGCCCTGCGGTACCCCACTCGTTGCCTCTCCCCAGTTTGAGAAGGTTCCATTGATAAGTACTCTTTGAGTCCGATTCTGTAGCCAACTGTGAATCCACCTAATAGTTGTTCCATCTAGCCCACTTTTAGCTAGTTTGTTAATCAGAATATCATGGGGCACTTTGTGAAAAGCTTTGCTGAAGTCAAGATATATGACATCCACAGCATTCCCACAGTCCACAAGAGAGGGTACCCAATCAAAAAACATCTAAACATCCTAAACATCTGGAGAGCACCAGGATTGGGAAAAGTGAGAGAAGTCAACGGACTTCACATCCGTTCCATCTGCTTAAGCCTCAAACTCATAGGTTTAATCGAAGCATCTCTGCACTTGCTGTGCACAGACATAGAAACATAGACAAAATTAGCGTGCATGTATGAGAAGGTACAGATTGCCACTTTTATTTGTTTGCGAATGGCCTAGTTGGCTAACAAGCAATAAAGATTCATTCATATGGGCAATATATTGCTACCTCTCTAGAATCAATATTCAGAGGTACAAATATACCTTTTCCTAATTGAGCAAAGCTGCCATACAGTATGAGAAGGTACAGATGACTCTTCGTCATCTGCAACTTGTCTTTAAAATTCAGTAGTTCTAAAACCATTTTGAGGGTCTGTTTGGTGGGGTGGGACAGTGGGGATCCATTCACAGATCTGCCATTGAAGAGTTCGTGTGTGCATATGTTTCTAGATTGCACAATTTGGGTGCAATTGTTGATTATCATTTATTTTTCAGTGACCTGAATGTTTCAGCCACAGATGCATTTCTGGTTAGTGGGGCCAAAATAAAGTATTAAGCATGCAATAAAATATAGGATGAGGCAATGTCAGTGGCACAGCCCACCCGTCCTCCTCCTCTGTTTGTTTATGCACAGAGAAGGTCTGATGAAAGCTTCATTACTAACGCCAACATAAACTGAACTGTACAGCTAGACTGCAAAATGGGGAAAACACTGCACATGTTTAGAATAGCTCCCACTCTTGATTTATGCTGCTTAAATGAAGTTTGCCTCCAGGCCATTCTTGATGGAAGATTAAATACTATGACTTTGTTTCATACAATTTTTTAAATTTTGTATACTTTTTAATGTTTACTGTTTAAACTTTTGTGAACCGCCCAGAGAGCTTAGGCAGTGGGGTGGTATATAAATGTAATAAATAAATAAATAAATAAATAAACACAATTGTCTTTAACAGGGAGTTCCTGAAAAGCCTTCAAGAGAGCTTATTGCTTTTTCAGGCTGCTCAAAATTGTGTGACTTCCATTTGCTAGGAATTCAGTTGGCAATATGCTGTCCAATTAGTAAGTGGACTCATCATGGCACTGGCAGTTGATTGACCTTCCAGGCATTTTTATTTCCTTCCTTCATTTACACAAAAGAATTTGAGACCGGTGTTGTATATAAAGATGGCTCTGGTGCTCATCCTCTAACTGTCCCAGGATACAGACAGATATTCCTGTGTGTGTGCGTGCTCATGCTTCTGAATGCTGACAAAAGGAATTTGAAGACAGACTCTTATTTCACACCATTACAAAACAAGAAAAAACAATTAACTGCAAAAGTTATGTCTTAATTATAGCTAGATGCCTTCAAGAATTAGAGTGTGCTTTTCTGCAAGGTATCTAGGATCTAGCAAACACTAGTCATTTACCATATACCTGTGGTTGTTTTACTCCATAATGAAAAGGAAAATGAATGCCTGTTTCTCCTGTTATTCCACACAGATATGCTGAGGTTGCGCACATTTAGGCTATGCACATGCATTTTTAAAAACACGCACACCACATATGCAATGCTCAAGTCAAAAGAGAGTTTGGACCCCAGACTAAGAGCCGAACAGGACATGGTGGGCAATTCTGCTATATACCAAAAGCAGCTAGGGGTGGGTGGGTGGCTTAAATTGGGAATGGAGACCTCCATAGGGTGGAGGGGCTACTTAAGGCCTGTGTGCTCTGAATGAAGGCAAAATCACAGGCTGGAGAGAGGCATTCAATGGGCCTGAGAGAACTATGTTTTTATTGATTTGGAGAAGGCTATCAATGGCTTCTAGTCTTGATGGCTATGTGCTACCTCCAATATCCAAGAGAGTAAGCCTATGTATACCAATTGCTGGGGAACATGGGCGGGAGGGTGCTGTTGCACTCATGTCCTGCTTGTAGGCGCTCCACAGGCAGCTGGTTGGCCAGAAAGCTGGACTAGAGGGACCTTGATCTGATCCATCATCAGAGCTCATCGTACGTTACAATGTCAAAAGAGAAATGGACTCTGAGGAAATAATTCATGACTTTGCAATGAAAACGGCTAAAAAAGTAACAACTTTAAAGTGAATCAGTCTATTTATAAAATGTTTTCAGTCACATTGATGCCCACTAACATAAAGTCAAAAATTAAAAGATCAACAAGATAATACCAACGCACTACAAAATACTCACCAAGCGTTGTTTACTTGAGGCTGGATGTTGTGTTAACCTAAAACAGTGCAACAATAAAAAGGGCTTTGTGTTTTGTGGCATGGTTGAAAAGCCCTCCTGTGGGCGAAGGTGTAATTTCAGAGCTGAAATAGACACTTTCCTTTCATGACTCATGAGATTATATGAATGGGATGGGATAGTGATATGAGAGGGGGGGTGTGTGTGTGTGGGTGGGTGTTGCATTTTGTACTGCCCCCCATCTCCCATAATGCCTGGGCTCACTGGAGAAGGCTGAAAATGCAAAGAAAAGCTTCTGAAGATGATTTTAGAATTTGGCCAGATTCATGTGTGACAAACGACTTGGGTCCCAAGGGTGGGGAGAGGGACAACCTGTGGCCCTCAGCCAGTGATCAGTCCCTTTCCTGGGAGCCCACTAGGTGGGAAGGAAGATGGTGAGAGAGTGAGCGAGCGAACCACATGCGGCTTCCCCCATTTTGGGCTTTATCACCGCCGAGCACCAAAAAGGTTCTGCACACCTCTCCTGAAGCTTTAATGGTTACAACCTTCACTTTGTGTTACACCCAGAAATGGAGCTAAGCTGGCGAGAGGTGTTCCGGTGAGCAGCCTTGCCACTGCATTCTGTACCTGTGTCTGTTTCTGGGAACTCTGCCCCTGCACCATAACAGGTGATTTGAACCATGTCTGCACCATTATTCTCCCTCCCCAATGCATAGACAGGCAAGGGAAAGATAGTAGATATCTCTTTAACTCTGCTCTCATCAGCAAAACTTTCTGTTGGTGTCTTTGGGAAATATATTGACCTGGTTTGTATGACTTGGCAGGATCATCGTAGGCTGTGGCATGTGTCCAGGTGATGATGGGCACCATTTAGAATATGCAATCCCTGATCAGGGTTTGTGGCATGTATGAACCCAGCCATTGTGGGTTATTTAACGGTTAACAACCCTCACATAACAACCAGGATGATCAGGGGTCTGGAAACAAAGCCCTGTGAAGAGAGACCGAAAGAACTGGGCATGTTTTGTAAACCGCCCAGAGAGCTTCGGCTATGGGGTGGTATACAAATGTAATAAATCAAATCAATCAAATCATGTCTAGCCTGGAGAAGAGAAGATTGAAGGGAGACATGATAGCACTCTTCAAATACTTAAAAGGTTGTCACACAGGATCTCTGGGCCAGGATCTCTTCTCGATCCTCCCAGAGTGCAGGACACGGAATAACGGGTTCAAGTTACAGGAAGCCACATTCTGGCTCGACATTAGGAAAAACTTCCTGACTGTTAGAGCAGTACGACAATGGAACCAGTTACCTAGGGAGGTTGTGGGCTCTCCCACACTGGAGGCCTTCAAGAGGCAGCTGGACAACCATCTGTCAGGGATGCTTTAGGGTGGATTCCTGCATTGAGCAGGGGGTTGGACTTGATGGCCTTGTGGACTCCTTCCAGCTCTACTGTTCTATGATTCTACTACCAGTTGTACCAACCCTACTACTACTAGTCATGCAAACTGGCCTAGTGAATCAAGGTGAAGAGGACAAGATTAGATCCTGGAAGAAGAGATTCTGTGCACCGCAACCATCTTCCTTCCTCCTTTTGTTGGTATTACACTCTTTAAAATGAGATTGGAAAACTGCCCTATGCATTTATTTTCAGTGCTCTTCTTCCTTTTTGTAATAAAAAGCAAGGTCCACTTTCTTCTCACTCTGCTTTTCCCATTTGCCTCTGGAAGAGAGACTCAGTCTGGAGCTTGCAGAGTCTGCTCTGTAAACGACTTCCCCCTGCTTTATAACCCAATTAAAGAAGCAGAGGTGATGAGTTTGAAATCCAGCCCTGAAGGTTGTGGGCTATCTTGGTAAATGTGGCAGGAGAGGCTGCTGTGTGCTTGGATATCCAGACTTTGTATCTCCTCCAGATGTTTTGGACTCCAATTCCCAACATTCCTGACCATTGGCATGTTTCTGGGGCTGATGGGAATTGAAGCCCAAACATCTGGGGGATTTGGGAAAGGCTGCTTTGCAGGTAAAACTTCAGGCCTGGAACCATATTTGACAGTGATCTTGCAACCCACCAACATAAGAGCTGTGAAGCAAACATTGGTTCTTGGAGACTAATATTTTGAATCTGCAGAGGACGCCCCAAATAAAGTCCAGAGTAAAGGTGAGCTCCATTCCCTCTCTCATCCCAGCCTATGCTTTGTGGGGGTTTGCCTCTAGCTGAATTAGGGTTGGCATGCCAGTCAATCGACAGGCCCAATATTTACATTCCAAGAATGCCATTGTGTTGATGCTCTCCCCCCCCCCCCCCCAATTTAAGTACAAATTGAATCTGGCACCTGTCACATGCTCAATGCTGTGCCTTTGAGCTATGGCTGCTCCCCCCAGTTCAAACAACATGGAGACCAATGTAGAGTAATGATTCATACTAAAGTAACAATGGCAGGTTGTTACTGGTGTTCTCTCTCTCTGAATGACATAGTGCCAGAGCTAAAGCAATGTGTAGTTTGACCTTTAGAGTTGGAAATAACTGAAAGGAGGTAAAGGCAGAGTGGGCAAGTGTGTTCTGGACCTCTCATCTTCATGTGAGGTTTGTGGGAGTGCGGCAGGTGTACCTTTTTGAAGAATTCATACAGGGGGAAAAACTTTTCCCCATAACCCTTATCTCTATTGGTCAGCTGCTAAGTCCATATCTAAATGGTTTTTCATGAAGGAAGAACAGCAGTGTGCTCCCACTAGACATGAAATGGGGGATGCGTATTTAAAGCAATGATGGCGGCAATCTCATGAGAGAACGGAACCACAGGCGTGTGGCTGACCTAAGATTAGGAGAACTGCAGATAATGTGTTGTTTTTGGAATACTTCCGGTGTGCTGTTGGCATGACTTCTGTTAGGGGCACACTGAAGCAACGTTTGTGGTCAGTTGTGGTGGGGGATACAAGTTCTTTGCACATCACTTTGGACAATTCCTGGATTGTTTAATCTAGGAATTGTGGGAGGACTGGAGTGTGTTGTGAGCCATTTATGATTTCAGTTAATATCCCAGGAGTGCTTCTAGGTTATTTTGTAATGTGTGAACCATTGTTAATGGTTAACCAACCCAGAGTCAACCCAACAATTACCCTTAGTTTATCGCTGGGTTAACTCTGTGTTGTTTAATCAATTAACTCTTAAACAACCCAGAATTTCTTGGTTCACTTGTCACAAAACAACCCAACAACAATCCTAGGCTGTTCGTTTTCCTCACAAAATCTGTACGATTTCGTCAAAACTTTATTTATACCACTACATAGTTCACTATTTTTAAAAATCCTAAGTGATTCATATTAAAATGTATGTATAGTATAGTGTAAAAACAATATAAAATACATAATTAAAAACTTTATAACATGGAGGACAATAAAACAGGTGCGTGACATAATCCATTACAGGTTAAGGAAAGCCTGCGTGAACAAATATGTTTTCAAGAGACATTTGAAACGTACCTGTTTCTGCCTCTCCAATCACAGGTGGGAGGGTGTTGCAGGGGGTGGATGCCACCACTGAGAAGTCTGGCTTCAGTGGCTGCTCACTCAGTGACTAGGTAGCCCATACAGGTGACCGGTCATGACAGCTTTTGAAACTCGAAGTATGAGGATATGAAAATAACGTGATGTATTTTTTATTTCACTCTACACTATGTAATTCTCCACAAACATTAGCCCGTTCTGCCCCAGTGATCTGATGGAATATGCCTTGCTCTTCAGAAGGAGACATAGTTCAGGGCCAGCCTACTGTGCACTAGTGAAGATGTTTGTTGAAATCCTCCTCCTGGGGGCTTCTGTCTTTTAGAAAGCCACTAGAATAAGTTCTCAGTATGTTCAAGTCATTTGGACTCCCAATAAATGCGCTCCACTGATTCCCCTGGCCAGGGAGTGTGAAGAGAGGGGGATTGTGCCCAATCACTTGGCAGCTCCTCCAAATGATCTGGCCCTTCTCTCTCTCCCTCCCTCCCTCCCTCCCTCCCCGAATAGCCCCTCTTGCTTGTGCGTATTTGAACAGCAACACATTTCTGATGGGGGCTGGTGACTGGCCTGCATTGTGGCTTGTAAGAGGAGACGGAAACCTTTATTATCTTCAGCTGACTTAATGGCAGGATGCATCTCTTAGTCCAAGAAGCAAAGCCTGCATAAACTGACTGATGAAGATATTGTGTGATCTCTCCCTGTTGATCTGGAAAGGCTTGTTTTCTTAGACTCTGCCCATTCCAGTCCAAGGGTGCCTGTGTGTGTGTGTGTGTGTGCGCGCACACACACACACATATGACTGCACTCGTTAAGAGTGCTTTGTGCATTTTGACCTGTGCTCAGCAGGGACGAGAGGCTGCTCAGCATAATCCAGCCTACGTCTTCGCTGTGAGCCGTTCCCTTTCTGGGTGGGGTAGGAAGTTCCGGGTTCTGTTTCTATGCAAAAAAAGTAGGAAAGGAATAACTTTTAGGGTGTCTTTTTAAAGGGATACTTATAACTGTACGTTTACTAATCAGGCAGAGCCACAGACAACAAAGGCTGGTGGCCCAACAATACAAATTGAATCAGGTTCTCCAGAAGCAGCAGTATGAACCCTTGCAAGGCAAAATCTCCCAATATCAGACTCTGTCCTGTAGGTTGAATGTCTGCTGGAGGAAACATCCTCAGTGATTAGATCCCACTAAGGAAATGTATCACCCAAAACTATAATCAAGTTGGACAAAATATGGTCATTCCGTGTTGGTTACATTATTAGCACTATTTCCAGAAGGGCAGGGAGTCCGTTGTAGGAAAAACAATGAGTCTTGTGGCACCTTAAAGGCGAACAAGTGTGTGATCACATGAGCTTTTGTGGACACATGTAAAGTGAACTCTGGCCCACAAAAGCTTATGTGACCACCCCCTAGTTAGCCTTTAAGGTGACACGGAACTCATTTATTTTTATTAGCACTAGTAATCTTAGGCGTTTTTCATGAAAGATGCTCTGTCAGTGATGGACAGAACTTCTTGGTTGCTTTGTCCTGCCACAGTGACTTCTAAACTGTGGGGTGTGGATCAAGAGTAATCCACAGGGTGTTTCCAGGTGCTCACCTTGAGACCATAGTGAAAATAATAAAGTTAAATGCTTAAAGGCCTTCTCCAAATCAAAGTGAGATGAATGCCTCAGTAAACCTTTATATATTTTCTCTCGTCTATTTTCATTGAACTTGTGGAACTAGGAAAGGGGAAGAACCATTGGAAGTATGTGGACATGCCAATGAAATATGTTGGCAATGTAGAACATGTGCAGGGCCTACTCTCATCCAGTACGCCACATTGACTGCAGCAATACTCATCTGATACAGCTGCACCAGAGTGTAGAAAGAATTGATTCAGACGTTTTCAGGTAGACATGTGCAATGACTTTCAGAGCTACTGACTATTGGGAATGCAGTAGAATTTGATTATCTGAAGCATTTTGACTCAAACAGAAATTGGACTTCATTTGCAAGGTGAGGAATGAGCTATGTGCTAAAAGGTCGCCTGTTCCGTGGCTGAAGTTTGCAAAAGGCTTATAGGCCCTTTGAGGTTGTGCCTTTCTGTAGATGACATGGTGGTTATCAGCTCTACAGCCGAAAGAGTGCTCGCTGGTCTTCAGTGCTGACAAGTCTTGGGGATGGTGTTTAAAAATAACAAACAACGCTTTCCAGTAAACATCCTGACTCTAGAATAAATGTGGTATTGCGGCATTAGTGTAATTGCTTGAGCCTATTTCTGTCCAAGCACAGTGTCCTGCTTTTTTGTATATATATATATAGAATCATAGAGTTGGAAGGGGCCTATAAGGCCCTCGAGTCCAACCCACTGCTCAATGCAGGAATCCACCTTGAAGCATCCCTGAGAGATGGCTGTCTAGCTGCCTCTTGAAGGCCTCTAGTGTGAGAGAGCCCATGACCTTCCTAAGTCAATGGTTCCATTGTTGTACTGCTCTAACAGTCAGGAAGTTTTTCCTGATGTCCAGCCGAAATGTGGCTTCCTGTAATGTGAGCCCGTTATTCTGTGTCCTGCACTCTGGGATTATCGAGAAGAGATCCTGGCCCTCCTCTGTGTGACAACATTTCAAGGACTTGAAGAGCACTATCATGTCTCCCCTCAGTCTTCTCTTTTTAGGCTAAACATGCCCAGTTCTTTCACTCTCTCCTCATAGGGTTTTGTTTCCAGACCCCTGATCATCCTCATGCCTGGGGTGCCTGAGCATTGACGTGAACATGGGGGTGTCTTAGATCTTGTGGTTGCTATGGGGCAGACAATTGCTGGCTGTTTATAAGGAATTGAACACTTTTCTGTGCAGTTGCTCATCACTTGATATTGGTGTTGATGGTGGCTCTTCACAATAATACAGAACATTCTTTTTGGATGTCTGTATTGGCCTGGAGACAGCTGCTGCCATGCAGCAGTCACCCATTGCATCCAATTGTCTGATCATGTTGAGGACATCAACCATAGGAAGTGACTTGGACCGGTTTCCTTGTGATCTCTTAGCATGCAGGCTATCCCTTCTTTCTCCCAATGTTAGATGCTCCTGAGCAGAAGCTTTAGGGTAGATTTAAGAGCTCGTGTCTTTCATGTTGGAATTTCTGCCATTTTGTATCACTGATTGTAATTTTATAAATCATATTTTTAAAGAATAATTCATGTTTTGCTCTCCCAGAAGACCTGATCGTCCTTTCAAATCTAAACCTGTTCAAGTCTGCTGAAATACCTTGGGTTCCAATCAAGAAATCCTGGGCATCTCCTAAAAAGAATTTACAGCACCCTCACAAAATTACAGTTCCTAGAATCCTTTGGGGGAAGCTGTGAGAGTGAACTGCTTTGAAACTGTCACAACACCTTTTGTAGCATTTTGATGTGCTTTAACATGTTAGACTGTGGATCTCTTTGTGGCTGTGAGAATGGTCTTTCCAATATGTGCTGGCAGTAGCCACCAGGAAGAGCTTGTCTGTGGGGGACTGGGTTGTCCTTTAGATCCAAATCCACTCCCATAACAAGGGTCACAAGACCCTTGACCACTCAAAAGTTCAGGGTCATTCGTATATAGCAAGATCTGCAAAGCCAAACTCACTGTCGGTAATTGGAATTTGCATCCTTTTCAGGGATATTCTTGGTAGAGAGGAAACCCCAAAGAATTTGCGAAACAAAGTAGTAGTAGTTGTTGTTGTTGTTGTTGTTATTATTATTATTTCTTATCCACCTCTCCATTTTGATCGAGGCGGGAAACAACAATAAACAATAAAATACATAAAAACTGAATTAAAACATAATATACATTGTTAAAAACATCCTAAAAAACATCCTAAAAACATCTTGCAATTCCACTGGATAGGCCTGCCAGAAGAGATCAGTCTTTATAGCTTTCTTGAATGCTAGTAGACTGTTAAGTTGACAAGTCTCCTCTGGCAGGCCTATCCAGTTTTTGAAAGTATTCGCATAAGTAAAGGGATTCCATGTATAACATCAACAATTCGAGGTATAGTAATCAGGTATAGAGCGTGTTCAGAGGAGGGCAACCAGGATGATCATGGGTCTGGAAACAAAGCCCTATGAAGACAGACTGAAACAACTCTTCAAATTCTTGAAAGGTTGTCACACAGAGGAGGGCCAGGATCTCTTCTCGATCATCCCAGAGTGCAGGACATGGAATAATGGGCTCAAGTTACAGGAAGCCAGATGAAGTTACAGGAAACTGGACATCAGGAAAAACTTCCTGACTGTTAGAGCAGTACAACAATGGAACCAGTTACCTAGGAAGGTCGTGGGCTCTCCCACACTAGAGGCATTCAAGAAGCAGCTGGGCAACCATCTGTCAGGTATGCTTTAGGGTGGATTCCTGCATTGAGTGGGGGGTTGGACTCGATGGCTCTATAGGCCCCTTCCAACTCTACTATTCTATGATCTTGAGTGTAGTAACCTTACCCCCTTGGCAATAGAGTCCTGGTTTTTTTAGATATGTATTTATTTATTTATCATATTTATACCCCGCTCCTCAGCCAAAAAAGGCTCTCGGAGCAGCTTACACTTAGCAAAAAAGACAGTCCCTGCCCTCAGGCTTACAGTCTAATAAAGACATGACACACAAGGAACAGGAGTCCAGGAGGGAGGGAGGGAGGGAGGGGAGAGAGAGAGAGAGAGAGAGTCCAAGAGGAGCAGGCCCCGATGTTACTTCTGCCTGCTCCTGTCCCCTCGGTCCTTCTTCTTCAATGTATGCATTGTTCAACTATGGAATTCTTTACCGCAAGATGTGACAGTGGTGACCATAAATTTGGATGGCTTTAAAAGGGCGGTTAGAAAAATTCCTCAAGGAGAAGGCTATCAAAGCCCGCAAGTCCCGAAAACTATGTGCTACTTCCAACATCAGAGGCAGCAAGCCTATGTACACTAGTTGCTGGGTGGGAGGGTGCTGTTGTACTCAAGTTCTGCTTGTGGGTTTCCCATGGACAGCTGGTTGGCCGCTGTGGGAACAGCATGCCAGACTAGATGGACCCTTGGTTTGCTCCAGCCCAGCTCTTCTTATGTCTAGTTTAGTTTTTTTGTCATACTTGCTAACCTTTTGGAGGGGTGTGGGATCTGGAATAAGTTTAAATACATGTAAACGTATTTGAAATAAGTTGCTGTAGCCTGTTCATCCCTGAGAAGTACTTGGATTCTGGCTAAACCTTTTCAGAACTCACTAGAGGAAGAAGCCAGCTGGCATAGCGCTGGCATATCCCTTGGGCAACCGGTCAGTGGGGAGGCGAGTTTGCTTTAGAAAGCTGTTAGGCATAGTTGCTCTGTGAGGCGGTCATAAAAAAATCTAAGCCGCCCAGGTTGTTGCTGATCTAAAACAGATGTTATGTTTGAAGCAATAATAACAGCAAGAGAATTGGCAGGGTTCAGATATAACAGAAAAGAGACAAGGAAGTGGTGACAACTGTAACCACTTGCTATTTATTGTTTTACTCTGTACAGCACCATGTACATTGATGGTGCTATATAAATAAATAAATAAATAATAATAATAACCTTCCAGATTCCCTTCTGAAATCTCGAAAGGACCCATCCGTCTGTCCTCCTGTCCAGCCAGCCTGCTTCTCACTTGCTCTGTAAAGCACGTGGAATTGGCGGCCCTCCCTCCGTCTGTGACCCATTGGGTAACGAACTAGGGCACTCTCTCCCAACCTGGTGTCCTCTAGATGGGTGGGACTGCAACTCCCCTTAGTGGAATGGTGGAGATTGCAGTCCAGCACATCCGGTGGGGCACCAGATTTGGAAAGGCTGAGTTAGGGGCCTGCATCCACAGGTACGCGTGTTGCTTGATCTCACAACATTGGATGTGTCACAGCTGTGTTTGTGGCTGGGTTCCATTTGGAAGTCCTGGGTTCAAGGCGATGTGAAACTTCTTAGCTGTGACAGATGGTTAACGTGCATCTTGTGAACTGAGTCTGAGGCTTGGATCAAGTCCTGATTCTGCCATAGACTCTCAGCACAGTTTTTGGTCTCAGCCAATCGTCTGTTCATATGCTGCTTTTCCGTGATAGACCATTCTCAAAGCATTTCACAATAACTGTTTTATCTATCTATCTATCTATCAATCAAAATGCAGTGTTCTATTTGAATATAATGACAAAGCATGTCAAATTCAAATAAAGCAAAAGCATCAATTGAATAAACATAGAATATAATTTTTTATAAACCGCCCAGAGAACTTCATCTATGGGGCGGTATATAAATGTAAATAATAATAATAATAATAATGATGTTACAATTTAAAATTACAATTCACTATTTATTTATTAACATTTATATACCACCATATCTGCTAAAAAGCCATCAAGGTGGTGTACAACAATTTAAGACAATAAAATCTCTCTGAAAGATCCAGTACAGAAGTAAGATAATAATGAAATGTGATCTGTTTTGTTCATAGAAGGTGCTTTCGTGACCCCGTGTCCAGCTCTTGGATGCTGTTCACACATCCTTCACTTGTTGTGGATGAATTCTCTGGGAACTAATGACTGATTAAGGCTTTACATATGCACCCAATCCATGCAGTGAAATAACATATTTTTGCAGTACAATTATAAATTTTGTCAACTTTAATATGACAGAGTTTTAAAAAAATGGGGCATTGTGTTTGGACATTATCAAAGGGCATTCTAACTTTTGTGATTCAATTTTGAGTTCATAGTGTCTCGCCCCTTATAACTAGGGCTGTTGGGGTTATGTTACATGCAGATGCATTCATCTGGTTATGTCCTTTAAGTAGGGAAGTTTCAAGGCAGGTCTTGGAGGTCATGGGTTCCTGCATAAATTGCATCCTACAGGAAGCCTGCTGACTTGGATATTGTTGAAAAGGATTTTCTCTATTATGTGCAAAAAGTTGGGAAATTGTCCGTTTACTGGGGGTTTCCAAATCAGTGGCTCTTGTGTAGAACTGCTGGAAATAGCTGGGTTGAAGCTTTATCCATTTACACCACTTCGTTGTTTATTCGTTCAGTCGCTTCCGACTCTTCGTGACTTCATGGATCAGCCCACGCCAGAGCTTTCTGTCGGCCGTCGCCACCCCTAGCTCCCCCAAGGTCCACTACTTCTGGCTAAAAACAACTCAAGGCCTCCCAGGACAATTTTGCAAACTTGTTTTGGTTTTCTTGCTGGAAAAGCATATTAACTCACTCTATAGGAAAATATGAGATTCTTGAACTTCCTTCTCTGAATATATTGGGGGCAGGGAATACATTCTTTCTTCCCCTCCCCCTTGAAAATGCAGATATGGGTGTGATAAAATTGATTGTCTTATGCTGCAACAATAACAAAAAGCGGTGACCAGTTTATCCCATGAAGAAGACTGGAAATTTTTGTGCCGCTGTGCTGGGGGGAAGCCCTGGGTGGGCAGAAACAGACCCCAGAGCTGAGTAACCAGAGTTTGCCTCAAATTATACATCTTTTCCTTTTTGCTTTACTGACTTTTCATCTATTTCCTTCTCAAAATCTATTTCCTCATCTGTTTCCTTTCTGTGTACTGCAAAACACATTTTCTATTTGTTTTTGTCTTTGCTTATTTTTGTCCACTTTTGTACTCAGTTTATGGACATGTAAAAATCAGTAATTCAGTGTATTTGGGATTTTGATCTAACATGAAAAAAGCTAAACCTTTTTGGAATCTGAAAGTTTATTTGATTTTGTTCTTGTTTTCCACAAGAATAAAATCTTGTGGAAACAAACAAAACCACCTTTGTTCAAAAATTATTTATGAAAAAGATGTTGGCTTTCTAGCTTCCTTTTTCCAACTAGGGATTTTATTTATTCATTTTTCTTAAAACAATATCAAGCTCCAAAGTGGCTTGCAAGTAGAATAAAACCACATGGAATTGCAACAAATAAAAGTCAGTACTTGATTAAAACCCTGACCTTCGGTATTTTCTGTACAAGTTAATGGTCACATAACTGAGCGCAGATTTGCTTCTGTGCATCCTGGTTTACAATTGTGATGTATCTCCAGCGCTTGTGCCCCATGCTTCTACTTTCGTGGCTTTTGGGGGCTAACATTCACACGCTCAGTTTCTGCATGTATCTACCTCGTTAACCCCCACATTCTATGTGCAGTCTACAACTGGGGAGGTGAATGAGTTAAGGAGCTCTGAAATGCATTCCCAAGTGGATCACTGCTGCAGAGAAGGACATCTAGGAGTCTCCCTGCGAGGAACCATAGTATGCAAATTGGCCTTTGGGTGCTGTTATAGAGAAACCGGAGCTGCCTGGAAGAGGAGAGGGTGCCTGCTTCATTATTCAAAACATTTCTCTGACTTCAGTGTTCTTTTTCAGGCTGAAAGTAGTGATTAGAGGAGCTGGTGAAATGATTCCAAAAGCAGCTCCTTTGCTCGTAAAACCGAGTAAAACAAACATGTGACGTAACGAAGCAACCAGGAGGGCAACCAGGATGATCAGGGGTCTGGAAACAAAGCCCTATGAACAGAGACTGAAAGAACTAGGCATTTTTAGCCTGGAGAAGAGAAGATGGAGGGGAGACATGATAGCGCTCTTTAAATACTTAAAAGGTTGTCACACAGAGGAGGGCCAGGATCTCTTCTTGATCCTTCCAGAGTGCAGGACATGGAATAACGGGCTCAAGTTAAAGGAAGCCAGATTCCAGCTGGACATCAGGAAAAACTTCCTCACTGTTAGAGCAGTATGACAATGGAACCAGTTACCTAGGGAGGTTGTGGGCATTCAAGAGGCAGCTGGACAACCATCTGTCAGGTATGCTTTAGGGTGGATTCCTGCACTGAGCAGGGAGTTGGACTTGATGGCCTTATAGGCCCCTTCCTACTCTACTATTCTATGATTCTATGAAGCGTTTTCTCCCTCCTGCGTGGGGCCAGGACATTTGGCATCATGACACCACCACGTCTTCTATGGCAAGACGTTACTAGGCGATGGGAGGGGGAAAGGGAAGTAAGAAAGCAGAGGGCGAGGAGGGCGTGTTGCTGTCCATGATTTCAGTAACGTCTAGTTCTTGTCTCAGTCACGTTCTCTGTTTTCGCCTTGACCTATCTTTAGGCAGGACCAAGGTACCCTAATTGTACATTTGTCTCTTCTTGCAGGATGTTATCAACCTGCCTCTGCAAATATTGCTAGAAGGGATTTGGTTTAATTCTGCCTACAAAGCGACACTAAGCTGAGTCTGGTTTTCCCCCCAGTGGCACACAGCTACTTCCAAGGAAAGGTGGGATAAAAGTGTAACCCAGGCATGGTGATTCCTGTGAATCTGGCTTGGCTCCAACATTCTCGTCTGTAAATGTGTAACCTAAAGAGGGATAAAACCACAATGTTCTGGTTCTTTGTCTTTTTTTTTGAAAGGCTCTTCATGGTCAAATACATGTGGAGTTCTCTGACGGCATCACAAAGTCCTGCAACTTTCTGTTTTTTACTGTGGGGTGTTCTGGGCAAGACAGGGACTGTACGGATTGTCCTCTGATGCCGCATTCTTGTTTTGATGAGCTCTGTCATGACCTTCTGTCCTTCGTAAGTTACATCTTGGCCTTCCAGAGCCGAGGCTGCTGCCCGCAGATTTTGAGCCTGGCTCCATGACTTCTAGCTGTTCCTGGCTGTGTGACAAGGCGTCACTATTGTCTATGGAGTGAACGGAGCAGTGGCTTGATAGACTAGCTGCCTTGGTGCTGCCTTTACAGCATTGTGTGGAACATGGGCGTGACAGAGCTGAGCCTTTGTCACACATGCCCTGCCCCCTCCTCGAAGGCACAGCTGGGTGTGCCTTTGAACACTTGCTCAACAGAGCTTTGCAAAGGGGCTGGCAGAGGTTGCGATTCTCCATTCAGGCCAGCAATTGTGCAAGTTCTGAAAATGTGGCTTCTGCTGAGACTACTTGGACAGCTTATGAGCTGCTTGTAAGAGTTCCCTGCTAGGCCTGTGTGACTCATCTGGCTTCCTGCCTGGGCTGTCCTGCCGAGCTCTCAAGGGGGGAAATTCTGAAATTAAGCAGCCTTCAGCAGTCTCTGAAGAGAAGCGGCTGCTAGTTGCATGGGTTGCAGAAGCGAAGAGGCAGGAATCCTGCAGGACCCCTTCTTAAAGTCCATGTTGCCCTTCTTTTCAGTGGTCGATCTTACTGGTCGACTGAAGTTTAGCTCGCCCGTTTGACATTCCGCCTGTTTGAAACTGGGTAGCATTAAGACATCTGAATGGAATTGTAATGTATTTGTTATGATTGATTGATTGATTGGCTGCGCCTACTATCAATTGCTCCTGTTCTGATGGTTTGGGGCTGCCAGCAAGCAGTTGCCAGGCAAGCCCCTTTCACCATTTTGTCAGTTGGGTTCCAAGCCTTTCCTAATAAAAGATGTATAGTTGAAGCTCCAAGCCTGACTCCTGGTCCTTATATAACAAATAAATAATAAGGACACAACAGGAATGTTGGTGTGCATATTCAGGGGCTCATTGTATGTTTCAGATCCAAACACTAGGCCCTGCGCCCATCTTTCAAAAGGAATCAACGTAATTTGCAGTGTGACATTTGAAGCAAGCCCTGTTTTGGAACTTGTTAAAGCCTAATAGAATTGCATGATGTTGGAGCTGTACAGATTTTCGTAATATGGGGATTTCGCTTCCCAAAGCAGTCCTTCAGTTGTTGGGCTGGGGGAGGGAGGGGGACTCCTAGTGAAATCCATTAGTCCCATCTCCTGATTCCCCCCAGCCCTCTTTAGCCAATCACACTCTCTTTGTAGCCTCCCAAAAACAGTATGTAAGGGGGCTATTGCAAATGGTAAGGGAGCTGTCCCCCCCTTCGGTCGTAAGCCCTGCAACAGGGTCTCCAGCCCAAAGAGAGAGATTGCAGACTTCTGCTGTGATGAAAGAATATTATGTGCTCCTGGATTCTCCCTGCCTCCCCCTCCCCACACCCCAGATTTTCCTCGGGTATTTAAAAGAGGAGCTAAAAACAGAAGATTTAGAACCAACACTTAATTTACTGGTAGCTAAAAGAATTTGCATAGCTCTCCATTGGAAAACGTCACAAACGCCACATCTTTCTGAATGGTTTAAAAATCTGGATTATTGCTTTGTTAACAACATTATTCTTTTTTCGTTTGTGGTTTTTATATATAATCTGTGGTCTTTACATAACACTGGGCTGGCTAAAGTGAAGTAATTGACAGCCTATATGTCTGACATGAATGGCATACGGCCTTATATGTTTTATATATGTGTTTTTATTAGATATAGTGTATTATATTGTTAGTTAAGTATGTGATGTTCTGTAATGTTTCTTTTTTCTTCTCTTTTTTTTGTTTGTAGAAAATAATAAAATTGTTAAAAACCAAAAATCTTTTTCCCCCCATAAAGTTTTTGTTTTGGGTCAAGTGGACAGTTTCATAGAGCCTTTGTTTCTGGAAAAATAAGTTCCAAGATAATATCCACCCCATTCATATTCCATATTTCCAAACCACATTCCCCATATTCCCCTTTTTGTCCCTCAGTGACCATTAACTGTTTCACTTGTACTCCTTCTCTTTCTTTTTTTGTCCTGTTGTTGCAAAAATATGCTGGTTTTCCTTTCAAATGCAACCTAATATCCAATTTTGGTACACTTGCAAAAGATCACAGACGAAGCGTTGGGCTAACAACTTTTATTCTCGAGAATAAGGTGACCTCCTGGCACTTACGCTGCTGAATCAGGGTCACCCCGAACCGGGGCAAGACAGTAGCTTATATACATCCAGATGTTACACGTCATTAGCCCCTCTCCTATTGGCCCGCATCACCCTTTACGTCACTCAAGCCTGGGCAGAGAAGTTAAAAGATTGGCTAGAAAAGATGAGAACTCGAGAAGAAATAAAGGAGAGATTAAAAGAGGGAAATTTAATGTGGTTAAATTATCTTTAATTAGAACAATGGACGAAGAAATGGCTAAAGGATAATGGAGAGTGTAGAGTGATTATGAAATTTGAGGAGCTGATCTTAAAAAAAGAAACAGAAAAGGGAAAACAAATTAATAAAAGGGTTAACGAGTGAAATATATAGAATATTAGTGGAAAAGGGGGAGATGGAAAGTGTAGGCAAGGAGGTTTGGAAAACTGATTTGAAGGAACAAATAGGGCAACAGAGTTGGGAAGGCATATGGAAACAAAGAGCGTTGAGAAATATGTCTGTGAGGATAAAAGAAAATTATTATAAGATTGTATGGAGGTGGTACCTAACCCCGGTAAGATTAAATAAAATAAATAAGATGAACTCAGCAAGCTGCTGGAGAGGTTGTCAAAAGAAAGCAACGTATTTACATATGTGGTGGGAATGAGAATTTGTACAAAAATTATGGAAAATGGTGTTTAATGAGATAAAAGAAATAAGGTTGTCACCCAGAGGAGGGCCAGGATCTCTTCTCGATCCTCCCAGAGTGCAGGACAAGGAATAATGGGCTCAAGTTAAAGGAAGCCAGATTCCAGCTGGACATCAGGAAAAACGTCCTGACTGTTAGAGCAGTACGACAATGGAATCAGTTACCTAGGGAGGTTGTGGGCTCTCTCCCACTAGAGGCCTTCAAGAGGCAGCTGGACAAGCATCTGTCGGGGATGCTTTAGGGTGGGTTCCTGCATTGAGCAAGGGGTTGGACTCGATGGCCTTGTAGGCCCCTTCCAGCTCTGCTATTCTATGATTCTATGATTCTGTGGTCATCTGTGCATTCACACAACCCACCCACCATCCCCTCTTAGTCTCGTTTGTTCAATACCGAGAGGTACACTGTGCTGTATATGTATTAATGACCGATACACTTCAGTTCCGAACCATCGTGGTCTCAAGGAACTGAAAGGTAAGGCAGGAACCCTGGACATGTGCAGTAGGATGGTGGGCGGGGTTCCCACCGAAAATAATTCCTCAGGTGCAGAAGCCCATGGTGTGAATGCACAGATGACCACTCGAAGAACTATGGTTACAGGTAAGCAACCTGCATATTTGGTGGCTGCTTGTTCTTGTTTTAGCAAGGGGGAGAGGGGACACTTTCTTAAAAAAAAAAAAGCTTGCCTGTTACTTGTACCTTCTGACCAGGAAACTCCTGTCCTTTCCCCCTACGTCTGTGGGACATGCTGCTTTGTTCCCACTTACCTACAAACTCTATTATTGCATTGCTGAGGCTTGCGAATGCTGAAAATATTTATGTTTGGGGGCTAATCCTGGCTCAAATTAAGCCATGCACATTTCTTTACAAAATAACTTTTACACCTGTAGTCAGTAAATGCCGCTGTACAAAGAAGTGAGATGAGGAATGTCCTTCAACTATTTTGGCATTCTTCTAGGGCAGAGGTAAAGGAACCCAAGGCATTCTAGAAGCAGAAATGCTCTGCGCTTTACCCTGCTGATTCTTTTCCAGTACTGTGAGACACTGCCAAATTCAGCCCTTTTGTCTTAACGCTGGGGATGGGGTGGGGGGCAACCAATAGAGGCCAGTTATGTTCATTGGCTTGTAGCCATCTTAGGAAGTCCCCATGAACTATGCCTGGAATTTAGGGAGCCTTTGTGCAATCCCTGATTTTCTTTTGCACAAAAAACTGTGTGCATGTACACTCTCATTCTCTCCACAGAACTCTCTGCAGTTCTGTAGCTACTTCTGAGATGTTCAGGTGGCTTTATATTTTAGCATTAGCATTTTACTGCATCTGTCAACAAATCTCCACTTCTCTAATCTTTGTATAGATTAATTCATGAATACAAATGCGACAGCTTGCCAGTCTTAAAAAGTGCTAAGCTGTTTCCTGGCTCCAAGTGCTTTCTAAAGAGTTAAGTCTAAAGGCAATGCAGCAGAACATAAGGCAATGTTGTTTTGCTAGATGGAACTGGATCAAATTCTGATCCTTGCGAGTAAAGGAGGGTGGAAGGGAAATAGATAATACTTGTTCTGTGCAATTATTTTGATGTCTTTTACATATTCATCTCTGGCAGTGGTTTTCAAATGTTCTGCCTTGAGGAAACCCTTCCGCTGTTGACTTGTCCATCAAGGAACCTTACATAGAATTCTGGTATGTGTGTATGAAAGGTGTATGGTCAAACAGACACATGGTTTATATGGGAAATGGCCAGTTGGGCTTCATGGTCATTCTGCGTGACTAAGCATGTTAATTAGAACCCAGCCAGGGCTCCCCTGAGGAAGTAGGTCACTGGGGAGATCAGGAGTGATGGGCCAGCTGTCTCTTTCAGGGATGTTTGCCTACTGTTCTTGACCTTCTTAGCAAGGAATTCATATCCAGCGTCTTGAAACTCCAAGGCTCCCTAGAACACAGCTTGGGAAACACTGACCGTAGACCATCCTTCCCTAATCCAGCACCCTCCGGATGTGTTAGGCTACTCTGTCTGGGGAGGATGATAGTTGTATTCCAACACATCTGAAGGGCACCAGATTGGGGAAGGATGTCTTAAGGTGTCCTAAGAATGCTTAAGGCCAAACCTGCTCCATGATAAGTTATTTCTTTTTAATGGTTTGGAATATGAGAATCTTTGTTTTTATGGTCTCAACGAAGATCACTACCCATGCTAGCATTTACTATTTGTGCCAATGGAGGTTTCCTTCCCAGTGCTGATAGCAGCATGAGAGGCGGGTGAGGACTTCGAATATCGAAGACGACTAATGTCACATGTAGTTTGGCAGCCTTGGCTTTTGTATTGGGGTGAAGTGAGAGTTGGGAAGGAAGGTTAGTTCAGGTGAACTGTTTCAGTTTTTCAATGTATCAGTGTTAAGATATGGTCTCCCTTGTCCCCTACAAAGCTTCTAAATATGAATTGACAAGAATATTTTCAGTTTTCCAAAAGAAGCAAAGATCATAGGATCATAGAATAGTAGAGTTGGAAGGGGTCTATAAGGCCATTGAGTCCAACCCCCTGCTCATAGCAGGAATCTACCCCACAGCATCCCTGACAGCTGTCCAGCTGCCTCTTGAAGGCCTCTAGTGCAGGAGAGCCCACGACCTCCCTGGGTCATTGGTTCCATTGTTGTACTGCTCTAACAGACAGTTTTTTTCTGATGTCCAGCCAGAATCTGGCTTCCTGTAACTTAAACCCATCAGTCTGTGTCCTGCACTCTGGGATGATGAAGAAGAGATCCTGGCCCTCCTCTGTGTGACAACCTTTCAAGTATTTGGAGAGTGCTATCATGTCTCCCCTCAATCTTCTCTTCTCCAGGCTAAAAATGCCCAGTTTTTTCAGTCTCTCCTCATAGGGCTTTGTTTCTAGGTATCCCTGATCATCCTTGTTGCCCTGACTCAAATGTTTAAAGAAATAATATTTATTCTGTGTCATGCTTTTTTATTCCCCTTCTATTTCATTCATGCCCTTAGGGAGGAAAGGAAAAGATGTTTGCCCTTTTAGAAGGCCAGCCACCTTCTAGGAGTGTTGTATTTGGATGCTGGGGATCTTCTGCCATCAGACTGATGGCTTCTGTATCTGGCTCAGTGTGAGAAAGCTGAAGCAGTGTGTTGGTCTTTTCGCTTTAGAGGAAAGGGCTCAGTATGCCTCCGTGACTTCAGCAGCCGAGGCCTTTTTTTGCCCAAAACGTTTTCTCTGAAATTTTTAAATGGCTTTGTGGTCTGAATGTTAAGACTGATTAAATACCTCTGAGGCCTTTCCCAAAAATATCTTGACTGTATGGCTGCTTCAATAGATAACCTTGAAAGAGAACCCTTTCTAAGGGCTTACAAACATTGAGACATAGGCACGGACAGGCAATGTCTGAAGTGTCCAGTGGCACATTTTGTGCCTGGAAAGAACTATAAAACTGGAGTTGACAGCATTGTCTAACTTTGTGTCTACTGGAGCTTGACCTCTTTTCTCATTGCTGTGTTGTAATCTGTTCCGAAAAAGTCATGCAGCGCAATAAGTGCAGCGTGGGGAATACAGTATCTATCCATATGAGGCTTAAAGAGAAGTAGAACGGGCCTTTTGTTGGCTCTTCCTACTCTAGAAACATTACAAGGAGCTTCTTTGTGAAAGAGACTGAATCACAGATGTTGCAGTCGATGGGAGACTGTCTTTCTTTCGTCCATCCCTATTGGCTTCTGTAGAAGTTGAGCACTTAAGTGGTTTAATGAGCAGCACTGGTTCCCCAGTGGATAGGGCCTTGCCTTGCAGTGCAAGTTGCCATAGCAGCAGCATCTTGGCTACCACTGACTGATTTCGGTAGCCGATCTATACTTGTGTACTAGTTTGATTGTGTGAAATGTTGGAGTGGACCAGATCTTTATGGGGAAGACATTCTTATTGCTCCAGTAGGGAGCCATCTTATCTAGTGCTGAGTCACAGCTCAAAGGCTATTGTCCTCAAATTGGCTGGAGATGAGTGAAAATCCAAAAATGTCTTGTCTGAGCAGAAAGTCCTAGTTTTACTGATATTAAATGTGCCAGAACCCTAGGGACATAGAAATCTCTCCTCCAGAAAAATTTGGCTAGTTATGAAACTCTCCCAGTGAGTAATCTAGGCAGAAGCCTCTATATACTGTACACCTTGCATTTTGCTTTAGGCAACTGTCAGAGAGGCTCTGATCAACACTCTATGGAATCCTTAACCATACATGGCTCCATGGCAAACAAATCTGTGGAAAGCTAGAAAACTTGAAAATCACTACCGTAGTTTATAACTGTGTAGGAAAATGGCCTGCTGGCCTTGTCACAGAACGCCTGATAACGTTCTATGGGCAGGTGACTTAAAACCTTCAGAATGTGTACAGGGTAGGCAAGACCAGTCCCCAGCTAGGGGACTTTAAAGTTGTTTGACCTTGTACAAGATCTCTCCTGGGGTTCTTCTTCCCTTATAAACGAAAGACCGTTGTGAGAGTGATCACAGCTCAGTCTCCTCAAAATGTAACACTGGAAGAAGAGATGCTATTAAGCCCCAGCAGCGGGTAACTTTCTCAATTGAGGCTAACTGGCATGTGATTTTGGCTGGTTGGCTGGAAAAACCCTTGTTAGATGGTGATTCCAATTCCTTTTCTTTATAACTCCCGAAATGCAGATGAATGACAGGCCTTCTGGCTAAAGACATGACATGGTTTGTTAACCTAAATCTGTTTACAAGCACTTCTAGGGTGCTGTGTTAAAGGTGCAACTTGTCTGGAGTCAAGGTGGAGTTCTTGAAGGTGGATCTGTGTGGGAAGGAAGGGGAAAGAGACTGGCTGGGTCTGGACTCTGCTTTCATCGGGGCAGGTTCCTCCATTCCTCACGTAATGAAATCACCGTGTTAAAATGTTCCAGGAAGGAATGGAGCACGTCTGTTGGAAGTCTCGGCTGTCTCCCTGCAGCCATGTTCTTAATCAGCTTAACAGCCTGCTCCTAAATCCCAAAAGACCAGACAGGTGGATGCTAGACTACACCTCTTTCCTGTTTTTCCACAGGTATTGCCAGCAACCCCATTCTGCCTTCTCCTTGCCCTCTGCAATCCCCACAACTCTGTGAGCCCAGATGGAAAGCAGGCAGGGTTTGTGCAAGAGACAATTGCCTAAACTGTGTATTGTGTGTGAGTGTGTGTGATTGGAGCATCCAGCTGTGCAGAAACAAAGGGATCAGCATGTGGGGTGATTATGCTTCTTCCCCACCTGGTGTGTGAAAAGCTTTTCCAAATCAATTACATCATTTTGGAGTAAAGCCTAAGTTTGTAAGTTGGTTTCTTTTCCTCTCTCTGATATAGGAAGACCAAATGCATGTTTCTGTCTAGGTTATTTGCTCTGGGTTTGAAAATTTGATAAACTCTATTGTTGTTAAAACAGTAACGCTAAACTAGTCTCTGATAGAATTATGATTGCAGTACAATTTCAAGGGAAAGGGACAAAATAGATTTTTGAACAAGCTGCTTTCATAAACGAATACTGCATACTCCAGGACTTGGTCAGTCATTTTTCCCCATTCTGAGTGCATAGGCTTGAATTTCAGTCCTCAGATATTCTTTCTGCCTTGGGTTGCATAACATGAATAGGAAATGCACTTTTAGCTCATACAGTATTTAGCATATTTAGCATTTATTTTTTTGTCTCTCCCAGCAGCAAAAACAGCAAGTGGGACCTTATATCTGTGATGCAGCCACAGCATTTTAAATATGCTGCATAGTTCTGGGCACTTCACCTTCTAAACAACAACAGATTCCCAGCAGTTGCCATGTTAATCTCTTGCAGCAGAAAGTATGAAAGATATTTCCCCCTCTTTCACATGACAGCTGGATTCAGATGTTGTGATAAACCATGGTTTATCATGACAGGAGTGAGCCCAGCACAGCCCCTCTCCCCTTTCCGCAAGGGCAGCGGAGATGAGGAGATGTGAACCATTTGCTTCCATTTTAGATTAATTACAATTCTTCTTCATGGTCTCTGTGCATCACACTTAATTGGGCTCCACGCCTGTGCGGAGTCTTGATCAGGACTTCCAATAGCTGAGAAGCGTTTTAGGTGGGAACTCCTTCCCCGCTGCTGTGTGTATATGTACCGTGTTCCCGTCTAATTCCTCAGTTCCTCTTTGACCGCCGTCTAGGTTGCCTCATCAGGGACTTCCTCAGTCTTCAGTTAGGCCTTCTGAGATAAAAGATAACGTTTGTTTGTTATTCTCTTCTTTCTTTCTCTAAAAAAAAAGTATTTAAAAATCTTCTTCCTTTCTCTAGTTAATCATTTCACACTACCCCCCCCCCCCCACTGTCCCCACTTAGGCGTCAATATTATATGTTGGTACCGATGTTTCGGCTAAGCCCTTAAGTTTGAGACCAAAACAGCAGTCTCGAGGAACTGAGGGATTAGGTGGGAACACAGCAGTGGGGAAGGAGTTCCCGCCTAAAACGCTTCTCAGCTATTGGAAGTCCCGATCGAGACTCCGCGCAGGCGCAGAGCCCCCCCATTAAGTGTGAATACACAGATGAGCACTCGAAGAACCACAGTTACAGGTAAGCAACTTGTTATTTTGCATGTTGTCTGAATCCTAAACTGTGGTTAATCTTAACCATGCTTATTTGAAACATGTCATCTTCGTAAACTATGATTTGAAGTTGGATTGTTTCAACTAATGATAGTTAAGGTTAAGCACAGTTTTCCAGTTTCAGTCAAGCTGTGATTACTCTAAAACAGAAGTAAAATCATCTGATCTTCTTGCAGAGCCACCATGGTGGAGTGCACAAGACCAAGTCTAAATGGAGCTTGTTCTCATACCTGCATTGCCTCTTTAGGCAATATATACATTCAATAAATAAATGAACTAACTAAATGAAGGCAGTGGCAGCAGTTGGAGGGGGAGGCCCTGGTTCCAATAATTGGGGTCATTGTTCCTCCCAACACTCAGGAGCTTTGAATAAAAGTGGGTCTTCACATGCTGTCTTTTGTCTTGTGTCACATGTTTGTCTTTGTGGGTTTGCCTTTCTTACATTTTAAGGGAAATGCATGGCCGTCTTCACAGCAATACATCTTGAGCCCTGCAAAAATTTCCATAATACCAGTTCCCAGATATTTTCAGACTGCAAAGCAGCTTCTGTTTAAGTTCAGCACAGCACTAAAACACAAAATCATTCTTCATCAATACCTTACTGTGGCTTTTGGGGGCCCCACATGATCCACCTTTAAAAAAACCCCAACAATTTTGCTATATATTTGCCATATGTGAGGAGGTGGTGTGGTGTAGTGGCTAGAGCAACCTTCACCAACCTGGTGCCCTACAAATAGTTTGGACTCCCAACAGGCCCAGTCAGCATGGCCAATGGTCAGAAATGCTGGGAGTTGTAGTCCCAAACTTCGGGAGAATGTCAAGTGGGGTTGGAGTGTCAGACTAGGGCAGGGAAGAAAAAGGTTCAGATACACTCAAAACTCACTCAGTGACATTGGGCCACTCATTGTCTGAGTCTTCACAGAGTTGGGGTGAAGATAAAGTGGTCGTAGTGGGAGGATGAAAAACATTTATGTATGATGCATTGAGCTCCCTGTAGGAATGGTGGGACAAAATTTAATAAACAATCTACTAGTATTCTTCCTGCTCCCAAGGGTGTGCTAAATCCCCTTTGTTCCTTAAGGGGACTCTACCTGCAACTATCTAATGTAGAGCTAGAGGTCCCTTGCCTTCTCCCCCCATTTGATCCCAAATGGTCAAAAGGATCTAAAGAGAGAGAAGTAAAATTCCACTAGACTGATTCTGATCCTGTGAGGTTCCATGTTCCTGTTTGTCTTTCAGGAAGGATCCTTCCTGCATGGAAATGTGTCTCTTAGGCCAAGCTCTTACTTTGTCTCAGTTGCTGGAGACTTTTGGACCCTGATCTGCTTCATTTATTTTTGAATCTCTCTTTGTTCTGAAGCCAAAGTAGAATACCTTATTCCTCCTCCAAGTCCGTAAGGAGGATCCAGATAAAATTTGGTATGTTCTGTGATACAGGGCCCAGTTTATCTGGAATGGCTCATTCCGATCGTCTCTTCCTTCATTTTGTGTTGAACTAATGGAAGATCAAAGAACATAAACTGCTTTTCTTAGATATTTATTTCATAAAACTGAGCTGACAAGCCAATCATGATGGAGAATTGGCTCCTCGGAGCAAAGTTGCGTAATGCTTCTGAGGCCCAGTGCGTGTGCTACCAGAGGAGGAAAGTGACTGTCAGTTCCACATAGCTGTATATCATCCGGTTCTCCCAATGTTGAATAAACCAACCTTGTGGGATGTTGACACATCACACAGCTGCTCCCAGGGGGCTGGTGATTTTGACAGTGGAGTATCCTGTGAGGTTTCATGGTTCTAGCAATGTCAGAATGGCATGGGAACAACTGCTTCCACTCTGCTAATTTATGGATCATCCTTTCCTCATGCCCTTTTGCAACACTGGTTAGTAATAAGACTGAATACGATATCTGCTACTAAAGGTGTGGCTTTGTGGAAGGCATTCTAGTGATTGATCAAGTAATTGAATGAAAACAAACACTTATTAGGACTAGATCACATGTGTAGAGTAAATATGTCCCCTGCAATGCATTTGGAGTGACTGGATTTGTTCTTTGCGGCTTCTGGCCTTGCATCTTGTAGGAATTTGTGTATGGTTGAATTCTATAGGGAAGGCAAAGCATATTTTGTTTGCACTTGCAGATTGCCAGTTCTATGTTCAGCAAAGCACCATTTTTCATCAGAAAACGTTCATAGCATCCGTATGAGCACAATGAGGCTCATATGGAGCCAGGACTTTTCCCAGCGTGTGCCTTAATACTGAAGCTTAGGAGTCCTCTCTTGTTATATGCATATTGTATCAGGGGAAAGCTTGACATAGAAAAATCATCATCTGTGTTCTCCTTTAAGGAGGATGGTACTATGAATTTAGGCGTCATTCCGGAGTCCTTATTTCTACATTCTTTATATCTTTTCTAGATTATTCCTTGGCGGTACAGAAATTCTCCCAGACCCTCCAGTCCTTTCAATTTGACTTTATTGGGGACACTCTGACAGATGATGAGATTAATATTGGTAAGTGTTTCTTTGTATGTGTTTTTCTTTCCACTGCTTGAAAATGTTGATCCCCCCACTAATTATGTAGTTTTCTGGGATGTCCCTCATTAATAACTATCTACGTTATTTATTTACTTATTATTTACAACACTTAGATACTGCTCTACATCTAAACAGATTCTAGAGTGATGAACAATAAAAAATAAGAAGATGAAAGAATGAAACTCCAAGTTAAAACTTGTTATTTTTTAAAATAGAATACCAATAAAGATCATGGCTGCTCAGTTAAGGAAGGTTTCCTGAAATAAGGATTTTTCTGGAGGCGCTGGAAACTACACAGTGTTGGTACCTGGCTAACCTCTAGAGGCAGGGAGTTCCATGGGAAGGAGGACACCACATTGAAGGCTGTTCCCCTTCAGTTGAGATATAGTTTTAGTGCACCTCAAGTTATCTTAGGGCAAAGTTTAATTATTATTATTATTATTATTATTATTATTATTATTATTATTCTTCAAACCCGCTTTGTAGAGAAGCAAATGTATAGGGCCACACTCCAGCTTACACGGGACTGCTTTTCTTTGAGAATAAGTGACTAGCTTAAGGATGCTTTTTAAAAAGTGTGTTTAATGTAACATGTAGCTTGGCCCTTTCTTAGCACCTGGCATGATGACTATCTTGTACATTAGTATTTGATGTAGCATCCTACACCTATAGAAATCCATATCAAATCTCTCATTGACTTCAGTATAAATAATTGCAAACAATTGTTTAATAAGAACTGTTACACCAGTTACTGGAGAACATGGGCGGGAGGGTGCTGTTGCACTCATGTCCTGCTTGCGGGTTTTCCCTCGACAGCTGGTCGGCCACTGGACCCTCGGTCTGATCCAACAGTGCTCTCCTTACATTCTTATGAATATTGCAAGCAATTTTTCTGTTTTTGCAGGAAGAGCCGCAGCCTTGTGTTCACCCACTATTGCAATGTTCATAGAAGCCATAGAAGCCATATGGCAGCACATCTTAATCACCCACATGTTTAGTTCTTTTAACGGTTTTTAATGCTTTATGTGTGTGTGTACTGTGTTTTAGAATTTTAAATTTTGTATACTCGTTTTTATCTCAATTTTAGAATTTCTGTAAACCGCCCAGAGAGCTCTGGCTATGGGGGCAGTATATAAGTGTAATAAACAAAATAGACCATTTGGGTGAGCATTTATTTCCAAGAGTGAGCTGACTCACAGAATCATAGAATAGTAGAGTTGGAAGGGGCCTATAAGGCCATTGAGTCCAATCCCCTGCTCATATGTTGTCTGAACATAAAAACCAAAGATAGCTGTGATGGTCCATGAGAAAAAATAAATTAAAATTTCATAGTTGGGCAATAGCGTAGCACCAACCAGAACACTATAAAAAAAATTGTGCAAGCTTTTAAGTTCTCCAGAACTTTACTTCTGGTGCGGACTTCAAAGAACTAGGATGGAGTAAGAATAGAAAAGTCCAAAAATTAAGCCAGAAAAGTTGGATTTCTTTTTCATGACTACAGCATCTGGCCTTTTTTTTTTTTTTTATGTTTCCAGCCTAATTTCTGGATTTTTCTGTTCTTCCTCCATCCTGCTTTTTTGTAAAGAGAAGCTGAAAGCTTGCACAATCTTTTGTGGTGTTTTGACTCTTGAATAACATATCCTGCTGCTTGGGGGACTCGTATTTTGAAAGCCATCCCATGAGTGCTGATAGATGTAGAAAAGGATCCTGTCCCAGGCGTTGCTTTGGTGAGGTGCCCGGCCCATTGATTCCATCCTACCTGTTCACAAAGCTTTCAGGTGAGTGGGAACATGGTCTACCTAGTCCAACATCCTGCTTCCCACAGCGATCAACCAGATGACTCTTGGGGAGCCGAGAAACAAGGAAACGAAGGCAGCCGCCTCTCCCATTGTTGCTCCCCAGCAACTGGTTTCCAGTGGCCCAGTTTGGGCAATGACTTCCATCTCCTTCATAAACGACAGTTTATGAAGCCAGGAGCAAGCATCTGTGCCTGGAGCTTGTCCTTGGCTTCCTCCTGTCGTGCACCAGTTTTTTGGATGTAGCAGGCAACGCTATGAAATGTTACACATGCTTCTACACAATTAATAACATTGAACATTGTAATTACCAAACATAACCCCACAGAACCCCCCCCCCAAAAAAAATCAAATTGCAACATACAATGTTATTGTGTAAAAGCATGTGTAACATTTCATAGGCCCGGGTGTTGTCTTTCATTGGTAATTATTGTGCATTTATCTTACTTGTAGTTCCTGAGGAAGGATTTTTATCCAAAATGTGTGGGACGTTTTGAAGAAAACATTTTTTTTACAAAAGATAAGATTTTTTACCCAATGCCGTTGCTTGTCTCACTTTTCATATCTGCATTGTGGGGTTTCGCCCCCTTCTTTCCTCTACTTGATATCATGACGAGTAGCCTTTGGTAGACAAAGTCTCCATAAATTTGTCCAACCCCATTTAGAAGCCATTTGAGCTTGTCCCCATCAATGTATCTTGTGGCAGCAAACTCCATAAATTCAGTGTCAGAGAGTCATTACCTTAGAACCCTCCCACTCCCCACCATGTTTTTATGGCTGAACCTTCAATTTGTAAGTGCCCTAAAATAAAAACCTCTGCGTAGTATCCAGGAGGGGCCATGCATCCACCTAGCCAGCCTTGATCTTGCGCCTCCAGTCCCACCAAAACACTGGCTGCCCTTCCAGAACCCAACGTTTTCCTTTGCCTTGGGGCTGGCCCCCAGCAGCGCTGTATCGCAGCCGTGTGGGGGAGGGGCCTCGTGCTGACCTGGGATGGCAGGGCAGGGCAGGGTGCACGTGGACCAGGACTGGCAGGGCTGACCGTGCGTGTGCGGCCCCTATTGGATGCTACCCTTAGCCTGCTGCATTTACACACGCTTGCCTTGGTTTCAGAAGTTTCCCGGTTTGCGCAGAGTGTCTGCATCTCTTACATTTTCCTAGCTCCAGGGCTTGTGGCTCTCTGGTTCAAACTGGCAGTAGTTCCAGCAGTAAAGAATTCATTGGACTGGCAAGGAAGTTGTACCAGTGGAAACTGAACCAGGAAACAAAACCCACCCTAGTTTGCTTCCTTAAAATGGCATTTGTGGAATTCATCTGCCTCTTGAATTAATGACCGTTGTTCAACCGATCACCACTTTGGGAGGCTGGAAACTGCTGTTGTGGTGACGTCAGAGGCTGAGGTTTTTGATTCAATGAGCTGGAAATTCTTGGCACTCCTGAAAACCTCCGGAAACAGGCAGTTAGTAATGGCCTCCTGACATGAGTCAGAGAGGGGATGAATAGGGTCACAGGCGTGATCCTGAAGAGTCACGATTATTCTGTGCTTTGTATCTTTGCTTCAGCCTTGTTACTTGCTGCAGACTGAAAGTGAGCGACAGAGCCTGAGGCTGCCTCCTGCTCCTCCTCCTTGGTCTTTTCCAATGGAGAGGCGGGGTGTGTGGGAGGAAGGGTCTTCCCGCCTGCCTTTCCCTGTCTCTGGCAGCAGAGTGGGGGGTGCGCAGTTTGGCCATGCTGTTCACCTTGGCCACCCAGTGGCTGACCATCTGCAGCCGTCCTCGTAACGCTGGAGCTGGGGAGGCAGAGTGGATGTATGGAAACCCACGTGAGGGGCTTGCAAGCCTCTTTGAATACAGCTGTTTACGTTGTCCGCAGGGATGGGCTTCTGCTCAAGAGCAAAGAAGCAGGCTCCCTTGCTCAGCACTGTGGGTCTCCTCAGGTTCTGGTTTGGAATAGGCAGTGCTCCTGGGGCAGAAGAGCTACCAACACCCTAGCGTGTGCAGTCTGGGCTACAGATGGTGGAAGCTGCTGGCTCCGATGTCATTGGGATGGTGAAAATGCCCCAACTTCAGTCAGAACCGGTCAGAGCTTTGAAGGAGCTCTCCAAGGTGTGAAGCTCCTCGGGTAGTTCCTTCTGACTGAAACCTGGAATGGTTTCACGGCCCCACCAGCCTCATGGGCCATAGATGTAGTTGGCATTACCTTGACATCTTGGCCCAAGAATCCATTCTGTCCCAGAACACAAAGCCTGGGAACGGCCAGGAACACTGCTGAAGTGAAGCCATAGACTCTGTGGCTTCCAGCTCAGTTCTCTAACCGCCATGTTGCAGATCACAAATGCTATGAGGTTCTGAGATTTCTTTGTGAAGCTCAAGTGTATGATTTAGCTTCTTCTGCTTGTGCCAGCATAATGCTTGTGCCAGGGAAATGGACAGTCTGAGGGTCAAACAACGTCTTCATTTGGGTTCACCTACCTCTGTACTTTTTTCTCACTCAGGTGCTTGTGTGTGTGTGTCTGTGTGTGTGTGTGTGTGTGGGGGTAATCCTTCCTTTCCCAGCCATGACCCTACTCCAAAACTTTCCCTCCCAGCATTGGAAATGAAAGATAGTGTTTGCTCTCCCTGACTGCTATGTGTGTGTGTAAGCGTTTGGGGGAGTCACAGCTGGGGAGCAAAGAACTGAGCACAGGCTAGTACACGGACATGCTACATATTAAAGGTGATATTGGGTTCACCCTAACTGGAGGCATTAATAAACTTAACACTTGCAAATGCTTCATGTCATTGACATGGTCCAGTGGGCAATTTATTGGATTTGGGAGTCTTGGGACTTAACCTTAATTTGACTAGAAACATTTTGATTGTCTTTGAAGAACCAAAACGTTCATGGCCGCAGCATAGTAATGATATACCTCACTGCTTAGCTATGATGACAAACAAAATTAAAGTGCACATTTTGAATATTAAAAGTGCTCTATAAAGTAGGAATGATGATGATAATTGAGGGATTGAATTCAGAACTCTCAGGGTGCTTTTATGACGCCACCACCCTACCTCAGAATGAGCTGAGATTAGCGAGGGATGCTAAAAGCAATAAAAAGGCTTTCTTTAGATATGTGAGTAGTAAAAGACAGAGGAAAGAAATGGTGGTTCAACTGCTTAATGAGGATGGCAAATTGATAACAGATGACAAAGAAAAGGCTGAAGTGCTCAATTCCTACTTTGCCTCAGTCTTCTCCCAAAAGCGGGTCTATGACCCCCCCTGGAAAAAGTGAAGCAGAAGTTGAGGGGGCAGGATTGCAGTTTGAGATTGATAAAGAAATGGTCAAAGAACACCTAATTTCCTTGAATGAGTTCAAATCTCCAGGGCCCGATGAACTGCATCCTAGAGTAATGAAGGAGCTAGCGGAAGAACTCTCAGAACCTTTGTCTATTATCTTTGCAAAATCATGGAAGACGGGTGAGGTGCCGGACGACTGGAGGAGGGCTAACATTGTCCCTATCTCCAAAAAGAGCAAAAAGGAGGAACCTGGGAACTACAGACCAGTCAGTCTGACATCCGTCCCTGGGAAAATTCTGGAGCAGATTATAAAGAAGTCAATCTGTAAACACCTTGAAATCAATGCAGTGATTACTAGAAGCCAACATGGATTTGTCAGGAACAAATCCTGTCAGACTAATTTGATCTTATTTTTGATAGGATAACCTCCCTTGTGGACTGTGGGAATGCTGTGGACATCATATATCTTGACTTCAGAAAAGCTTTTGACAAAGTACCACATGACATTCTGATTAGCTAAAAGTGGGCTAGCTAAATTAGCTAAAAGTGGGCTAGATGGAACAACTATTAGGTGGATTCACAGTTGGCTACAGAATCGGACTCAAAAAGTACTTATCAATGGAACCTTCTCAAACTGGCGAGAGGCAATGAGTCTCAGTCCTGGGCCCAGTGCTCATCAACATTTTTATTAATGATTTGGATGAGGAAGTGCAGGGAATGCTAATCAAATTTGCAGATGGCACAAAATTGGGTGGGATAGCTAATACCCTGGAAGACAGAAACAAACTTCAAAGTGATCTTGATAGGCTGGAGTGCTGGGCTGAAAACAACAGCATGAAGTTTAATAGGGATAAATGCCAAGTTCTACATCTAGGAAATAGAAACCAAATGCGCAGTTACAAGATGGGGGATACTTGGCTCAGCAATACTACAAACGAGAAGGATCTTGGAATTGTTGTAGATCACAAGTTGAATATGAGCCAACAGTGCGATATGGCTGCAAGAAAGGCCAATACTATTTTGGGCTGCATTAATAAAAGTATAGCTTCCAAATCCCGTGAGGTACTGGTTCCTGTCTATTCGGCCCTGGTTAGGCCCCATCTAGAGTATTGTGTCCAGTTCTGGGCTCCACAATTCAAGAAAGACGCAGACAAGCTGGAGCGTGTTCAGAGGAGGGCAACCAGGATGATCAGGAGTCTGGAAACAAAGCCCTGTGAAGAGAGACTGAAAGAACTGGGCATGTTTAGCCTGGAGAAGAGAAAATTGAGGGGAGACATGATAGCACTCTTCAAATACTTAAAAGATTGTCACACAGAGGAGGGCCAAGATCTCTTCTCGATCCTCCCAGAGTGCAGGACACGGAATAATGGGCTCAAGTTAAAGGAAGCCAGATTCCAGCTGGACATCAGGAAAAACTTCCTGACCGTTAGAGCAGTACGACAATGATCAGTTACCTTGGGAGGTTGTGGGCTCTCCCACACCAGAGGCATTCAAGAGGCAGCTGGACATGTTATGTATGCTTTAGGGTGGATTCCTGCATTGAGCAGGGGGTTGGACTCGATGTCCTTGTAGGCTCCTTCCAACTCTGCTATTCTATGATTCTATGTCATCTGCTGCTTTTGCCTCTCCTGTGTCTTCTTATTGTTTCTTCCATCTTTTCCCTTAATCCAGAAAATCCATTAAGGAGAAGGGGGGGGAGGCATAGTAGCTGCACGACACCTTCTTCTTGCTAGTGCTACGAGCCCTCCACCTGGAAGTATCCTTAGAGTGAACTCCAAGTAACTGTTCTCTCTTCTCTCCTTTTAGCTGAATCCTTTAAGGAGTTTGCCGAGCTGCTCCAGGAGGTGGAACTTGAAAGATCAATGATGGTAAGGCCACCTCCTTTCCTCACTTTTCATGGTGGTGTTGAGAACTGCAATTGAAGGATATTGGTTGCATTCTCACTTGATGCAAAACCATGGTGTAGTATTAAGGGTATGAGCCATGGGGCTGTGCTTTCCCCACCATCGCGGGATTCGCAGTACAACCCACAAAGTCTTTATTCAGTAAAAAACCCACCACATCTTCATACCTGAAGTGACTGTGAAGGCTAGGAGCTATCCTCTAAGCTTAATTAGATAAACAAAGGAAGGCAGTTGCTATCAACTACATGGACGGTTTCCTGCCTTGCTCGACAGGCTTTTACCAGATTCAACTTCTGATGTGCAGCTAGTCTGGCAGACCACCGCCCTCCTCCTCTCAACTCCACCTGCTTAACTGTGGCGGATTCTGGGATCTGTCAATTCCGATGCTCCCTCCCCCTCCAACAAAGACTGCGTTCCTGGGAGCAGAAAGGGGCAGACGATCCTGGGCCTCCTGTTCGACAAACTCCTAGGGCAATTCTTCCCTGACTCCTGGAGAGTCTTGGGAATTTCCTCCCCTGCTCCCTGCCTTAGCTGGGCGCCTTCTGGCTCAGCCTCCTGTCTTCTCAGCATCTGCAACCAAACCAGGAAGATTGGGCCCCACCACCACCAAGTTGAGCTTGTACAGAAGAGGGTTTCATGCCATTGGATAGCTAGTGGTCATAATGAGCAAACCCTCCTTAGGCTCATTTCCCATTCCTTTATTTGAATCTTGCAACAGTGTTCTTGCTGTGCCATCTGGAAGGTGGGGTGCTGGAGGCCACTCCAGCTAATATGCTGTCAGGACTTTGTGGCTGATTGGGCATGTGTGGCCCCCAAAAAAGTAGCCAAAAAAGGAGGGGAAGCAGGAGCAGATTGATGGGTGACAAGACAGGGACTTGGGTGAACATTGGGTGTTTCCGAACTTATCTGCGTGGGACTCTCATGCGGCTGACAGTGTGCTTGAACTGGAATGTGAGGACGTATGTATGAAGTAATTGCGCACCAACGAGATGGTGCCGGGAGCCATAGATCCCTGCAATGATGACGCTGCAAGCGACCTGTCAGCAATTTGCTTTCAGTGTGATACATCACCTCCAAAGCCAGACTCTGTTAGATAGCAGGTGGGATGCTGGAGGCCGGTTCACGTGTTTGATGACGGCAAGACTTGGCTTGTGATTTTCATGTGCAAGTGGGCTGTAGCACTCTTCAAATACTTAAAAGGTTGTCACTCAGAGGAGGGCCAGGATCTCTTCTCGATCCTCCCAGAGTGCAGGATACGGAATAATGGGCTCAAGTTAAAGGAAGCCAGATTCCAGCTGGACATCAGGAAAAACTTCCTGACTGTTAGAGCAGTACGACAATGGAATCAGTTTCCTGGTGAGGTTGTGGCCTCTCCAACACTAGAGGCCTTCAAGAGGCAGCTGGACAAGCATCTGTCAGGGATGCTTTAGGGTGGATTCCTGCATTGAGCAGGGGGTTGGACTTGATGGCCTTGTAGGTCCCTTCCAACTCTGCTATTCTATGATTCTATGATCAGTATACTAGTGACATTTTGCTCCAAATCCTCTAATGACCGCCCCAGAGGCTTCATATAGATGCTAAACAACATTGGGGATAAGAGGGTGCCCTGCAGTACCCCATAGCTCAATTGCCAAAGGGCTGAGAAATTGACCCTGCAGGTAGGACCGGAAGCACCATAACACTGTGCCTCCAACGCCCATCCCACAGAGTCGATCAAGGAGGATACCATGGTCGTGGGTATCAAAAGGTGATGAAAGATCGAGCAGAATTATCAGGGTTGCACTCCCTGTTCCTCTCTTTCAATAAAGGTCATCATCAGGGTGATTAAGGCTGATTCAGACCCATAACCAGGTCAAAACTGTTTTTCATTTTTGTGAACCGCCCAGAGAGCTCCAGCTATTGGGCAGTATAGAAATGTAATAAATAAATAAATAAATAAAAACCGAGATTGAGATGGGTCTAGATAATCAGTGTCCCCCAAGAGTGCCTGCAATTGTTCCACCACAAGCATCTCCAATAACTTCCCTAAGAGAGGGGCATTTGCAACTGGGCGATAGTTGTCTAACACCATTGGGTCCAGGGTGGGCTTCTTCAGGAGTGGTCGCGCTATCTTCTCTCTAAGGATGGCAGGGACCACCCCTTCCCATAGCGAAGCATTAACCACGCCCTGGACCCACCCAGTAAAACCCCCTCGGCTAGTTTTTATTAACCAGGACGGTCAAGGAGAGATACCATAGAGAGAGCTCCGGCTATTGGGCGGTATAGAAATGTAATAAATAAATAAATAAATAAATAAATAAATAAGGAATGAGAGGGCACTTGGTCGGTCGCGTTGCTGCCAGTCCTACATTTCAAAGTGTTCGAGGAAAAGTTTCCTGTGTTGTAGGGGTCTAGGGAGTTGAATTTTTGGACATCTCAGAAGTGCTTGACACGTATGAGGTTCCTAAAAGTACTTTTGCCACATCACACAGAACAGCCATGGTCTGTTCTCCCTTCAAGGGGTGAGGCCAGCTCGATTGGGGAAAAAGGCCTTCAGCACTGCCGTGGATCCCCAGTCTAAGATGAGTCAGTTCAGAAATACTCTGGAGCACCATAGTTCAAATTTGAAAAGATGCATGCAGGTTTTGCAATACATTCTCATTCTTTGCCTGAAATAATCTCTATTTTTTATTTTCTAAACTTTCCCCTTTAGGTGCAAAATGCTAGTGATTTGTTGATCAAGCCACTGGAAAAATTCCGTAAGGAGCAAATTGGATTCACCAAAGTAAGTGTTTTGTTTCCTCCTTGACTTGTAGTCAAAGCTTTATCTGTTCTATGTCAGTGAGGTGCTGGAATTTATTTTAAACACTTATATGCCAACCCTTAAAAAGGTTTCCCCAGAGTGGCTTCTCAGTTGCTGTCGTCGTCGTCATTGTCATCACCACCACCACCATTACCATTTCCTAGATACCTCTCTCAGAACTCAAAGGGTGAGTTCAGACAACACGCTAGTCAACGGAGGGTTAATAATCAACTCAACCATTGACTATCTAGGGCGTACTCCTCACACAACATGGGAATAATCAACCATGGTGTGGACTATGATCAGCATCGAGTTGGTTATTAGTCAGCACGCTGTGCTGACTCACTCATCCCCATCCCCCTCCTTCCTCTAGTATCCCATCAGCCATTGCTGCCGGAAATCAGTCCCGTCTGTCATTGCGCTGCCAAAGCATCATCACTATTCCACGATTGGTCCGTTTTCGGCCATGGGCATTCCTTTCTCGCTCTGCTCTCTGCCTGAATGTGCCTAGATGTACTGCATGGAATGGGATGTGTGTGTGTCTGGCACGGGTGCAGGGGGTGAGACCTTTGGCGTGGGAAATGTGTTGACGGGACGGGGTGAGCAAGGGGGTGAGGAGGAGGGGATGCTAGGGACTCAGGGGGAGAGCAGAAGTGGCCTTAATGGCTGCGGGAGGCTGACAGGATGCCAGCTCGGTCACTCACTGGGTGCCCTTTGGGGGTTATATCTCCACAAGGGAATTCTGGACCGTGCCCAAACTTTGTACGTAGCACCCCGCAGTCAGGGCTCACTTGTGCCCTGCTGGAAAGCAAATGGAGTAAATGGAAATCTGAGAACATAAAGGGGACATGAGAGGCTTCTGGGTTTGGGGTGGCGTGAGCATAGCCATCACTAAGGGGATCTGTTCCATGTGTTCTTACTTTTGTGGCAATCTTGTCAGAAGACGTCTGTTTTGCATATGGTGGACCAGCTGAGTCCCTTCTAATGTGATGCATGGCGACAGCAGTGGGCGAGCTGGTGCTGGCAAAGCCGCAGGGTGGTGAGGGTGTTTGGCAGTTGAGGAGCGATCCGTGGGCGGAGTTAGGGCGGACTCAGGCTAAGCCTACAGTCTGTTACTAGGCCGATCTGGGGATCGAATTCGGCCAGCTGGACTAGAGTGGCAGCTGCCGCTTTGGCCAATCTTGCCTTAGCGACTCTGTGGCCGTGAAACAACCAATGGTGCCCACCTCATGTCATGATAACCAACGGTGGTTCAAATAGCCAACTCTGCACAACGTTGGTTGTTTCGACCAAATAACCAACTGTTGGTTAAAAAACTCCTGCCAGATGACACAATAACCAACAGTGGTTTAAACATCCAACTATTGACTACTTAAACCACCATTGGTTATCATGTCATCCAAACCCAGTCAAGGAGTCTTGTAACAAAAGTTAAAAGATAAAAAATGTGAAACAATTTAAAACAACTGAAACATTTAACAATAAAAAACCCAGACTTTATTGTTAAAACCTGGTAAAAATAGCACCCTTCTTTTTCACCATGCTGTCATAATTCTGCCGTCCTTTTTCACAACACGAGTATGAAAGAGATGGGACTTGAGCTTCTCATTTCAGACTGCATTGAGAAATTTCCCTTCCTTCTTTCTTGTTTTTCATTCTCTCCATCTTTGCTGTCTTGAAACAAAAGGACCTGGAGGCTTAAATAAGTCTCAGAACTCTCTAACTTCATACGTCTAAGTTTTGAGTCTTATTTAAGAGAACTCCTCATGTGATGAAGCTCTTGCTGGGCGGTATCACTTGAAACTTCAAGCTGGGAATTGCAGCATTGAATACCTCCCCCTTCCCAACCCATGAAAAAGCAAAGCCCAGCATGTGGAAGATGAGCATTATCTGGGGTAAGATGCAGCTTGAATTCTTCTCTCTGAGATTTGGACCCAAACCATATAGTTTTTTGTCTTTTTTTTACCCCAGAGTAAGCACAGGGGCCCAAGTTGGATAGGGTCCCTAGTTTGCAGGGTAGGGTGTGTTAATTCTCTCTCCTGCTGCAGATCTGATCTAGATCATTAAAAAAAAAGCAGAAATGGGGGGAACTTTCTTTGTAAGCAGTACATGCTGCTTATAGATGGAAAAAATTATTCCTCCCTTGTTCAGTATCAAAAAGTCAAGGTTCCACATTAGTAAGCAGGCGTTTCTAAAGCCCCTGGCTCTGGACCAGCTTTGAAACGGAGACCTCTTGGCGAAAGCCTGTCTTTGGATCCAGCCCAGACCATCTGGATTGCTTGACGTTTAAGGAATACCACGTCGTAGACAATAACGCTCAACGTTCAGCCTCCCTCTCTGTTCCACACCCAGACATACACTTTTAAAACAAATGCCATCGTGCAAATGGTGTTAAGTCTATGCAGTGTTCTGGTCTAGTGTTCATGCTGGGATTTGAGGAGGCTTTCGTCCCCTTAAAAGATGGGAAATGTTCAGCAGTCTCCATCTGTGCACAAGCGTTGCCCTTTGTGTGTGTGTGTGTGTGTGAATCATTTGTGATAGTTTCGTTTTTCACAGTAGCAGTTTTTGCATCTCTCTTGTTCACTTTTTATGCTGCCTGTGTTCAGCCCTGTTAAAGAAATTCCCATAATATAATGGACCCTGGTGGGGGCCTCAGGCAAGCCCTCGGCTCTGTCACTTGGCTGTGCTGCAACATGATCAAGGACAAACTTGGAATGGGCTTTTATATGGGCTAGACTGTACACGTCATTGGTTAAAAAAAAGAGGAGCTCAAGGTGGTGCATATGGGCCATTGTCCCATTTGGCTATCATTAGCATGGGTGGGCAACCTCCAGCCTGCAGGCCAGGTGCTGCCCCAGACGTACCTTGACTGGCCGCAAGCTTCTTTTGCTGTTCTCTCTGATCAGTGATCACAGATAAGAGCATATTTAAGGGCAACTAACCTTTAAATAACTTGCAGTTCACTGAGTGAACTTGGTGGCTTAGCAAGAACCCAGACTCCGGTCTCCCTAATGAAACTCCCGTACCTCTAAGCAGCTCACACCATATGTGTTCTGCTTGGCGCTTGTTCTTTTTATTCATGGCAATTCTGTACCCCTTTTATAGGGGGCAGTCCTATAATTTTATCCCTTGGACTCCCCCTCCCACTGGCTTCAAACTGTATTGATGGCAAAACTATGTGCTGGCTAGGGACATCTGCCACCTGGTGACTGAAGAAGATACTGCAGGCTTCAAAAACATTTAAGGGTGTCATCCTGTGGGGATGGCCTTCTGCTCCTCATTTCAGCTAGACAGGCTTTTTGACCATCTAGTTGAGGTGTCAGGGAGGGGGAGGAGTCTGGGGAGTGTGTGTAGGATTTCCTGTAAGCCAGCCTACCCAGTCCCCTCCCCTCTCTGCCCATGGGAATGCCCCCGTGACCTTCCCTCCAGGGTCACTTTTGTGACCTCAGCACGTTCCTCTCTGTGCCAGCTGAGAGGGGCAGGAGGCGAGGAGCTCGGACCCCAATTTCGGATCCAAGAATCCGAACAACCCTATGGTCCGCCAGACACTGTCTAGGGGCCATAGGGTTGCTCTCTAAACTCATTCAAATTAACATGTTTTAAAAAACAGTCCTGAGATACACATCCTTAGAGTCCTGTTGGTGCTATGATGCTGACAGACATACCCTATTTTGTTACTATAAATTAACTTATTTTTCAAGAAGCTATTCTAGAAATCAAGTTAGTAGGGTTATTATCAGATTGTCTTTGTTCTTGCATTTTTGGAATAATTTTTGAATAAAGTATACTAATTTGTCTTCAGTCCTAAGTATTGATCCCATGTCCCATTTAATTCTGCCTTAGTACAATTTAAATCCAGTGAGGTTTGCATATTGTAATTGTGCTGACTCTCTTTCTGTTTTTTTTGTTATTTTTGGTGTTGTAAATGTGCTGGTTTAGATTTCATTTATTCTGGCCTTAAGTAGTTCACCTTCAGTACATTTTATGTGGAATACTTTTATCTGGATTTTTCTCCCTCCTGGATGGGGTTTCCAGAGCTCCCTAATTGATTTTGGAATGGTTAAATGAGTTCTTCGCTGCTCCCCCCTCCCCACTTGGCTCTTCAGTTCCCCACACCAAATCTTGGATCAGAGCCACTTTCGAGGGAGAGACCGTTTTCCGTTCCAAAATTTATCAGCAGCAGACGGTGCGCCAGGAACTGCCTGGAGAATGGTTTTATCTCAAGCTGCTGCAGCTGCCCAGACCACTCCTGTTGTGACCGCTAAGACTTGCTCCGGTGCTTCGATCTAAATAAGCTGGAATGAAGCTTAGGGTGGCTTTTCCCATGGCTTCCAGAGAGCATCCCTCTTGTATAGACTAGGGCTGTGCACTGCCTCGGATCCAAACCCCGAATCCGAAGCGGATTGGGGTGATTCGGACCCCTGAATCACGGATCCGAGGCGGTTTGGGCAAAGGCAGAGGCGGCAGAAGCCATAGCCAATTGGCTCTGAAGCTTTGTGCTCCAGGCATTAATAACGCTGGCATCTCCACTGGCTGTTTCCACATGGGAAAAATACGCAATTTGTGCTTTAGTAATGAGTGCAAGAAGGAAGCAATCAGCCCCTCCTGCAACAGGACGTCTTGGTTCTACTGATTTCCAGAGGGCCTCAGATGGCTTAAATCCAAGTATTTGCACTGCATTGGTTTGTGGATCAGGCTGAATAAAATCTATCTGACATGTTTCGAGCTGCCAATACATTATAACCACAGCTGTTCCAAGAGCCTTCTCAAGTCTAGAATGGGGGATGAATATACAGCTTGATTCTTTTTCTTAGCAAGCTGTTTTTATTTGTTAGAAAGAGGCCTGCTGCCTGAATATGCAGTGGAACAGATGTCTTCTTATGCTACTTATCTAGGGTGACCCTATGAAAAGGAGGACCGGGCTCCTGTATCTTTAACAGTTGCATAGAAAAGGGAATTTCAGCAGGTGTTATTTGTATATATGGAGAACCTGGTGAAATTCCCTCTTCATCACACCAGTTAAAGTTCAGGAGGTATACTAGAGTGACCAGATTTAAAAGAGGGCAGGGCACCTGCAGCTTTAATTGTTGGGATGAAGAGGAAATTTCACCAGGCTCTCCATATATACAAATGACACCTGCTGAAATTCCCTTTTCAACACAACTGTTAAAGATACAGGAGCCCTGTCCTCCTTTTCATATGGTCACCCTAAATCCTTATCCCTTTTCTTTGCAATTATATTTGATGAAAACCATTTGCCACAAAAGCAATTAGCTCTTGGATATGCCTAAATAATGCCTCATTCTTACAAGCAAAGCCTTTTTTTTTTTTTACAAAGTCCCCTGCAAAAGACTTCTGAGCAAAGACAGCAGTCATGGGATAAGAGGAGAGGTGATCTTGTGGATCAGTTACTGGTTAAAGACTGCATAAAATTATTGATGTTATAGTGCAAGTAGATAGGTCATACTAGAGCCAGGATCAACCCATTCAAGGCAGATAGAGGGAAGGACTTCTTCATACAGCACAGAGGTGAACTATGGAAGTCAGCACCACAAGATGTAGTGGTGGCCACTGACTTCAACGACTTTAAAATGGGACTAGACAATTAATGGAGGAGAATGGCTACTACTGTAGTAATGATGGCTGTATATTACTCCAGTATCAGAGGCAGTACACCTCTTAATACTAGTTGCTGTGGAACAGGAGAGAGATGCTGTTGCACTACCATCCTGGTTATGGGCTTCTCTGAGGCATCTGCCTGGCCACTGAGTGAGCAGATGAGCCTTTCGTCTGATCCAGCTTGGCTTTTCTTGTGTTCTTTCTTCTAAACAGCAGATGAGGAGTAAGGTGTTCCAGGACTGCACCATTTCAGAATATAGTTTTGTGAGAGGGTCATATAGTTAAATATTTCCCTAGTAGAAGATAACTGTGCACGTACGGAATGTAGCATGTCAGGCTGAAGGGGGGGGTGTTAACAGAACATGGGTAGCTTTCAGTTGTGCAGTTTCTAAGGGGTGCGCACTCCGCCCCGGGATTATATGGTAACCGCCAACATCTGCAGAACATTCGATCTTCCAGAATGGAGATTGGCCACTTCCAAACCCATCGATTAATATCAGAGCAGCTGGACAAGCATCTGTCAGGGATGCTTTAGGGTGGATTCCTGCATTGAGCAGGGGGTTGGACTCGATGGCCTTGTAGGCCCCTTCCAACTCTGCTATTCTATGAGAGCGGAGACACGCCCAAGCAGTGCTTCTCAAGTCTCCATAATTATTCGACTGTGTGTTTGTGTGTCTGAATTGAATATCTCCATATTTGGAAGACGCTGAATGGGGTGAGGGGTAGCTTTGATATTGACATCTGTGGCTAACCAGTCAGGAATTGCCACAGTTCTGTCCGTAACCGTGTTCTGTTCTCCTCCAATCGCAGTGTTTATTATTTATTTATTTAGCACCATCAGTGTACATGATTTATGTTTGCACAGACAGTGCAGAGTGAGATGGGGGCATTTGTTTGCAAATAGATTTAGAGGAGGAGAGAGATATCTACGAGATCTTGAGATGACTCTGTTTCTCTGCAGAGAGAGAAGGTGAGAGAGAGGGAACTGTTTCACCTGTTCCACCCCCAGTTTGTGTGCCTGTGCCTGCCTGTTCTGTTAAAGCTTTTTCCTTCAATGTGCCTGCCCATCCCGCCTTACAGGGCTGGGTTGCACGATGATGATGATGATGATAATGATGTCTTCCCAGAAGCACTTGGCTTCAAAGTTACAAGTGTCTTCTTCTGGTACTTATATGTTTGTGTGTTTTAGGGTTGTGCATTGCACACAAGTCGTACACAATTAATAAAGCACACTTTGATAGCATTCCATCATGAGGTGTGGAAAACATTGACTGCTGCTGTGCTGGTTCTGGCCACGGGGTGGGGGGGAGAGGGAGTACAGGGCTGGTTGATTGGTTGCACTTTTCTGCTTGGATTCATAGAAGTCAGGCACAGTGTGAAAGTGCTGTTGGACTGGCACCAGTGAGTATGCTTCTACGCCTGAGTCAGGCAGGGTCTCTAAACTATGACTCCTATTGGCTGGCTGGGCTTCCAGTGCAGCGATGCGGGGGGCTCCTCATCCTTGTCCTCCTCCTTAGAATCATAGAATAGTAGAGTTGGAAGGGGCCTACAAGGCCATCGAGTCCAACCCCCTGCTCAGTGCAGGAATCCACCCTAAAGCATCCCTGACAGATGGTTGTCTAGCTGCCTCTTGAATGCCTCTATTGTGGGAGAGCCCACAACCTCCCTAGGAAACTGATTCCATTGTTGTACTGCTCTTAACAGTCAGGAAGTTTTTCCTGATGTCCAGCTGGAATCTGGCTTCCTTTAACTTGAGCCCTTTATTCTGTGTCCTGCACTCTGGGATGATCGAGAAGAGATCCTGGCCCTCCTCTGTGTGACAACCTTTTAAGTATTTGAAGAGTGCTATCATGTCTCCCCTCAATCTTCTCTTCTCCAGGCTGTGTAGCCTAGTCTACAGGGAAGCTGTTGTTGTTACCTTGATTAGATTTTCTCCAATTTGCCCGACCCACAGTGGGGTAAGGGTGCCTCCTCGTTCTGCAAGCCTCCTGTCCTCTCTGAGGTTGGGGAGCTGTTTGCTGCTGCTGTGGCATTTATTAATATATTTACTTATTTATTATTGCACTAAGCACTTTCCCTCTCCCCCGCAAGATGTGCCTGAGAGAGGACATTTGAGTTCAGACTTTAAAAACTTCTCTATAAATCACTGAATACAGGGATTTGCTAAAGCCCTCTTTAAAAGGTGTCACAGTGCCAATTTCCATGTGTTTATCTTTAAAACAGAGGGGGCTGTAAGTATTTCTGTTAATACCGGTTACTCGAATACTGAACGGTTCATTGACGCGTAATTTGAGGAGACGGATAGAGGGACCCGGTCCGGAAATCAAGGCAAAGAAACACCTCTACGGAGCTCCAGATCAAATTACGAGGCAGAGAAGACCCACTTTGCACCACTTAGCAGTTTCTCCCACCTGTAAACCTTTTTCTGAAGGTTTCTTCAGATTTATACTAGTGATGTAGAGCGGAACCTACAGTGGACAGAGCCTTTGGGTGGGGAGGAAGGAAGGAGTCTGTGGGCTGGATACAAGGTCTTCATGGGCCAGAAGTTCCCCACTTCAGGTTTAGGGCATTTATGGAGGGACCTTCTGGAGAGGTGCAGCTCATTTTAAACATCTCTCTTTTTATTTGTGTGAACTAGGCCAAAGACATAACTGAGCATAATACAAACTGACCATGTGTTTCTAGCATATATGTATGGCTACCATTCTGGTTTGACCACGACTTTGTATGTTTTGCCTCTCCCCAGTTCAAATTCTGACACTAGGAAACCCAAGTTCAGCCATTAGGGTAAGACAGGCTTGTACAGCTCGTGGCCCACCAAGCCAAGCACAATCCGTGGCACTGGAGGGAGCCTCGCAGGCCAATTAGCTCAACCCCTTGCTCGACGTAGGAAAGCTGTTGCTAGAGCCCCTTCATGAGAGAGCTGCCCAGCCTCTGCTTGAAGGAATCCAGTTCTATCAGGGGTGGGCAACTTGTGGCCCTCCGGATGATTCCACCTCCAGCTCCCATGATCCCTCACTATTGGCTAGGTTTTTTTTATTATTGTGAATTTAACAAAACAGAACAGAAAACAAATGGTGTGTGCTGGGGGAACAATATACATTACATGCATAGGAATGTCATTTTTTTCATCAGATACACCATTCATAAAAAACGGAAGAGAGTTATGCATAGGTTTCAAGAAAAACAGACTAAATATCCATGTATTTAGCCACTCGCCAGTGGCATCAATATAGCGCTGGTTCAAATGTTGATTGCGTCGTTGTCCTCAGTTCATTGCATTATGGGAGGTGTACATTTATCCTTACAGTGTAATAATATAAGACTTTTAACAGTCATAAGGGCTTTTAAAATCCATTTGTGCTGACCAGGCATTAACTTCCAAGAAACTGATAGGCAATTTAGGAGGACATTCACTTCGTTCCATATTAAAGTCTGTTTCAATACAAAGTTTATCCTTGTTATGATCTCCTCCCAAAAGGCAGCAGCTATTGGGCATTGCCAAAACATATGAATAAAAGAAGCATTAGGTCTGTTATATCTCCAACTGTTATTCAGATTAGACAAACCCCTATTTAAGAGGCATTGTGGAGTCCAATAAACCCAAAACATTTTCCCCCCTGAATAAGGCCTAGCCTTATATCAGTGGAAACTTCAGATACAGACACTAAGATAACAATCCATAGATTGGGCAGAATTGGACACTCCAATTCGCCATTCCATTCCTGTCTTAGACCTTGGGAAACATATTTTTACTGTTACTAAGTACTTATATAGATGAATTGTAGGTCAACATGCCTGTTCAACTGCTTTAAGTGTTTGCAACAATAGTGGAGGCTCTGGAGCTGTAAAAGCAGCTGGACCAAACCTATTTTCCAGCAAGTGTTGGAAGTATTGCCATTCAGCCATACCGATTGTCCAGACCTATTAATTGATCCAATGTAAAAATGATCCTGTCTGTCCATGTCTTCCACAAGAACACTTTCTTTCCATTTCTTAGATCTGAATTTCCCCATAAAGTCAATTTTGCATGAGAGAATGGGTCAAACTGTAATTAACGTGATACTATATGCCATACCTCTCTAGCAGCAAAAATTGTAGGAGGGGGCTTGTTTATTCTGGTTTGTTGAGAACTGAGTGTCATCCATTTGGGAAGAGGGTCTAAACATAAGGATTCCAGAACTAACCATGGGAGAAAATCTAAACAAACTGGAAAAGACCAAAACAGAGCAAGCCAATAGGTAGGCCTGATGGTACAAAGCAAGATCTGGAAAACCAAACCTACCTTCTTTAATTGGAAGCTGCACCCACTTCTAAGGTGTTTGTGGTGGGGAAGAACCCCAGAAGAATTTACAAAACTGAGCATTAAGTTATTGAAAATATTTGCCAGGTATAAGTAAAGGAATCCCATGCATGACATACACAATTTGAGGTATAATATTAATCTTTAGTGTGTTGACTTTACCCCAAAGACTCAACTTTAACAATGTCCATTTTCAAACCTCTTTCAAAGTGTTATATCCTAAGCTCTGGCTTAGGGCTGATGGGGGTTGCAGGCCAAAACATCTGGAGGACCACAAGTTGCCCCCTCCCACTGCTGTAGAAAATAGGCTCCACTGTCAAACTGCTCTTACCATCAGTAGATTTCTCCAAACTTTGAACAAAAATCTACCTTCCTGTAACTTAAGGCTGTGAGATCTAGTCCTGCCTGGGACAGTAGCTGAAAACAATAGGTTCCCCTCTTCGGTCTTTGAAGAGTTGTAGCATGTCCCCGTCCCCCATTCAGCTTTCTCTTCTCTAGGCCAAACTTATCCAGTTCCATCAACCTTTCTTCACTGCCTTCCTCTGAACCTGTTTCAATTTATCTACCTTCTTAAAGTGGGGCACCCAGAACTTAGCACACTACTTTAGATGCATTGGTCTAGCGCAAAATAAAACGGGGCTATTACTTCCTATAACTTGGGAGAAACTATAATTAATGCACCTTTTTTTGCAGACACATTGCATGATTGACTCATGTTATAGATGTAGTGCTGCAGAGCACTGATGAATAGTAAGAGTGTATAATTCTTCTTTTAAAATATATATGGATATGTACTGTGTGCATTTGTATGTAATTTCTATAGATCTGTACACACACATGCACAGGTATTGCAGTGTAGCTTTTCCCACATGTGTGTTCTCCTTCCTTTGTGGTTTTGGGCTGCGGTTTGGCAACAGGCTCAATTTCCAAGGCTTTGTTTTGTTTGGGATTATTGTTCTGTGTCAGTTCTTCAGCTCAAAGTATGGCCATTTCCACTTCTCGCCCACTGAACTTCCTGTTTCTGGCTGATACTTGCTGACACAGGAAGTGTTGGGGTCCTGCATTTGCCGGGGGTGGGGGGAAGTTGTTTGCAGTGTGTACAGCTAATCTAAGCTCTCCAGGGCTTTACATGCACTTCTACCTAGAAAACCAGTGTTGCATATCCCAGTGTAATTCCCTAATTATTAAGGTATTCTGGGCCAAGTGCTGAAGAGGCACCAGCGTGGTGTACTGTGTAGAATGTTAAGCTGAGGCTTCTGACGTGGCTGTGAAGCTTGCTGGGCAAATCTTGGGGATGTTACTGTCCCCCAGTCCTCCCTGCAGGATGGTTGTGAAACCAAAACATTGTGGTTCTGAGCTTCTTGGGAGGATGGCTGAAGTCCAGACCTAACCAGGACTTGGCTCGGGGCTCGTTCTGGTAATCCAGGCTGAGGAGTTCTGGATAATGTGAAATGAAATCCATAATGACTCCTCTGAGTCAAGCCAGAGTACTTTTCCTTCACCACTAAGCATCCAAGGATTTGCAGGCCCAGTGCACTGCCAATTCGGCAGCCTTGAAGCCCAACAGCTCTTCTTAAAGAGCAAACAAACAAAAAACCAAAGTGTTATCTGCAGTTCACTACAAAATCCTGTTTCAATTTCTCCAACTCTAGGAACGGAAGAAGAAATTTGAGAAGGATGGTGAGAAGTTTTACTCCATGTTGGACCGCCATTTGAATTTGTCTTCAAAGAAGAAGGAATCTCAGTTGCAAGAGGTACATTCTGGGCCACCTGGTCAATTTGGCATGCTAACGCCTGTGAGCTGTGCGGACTGTTCATTGGAGGGATGTGGCCGGCTATGACCCAGTCTGTAAATTCACCCATTTAACTCAAAGTCATTTAACTCAGTGGTAGAGCAGCTGTTGACTTCCAATAGGTTCCAGGTAGGCAGTTTACTTCTCCTGCAGTATCACACTCACAACTCCAGATTCATTTCTCTGTAAATATACTGCAAACTTCCCCACAAAAGTAACTTCCCCTATGTACACTTTCCTGGGAGTAAGCACCATTGAACATAATTTGAGCTACTTCTAAGTAGAGATACGCAGGATTGCATAAGTGAGCAGTATTTATCTCCCCTCCACACACCCACACCCAAATTTAGCTTCTGTTTTTATTTAAGCTTTCTGTTCTTAGGAACAATGGAAGCTGCCTTATACTGACTCAGGCCTCTGGTCCACCTAGCCCAGTATTGTCCACATGGACTGGCAGCAGCGACTCTCCAGGGTTTGAGGCCAGATTTTTTCTTAGCTTTACCTGGAGATGCTGTATGCAGACCACACCCACCCTCCCCTCTTGAGAATTCCCCAAGATATGCTCTAGATAAAAGAAAAGAGAGAGAACGACTGAGGCAGAGGAGGAAAAGAAGAACAGTGGTTGGAAATGGAGGTGAGTCGAGAGAGAATCCCCCCAGGAGAGGTGGCTGCTTTCCAAAGGGTGTCAGTACTTCAGAGGAACTTAGAAAGGCGTGTGAGGGTTGCAAGTACTTAAGTTAACTTTATGAGGCGAAGCGGCTGAGGGCTTTTCCTCGCATTTTTAAAACATTAAAACTCATTTAAAGCTCCAGTACTTTCATACAGTATTGTTTCTTTTCAAGGAGCAGCGTTTCAGTTTGTATGTCATCATGGATACTCTGAGGTTAAAATAAGGTGCAAATAGGAAATCCGACTAATGTAGCTCATTCACTTAGATCTTTTGTGGGGGGTGGGGACGCAAAACGCAAGCTGAATTGTTTTTCCTCTTTTTAAAAACAACTATAAAAGCTCTCAACCGCTCCTGCATTTATGTCTTCCATAAATGTAATGTTAGTGTGCCACATAACATCCCTCTTCCTTTCTCATGCAGGCTGACTGGCAGGTGGATAAAGAGCGGCACATTTTCTTTGAATCTTCCCTGGAATATGTGTACCAGATCCAAGAAGTACAGGAGAGCAAGAAATTCAGTATTGTGGAGCCTGTAAGCATGTTGCTTTCTCCCATCCTCATCCTGAAACCACTCCCTCTCCCCACCCCAAGGTTGCACTTGGGTCCGGAAAGACCCTGCTTTTTCCTAAATCATACAATCATAGAATAGTAGAGTTGGAAGGGACCTATAAGACCATCAAGTCCAACCCCCAGCTCAGTGCAGGAATACACCCTAAAGCTTCTCTGACAGATGCTTTCCAAGGTTGATAGTACCCCAGAGTGCAAGACACAGAATTATGGGTTCAAGTTACAGGAAGTCAGACTCTGGCTGGGCATCAGGAAAAATTTCAAGTCAAGATATATTATGTCCACAGCATTCCCACAGTCCTCAATAGAGGATACCTGATCAAAAAATGAGATCAGATTAGTCTGACAGGATTTGTTCATACAAATTATCATAGAATCATAAAATAGTAGAGTTGGAAGGGGTCTATAGGGTGGACTCCATGCAGGAATCCACCCTAAAGCATCCCTGACAGATGGTTGACCAGCTGCCTCTTGAAGGCCTCTAGTGTGGGAGAGCCCACCACCTCCCTAGGTCACTGATTCCACTGTTGTACTGCTCTAACAGTCAGGAAGTTTTTCATAGACACAACCCCTGATTATGAACCACTGGGAGTGATGCGACATGGGCCCCCATCTTCCTTGCACTTCTTCATTTCGTCTGAAATCTGCAGACAGTCCACATTCTCCAGGTGCCAGAGGGAGATCTATGCATTTCAAAGCATTGGATAAGCCATGGAAGCCTGGCTAGGGGAGGTGTGAGGTGCTCATACTTCCACACCATGTCCAAAGCCACCTGGAATGTTTCCTGTGCTTTACACATGCCCAAAATGGAGGATCTGTTCAACGTAGTGATCAATCAATCCTATCTGACAAATGTCGAAATAAACTTTGATTTGTCATTGTGTGACTTGGCAGACCAGAAGTACCTGCCATGATTCTGGATGTCCAAATGGGCTTCTAATGCAGCAAATGTGACTTGATTCTCTCCCCTCCCTCGCCCTACACAGGTGCTGGCTTTCCTTCACAGCCTTTTCACCTGCAACAACTTGACGGTGGAATTGACACAGGATTTCCTTCCATATAAACAACAGCTTCAACTCAGCCTGCAGAACGTGAGTTTAGCTGCTAACGTTCCAGTCTTTCTTCTCTTCTGCAGAAATGTTTCTCGAGAAAGCAATCCCATAATTCTCACAGCCACTTTAATGGCTATTAATCTACATATTTACCCCAGGGTTTACATAAAGGGAATCTGCTGCCTCCCAGAAATGTATTTGCTTGGAATGGCTCTTCTGTGTTTTCTGCAGAACTATTGATTCCTGTCTTGGCAGTTCTTTACCTGACAGACCCATCCTCTTCCCCTTTCTTGGAGCAGTATTATCTGTCCATGCTTATTTCTGGCAATCAAGAGAATTGCAAATTTCTGCTGTTTGGTAACTGTTAGGATAAGTCAGGTGCTACTGAGAAACTGAATTAGCTCAGTGGAACCTCTCTCTTCAGAAGCAACCTACCTCCCGAATGCCTCTAGCGTTTCTTTCCTAGAGGCACCCAGTGAGCCTCGGTACAAAACAGAAAGCTGGATTAGGTGGATTTTTGGTTTGATCCAGCAAGGTGGTTCTTATGTGGTAGAGCGTAACTGAGGATGGGGTTTGCCTTCATGACTTCAAATCCAAATTCAGCCTTTTTGTCATTCCTCAACAGACCAGGAATCACTTCACCAGTACACGTGAAGAGTTGGAAGACCTCAAGAAAAGGATGAAAGAAGCTCCCCTGACTTGCAAGCTGCCTGGGAAGCCGACCATAGAGGGTTACCTATATTCACAAGAGAAATGTAAGTGACTTCCAAAATCCACCTCTTCCAGATTCAACCGTGAGTTCCACTCCACCAGAAATGTTTCCCAGGATGAAAACCGTTATCCTGGTGATATATTTCCCCTCCTTTCCAACCTGCAGCATTTCAGAAAGAGCCCCCCAAATCCCCATCCCACCCTCTTCCAATCAGCACAGGAGGACGCTCTTCCCAGGGTTCTGGCCAAGCTTGCAAACACGACTTGGCACCCAAAATTAAATTCATACATGTAGTTGGCTGAGAGCTCAGAAGCTGCCCTACTTAGTTATCTCTACTCTGTAACTTGCTTTCTTGTAGCCACGGGAGATAATATCAAAACCCACCTTATCTGTGAAGTGATTGGCTTAATCCTGCTGATACAAAGCCAAAAACTTCACAGATGTGTGTGGGTGAGTGGAAGGCTGTTCTCCTTGAGAACGAATCTGGACCCCTGACTGGCCCGAACAATCAGGAACACCCTTTGAATGATTGGGCAGCTCACAGTGGCTGATTTCCAAATATTGACCGTCCTGGAAACTCAGGTCACCCAGCTATATAAAGCAACTACTATTCAGGTATTGCATATGGGAGCTACTAACATTTCATCAGAGACCATTTTTATATAAGGTTCAGGTAAATCTTGTACTCCTCTGCATGAGTGCAATTCAAAAAAGGTTAAAGTTTTTCAACTACTCCTAATGAAAGAAGAACAAAACATCCTTGGAATATTTCAGTTGCTACTGTATTTATTTCTTCCACAAAAGGTGTGTGCGTGTTACCTGGAGAAAGTGGGTAAAGATGAAAACGCTTGTATGACATACTGTACACAACTGTAGTCTTGTCTTTTGTATTCTTCCAATGAAAAGGCAGCAAGTTAAATTGCAGTAGTGGTAGATCCCGGGTTTGAAAAACCCAACTATTTTCTAGAATTTATTCTCAACCAATGCGCAATTATTAGGAACTAAGAGTGCCATCCTATTCATGACTAATTAGAAATAAGTCCCATGGGTGTTTCTTCAGTGGGTAATCCAATGGGGTGGAGTAAGGGGAGGCGCTCCAAAATTGGGGCAGAGAGTTGCCTCAAAGGAGCTCTGGCTTGAATTTTGAGGCAGAGAAGACCCACTTTGCACACCCCTATTGTTTAATATGCATTTCTTGAATGAATGAAAAAACCTTTGAACTATTTTCTAGAATTTATTCTCAGTGCCATCCTATTCATGACTAATTAGAAATAAATCCCATTGAGTTCAATGGAACTTTCAGGTAAGTGTGTACAGGATTGCAGCTCAAGTTCCATTGAAATCGGTGTGACTTCCAGATAAACATGAATAAGATTAGACAGTGATACTTAGGTCAATAAATAGGTCAATAAATAGATACGTAATAGATAATAAGATGCCTGCTGGATTAGAACAAAGCTCCATGTAGTCCAGCATTCCCTCCCCCAGAGTAGCCACCTATATGCCCCTGGGAAGCTTGAAGGTAATAGGCCTGCCCTACTCTCAGCAGCTGGTGTTCAGTTGCATATTGGCTATAGCAAGCGTGGAGGTTCTATATTGGAGCCGAGTCTAATCGTCACTGATAGGACTTTCATTAAAAGTTCACACTTCCAAAGCCCACACTTATCCACAAGCCCATTGTCCCCCTGCCCCCCCACTCCCTTTCCATCTCTCCCCCCGCCCCAATCCTTGCCTGACACATCTGCTCTTTGCATGGCCTTTAATTTCCAGGACGATCCGTGCTTAATTGATTTCCTTCCTTAAAACCTGGTCTCAGCACTTTTCATTGCCTCTTTCCCATAATTTTTCTGGTATTTGACGTTTGTTTGTAAGACTTATCCTGCTAGCTCTAATTTGTAGCTTTTACATTAACTCTAACAGAAAGCCTGTTCCTAGCAAAGGCTATCTTTCTAAAGTGGATATTGTAAACCACTTTGGCATTGTAAAAAAGAAAAAAAGAGAAGCAGTATAAAAATAAATAAATATCTAGGAGGAACGGTGCTATCGGATAGCAACCTGTCAATCCAGATTCCCCTGGAAGGCCTGGGACCGCTTAATATTCTTGATCTCCTAACCAAGGGAGGGGGGAGATGAGGAGTAAGTCATGGCTCTCCCTCCCTCTCATCTTCCATGCCAGATCCCCCATTCCCGCTGCCATCAGTTCCTTTAATCACAGCAAAACATTACATCTGCCTGGTTAAATCTATTGCAAGTTGCCTTTGTAATCAGAACATGAAACCAAGGAACAGAACCTATCCTTCATGTACATTAGATCTTGCAGGCCTTCGAAATCCTGCAGCAACCAAGTGCAAGATCTCCTGAGCCAGATCAACACCAAGCAGGATATAACACTTTGAAAATACTTTGAAAACAGTATATGAAATGTGTCCTGGCCCTGAACAGTCAAAACGGTTATAAACTGTCATAAAGCAGTAGTGTAGATCCTGCCCTGGTTCCTGCATGATTTTCTTCCTACAGCTGGGGGTGGGGTGGGGATAGAGGATGGAGTGTGTGAACCTGAGGGGGGCTGCACTCCATCCCCTACCCCCCAGGTGGAATGTCCAGGCCCTGTCTGAATGGACCCTCCTCAAGGCTCTTTTATACCAGGTGTTGTACACAAATGTTGAGGGAAAAGCCCCATGCCTCTCAAGCAGTTTATATTAATTCTGTCCAACTTTTGACTTGATATAGGGGCACTGGGCATCTCGTGGGTCAAGTATTACTGCCAGTACGAGAAGGAGGCTAAGATGTTATGGATGACGCCCATGGAGCAGAAGCCGGGGGCAAAGCAAGTAAGTGGCTCCTGGTGAGGCTTTCGTCTGCGAGCATTCCCTCGTCACGGATGCGGCTGTGGGGCCCAGTGAAGCACACCATTTCTGAAGTACTTCACTGACTCTCTGCTTGTGGTTTCGGGCTTCCACTGCAGATTCTCTGTGCAACGTCCGGGATTTCTTGATCCTTTTTGTGTGTAATTTTCAATTATGTGGTTTGCTAATTTTAAGCTTCCCTGCAAGCAGGTACAAGAGACCTCCTATTGTTATCCTTGTTGCCATCTGGTTTAGCAAGACTGGCACTGAGAATAAATGAACACTCCTTTCCCCAATTGGCATTGATTGGTTGATTGGGTTTTATTCCTAGTCCAGGGCTTTGAAAATGCCACTATTCTTTTTTGTTTTGTTTTTAAGTTTGGTTTTGAAATCTCTTCTCTTCAGGGTACCTTACATTTCATGTTGAAGTCCTGTGTGAGGAGGAAGACAGACTCTATAGACAAAAGGTTTTGTTTTGACGTCGAGACAGTGGAAAGGTGAGCTGAAACATTTGGCAGCTTTAATTGGAAGAGGGGGATTGAAAATATCAAGGCAGCAGTTTTGCTTTTGGGTTGATTGCATTTTTTAAAAAAATTAACATTTGGTCCTAATCATCAGAAATTAGAATTGCAACCAAATTTCAGAGAGAGATTTCGTGATTTAAATGTTTTATTATTTTCTAATAAACAAACAAACATTACAGAACATAAAATCAAACATCAACATAGCAAACATAAAAAAGAAAAGAAAAAAACATACAAACATTAAGATGGACTTCCCTCCACAGCAAAAAATATGTAACAATATTTTCTCTTACTCTATAATTAAACAAAGAATTTTCTCTCTTTCTTTCATTTTAACATTTTCTTCTCATATATTGAATCCATAGATAAACATTATTATTTTTTCTAGACCCCACAAAAAAGTCTATGAAAGACCTCTCTCTGATTGTTGACGTGAGTTTTACCATCTCCACCATCACAATTTTAAACATTTTAGACAACTTGGAAAAAGAATTTTTCTTTAAGACAAGAACGTAAGAGTAAATTTTAAACCTCTTAACCACATATCTACCATTGGGCCATAAGTATATTATAACCAAAGTTTTGACCCCATTTTATCATATAATCCTTTAGTTGTTATTCTTCCATTTCAAACTTCAACAACAAATTATATATATTTACAATAACATACTCGTCACTTGTACATAATGCCCTTTCAAATTCAAATTTTATTTGTTCAAAACTCGTTTTTTAATCTAATTTAAATCTTTCTGAAATTTATAAATATAAAAAACCATTGACATATATGACCTTCATTTATCAACCTTTCTCTTGATTTTGTCTTTCTAATTCCAGTAGTCTTCTGTTTTTCACCAATACCCATTCTTTTATCCATATCAAGCCACAGGCAGAACATAATTTCAAATCCAATAAATCCAGGCCTCCTCTTTCTTTTGCCTCTTGCAATATTTTATATTTAATTCTGTTACTTACAAAATAAGTCTAAATATATCCTTCTGCCGCTACTTGAATGGTAAATCGAATATCACAAAAAGTATTGTCTAAAACAAAAACCAACATTCTTAGTAACACATTAATCCTAATCCACACATAAACAAAAAAAAATCCTCTTAGTCCCTGTAAAAAAGTCTGTGAAAGGTTTCCATTCAGTTGTAACCTAAAAGTTGAATTTCTCTAATTGTTAATGTAAATTTTGCCATCTCCAACATCTTCAACAGCCATTTGTCCGTAGTAGATAATATTAAGCCTTTCCATTTTTATGCATCCAGTAGTCTCACTGCCATGGTCATATGCAAAAACAGGGTCTGTTTAAACCTCTTAACCACATCCCACTTCCATTTTTGTGGAGTAAAGTTGGTGAACTTTCTGGTCTCTTGTTTTCTTCTTAACGAAGTACACCATCACATCACTCAACACAATTCTGTAAACCGTATCAATTTCAGCTTCTAATTTGTCCACCTCCGATTCCAGGAACATTGCCAAATTTTCAAACACTTCCCTTCTAGTATCCCCTCCAGTTTCTGGTATGGACATAACTCTAAAAAAAATATATCCATTTTTCTCACTCCCAAAATATGGATTGATTCCACTTCCAAGTTCCAAATTCATAACTGCTGTTTTTATCTCTGGGATTTCCACTTTCTGGGTCATATCTTTAGCCTCTGCAGCTGTTTGTTTTGTAGAATTAGCCAATTTTGTTTATTTCTTGTGCCATCTCTTGTTTTGTTCTGTCGGGCTTTTGATCCATTCTTTTTTGAAGAGATCCCATCTTATTTTCAAGATCATCCACCTTATTCCCTATCTGTTCCATTTCTCTATTTAGTTGATCCAAAATAGCCTGCAGGTCAGAGATCGCCCCCCTTGCTGGTTTCTTAGCATCTTTGTCAGCCATGGCTACAATCCAATCAGTTATTATAGTACATCCGCCGAAAACTTCCCAGACTGACTGCTATACTTGTCCCAAATGCAGTTTCGCCAAAAAGAGGGAAGGGGTTAAAAAGAAAGGGGGAAAAAAACTTTTCCACCAAATGCCACTAGAAAACCTTCTTTCTTTTAACAAATATATACTATTTTACCCCAAAATGCCAAATCTGTTATTCCTTCCAATCGCCTTCTTCTTTTTAACTATATTATCTATAATTCAAGAAAAGAGGTATCTCACCCAGTAAGAGGTATTTACTTTCACTTTTGCTATTATGGGAATTTCCTTCGGTTATAATTTATATAATCCAATAAGCTGTCGTCAGGAGTGAGGTTAGTCGAGCGTATATCTTGAAAAGTCTATCAAGTCTTCCAAAATTTTGTAACGGCTTTGAGCAAGTTGTAAATCCAAATGCTTAAGCTAAGCACCTACGCCGCCAAATTGACGGAGTTTGCACTTCAACAAATTAACTGCCCGATGCGGCTTCAAAGGAGTAAGGTTATCTCAAGATCTCCCCTTTAATTCTGGGTGAATTTTGCCTGGCAGGGAGGCCCGCCACCTGCTTAATTAGTTGTTCCATTTCTCCGCTGTTAGCAGAGCTATTAGCAGAGCATGAGCCCACCATTTCACCTCACCAGAAGTCCACATTTCAGAGAGATTTCCAGGCAAATTTTGAAATTCTTGCTCAGCATCAAAACATTTGAGGCATTTCAGCAGAAGCCAATTTAGTTTTGTTAAGTAGCAAAATTTCCCAGTTCAACACTTAGAAAATCTGAGTGTGGATTGCTGATCAAGCTGTGCTCTGGATAGCCTCTGCCTCTCCACCAGCACTGGATGGGAATTGAGAGTTGCTGGAGAAATTTGCCCCCATGGTGAGCAACATTGATGACCTGAAACTTGAGTTGCTACAGAATGAATTTTACACAAAAAAAGAAAAGAAATGGTGGGTTCATGCTCAGGAAAATTGTGTAAGGGATTTAGAGAGGTGTTTTTTAAAAAAAATATGATTGATGAAATTTCTCTTAGCACGTGTGCTTTGTACATCCCTAATTCCAAACTCACTTTCACTGTGTTTTGAGATGGCCTTGCTTGCAAAGCAAAATCCTTTAAGATGTTGTCTACACCTTATTTCCATCAGTCAGGATTTACACTGCATGTGTTCTTTTTATTGAGACTTACGTCTCCATTCAAGCTATTTCATCTAATAGAATGAGAAAAATCACATTGTGGCCTGAGCATCCGGCAGATGGAGCAACTTTACAAAAAGCCTACATAATATTCTTCGTGTCGGACGGCTTTCTTGGTGTCTTCCCTGTATTTGGAGGTTTTATTTTTGGTTTTGTAAGAATGATCAAAATGTATAATTCTAGGTTCAGTTTTGTCTCTTCAGGAAAAAGTTTCCTTTGTTTCTCCTCTTGTTGAATCTCATGCAGACCTGGGCCCATCACCTTGCAGGCTCCGTCGGAAGCAAATCGACGGCTCTGGATGGAGGCCATGGATGGGAAAGAGCCGGTACGTATTCATAGCCTGTATAAATAGATCTTTAAGTAGCAGGAACAGAGAAATTGTGTGATTATTGGTCATTCTTTGAAAGCTGATTTAGAATTCACAGAGTATCCGTGAGAAACATTTAAACTGTTTTTAAACAGGAAAATATGTTTGTTTACTAAGGGTGCGCACTCCGCCCCAGAATTATCTGGTAACCACGAACTTCTGCAGAGCATTTGATCTTCCAAAGCAGAGATTGGCTGCTTCCAAACCCATCGATTAATATCAGAGCAGAGATGTGCCCAATTGGAGCTTCTAAAGTCTCCAAAATTATCCTGCTCTGTGTGTGTGTGTGTGTGTGTGTGTGTGTGTGTGTGTGTGTGTATGTATGTATGTATGTATGTGTCTGAATTGAATATCTCCATATTTGGAAGATGCTGAGTGGGGTGAGGGGTAACTTTGATATTGACATCTGTGGTTAACCAATTAGGAATTACCACAGGGCTATCTGTGACCATGTTCTCCTCCAATCACAAGTGTTCGGGGAAGTGGGAAACACTAACTGGCTGCTGTTTCTGGCTGGGGTGGGAAGCATGTTTCCGCTTGGACTCATAGAACTCAATCATCCACATTTCCACAGTGTGAAAGTGCTGCTGGGCAGGCTGGCATGGTGAGTGAGAAAGCTTCTACACCTTAGTCTGGCACAGGCAGGCTCTTTATTTAAGTTAAACAATTACTCTTGTTGGCTTGCAGGGCTTCCAGTGCAGGGGGTAGTGTTCCCCCCAATCCAATAGATCTGGAGGGCACCAGGTTGGAGAAGGCCAGAGTAGAAATTTCCACCAGTAGCAGTGGAGCTCTGCATCAGCAAAGTAAAGGATAAAAGCTCCCTCCATAAGTGTACAGGGGTAGTTTAATGTGTGTATGTGTTTGTTTGTTTAAGGGGGATAATGGTTTGAGGGGGGAATTTTAGAATTCCTAAAAAAGCAAGGGATGAACTGATCTGACTCAAACTTGGCATGCCTAAAGCCCTCCTTAAGAGCTGTCACTGTGCCAATTTTGATATCTTTATCTTTAAAAATGAGTGAGTTGTAAGCATTCAATTTTAATTTCCATTGACGAGTGGTTATCCAAAAATGGGTGTTTCTTCAATGGGTAATCCAACGGGATGGAGTAAGGGGAGGCACTCCAAAATTGGGGCAGAGAGTTGCCTCAAAGGAGCTCTGGCTTGAATTTTGAGGCAGAGAAGACCCACTTTGCACACCCCTATTGTTTACTATGCATTTCCTGAATGAATGAAAAAACCTTTGAACTATTTTCTAGAATTTATTCTCAATCCCATGCGCAATTATTAGGAACTAACAGTGCCATCCTATTCATGACTAATTAGAAATAAATCCCATTGAGTTCAATGGAACTTTCAGGTAAGTGTGTACAGGATTGCAGCTCAAGTTCCGTTGAAATCGGTGTGACTTCCAGATAAACATGAATAAGATTAGACAGTGATACTTAGGTCAATAAACTAAATAGATACGTAATAGATAATAAGACGCCTGCTGGATTAGAACAAAGCTCCATGTAGTCCAGCATTCCCTCCCCCAGAGTAGCCACCTATATGCCCCTGGGAAGCTTGAAGGTAATAGGCCTGCCCTACTCTCAGCAGCTGGTGTTCAGTTGCATATTGGCTATAGCAAGCGTGGAGGTTCTATGTTGGAGCCGAGTCTAATCGTCACTGATAGGACTTTCATTAAAAGTTCACGCTTCCAAAGCCCACACTTATCCACAAGCCCATTGTCCCCCTGCCCCCCCCACTCCCTTTCCATCTCTCCCCCCGCCCCAATCCTTGCCTGATACATCTGCTCTTTGCATGGCCTTTAATTTCCAGGACGATCCGTGCTTAATTGATTTCCTTCCTTAAAATCTGGTCTCCGCACTTTTCATTGCCTCTTTCACAGAATTTATTGTTTATCAACAGCATGGAAGTATGGAAAATATTTATTAAGAGTCTCAACATCCAATTAAATTTCTATTAACTGCTATGTTTGGACTCGTGCCGGGAGCTTCAAATGCTGCAATAACATGGGGCAGGAAGGGCGTAAGCATCTGAAGACTCTGGGCATGAGACCAAACACAGCGCATGTCTAGATCTCTCAGCATTCCGGGAGGGAGGGGGGAGGATCTCACGATATTCTGCTTGCGAGATCCTCGTCCTCAGTCCACATGCAGCGCGCGACATCCAAGGAGGAAAAAGGATGTCGTGCCCGCCGTTCTTGTTTTTAAAGAACAGGAGATGGAGCGTACCTGCGCTCCAGTGAAAAAGTAAGTGAAAAACAAACAAACCCGACCTCGCTCCCCTCCCCAACTTCGATGGGCATGGAGCACTTGAAGAGCCCTGTGCCTGGTTCCTGGCTCCTCGTGTTTACTCACGAGGAGCCAGGACGAACCAGGATGGCTGCCCACACCTCCCACTGTCCCGGAACAATCCCGAGACCTCAGGAAAAGTCGGGATTGAAGCCATCCCGGTTATCCCAGGGAAATGGAGGGATCATCCCTCCCTGCCCCTGGGATCCTCTGTGCATCATGTGGCGATCCCGGGATAAGGTATGGTGTAGACATGCCCACAGACGCTGTAGGAATAACGGCCAACGCTTTGGGCATTGCTTCATTACACGGAAGGAAAAGATAACTTCCGCCTGGCCCTTGAGCCTGGAAAACAGGCTTTGCTCAACTTTTACACTTCCAATTCTGTGCCCATGAGGAAAGCTGTCCAGTCGAAATATGGCTGGCAATTTCATTTTTGCTCATTGTTTGTCCATAAAGGTGTGGTTCGTCACTCCTGCATTATCAGCAGAGCTGTTCTTGTCCTAGGGGCATGCAGTAATTTGTAATATGGTTTTCAATAGTATAGCGTACGGTTCTACATTTTAAAGGTTGTTTTTAATAGTACATTGTGTCTGTTGTACCAGTTCTGTGCAATTTTGTCCCCTAGTATAGAACATTTTGCAAGGATTTGTTTCCTGGAAACATTTCTTTTCCTTGTACGATGTGCAGAAAATAAATTCTTGAATTCCCCTGTGGAGATTATTCCTAGATTTGTTTAGTTTTTCTGAAACAGCCTGTCATGAGATCAGACATGAAATCCTGAACCCTGGTTAGCTGTAGGAAATTAAATTGGCTGGGAGAATTCGGTGTGTGACTGTATACAAGTGTCCGTGTCAGCAGCCAATGTGGGAACCCTGCAAATTATTATGTATTACGTATATCTTGCCTTTCAGGCAATTGGGTTCCTGAGGGCAAAACGGCACACTTTCATAAAACTAGGGCTGTGCAAATGCCTCAGCAAGGCTCAGTTCTTGAGGCAAGAATCCCTGTTTCAGAACTATTTGGGTCACTTCTGAATAGGAGGTGACTTGGTTCCAAAGCAGACCTGTCCCAAGGCCTTGGACCCCCTTGGAGGGGTGTATGTGGGTCCCAAATTGATATATTTTTGAACTTCTCAGGTCAGAAGGAAACATCCAAAAGAGAAGAGGGAAGGGATATAATTCTGGGACTGACAGCTCAAGCTTTGAATCAGGGACAATGGTGTGCCCCCAAACGACTGTGCAACCTCTGTAAAAAAAAATTTACACTCGGGTTGGGCATGTTGTGGAGCAGCGATCCAGAGAGGCGCACCCCCATTTTAATCATAGAATCATAGGTCATGTCTAAGTTTTTTGTGGAGCCACATTGGTTTCTTCTGCTGTCTTCTATCTTTTTTCCTTGTTGGAATTGTTTGTAATTGTGCCTTTAAAAATTCCTTTTTTAAATACTCCCACCCATCTTGCACTGGCATGCCCCCTGTCTGCAGACCTGTCTGCAGGACTGTCCACAGCATTCCCAGCCTTAACAGTAAACCGGTTTTGGGGTGGTGTTTTTATTTGTTCCTTTGCTTTTTTAAAAAAGGATCCATTGCCTGTCCCAGAGACCAGGACTCCTCTCCACTCCACTTCCCAGGCAGGGGAACAAAAATCTCAGTTGTAGCGAAAACAAACAAAAACACAACCCACCTCTGGCAGGCTTTATCACCTCAGAAAATGCTATTATATCTGCAGATGTCACCCAATTCAACCAAAAGATCTGTTAAAGCCAATGGGGAGGTCATTTGAGGCTTCAGAATTTGGATCTAGGGTGAGGCATGATGCCAGTTGAGCCAAAATAGCTCCCTATCAAAAACAAGGGGGCAGAATCCGAGGCAAATGCTTCCCCCCTATGTACAACCCCTAATAAACAAGCTTTTTAAAAAGTTTGTTTAAAATAGCCACGTTTATTTTGATGAAAAAGCAGCTGCACGCTTCCAATCCAGTGTAGCTGGGGACAGGGGGCATATGCCAGTTTCCAGCTGAAGAGCATCCCTGCAGCTGTTGGTTTGGTTTTAGCAAAAGCATTGGAGAGTGAGGGTTCCCAGCAATTCAGGGCACCAGTTTGGATTGGGGGCTCTTAGCTGCTTTTGCTTCAAAATAAAGCAGGCAATTCAAGCTCTTTGAAAAGTGCATTTATTGTAATGTATAGTCTGGCCCTAAAACAGTTTACAAAATTTAAACCAGTATAGTTTAAACTTTTCATTTGTTGTTCTTTCCTTGATTTTCCTGGTTTTTCATATCTGTTATTGTTTGTTATTTACCGTTTGGTTTTGCTTTGTCCCCTGCTTTTCTCCCTTTAGATCTACCACAGTCCCATCACAAAGCAGGAAGAAAGTGAGTAACTCTTATTTCTGTTCTGATATGTTTAACTACTTAATGTTATACTGTTGTTTCAAAGAGATGCCTGTTGCTGCTCTCTGCTGGTTATAATATATATTGCAACTGTGCAGACCTTACATTCAGTTACTTTAAAACAGGGGGAGGCAACCTGGTAGAATCAGAGTTCAAAGAGGCCTTTAAGGTCATTGCATCCAACCCTCTGCTCAATGCAGGAATCCACCCTAAAGGATCCCCAACAGATGGCTGTCCAGCTGCCTTTGAAAGCCTCTAGTGTGGGAGAGCCCACAACCTCCCTAGGTAACTGGTTCCATTGTTGTACTGCTCTAACATTCAGGAAGTTTTTCCTGATGTCCAGCCGGAATCTGACTTCCCGTAACTTGAGCCCATTATTCTGTGTCCTGCACTCTGGAAGGATCGAGAAAAGATCCTGGCCCTCCTCTGTGTGACAACCTTTCAAGGATTTGAAGAGTGCCATCATGTCTCCCCTCAATCTTCTCTTCTCCAAGCTAAATATACCCTCAAGATGTTTTGCCCTAAAACTCCCATCATCCCTTACTGTTGACTATGCTAGCTAGGCTGATGGGAGTTGCAGACCAAAACAATTATAACAAAACCAAAGTTATGGTGTTCTGTAGGTGATATGGGGCCCCAGATGGTATTTGGACAATTGAACAAGTCTGAGTTTTCCCATCATCAATGAGTGTGGTCAGCCCATCAGAAGCATTTGGTGGAAAAAGCAACTCAGTTTCTTTTACACAAAAGGTGGTAACCATACACCCTCAGGACTTGGTTTTTTAAGCTCAAGTTTAGGTGAATGCATGGTCTAACCCATTAAAGTTATTCAGCCTAAGTTTTTAAGACAAATTTTCTCTACTTCGCGCTGTGTCCCAAGGTCTGGGTCTGCTAGACCCAGACCTTGTGTTGAATCTAACACCTCCCAAGAAATTATGCTTGTCCAAGGGATCTCCTTGTTTTAAAGGAGCTTATTGGCAACTGTGCAGCAGAGAACCTCAGGATGTGTGTGTGCAGCAATGCCAATGTTGGCAGCTCCCTCCTAGCCTGAAGGTTTAAACCTGGGTTGGAACTCCTCCCTAACTCAGGAACTCTTTTGAGGCCAGCTTTCCCCCCTTTTTAATGTTCCTTATGCAGGACACTCCTCTGATTGCACATGCTTCTGTAGGCCACCCAACTGGGTCACACGAGGCTCACATATATGGCCTTTTTAAAGCATGATGTGAAACATTTTCTTTACATTGGAAGCAGTCTGTAGCCACTGCAGGCATCGTTTTGAAGGTCTAGCCGTGCATAGTGTTAGCTGTTTTAAGATCCAGAGCTTATCCTCCCCCTCCCTCCCTCCTGAACTCCTGTTCCTTGTGTGTCATGTCTTTATTAGACTGTAATGTACAAAAGAGAACCCTAAAGGCAGCCACCATAGAAACAAATTCAACACATTGAATTAAATAGTCATTCAAACAATTATTCTACTCCAAGTAATCTTTTACTAAAGTAACCACTTTACAGTACAATGCTACTACCACATGTGTAACATTTCATTACATATCCATGATATTCAACACCTGTGTAGCATTTCCTCATATAACATTTGCATTTAGTATCCAATCAGAAACAATTATTACAAAAAATCAGACCCATCAACGTTCAAACACATTTAACACTTGAATCTAAATAATTCATTATAACAAGACCAAAATTATTTGTTTCTTTAAAATATGATAAATAAATAAATAAATAAATAAATAAATATTAAGAGCACTTGGCACATCATAGGGCTTACCATCTACCTGTGTTTGAAAAGTTACTGAAGCAGCTTTCTCTTTACACTGTCTATGTTAACTTCTGAGCTAAAGCCCTTCCCTTATAGGGCAGTTTCTGCCTGTGTGGGATCACGTTGATATGAACCACAGGTGTGGTAAGACTTCAGGCTTGCAGGAGCCCTGTTTTTGTTTGTTTTCTAGAACACAGGAATCTACTAACTAGAGGACTGGAGCAAAATGGTGACTTGGGAGGATCTCTGCTGACTAAGAAGAAAGGAAGGGGCCTCCCCCTTCACTGGAGGTTTTTAATAGCAGCTCGATGGCTGCCTGCCAAACAGGCTGTAGCTGCCTTTTGCATGGCAGAGTCTACCTCAAGCAGATGATCTTCCAATTATGATTCTCTATGCTCAGCCTAGGAACTTGTGCTCAGCATGAGAACCAAGCTTACCATTTCTTTCACGAAAAAATCCACCCCTAGTTTTCCCAAGTGTTCTTTTCCAGCAACCTAATTTAGAATTAGGTCTCTTGAGTTGTTGCTGTCGTTAGTCAAGTAGGAGTCCAAAATCCTTGCTGATCTACTGCAGTTCACTCAGAGATCTACTAGTGGGTCCCAATTTACCTTCTGTTGACTCCTGATGTGCAAGGCTATTCCCACCTACCTAGGTGGGCAGTGTTTCCCTAGTACGCTCCCTAGGAATGTTGGCCCCCACTACATCATTGCTGCCAGCAATACAGGCTGTGCACATGTCGGGACCGGCAGTGCTGGTGGCCAGCAGTAGGATCCCATTGGATCCTACCCCCCCCCCCAGGAAACCTCAAAGAACCTGCATACATTTCCTTTTAAATATGTAGCCATACTTTGCTTTTGTCTAACTGCTCCAGTTTCAGCTAAGCCAACAGCTGTTTGCATGCAGGTGTGGGCATTTGCTGGTCCCATAAAAGAAGCATCACTCAGGCAAAGGGAAGAACCCAAGCTGCCCTCTTCTGCTCTCCCGACCTAAAGCTGCATGCAGATAATCTTTTCTTGCCCTTTTTATTATTTGTTTGTTTAATAGTGGAGCTGAACGAGATTGGCTTCAGATTTGTCAGGAAATGCATCAATGCGGTAGAAACGAAAGGTAAGTCTGTGCAGCATCTGGAAGCAGGTTCTATTGCGACATTCCGTTATGCTTCAGTTTCCACAGGCAGTAGCCATTTTTAAAAGCTGTTTAATAGCCTCAAAGCTTCTGCAGAAAGACAATAAGAAAGTGCAGTTTGTAGAATATTTTCAGGAGCAATGTACTACAGAAACTGAATTTTTTATGTGCAGTTTGAAGAGAAGCTGGAAACTTGTTAGAAAAGATGGCAATTTATGCAATTTTAGAAATATTCAGAATTAGGTACATTTCTGAATTGCTTCAGGAAAAATTCAAAGTGGCTGACGGTCTAAAATAACACTGTAAAAAAAGATAGGGTAGTGTGCGTGCATGCATGATCTCTGCAACACAACTGCTTGCTTGCAGGAAATTAAAAATGTAACATTTACAAAGTAAAATTATTCATAAAACCAACTTAAGGAATTGTGGTGTCATAGAATAGCAGAGTTGGAAGGGGCCTCTAAGGCCATCGAGTCCAACCCCCTGCTGAATGCAGGAATCTACCTTAAAGCATCCCTGACAGATGGCTGTCCAGCTGCCCCTTGAGGGCCTTGAGTAGTCCCTGGACTGTGTTCTTCCCTAAGTCATACTCCTGGGTTGTAGTATCGTCTCTCTTACTGTGTTGGCATTGCTGGGACCATTCAAAAAGTAACTTCTCGCTTTCCTTACCTTTTTTCTTTTATGGAAAGGCTGAAGGTGGCACTGTTGAGCTTTCTGAACGCCCAATAACAGTATTTGATCTGCTAGGAGTAATTGTTTGTTTGAGTTCTGTTTTTTCCTTCTTGTTCAGGAGTCACAACTGAAGGTGTGTATCGAACTGTTGGCAGCAACATCCAGGTTCAGAAGCTATTGAACGCCTTCTTTGGTAAGAAGCATTCATTGATAGCTGATTTTACTTCCTAAGGGAAATTGTACCAGGGAGGACTTGATAGGGAAGTAAGCCCTTCAAGGCAGCTCTGCAAATTAAAACATGTACAGTTAAAACAGATACAGTTATACAAAAAAATTAAAAATTATTAAACATACTACAATATTAAAACATTTAAACCCCAATAAAACCACTTGGAACTTCATATCCTCCATGACAACCATGGGGCTGTCTCAGTTTTCATCAGCCCAATACATAGAGCAGGGCATACTCTTGACTTGGTCTTTGCCTCAGGGTGTGAGGGGGCTGGGGTGGTGGTCTGGGTATTGGGGGGTGATGGAAATTACCCCATTGTCATTTTACCACTTCCTAGTAAAATTTGGTCTCACGGTGCCAGTCCCTCTGTGCAGAAGTGGGAGACCCATTATTATTATTATTATTATTATTATTATTACATCCCACATTTCCCCCCAATACTGGGACTCAAAGCGGCTTTACAAATTGAAACATGTACAGTTAAAACAGATAGAGATATACAAAAATTAAAAAATAAACATTCTACAATATTAAAACATTTAAAATACAAATAATTTAAATAAAAGTCTAATATATAAACAGCGCATAAACAGAGGTCCAGACTACTCACCAAAGGCCAGCTGAACAGAAAAGTTTTAGCCTGCCTGCGGAATATATCAGGGAGGGAGCCAATCTAGCTTCCTTGGGAAGGGAGTTCCAGAGCCCTGGGGCAGCCATAAGAAGGCCCTCTCCCGCGTTCATAGTGCCTGTGATGGTGGTGGGAACGAGAGGAGGGCCTCTCCTGAAGCTCTCAGAGGACAGGCAGGCTCGTAAGGGAGAACATGGCTAGAGTTCTGCGGTGGGAGTATGGTGCACCCCTAGCCCTGCCTTGTGAGTGGGGTGACAGGGTCAGCGGCAGGGATGAGATAAAAGCAGGTGGAGCGGTCAAGCGTGTGTTCCCCCTCACACCACTGGAATCATGTGAAGTGAGATGCATGAATAAGGCTGAAGGAAACCAAAATGCCAGATTAGACATCAGTCTGGCTGGGTAGAGGGCTCATGAGTGAAACATGGGGAGAACCGTGGCACGCTGATGGAAGGTCGCTGGGGCTGCCTACGTGGCCACCCTTGCCGTTAGAAGAAGGCTTTCAGGTGTTGGATGTTTTACTTGGAGAAATAAATTGATAAGCTCATGGGTTCTGAAGAAGAGCAAAGGAAACTCTGAAGCTGAAGTTGAAACATTTCACTTGCATGCCGTTTGGCTGAGCCCCAGAATCATAGTCTGTACAATTTAAACTGTTACCTGATAACATAACCAGAAAATTATATAAGGAAATTTGGAGTGTGCATTTTCAGTCTGAGTATGTGCAAAGGGATAATTTTAATTTTACAAGATTGGGAACAGAGAAGGAAAATATGAGTATATGGCCAGAAAGAAAGAGAGTTTGGTAAAGATTACTTTGTTGGAAAAGGGACAGTTGGTTTGACAACTGTATAAATTTGAAAAACTGCAGTTAACTGTTCACAACTGCTTTAAGCTTTGAGCAAAAGGACAGTTAAAGACTAAACAGAGTCAGATTTCTGAGACTGAAGCGCAGAGAGGGGGAGATTAAGAGAATGAAGTCAGGCCCCAGACCCTTGGTAAGAAAACTAAACCATAGAAACAGGAAAAATGCAAGTGCGCAAAAGGAAGAAAGATGAAAGCATTTTACCTCTGAGCAAAAAAAGAAGGGTAAAGAAAGGAACCAGTCATTAGAAAACCACAATAGAGGAGTGTCTGTTCAGTGAGTAGCAACTGCTTAAATTATAAAAATAATATGTTACGGATATTAAAACTTTTAAACATAAATGTCCTTGTAAGAGGAAAATATGTAGATAGAAGGGCTGGGTGAAAAATTAGTTTGATTCTCTTTTCAGAGCAAACAATAACACATTGACACTTCCTGAACGTAAACACAAACCACAATACAGTTTGCCATCAAAATCCATACATTTCTGATGTTTGCGTTGCGGTTTACCCAAAAACAAATATTTGAAAAAGTGGGCATGTAAACATGTTCACAAACGCTTTTACTCCGTGGAAAAATTGTTTGAAAAAAGCATGCATTTGAAAAAGTGTCCACAAAATTGAATACATTTGAAAAAAATGCATATAAAAATGTGTTTTTTAAAAAATGCACACAAAAATACATGGACTTTTTTGTGGACTAAAAATGTTGCAGTCTGCTAGAGAATTTGGAGAGAACAAACAGAGCATTGGAAAAATGAGAAACTGAGCAAAATTGAGCTTTGCCCATCCCTAGTAGACAATCAAGGTTTGCATTCCAGAACAGGATTGGCTTGCAATAAATTAGACGCTAATGCAATAAACTCATACTCACTCTCTCTCTCTCTCTCTTTCTCTCTCTCTCTCTCTCTCTCTCTCACACACACACACACCAGTTGGTAAATAACCACAAGCAATTAAAGCACACAAATTGTTCAGAGTTTGCACAGAAATCTTCCAATTCATGAGAACATATAGGGAAGTGTTTGCTTAGGGACATGGCTGCATTCAGTTCAAGTCGAGTCTTTAAAATATTAAGTAATCTAAAGTGGGAGGAGGGGAAAAATCTGGAGGGGGGATTTATAAATGTTTTGATATTAGATTAAAACTTCCCCAAACTATTTCGTCACAAAGAAAGTAAACATATGGACCATATATATTTAAAAGGTTTGGAAAATGTCTGTTCCACTGTCCAACAGCTCTTACTTGCTCACTGGTGCTTTAGAGCCTGCCTTTGGGCAGGAACTATTCCCGCCCTGCCAATGAACACACTTCATGGAAGCGAAGGGATGGGCCCCATTCAGAGTTGAGCGCATGGGCAGGTAAAAAGAAATATCCTGGCCCCAGTCTCTTCAGGAAGTGTTTAGGGATTTCTCAACAGGACTGGAGAGGCAAATTTGCAAGATCTCTTTACAGATGCATCATTGTGACAGGGCTAACACCAGGAAGTGTATAGTCATAGCCACACTTCCCAAGGAATGAACCGTGTGGCTTCCTGCCTCTCTCTGAGCAGACACCCTTTCTTGCTGAGCACTGCTAGAGAGGCTGCTTTTGCCCATAGTGGCACTGCTGATTTGCTGCTTTTTTGCTTTAAAACACTTGGCTACCACCCTCTTGTGCAGTTGTCATATTGGATTCCTGCTGTGTCTTGAGTTGTACAAGGTAGGGGTAGACTTCAATTATCTGGGACAAAGTGTGTTTGATGGCTGTTAATAGGTTTTCCCTCCCACTGTGTGTGTTCCATCTGAAGCCTGGCTGCTGTTCGTTAACTGCATGTTAGTTTGGTTGACCATTTTGCCCCTGTTCCTGGCACCATCCATCTCTCTTGGCAAGAAGAGAAAATTGAGCAGCAACTGTTAAGAAATTCTGGATGTGCCCAAAACATCTCTCCAGCAATGAGCAGCTCACACTTCTGAGTTCTCGCCTTGCCGGCTGCTCCAGTAGAAATCTGTGGATGCAGCTGGGAACCTCTGCCCCAAACCAGGGCAGGATCTACACTACTGCTTTATAATGGTTTATAATGGTACTGACAACTATTGGGGCCCAGGACACACCCCATATACCATTGTCAAACCGCTTTTAAAGTGTTATATACTGTTTGGTGTAGATCTGGCCCATCTCCTAGTCTTGTACTGGCACGAAAATGGTGTAGTCACCTGGGTCATTTAAACATGAAGGACACCCTTTGCTCTTCCCTTCGCTGGGGCTTAGCTTCCAAGCAAAGGAAGAAATCCTTCAGGGTGACATTTGAAATAATGTGACAAAAAGAAGAGGGATTTTTAAGTGGAACATCAGGAGATGACATCAGAGAAAACACTGAGGTTTTCTCAGAATGTTGAGTCCAAGATGGCTTCAGCAACAGGCTTTTCATTGCTTCCCTTTAGAGATTTGTTCCGAAAACCTCATAGAATCATAGAATAGTTGCGTTGGAAGGGGCCTAGAAGGCCATCGAGTCCAACCCCCTGCTCAATGCAGGAATTCACCTCTAAGCATACCAAACAGATGGCCTGCCTTTTGAATGCCTCTGGTGTGGGAGAGCCCATGATCTCCCTAGGTAACTGGTTCCTCAGCCAAGTACAATGTCTGGAACCATCTTTCATTGCTTGGAATAGACAGTGGTGCTTTTGCTGCTTTTGTGTGGCTTGGCTTCTCCTATTAGAAGCATCCAGAAGCATTGGCCATGGTTCCAGATTAGGACATTGACTGTAGTATTAAGTCCCATTGATTTCTTTGGGGCCTGCATGCAACTCACTTAGTGTGGGTCCAACTCTATGATTCTGCTGTAAGTTTACAATTTTCTATAAGCAAAATAAAGACAATTCCGTGCCCCGAGGAACTTCAAATCTAACATTGAGAAGCTGTTGTTGTCAATAGTTTATTGGGCTTTTCTGTTTTTTAATGCTATGCAATAAACCTCTTCCCCTCAATCCTTTTTTGCTCCACTCTGTGTTTTCCTGTCTCTCTCTTCATATAGTCTCATCCTTCGAAAGTAGTAATACTATGGATGTAAATAGGAGAGTTGAACAAAAGTTAAATATGTGAATAATTAACCATAAAGAAGGGGAAAGAAGAAAGAAAAAGGAACAAGGGAAGAGATAAGAAAATACTTTTTTCATCTCTTTCTCTTCCTCATTTCAGATGAGGACATTTGTTATACTCAGATTTATATAAAATGTAGAATGTTTTCTGCATAATGCGTAAAGAACTGTATTTTACCTATGCTGCTTTTGTTCATCACTTCAGGTGTTAACTACTTCAGAAATAAGCCTAATATTTTTTTTTACAAATAGTCATTTATTTATTTGTCTCTTCTCTTTCCTCCCCACCCCCCACTTCCTTCTCAAGACCCCAAGTGCCCAGGTGATGTCGATTTCCAAAACAGTGACTGGGACATCAAAACAATTACTAGCTCCTTGAAGTTCTACCTCAGGTAACTTTTCACTGCTTGCTCTGTTTGTAGTTTTCACTTTCTAAGGATGGTAAATCTAGCCTAAGCTTAATCTGAGGGGGAAATTCGGAACTGGTTAAAAATGAATGGACTATGTTTCTTCAGTAATACAGTCCTATCGCTGGTACGTCTGGCCCAATCCGGTCAGCTCCAAACGTGGAAATGTTTCTGAGCCCTGCTGTCTGATTCCTCTGGCTGGAGGTGCTGAGGAATGAGCCTTCAGCCTTCAAAATGGCCACTCTGGCCCTTTCTAGAAAACAAGGTTCCTCTAAGATGAGAACTCATATTGCCAGGTTTAAAGCCCAGAATAATAACCATTAAACCAACTGCACTTTCTACAGATGACTGGTCCATGATTTCTTTTTAGAGAAGCAATTAGAGCTACTGTTTTATGCCCATGGCTATGTGTACTCCAAAAACCCCACATCACTGTCAAGGTAATCCAAATTCCGATCAAGAAAAGATGGACACTGTTAAAAGCCCCACATTTCCTATAATTTATTCTTCTGCTTCTCACATTGAGGTTTCAGCTTCTGAGATTTTCATCAGTCATTGCCCAAACGCTTCCCAGCATATCTTCACAACAATATGGACTAGAGGCTCCCTTTAAGAAAAAATAAGTCTGGAATTCTGTGGAAACAACGCTGTGGGTACAGCAAATGTTTTTGACCAGGTTGCCAGCTCTAACCAGAAGGGGCTTCTGTTCATTTAGTAGTAATGTGGCCAGAGCAGGTATGTTGAAATCTGGTGGTAGTGCAGTGATGAGTGGCTTGCTATTACCAACAATACCGCCACGCACTCTCAAAAATCTCTACAGTTAGAAGATCATAGAATCATAGAATAGTAGAGTTGGAAGGGGCCTATAAAGCCATCGAGTCCAACCCCTTCTGTGAGCAGGCGCAAAGTGGAAATACTTTGTCTATAGATGTTCATGGCAAGATTGTCTGCAAAGCTACCAGGCTTCTGGAAAACCAGACTTGTAGCTTGTCAAAAGCTTGGTGGCACAGGAGTTCCGGACCATCAAACAGCCTAATTCCATCTGGGTCCGATTGCACAGTGACTGCAAAAGGAATGGAGGGCCTTGGAAACCCAGATCCACTTATGGCCTGCTAATAACTGTGCTGTCAGTGGGTGGAGAAGTGGTATGGATATGTAACAAGATCTGCTGATTCTCTCCAGCAACACTTTGTAGAAGGAGTGAGAGAAGCTTCTAACGCCTTTTTAAACAGGGTCTTGTTTAGAATAATGAAATGGAAACCTTTTCCAGACCTCATAGGAAACTTTGGCATCATCCACAGGGCTGGATATGGATGGATTACCAATCTTGGCAGAATTAATTGAGATTTTTTTACAAAGAAATGAACAAGCCCAGTTTTCCCAAACTAATTGAGAATAGGAACACAGTTGTGCTCACTTTAGCTAAGTTTTTGTCTCCCTTTGCAGGAACCTCTCTGAACCCGTCATGACGTATAAACTTCACAAAGAATTGGTCTTGGCTGCCAGTAAGTACCAGGCAGAAGCAGGGGGATGATGGGTGTTGGCAAGATTCCCTGAAGGACATGTTTCCTTGCCTGATGAGGGTGGCAAACGTGTCTCTGGAGTGGTAGATAGGTGTGGGAGGCCGTGGGCTGCTGCAAATGTAACACCAGCTGCCCTCCTAGATTTTGTGGAGAGGTGGAATCACATAGAAAACAGGCTTCTTCATTTTCTGTGACTCTTCCCCACAGCAGTCAATGGAGGTACAACTCCGGCTCCCCAGCTAACCCCCGTTACCAAATCAGGAGCAGTTCCTCCCTCTTTTGAGCGCTTCGTGGCGCCCCATGGAGGTGATGCCTGCTATTGCGGCTGACGTAAGCCATAGTGAAGACTGCAAAGGTTTTCCCTTATTCCAGGATCTGAAATGGTGATTCTCAGTGGGGTTCAGATCAACCTTTCACAATAGCAAGGCTTAACTGCTCAACCACAATTAAAAACAGCCATCTATAGCCAACGCCAGCATATTTACAAGTTAGCTTATGAACCAAAGGTGCATCAGAATAAGAGAGTCCCTTGAGACAGGGCGAATTACCATATTTCTTTGATTCTAAGACACCATTGATTGTAAGACGCACACTAATTTCAGTACCACCAACAGAAAAAAAGCTTTGGTTCTAAGAAATAATAAACACCCCCGCGATTCTAAGACGCACCCCGTTTTTAGAGATGTTTATATGGGGGGAAAAGCGCGTCTTAGAATTGAAGAAATACGGTAGTTGTAGAACCAGAAAGCGGCCACTGAGAAGGCCCTGAACCAAGAGGGGATTTCTCTGGGATGGTGATTACCAAACTATATGCCAGCTCTCATTCATGTTTCATGAGGGACTGAAGGGTTTCTGGACGAATGAATCCACCATGTTAGATGCATCTACCACGCTATGCCCCTTGCTGCATTGATCACCAAATAGATGATGAAATAGGTGTTCGTTTTAGGATGACCACAGTGAAGCTCCTTTGGAGATGCTGAGAGCTTTTCCTTTTTAATGGATTAATGGATTGTTTGGTGCATACTTGAAGCAGCACAGTTAATGCTGAAAATGCCATTGGTTTGACAGTTCTATTGCTTATTGTATTACTGGGTCGGAGCATCATCTAATGAAATTAGTGCGGTATCCAAGAACCTGGTCACTGTGGTTGAACTTCAGCCGGCTGTAATGAGCTCCCTGATACTTTCCGTTTCAGGAATTCTTTCAATTGCACCTACGCCATGCTTCGTTCCTTCAATACCTGTCTTCCACATCTGAGCTCCTTTTCCCATAGCGGGAAGTTTGGAAGTGTTCTGCCATGGAGGGGGCCTCTGTCTTGGGTTGTGAATGCTTGGGAGCCAGTTTGAAGCACACCTGTTCTTAAAGAGAGCAGCCCTTGTCGTCCATGTTTCCTGTCTCTGGACAGCAACATTGTATTGTGCTTCTTATTTTCAATACACCAAGACGTAAACTATTGGCATGACATTAATTGTGTACATCCAGTTTATGTGCATAGTCTTTAGCTGAATTCACATGACACATGCTAAATCACTCAGTGTGGGCTGTTGTTGAACCATGGCTTATTGTATTGTTTGAATGCAGTGCTTTTTCTGCAGTGTAGCTGCAGAAAAACAAGCCAGGAGTTCTCCAGGTGGCTTGTTCAAGAAAAATAAACCAAACTGCATGGTTAAGAAGTCACTGCAGAAAACGCACTCTGTTCAGACAACATGATAACCCATGGTGAGTTAGCATGCTGTGTGAATCCAGCCTTTTTTGTTATGTAAACAACAGACCTGTGGGGAACACCCAGCAGCACCTGGATCCTTAGGATGAGGAGGGAGATTTAACCATCGCCCCTTTCCCTGCTGTGGTCCAGACACAAATGCCTCCCTGCCTCCCTCAAGCTCTGCTATTTCCATTGGGAGGGATCCTCAGTGTGTCAAGTACATACTAAAACTTCTCTCTTTTTGGGTTCCCCCCCTCCCCTCCAACCTTAGAGTCTGAGAACCTGGATTATAGGTTGGGTGCCATTCATTCTCTGATCTATAAACTCCCTGACAAGAACCGAGAAATGTTGGAACTCCTCATCAGACACCTGGTCCAGTAAGTTGATGTTGATGTTATGTAAGATTGTGCCATGAACAGAATCCATATTGGGATTTATACTCATTGTGGGGGGTGGGGGAGGGAGGAAACACGCACTGTGTAGCAAAATGTGAGTTGGTGGGCGAATGTAGTCAACAGCAGTTCAGGGGATAAGTACAATTTATTTCGTTTAATGGGTTATCCTACCTTCCCCTGGAGAGAGAGGCTTTGGGTTGAAGAGAGGCTTTGGGTTGAAATGTTTTGGAATTCAGGCTGTGCTGAACAGTCTTCGGTTCTAATTTTTGGGCTCAAAATGGTGACGTCACTGAAACTAGTCATATGTTGAGAAAAAGGAGGTGACAGCCTGGTCCATTGTGCTTCTTTCCCATTGGTCCATCAGAATGGTGCATAGGGTGTGTGTCCGTGTGTGTGTCCCCCCCCCCCCCGTGTCCAGGCACAAATTTGCTTTGTTCCCCAGATGGAACAACCTCAGGTGTGTGGAAATCATTCCCTGGGCAGCCCACTGTGGTCGGCTGATGGCAGCCGTCCTGTGCTGCAATTAACTTTGTTTCAGAGATATAACTTTGTGGGTGTGAACTTCTTCCTTCCTTAATTTCACTTTCCTTTTGCAAATGTGGCCTGGGCAGGGCCCTTGAGATGGCTGAAGATAAAAACCTATTGAAATAAATAAATGAAAGCACTGGCATGACGGTTGTTATTATTATTATTTTTTGAAAAGCAAACCATCAAAACGCCCAACGTTCTCCCAATGTATCTAAAGTATGGAAGCTCTAGAGGCACCGAGATCCAGAAAAGAGACAACGTGGCCGGTCTGCCAGGCAGCTGCCTTGGCTGCCCTTCGGGAGGCCCCTGCCAGGCATCTGCCAGCTGTGGCGGCTCCTGCCCCTTTGTTCGATTCCTAAAACTCTCATGTGTCACCTTTTAGGGTATGTGACAGTAAAAAAGCCCACCCTGCCCAAGAGCCACCTGACGCTTTCCCAGCTCTGCTGCTCCCCCCGCCTTACAACATAAGAAGCTGCCTGAGACGGAGTCCGGCCATCTAGCTCACTACTGTCGACACTGACTGGCAGCAGCGGCTCTCCAGGGTTCCAGGCACGATTCCTTTCCTCAGCCTTACCTGGAGAAGCCGGGGATTGAACCCAGGACTTTCTGCATCACCCTGAGCTGTGCCCCCCTCCCACTACCGGTCCCATGCTCCACAAGCTTGTCTTGCAGAAGGGAGGCATGTGCAGAGGGAAGGAGAGGCCAAGGGGGGCACTCTGCATGTGCAAGTGTCAGACATTTCCTTCTGGGGAACATGGGATTTGAACCTGATGTGTGGCAGGAAATGATGGATAGTGTGCATCATTTGCAGTCTTGGAGAGGTCACCCTCCACATATCATGTCCTGTCAAGAATCATTGTGATGCCTCAGACACCCACTGGGAGTGTCATTTGCAGCTGAGGGGAGGCCTCATAGGGCCTCTCCCACTCCTCATTGTTCCATGCGCATGCACACATGCGCGCATGCACACAGGAAGGCATTTTTCCTTGGAAGGGGAACAGGAAGTGATGGAGTGGTGAGCGCCTCATTGCAAGCTGAGCCCTTCAAAGGAGTCTGGATTCAGTTCAAAATGGGGCAGGCCCATTTGAATGGGGGGAGTTTGCATTTCACCCTCCCCCCTGCCCCCTTTTGAATACTTGCTCTACCTCTGAACTCCCACAACTCAAATGTAACAGCTGGAATGTGCTACGATGTGATTGCCTCACTGCATTTGTAAATCAGATGATGGCTGGCAAACTGTAACACACATTTAGAATTTATGGGCAGCTCAAAAGGCAATGTCCCAGGCCTGGTCACCCACTGCTTAATTACCTTTTCAGAATTACTTAGGGTGCAATACTATGCATGTTTAGCCAGAAAAAAGTCCTACAGCTCCCAGCATGGTTGGCTGGGAGTTTTAGGATTGTGCCCTTAGAGAGCTTAAAATGATTTATTTGGTGTCACGTGTAGTTTGGCTCCTTGTGAAATAGATCAATTAAAAATAAAGTGTGCTTTTGTTGTTGTTTTTAAAGTACATGTAACACAAGAGTTCAGGACCCCAATTCTGCTGAAGAGGAGCTTGGAGTGCAAAGTCACTGGGGAGCAATAATGCAGCTCCCTTCTCCTGCCCAGGAGCAGCGTTTTCTGCAACGTGCGTGTGGCCGTCTGTCCTAAAAAGGACCGTTGGCCGTTGCAGAGAGAAACACATCCTGTTTCCACACAGGTGTATGGAAGAAATTAAACTGGCTCAGCTCATTACCTTCTGAGCGCCTTATTTGTTTATTTGTCTCTCTGTTTGAAGTCCTTTCCTGCAGCTCCTCCGGCAAAGTATCTCCCAGAGTGACTCATCTGTCATCCATTATGCAAGACAGCTCCTGCCCAGAGGCACACAAGGCACAGAAGGAAAAAGGAATGGGGGGCAGGGAGGGGGGACTAATCCTTTTCGTAGGGCTGGTGGAACTGCCCTCAGCAAAGCCTGCCGCCATGGCTTGTGCTGGTGACAGCTGAGTGGTCGTGAAGGACACGGAATGGCCTTAGGAGGCCCAGCGTCTGGTGTTGGCCGTTCTACTGAGAGCCATCCTTGGAGTGTCTGTTTTCCATCCCAGGGCCCTCTAGGTCAGCTGCAGGAGCTGGAGCCAGGGTGATCCTCAAGTGCAGCAGACAGAAGACACTGTCCAGTTCAGTGGTGCAACTAGGGCTGGAACTTGGGGCCCGTATCCAGGGGCCCCCAGACCAGCTCCCCCCGCCCACAATGACCTCCCTTGGAGTGGCAGTTGAATTATTTTATTTATTTGTTTAAAACATTTCTTAGCCTCCTTTCACAGCAGAAGCCAACTCCACTCTGTTCCTGCAGTGGTGATGGTGCTGTGGTTTAAGTGAGCTTAACATGCGAAACAACACCTGGTCAGAGTATTTTGCTTTCCTGGCAGCTGGATTGCTTCAAACAAAGTGCGGGGGTTGGGGGGGGGCTGTAGTTGCTTCCATCTTCTTTTCCTGTGAATGCTTCTGGGCTACATGTGGGGCTGAGAGACTTAGGCAATGAAGATGGCGGGTTCATCCGCAGCGTGCCCCTTTTGTGCCGTGCTCAGGGCCGTTTCTCACTGTTGCTGACCCCTGGACTAGGCCATGAGGTTGGAGGCCCTGGGAAGTTCCTCTTCTGCTCTCACCCTGGGTCTCATGCGCGTTTTCTCTCTTTTTCTCCTCTTCTTGGTAGTGTGTGTGAACACAGCCAGCAGAACCTGATGTCTCCATCTAACATGGGGGTGATCTTTGGCCCCACCCTCATGCGAGCTCAGGAGGACACGGTAGCAGCCATGATGAACATTAAGTTCCAGAACATTGTGGTGGAAATCCTCATCGAGCACTTTGACAAGGTACGGTAGCTCCAGAGAGACAATGGTGACCTTTTCCTCAGTCTCCTCTTCGGCAGAGTTTGCCAGGGTGAGCTAGAACGCAAATAAGATTAGGGGAAGGCCAATAAATCCTGGCTGGGTAAGCTCTCGTGAAATGGGTTCTGGAGCCAGAGGCAAGACCAGCTGCAGCCGGGCAGGGAAGAGGCCAGCAAACAGACAAAGGTGGAAAGGAATCCAGGTGAAGCAGTGGGTGCAAGGTGGGAGGGCAGAAGTGGTGCAGCACTGTTGAAAACCAAGACTCCGGAACTGGCAGGTTCTGGGAAACTGGGTATAGTGGGAGGCACTGGCTACTGATTTGGGGGAATTATTGGCCAGTTTTGCATGGGATTCTAGGGATGGTGTGTGAATACACACACACACGAAGCAGCTTCCTACTGAATTAGACTGTATCAGCCCCTTTAAACCAGCACTGTCTGCCCTGACAGGCAGCAACTGTCCAAGAACGCTGGCCTTTTCCTGCATTGCTTGAAGCAGAGGCCTCAGGTTCATTCCCAGCATGTGCAGGGCCACCAAGCTAGAAGCCCTAATTTGGCCAGCCAGATTAGTGCCATAATTTAACAGGGTTGGAGTCGTTTAAATCTAGTCAGTTTAAGGCTGCAATCCTCTCCTGTTTGCCTGGGAGTAACTCAGTGGGACGTACTGCTGAATAGATACAGGACTGCATATATCCAAGAAAAATAAAAGTTTGAAACATTGGTTTAAATCAACTTTTTTGTTTGTGGGTCATACAGCCCTCCTCTGCAACCCACAAACAAGTTATTTATTTATTTATTTATTTATTCATTACATTTCTATACCGGCCAATTGCCGAAGCACTGTCAGCAGTTTGCAAAAGAAGAGACATACGCTACGGTGGGATGTGGAAGAGGGCTTTCTCTGTGGTGGCTGTGGAATGCCTGCCCCGTGGAGGTCAGACTGGTGCTGGCGCTGACTTCATTTTGGCACCAAATTAAAACATGGCTCTTTATCAAAGCCATTGCAGACAAAATTCTTCATGGTTACACATAGTTTTTCTTGCTTTTCTTGCTTTTAAAAGTTTTCTACTGGTTTTAGTTTGGTAAAGATTTAATACGTTTTTAGCTGTGTAAATTATTTATCATAGAATCATAGAATAGCAGAGTTGGAAGGGGCCTACAAGGCCATCGAGTCCAACCCCCTGCTCAATGCAGGAATCCACCCTAAAGCATCCCTGACAGATGCTTGTCCAGCTGCCTCTTGAAGGCCTCGAGTGTGGGAGGCCTTATGTTTATATTGTTCTGATTTTATCTGTACACCACCCTGAGATCCCAATGATATGGGGCAGGACACAAATGTTTTAATAAAATAAATAAAGAAAGAAAATATTTCCTAAATAATGATACATATTAATTGGTTAACCTAACCACAAAAGGTTGTTAATTTACAATGAAATACAACATTTACTCTATCTACTTTGTGTGATTACTTTGTGTGATTTTTGCATGACTTTTTTAATATTAGAAAATATGTGATGATGTGCTTATCTGATGGATAATGTTGCTCCATATATATTATCTATAATATTTGTAGTTCTTAGTTCTCCCTAAATAATCAAACAAAGGGCCCTTAAACTTTCTGGCAGTGAAGGCAGGCATGGAGGGATTAATTTTTGTATGATGGAAAGAAAATGTCCTTGCTTGTTTATCGAGAGTAAAGTTTCATAATTTGAGAAGTGAGCAAATTGCAAAGATCAGGTAGTTAAATTCATACATTATTATATTAGATCTCCCAGGTGGGTACACAGACTGATTTGTCCCTGTGATATTCAGGGTGGCATTTCCTGGAGATGGGGTGAACCCAGGGGCTGCAATTGTTTGCCAGTTCCTGACTCCCAGGATCCAGGCAGCAAAACAATAAATCAAGCCAATTAAGTATCAAGCAAATGAAACAGTATGTGATATGTTGTGCCTTATTTATAATGCTTGATGGCAAAGCAATATTATTATTTTTTGCTAACATTCTGTATTGACATAGAAAAGAAGTCTTTAAATCAAAGGGTTGGATACAGACTTAATTATACTTTGAATAGGCCCATTGAAATCAATGGGATTTCAGTCAGTCCACCCCAAAGTGTTTGCTAGGAAGCCATTATTTTAAAGAGATTTTGGAGGTTGGATTAACATATTTCAGTGCAGATTTGACTTTAACAAGGCAGTTTTTAAATATTTTTTAAAACTAAAGATCTGGCTTAAAGGACTCCTAACTTTGATCCCAACTTTTAAAAAAGGCACTGGTTTTTATCCACCCTGAGAGTTGGCCTGTTAATATTTCCACCTCCTCCTCCTCACAGGGTGTGGCTCTGTCCCCTGCTTTTCTTGACAGGACACCATATCTGTCTCAGGGTGGGGCATTCAGCCATTCCTCTGAAAGCTGCTCAGCAACAGGACGTGAGACCAGAGGCCTAACCAGCCCCATCTGGTTCAGAGCAAGAGAGGTAACCCTTGCTCAGAAACGGGCAACCCCTTTAGCTCTGTGGGCAAAGCGGGAAGACAGGTGACCTTGGACTACCACGACTCGGACGACATCTGGGACTGGAATACCAGGGATAAGATGGGAACTTAGATTAGTTGATGTTGGGGGTACAAGTGCCATATGATTTGGGAAGAGATTATGGAGCCCTTTAAATAGGAGCTTTATAGTGCAATCCTGTGTGTTACTCACTCATAACTCCCATTGAGATCAATGCGACTTAGTCCTAGGTAAACACGCAAAGGATTGCAGGCTTATTTGGTTTTATGCTGCTCCTCATTCCAAAAGGCTCACATACAATCAATTGCAATCTAAAAAGACTCAACCCACAAAGAAACAGCCGTGGGGAAGGGAGCGGGGTGGGGTGAGGGGAGGGGAGGTCATGGAATGGCCCTGCTCTCCCTCTCATCTCAGCCGGCTGGAATGGCTGCCAGGGTTGACAGTGGAGGGAGGAGCAGCCTTCATGAGGGAGGCCGGCTGGTGGAGTGTCCCGAGGGCTCCGTCTCTCCTAAACACTGCTGGCAAGTGGCAGGCAGGGTAGAAGGAATGATTTTGCCTTCCAGTCCTCCTAAGCGCCACCCACCCACCCACCCAGCTAGACAGGCCTTTGCACCCCCTTAGCTGACTTGCTGGCGCGGAGGCCATGGGGTCCTGTGGGTGCCAGCCTCTCCCCTTTCCTCCCACCATCTCGACCCCTTTTCACCCTCTCCAAGCTCCTTGGAGGAACGGCCCCTGCGGTGCTTCCTGGACAGCTGCATGGGAGCAGAGGACTGGCCCAACATCAGTTCCCCACTTCCAAGACCCCAGGGGCAGGACTCTCGACCTGCCTTACAGTGCCTGAGACACTCTCCCAGGGACCATAGGATTGTTCTGTTGGAGACTGATTTAAAGTAACCAAGGTAGTGATATCCAGGTGCGTTGTGTTGAATTAAAATTTCTCCTAAGGAGCTTTAACAACTAGTCCCGTGAGTTGAAATGCGAGTGCCCCAAAGCATTGTCCTCACATACGGCTCCTCCATGCTCTCCATAAGTGTAGAGCTTGATGCAAGAGATTCTAGCCAGCAGGGGGAGGTGAAGATAACAGTATAACAAGCGATTTCTAATTTCCAGAATGAAGTATTTTAATTAAAAGTAAGACTATGTCTTCCTGGCCTTTAATTTCTGCAGTGATAAGGTTAAGCTAGTTACATTTTATTAGGTTTGGCACTTGTAAGTGTGGATTTGGAGTTGAAATTGTTTCAGCTCACACATAAGCAAACACTTCAAATGAGTTTCAAGCAGACATGATATATTATTTATGCCGTGAATTATGAAGACTCAAAGGACAGGGAAATTGTTCAATGACTTGGTGTGGCTAATTATTGCTTTGACAGCTTTAAACTTGAGCGCTACAGCTAAATTAAAAAGTTGATCCCCCTGGAAACAACTCTCAGCATTACACAAACTCTGCTCTGCAAAGTTGAGATTAGGTCAATATTGCTGCACTTACGAATAATTTAAATGTGACTTTTATTACACCATTACATGGTGCAAACCCCACGGAACCACGCCAGCATCTTGGAGAGGTCTGGATGGTGCTGTCTTTTTAATCTGGCTTTCAAAATAAAAATAAAACACCCTCTCCCAGTTATTTGAATTTATGACCTGTGCTGTCTTAATTCTCACTTGTATCTGTGGCTGCTTATTCTCTATATTAGACACATTATAATTCTTAACCTAGGCAATCCAAATTCTTCACTGAGTTTTCTGGTGTCCTAAATTATGTAAATCGAGCAAATTTGCTGTCTTTTGTCCTTGTTTTGCACAATTATTTCTGCAAGTTTTGCTATTTTGTGTAATATATTTTGGTTTGGCTCGATATTGTATGGAAACGTTTGAATTAGTTCCATGTATTTTATGGTGTTTTTATTTGTATTGTACCCCGCCTCGATCCAGAGGGAGAGGCGGGTAACAAATAAATATATTATTATTATTAAACAGAAACTGAAGCCCTGCCCAGTGTCTGAAAATCTTTTTAGCCCCATCTCTGGTTTTTCGGGTCTCAGCATGTATTGCTCATACGCTTCCCAGTGCTAACGGCTGAGCCGTTATGGCCAGACATTTAACGTTTTGAAAATGTAACCCTGAACGTTTTGAGGAAGCTGAACTCTTTGACCATGACTGAATTCTGCATTTCCTTTACTCCCGCAGAACCCCAGCAGACTAATGGACTTGATTTATATATAAGTGTTTGGGGGCTGACAAATGTTGACTGACTTGGTGGCCAACCAACCATCAGGTGGTGTTGCCAGTACTCCACACTCCTCCAAGCTGTAGGGTCGTTTCCTTGACCTCGCATTAAAACTCTGAAAAGCAGAGGAAGGAAATCCCCTGCTCCCCTTTTCAGCTCTAAGCTTGGAGCCGGAGAAGGGGATTTTTCCCAAGAAGTGGCGCAGTGGCTAAAGTGTCAGACTGGGAGTCGGGAGATCCAGGTTCTAGTCCCCACTTGGCTATGGAAGCTCACTGGGTGACTTTGGGCCAGTCACAGACTCTCAGCCCAACCCACCTCACAGGGTTGTTGTTGTGAGGATAAAATGGAGAGGAGGATTATGTGTGCCGCCTTGGGTTCCTTAGAGGAAAAAAGGCGAGATACAAATGCAATAATAAATAATAAAAAAGTGAACAGACCCCTGTCCTCCCTCTTGGCTCATTGCTGGAGGATGATTGGGTACTTGCTTTGGCTCTCAACTTGCCAGACGCAGCATGGCCCATCAGGCCCACCGATAAGCCCACGTGCTTCGATTCCCCCTCCTCTTCTCCCGCTCAGAGGAGGGTGGTGGTGTAGAGGGCGGAGGCCTTGTGCTTGTGGCTGGCAAGCTCAGAGCCAAAACAAATTCCAGGGTTCCAACAGGCATTGAGGCAGGGGAGGAGGTAGGGTTCATCTCCCTTCCTCTGCACTTCCAAGTTTGAGAGGTTTAGGTTAAATGGCTGCTTTATGCTGTGGGATTTGGATACAGAAAATCTAACAAACGAAAATTGGACACCTTTGTTATAAAGCTGTCCCTGCCCAGTTATTCTAAAAGCAAACTCCTGGGCATGTACGGCTGCCAGGCAGGGAGGATACTTTTATGTTGGCTGGAGAAACGGGTGGACACGGCAGACCCACCAGCTCTGCGCTGACAGCTTGTGCCTATCCATTGCAGTCTGGGAAGCAGTAAACGACAGTAAAAAAAGGGGAGACTCTGTTAGCACTCCATTAATCAGTGGCGCGAGGGCCACATTTCCTTTATGGTGCATATGGCGGTCTTCAGAATGAGTCCCCTGGGAGCAAGAGCCCAGCAATACTTGCAGTCTGCCATCATGTCTAAATATTCTGGCAGACCTTTGTGATCCTTTGAAAAAATGGATGGCATTATGGCAGGATGGCTGTGCTCCATGGTTTTTTCACTCACTCACACATGCACACACACCGCTGCCCTTAGTAATCACTCAAAAAATTAAGTGGGGAAATTTTATCTCTGATAAAAGCATCTCTGCGAACAGGACATTAACACAGCCTGCATAAAAGGAATAAATGCGAATTTGTGCTCAGTTTGCTTTGCATTCTGACTAAACATGGCATTTGCAATGCCTGCCTCTGGTAGAGTTGCCACCCTTCTTTCTGACCAGGGTACTTTGCCTTTAATGGCTGTTGCAGAAATTCAACACATGAAGCTCCTCTTTTCACTGCACCTCTGAATTGCAGGTGGATCCACACAAGCGGGTGGATCGTATACGCGATTGTATACACGATTGTATACATGCCTTGCTTGTGGACCTCTCATGGGCATCTGGTTGGCTTCTGTGGGGTCTAAATGCTGGAGTACCAGAGGCCCTTTGGGCTGATCCAGTGGGGCTCTGATTCTGTTCTTATGTACTACATTCCTGCCTTGTTTGCATGGGTCTCTAAAGCACAGGAGTTCAGCCAGGAAAAAAAGGGTTAGCTGTCCCTCTGCACACATTCCCAGGTCTAATGGTGTGGATTTTAATCATTCATAACACACAAATCCTAGTGTTGTGGCACAAAGTTGTGCCCTTTGCGCCTCCTCCAGTTCAACCCAGGGATGCTTTCAGGTGGATCCCTGCATTGAGCAGGGGTTTGGACTTGATGGCCTTATAGGCCCCTTCCAACTCTACCATTCTATGATTCTGTGAACCCAAGATTGGCACACGCGCCTAAACAAACAGGGCCTCCTGGATTCCCTATTAAGCATCAATTAGGCTTGTTGAATCCAGAGTAGAGCTTGTGCAGAAGCACATTTGCCCAGTGATGGCCAGTTTAATTCAGGGCAGTGGTTTTGGGTTGGGAGAAGCTGGCAGAGTGTGTCGGATTGGTGGGGCATTTCACTGCAACCCAATAAGGCCAGTGGGAGGGGGAGAGGCACGATAGGAATCTGCAAACGTGGGCCTCATGTGGAGCAAGTGGACAGAGGGGTTTCAGACCCTCTTGTGATTCTAGAACTTGGGGTCATCCATGAATCTAAACTGGCAGGAGATTTAGGGCAGGTCGGAGTGTTTCTTCACGCGCACAGAAATGCATGGAATTCTCCTGCCACAAGGTGTGGTGGTGGTGGCTCACTTAGGTGGCTTTAAAAGGAGATGGGACCCGTTCATGCGAGGGGAGAGGTCTGGTCACCACACACCCGTGAGCGCCACATGCTGGGGTACAACGGAGGGAGAAGGGGGGCTCCTGCCTCCCTGCCTTGCTTGTGGGCTCCCAGGGGGAATCACAGGCCCAGCAGGGCCCTTCTGAGGTCCTCATATCAGATCTCTTTGTGGCTTCTGAGCAGCTCTTCTCTTGGCTTCTAACCCCAATTGTGACCCGTTTGACGAATGAAACTTGTGGGAAACCCAGAAGCTACTGTTTCAACGTAATTAGTTGTTATTAGGGAACGTTATGACCTGCAGCGCCTGGGAAGAGGTTTACGTGAATTTCTTCACACTTTTCCTCCACCAGATATATTCCGGGGCCCCTGAGGACAGCGCTGCACCACCAATGCCCCCTCCGCGGGTGGCCGCTCGGAGGCACAAGCCCATCACCATCTCCAAGCGCCCGCTCAGGGAGAGGCCGGTCTTCTTTGGAGGCTCCGTGGAAGAAAGCGAAGGTTAGTTGAGCCGGTCCTGTGGGCGCCTCCTGGGTCTCGCCCATCTGGGCTGCGCCAGGGTTCTGTGAGATGTTGATGGAGGGGGGGAGCAGAAGGGTCGCCCAGACTGAAGCCTCTTCTTGGTGGCTGAGCAGTGCCGCCCCACTTTGACAGGAGCGTTGCTGGAAGGCCGAAGCCCCTGTCTGGCAAGTGGTCTGAAGAAGCCTACACCTCCTTTATTAAGCCGCTTCAAAGGCGAGGAGCCTTTGCTAGCGACGTCTGCTCTGCACTCCTGAAAAAACTCCCTGTTTGCTGCATAAGACACAGCCTACGATCCGTCGGTGCAGTGGTAGACCCTAAACTGGCGACCCACTGATGAGGCGTTTTGTGATGGTGCCCATGGCAGAGCCCCAAATTCCCAAATGTGCACATGATTCCAAAAGGGCCAGGGACCCGTGTGCTACAGCCTGCATCACAAACAGACGATGGCTTCATGCTTGCCGGACAGAGAATGAGCCTGTGCCCTGTGAGAGCCGTGGTGGGCAACCCAGAGAGCGAAGCGAGGAAAACATCCAGGGCAACGGAAGGAGCTGATGAACACCACGGAAAACCCCCACACTGAGGCTGGGGAACAACTTTGGATAAATAGGGGCTGAATTGGGAGTGTTGACCTCCCTTCCACCTGCATGGTCGAGATCAGGGCCATGCATGCTTTACCTGGAAGCAAAAGCAGGCATTTCACGTAGCATGTAGTTTAGGTCTCCCTTTCCAAGGTTAGTTGGGATCCGATCAGCTGTCTTTTGCAGAAAGGCAGCAGGCACAACTTGGAGCTGGCTTGTATGTATCCCAGAACTTTCAATGCATGGCTATTGTTTGGGTTCCCCTTAGCAGAGGACGGCCCCGGCCCCACTCCTAATGGCACAGTCATCCCCGTCTACACGGAAGCCCCCAAGCCGCTCCAGCGCAGCAGGCTGCCCCTGCAGAAGGTAGGAGAACTTGATCCCGGGAAGTCTGGCTCAGAAAACAAGCCGGAACAGCGTGCGGATGTGGATGTGGCGAGGCGGGTCTCCAGGCTCCAGGATGGTGGAATGAAACACTCCAGCAACGCTGCCAATGGCGTCGTGCCCGTTACGAGCTCTCTCAAGGCCTCCACTCTACAGTCCAAGAGACCTGCGCTGAGACCGGGAATTTCTTGCAAGGAGGGTGAGTCGGCCCTTACTTTGGGGTATGCATGTGTGTTTGTTGCAGACCCAGGTGTATTAAATTCGGAAGTCTTTGCTCCAGCAATGCAGTTGGCATTCAACTGAATTTTAGAAAGGTGTGAACCACACACAAAGTACGTTTCTCATTTCTGAATCCGTACAATTTCCGGGAGGAAAAGCAGGGGCCACCATGTTGGCTGCTAGCTGCTGAGCCTCAGACCGTCCATACTTACCTTTCCGTAAGGACAAGGTTCTTCTCTGGCCTGCCATTGCCTTGTTGCCTAAGATGGTTTCCAACTTCCCTTTGAACCAAACAATTGTCTTACCAGCGTTCTTCCCAACACCCACATCAGGACTGGAGACAACGCTGCAATACCCTCGGTCTGTGCAGGGCCCTTGCATTTTATAAGGGTTAAGGTCTGCTTCCTTTCAGAAGTCTCCCCGCTTGTTTCTGTGTTACTCTGGGCAATGCAAGGGGTGACCTGTGTCTCCCAACATCTAGCAACCTGGATCATAAAAACCATTGCGTTGACGCACATCAAGGATTGATTCATCTCAGTTCTGAGGCCATGATATCAGCCTCCAGGAACTGAAGAGAATGGGTGGGAACCCTGTTGGGCATGCGCGTTGCAGGGGGAGGGGTTCCTTCCCCAAATGCCTCCGCTCTAGAAGTTTCCCGGCGGTGCTCCGTGCAGGCACACAACCCATGTGTGAATGCACAGGTGACCACTCAAAGAACTCTAGTTACAGGCAAGCAACCTGTCTTTTCCAACTCAGGTGAATATGAAGGCTTCACTAAAGCGCGGTCACCTGGAGAGAAGCCAGTGATAACACGTCCCCCAGTGAGACCTCCGGATCCTCCGTGCAAGGCTCCCACACCCCAGAAGCCAGAGCCCAAGCCAGAGCTGATCATGGGAGGAGGAACGGGAGATGCTGCTGCCTCTGTGTGAGTACCAAAGCGGGAGACGTTGGCTCAGAGAGCTGTCCAATGGGATGCCATCTTGAGCCCCTGGAGGGGAGACCTGAGGAGGCTGCTCCAGGGGCTGAACTGGAATGTGTTTAGGAGAGCGTGAGAACACAGACCTTGGAATGCATCCTAAGAAATCGTTCGCCTATAAACGCCATTCGCCCTTTCCCCTGTGGGTTTTGTACCACAACACAGGCTCTTGACCACAGGCCTGTCCGCGGACACTCCCTGCTCAAGCCAAGTGCCACCACTTTATGAGCCTGAGGTGAGGGACAAACACCACCTTTCTACAAACTATGCGGAGAAAGGGATTAAACAGGAATAATTTCAGGAATAAAATAATGCACTGAGAATTATATGTGCTGATGGTGAATTAATGTCAGAACGGGTGTTATGTGTATATAACTGCAGATGATAAATGCCAAGGAGACACGTGGGATTTTTGTGGTAGTAAAACAAACTGAATAAAAAATTATTTCAATGTCCACAAACTTTGTTTCATAATAAAACTTTTCAGACCCTTGTTAAAACCTCTTATCCAATCCTTTCTCTCTTCTCATACAGGCTTTCCTTTCTCTCACACCTTCACTCTTGAACTTTCTTTGTTATCAGGATTGTTTAATATACACCAACTGACTATCTGCACACTACACTCAAATGACAACCCTTTTTACCCTGATCCTCTAATTCTCCCCTCGAACCAAAGTACTTTAAAAACACCCCCCCCCTTATCACCTGTCATTCCCTTATATATCCTCCTCCCCCCTCCTAAGATATTCAATTTCCACCCACTCAGGTCAACATTCTAAACACAATAGACTTACAAATTCTAGACATACATTAGGGAACTGACTTGTGGGGTGTAACGCCACAGGTTTGCCTTGAGTAAAATGAGTAGCACATGCAGTATGAATTGGGCTCCTGACCTGTATTCTTAGAATCACAGAATCATAGAATAGCAGAGTTGGAAGGGGCCTACAAGGCCATCGAGTCCAACCCCCTGCTCAATGCAGGAATCCACCCTAAAGCATACCTGACAGATGATTGTCCAGCTGCCTCTTGACTGCCTCTAGTGTGGGAGAATCCACAACCTCCCTAGGTAACTGGTTCCATTGTCGCACTGCTGTAACAGTCAGGAAGTTTTTCCTGATGTCCAGCCGGAATCTGGCTTCCTGTAACTTGAGCCCGTTATTCCGTGTCCTGCACTCTGGGAGGATCGAGAAGAGATCCTGGCCCTCCTCTGTGTGACAACCTTTCAAGTCTTTGAAGAGTGCTCTCATGTCTCTCCTCCATCTTCTCTTCTCCAGGCTAAACATGCCCAGTTCTTTCAGTCTCTCTTCATAGGGCTTTGTTTCCAGACCCCTGATCATCCTGGTTGCCCTCCTCTGAACACGCTCCAGCTTGTATGTATAGTGGAGGGGGGCATGTATGAAGAAGACACTGCCTTCTTTGGGGTAGCTTATAGGAGTGATGTTGGCCAACTAATTCTTCCCCCCACTCCAATCTGCTCCCCTGATTAGAGAGTTTCCCCAAAGAACCGCTTCATTGTCATATGAAATATGATTGACTTGTGCTGCTTCCTTTTTCAGAGTGGCCACCAGAACCAAGTTCTTTGAGACAGCTTCCTTCAGGAGAGGAAGGTAAGGAGGCGCCAAGGTGGAACTCCTCATTGCACCGTGCTTTTCTGGTGAGAAGACTGAGGCTTGGGAGAGGGTATTCCAAAATCATTCCTGTTCCCAAGGAGCTCAAGCCTTTTGCAGAGGCTCCCTGTGTGGATTAAGAGTTTGTTGATAACCATGAAGACTAGGAACTTGTTCTTAACACACAAGATGCATTTGTTCTTTATTGCAAATGTTTTTATCCTGCCTTTCCACTGAAAAGCAGCTTTCAGATCCTTGGCTGGTTTTGGGTTCTAAAGCAGCCAGATTCTGTATTATCGGGCACATCTGGGGAACTTTCAGACGAGGCTTTTATGCAAGGATGGCGTCATCCACAGAATTTTACATGTGTGGATGATCTCTTCTTCTACCTGTAACCCTCCCCCGATGTTTTCCCACTGCTTCTTCCACCTTTTTCCTTGCTGCAGAAAATCTGTGAAGGAGGGAAGAACAGAGTAGAGGCACACAGGGCCTTCTGAGTGATGGCACTAGGAGCCCCATGTCTCCCTAGACTTTGACTGCCTTGCAGACTCATAGATGGCCATGCTAAAAGTGGTAACAGACATCGTGGTTGTCCTGCCCCAGCTTTCTTTTAGCGTAAGGCACTGGCTTGCCTGCAGGGATGGGTGGATTGTCATTACTGCCCCAACTGCCTCCCTCTTCCTCCATTGCAGCTGTGGCGGTGTGGTGCTTACACTGTCTTGATGGCAGGACACTGTCTTTAGGCCATCATAACATCTCTGCGCCACCCTCATGTGGAGCTACACCACCACAAGGAATTTAGTTGCAACCCTGTCTTCATCTAGCTGGAATAATTCAAGGATAGGGTTCCATTGTGTGCTATTTATGATTATGCTCTCTCCATCTTTTGCAGCTCTTCGTCACCCCAAGGCAGACATCCAAGTGATGAGGGCTGAAGTGCGAAAGGTATGCTTTCATTTCATACAAAGCAGGCCATGGTTCCATGAGAACCTAACTGCTGCTGGCGTTTGTAGGGGGCAACACCCAATCCCCCCCCCCCCCGGGGATTTCTCCTCACCTGTATTCCAGAGCAGTACAGTGCCAGCAAGCCGGTATCACATGGCCTTTGGGGATCTGTTGGTAATGCTTCCAAAGATGTGTTTTCTCTTCTTTTTCCAGACTTCGATGTGGCTGATCCTGGCTGGTTCCAGGTCGATCTGCTACAGCTCCCCACATGGATTCTCCTGCTCCCTGGTATATGTGATGTGCTGAGCAGATCAGTTATTCTACAGGATATTGTCTTTTGAGCAAACCATTGTGAATAGCTTGCATTGCCACAAGAGAAGGGAATATTCCTGGGGGAAGAATATTTCCATCTTGTCACTGTCAAAAATCATCATCAGCCACCGCCTTTCGCTCCTTCTCTCTCCTCCTCTCTACAGCAAGGCTTCTACCATTGCCTGTGTCCAAAGGGCGCAACTGTTTTCCCTTGGAATGTTTGGTAGAGGCTGACTTCAAAGGGCTCAGCTGGCCAGGAAGGTATCAGGTGATGGCTCTTGGAGGTGTTGCACAGCAATTAATTAAAATCGAGCTGTTTCACATTCCTTTATTTGGCGAAGAGGTGTTGCCCAGAGATTTCCTGGGATTTAAGTACTGAGTCAACTTCAGCCTGTCCCACTCCATTCGCAAAGCTCTGCCTTTGGAGGTTTCTTGCTATTGATGTACTGGCTGTGTTAAGATGAATTGTTTTAAGTTGTGTGTATGTCCCTCCACTTTTTTAAAAAAAGAACTTAAGGGGGGAGTTGTGTGTGTTTGTGTTCAGTCTGCAGCAAGACTGCTGTCGATAAAATGCTCCTGCCCAGATGGATGGATTGGTCTCCAAGCTCTCTGTCCAGCCCAGATGGATGGATTGGTCTCCAAGCTCTCTGTCCATCCTCCCTGCTTCACCTGGTACACCCAGGTGGGAGGGGGTAATGTTGATTCGTTTTCAATTCTTCATAAGAATATGGAGCCTTTTAAAGCTGGGATTCTCCCTCATACCAAGAACGGTGCTAGAAGACATAGAAGATGCCCCTCTTTCCATTGGCATTTTCTCTAACGTCCAAAGCAGCTGTCAGTAACTGAGACAAGAGGAGCTGCAAATTGCTTTGCCTCGGTGCCCGGCGTTAGGCCTCATTCCACCCTTCCTTAGGCTGCTTTCTGCACAGGAGAGCTACGTTCAGCTGGCTCTGGAATGAGACGAGACTGTCTGTCATTTAGTGCTGCTTTTCTTCTGTTTGGATGCCAAGACCCTTTTACTGTACGTGTGTGTACATGCGTGACCCAATTCACAGATAGTAACCCAACCGCTGATGTGCCTCCCTACCAAAGGTGGACATGGCAGTGGAGCTTTTAAATGTCTCATCATAGCTGCTCACTTTCCTAGTGCCATTATGGGTCCTTGTGTAGCTTAGGGCAGCACCTTCTCTAGGAATCGTATCCCTAGGTGTCCCGCCCATGTTCTGCTTCCCAGGCCACAGCACTCCCTTGCATTCCACTGCATTGAAGAACCAGGTTGACATCGCAACACATACTGTTCCTGGGGACCAATGACAAAACATCAAAGTAGTTCATTCTCGCAGTACTTTGCGAGTTAACATGTTGCCTGCCTTTGTGCACAATCTTACTTTCTTTTTAGGGATAACGTTGGGTTTTGCAGCATGCTACGCTGGGAGACATAAAGCATTTTCTCCTTGCAATGTTGTCTTCATGTGTGCACATGCTTTGCTGTGGCAGAGAAAATAAAATGTGCACTGCATGGCTGTATTGATGATGTCTCTCTATGCTATGAATCTGACTACTCACTTGGACTCTCAAACATTGGTGTTCAAATAAGAGGGTGTCATCCGTTCCATGAGGTCCGGCTTTTTAACAGCAGGCATAAGTCAGAAAAAATGATGACAGATAGAATTAGAAAATAACTCACCTCCAATTCAGCGTTAAAAGGGTTGAGTGTTGTCAATGAAATCTAAAGGCTTAGATCAGCATTGCCAAACTTGGAGGCCTCCAGATGTGTTGAACTACATCCCCAGGCTGGCTGGGGATCCTGGAAGCTTAGTCCAACACACCTGGAGGCCTCTAGGTTGAGGGATGCTGCCTTAGATCAAAGCTCTCTTATTAGGTTGGGTTGGGTGTATCCTTGAGGTTGAAATGGCCAAACAAGGAAGTAAAGGAATCCAGCTAATTTCATAGTAGTCATTCCATTATTCCAAGTAATCAGTTAACGGATTATGCAAATACTGGCAGTCAATGCATGGAAAATGAGCAGGGGGCCAACCATTAAAATTCTGATCGACACCATATAACAGCAGTTGATATGTGAAAGGCCATTCTTCATTGCAGCCGTTGACGTCTAACTCTTGTGTCATTTTCTCCACAAAGATACATGATGGCTTTAATATGATACACTCATCAGATTGGTACACGTTCTCTCAGGCCTGCTTTTCATCATAAGCTAAAGATGTCCAACAATTCAGCTCTCTATTTTGTGAATTTCAAGGCACTTCAGATATTTTCCATCTGATGTATTTTGTTTGGTAAAATGATTACTTTAGTTGTAATAATGTTTATAAAGTTTCCATGGGTTAAGAAAAAAACACGCACCTCATAACCCTTGTCTGTGGTCTTTTTCAGTTGCGTGCATTATATTTTCAGAAATGTAAGGCCCTTGAGTAAGCTATGACATATGCTGTGGCAGGGTATTCTACAGAGAAGAGTAAACTCTCCCTGTGATGGTTGCAACAGTCACACTGCTGCCACGGTGGGAAAACATCTGGATCCCATCAGTTGCTGTTTCACTCTGATTCCCGAGAGGCTTCTCCCAGGGCCTGCGTCTCTTCATTCCGTTACATGAGTGCAGCTCAGCCCCTCCCTGACCTGGTGAAATCCAGATGTGTTGGACTGCAGCTGCCATCCTATCCAGCCAGCATGATCCTTGGCCATGCTGTCTACTGGTGATGGTAATTATAGTGCAACACTTCTGAAGGACGCCAGGGCAGGGAGGGCTGGTGTGGTCCATTGCTAGACAATCAGCTGTGCTTCACCACACCATTTACATGGGAGAAGCTAAAAGGGTGAGCACAGCAAGCGTGGGAGAGAGGGGCTGGGAATTAAGCCTGCACTTCATTCCACAGGTTTTATTTGATGCTGTGGAACTGATATCAGTCCATTACCTTTATTCCGTAGACCTTAGTGGGAGCCCTTGAGAACTCGGCTGAATCTATTTGCATAACCCATCATTTACATAGCTCCAAGTATGACAAAGGCAGGATCCAGAAGCTGGCTTTCAGATGCTGATCCCATTTCTTGTGGAGACCTGAGGGCTTCGTCCTTTAGCAACCCTTCTGAAGTAGACCTGTAGGAGCTTGGAACTAAGCATCATTAGCTTTGTTAACAGAATGGCACAACGGGAGTGGAAAAGCAAGAGACATTGGTGTATATGCCTCTCTTCAGACATTCCCTCCGCTGTTGTTAACTGTGTACATTGGACCTTAAAAGAGAACACACTGCAAAATGATCTTGAGATTGATCAGAAAACCATTTTAAATTACCGTGGGGGTTTTCCCCAGTGAAACATAAAATATACATGGAGTGCAAATATCACTTGAAGGATTTCTGAAGTTCTAGACCTTTGAGAATGAATATCTTTTAATCGTCTATTATGACAGTGTGGATTTCTTGTTCTAGATCCTTGGAATGGATCCAGTTCTAAGATGCGATACACATTTGGAAGCAAAGGGTGATTTTCCTGATAATTTAAATCTGCTTTTCACTTGGCACTCTCTCAGTTGTGAATATTTGGCATGTATTGCTTAGAGGTGTCACATGCTTAAAGACATTGTAGTTGATTGATTAAATCAGTTTTCATCAGATAATTGATTCAATTGGCATGCACATGAGTAAAACAATAGTTCTGAACAACTTTGTTGTTGTATGTGTATGCTGTAGCAACAAGTGCCATCTAACTAGAGTAGCCTTCGTATGTGGGGTGGGGTGGGGATGTTTTCACCAGGCAATCCCTAAGGTGCATTGCCTGATTCTTGCTTAATTTTCGGTGCTGGAATGCTATACAGGTGGATCATCCAGCAACGTTAATGCTCCAAGCCCCAGCGTGGTACCTTTCCTAACCTGTAATACATATTTTAGCTGAGATTCTGATATTGTGGTTTTATTTATTTATTTATTTATTTATTTATTGCATTTCTATACCACCCAATAGCCAAAGCTCTCTGGGCTGTTTACAAATTTAAGACAATTCAAAACAAAACAATAGTATAAAACCATAATATAAAATACAACATAAAAGCAAAAACAGCAGCAATGCAAAAATACAAATTTAAAATACAAATTTAAAATAGCAAAGTTAAAATTAATTTATAGCGTGTTAAAGTACTGGTAGACTAAAAAGGGAGTTTTGAGTAACTCCCATGCATTTTGAAGGGATTTAACCCACTTGACTCCCCGTTTTAACTTCCTTTTCACCAGTTCTGGCGCTGCAGTCATGCTGGCAGACACCGTCTGCTCAGGGGTATTATTATTATTATTATTATTTATTTATTTATTTATTTATTTATTTATATAGCACCATCAATGTACATGGTGCTGTACAGAGTAAAACAGTAAATAGCAAGACCCTGCCGCATAGGTTTACAATCTAATAAAATCATAGTAAAACAATAAGGAGGGGAAGAGAATGCAAACAGGTACAGGGTAGGATAAGCAGGCACAGGGTAGGGTAAAACTAACAGTAGAAAGTAACAGTAGAAGTCTGCACAACATCAAGTTTTAAAAGCTTTAGGAAAAAGAAAAGTTTTTAGTTGAGCTAGAGGGCAGCTCTGGGTGACCCCTTGCCTGCACTTATCCTCTAGGAAAGCTTATTTTTTTCTGTCTTACAGATCTTTTAGAACTCATTAAAGTTAGAAATCCATGAAATATTAAAATTGAATGATTTTCAGTGTGTCTTCACCAAAGGCTGGGAATGTGTTTGAAATTATCATGCTTTTGTTCCTATCCTGTTTAAACATATTGCACTTCTATTTTCTACTGTAAATCCAGAAAAGTTTTATTGTTTTCTGAAGCCTCCAAGCACTTGGGAAGGCATCCAAATATCCAAAAAGCCACAAACATGTTGGTGACACTCATGTCAACCAAAGCTGGGGCTCGACAGCCCCCAGCAGGGAACCATCCACAAGAGCCTTGAATGCACCGCTTGCTCCTCCCTGCCTCATTATGTTTCCTTCCTTCAAATGGCTTTTTAATAAGCTAAAGAGGCTGAGTTTCTGTATGCTTTAGTCTTCATGAAACGCACTCCATAGGCTACTGCTGTGTGGACATAGGCTGCAATAAGGCTGATAAATTGAAGCCTGTCACTCAGGAATCTCCATGGAAAGGTTACGTTGTACCTGAAAATGTGTACTTTTGATTAAGTCAGCAGCTTTGCAAATACATGCTGGCAGAGGCACAGTCGTGGCACTGGCGAGATCAAGGCTGCTGGTGGATTAAAGAGAGCAGAAATGGAAGGCAGTGAAATCAAAACGGGGTAGAGCAATGGCAGGCCATGTTCTCTTTGCAGTTCTGTAGCGTAGGTTTGGGTTCCCACAAAGAGCCAGTTCATGTGGGGCTGCTATGGGGTATTGATGGAGAGTGTGACTAGAGAGGTTCCCATTCAAATGTCTCCTTAGCTTAAGGGACCCACTAGGTGGCATTTGGCATGCTGCAGTCCTCTGCAATGTGGGGATAATAACATGGACCCACCTTGTGCTTACTGTCAAAGGCCCTAATCTGGGTTTGGAGGTGTGTCAACCGGTTCTGGATGGGGGCACCACCACCAAAAGACTGTGTTTGCAGCTTGAGGGTGTTTCTGGATCTGTCACTCCAAATGACAGCCCAGATAGATGCGATGGCCAGGAGTGCCTGATATCAGCTTCAGCTGATACGCCAGCTGCACCCCTTCCTAGAGTTGGAAGATGGTAGTGCATCTGCTGGTAACTTTGAGACTCAACTGCTGCAATGCACTGTACCTTTGTGCCTAGTCTGGAAACTTCAATCAGTTCAAAATATGGCAGCCAGATTGGTCATCAGTACACCTTGGGACCATATTACACCAACTCTAAAATCACTTCACTGACTGCCAAGTAGTTTCCAGGCAAAGTATAAAGCATTGGTCATTACCTTTAAAGCCCTACATGGTTTGGGTTCAGGTTACCTGCGGGATCGCCTTCTCCCATACAATCCACCTGGCACACTCAGGTCCTCTGGGAAGAATTTACTTCAGTGACTAACGGAATAATTCTGACCTTTTACTGTTGCCATAGTTCATTATCTTCCATGGCAAGTGGTGTATATTTTTCTCGCTTCTCCTCTTCCTTTTCTAAAACATTTTTGCCATTAGGTATTGCTATGTCAATGAGGTATGGGTCAATGAGGTATATTTCTACAACTACAGCTGTAGAAATCAAATGAAATTTACATCTGCTGCCCTGATGCTGAATATGTTTACCTCCAGATGAGCATTTTCTTGTATTACCATAAAATAGAGTTGTTTCCCTGTAATTCAATATTCCTTTCAGGTTTTCTATTGCTACAGGCCCTTTTCCTTTTGCTCTTCTTCGCTCCCCCACCCACCCTGTGCAAATCTAGCGAAGAAAGTCTAACCTAAATCTTTGACTCACACGGATCAGTTTGCTACAATCTTGCTTTATCGTAAAATGTGAGTCAGGTGATGAAAGAAATATGGGTTCCCAAAGAAAGCTGGATAGGATCCAGCCAAGTAAAGCACTTTTTAGAGGCCCACTGATTTCCCCAGCAGAGATGCCTCCATCTCCCATGGAAATCAGTGGGATATCAAATGTTTACATTTGGTTGGGCTATCCTATGTTTTGTATATATGCATATATGCTCTCTACCTATGTAGTGCATTTGGTAATGTAAGCTGTCCATATTTGCCCTTGATGATGATGATTTTAATGAGGCTTGTGCAAGACATTTTCCTGCCTTCATTGTGCCAAATGCTTTTCAAGGCCTTTCTGTTCCATCCTTAAGCTCTATGCCATAAATCCCCATCATACAGACAGTCAGAAGCTCTTATTTCTAGATGTTGTGTTCCAACTAGGAGCACTTGATTGGTGTCCTCCCAGAACATCCTTCGCAATGGCTGTAGTTTCAAATTCCAGGCTCTAATTACATTTTCCCTCTAAAGTTAAAGGCACCATTCTCTGCAAGTTTAGGCAGGAAACCACCCCCTACAATGCCAGGAATCCCCTAGCCAGCATGCTGAGAGTTGCATGACTTTTTTCTTTCCAAACATGCATAGGATTGCACCTTAAGAGAATTTAAAATGTGAACTTTGGCACATGAGTGGAATCTTTTTTTAAAAAACCCTCTCTAGCACCAGGAATGATTCAGTTGTGCAGTGTGGAAGGTATTCAGCCATTTGAAGTCAAGCAATGCATTTTAAGATCTAAAGGGGCTAAAGACTATTACATGTAGCATCTAAAATTGTTTAACAACACCATTGTAAGCTAGTGCCTAATTATACAGAGAGAGGAGCTCAGCCAATTTCTACACTTTGCCATTTTAGGCAAAGGGTAGGGTAGAAGCACTGGCTGTTTGCATGTTTAATGGCGTGCCAGAGCCCTTCTTTACCTGTTGTTTCTTTCAATCTCACCCAGGCCCCTTATCTGGGTCAGGGGGATGGAAGTGGTACTGGAACAAAAAGGGATGTGAGCAGCAGTGTTTGGGTTACAGGCAAGATAATATATGAGTGTGTAGTGTAGCTTGGCTTATTATTATTATTATTATTATTATTATCATATTATTATTATTATTATTATTATTATTTATTTATTTATTTATTTATTTATATAGCACCATCAATGTACATGGTGCTGTACAGAGGTTGCTAGCATGTGTCTGGATCTCCTAGACTCTGAAAGCACCTTTCTGGACTGCACCTGCTGGTTGCATGATCCACGAGGCCGGGCTGTGGTGTGTGCATAGGCCTCCTTGACAGCAGGGGTTTGCTCTTGCTAGAGAAAGGTGCACAGAGATGAAGAAGCAGAGGTACTCTTGTTCTTTTGTGTTTGAAATCTGTCTTGTGGTATCTGGGAGAATCACAAATTTATTGTAGCATAATAAGCTTTAGTCAACCAGCCTCTAGTGCTAAAATAACTTGACTGGCTTACACACCATGACATGAACTAGGGAAGGGGTGTGTGTGTGTGCATGCATCATTTGCTATTCTGCCTCAGGCAGCCAACACCTCATTATATTCATACTGTGTGACAGAGTGCCATCACACCAGCGTTTTATCGCACTCTTGACATGCCTGGTTTGCTAGTTTGCAGCACAGTACTCACATGACATCATGCCCCTTACTATACTACACCTAGTGGTACAGATGTAGTATATGGTCGCCCATGTCCTGCAGTCACCCCACCTCTTCCCCTCCATTTTTCGTGTTTTCCTACAGTAGGGTAAGTCTGGTTTATTTCCTCCATGTGGGATTAAAGCTCCCTTCCACCCCCGTGTATTGCCATCCTTGTGCTATGTCCTTTGTTGGGGAGGTGTGCTTTGAAGGGATGTCTTGCTGATGAAAAAGGAGGGCAGGGGAGTTCTCCTTCTCCAGCATGCTGTGTTGAATGAATGGGCTTGAGTCAGTTGAATGGATTTTCCCGGCTCCAAAATACTTACAGCTCCCTCATTTTTAAAGTTAAAGAGATGGAATTGGCATGATAGCTCTTAATTAGGGCTTTAGGCATGCCTAGTTTGAAGCAGATCCCTTCATCCATTGATTTTTTTAAAGGATTTTTTCAATTCCCCCCTTTAAACCATTTCGCCCCCATAAATACCCACCCACCTCTGATTCTGTGTTAATCTACCCTGTGCATTTATGGAGGGAACTTTTATCCTTTACTTTGCTGATGCATATCATGGGGGGAAAGTAGGTGTGATGGAGTTGATAATTGTTTCATTGAGACTTTGGCTGGGAAGAACAAACTGGCCTTGGATCAAGGGCAATTGGGAAGATGTGCCGAGATGCAGGAAAGAGAAAGAGATTCTTATTTATTTATTTATTTTATTACATTTATATACTGCCCCCCAGCCAAAGCTCTCTGGGCGGTTTACAACAATTCTTCTGCTGGGTCCAACAACTATGTTGTTAAGTGTTATTAATTGGGATTGGGAGAGAGGAGATAAAATGATTGAGGCGTGGAGCATAAAAACAGGCAATACGCTGAGATCATTAAACGCCGAAGAAGGGGATGGGGGCAGCCTTGGTGAAGCTTTTCCAACAAGGCATGGGGGAAAGTGTGTGAACGTTGGGAAACTAGCTTGACGTTAATCAAAGAGGTGGCAAAGAAAGTTACCCATGTGCTGTCAGGTGGACTCTGTGCTTGGCTTAAAGTCCTCCCTGCACCCCCACAAGCCTCCCAAACAGTTTGGCGACTTCTGCGACATATGGAAGTTCTGCTTGTGACTCCCCAAACTTTAACCATTGTGATCACTCCAATGTTAGGAACGCTCTGTATCTCTACCTATAAAGCCGAAAGTATGTGTGTGTGATGTATGTCCGGAAATATTTACCCACTTCCAGATCAGTTAGAAAATTGAAATTGGGCATGGTTGTACAATGTACCAGAAAAATCTAAAAACACAGAATTGGGAGTTTAATGTATTCTAAAAGAATTTAATAAAAACCAAGGCTTACACCTACAACCCCCAGTATGCCTTGGGCAGAACTCCCAGCATGCCTTGGGCGGGAGGCCAGACTTACTGGCCTTTGGTGGCCATTATGAGTGCATGGGCAGGTTGCTGCTGCCTGTCTTTCACACCCCCAACTCCTAAGGCTGGTCTTGAGCAGTCAACCCAATTCCACATAAAAGGAAACAACCCACATAGGCTGCATCCATTTGCGTTGCCTCCTCCCAAACTCTGTGTGGTTTTGAAATCATAACTAGACACAGCAGTGTGACTCTGAGGGGTCAAACATGCTCAAAGGCACTCCATCCTGATATCGCTGGTTTCTCAGAATCTAGGGGAAGCAAGTGTGCGGCCTTTGCCCTTAAGAGGGAGGGAGGAAGAGGAGGCACTCTGTGTCTACCCAGAAACAGACCCAACAAAGGGGGAAGTGCCCAGCCAGGCCCCAGCCCTTCAGTACAGGCTCCTGATGGAGCACTTGGTGGGTGAGAAGCGTAGGCTGAGGCAGTCCCAGCAGGATTGGCCAGAACTGGACACATCTACTGTCAGCCACTTACCTCCCATCCTTGGCGATGCTACTCCTTGATGCTCTATCAAGGAGCAGCATTGGCAACAAGAGGATAATAATAAAAAAGGATGTCTCAGAGGACACAGGCACCTGCGGGCTGCCAAAGGCATGCTGGGAGGTGTAGTACTGGCATGTAGAGTGGCTGATTTAAAATAAAGTATGAGTTAGCACACTAGGTCGCTCTCTCTCAGTCCTAAGTCAGCTCCCACTTTCCTGACCTCTTGCTAACTCTCTTTGTTCTCCTTCTGCCTGACTTCCTCCAACTGCCACTAACCCTGCCCACTGTTCCATTCTAGCCTCAGCTATCAGTCATTCCTCCATTCACTCTTCTGTTTCAATGGTAATAGTCAGGCTTTTACATCATATTCATAAACTTTATTCAGTAATTCCTGCATCCGTCTTGGAATGTTGTGGTTTAGGGAGCTGGGCTTGTACCTACAACTCCCAGCATGCCTTGGGCAGGAGGGAAGATTGTAGTTTAGCTATAACAGAAAAAATGCAGCATAAAAAATCTCATCAAGTCAAAAGGCTTTAGGGGGGCAGAAACACTTGGCACTGGAAAGCCATGAATGCAGTCACTAGGCAAGCCTGCCTGGGAAAAACAAATCCATAAGTAGGGTGCCACAACTAAGAAGGCCCACTCTCCAGTTGTCTCTCATCTCAGATGGGGTTCAAAGTTTAACATGTTATTCAGGGTCCTACAACTCCCAGCATACCTTGGGTATGGCTTATCAGGCTTTGGTGGCCATCATCTGGAAGCAGCTCCTCATCCTGAGCCTGAAGGGAGAGCACCTCAGGCCAGGTGCTGCAGTCGCTGGCCACCGTCGGGAGCTGGAGAGGAGGAGGGTGCAGCTCTGAACCCACTGGCAACAGCAACAAGCAAACTAACTGTCAGTCAGCCAGCTAGCCACCTCATGGCCTACGTATGGACACCGATGGCACAGTGCAATGTGGACTAGCTCAGACAGACGTCACTTCCCATGAGTCTCAGTGGCAAGGTTCCCATTGGGCAAGTTGGGCACCATGGCAAAAGGCATACTGGGAGTTGTAGTTTTCATTTTCTGTGGGGACAAGGAAAATTATGTCAGTAGCCATGTGTCGGGGGAGAGAGAGATAGAAAGAAAAGAAACATTCAAATCATTTTAAAGTTACCTTACAGGCCTTGCATCAGCCTACCTTGCAGGGTTGTCATGATGTGGGAGAGGAAAAAAATAAACAAATATAATTGTATTAAAAGTTACCTCATAGGCCTACATATATCTTAGTGGGGCTGAGCAATGCCGGGTGTCTCAGCTAGTAAATAAATGAATCAGGTCCCGAGTGGAGGTGTCCATGTCCATCACCGGACAGGAACCAATGAATTTGAGGAGGAAGGAGAAGGGGTGGGGTGGGGTGAGCGCATTAGCGGGAGAGCAAACAAGTGAGAAGAGAGTTCACTGGTATAGTGACGGTCGTGAAAGGGACCAACGTTTGCTCCGCTAATGAAATGGAGGTCAAAATCACGGGTGCATACCAGGAAAAAAAAAAGTAGGTGTGATGGAGCTCCCAGTCTCCCTCCTCCTTGTTTCTAAACCTTCTTGCAGTTCAGTTCTTGAATTGCCAGCCCACATCACTGGTGAACTACAGCTTTGCTGACGCTTCACAAAAATGCTCCTAAAGGGCTTCATCGATGCTCATGGATTTCAGGCAGTCAGGCCTGGGCTTTGGAACAGTTGTACCTGCTGACTTCACTGAATAGTGTGGCAGTTCAGTGGTATTTACGAACTCCACTTCCAGTTGCGATGGAAATTAAAGTTTGGAGCAGCTTTTCTTCCCACAAGTGGCCCACATGTCACCAAGCTGTGCAATTTGCTTTGTTCAGTCATGAGTGCATTGGGATTTTAACTCTCCCCCATCCCCGGCTTCTCTTAGTTGTGGAATTAAAATTTGATTATGTAACAAACAATGGTAGAAAAGTTGGCGGTTGTCTTTGTGGAGCTGTTTTTGTTTCCTGCTAGAAGCATCCTAGTCTAATTTAACACCCGTCTTCAAAAATACATCCAGTGCTTTGAACTAAAAATTTGTCTGCTAAATGCAATATTCTCTTTACTTGGAGATCAGAGGTCAGTCTTATAATTAAGCCAGAGCAGAAATGTGTTCATAAGACACCTAGAAAAAGAAATAAGTTTCAGGCAAATTGACCAGATAGAGGACCCAGCTGAGGGTGAGGGTACGAGAGGAAAGGCATCTTGTTATGACTGCAATGAGCTGCTACACTAATAGAACCAAAATCTATGCGTAGGAATTCTATAAAGGTTTGTGTGGACTATTTTCTCTCTCAGACTCGGGAACCACTCACCCACAGGGCTTCCGTCTTGCTAGGATTCAACTTCAGCTTATTGGCCCTTATCCATCCCATGACGGAGTCTAGGCGCTGATCTAAGACTTGCACAACCTCTCCTGATTCAGATATCACAGGGAGATAGAACTGCGTGTCATCAGCATACTGATGGCATTTTGATCCAGATCCCCTAATGACAGCACCCAATGGCTTCATGCAGATGGTAAACAACATTGGGGACAATGCAGTACCCCATAGCTCAATTGCCAAAGGGCTGAGGAATAGTCACCCAATGTTATTCTCTGAAATCGACCCTGCATGTAGGACTGGAACCACCATAACACTGAGCCTCCAACGCCCACCCCACGGAGTCGATCAAGGAGGATACCATGGTCATTGGTATCAAAAGGTGATGAGAGATCGAGCAGAATTATCAGGGTTGCACTCCCTGTTCCTCTCTTTCAATAAAGGTCATCATCAGGGTGACCAAGGTTGATTCAGTCCCATAACCAGGTCAAAACCCAGACTGAAATAGGTCTAGATAATCAGTGTCCTCCAAGAGTGCCTGCAATTGTTCCACCACAACCCTCTCCAATACCTTCCCTAAGAAAGGGACATTTGCAACTGGGTGATAATTGTCTAACACCATTGGGTCCAGGGTGGGCTTCTTCAGAAGTGGTCGTACTACTGCCTCTAAGGATGGCAGGGACCACCCCTTCCCATAGAGAAGCATTCACCACACCCTAGACCCACCCAGTCAAACCCTCTCGGCTAGCTTTTATTAGGCAGGATGGACAAGGATTGAGAGGGCATGTGGTCGGTCACATTGCTTCAAGTACCTTGTCCACATCATCAGGCCGCAGCAGCTGAAACTGATCCCACAAAATTGGGCGGATGGCGCTATCAGTCACTTCAACTGGAACTGCACTAATAATACCATCAAGTTTGCTGTGGAGACAAGCGATTTTGTCCTCAAAGTGAGATGCAAAAAGATCACAGTGGGCCCTTGAGGGAACCAGGGCCCCATTTGCTGTGGAGAGTGTTAACAACCCCCAGACCACTCAAAAGAGCTCCTCTGGACGGCTACTTGAGAATGTGATGGAGGCAGTAAAGAAAGTCTTCTTTGTTGCTCGCACCGCCTCGCAATAGGCACGATTATGCAACCCTCAGTCATCTTTGCTTCAAGACTTGCGCCATTTGGACTCTAGCCGTTGTCCAACCTGTTGCATTGTCCGTAGCTCCCCAGGATACCAGGGAGCAGAGTGGTCCAAGAGGGCACTCAGGTGCAATCAAGACGATGGCCCTCCACATCTCGCACACATAGCCTATGTGTGTACATGTGTGTACCAGTGTGGGTCTAAATGGGGCTTTAACCAGAGAAATGTTGTGCACACAACAGATTTATGCACTATAGTCAGAGCAAAGTGAGAAATCGCTAGTCTTGAAATGGAGAAATTAACTCAAATACACATTAAAAGTCCAAAAACATGGGGGTGTTTGGTTGCAGAATTTATACTCGAAACACACATCTGTACATGCATTATAGAAGAGGAAAATGACTCGGGCCTCATCTACACCAAACAGGATATTGCACTATGAAAGCTGTATGAAAGCAGTATATAAAAGGCAGGAGCCACACGACTGCTTTATAGTGGTAGGGCCCATTGACACAGACCATACACCGCTTTCAGACTGCTATATCCTGCTCGGTGTGGCTCCTGCCTTTTATATACCGCTTCCATAGTGCAATATCCTGCTTGGTGTAGACTGGGCCTCAGTTAGTATAGCCCTTTCTAATACACTAGTCCTAATGGTATGCTAGATGATGGAGAAGGATGGAAAACATTATTATAAGAAAGCACAGGCTGCATAACAATTCCCTTAATTATTGACTGACACATCGGAAGCTGCCTGATACCATCTAGCCCAGCATTGTCGGTACTGACTGGCAGAATTGCAGGCAGGATTCTTTCCTAGTCCTGCCTGAAGAAGCCAGGGGTTTGGCCCTGGGGGCTTCTGCATGCATGCAAAGCAAGTGCTCCACCACCGAGCTACGGCCCCTCTCCACTTGGAGGAGCAAGTTGGGAAGGAGCTTGGCTAGTGGTTGCAGGAGCATCTCCTTCAACGCGGGCCGAGTCAGGTGCCTCCTTTGGACATTGCACACACTCCCTGTTGGAGTGTGAGTCGCAATGAGAAGGGAAGGGACTCAACCGGAGCATGTAGCACTCTGCAATGGATTCCAAGGAATTCAGATTTCTAGGGATCTGACCTGCAGATCTTGCAGTGCAGGGGCTGCTTCTGAGCCACTTCGGGGGGGGGGGGGGAGGCAGGGCGGATTTGCACTAATTTGCATTATCACTAACGCACATTAGTTAATGCAAATTACTGCAAGTAGGATTAAATTTTGGTAAAAAAAAAGACTGAGAATAGTGAAAAATTCAACAGCCATCTTGAACCAAGGGGCTCTGCTGCCAACCCCCCCCCCCCCCATACACTCTGTAGTGTATGGTGGCGGCAGCACAGGCTTTCTAGTGGCCATTAGACTCACCAGGCCCTTCCCTCCCCCTCCCCCAGATTCTGGCAACCAATAGGAGGTTGCCTTCTGCCCAGAGCGGCACAAGTGAGGACAGACCAGCAGAAGAGCTGGGCCCGCCTTGCTCTGGCTGGAAAAATCAGGGTAAGTCCCCAACATTCAGCTGCACATCTTTGCCCCGGGGAAGGGAGCTTCAAACCTGTGGCTGCATCATCTAGCCAACACAGTGTGGATTTAGAACCACCATGAGGCAAAGACAAAGTCAAGAAGACAGACCCCAAAAAGGCAAATTCAAAATTTTAAAGATTTGCTGCTTCAATATCATTTGATCAACCAAACTTCCCATTGTGATTCAGTGATGCAGTGAGCAGATTTTCACCATTCATGATTTTCATATTTTTGAGACAAAAAAGGCCCAAATATTGGGGTGGGGGGAGAGAAACCATGTTAAAAGTATGACACAAAGAACAAGCATAGTGTGAAGCCAAGGAAGACTAGTAGATAAGTTACATGTCTGCCCTTTCCCCTCTGCTGTGGGGCAGCTCAGGAGGCTATAGGGGCTGTGCCTAGGGCATGACTCAGGTGGGGCAGGAACCATGTGTCCAAGTGTGACAGCTGTGTAAGTTTGCTTCTCTGTATCCACCTAAAGACAGGAGGGCCGGGGCTGGTGGTGGTGGAGTCGCCATAGTTCACAGAACCTCCGTCTCTATCACCAAGAAGCCACTCCACCTTGACGCAGGCCTCGCGGGGCTGCACCTGGTGATGGGTCATAGAGACAGATTGGGGATGCTACTGGTGTACCACCCACCCTGCTGCCCAGCATTCTCCCTGACCGAGCTGGTGGAGGTGATCTCGAGTGTGGTGTTGGAGGAACCAAGGAAGGTCCTCCACACCATGGCCATCTCTGGAGCTCTGGCTTGGGACTTCATGGCCTCCATGACAACCACGGGTCTGTCTCAGTTTTTCACAGGCCCAACACATGAACAGGGCATACCCTTGATTTGGTTTTTGCTCCAAGTGGTGGGTTGAGTAATCTGAAAATGGGGGGAGGGGGTAAGTAACCCCATTGTCATGGTTGGACCACATCCATGTGGGACTTGAAATCAGTGTTACTCCCATCCTGCAAGGGTGGGGGACCCATTTGGATGGTCTGTCCCAGGAGCCTGATGGGATCCAATGGCTCTCTGAATGCTCGTGGAGATTTTCCAGTGTAAAGAGCTGGTGATCTACATGCAACAGCTGTCATTTCCTGCTCTGTCTTAAAACGTCATTTATTAAGTTTCATCCCCGTTAGGTGCCATTGCAACTGCTTCACTCCCCCATGCCCTGTCAGTGGAACTCATTTTCCAAATGCCTGCAAGGAAAAAAGAAAAACAACCAACCAGATGCACACAAATATGTTCCAACGACCAAAGTTTTGCCTTTTTATTGTATTTGAAGCGACAATAGAATCCAAGATTACAAAAAGAAGAAAAAAGACAACTGAATTACAGCATGAAATTTGCCCTGGTGTCCAGTGATAGCTGAGACCTCTCCCTTGAAACCAGCCATGGACTAAGTCAGAAACAAAAGCTTTTACATCTGTCTTTAACTTTCTTCATATTAAACTGTTTAACTCTTCCTCCCCACTTGGTTTATCAGAAACCCTCTGAATTGGAGTTGGGTCGTCTTTGCAATTCTTTTTGTTTCTGAAGTGTACAATTCACTGAGGAACGTTTCTCATGCAATGCCACACACTATTTCAAGGACACCTGGTGAGTTGCACCCAACGTCTCCATCAATGTGTGTGATTCTGTGTTTTGTCTGTGGGTGTCTCATGCCAGCCCCTATAAAGTCAGCACCAAGTTCCCCCATTGCTTTCAGCAGAAAAAAACATTAGTTGTTGCTGTTTTGGCACAATTAGTTAAAGGCAACTGGCTGAAAGAAGGCACGGTCCTTCCTGTAGGGACACTCCAGGCCAGGACAAAGAGTGCCTAATGGAGCTGGCAGGAGACAGAGCAAAAGAAGCAGGCTTTTATTCACCTATAGTTTTTAAACACCCCTGTAGTGTCCCTCAAAGCTGAGAACAACCCCCCACCCCGCCCTCCTGCCATTTACTAAAGTGTTATACATTTCAGCTGTTCTGCTGGTTTTGATATTTTGTTACCGTCGCAAGCTTATTTGGCTACATTAAGACAATGGAAAACTCTACAATTCCATTTACCTTGTTTCACAACCCACCTACCTACTGTGGGCGTTGTTAGGTGATTTCCGCACCTAACATATAACAAAAACAAACCCAACAACAACAACAACAACAACAATGAAACAAAACCACATCCTTATGTATATGAAGACTTCGTTTTTTTAAAAAAGAAATACATAGATGGATTAACAATGCTCCGGGGGTGGGGGGTTGTCTAAAAATGTGCCACAATTTTTATGGAACCTCTCCAAAACTGATTGAAAATGCTCTGCAGGCTTCATGGTAGCACCTTCTGGCATGGTCTGTAACTAAAGCCCAAGATTGCTACTCTTTCAGCAAGACCAATAAGGCCAGTGGAATCTCCCTGCTACTGCCCCCCCCCAATCCATCCCAGACATCTTTTGTTTTGCTTCAAGGTGCAAGCGTTCCCACATGCAAATGAGAAGGTTGCAGAGCAAAGGGGGCAAACATTAGGTAAAGGCGCTCTCCCATCTCGATAGCCAGCAGCCCCTGAAGTTGGAGGCTGCCTAGTATGCAATGCAAGGTGGCCAGAACATGGAGGCGATCCTGGCCTCAGTGCTCTGGCCATCACCCTGCATTTTTGCCTGGATACATGATTACGCCTGTCTGCCAGGCAGCTTCCCACCCCCGGGACTTCTCCCTTTTCCATCTCTCCACACTCCTGTTCTGAGTGTGGAGATCTGCCCGGCATGATGAGAACCACATCAGCTACAACAGAGCAAGGAGAGTGGTTTCTGGGCTCCAAGGTCAGAGCCCTGGTTCTGAATTCAGAGCCAAGAAAATGAATGATTCTACGGCCGTATGATTGCGCTCTAAGTTGGTTATTAAAATAGCACATAATCTCCTGCCTTCCAGCTTTTGTATGCATCCCAAAATAAGGGTGTCCTGTAGAAACCAACACACTATATGGTAACAAAGGATTTCCCCCACACACACCCTACCTGTCACCTGGGTAGAGGTGCTTCAGTGCCATCAGATGGCAGCATAAACAGGACATTCTCTTTGTTACTCCCTAGTGCAAACTGTGTTCGTTTAAACCAAAGTTCAACCCCCTCTACAGTAGAGATCTTCTGGAGCTCTAGATATATCAAACTTAGCAACTGAATCCAACATGCCGGTGAACACCATCAGATTTCAAAAAACATACAAGAGCAGAAAAGGTAAAAATGAGCTTCCCCCTCCCTACTGATCACATTTTTCCCGGTGCTGTATTGTAGAGAAACAAGGCCTGAAATTTTTTTTTTCCCCCATTTTAAATGAACATTCTTTGGTAATAATACTACCAATGCATTCTTTGGGTAAAAACTGCTGCAAGTGAACAACACAAATAGCTTAACTCGTAGAAGGTGCTTCATACAAAAGGTAACTCCTGGGATAATTTTGGGCAGAATAATAGGAAAAGGAGGGACGGAAATAAATAACAAATAAGGCATCTTTTAGTGCAGAAAGTCCAGAATTTTAAAACACCCTCCCTCCAACAACTCTATGATAGAGGAATGTTGTCATCAAAGGTTGTACCCACAACTAGAAGCAAATATATGAGTCCTTTCTTTGTTTCTATCCAATTAGCAAAAATTCAATAGGAATTTTGTTCAAGTGTCTTCAAGCAACATTCTTATTCTGCTTTCACAAAACCGAAGCAGACTTTGGACAACGATCAGAAACAGAATAAAGTTAAGGGACAATTAACACTTTACACATTTTTTTTGCACACACTCGTACGTCCCAGTAAACACAATTAATTGTGAAGGAAGTGTGATGTGTGCCTCTAAAGATGTGGGCTTGTGCCTTGTTAAGAGTCACATGAAACAGATCATTTGGATGTGCTGGGGAGGGTGTGATGCATGGCCATGTTTACCATGAACTAACAAATACCGGCTACATTCTTCTTAATCAGGCATGCAACAGCATCAGGAAATGCTGAGTGTATTCCCTCACCCTGCCCTCCCCTCCCCGCACAGTCATTTTGTCAGAAGAAGAGTGGAGAAGAGGAGATAGTGGTCTGTTCGCAACCCTATGAGTTTAAGGGAAAACCAGAACAATGAAATGACTAAACTACCTGTGTTGTGTTAAGAAGGGCAACTTTCACATGGCAGAGCAGAATGTACTCAAGCGTAAGTACACTTTTTTTTTTAAAAGCATAATTATAATAATGCATAAAATGCATAATAAAAATAAGGATTGATGGCTACAACATTGTCAATGTTTTTGGCATTTCTCAAGCTGCTTCTCTTTACTGCACACTGTATATAAACCAAAGAAAGTAAATACTTAACCCACCACCACCACCACCACTCCCGCCACCCCTATATTTACATGTTATTCATTACAGGTGTTTTGAAATGACCTTTCAGACATTCTTCAAAACACAGTCATGATGCAAAGACCCTCATGGGCTGCAATAAGCAAAGGCTCCTCCACCGTATTGGCATGAAAAATAGTAAATCAAAATTAGATTTAAAGATGTGGGTACTTCAGAGTGGAAAGAAATTTTAAGTACTTCTGCTGAATGCAGAAAGGTCTGTTCCCACACCAAGTATCCAAAGTCAGGCATTACATTCATGGAAAAAGTGCTGCATTGTCACTTCCAAGTTATCTACCATCTCTTGAGGTAGCCTGAGCAAGGTTGGGACAAGGCAAACCCTTTCGCAGCATTCTCAACATTACAATATGAAAAAAAAGAAGACTTTGAGTCAACTCTCCTTCCAAAAGAAGTGCAGCTCCTAAACAGCTTCAATATTAAAAACAACCACCACCCTTCCAAACATAATTCAACAAAGAAATGGATGATATCACTGGGAAAAATCAGCCAAACCATATCACTACGGTGGGGTTGGGGTGCACTGGATTTTGGGGGCGATTTTAACATTGCATCTCTACAAAGCATAAATTTGAATCCTGAGGTACTTCTGCTGATACACAAGATCCTTCGAAGCCACAGAAATGGGTAATTTTCATTGAACAGGCCAAACTTTAAGCAAGCCATCTTCAAATATCAGTACCTGGAGATGGTGAGATGGCACATAACAATTCTTATCCAACTTTATAGAAATCAAATAGGCTAAACAATTGGCTGTTATACTCCAGAGATGGCAGGATGAGCTTAGAAGAGGGGACTCATGAGGTGGGGGTATGGGGAAGGGGACAAGGCAATTGCGGATGGCATTCTTCTGAAAACCAGTGGACCTTTCACACATTCAATTGAGAAGTCCAAAGCATGACCCAAATCATGTTTTTTCTCTCCTACAAAGCTACCCACATATATTTCTTTCTGAAATAATCCTGACTGTTCCAAGATGGCAGCTTAGAATTCTTGTGTCAACCTGTGAGATTCTAGGGTCAGTGGCTGCATGGATTCTAGCACAGCTTGATGAGAAAAAGGGATGGCTTTTCACAACAAAGTTTTGGGGGCTTGGTTCCATGATCCTTTTGGCAAATATCAGTCTCTACTACACTCTAACAAAAATCACAGGAAAGAGAAGGGCCCCTGTAAATGTTCTCTTTACAATGTACAATAATGCGCCAGGAATTAGATGTCATTAAAAAAACATTCCCCAATGGAATGTGCAGTTTCTCAGTAAGTCCAAAGGCCCAGATTTTCTGCTTTGCTTTGCTTCTGGGACCTTCATCTGCCACATTCAGAAAGAACAAGTCACACAAGAAGGTCTTTAGATGCCTCTGGTGAGCTACGTTAAGTGGGAGGCAGAGCTAAGAGGAGGCATCTGAGGCTGGCGGTGCAGGCGAGGAGCGCGCCAGATGGACCGTGGGACGGACAGCACCGAGAACCAAAGGGCTGCATTCTCAAGAGGAGAGCATCTTTCTCAACATGAAGAAGGAAATGCTCAAAACTGGAATGTGTTCACATTCATTGGGCAAGTTTTTTAGTTTTGGCTCATGGTCCACAGAAGGAGAAAAAACACCCTTGTAAAACAGCCCCCTGTAATCTCAGGGCATTGGGAAGGTGAGAAGAACCTCCAGCCCTTCTTAATGTTTGTGTCATTTTTATGAACACAAGAACCACCGTATGGATTGGGCACTTTGTGTTAAATAAAAGCTGCTGTAAGCACCTCCAAAGCAAGTGGAAATGCAAATCTACCAGCATAAACATCGAGGCAGGGTGCTACACAGCACTGCGGGTGTGTTTGAGCCAGTGGGCTGGCTGGGCTGATGCTCATGTCAACAGTCTGAGCAACAAGAACATGGCGGCTCTCCGTGCATAGTCAGAGCAAGAACAGGGAGAGGGCTTCTTGGCATGCAGAAATACTGCCCACTTTGCACAGGCGCACTCTTGGGGGATCTGAATCTGTGTGATGCCCGCAGCTATGGCAACATGCCTTCCTTCCTTCTTCTTTTTTGCAATCATATTTATTTTACATTTTTTTCTGTCTGTTTTGAGGTACAGAATTCACATCTCTCACTTTCTGCTTTGGACACACTACAGAATTTCTCCTGCATCTTGGAGAGATTGGCCCAGTTGAAAAACATAAAGGCAGAGCTGCTCAAAACAGTACAGGAAATCACCACATCCCAATATGAAGTTCTCCCCCAACCCCAGTATTTAAGTTTAACAACCTGCTTGTCATCCTGGGTTTGTTTTTTAAAAAGAGAATGAAATAAACAACAGCACGGACGACAACCAAAAGGAGGTGGACGTGTGTGTTTCAAAAACGAGCGGTTCCCGTGGTGGCGCCATGCCACAAAAGCCACTGTGGAAATGCACAAGCGCAAGAACGTAAACAAGTACCGCTTGGCACAGAGGCCACAACACCGAAAGAAAGAGGGGGGGGAGGGGGGCAGCCAGGATTCACACACGTAACGAGCTATTCAAAATAGGCAAACACCAGAGCAGACAACACGCCACTCGAATGGTAGCCCGGGAAAAAGGGAAAATCCAAACTGAAAGAAACCCCAGCAGGGAGTTATTTGTTATGACTGTATATCTTCATAGCATACAGTATTCCAAGGCACTGCAGTGCATAGTGCAGAGATACCAGGCAGGCGATGGCACCTGGGCCTTGGCCATGAGGCCTCCCTCCGCCTCTCTCCATCACTGTGTGTGGAAGTAGATGGGCTTCACTTTCCCAGAGAGGATCTTTGGGACTTGCACTGAGATGATCTCAGCCATCATTTCTGGATAGTCCACACTGACCATGTGCGACTTCACTAAGAGGTCAAATGTAAACTGATGCAGCTCTCTGGCGATCTAGGGAAGAGAAAAAGCAAAACGGAGGTTACGACCATTCATATTCAAAAGTGAATCCACTCTTGCCCGACAAACGTTCCTGTGGGCCATGGAAAACACACATGCAAGTGGCCTCCTGCTCTGGGGAACCGCTAGGTGGCAGTGAGGCATTGTGGGAGAATTGAGCAGATTTTCTAGGTGAATTTTATTTTCAAATGAAAGTAAATGCACAGTTGTTCCCCTGGATCCAGACCTCGTTCCTCCAGGCAGTGCTTCTGTTGTGGGGATATCTTCTTTTCCAGGCATCCAGGGTATAACATTTGCTGTTGGAAAACAGGGCTGCCACATTTTGAACAGCTGCATGGGAAGCAGAGCCCAACAAGGGGACCTGACCTCATCATTGCGCCTCCCCTGCTGATCTGGGACCAATATTAAAAAGATGGGGCTAAAAAGGAAAAAGAAGAAGATATTCCTTGCTTTTGTGGGCATGAGTCAACTTCCATGGCCTACTCCAGCTGCAATACCCCAATGGTGCTTCTCAGAAAAGGGCTTTTGCCCTGGAGGAGTGGCAAGGAGGGGGTTCTCAACCTGCCCCCTGCCAGCTACCTCATTCCCCTTGCAGCTGCATCCCTCCCTCCTGGGCTTCCAGAACGGTATTTATTGCTCTCCTGGCCCCTTCTGCAATGTAAATGACTTTCTCCCAAAGATGCTTTGCAAGGGGAGAAGTGGCCACAGGCCGATGATAAACGTGGCTGAGGCACAACCTCGTGTTTAGCCCCAAGTCCCACAAGCAGAATGGGATTTAACTTCATACGTTTCAATTTCTGTAACGCTGCCTTGAGGCCCATCATCACCACCACCACCATTTAACGAGGTGTTTTGTGTGTGGAATGCCCACGCCTTTTCATGCACACCACACTGCCTGTCACCTGCATCGAATCCTCCTGTGCCTTCCTCCCTGTGGTGCTTCTTTTTCCTTGCCACCTGAAGTCTAGCTTTTTTCTTCTTTTTTTGAGAAAGAGTGAAGCTTCGCAGCACATTTGAAAGGTGTAGAAGTCCCTGGCATGGATGTTCTGCTTTTTTCTTCTTCCCCCAGAGACATGGTTTTGACATGGCCAGTGAGCCGACCAGAGCCCAGGAGGTGCTCACTATAACCTTGTGGGCATATTTTATAATCATGTCCATTTTAAAAAGGTTTTAATCAGTGCTAAAATGCCCTTTTAGCTACATATTTAAAATATTAAACTATAAGTGAAACACTGCTTAAATGAAAGAATGTTACAGGACTATAACTCTAATTAATAAAAAGAAAACTTTTCTAGTCACCACTATTTTAACAATATGACTTTTTTGTTCCTAATTAAACACTTGCAATCCAAAACAAACATGTTTTCGCATTTCACAGGTAGTAATTGGCAGTCACACGTAAACGTGTACGATGACATACTTCATAAATAAATTGTGTGGGTTTTTCTTTTCTTTTTTTAAAGAATCATTGGGAATATTGATTTTTTTTTCTAAATGGCAGGTGTAGGTGAATTGGGCCTTTCCATAACACACCCACAACAGTTATGGCAACCCACTGGTGTGGATGGAACACAGCAGGATGAACATACAGAAAAAGTGCAATAGTGTGGCAAGTCAATTGCAATTCTGCTTGTAGCTTGCAGCAGATGAAAAAAGATTTATAAGCTCTAGGAGTTACTCATCTGGAAGCAGCCGTAGGCATGACAAAGAACCGTTCCATTGTTTTCAATGGGACAGACAGGTGGTCTACATGATAAAACTGTTCCTGGAGAGAGTGTCGGTTAGGAATCACATGACTGAATGTTCCCTCACATTGAAAAAAACACTCCCTGCATATATTAGTTTATTAGTCTTTTTGTTTAGCCTGCTACTAGATGCAAGTTTTCTGAGTGTAAGATTTATGCAGGAGTGGGGAGCAGTCAAATGTGAAAGGTCCCACCGTAGTGATGCAGCTGGGTACAATTTTATCTATTTATCTGCTATATCTATAACATGAGCTCCACTTTTGCAGTATTGCTCTGTGTATAATTTGGAGAATGGGCTTCTGAACCAATTGCTCCTGGCTTCTGTTCTGTCCAAACTATAACCAGCCTTTAGGAAAATATGTACTGAGTGAGGAGTAATTTTACTAAATTAAAACAGCAGCATTGCTTTCCTCTTACACACACAGAGTTTTCTGCTAGAGGTGATGTTGGATTGGGAAAGGGAGATTAACCCTTTTTATCCATTTTCCTGAGTGAAACAATCCCCTGGAGTTGGAGTTCCTGACTGAAACAACCCCCTCTCAAGGCCGTTGGTCCTTCTAGCCCAGTATTACTGATACTGACGGGCCGCCGCGGCTCTCCAGGATTCCAGGCAGGGATTGTTCCCAGCTCTGCCTGCCTGGAGAAGATGGGGATTGAAGCAGGGATCTTCCGCACGTCAGAAGCTTCAACAAACTGCGTAGTATGAATTTAAACAGTTATCAATTGAATTAAAGTTTACAGTTAGACTTCCTGAGGTTCAGTTGCTGCTCATGGTGATTAAGCTGCAAGGAGAAAGTGCCTAGCTGAACACCTATTATTATACTAGGGTGGAGCATGTGTGGAAGAATCACCGATGCTTGTATGCAAAGGAAGGTCGCTTTATATGGAACCAGGCCCTTGGTCCCTCCAGCTCACTGCTGACTGACAGTGGATCTTCAGGATTTCAGAGAGGGACGTTTCTCAGCCATGCCAGGAGATGCTGGGCATTCCCCAGGCAAAGCACCTGCTTTGCCACTGAGCTATGGCCTTTCTAAGAGTGACATCAGACGAGCATTTTATCACAGTTATGGATGTTCGTGGGTCCTTTTGACGTTGTGCGCTTCCTATGTGTCTTCCACTCCTTCTTGCCTTCTTTCCGTCACAAAAAACTCACAACCCTTTAAATTTGATTTGTTTTTTGAAACTGAATGTGCCGCCATTTCTTGTTGTGTGCAGGAAAAGCGACACAATAAAAACGGCCACTGAATGGGCCACGTGGTCTTTGTTTACTTCTTCTTTCTTCCCCTGTGTGAAGAAAGAGAAAGTATCGGTGGACAGAACCGGGGGGGGGGGGGGGAGCGTCAGTAAGGAAACATGATTTCCCCCCGTCTGATGACGCTCTGAATGACTGAAAACCGAGATCCGGCAGGAATTGCCTGCTCCAACTTGAACCTGCCCAGCCTTGAGATCAGCCTCAGAGGTTCTGCGTGTCACCCTATCATTACATTACATGAGATCATGTAATAAATGAATAATAAATCAGGTGGGATGGCTACAGGAGACTTGGAATGCCTACCAGTGCTGATTAGCCAGAGGGTCTCTTTGTCTTCACTTTGGGATGTGGCATCTGAAAACAACTTTTAAATTGCAACTAGCTCTTAATACTTGGTCTGTTATGGTCTGCTGATTTTAAATTGCCATTTAAAACTATTGTTTTTAATTCATATTTTATTTATTTATTCATTTATTTATTTACAATATTTATATACCATTCCATATCTAAAACAGATTCTGGAGCGGTGAACATAGGAATAAAACAGTAAAAAGAAAGAAGATTTAAAACAGCAAGTTAAAATTGTTCAATTTAAAAACAAAGGAACAAGAAAAACAGTGGCTAGTCAATTGAGGAAGGCTTCTTGAAACAGAGTTGTTTTCAGGAGGCGCCGGAAGTAGCCTAGCGTTGGTGCCTGCCTGACCTCCAGGGGCAGGGAGTTCCACAGAGAAAGGGCCACTATACTAAAGGCTCTTCTCCTGGTGGACTCCAATTGGGCCAAAGGTCCATGTGGAACCACCAGGAGCATGACCTCTGATGACCTCAGTGGCTGGGCAGGTTCGCGGGTATCCTGGTCAGATATCCTGGTCCCAAGTTGTTTAGGGCTTTGTACACTAGTACCAAAACCTTAAACCTGGCTCGGCAGCCAATAGGCAGCCAGTGCAGTTCCCTCAGCAAGGGAGTTACATGCTGGAAAGAGGCAGCTTCTGATAACAGCCGAGCTGCTGCGTCCAGCACTAGCCCCAGCTTCTGAAGCAGCCAGAATGTTGATGTTCTATTGCTGCAGTTTTCTATATTAATTTTAATTGAATTCCATTTTATATTTGATTGTATTTTTCTTTTCTTTTTTTTTGCAAGTCACTTAGCTAGCAAGTTGCTAACAAAAATGTGGAGCAATAGTAATATGAGCAATAACACAGCACCACTCCCTCCACAGGCTTGTGATTGGTATCTGTGGCTGGGTTTTAACCCCTTGCAATCTTCTCCCTAATTGCAGTGTTTATTTTTTCCCATAGGACTGAATGTGTGGGAGAAAGAAAAGGGGTGCAATCAGGGTGATGAAATCTCCCACAGCCCTGGGCCATGCCAGTCTTTGCTCCTTTTTCAGTGGCATCCCAAAGTGAAGCTAGCTTCCCGTGCCCTAGAGAACTGTGCCACCCCACACATTGGATCCTGGTTTAGTCCTACTTAGAGTAGTCCCATTGAAATCAACAGGATTTAAGTTAGATAAACTTAAGTTCAATTGAGTTCAATGGCCCTACTCCAAGTAGGGCTAAATTTGGATCCCTGTCTGCAGACTACACAGGTTAATCCTGCTCACTGCCAGCAGCGCTCACCACCTCTGCTGATGGATGTCTGCTGGAAATTCACGAAATACAGACGTACCTCCAAAGAGCTTGTACACATGGAATGCAGAGAGGAGTTCATGTGAAGACCTCTTCTCTCGTGTGCTGCTAGCATAGGACAGCATAGGACAGAATCCTGCAACTGTCTGTTTTATATGTCAAAGGGTTTTCTGACAGCCTAAATGGCGGGCAGCACAAAGGAATGGTCTCAGGTGTGGCGAAGCAGATGCAATGCTGCCTTGCCAAACTATGGTGGAATGAAAATGGAATGATCTGACACTGTGCAATTTTTTTAAAAAAAGGCCACAGTTGCAATGAGGTAACATTTCTCAGATTAACGTTGAGAGGAAAAATCAACACCAGAGGAGACTGGGACTCTTTCCTCAAAGTGAATCTGACTTGCTTGTGTCGATGAGCCGTTTACGCATCCACCTTCCCTGGCTTGTCCAGAGCTGGATGCCCATGAGAGGACTGAGCGCATGCTCTTTCAGTGAGACGAAGGCCCTGGCCAGCAGCAGCCCACTTTCTTGGAGGGCCTGTGGAGAATGGAGTTGAAATGACAGGGCAATGCACCCGTTCCGCAAACCTTCGAAGGAAAGGGAGCAAGGGGCCTGAACACACTCCCTACATCCGGGGGACAGTCTGGATAGTATGTTCAGGCTCCTCTGGCCCCGAAAGAGGAGAGTTTGGTCAAGTAGGCCACACGGCATCACTGGTGAGCTTCACGCAGTCACTCAGGGGAAGGGGGCAAAGAGCAGGTTGTTTGCTTTACATCTTCTCTCCTCAGTTTTTCTGCAGTGCATTGCACAGATCACTTACTTAAACCACCCAGGAGAGTTCCACTACATTTATTCCTAACTCTGACGTCCTGTAAGTTTCTTGCTGCCTTTTTTTAAAATTAAGTATCTGAATGGTAGGAAATAATTTGTCAAGCGTTTGGGGATATGCAGGTTGTTTGGAGCGGAAAGCCTTCAGATCTCCTAATGTGCCTTCGTTTCCTTGCAGGTACAATTCCACTCAGCAACTTTTCCAAAACGGACTCCAGCGCTTTTCACACCTTGGTCGCTATTTGTGCTTCCCTCCCCCCGTGCCCCATGTTTAAGAGAAATCTCAGCCTAAGCAGATTCTACAAGAGCTTTGCATCTGTGTGGCCATCCTTTTCTCCAACTTACCGGCTGCACAGAGTCAAGGAGCTTGGTGAGCTGGTAGAAACGTCGAGAGCAGGATGTGGGATTCTTCCTCTTGCAGGCAATGATACGATCGAGTTCCTTTATGTAGTTCATCCGAAGTTCATCGAAGAACTTCTGATTTTTCAGGCCGTCCACTGGAACTGGATCACAAAGAAGAACGAAACAACAATGTACAGAAGCAAAGAAGGGGGCGTCGTGAAGCGAGGACAGACATGTATGGGGCCCTCTCTCTTCAGTGGGAAGAAAAAGAAGAGAATTGACTTTGGAGCCTAGTTAGGTTAAGGCATAACTGTCAGTAGTGCAAAGAGATGATGATTCATATGAATGCAACTAACTGAAAGGGGGGAAGAGGGGGGGAACTCATATGAAAATGCTGCTGCTTACTAATACTGAAGAGGAGCAGAGCTTTCATGCAGAGAAATTCTTGGGGAGTGATTTGAAGCCATCCAAATTCTTGAGACAGATGTCGCATCCTCACACACTGGCTGTACATCCTTGATTTGTGCATCCGGTACCTAAGAGGAAGAGATGTCAACAGGGAAGGTAAAAGAAAACCAGCTAATCATAATGTAAAATCATAATGTATCTATGTTTCAGTCTAGATGGCAGTACAGCCTCAAAGCAAGGAAGGAGACCATTCCAGAATGTGAAATTCTAAGGTGTGCATGACCTCTTGCAAAAATATCACTCCCAACGATTTGCAACAGTTAAGCAAGACAACGAGACTGTCCGGTGCATGGAATCAGAAGTGGCCGCTTCAGGCCTATGACGATGTAATCTGTCAAACCCCTCCCTGGGGCTAATCTTTGACTACTCCTACAGCAGTAACCTTTGACTACTCCTACAGCAGTATCCCCTACTGAACCTTATTCCATGACTCCAGAAGACCCACCACCCTCCCCTCCCTCCAGGTTCACTGTTTGGTGAGCTAGTAATGAGAAGGATAATATTAGACAACTAATTCTTTTGATGCTACTCTGCTAACATTCCACGTTGGTAAATTAATATCAAAACAAGCAGTTTCTCTTCTTCAAGTTAAAATTTATCTCTGTTGGTTTTATTGTTCACTGAGCTGTGTGCATATTTTCTGCATAATTAACTCATCAGGTTAAGTAGAAAGTTGAGTGAGCAGGGAGGATCCCAAGCCTGTGGACAAGCATTTTCTGACAGACAAAGGATTTAGAGGGTTGAGTATGGAAAGGAAGTTGCTGAAGACAAAGAGAACTTTGTGAAAAAGGCAAGCTGCAGGGCTGGGAGGTGTAGAATTTCAACAGCAGTGGTGATGATGATGACCATGATGGAAGTGGCTTTGGATGTGCTTCTTATTCTTCATATTTCCTTGTAATGTCTGATGTTCAATATTTGCATTTCTATCTGTGATTGGATATGTGAGCTACCAATACCAGGATAGAAGAAGATGCAGAATTTGTTCTCTGGACATTGCAAGGATACACAAGGGTTGTGTGGTGACAGGCGGGCAGAGGCAAGCAGAGGACAACCTCACACCATTTTCCAGGATGTGGATAAAGTAAAGTTCAAAGAACAGATGGGCTTCTTCCTGCAAGAAAAGCACATCCAGAGCTGTGCATGCCCAGTGCTACAAAATCTAAGGAATTTTGCAACCCATAGAAATTAGGCAAATGAAACAACCTTGACTTTGCACAATCCATTCCATTTTTGCTAGATATAGAAAGCCACTCAAGCCCACCCCTTTGCCATTGGAAACACTGCTCAAGTAGGAGGGGAAAGGTTGGCATGTAGCACCCAAATTCTGCATTCAGTACCATTTTTTCATTTGCACAGTGTGAGCATGAAATACACAAGGTTTTGAGTCTATCTGATGCAATCCCAGATGTGGGTGGGCAAGAAGCCAGTGTAGAGCCAAAAGCAGTTAGATTGTATTCACCAGGGCAGCGCTTTGCAGAGGTTCCCCCTGCCTCCTTTTATAACTTTTAAAAAGTCAAGCTGTTGCTCTGGGCTGTAGCTTGACTAAGCTGTGGCTTGACTAGAGCCCAGCTGCCCTTTTAAAAATGGAGTAGAGAGGAAGTGAGAAGGGAACTACCACGTAGTTACTTCTCACTTCTTCTCTGCGCCATCTTCAAAATGACAGCCAGCCTGCCAATCCCACAGCCAAGTTCAAAAAAGAGGAGAAGCACACTTGCCACCACAGAAAATGATATGTAGTTACTTCTCCATTTAAAAGTAATTTCCCCCACCTGAAAGTCCATTATATTCTACTTTCCATCTGCAGAACAGATCAAAGTGAGAGGGAAGAGGCCTGGGAAAATAAAAATGTTCTTTGCCTGTTGTCAAAATTCCATCAGAGTGGGCATCAAGCCAGCCTTTCCAAGTAGAGATTTCCACCAATAGAGACCCACCACTGGGTGGGCCTCAGCTTACAGGGCTGGCCCTACCATTAGGCAGAGTTGCCTCGGATGGCAGATGCTGCAGGATGTTGGAGGAGGATGCTGTGTGTGCCACACAGCCTGCCCTACACTCCCCTAAGCAAGCCTCAGGGATGGTAGAAGGCAGTGTTGAAGTAATGTTGAGCTGGTACTCCAGCCAGCATCTTTAAGCGGAAGTCCTTTGCCTCAAGCGGAAAACTGTCTTGGGCCAGCCTTGTTGATGTAGACAAAGCTAGATGGTTGGTTGGGTTTTTGATTTATTTCTTTCACTGACTGGCTGTATTCAGGGATATATACATCACTTTTATGCTGTTTAAAAATGATAAAACAGAACTTAGCAAGAAAGGAATTCAAGTGCAGACACAGATTTCTTAAAACACACACACTGAGGAAATGATGCCCTAAGTTTTGTATATCTTGAACTTTGGGAATTTTTCTAATTTTAAATTCTGTTCTTATTGAACGTTGAAGTTTTATTTTCTATTTAAAAAGGCTGCATGAAATTTTGTATGCATTTTTGTACACATTTCTCCGAATACCTGCATTTTGTATGCAATATCCCCTAATATATACATACTTGCTTGGAATTTTCCTAGTATAATGCATTTTAATGGTGTGCATCTAACTTATGAATTTTGGTGTGGATCTTTTGATTGGAGAACTCTATTGCAAAATTTGGAGAAGTGCTAATTTTGAAGGATAACTGAATTTCATTGAACATATTTGTTCAAAAGTACAAAACCCCTGGGTCCAATCCATGGCACCCCAAAGTAGGGTTAGGGAAGAGTCATGTTTGAAAGTAGATGGCCCATGGCCTGACTCAGTTGAAGGCTGCTGTCTATGCTCCTTTGTCATGTGTAGTGCACCGCACGGATCCCTGGTGGGTGCAGTGTAGGTCTATGCTAGCATTCTGGGCACAGAAACCCTTTGCACCCTCTGTTAGGAAGCATTCCAAAATGTGGTGTTTTACTTCCCCCCACCCCCAAGAGAGTCAAAGAGCCACCCAGAGAGCTTTGTGAACCGCCCAGAGATCTTCGGCTATTGGGCGGTATAGAAATGCAATAAATAAATAAGAGCAAGAGCTCTTAGACACCCAGCTCTATCTCTCCTTCTCATCCAACTCAATATTTTCAATACCTCATTGTGTGTCCAATGCTGCTTTGAGGCTAGAGGCTGGTCTAATTCCCATTGAAGCCCGTACCAAATTGCATATGATAAATTATTGGTTGAAACTTACATTCTTACCAGTTGGGTTGGCTCCTTTGATATTGTTGGACTCCTTTCAATCGAAATGGAAAAAGTATTTGGGTAAGGAGTTATCTCTATTGGGATTTTCTCCCAACGCTTTAATAGCTTTAGGCTATTCAAATGCCAAAGCAACTGTCAAACAGAGAATCTGGGATATTGTACTGCAAGAGCATGTCAGCTCATTGTCTTATGCCAGTCCCTTAAGAAATAAGACCTTTGAGTCAAGTGCTTATCTGACTAATCTGACTTACCCAAATTATAGAAAAGCTTTTACTTCGGCCAGATTTGATGTTCTGCCCTCCAAGTTTGGAGGGGAGATTCCAGGGAATACCATTCCAAGACCGCCTATGCCCCTGTAATAACGGGGATGTTGAAATGGTGAGGCATGTACTTTTATACTGTTCTTTTTATCGGGATCTTAGGAATGATCTTATTCTACCTATTTTATATAAATACCCGGGTAGAACTGCAAAATTTTATATTTCCTTATTACTCTCTGATAAGATTCCCTATATTACCAATAAAGTAGCTAAATTTTGTGCAATTGCAATAACATGCCGTACCTTTTTAGCCCCTGAGTGTACTCTGTGATTTTAGATGGATTTGTTGATATAATTGTTTTGAACTCTGACTCTCTAGATGTTGGTAGTTTTAATGTGTTAACATATTTTGTATAGAGTGTTTGTTAAATGTACTGTTGGTATTGGTCAATGACCGTAATAAAATATATTCATTCATTCATTCATTCATTCATCCAACTCAAGGCTAGGCAACACGTTTGTGTGGGCTCTAGGCAGCCCTCAATGGAAGTAGCAGCAGCACAACTGCCAAATTTGGTTTGCTGCCAAATTTCGGTGATGCTTTAGACCTCCTGTTGTGTTACACCACCTAATTTTGGCAGCAAACTGCTGATTGCATTGTTGCCGCTCACTGTGCTGCCAAATTCTGGCGGTAGCAGAGGTGTGGTGCCCGGGCAGGTCCATAGATGGAAATTGGCTCTGGAATCCCTGGCAGTTGAACATCCCTGATCTAAATCCAAGGAAGCTGTTCAAGTTCTGAATTAGTGTCTTATGTGAGTAGTGGGCTAGAAGAGGCTGCATTGCCCTTGAACACTCAGGAGGAAAGATTCAACCTGAACCTGGGTGCTCATGTTTCGGCAGTGACCAAGAGTTAAGGACAGTGCGCCAACTGTGCCTATCCTTGGAAATGTTGGAACTCGCCATGGAGACACACTGCCTTAATTACATCTACTGTTTGGACTACAGCACACTCTACTTGGGGCTGCCTGGGAAGAGTGTTCAGAAACAGCAGTTAGTTCAGAATGCTGAAGCCAGTTACATGGAACACGTGACTCCCATGTTCAAAGCGTCTGACTGGCTGCTGGTCTGTATCTGGGAACAATTCAAAGTGCTCCTTGTGACATGCAAAGCCCGACATGACTTGGGAGCAGGCTATCTGAAAGACCGCTTTCTCCCACAACAGCCTGCCTGGCTCTTATGGGGGAGTCCTCAAGAGAGGCCCTTCTGTTCCACCGACATCTGATGCACTTTTGGTGGTAACCTGAGAGAAGGCCCTCTTGGTAGCAGCTCCCAGGTTTAGGAACGCCTTGCCAAGGAGATCCAGCTAGCCCCTTGCTGGTGACCTTCTATTGGGAAGCAAATACATTTGACTTTGCCCCATAAAATATGCTTTGGTTGAATTTTAGTAGTTTTTTAAAAGCTGCTTGTTTTCTTTTATGTTTTTTACTTTTTATTTGGCCATTTTACTGTATCTGATTACATTTTATTGTGTCTGCATTATTGTTGTTAGCTGCCTTAAGCTCTACTTAAGCTCTACTTAAGCTCTATTAAAATATAACATTTTAAAAATAAATAGAGTATGTACTGCTACTGGTGACTCCAACCTGAGAACTTAGATGTCTGCAGGCACCATGAAGAGGAATGGAGAATGTTGTATTTCAAAGAAGGAAACGGACGAAACCTCCTTCTGAGAAGACACCTGTATCTACCAATGCTTGGTGGATTCAGGATTTATGGCCTGCCAAATTAACCTCCAGAGCATTCCAAGAGTGCTGTTCATCCGGGATGGGTGCCAGAGTTGGCACACCATCAGATATGCTGCTTCTAAAGTGCGCCCCCTCCCTTTTACAAGAGGCTTTGCACAACTCCCACTCCAACTATGGACTCATGAGGAGCTTTGTGTACCATCCTAGGACTGCTCAAGGAATGAGAGACTCAGGCTGTGTCTGCTTGTGCAGCTGCTCGGAGATTTCACAATAGAATATTCTAAACATGCATATCTCGAGAAAAGGCAAAGAGAGCGGCAGGTGTGCGATAGAGATCAAGTTAGCAGAATTAACATCATGCTACAGATCGTTTTTCAGAGAAGCCCCTGGAGCTGCTGCCCCTCTCCCTAATGTGTCATAAAATGCTATTCTTAGTTTAGCCCATTAACACCTGAACAAAGTGAGAGTGATGGGTAAAGTCACAGCAGCAAGCAGAATGCAACGGGCCTCTTCTTTTATTTCAATATCTTTGTGTGTTTATTAGTTGTGGGCAAACAAGATCTAAGGGACATATTGACCCCTCTTCCACAAATAACAAACCCCCCTTAAGTTCTTCCTCCTTCCTTCTAGCCCTAATTTCTACAACCATTTTAGTGTGGGAAAAGCCTCATATGGAGAGATGTCCTGGTGGGGGTGGGTGGGTGGGTGGCAGAGCTACCTTGTAAATTACTAAGCCTTCCATATATATCCTGACAAGACGGACAGTTATCAGATCTTGGAAAGGCTTGCTTTTCAAATGGTGTCTCAGATAACATTTACTGCTTGCCAGGCCTAGAACTTTGCTTTCAGGTGAATCTTGGAAATGAATTCCAGCTCTCATTTCTGACATGGTTGCTGATTTGAATCCTTCTGGAAGCCCTGCTCAGGAGGTGGAAGGCTCTTCCTTTGGGCTGAGAGGGACCACAGCTCAATGATACAGGTACCTCATTGCATGCAGAAGGCCCCAGGTTGGCATCTCTAGTTAAAGCATGTCCGAAAGCAGTGCTGGGTTAGATGGATCAATAGTTAAACTATTTCACATAGACATGTTACTCACTCAAGGGCTGTAACATCCAGTGGTATGTGAAATCAGGAGAGCTTTCATCATATTGTGTCACACTACCCCTGATCTCCCATGAAAGCAGCTCAAGCACCAATAAGCTCTGAGTCATGAAGCTATAAATCAAGAAGTGGTGGGATGTACATCAAATGTCCATAGTTACATGTGTGAACTAGCCATTAGCCATGGTGGTGAAAGAACTGCATAGAATCACACAATTTTAGAGCTGGAAGGGTCCTAAGATGTCATCTAGTTCAATGCCTACCACACAATGCAAGACCTACAATATGTAATGCAATTACAGATGGCCATCCAGCCTCTGCTAACAGCCAATCAACACTCAAGGAAGTCTATTCCACTGTTAAAAAGGTCTTACCATTAGGAAGTTTCTCCTAATATTTAGCTGAAATCTGCTTCCCTGCAATTTCCACCCACTGGTTTTAGTCCTATTCTGCCCAGTTGCACATTATGCTGAGAAACAGGATCATGCCTCCCATCTAAATGAAAAGACTGAGAACACAAGCTTTCATTCAGTGTTCACTTAAAGCAAATTATCCAAACCATCTTTTTCAGCCTCAGTCCCATGTCACAGCTGTAACAAAAAACAGAACTTACTCATTGAAGACCAAGTCTGGAGCAAAGTAAAGCATCCGAGAGTTCACATTGGTGAATGATCTCCATCCCATTGCGAAAATCATGAGGCCCATCCAAGAGTACTGAATTATTGCCATTTGGTCATCCACATGCAGGTTACGGAACCCTAGGGGGAAACAGGCACACACAGAGAAGTTGAAACCAGGCTGGATACAAAGCATTTCATAGAATCACAGAATAGCAGAGTTGGAAGGGACCTACAAGGCCATCACTGTTTCTCTCAAACGAAAGTATCTGAGTGTTTTTGGCCTGGGATTCAGGCATCCCCAGCTGGGAGGAACCTGCAAATCAGACTGACCACTTGAATCCCAGCAACCCCTTTGTAAAAACTTTATACCCTGTATCACTTTTAATCTGGGAGCTGAGAGTGGGGCCATGGCTAGACCAGGCCTATATCCCGGGATCATCCCGAGATCATCCCTGTACATCCAAATGACACACAGGGGATCCCAGGAGCAGGCAGGGATGACCCCTCCATTTGCTTGGGATAATCCTTAGGTCTAGCTAAGGCCTGAGTGACACACAGACAGAAGTACAGACACAGAGAGAGACAGATGGAGAGGAAGAGAGAGAAGTGCAGTAAAGAGAATTCTTTGCTTCCACCAGAGAGGAAAACAGGTTGAACACAGTATGAAACACAGTTTTGTTAGCTAGATCTATTATAACTATTACACATGCTAATTTTCTATTTCTATTGCAGCACCCAGCAAGAAGCACAATTCACATCTCTAGCCTTGAACATACATTTGAATCTTACTCAGTATGAGGAGTTGATGGTCCTAAGTAGGCATGTGCTTAGAAGCGTAGAAGCAGGAGCGAATTGGCCTGCTCCGCCTTGCCCAGAGGCGGAGTAGAAGCGGACCGCAGACCCCTAGAAGCAAGGCGAAGAGAAGCGCCCATTTTCGGAGCGCTCCTCTTTCCGCGGTCCGGTCCGATCGCCATCTTGAAACATTTCGCCCATAGGATTGCATTGCGGAAAAGAAAGGGGGATAACTGTGTTGTTTTTGAAGCTATCTTTCTGAAAATTCTTGTGCTTAGAGAGTCGTGGATGGGGGTCATTTTGAGCCTACTCGCAGCTCTCTGTGTGGTGCGGTTCGCGTGCTAGAATTTTTTTAAAAGTAGGGTAAATGCGGGAAAAAGGTTACCTGTTTCGATTGCTGAGGGGCAGAGAACTCCCGGTCATGATCACATGATCCCAAAGTTGGAGGAGGGGATAGGCAAAACAGGTAACTTGGGATTCTGGGAACTTCTCTTTCTTAGTCTGAACGGACTTTTCCCAGTGTTTTTTAAAACAGTAGCCCCACCAAATGCACAAACACAACCTGAAATCATATACTAAGCCAATAATAAGAGAGCACTGCTACCCACCCTAACTTTGGGGAACAACTGAAAAGATGTGGTGCAAGGGGATGAGCTCCCCTAGGGCATGCCATGTGGACGTGCCCCCACTCTCTCCTGTACTTGGAGGGCTATCAGAGCCCTCCAAAGAGAGTAAAGCAATGCCTATCATGAGTTGAAGTGAGAGCTTTACTTCTTAGTAGAGCTCTCGTGGTGGAGCAATGGCTTTCATGAGTTGAACTGACAGCGTTGCTTCTTAAAAGGCTGGTCACTAGGACCAGTCAAATTGGCAGCTGCTTCCCCCTCCCCTGCGCACGTCCCCCTATTACTGGTAAAAGACAGATATAGCTTTTTAAAAAAGTTCTTCTTGTTGTTTATTCAGCAACACTGCTGCTTTTAATTCCACCCCTCCTTTGTTTATTTATTTATTTATTTATTCCATTTTATATGCATTACTGGCTTTCCTTGGCTCACTTCCTTATGCCCCCAGAAATGTCTGCTGCCTGCCTGCCTTCCCTCCCTCCTCCCCTGCCCGCCTCGCAGGGATGTTGTGTGTGTCTGGCTTTGACTCAGGGGAGAAGTCCTTCCTGCGCTCAATTAGACTTTTGGAAGTTCCAAATCCATTTTTCAAGTGTGGAAGAAGATTCATGGCATGTTGGGATTTCCTTTGAAATGGCCCCATTGAGCTGTCTGCAGGTTTAAGCCCCACCAAAAATCAGGGGATGATGGGACTGCCTTGAGTCTTGGCATGCATGTGTATCCCTGGATAAGCTGTCATGGTGGCGAGTTTGAGGTTTCTAACGTGCAAATTGACAGAGCTATCGAAAGGGGTGTGAATGGGGTGCCCGATTTTCATAAATTCCCCAAAAATCAGTTGATGATGGGATTGCCTTGAGTCTTGGCATGCGTGTGTATACCTCCATGAGGTGTCATGGTGCCAAACTTGAGGTTTCTAACTTTAACAGAAAAAAGTTGTATACTTTTTTAGCTTAATGCAAGCCTATGGGGGGGGAAACGGAGCTCCGATCTGGATCCGGAGCTCCGCAGCGGAGTGGAGCGGACATAGGCGGAGCGGGGGTGGAGCGAAGCGGCCCGATCCGCAAATCGTGGATCTGGAAGCGGAGTGGGGGGTCCGTGCACACCCCTAGTCCTAAGTTCAGAATCGCCTAGTAGGACCCTGTCTGAACAGGGAGTGACAAGGGGGAAGGAGAGGCAGAGGCTTTTGTCATTTCATGTTACCCAGCTTGAAGTACATCACAAGCAAGACACACACCTTCAGATTGCATCCGAAACCCAAACTATAAAACTGTTTTTGTAATCTCGCAGGTTACTCCCCTAGAAGCTGTAATCTCCTTCATTGAAGATTTTATCTTTCTCTTAACTGTTAAATGAGCTTTTAGCTAACATTAAAAAAATGATAAAAAGTATTTAGTTCATAATTATAGCTGCTCAATTTAAGCTTCTGTTTCTTGTCACAGAAGCTGTCAATTTTTCAAAGTGAGATCAAATCATGCGTTCTGTTGCCAACTGCTAGTACTTGCCCTAAGTGTCTTTTGCAATTGTCTTCTTAGCATTCGAGCTTTGCTGTATACTAAGTAAAGCTGAAATGACCACTGAAAACAGAAGTTTGCCGATTACCAAATGCCAAATCTCTGCTCACAAACTATCACGGTTCACTTTTGGAGAATCATTTTCTATCCTCAGCCCCTGAAAATACCCAGCAACTCAGTATTGGTTAGTAGGGAAACATGAGGCCCAGTATTGGGCAAAAAGTGGGAGACGACTACTACTACTACTACTAATAATAATATAGTTTAAGCTGTGGCTGCATGAAGAGTGTTTAAATTGGAAAAGAACCCAAATGCTATTTGGTACAAGGAAATGCATGTACAAAAGGCCTTTGTGATCCATCCAGTGAAGATGACGTGTTGAAGAATTCTGTCTATCATAGTTTAATCTCTTGAAAGGAGGAAGACACTGTTTCAGTTCATTTTAGAACTGGAGCAAATGTGTCTACACCAATTCAAAATACTCAAATGTATCAAATTCACAACTAACAAATGTAGAAGCAAAGCTTCCAAAGAACTGCAGTTTTAGGAGCTTCTGAATTGTCATTTTGAATTAGGATTTCCAGTGGGTGAGGTCAGTGTCCTTTAACACTGACCAAACATTCACATCAAATTTGTTTCTGAATTTCAGAATCTTATTGGGGTTTCTTGAATTTTTGCAACTAGAATGTATGAATTCTGATTAAATTGTTTCCCTGCCCCTTTTAACATATAAAAAGGAGTTAGTTATTGGGAGAAGTATGGAAATGTAAAAGTATTTACACTGAAGTTAGGTTCCCCTCCACTGCATTGCAAATATGATTAAATAGTCTCACTATTTTATTTGCTTGTGGAAGGAGTTCAGCTAGTAGTCATTTATCCCCATTTGTTAGAAGGTTTTTGCCCATTTGGGAACAAAACGCACAGAGTTCTTGAAAAGCACTTTTGATGAACTACACCGAGAAATTGCTTGTGAGCGCTAACAGAAGGAGAAATGTGTCTATCCCATATTCAGTTCTTCAAGCTAACTGCCTCTTCTCCTCTGTGTTCACGCCCCCACTCAGTGCTGTCAAAAGAAACTTGGAAGTTATATCCCACTTCATAAAGTTATTGTAAAGGTGGAGCTACTTCAGCTGCTGCTGGTAGAGCTTTGGGAAACATGCATTTTGATATAACATAGCATTCTAGATTTACTCTGTGAAGCAAGTTTGGAATCATGTCACTGCACCTGACATTTGGGAGCAACGATGGGGTTTCTTGGAAAATGACAATATGATTATTTGAGAAAGGGCTGCTGGTCAACTTGTAACTTCTATGTGCAGCCACATAGAAGGGGAAAGGTGGGTTCTCGCATGTGGCTTGATAACCTCCTAATGGCAAAGTTGTCTGAAGTTCAAAGCACAGCTCATTAGTTGCTTCACCTCCTTCATGGCCCCCCCAAAAGTAATCTCACTTTCTCCCTAGTTTCTACACAGGCAGGCACACGCATGAAGAAACCTGTGGCTGCACAAAGCAGCTTCAAAATATTCCAGATCAGGTTCTAGCTCCAGCATGATGCCAAGTTTGTATGTGCACGCACAAGCTTTTGCATTCTACAGGCTGGTGAGCAAGTAACATCTCCTTTGTCTGTCAGTCTCTCCAGTGGCAGCTTATCCCCACAGCCATAAATCTCCATGATGATTCTCATTTTGTTGTGAACTGTCCAGAGAACTTTGAATATTGGGTGGTATAGAAATCCAATAAATCAATCAATATCATGATCTTTGCTGTATGGAATGTCAAGGGTTTAAGTCATCACTGACACCAACCAGAAGCATTCCTTTCTGGCATCTGCAGCAAAGGTGACCACCTCTGAGGAAAAGTATGTTAGGAAAAGGCAGCCTTGTTTGCCTTGGATCAACTTATGTTTCTGGCCAGTCTGCCAGTAAATGAATTCTTCTGATGATAAAATAATACTTAGCATTTATATGGCACTTTTAGAGTGTTCAAAGTGCTTCACATATGCTACTGCGATGTAATCCTTGAAACAATTCTGTAAGGTTATTTCCCACAATGCAGGTGGGATGCTGAAACTGAGAGAAGTGCCCTGCTGAAAACTGGCTGGAGGACTTTTTTCTGTTGAAACTTGGGCCAGATCTACACCTTGTGTCAAATCATTATGATCCCATCATGGCAATAACATATCTCTCTTGCACATTTATACCTCGTAGGATGTGCAATGACATTTGTTGTGGAATTTTGGGTAAAGTGGAATAAAAAGCAGGAAATAACACTACAAAATCAATCCTGGTTTGGATCAGTTCTGAGCAAAAACAAACCCCAATGCACTTCCTCAGCTCCAATTCTCAGCAGCATTTTTTTTTATCACTTTCAATTCTGAGGCCGAAAATTGCTAATACTACAATCCTTAGCCAACTCACTTTGGAGTAAGCCCCACCATAATGTATTCCCCAGTAAAATTGCATAGAATCACATTCTAATTGGCACTTTAAAGTTGCACATCATTCCAATGGTGGAAAAAACAGTTAGCAGATATTTGGTACCTAAACGTACATTTTATTCATTTTCCCCACCAGTATCTCAAGTTATAATTAAATGTTTTATCTTCTCCCTAATCACAAAACCTTGTTGTTATCTTTCTTCAGTAGCTTTTAAATAATGCTCATTAACAATTATTTAGTTTCTGGCAAGTATTCAACTAGCATCACCTCTGTGATTAATATTTTCAGCACAATCTCAAAGTCTTGTACATTCCAGCCTTGAAGCTCACATGCACTATTTTTTAATGAATAGATATCCTAGACTGAGAGTATTACCATCACTGTTTCACCCCCACCCCTGGCAAGTCAGTATAATGCCTTAGCGCTTCATAGACTTTAGACAGGTTGATCCCATGTCTCAATGAAAATGTCAACCCAATGCATGATGGCTATGAAAAAGATACATTCTGATTTGGGGATCAGGATCAGAAAAACCTGCTAACTTCATGATGATTCCAGCACACCAAAAGTTATGACAAAAGAACTGACCATACACACAGCACATAGGCCTAATCTACATCAAGCAAGATATTGCACTATGAACGCAGTATGAAAGTGGGATATAAAAGGCAGGAGCCACACCAAGCAGGATATAGCAGTACGAAAGTGGCCTATGGTATGCGTCAATGGGCCCCAACAGTTGTCAGTGCACTTCAATACCCCTATAAGGCAGTCGCGTGGCTCCTGCCTTTTATATTCCACTTTCATACAGCTTTCATAGTGCAATATCCTGTTTGGCGTAGATGAGGCCATAGTTATGGAATTAGCTTCCACAAGAAGTAGTGATGGTTACCATCTTGGTCAGCTTTAAAATAAGATTGGACATATTTGTGGAGGATAAGGCTATCAATGGCTACTAGTCATGACAGCTATATGCTACCTCCAGTATCAGAAGCGGTATGCCTGTGTACACCAGTAGCTGGGGAACATGGGCAATAGGATGCTGTTGCACTCATGTCCTATAAGTCACAGCTGTTCCTCCTTGCTCTCCCCCACACGACAAAAAAACCTTCAAAATGCACCCCTTTTTGAACCTATCATAGGACCCTTTATTACCTGCTAGTTCCTGGGCTGAAGCACTGTTGTCTTTAAGGCAGAAAGTGACTCTTCAGCTGCATTCTCAAGGAAGTTGCTAATGCTGGAGTTAGAGCAAATTCCTGGTTGAACATTGATTCCAGGAGCCTGAACGCTACAGCTTTGCCTAAGACCAATACTGTTTGGTTCCCAGGCTATGGAGCCTCATGAGGGGCAAGACCAGGTCAGAGGCTGAAGCTATGAAGCAGGGTGTTTGAGCAGGTGGCCTGCCAGTCCTCCACCCATGGAGCAGCAGATTCAGCTGCAATGCCAGTTGCAGAGCAGCTGCCACTGTGGAACTCAAGAGAAAGCTTGGCATTCTCTGAGTGGTGGTCTCTGGCTGAGCCTCACTCTGGACATCTTGTTCTAGACTGCCTGCCATGCGAGCTCTGTCATGCAATAACCATAATCTGTTTCTGCTGTGCCTTGGGATAAAAGAAGAGTGGGTACAAGATCAGCTGTGGTTAGCCGCTAATAAAAAAGTGGAGAGACCCTTCCTCAACCTGGTGCCCTCCAGATGTTTTGAAGCATCTGGCATCAGCCCCAGCCAGTATGACTAATGGTCAAGAATGCTGAAAGTTGTAGTCTAAAGCCTCTGGAGGGTGCCAGGTTGGAGGATTCCTGAATGCTCTGGGGGATGTTCTGGCTGGTACGGCTGGTGATTCGGTCGAGGCCTCAGCCTCACTATGGAATGGTGAGATGGGAAAGGCCATCGATACAATTGCTCCCGAGTGCCCACTCCGGTGCTGTGGAGCCTGTAATTCACCTTGGTCTACAGAAGATCTACAGGCAATGAAACAGGCTGGAGGACAGCTAGAGTGAAGGTGGCGTAGGTCTCGGAGTGAGTACGATCGAAGATCAGCAAAGACTCTTCATTGTGCCTATTACACAGTAGTGAGGATGGCAAAAAAACACGGCTTGATACGCCTGAGGCAAGGGATAAAAACCACCTTCCTCCAAACTATGTGGAGAAAGGGGTTAAATGGGGAAGGATTTCAATATATAAAATAATATGCTGTGAGTTATATTTGCTGAGGGGAATTATTGACAGAGTTGGTGTTAAATGTGTAAACTTCAGATGATAAATGCCAAGCAGACACATGGGATTTTTGTGGTAGTTAAAACAAAATAATTAAAATTTATTTTTAAAAGTTCACAAGCTTTGTTTCAAATAAAACCTTTAAAACCTTTTTGAAACCTTTCATCCAATCCTTTCACCCATTCACATACGCGCTTTCCTTTTTCTCACACAGTCACTCTTGAACTTTCTTTGTTATCTGTATTGATTAATATACATCAACTACGTGCACACCACGCTCCAAAGACACCACTCTCTACCCTGAACCTCAAATTTCCCAGAGCTTAAGTACTCTAAACACAGAGAGCACTAAAGACTCTAAGAGGACCTCAAAAGTCCCCCTCGATCCCCTCCTCAGTCCTTCCCTTATATACGACTCCTCCCCCTCCCAAGACATTCTAACTCCGCCCACTCAGGCCAACATTCTAAACTCACCACAGATTTACAAACTGCAGACATACATTTGGGAACTGACTTGTGGGGTGTAAGGCCACAGATTGTTTTTTTTAATTCTGTCAATGAGTAGACAATGGAACAAAAGATGCTTGACAATTTGCAACACACACATGGAATGGATTAAAAGAATCCATACCCTCCGTAATTGTAATGCTGTTATACATAGATCTATGATGTGGCTGAATCTGGGATACTGTGGGATAATCTGCCATCACCCCATCTCTAAAGGGATACCATAAAGCTGGAAAAGAGGGCAAAAAGGGGCAGTTTAAATGATCCGGGGTCTGCAACACCTTCCTTGTGAGGAAAGGACCATTTTGCTTAGAAAAAAAGACGAATGAGGGCTGAACATGTTCTGTTAAATGTAGCTGGCTGTTGTGTGATTTCTTTCTGCCTGGAGGAGAGGCAGGATTGGGACTGTAGAGCAAGGGGAGAGGGCTGAGAATCATTCCCCCCAAATTGCACTGCCCTCAAAGTATACCCCCAAGCTGCTCCAATGGCAACTTCTCTCCCACGAGAAACAGCAACTTCGAGGCCCGGGGATTTTTATCAGGACTGGGTCATGGGAAAAGAGTTAACGCGGAGTGCTGATTGCCCCTCCCCCTGCAATCGTTATTTTGTGTTATTAATAGTTCCTTTCTGAGTTTTCAGGTTTGTTTAATTACATGTTTAATTTATCCTTCCCCTCTCATTAGAACTCTGAGATAACAGAAAAGAATCCATTGGCAGTAGATAAAGGAAAGGCCTTTGTCATACAAGGCATAATTAATGTATGGAACTCGCTCCACTAGATGTGGTGATGGCCTCTAGCTTGGATGGCTTTAAAAGGGGATTAGCCTACCTCATAAGAACATGCGATGAGCCTCACTGGATCAGACCAAGGGTCCATCTGATCCCACATTCTGTTCACACAGTGGCCAACCAGCTGCTTATGGGAAACCGACAAGGAGGACATAGGTGCGACAGCACCCTCCTACGCATTTCCCCCAGCAACTGGTGCACACAGGCTTACTGCCTCTGATACTGGAAGCAGCACACAGCAATCAGGACTAATAGCCACTGATAGCCTTCTCCACCAGGAATTTATTTAACCCCATTTTAAAGCCATCAAAATTGGTGACCATCACTACATCTTGTGGTAGTGAATTATTATTATTATTATTTCTTACCCACCTCTCCATTTTGATTGAGGTGGAGAACAACAGTAAATGTAAAATACATTGGCAAACTTGTCTGATTTTAATGGGGTTCTTTACCCAAAACCTAGATAGATAAATTTCTATGAAGGGGAAACAACAGATGTTACTGAATGAATTTTTTTAAAAAAAGAGGAATGAAGGCACGCTCCTTAGTGGATATATGCATAAATAGATATCTGCATGAAAAAGATGATACTTTTTACTCTGATGTAAATGATTGTTATTCAAGAATAGATTTTTTAAACTTCCCCTGAGTTAGTAAATAGAGTCGATAAGTTACTAATAATAGTTCTAGTTATGCATATCATGATCCTATTATATTAAAAATAAGGCTGAATGGGAAGAGTCAATAATAGAAGTTAAATGTTTTACTGCTGCAAGATGAGGACAGAAGAGTTGAAAGAATATTTACAGATTAATGATACGGGGGAATTTAATGATATCATAATAAGGGTATCAATAAAAGCTTATGTGCAAAGTTACTGAATTAATAAGGTATCATATCTTAAAAAGAAAAAAAGGAACAGTGTATTAAAGAAGACATTTTAAAGATAGAAAAGAATCTAAAGAAACATATGATACAGTATTATTAGAAGTATTGATTCAGTTTTAGATTTAGAAGGATATGCATAAACTGATTCACATTGATAGTTAAATATTCATAAAATGATAAACTTGATAGATTATATAAATTCGGGAAAAACCACTACAATAACATTTGTAGATGCAGATAAAGTTTTTGATAGGGTAGAGTGGCCCTACATATTTCAGACTTTACAATACTATGGATTTGGACTAAAATTTAAGAGTTGGTTTAATACGTAGTATTTATAGATGCCCACATACAATGTTATTAGTAATGATTTATTATCCCCACAATTTCAGTCATGAAGAGGAAGACAAGGATGCTTCTTACCCCCATATTTATTTAATTTATATTTCAAGCCATTTTTGACTGCATTACGGAACAACCCTGTTAGTTTACTGTTAGTTAGTTACTGTTAGTTTACTGTTAGTATACTGTTAGTTTTACCCTACCCTGTGCCTGCTTACCCTACCCTGTGCCTGTTGGCATTCTCTTCCCCTCCTTATTGTTTTACTATGATTTTATTAGATTGTAAGCCTATGCGGCAGGGCCTTGCTATTTACTGTTTTACTCTGTACAGCACCATGTACATTGATGGTGCTATATAAATAAATAAATAATAATAATAATAACCCACTGATAAAAGGGCAAAGTATGGGATATAAAGAAATTAAGATCTGTGCATATGCAGATGATATTGCCCTGAAATTAAAGAAACTGGAAATTCCTTTAATTAATTTTTTTAATGCTGTTTCACTACAAATGAATGTCTAGAAGTGTTAAAATATTACGTATTGGAAACTAAAGTAAATGATGAATTAGACTGATGGGAATATCTTAAATGATCTTTTCCAGGAAGAATAGCAGCAACATACTTCCTAAAATAAACTTCCTATTGAAAAAATATTACTATAGAATCATAGAATCATAGAATAGCAGAGTTGGAAGGGGCCTACAAGGCCATCGAGTCCAACCCCCTGCTCAATGCAGGAATCCACCCTAAAGCATCCCTGACAGAGGGTTGTCCAGCTGCCTCTTGAAGGCCTCTAGTGTGGGAGAGCCCACATCCTCACCAGGCAACTGATTCCATTGTCGTACTGCTCTAACAGTCAGGAAGTTTTTCCTGATGTCCAGCTGGAATCTGGCTTCCTTTAACTTGAGCTACAACAGAACCAAGAACAAACTCATGGCAATGTAAGATATCCTTCGATAGCTCCTTTAGAGTTCTGAATGGATCTGACTGAAACTTTGAGTGGATTCCCCACCTCACTGACATCGGAGCCACATCTTCATGCCAAATATTGGGAAAGAAAATAAATTCTTAGACTAAAGAAGTGGTATCTTAAAATATGGGATTTGGCAACATTAAACAAAATTGCATGGGTTCTCTGGGTTAAACAGGGAAAATACAGGGAAAATAAATTTGAACAGGAATAGAAGCCATTTTGGAGACTCTGGAATTATAAGCAAGGTATGGTACATGGTAATCCATTTCTTTTATTGTAAGTTTAAAGGTTATTTATGTCTATATGTTTGTTATAAGATATTTGATGTGTCTCATTGTTTTTAATATTTGTAATAGGTTTTAGTGTTTACAATGCCAAAAAAATAGTAGTCTTAGTGTTCTTTGTAATCTGTTTTAAAAAATAAATATATTGATAATAATATTTTTGTACTTTGTACTGTTCCTGTAGGCTGTAATCTTGTACACGGTTCGACTGAGAAATCTTGCTAAATTAATTCAACTAACTGCTTATCACTGTGGAACATCAACCTATTTGCCCCATATGGAGACTTGTTATTCGCTATATGTTAAACTTCCCGCACAATGCAATGCTGCTGCTAACCGTTTTATGTTTTGATAAAATTCCTCTTTAATATCATATGGTTCTTCTCTGAATGACTGTATTATTTTTGGTATGTTATATGTATGCGTGTATTCAATGTAAGCTATAGCTATTTGGTACTTGTATTCTTTTGCAAGAAATTATATATAAGGATTAGACAAACTCATGGCAAAGGAGGTCTGTTGACGGCTGAATCGAATCAGATCCAGAGGTGGCCTTCCTCTGAATGCTACTTGCTGGGTAACAGTGGTGAGAGATGCGCCACTGCCTTCCAGCCCTGCTTGTCGGTTTCTCAGTTGCTGGCCACTGCTGGAAACAGGATGCTGGGTTGGATGGACTCTCAGCATGACCAAGGGGCTTCTTCTTAGGTTCTTAATGTCTTGGCAAATCTCCAGAGGAAGAGAGTTCCACAGCTGTGAGGCAGACAAGCTGCTAAGGGCTTGGTTGGGCAAAACCTGCAACTCAGAAAACAAGACAAAGCATATGGGAAGCAACAGTGCAAGCCAATGGTACTGACAGCTCTGCTGCAGTTGGAAAAGTAGCTGGAGATTCAGAGGAGCAGGTGGACAGAATGCAGCACCGAGAAGGCACTGCAAGGGCTCTCATCGGCTATTGGAACCACTCCCTCTTTCAGTTACGGAATGGCTTCTCACCATCTGGAATCTTGTTCACAGGTTCAATGAAGCTAAAATGAACGATGTTCTATTCAAAATTAAAGGGACTTCAAAGAGGGCTGAATGAAAACAGGCTCTGTGCCCTTATAGCCTCATACTTTGAGGTGGAGAAAGCTGCTGAGTTGCATGGGACAGGGGAAATATCGTCCCTAGGCTATGGGTGGGTGCATCCCTTTCCTCCTGCCTAGGCAATGGGATAATGCATGCTCTTGTCCAACAAGAGTGAGCACTGACCTAGCTAACACTGGGGCACTTGCTGAGGTCCCAGCATGTCTAGTGGGGAAGCAATGCAGCTCTGGAAGCTTTGGAAGCATCCCGACGCTTGGGACAAAAAGATCCGTGCAGCTGTGAAAGCAGGGTGGGTAAGATTTTTCACAGGGGGCAGAATTTGGCAAAATTACACTGCATTTTCTCATGGGCAATATTCAGTGAAATATTAATTAAACATGCAGATTTTTTCTGGCTAGTACTCAGCCTTAGGACTTGAAATGGGTTTCTATTTCATTACCACTCTGCTCTTTGGGTCTGGTTGTGACATAAAGCTAATACCATTACAGGAGTGAGCCCGCATGAGCCTCAGGTGTGCACCCTCCCCTGCCCTCTCCTCCTTCATACATGTGAGGACAATGAAAACTTTTATTTTTGAACTAATCACAGTTTGCTGTGATGTCCAAACTCTGGGAACTGTGGTTTGTTCAAACTAAAGTTATTTATTTATTTATTTATTTATTTATTTATTTATTAAAACATTTGTATCCCGCCCTATATCACTAGGATCTCAGTGATATCATAGCATGGTTTGATCCTAGTTTGTTTTAATTATAGCTGGAACAAACAAGAGTACAACAAGTTTGGATGTCACAGGGAAGTGTGGGTTGATTCCAAATAGAAGCTTTTGCATTCCTTGCATGTGTGAAGGAGGAGAGGGAAGCACAGAAGTGCTGTATTGTTTCTGTAATGCTAAACGATGGTTTAGTAATGCATCAGGACTTCAATTTGGGCTGCATTAATGGAGCATCTAAAAGCATTTCCCTATCAGCGCAAAACTGGCGGTACAGATTTAAATCAAGACAATTTAAATCATCTGTTTAAATCATGATTTAAAGTACAAAGAAGACAGACCCATTTAAATCATTGATTTAAATTACAAAGAAGACAGACCCATTTAAATCTTTGATTTAAATCAAGTTTCTGATCTTTACATGTTTATGTTTTCTGGCAAGCATGCATTCTAAGTGGTTGCTCGTTCAATGAAGGTATTGGGTTGTAACAAATAGAGCCTTTATGTAATCAAAAGGCAAAATCCAGAACTTTTGGCCATGTACCCCACATGCCGTTTGTACTACAGAATTCTGTCTGCTTATAGGCAAAGTATGTACACAGGTATTAAGCAAGGCTAAGCCTTCAGTCTTAGGCACCTTTGTTCAGAAGCAAGCCCCACAGAACAAAGTAGAACTCACTTCCAAATAAACATGCATAAGATTGGACTTATCAAGAGTCCGCAACTTTCCAGAAGCAAAGGGGTGTTTGTTACTGGCCAAAAGTAAAATGGAAGGAGTAGTACAGCAAGGCTCTTCTTATTTTCTTATGAGACAACAACAGCAAAGTAAAAGCAGCAAGTGGTGGTTGAGCACAGGAGAAGTGGAAGCAACAGTAAACCTATGTCTCCTTGCAGGGAAATTTAACACAGTGCAATTTTTAATTTAACTTTCGGTTAGTAGTTTATATAATATGTATTAATTGATTTTTGTTTATATTGCTGTGTTTTGTATGTTTTGGTGAATTGGAATGCACTCTGCTATAGAGCAATATTATTATTATTATTATTATTATTATTATTATTTTATTTTCCTCAGGGGGGTGTTTGATGTTGTTCTTTTCATTAGTGAACCATATTCCCCCTCCTCATTTACTTGTGGGTTGGGAGAAGGACAGAGGAGAGCCTGGAGGGTTTCCATGGCAACCATAGGGCCTCTTCTTTCACCTAAGGCAAGCGCCCCCAACGCATAATTCACTGCCATTCTCCTGCCTTCTCCTTCTTCCTTATATCAAGAAACTTTTATCTCGTTAAATGACGGGGAGGGGAGGCCTTTTATCCACAAGCGCAGCATCTAGAGTGTTTGAGGGGAGGGTGGATAAATGTGGGCGCCATTTTTGTCTCTGGTGGAGGAGGGCTGTTCTTTCTTGAAGCGCTGGTGGCAGGTTCCATCACTTTTGCTTCTGGAAGGGATGGGCTTTTCCTTTTCAATGGGGGTGGGGTGGGGGGGAGGAGAGAGCTGCCATCTTTGTTTCTAGCCTAGAGGCTTTCTTGTTAATACAGCAACAGCAAGAAACACTATTTTTGCTCCTGGCAGAGAGGCTATTCTCTTCAAACATATTGTTTGGCTAGTAAAGCTCAAGCTTTGAACTTTTTCAAAGTTTCAAAATTTTCTGCAGGCTACACTGCTCAACCTTTGTTTTAAAACAAAAATGAGAAAAGTGGTCTGCTAGATCTTGAGTAATAAGCCTTACATTATACCGTATTCTTATATAAGATACTGCCCCATAGCCGTGCCCCATAGCTGAAACTCTCTGGGCCGTTCACATTGCTACTACTTGCTTGTTTGACAGGCAGATAACCAGTGAGCAAGTAAGCCGTGGTGTCTGCACCTGCGCCTCCTTCTCACAACCCCTATTGACTGGGCCAGAGCAAGAGGCAGGTGAAAGAGCGGGCTGCAGTGGGGAAGAGAGTCACTCCAGGAGCCTCTTGATAATGGGCCCCTGCTGGGATGTGAGCCTGCGGGTGCTATAACATGCCTAACGTTGACAATGGCCCTGTTACACATTTCCCTCTGGAGATCTAATGTGAGCTAGCAGATCTGTTGCCTGGCAGAAGTATGCATGATGCTTGGCTCCACTTACACACAACTTGTGCATTTGTAAATAAAGCAAATGTTACAAAAATGCCAAAGATCTCCTGAGATTTGCCCACGTATGACTGCTCCTGAAACTTCCCATTGCTCAGAAAAGTGAGGAGAACATGTCAACAGAAAGAGTGAATGCAATGAACATGTTTGTCAGGGAGCCTTGAATGCCTATAGCTCCCTGTTGAACTCAGTGTTAAACTTGGTGTTAAACTCAGGTTTGCCTCAATGCAATGTGTGAAATGGCCCTAATGGACTCCTGCTGACCACGTCCTCATTTTTCAGCAATCTATCCCTGAAAGCCTAGGAAACAGACAACTAAGTCCTCTGATTGGCACTTGCCATCCTTGTATGATCCACATTCTGACAGACTGGCGCAAGGATATGAGAATGAAAGATGGGATCCAACAGTTTGCTGCAGTGTAAACAACATACTTTCTACTTAAGATGGAGTAAATAACGACAAATAGCTGGGAATGCTTTGGAATCTAACTTGCAGGTGGAAAACACAGTAATTTCCCCACAAGCCACCCAGAAACCAGATCTCTGTGCTAGAGGCAGAGAACGGAAGCACAGCTGAGAATAGCCTGCAGACCAAATAGCACCAAATGGCTTAACCCATAAAGCACAGAGGAAGGCAAAACTCTTTCCACCCAATCCAGCCTGGGAGAGAATTTGTTCTTGACTCCTACTTGCAATGCTCATTTCTGCTCATTGACAGTGGGAAGGACTTCACTAGTAGGTTTCTACGGCCTTTTTCTCATGAGCAAAACAATCTGATCACAAAAATGCAAGTTGCTTACCTGTAACTGTAGTTCTTTGTGGTCATCTGTGCATTCACACACATGGGCTCTGCGCCTGGGCAAAGCCTCGGGTTGGAGAAGCTATCATAGCTGAGGAGCATGTTTTGGCGGCAACCCCTCCCACCCACCACACTATCTACTGTGCATGTTTGGGTGGGATTCCTGCTGGGTAGAGACCGTAGTACAGCCTTGAGGCTGAGGGAGACCATCACCTTGATATCGAAGAGGGAATCATCGACAATGGCATGGGGATGGTGGGTGGGTTGTGTGAATGCACAGATGACCACTTGAAAAACTACAGTTACAGGTAAGCAACCTATATTTCTTCTTCATGGTCTCTGTGATTCACACACATGGGTGGTTAATGAGCTGACTTACCGGAGGTGGGTAGGTGTTTCAGTGAAGTACCGAGGACAGCACTGCTCGTCTGAATGAGCAGTAAGAGTGTGCTCTGATATCGAGCTTGTAGTGCTTGACAAGGGTTGACAGGAGAGATGAAGTTGCTGCCCTGCAAACGTCTGCTAGTGGAACCCCCGTCGAACACAGTCAATGTGACGTCCCTCCAGTTGAATGGGCCTGAATTGGAGATGGAGTAGGGAGAGCTGAAGCTTGATATGCAAGCTTGACAGCTTGACTTTTCTTTGTTCATGCGGAGGCTGAGTGAATGTAGGAGATTGAGCATGACCATGATGTCTCAAAGTAGTTCCGATTTGGAGGTCCCAACTAGGTGGAAGTAAGGGTAGATCTTGATGTGTAGGGGTTGGAGGTAAGCGCATACAATGACCATACAGTTTGTGAATACCCTTGGAGCAGTGGTGAGATCAAAGGGAAAGACTTGGAATTGGAAGGTGTCCTGTCCGATGGCAAAGCAGAGGAACTTTTGGTCCATGTCATGGATCTTGATGTGGAAGTATGTCTCCTTGAGATCCACCGCCATAAACTAGACCCCGTGTTGGAGGAGTGGTAAGATGGTCTCCTGGGTGTGATGAATGCATTGAGATTTCTGAGGTCCTGGATAGGACAGAGTCCCCCATCCCTCTTGGGTACCGTGAAATATTTCATATAGAACCCGTCTGGAAAGAGGTTTGGGTGGATGCAACGGATTGCTCCCTTTCTGAGGAGGGAGGTGGTCTCCCATCTTAGGGCATCTGATGGAGGGGTTACTTTCACAGTACCTGAGTGGGGGGGTGTCAAATTCTATCCTGTAACTCTACTGGATGATCTGCAGGACCCAGGAGTCTGAGGTTATGGCTGACCAAGCTGGAAGGAAACGGCCAGTCGGGATCTGAAACTTGCTGGGTGGGGCAGTGGGGGAATGCCGCAGCTGCTGTAGTCAAAGGCAATGTTTTGAAACCGGTTTCCTCTTGGTTGGTCGAGAGTGAGAGGATGTGTACAAGTGCTTCTGTTGGGCAATGGGCTGTTGTTGCTGATGTGGTCGATCCTAGTGTTCTCTCTGCTGGTAGAATGGCTGCTGACGGAACCAATGGCGATGTGTATAACAGGGCTGCTGTTGACCAAGACCCATATTTTTTGCTGTGGTCTTAGCCTTTTGGACATTGTCCATCACATCGATACATGCACAGTAGACGGTGCGGTGGGTGGAGGGGTTCCCATCAAAACATGCTCCTCAGCTATGACAGTTCCTCTGATCTGAGGCTCTGTCCAGGCACAGAGCCCATGTGTGTGAATCACAGAGACCATGAGGAAGAATCCAGGATTGTAGGTAACATTCACAAACAAAACTAAAGAAAAACAAAAATCCCTTCACACATCTACAAACGACTTTTGTAGCAGCATTTTCCTATACAATTGATTTTTACAGGAAGATGTCACTACCAGTGGTTACTCAGTTCTGTCTTCATGTGTCTCATATGGTGAAACATGTGGAATTATTCAACTGAAAATAAATGTTAACTGTAGTGATTTTGATGGTTGCATCTCAGTTTCAGCAAGGTTTGGGGGGCTATGGGCATCATCAGACAAGCGTTTTGCCACATGCTCACTACTGACCACTTACCGATGTCCGTGTGTCCTTTAGACGCTGTCGTCTGACCCCTGCATGCCTCCCTCTCCTTCTGCTTGTTTTTCCATCATAAAATAGACCCCTTTTAATCCAACTTTTTTTAAAAATGGAATGTGCTGCGATCTCCTACTGTGTGCAGGAAAAATGGCATGATAAAAATGGCCCCTGAATGGGCCACATGGTCTTTGTTTACTTCCTCTTTCATCTCTGGGAAGAAAGAGGAAGTAACGAAGGACAAAAACAGGGACGGAGAAGTGACAGGAAGGAAATGCGATTTCCCCATGTGATGACACTCTTTATAACTAGGGAAGAATGGGAGGGGTTGTTCTTTTTGTGAATGAAACACTTCTATATAAAAGACAATCAGTTAATGCATACACACTGAAAACCCTGACATGGTGGGATAAATTCTTGGAGAAGATAGCTTTAACAAAAGAAATGAACCAGAATCACCAACACTTTATAAGCAGGACTGTATGTATTCCACACCAAGCCATTTTAAAAGTAGCAGTCTCCTTCTGCCAACCATCTAAGAGTATTTCGGGAGGCTGTACATTTTCATGTGGATTGATTTGAGAATTTTGAACACTTCTTCTGCCCTTTCTCCAAAAAGCTCAGAGTGCAAAAGGGCCCAGACACAACATTATCTTTACCATAACCCGATGAGATAGAACCAGAGCCCAGGAAAAGGTCATCCAAGTGAGCTTCATGGCTGAGAGGGGATCTGAACCTGCTGCTGTTCAGCAGTTCTTATGTTTATAACTTACAAGTGAATATAAGAGAAAAATGCTGCTCAGCAGGTTTGTTGGGATTTGAACAAGAGAAAAAATGATGTATGTCATCTGGAGCTTTTTGGCAGAAAAGTGGGATACAAATATCTTTGGTGAGGCTGCACCTTTGGGATTTTGCTTTATCCCTTAAGAAAAAGGTAATTTGGAATTGGTCCTATTGGAGTTGGCCATTCATGAAAAGGTTGAACTGCATTTTACTGATGCATTTCTGGATGGTTCTTAGATATTTTGAAATACTGGATTATTTCATTCTAATTGCTCTACATAATGAAAGAAGACATTATTTTAATTGCAAAGAATGGAGCAAAATAATGAAAGGAATGAACTGGGCACTTCACTTTTTTTACATAATAAATTGTAGCCAATTTATCATTGTTTTGGGATGGTACGGGTGGGTGTGTCACAAAAAATATCAGTCCCATTTATAAGTCTCAAATAAGATCTTGGCAGGAAGGACCTTGCAGCAAAGAAGTCAGGGAACCCTGAACTTCTCTGGCCAGGACAGACACACCAGTTGCTGGAAGCAGAGCCTAAGTGGAAGGAGCATGGAGCAACTATACGAATGAGCAATGGGCATCTTAGCATGCTTGTGGAAATCTAACTTAAATTTCCAAGTACAACTTCAGAAGAAAAAGTATTTATGGCATAATATGGAGAGAGACAGGTTTTGCGCTGTTGCGTGTTACCTTCAGGTAATTATTGGGAGGGAAAACACAAGAACTGCTCCTTACCTGGTAAGGCTTTCGCCCATTTCACCACATGCACCAGATGCCTCTCCCCAAGCTCGTTCAAGCTGGTCAGGAGGGCAGCAAAGGAGTCGGGCTGGTTGTTGTCGTGACCAGCACAAACCATGCCAGGCTCAATTGCTTCCAGGACATTGAGGAAGATCGGCTGGCATTCCAGGCCGTCCACATGGGCCATGGACACCTTTGGGCCTTGCTCCTCCGTGGGGCTTGATGGGTCAGCTGTCTCCCCTTCCTCTTGCAACTTCAGGTTACCCAGTTTCTTCAACTTGCGAGCTGAAGAGAAGAAGAAGAAGATTACTCAGAACATATCCCACTATGGGGCCTCCATCTGTATGACTGGCAGGCATGTGGTAGCTGGAGCAAACACTTTTCAAAAGCCCATGCAGGATGGCCAGCAGATCTTGTGAACCTGCAGCTATGCAATGAATCTAGCCCTTGGCTAGCTGCCACAGTGGCTTGAATAGCAACACAGGCAATGACACAATCATAGAATTATAGAATAGTAGAGTTGGAAGGCCATCAAGTTCACATTAAAGCATACCTATTTGTGAACATCTAGGTGGTGGGCTGCTGTTGCAAAGAGAACACAGGATTATATGGACCTTTAGTCTCATCCTGCGAGGCTCTTTCTATGTTCTAATGGAAATCACCTAAAACTGGATAGAGAAGGAAGTCTTGCCTGTTATTAGCTTTGGAGCCAATAAGCATGAAAAGGATTTGACTTGCTGCAAGCAAACAGTAACTGCAGAGATGATGATCACACGTTAGACTCCAATTAAATGTGGGGCTCACTGTGTCATGAGCTGCAAAACTCAATGTTGCATTAGGAAAAGAGGCTATTTAAATATGGAAATGTGATAGGTAAAATGCATGCAAGTGTGTTTAACTGGATGTTTGTGTACTGGAAATCTGCAAAGATGGCGTAGAATCTTTCAAGCATCTTTCTTGCCTGAGCGCTGCTAAAAATGAACAGGATCCAGACAAAAAGCCCTGCAGGAGCTGCGGAGCTTCACTTCAAGGGGGATTTAAGCAGACCCTGCTCCCAGCACACTGCAACCTTCATGCACAGACCTTGCATCATATTACCCAGACCATGAATGAAACACAAGGAAATCTGTGATTATGGCTTTCTAATTCTCTGTAATGGACTGCTGATTGCATTTATTTATTTATTTATTTTCACTTCTTGGTGTGTTGTACGTGGGTCTGCCCTTAAAGACAATTTGGACACTTCAGCTAGTGCACAACATAGTAATTTTTATTTAATAATGGGCATAAAGCCAGCAGAGCCAGATTTTGTTATTCTACATAATAAAAACTTTTATCTCTCCCCAACATCATTCCCTACGATCTGAACAGCCAGCTTGGAAAAAATAAAAATGAAAATCAAAAGCAGGGACAGGGTGGAGAAGAATCCTGATTGCTCGGCTTCAGCAAGAGAAAAATAAAATGAAATCTGTTGTCCTTGGGGTTCTGACTCCCTACATTAAATGATACTTATCTGAAACTTCCTTTGGCCATAATTAGAAAAATAAGCCTCCAAACGTAAAAATGTCAAATCAAAGAGCAGCTCTGTAAATCAATGCAAAAGCTGGTATTTAAACAATATGCTTTGGATGATCTACAGTAAGAGCAATTAAGGGAGGCTGCTCTGTAAAAATGGGAACATGGCAATAAAAACAAGAGTGAGTAAGCTTTGGAAAACAAGAGCAAAGTGCAGCGTGACATATCCTGGCATTATTTGTGCAGGTCAGAACCAAAGCAAGAGAGGGACGGGGAGGGGATGGAGGAGGGGAGAGGGCCGAGTGAAATCTTCTTGTCTCGGGCTCCCAGAAAGTTCTGATGACAGCCACATCACCGAGTTCCTACGAATTGTAGCTGGTTGCTTTACGTAACCTTGAGACAGTTTCCCCTCAAGCTCTATTGTCAGCAGAGAGCGGCTGATCTGAGCACCCAAAGGCAGAAACAGTCAGCTATGTTTTGGCTAAACGGAGAGAACTAGGAGGTAAGTGAAAAGTAAAGAAGCAAAGTTCATAAAGGGACAAGCATGGCAAGATAAACATGAGACTGTAGCACCTTTGTTGTCAGTGGCACTTAAACATTTGCAGAGAATCTTGCTTGTGAGGTTACCTTTTGAAGACCCAAGTCTGCCCATTGGCAAGGGAAGGGCAACATTTGCAGAAGTCAGCACATACACCCATTTCCCAGAGAGTTACACGTATAGAAAACGTACAGAAGTCAATGTGCAAAGTACAAACCTCAGATCAATGTTCCACAACCTGGTGCCCTCCAGATGTTTTGGACTTCAGCTCCCATCAGCCCCAGCCAGGAATGCTATGAGGCATAGTCTAAAAGAGAACTTCGGCTCTTGGGTGGTATAAAACGCAATAAATAAACAAATAAAACATTTGGAGGGCAGCTGGCTGGAGAAAGATTCCTTAGATAGAAACCAGTCATGCTTCATTGTTTATTTATTTTAAATATTTTTATACCACACTTTTTACATGAGACCAGTGCAGAACACAAAATGTAATTATAAGTTCTAATATGATATAGAATATGATAAACTATGCCAACTGTGGTAATGAAGATACATAAAATAGGGAGCTTTCATCAACCACCTTAGCAAACTGGTTTTAAATGCCTGGGCAAACAAATATGATTTGATTAGGTGCCGAAAAACCCTGCTGTCTGGACCAGTCTCATTTCCATGGGGAGGGTGTTCCACAATTGGGGCAGCATAAGAGAGAAGGTCCTCTCCTTGGTTGTCTTAATGTATCATGGCTACCTGGAGAAGAGTCTCTCAGGACAGTTTTAAAGCCTGGGCAGGCTGGTACAGGGAGAGGCACCCCCGCAGCTATTTGGGTCCCAAATTATTGAGGGTTTTAAAGGGAAGCACCAGCGCCTTGAATAGGCAGCCAGTACAACTCCTTTAGAACCAGTGTAGTATGGCTCTATCTAACTACAACTACCAGCTACAATCCTGGCCACCACATCCTGCACTAGTTGGAAGTTTCCAAATTGTCTTCAAGGGCAGCACCAAGTACAATACATTATAGTAATTCAACAAGCAGGAGGTTACCAAAGCACGAACCACTATGGCCAGGCATTGAGCAGGGGGTTGGACCCCCTTCCAACTCTACTATTCTATGACTCTATGATTTTATCCCATCCAGAAGTGGTCATAGCTTGCAAACCAGACAGAACTGGTAAAAGGTCCTCCTAGCTGAGGTCACCTGGTCTTCTAGTGGCAACAGTGGATCAAGCATTATCCTAAAGCTATGTACTTGCTCTTTCAGTGGGAATGGAATCCCACCTAGGGGTTCAGCAAAGCTTCTGACAAAGTGCCCCATGATATTCTGATTAACAAACTAGCTAAAAGTGGGCTAGATGGAACAACTATTAGGTGGATTCACAGTTGGCTACAGAATTGGACTCAAAGAGTACTTATCAATGGAACCTTCTCAAACTGGGGAGAGGCAATGAGTGGGGTACCGCAGGGCTCAGTCCTGGGCTCAGCGCTCATCAACATTTTTATTAATGATTTGGACGAGGAGGTGCAGGGAACGCTGATCAAATTTGCAGATGATACAAAATTGGGTGGGATAGCTAATACCCTGGAAGACAAAAACAAACTTCAAAGTGATCTTGATAGGCCGGAGTGCTGGGCTGAAAACAACAGCATGAAATTTAATAGGGATAAATGCCAAGTTCGACATTTAGGAAATAGAAACCAAAGGCACAGTTACAAGATGGGGGATACTTGGCTCAGCAATACTACAAACGAGAAGGATCTTGGAATTGTTGTAGATCGCAAGCTGAATAGGAGCCAACAGTGCGATATGGCTGCAAGAAAGGCCAATGCTATTTTGGGCTGCATTAAGAGAAGTATAGCTTCCAAATCACGTGAGGTACTGGTTCCTCTCTATTCAGCCCTGGTTAGGCCTCATCTAGAGTATTGCATCCAGTTCTGGGCTCCACAATTCAAGAAGGACGCAGACAAGCTGGAGCGTGTTCAGAGGTGGGCAACCAGGATGATCAGGGGTCTGGAAACAAAGCCCTATGAAGAGAGACTGAAAGAACTGGGCATGTTTAGCCTGGAGAAGAGAAGATTGAGGGGAGACATGATAGCACTCTTCAAATGCTTAAAAGGTTGTCACACAGAGGAGGGCCAAGATCTCTTCTCGATTCTCCCAGAGTGCAGGACACGGAATAAAGGGCTAAAGTTAAAGGAAGCCAGATTCCAGCTGGACATCAGGAAAAACTTCCTGACTGTTAGAGCAGTATGACAATGGAACCAGTTACCTAGGGAGGTTGTGGGCTCTCCCACACTAGAGGCCTTCAAGAGGCAGCAGGACAACCATCTGTCAGGGATGCTTTAGGGTGGATTCCTGTATTGAGCAGGGGGTTGGACTCGATGGCCTTGTAGGCCTCTTCCAACTCTGCTATTCTATGATTCTATGATTCTAAGAGCTGCACATCCATTTGCTGGACATGGGAACCGTCCACAGGCTCTCTGACTTGTCAACCTCAGTTTACTGGCCCTCATTCAGCCCATGACGAATCCATTTGTTGTCACCTTATGCTTCAGTTTCCCCACACACATCATTAGAAAAAACAGGGTTACATAAGCATTTGCAACAACAATGAGAGAGGAAGTAGTATTCTCATCCACAAAGACATTTTTGTTGTTTATTCGTTCAGTAGCTTCCGACTCTTCGTGACTTCATGGACCAGCCCACGCCAGAGCTTTCTGTCGGCTGTCGCCACCCCTAGCTCCCCCAAGGTCAAGTCTGTCACCTCCAGAATATCATCCATCCATCTTGCCCTTGGTCGGCCTCTCTTCCTTTTGCCTTCCACTTTCCCTAGCATCAGCCTCTTCTCCAGGGTATCCTGTCTTCTCATTATATGTCCAAAGTACTTCAGTTTTGCCTTTAATACCATTCCCTCAAGTGAGCAGTCTGGCTTTATTTCCTGGAGTATGGACTGGTTTGATCTTCTTGCAGTCCAAGGCACTCTCAGAATTTCCCTCCAACACCACAGTTCAAAAGCATCTATCTTCCTTCACTCAGCTTTCCTTATGGTCCAGCTCTCGCAGCTACAGGTTACTACGGGGAATGCCATTGCTTTAACTATGTGGACCTTTGTTTTCAATGTGGTGTCTCTGCTCTTAACTATTTTATCAAGATTTGTCATTGCTCTCCTTCCAAGAAGTAAACGTCTTCTGATTTCCTGGCTGCAGTCAGCGTCTGCAGTAATCTTTGCGCCCAGAAATGCAAAGTCTGTCACTGCCTCCACATTTTCTCCCTCTATTTGCCAGTTATCAATCAAGCTGGTTGTCATAATCTTGGTTTTTTGAGGTTTAACTGCAACCCAGCTTTTGCACTTTCTTCTTTCACCTTTGTCATAAGGCTCCTCAGCTCCTCCTCGCTTTCAGCCATCAAAGTGGTGTCATCTGCATATCTGAGATTGTTAATGTTTCTTCCTGCGATTTTAACTCCAGACTTGGATTCGTCAAGCCCAGCACGTCGCATGATGTGTTCTGCATACAAGTTGAATAGGTAAGGTGAGAGTATACAACCCTGCCGTACTCCTTTCCCAATCTTAAACCAGTCCGTTGTTCCGTGGTCTGTTCTTACCGTTGCTACTTGGTCGCTATACAGATTCCTCAGGAGGCAGACAAGATGACTTGGTATCCCCATACCACCAAGAACTTGCCACAGTTTGTTATGATCCACACAGTCAAAGGCTTTAGAATAGTCAATAAAACAGAAATAGATGTTTTTCTGGAACTCCCTGGCTTTCTCCATTATCCAGAGGATATTGGCAATTTGGTCTCTAGTTCCTCTGCCTTTTCTAAACCCAGCTTGTACATCTGGCAATTCTCGCTCCATGAATTGCTGGAGTCTAGCTTGCAGGATCTTGAGCATTACCTTGCTGGCATGTGAAATAAGTGCCACTGTCCGATAGTTTGAACATTAGAGAATATTTAAATGTGCAGGCAGTAACCCTTTCTTTGGAACTAAGGCTGGTTAAAGGTAGGCAGAAAACTTGCCAGCCTCTGAGAGCTCTTGGGAATAATATCCTTCCCGCTCAAAGCATCTGTTTTACATGACAAAATGGCTTCCCTTGGAGGAAATAATTTCCTCTAGAGAGGAAGCAAGAAGGATGCTAACCATTGATATCACTCCAAAGACAAACATGTGTCAACTGCCAGTTTCAGTCAGTCATTGATGCCCTTTTAAATATCTACATTGTTTTAGAACATAAAGTCTCTTCAGGCTCAAATAAGGAGCAAGGATTCAAACTAGAATTCACCAGCAAATCCTTAAGATAAACACACTAAGGAAAATGTGGCATTTACTGTGGCATTAACTATGCAAGCGTAAGGCCACGTGTCAGCCTAAGACTTTTGTGTGCAGAATTCTGTAGGGATGACAAGGGGCATAGCTCAGGAGCAGAGCTCACGCTTTGCTACCAGGCCACACATTCAGTTCCTGGCATCTCCAGTTTAACAGGTCTAGGGAAAGATCCTACTCTGCTCGAGAACATGCTAGTAGGGCAGATTAGAAGTACACCAGATGGACCACTCTGACCCAGCACAAAGCAGCTTCGTATGTTCAGGTTTTCTGGTAGAATTGCCAGTATTGTCGTATGGGTGCACAAATGTACCCATAAATCATCCAGCTCATTTATTTATTATATTTGTATCCCAACTTTTCTTCAAGGAAATTCACAGCAACCCTGAGAAGACGTTTGGCTGAGAGAGCAACTGGCACTCCAAATGGCTCCCAAAATGTACTGAAAAACATGGATTCCCCATGTGTGTGATTTTGGGGATGGGGGAGGACGAAGCCACATTCCATTTCTCTCCTCCCTCTCAGATAGGCTGTGACACATATTTATACATACAATTGACCAAGAAAGGAATGAGGGGCTAGAGTCCCAAGGTGCGAGAGTGGACTGTACCTCTTCAGGCTGCAGATGGTTGTGTGTGTGAAAGAAGACATTTTATATAGTCCCTTTGTTAAAGAAAAAAAATCCCAGTAAATACTTTGGCTAGAACATTTCACCCTGATGGGCTAAGCTTGCATGAAGTTTGTTATTCTTGTTTTACAAAGGGGAGAATTTTGATTCTGATACTCCATTCTGCTGCCTGTCCAACCAGGTCGCTATAACTTTCTCACAAGGGTTACAGAGTGAAAAGAAAACCTTTGGTAGGCCTCCTGATTGCACTAGCCTTTCCATATTCTGTCAGCAACTCAACTATGACCCAATATGGTCCCACAACCAGGGTGCCGTTTGTACAAGTAAGCAGACAACCACCATCTACAATGCCATATCATAAGGATCACTTTCATATTTCATAAGTTTATGGTACAAAGGGTTTATGGTACAAAGAGGTATGTTCTTTCTAGAGAACAAGGAGGCAGAGGTTTGATTTATTTCATGGCTCGAGGTGGGAAAAGCCCACCTACCCCAAAGCCTAAGCCATAGAATCATAGAATAGCTGAGTTGGAAGGGGCCTATGAGGCCACTGAGTCCAATCCCCTGCTCAATGCAGGAACCCACCTTAAAGCATCCCTGATAGATGACTCTCCAGCTTCCTCTTGAAGGCCTCTAGTGTGGGAGAGCCTACGACCTCCCTTGGTCATTGATTCCATTGTCATACTACTCTAACAGTCAGGATGTTTTTCCTGATGTCCAGCCAGAATCTGGTTTCCTGTACATTGAGCCGATTAGTCCATGTCCTGCACTCTAGGATGATAGAGAAGAGATCCTGGCCCTCCTCTGTGTGACAACCTTACAAGTATTTGAAGAGTGCTACAATGTCTCCCTCAGTCTACTATTCTCCAGGCTAAACATGCCCAGTTCGTTCAGTCTTTCTTTATAGGGCTTTGTTTCCAGACCCCTGATCATCCTGGTTTCCCTCCTCTGAACACGCTCCAGCTTGTCTGTGTCCTTCTTGAACTGTGGAGCCCAGAACTGGACGCAATACTCAAGATGAGGTCCAGTGCCGAATAAAGGGGAACTGGTAGCTCGTGTGATTTGGAACCTATAATGCAGCCCAAATAGTATTTGCTTTTTCTGCAACCATATCACACTATTGGCTATTCAGCTTGTGATCTACAACAATTCCAAGATCCTTCCCACTTGTAGTATTGCTGGCCAAATATCCCCCATCTTGTAACTGTGCAAGTCCCAGAATAGATGATTCAAAATTTTCTTGAAAGTACATTTAAAGATGTAACTGAACCTGTGCAACGTTGAACTATATTATTATTATTATTATTATTATTATTATTATTATTATTATTATTTTATTTATTTAGCACCATCAGTGTACATTGTTCTGTACAGAGTAAAACAATAAAATAGCAAAACCCTATAGTGGCTCTATAGGTCAGCAACATTGGCTTTTTTTAACTTTAAACACATGGGAGGGCATTTTAGTGGAGAGACAGACAAGGCATTCCAGTGCTTGGGCAAGGGCAGCACTGCTGGGGCCAGTCCTGTTTCCCCACTCTTTCTCTCTCCCACTTTGATTAGCACAGTTTTTTGTTTTGTTTTTACTGTTTATACCTATGTTCACCACTCTGGAATCTGTGTTAGATAATTGAGCAATATATAAATATTGTAAATCATCATCATCATCATCTGCTTTTCTATTATGTGTCCTGGATTCCTGCTGACAGTCGGCATTTTGATTATGGATGGGAAAAGATGAGGTCCTTCACGTGCACCCAAGAGGAGAATTTTGTTGCCCCTAATGTGACAAGAGCTTCTCAATACGTTGTGTAAGTATGTGTGTGTGAGTATAAGAGAGAGAAAGAGAGAGACGGGGAAATTTTTATTAACTGTCTTGGTCATCACTAGAAACAACAAGAGGGGGAAAGTGATCATCTCCATAATTCACACACTGGCCTTCCATCTGCTCACTGAAGTACAAAACCTGCCAGAGGCTGAAAAACAGCAGTAGCTTGATATGTTCACTTTAGCCTGCACTAAAGCCTGTCCAGCGCATAGTCTGATGCAGCTGAAAATCTGGTCACCAGACCCTTGGGCAGGGGGGTTATGACAGGTCAGGAAATAAGTGCACTTGTAAAAGCTCTACTTTGGCAACCCAAGACCAAATGGAAGAATGTTCTGCAAGATGAGACTGAAGCCTATTAAACAGGAGGGCACACCAGCTATAGAAATGGGGAGCTCTGTTTAGGACTGCTATTTCTGCCAGAAGAGAGAAGGCCTTTATTCATTTTGAATGGTTTTTAACTGAAAAAACAAAATGAGCAGGGATGATTTTTAGCCGACACCCTCTGTTATCAGTGGATTGATCCCTTGATAGAACTTGACATGCTGCTCTCTTTGGTAGTCATATTGTGAAAACAAGGCCATGTTTTCTGACTACCTACCTGCCATTGATGTGACTGAGACTCTAAGATGGAGGCATATCTTGGACAGATGTCATCACTCTATGGCTTGACTGGCAGAATTCAGCATATTAAGGCCCCTCATGGCTGGAGGAGGCTGCCCAAGGTTAAGACTAGTATCCAGTGAGCCAGTGTGGTGTAGTGGGTAGAGGGGTTGTAGTGGGAGTTGAGAGATCTAGGTTCTAGAATCTACTCGACCATGGAAGCTCACTGGGTGACTTTGTGCCAGTCACAGACTCTCAAACCAACCTACCTCACAGGGTTGTGGTTGTTGTGAGGACAGAAATGGAGAGGAGGAAGAGGATTATCTACACAGCTTTGAGTTTCTTGGAGGAAAAAAGCCGGATATAAATGCCATCAATCAATCAATCAATCCTTGAACCTACAGCAATGAGGAGCGCCAGTAATGCCAGGTCTGTTCCTGACAGAACTTCTGTCCTTTGAACAGCTGCATAATGAGGAGGAATAGCAATTATCCTACCTTCCACCCCAGACCACTTGCCTAGGATGGATATACTTCAAAAGGAGAAACACAGACCTGGGCAGTGGTGATGGGCATCAAGAAGAGGAGGAATTGATGTTCATCTTAATTGAAGTGGAACTGACCAAATGCATGTTGCCCACTGAACATTGGCTTAGCAGTGAAGTTGGCAGGCTGGTGCACCAACTGTGCCTACTTGGGGAAAAGGCAGACTAGGATACTGTCACACACAGTATTGTTCCATCTAGGATGCCTTCTTTGCACCAGCTGCATTGACAACCAATCCACTTTGGAGCACAATTTAAAGAGACAGAATGCAGGATCTGCAATGCAGGACACAACTACAGCATTCCTGGCACATAGGCCATAGCTAGATGGGGTGATATCCCTGGGAACATCCCTGTGTGCCCACATGATGCACAGGGGATCCCTGGAGCAGGGAGGAATGACCCCTCCCTTTCCCCGGGATATCACCCTACCCTTTAGGCATGGTTTTTCCACAGTCTCAGGATGATCTCGAGACAGTGGAAAGTATGGCCCACCATCACGGTTTGTCACAGCTCCTTGAGGTTACTCATGAGGAGCTGGGAACCACGCTCAGGGTGCAGAGCTCCTCAGGAGTTCTGCGCTCATCAGGTGTAGGGTGGACTGGGATTTCTTTTTTAAAAAAACCTTTCAGCGCACGAGCGCTCCCTCTGTTTGTTTGTTTTTTTAAAAAAACAAAATAGTGGGCATGACATCCTGTTCCTCTGAGGCTGTCGTGCACTGCGTGTAAACAGAGGGGGAGATCTCATGATAAAAATATCACGAGATCCTCACCCCTCCGTCACACTAGACCCGTAGGTCTAGCTGAGGCCATGGATACCGCAGCTCTGCTTAAATATCTCCAGCGAAAGAGATCCCACCACCTCCCGAAGGAGTCGGTCCACTGCTGTACAGCTCTCAGTGTTAGGAAGTTAAGGCTCATGTTCTGCTGAAATCTGCAGCTTCCACCCAGAAAACAAGTCTTCTTCATGGTAGTCGTTCAGATTTGAAAACTGGTTTCATATCTGCTCTTGGCCTTCTCTTCTCCAGGTTATACACACCCAGTTTTTTCCACCATTCCTCATAGGACTTGATTTCCAGGTTGCTTTCCCCTGGATGCACCACAGCTTGTCAACGTCCTTCTTAAAATGGGAAACTGAACACTAGACTTCAAATGAAGCCTGACTAATGCAGAATAGAGGGGAACTATTACTTCCCATGATCTGGATGCTATGCTTCTGTTAATGCAGCCCAAGATTGCATAAGTTTGTTAAACAGCCACAGCACGCTGCTGGCTCATATTCAGCTCATATTCACTACCTGCTAAGCAATTTGGGATCCGGATATTTAAAGCACTGCTTCCTCCCATATGAACTTGACTACTATATTCAGGAGAGAGGCCATCCTTGGTGTCCTACTACTATTGTTACAATTTTGTGCCAAAACACAGAATCCGTGAGATTCTCTTATTTCTCACCCACCAAATCTAGATTCTTTCTTGCTCAGCATAAGCAGGCTGATTTCTTCAGCTTTGCTCATCAAAGTGAGTGTTAATAACTAGTTAATAGTGAACTACCAACTACTGAAACATTCTATAGTTTGACTGGGGCATGGCTCTGTGACTATGCACCTGCTTTGCACGCAGCCCAAATCCAAACCCCAGCATCTCCAGGAAGAACTCCCGCCCGACACTCTGGAGGGCCAATAACAATATGGAGCTGAACAGGCCCAGGGTCTGACTCAGTTATAATGCAGAGTTCTATGTGCCTGTTCTTGAATGTGTTTTATCTTTCTGTGGGTTAGAGAGAGGGAGGAACTTGTGAAAGGATTACAAATGGGATAATATTGAGCACTAATTTACAGCACGTGTTTTCACAATTACTTTAAAGCTAACACTAAAAACAAAGAGAGAACAAGCCAGGCAGAAAAGATTAGCATGACCTGGAAAGGAGAACAAACATGCAAGTTAAGAGCATTCCTTTTTCCTGCTTGTCCCAAACAGAAACGTAACACCATGCAGTGGCTGCTGGGGCCCACTGGTGCTGGTGGGGTGGAACACAGGACACCTCACAGTGGGTGGAGCGCAGGGTCTCAGTAGGTGCAGCCAAGGCAGCAGCTCATTGCACAGAAAAAGGAAACTGAGGCAAATTAACTTTGTGTTTGTGTCATACTTGCAAAATGGAGGTTTGTGGGGAGGTCTACACATCTACACACAAAAGCAGCATTTTGCGTGTTCAGGATGGTAGCAATGGTCTCTTTGCAACCTTTCCTTGCAAAACTGACCCCCGGTAAGGCAAGGGTGGGCAACCTGTGGTCCTCTAGATGTTTTGGCCTACAACTCCCATCACCCTCTTTACCAGCTATGCTTTCTGGGGCTGATGGGAATTGTAGGCATAGCATTAGCTGCCCCATAACTCATATACAAATGGGTTTTCTTTTTTGTCTTCACCATCAGGATACATTACCAACCATTGAGTAGAATATGTATTTTCCCACCTCTTGGCATTTCAGCTAATGGGAGTCCAGGAACAATAATGTAATTCTTGTGTCTGATGGTGTGCACTACAGATTTACATTCCCCTTTCTGAGACACTGGCCCTGTTCTGAAGACACCTTAAACCACAGTGGTTAAGGCTGTTTTGTTAACAAAAAAGCCTTAACTACGGTGGTTAAAGCCTTAACCACCAAGGTTTATGGTGTTTTCTGAATGCAGCCATTGTTCCAGCACTTGGGTTTGTGAGCACTGGATAGGTGAAGTTTGTTACCCACTGCTCTCGATTTTGGAAATTATTTATTTATTAAAACATTTGTATCCTGCCCTACTGCATATCACAAGGATCTCAGGGCAGCTGCAGCCTTAACTGTTGTGATGAAGAGGGAATTTCACCAGGTGCTGCATCCATACAAATGACACCTGCTGAAATTCCCTTTTCTGCACAAGTGTTAAAGATACAGGAGCCCTGGTCTCCTTCTCATGGGGTCATCCTATTTCTTATGATAATAGCACAGGGTTGCACAAACACTTAACATGTCAGCTGGACTAGGGCACCAGTATCTGCAGAGAAATGATTGAGAACAACAGGGCCAGGGCCTTATGCAAGCACCTATGAAGAAGGCCAGGATGGGTGGGTTTACATGATAACAGGGGAGTGTGTCCATGTACAGGGGCTGCTGCTTGATAATTTAACTGAAGAGCCCCAATGGATAACCAACAGGATGAGCTCCACTCCTGCTCTCACCATGACCTAGGCTTTGTTTTAAAGCAGGTATGAGGGGTCTGGTCCTTCAAAAACAAAACAGACTCTAGTTGGACCTTAGGGCCAAAGAGCTTCTTGGGAGTTTCTTTAGCTTTTTCCCAGGAGAGTAACATTAGGATTGCAGGAAGTTTCTATCTCTGTGTTGTTGTGTTTGGCAGGGAAATGTTCATCTCTAGTCTATGCCACCCCTGTTGATAATATGAAAGTAACACAAATAGGATTTTTGGGTAGATATCAGTATGATTCAACCAGTCTCATGAATGCCCTGAAGCAACTCCAAACTACAAGCCATCATTAACATCCCGGAAAACGTTTCATAAGAAGCTAGAGTTGACATGCTGGATCAAAGATTCACTTACAGTGCACCTGTATACATATCTACTCAGAAGTAAATCTCACTTGGTTTAATGGGGCATACTTCTAGGGCAGTGGTTACAGGGTCAGTTTTGGAGTCAAGCCCCTGGGAAACAACCAAGTAGATATGTTGTTTGCCCACAGCATCTGCTAAACAGAGGAAGATGGATTTTGAACAGGGAAGCCCTGTTTAATTTTCATGGTGAATAGCTGCTATCTTGTGAAAGGGGATGAAAATTATGCAGAGCGTTTGTCCACTGAGCTTTTTGAGAAAGAGGGGGAGGAATAATGTCTCTTGTCCCCCTTACCACCCCATTTGTGGTTTATGAGCCTCTCTGTAGATTAGCAGGTGCCCTCATGGCCATTTCCCCAAAGTGAGCTGAACCCAGAGTTCCCATGGAACGTGCGCCAATCCAGCCCCACCAAAAAGGAGTGAAGGGAGTTTGGCTCACAGTATTGCCAAATGGGGCTGCTTAACAGGCCCTGGGAGAGGATGAAGCAGGGCTTTGAAATGCAGCCGAGCACTGCAGGCCAACGAACCGGCAAAGGATGCAACTGTGTTTCCCCTCGTGGATGAGGATGGAGGAATGGGCAGGCAGGCAGGCAAAGAGCGCACCACCACCACCACCACCACCACCACCATCACACCCCTGTTCCTGGTTCATCTGCAGGTTGCCCCTTCTATTGCTCCCCTCTCTCATGTTCAAAAGAATGAAATACTTCCCACATGTGGGAGGCTCTCTTGTTGGCTTCTTTCTGTACTTTTCTGTTCATTTGTTAAGTTTGCATTTTCATCCTGCTTTTCAGCCTCTTCTCTCCCCACACCAAGCCCTCCAAGGTTGTGACTGAGATGGTTGAATTCTATTAACGTTGTACAGGCTGCTTTAGGGCATGGTCAAAATGAGGGATACCAATCTAATTCATTAAATAAACCACCCTTCCAGTCTGGAAAGCCCAGTGTTGCATCACTGATGACTCCGAGTGTGGAGGAGTCCCTTTCTCCCTCTCCCTGTGCTCAATACCAGGCACTTGGGTTTATCTGGTTACCGGCCACTAATTCTTAAGGTTACTTATGTCTGGTAAATGCAGCCAGTGTGATTAAATACCTGACAGGGACATGAACAACATAGTCCCCAAATGCCCACCTTGCAGAGCTATTTACTTGCAAATTCAAAACAGCTGATGGTTCTTAACAGCCCATTAATTTGAACACCTGATGATGTATGTTTTCCACCTTAACCCCCTTGACATGTGAGGCTGGTAAGGGAGAACTACCTGCTGGAGTCTGGACGTCCCTCATCCAGGCTCACCTCCACCTGGCAGGCAGTGTAACTGAATAGCACGACAGACCTTGCAAGCTAATCCAGGAGTGGGTCGGAAAAAGCGAGTGCTTCCATTGCTCTAATTCTCCCCTCCCCCCTCCCTGTATTTCTCAAACCTGCTGCACAAAACAGGAGAGTTGCTTGTTTATAGCCATTCCCGCCATTGCTGGGCTGCATTATCACAGTTTTGCAAATGCATCACCAGCTGCTATAAAAGCAAGGCATTGGGCAGGGCAGAGGCTGCTCCCCCAGACACGGCTTGGACTGGGAGACCGGGAGGAGAGATTTGCTTAGAGGCTGGGGAGATAATAACTTTGCAAACCCCAGCAGGGCTCTCAGCTTGAGGGCCAACACAATGGAGCATTTCCCCAATGACTGTTTCCTTGTCAGAGAACCCCACAATCCTATAATACACTCAGCAACAAAGAACATTTGAATTAGCAAGTGTGTGTGTGTGTGTGTGTGTTTGTGCAAGCCTACCAGCTACTAATGAAGACTCCTGAAACTCATTGTGGGCTGTGTTTCACTGCTGCCAGTCTCTTTCATTGCCATTACACTGTCGTTAGCCTAACTGGCAACTCTCTTTCACCAGCTGTTAGATGCCATTCTCATTGTAGGCCAGTTTTGTCCACTTGGCTCTGGGTCATATTCTAATTCCCCACAGCCAAATCAAATGAAAATCCAGAACTGCCATAGATGATTCATCAGGCATTGATCTGAAAATAACAGCATTGAAAATATAAAGACCCTTTGATACAGAAATGAAGTAGAAAGCAAGTTGTCCTGGTGTGCTGCTCTGTTATTGTCTTTCTCATATGGAGTGTAGCCCATAAAAAATAGTTAAGTGGCTACATGGTGAAGGCAAACATGAGCCAAGATGCAGCTTCAAAAAGAACCCAAGAATGTGTAAGATTTTTTTGGAGGTAAAAATCTGTAAAACTTTGATGCCAAAGAGGCAGTAGGTTTAGCAGGAAAAAAGGAAAGGAACCTCTCGTGCAAGCACTGAGTCATTACTGACTCTTGGAGGGACGCCAGCTTTCGCTGACGTTTTCTTGGCAGGCCTTATAGCGGGGTGGTTTGCCGTTGCCTTCCCCGGCCGTTATTACCTTTCCCCCAGCTAACTGGATACTCCTTTTACCGACCTCGGGAGGATGTCCGGCACCAAAACTATTTTCAAGAAAGGATGATAGTGCTCGCTCAGCACATTCTTTCAATTGTTGAAAAAGAATATAAAGGAATTGTTTTTTCTATTAGGTGTTACTGGCTTATCAAGTGCTAAAATAAAAGAAAGGAATGTTTCTTGAAATACAAACCCACAAGTTATGAAATGTAAATCATATTTTAAAAAACAGTTCTTTGGTTCTATATGGTTTATGAAACTAAGCAATCTCAGAGTTCTACCAGCTGTCCTTGCTCTGATAGTCCTCAGATATTCAAGTTGATTTGACAATGTGCTTGGTGATGTAGGGAGGGAAGCCAGAGTCCATGAGGGCTGCCATTGCTAGAAGAGTGTTTCAAGCAGTGGCCAGAGCAAGTTGGAGACAACCACCATCTTGCTGTCAGCTGCCAGCATCTACTTCATTCTGCCTCTGAATTTGGTAACTCCACTTAGCTGTCATGGCAAAGAGCTAGTCTCCATGAATTTGTCTCCTCCCCTTTTAAAAGGTTTCCATGTGTTAAGAACGTGCTGTATGAAGTAGATCTTCACTGCAACACACCTCTATCTGCATAGGCTTCACCATTCATTGAAATGCTTTGTGTGCAACCTCCTCGCCCCCCTCCAATGAAAGTGACAGTATTTCAGTTGGGGAAGCTTTGGAGTTTCCAAACTCTTAAGGCAAAGTAGTTGGAATCCACCCTGTTCTTTAGCTAGTGCCTGCTAGTATTAAACAGAGAGAAATCACCGGCAGATTTGTGAATGAGACAGACAGACACCACCAGGCGCATATGTTTCAAATGCTAACCGTGAACTTAAGTCTACCGTATGAGCAAGATCGGAATGTATTAGTGCCTCCAAGAAGATTTACGTTCTCTTTTTATCAGGTTTCACTGCATCCCCTTTCCACGGCTATGACAGATGCTCCTGCAGTTCAAGGTTGCTGAACCTGGCCAAGCTGCAAACAAGAGCATTTTATAAGCTTCTCCATTAGGCATATTGACAGAGAAGCCCTTTTAAAGTGTGATTGTAAAAATGCCATTGAGCATCAAGCTGCAACCAAGGCAGTATAAATTATATACCACTAAATTATCCTGTAAATAACATATCCCAAATTATGTGCCTAGAAAAGCAGACCATATAAAATAGCAAAATAGTGTATATTTATTTTGAATAATTAATGGTCTTTGTTTGTCACTGAACTACAGAAGACGCTGTCCCCCTTTCCTGGCATTGCCCACATATTTCGAGCTATCATTGCAGCCATATGGGCTAGATTTCTGCATTCCATGCAAATTCTACAGTCATGGAATCCTGGCATACACACAACCGCTTACGATGAAGATCAAAAGAGCCAGTCAATTAGCAATCTTCATCGGCTGCCTTAGAAGCCGCGTGATTCTTGGGCTGGGCTGGGCTTGCCTTCCTAACTGGGTCAGGAAGCAGGAGAAGCCCTGCGTGCTGAGTCCCTCGCAGCTCTTTCTAGCCCTTCTGGCCTCCTCATCCTGACAGGAATCTCACATACCACATACATTCTGTCAGCTCAAGACTGTTTCCAAGTTAACCCCCACCACCAAATATACATACGATCCTCTTTCACCTTCTGGATTATTATGAGCCAGCAGAACATGCAAGTCAGCCCATTGCAAAGGCCAGGAGTGACCCTTTCTTCTAGGGGACACAATCAGATTTCCAGCCCAGTGGTTCATGGGACTCCTGAGCATGGCAGCCACTGGATAAAAGCTCCCTCCGTGGCTCCAATCAGAATCTGGGTTAGAACCACACCGGCTCTGTCTGTGAAGGAAGACTTTCCAGAAATGGCCCAGGACCTGCTGCTTTCCAAGCCCAAGGCTAAAGGGAGCATGCTTTCAGGGCAATCTGACTCCCCAATCCACTCCAGAGGTTGGTCAGAACCGCATAGATTAATTCCTGGCTCTACTAAAACTTTACAGAGTGCAACCAAGAGTCCCAGCAGACAATCCAATCCAGGAAGTTGCCCTTTGTCCTCGTGGGCTCCCAAAACTCGACTTAAGTGAGAGCTGCAATAGCAACTCCCTCGGGTGTGTTAACGTTCCTCCATTCCCGTCGCAAACGACAGCTGCATGTGAATTACAGGAGGGGCACGGTGACCTGGAAATAGCATAAACCCAGTTCAGCAGCTGCAGCAGAAACCCCTGTGGCTCTCTTCAGCCGTGTTGTCAACATTCTAACTCTGGCAAGCCTTGGGGCCACAACCTTACCTTTTTCTTTCACTTAAAACCACCTCGCATGTAATGTTCCAAATGGTGTTTGCGCTAGCCTTGTAGGAGCACACATTTTGGGTAATTTGGGTGCATTTATCTGTTAATTCCAGGCAATTATAGGAAAAGCTCTGCCTCTCACTCGCGTATTTGATGACATGGGCGACATTCTGCCCCACTCACTGTCCCTCTCTAAAGTGCTTGTGGGATGATGGAACAGGGACATTTTAAAAGGGATGCTGGGGCAGCTGGGGCAGAAGAGGACAAGATGGGTTAGGGAAGAATAGATGCAAAATCCATGCTCTCTAAAATGCTGACAGCCTGTTTCCAAGTTACCTCTCTGACCCATTTGTGGGAGCGATGTGCTCACAAGGGGAGTGGAACGCAGCAGCTGGTAGCTCATGAGTCTGTGCCACTGAGCCATCTGTGACTACAGAGCCTCTGAAATGTACCTTGGCAGTCACAGATGTTGTTGCAGATGGAAGGCTAAAAAAGAAGGGACAGAGCATGTCCATTGACCAGACTGGGCAAACTGGGGTACAGGAAGAGAAGCAACACCTGCCTTGCAGCATTAGTTCAGTGTACCCCTGAGATCTTTTGCACAGATGCCTGGGTGCAACAGGTGTGTGTGTGTGTGTGTGTGTGTGTGTTTCTAGCTAGGTAAGAAGGAGATGCCCATTTGGTTGGTGCTGTTCTAGGAAAAGAGGGAGCCAAAGCAGCCTCACTCTTTACTAAGGGGAAGAGTGTTTTACCTTAAGGAAGGCCCTCCCTATTGCTTGGATTTCTGTAAGTCCATGCTGCTCTCCTAAGAGAGGAAGACCCATCTCTCGTTGAAGAGGCTGCTCCTTGCCTCAGCTGAACCAGCCAGAAATGAACTATATTGGGACAGATATGTTAAGATGCAGCCTTTTGAAAAAACCACATGTCTTTCTCTTTTTGGACAGGTGTGAGCACAAACAAAATCCTTTGGTTAGCTTGGGTTCGAATATTTCTTTGGCTCCTAAATTTAAAGGACACAGTAGAACTGATTAATATATAGCAGCCATAGCCAGAACTTTTCATGTTTCTACAAGTTGCAAAACTATATTCAAGAGACCGACCAATCATGGTTGTAACAAATTCATTACAAATACAGAAGAGTCCCCATTTCTTCAAATCTGATTATACATATCCCACATTTTTAGGCTGTGAAGTATATATTCCCACCACAGCTCAGTCCCAGTGTTTACCCACACAGAGCTATGCTGATCTGTCAGAGGGCTGAAGTCCCCTGCATTCATTTTGCCACAATTAAAGGGGTCCAAGCACTGGGAAGGCCTAGATGGGGTTGTAATCTGATCCAGCATGTCAATTCTGATATTCAGTTCCTAATGAGGGGGATGAAAATGTGAGGAAAAGGCAACTGACTGCTGCAATTAAATGGACAAAATTTAGCTCTTACAGAGGCACAGCTATTCTGTGTGGAGCGAACTGGAGAAACGTGCAAGTGCTTATACCAACATAGCCTGGTGCCAATATATTGGGAGGCCAACCATGCCAACCTCCCCATTTTGTTCTGTACTTGATAGGAATCAAGTTATTTCCTCAGCACGATGTTGCAAGTCTTTGAGAGTCAACATTTATGCAATAGAACAATACTACAAGTAGGATTATCATTTCTTTGTGGGTGGAATTAGCTCACGCTGACTGTGTTCTAGAAAAGGAAGTCCATTGGAATCCAACCTAGTTACAGTGCAATCGTATGCACATCTACTCAGATAACTGCATTTAGGACTTCACATTGGCAACTGGGTGGCATAGAAATGCAATAAATAAATAAATAAATAATAAATTTAATATCTCAAATGAGAAAACAATTCCTTGATAACTGGAAGATGTTGCTCTAACAAAAGTGATTCAATCCCACCGAAGGTAGAAAAGGGCAAATATTTCAGTGAGTTGCTCATTTGCTATTCTGAGCAGATGCATAATTAAGAAACAGGTAAGCACACCTCAATTACATCTTACATTGGAAGCTCATATCCCTTTCTCTGATTTTTATTTACAGAAAGAAGAAAAGCCAAGGTGCACAGATTGTTGGGAGTGAGGTAAGAGGGTCACTAAAATTGGCTATGAAAGAGAGAGGGGAGAAAATAAGAAAAAGAGTGGTAAAGAAAACAAAGCCTTACATGGCTCTATGATGGCCCTCAAACATTGAGGGCAAGAAGCGTCTTAGAAAAAGGAGACCCATTTGAAGGGTCAGAGTCTGTCTCCAAAACCACCTTGTGGGCCTTCATTATGTTCAGTCCAGCTACTGGAACAGAAAAGGAAGGGTGTGTGTGTTGCTTTTTCTTCCTTCCACAATGGAAGCCAGCGAAAAGAAATGTTTTAAGGGCAAGGTCTTTGCAGCCAGTCGAAGGTAATCACTGAACAATTTCTTAACATGAAAGGACCCATGAAGAAGAGTAGGGCTGAACTACACCTTAGCTGACCACACTTGTGTTTGCTGAGTTACCGCACATGTGGACACAGAGGGAGCATTAGCAGGGACTGATCACCTGCAAAATAACCTGCTGCCTGGTTTGGGCTAAGACTGGCTTACTTCTGGTTTTGAAATCTGGTCAGGGTGGGGGAAAACCAAAATAATGTAAACATGGCTTGGTCACATTTGGGGGAAAGTAGTAGCTGATTGAGCACCCCACCACACCCAGCAATTCTCCCCTGCACACTGCCTCAAACCATCCTCTGTCTTTGTCATGCTAATCCAGGGCCTGAAGGGGCATTTCAGGAGACAATCAGCAAGTGGTGGAGAGCTAAAACTATTTGGGACCAGCAAGCTATATTTAGCAATTTATTACATAACCTCTATGGTTAAAGCAGCCAATCTGACGGGGTGCTCCCCTGGTTCACACCCAAGCACCTCAACGTTGTGTTCTTTTCCCATTAGCTGTGGCAGTTTGGAGCCCTAGGGCAGATGGCAAGGGGCAACGACCACCGCTCTAGAGCTGTACTGAACAGAGAAGGGCAATTCCTCAGACATTTCACTCACCTTGAAAATGGCGGTTTTGCTTTGTTTCACTGTATTTTGGGGGGTGAGGCAAAAATCTTTTAGGGGTGGGGGAGAGAACCAGCCAGTGAACCAGCCATCATTTTATCCCCCCGCACCCCGGAAAGCCTTGTTCTAAAGTGCTTTTTTGCATTTTGGGAAATTAAAAGCGGTTGCTGCCATAAAATATGGCTGCCCCCTTGAGCACTCATTACAGTGGACAGTGGCACGGTGTCTGTAAAACACCCTCTTTTACCGCGTGGGAAGAGAAGCAGCTCATTTTATTCGAAAAGTGGTGTTAAGTACCCCTCCAAAGAAAAGAAAATGCCTGAGGTAGTCTTGTTAAAAATATAAACTCACAGTATGCCATTACATGCGTACTTATTTTTAAACCTTAATTATCAAGAAAACCTTCTTTTACATAGCAATGCAATCCCATGCATGCCCAATCAGAAGTAACCCCCACTGTGTTCAGTGGGACTTACTCCTTAAGTAAACATGCTGAAGAATCAATTAAATGGTTAGGAAAAACAAAACAGGGGGAGAGGCCATTCCATGAAACCAGTTTTCCTTGAATTATTGGGTAAATGTCACACTTCTGGGGTCAAATCTTTACAAGGCATTCCCTTGTTTTCATGCCAGTCCCAACATGCTCATGCTTTTCTCACCCTTCCCGTCCAGTTTTTCTCAGGTGCAGTCATTTGGCTTCTATCATAATTTGTGGAACAGGGCAGTTGGCAAGGGGCACAGAGGGAAGGATTACTGCAGCTCCTTCAATTATTCTGCTGAATTGCGCAAGTAATTAATATTTGTTTAAAGGGCACCATTATGGATCTCTTCCCAGAGAGAGCAGGAACTGCCTGCTAGAAGTAAAACTATACCATGAAGGGTATCTCTATAGTGATTTTAATTAAAGACCATATTGTACTTTTGATCACTTGCCCGAACTATGAACTCCATCACACCAGTGTTTAACACATTCTTGCCACGTCTGGTATCTGATATTGCAGCACAGGACTCATATGACGTCGTCCCTGTCCTGTACTCTTTTCCTCCATTTTGCATATTATTTTGGTGTGGGGGATTTAATGTGCCCTTAAGCATCCATGTATTTCTGTCCTACCGCTTTTTCCTTTGCTGGCGGTGTGTCCTTTGAATGGTGTCTTGCTGACGAAAGGGGAGGATGGGGCAGTTCTCCTCCAGCACTCCGTGTCGAATGTTCAAATGAATGGACTTTTTACTGCTCCAACCCCACCCTCATTGCCCACAGAAACGGAGTCCAGCCAATGAAACATTAAATCAGTAAATCACTAGACAACAAAGCTGAAGGCAGGAGGAAGGAGCTGATGTCCGTCTTGGATGTAAATGCAGTTGAAATCAATGGGATTTACTCTTGAGTATGGGAACCAAGCCCGGACAATAAACCAGCTCCACTGAACACACACACACACACCCCTCCAATTTTGCCTTAATCCACCCCTGTGCAGAATCAGAGAGGTGTGTGTGTGTGTGTTAATAGGAAGGAATAACAGGAGGATTAAAAATCCCTATAAAATCCTGGGATTAACTGCTGATTCAAATTTAGCACGCCTAAAGCTCTAAAGTGCTGTCATGGTCCCAAGTTTCATCTCTTTATGTTTAAAAATGAGGGAACTCTAAGCATTTTGGTTAATTCCCATAGGAGCTCCAAGAAGCAAGGGAGGAAGGCTGCCACTTGATCACAATGTCCATCAACAAGAAGAACCAATGAACTGGAGGGGAAGGAAGAGAGGTGGGGTGGGATGGGCGCATTAGCAGCGGGAGAGCAAACAAGTGAAAAGAGAGTTCAATGGCATAGTGATGATTGTGAAAGGGAAGAACACTTGCTGCACTTATAAAACAGCGGTAAAAAGTGCAGAGGCAAACCAGGGGTGAAATATAGGTGTGATGGAGTTCTAAGTGGGTTCCAGTCAATTTCCAAATGGCCTATTTATTTTAGGCTTACACCATTCACTCTTGCACCAAATGAAAACGAGTCCACACAGTAGAAATTCACCATTTTTTAATGTGTCTACTATAAAACTGAGTAAGAGCTCCAAGGGTCAGGATTCCTGAAGCTAAAGGAAGCAGGACTGGCCTGGGCCTTTTTACTCGAGTCAAAGTGGATAAAGCCAAACTGGATACAGCACCTTTCACTATCTGCAATTGTGTGATTTTCTTCTTCTTCTTCTTTAAAGAGTAAGGAGCGTGTACAGGGCCCCAATCCAGACTGGGATCCTGGTGGCAGCATAGGAGATTTTAACCCAGTGATGGTTGGTGGCCAATCTGTCTGGTAGAGCCAAGGAGTCAGAAGAGGCTCCAACAGCCATCTACCCATACCACAGAAAAGGGAAACTGAGGGGCATGAACTTCAAGATCATGAGTGCAAAGGGTGAGGGGATTCACATAGCTACACCAAAGCACTCCTTTGGACCCACATTCTTCTATTCCAGGAACAATTCCCATTGGTCAGAGAATCAAGTGACAAACTCATGGCTGTAAAATCGTGAGGGTGAATCCACACAGCCACACAAAATTATAATGAGGATGATGATGATCCTCCTCAGAGCTCTATAGAAAAGCAGTCTTTGGAAAACTCTTTGCAAATATAAAATCTGCCTATCAAAGTCCTAAAATCCAAACTCAACTCTAAAAACATTTTCAAAGCCATCAACACCTACGCAATACCCATCCTCACATACTCATTCAGAAACATACACTGGTCACACACTGAACTCGAAGAAATAAACAGACTCAATTGCACCTATCTCACAAAACACCACATGCTCCATCACAATTTATGCATTGAAAGAATAACAATCAGCAGCAAAGAAGGAGGAAAAGGTCTGCTGGACATTGACACAATCCACGCTAAACGGATAAAATCACTCAGAGAATTCTTTCACACTAAAAACACCCCCATTAATAAAGTCATAGTAAAAGAAGATAAAAACTACACCCCACTCAGCCTAGCACTACAAAATGAAGACCACACATGACCACTCGCACTTGTAGAGAAAAAAGAAAAATGGGCACAAAAAGCACTACATGGAAGCGCTACAACATAATACAGAACCCACAAATAAACAAAGAACAATTGTACAAGTGATTCGGGAAGGGCGAGCTATTTCTTGAAACAGATGGATTCCTAATAGCCATACAGGATCAAGTTATAGCAACCAAGCACTACCAAAAATACATCATAAAAGATAACAGTGTAACAACAGATTCATGTAGGAAATGTCATCAATCCCAAGAAACAATAGACCATTTAACAGGAGGATATAAAATTCTGGCAAGAATGGACTATATGGACAGACATAATACAGCCTGCAAAAATAATTCACCAACAATTGGCCATCAAATTCAACCTCATCAAGCAACCTACACCATACTATACATACTCACCCAAAACAATCTTGGAAAATGAAGATCATAAAATATACTGGGACAGAACAATTCATACGGACAAGACAATACCTTACAACCAACAAGACATAACAGTTATAGACAAAAAAAGAAAAACACACATACCTCATTGACATAGCAATACCTAATGGCAAAGGTGTTTTAGAAAAGGAAGAGAAGAGAGAAAAATATACACCACTGGCAATGGAATATAAAGAACTATGGCAACAGGAAAAGGTAACAATTATTCCATTAGTCACCGGCATCACATACAAAAACTATACAGAAAACCTTCAGAAACTAGGCCTACCAAAAATACATCCACACCATAATCCAGAAAGCAGTCATACTTAAAACATGCTCAATTGTCAGGAAATGTCTGAACCAGTAAATGACAGCATGACCTGGCAAAGCCTGTCATGTCTTTCTAGAAAAACTGGCACGAGTGAGGAAAGGGACCATCATCATCATCATCATCATCCCAGAACCACATAGAAAAGCATAAAAATGCTTACCTAGCAAGTTCTGAGCATCCCAAAATACATGAGTGTTCCCCCCAAAAGCCCCTCTCCTCTCCATGTCTCTAAGAAATTAAGTGTATGCATGGAATAAGCAAGTTCTGAGCACCTAACATCCACCCCTTTCCACATCCACAGAGCATCCCAAAATGGAAGAAAAAAGTCTTAAGTAACCACAATTAAAAAACTGAGGGAAAGCCAGAGAGCAGTCCAAGGCCCTATACACACTTACTTGGGATTAAGTCCCACATAACTCAGTGGGGCTTATTTCTGAGTATACATGTATTGGTTTGAATGATAAGGTGGACAGAAGAAAGGAAAAATGCCCCCCCAAAGATGGAATTGTTACCAACCATTTAGATCTGGAAGAATACTGGATGGCTATTGCTGCTGTGCTCTCTCTCTCTCTTTCTCCCCCTCTTTTAAATATATGCACAACTCCCTCACTCAGACCCTCTCTCTCTCGCTCTCCCGCTCCTTCCTCATCGCCGCAAGAAAAATAAATAAATAAATGTATGTATGCTGTCCTGCTCTCTGGCCCTCCTGTGCTCTCCCTACATAGAGAATCCCTGCAGAGCTACGTGGCTTATTGTTGGAATTATGACTTGCTTGGGGTGCGCCCTCCCTTGCTGGCTGGGGCTGCCTTTGCCCACGGCAATGCTACATACTGACCTATACAATATTCTATTATGACAATATTACATCTACTTAAATTTGCTCTGTTATCTACTGCCAGCATTTGGGAGGGGTTTGCAGGGGGTGGGGGCAGACACAGCAGCGTGTTTCCTCCTGGGCCCTAGTTTACCACTCTGTGGCCCAAGCAGGGAAAGGCCTCCGGTGGACGCCTGGAGGGCCATTGCCAGTCAGAATACACATACTAGAGATGTCAAGGTCCGGTGGGAAAATAATTAAGGAAAGAGCCACCCCTCTCCCATCTCCCCACACACGCCTTCCCCCCCCCTCCAAAAAATGGGAGAAATTAAACAATTTGGGATTATGAAATATGTCCTTGAATAAATGTTTCAGACAAGGTGTCCATATACTGCTACCTGGTCTTTACACCCTGAAGATGATTTTGATAAACAATATAACTGGAAGGGGTTGGACTCGATGGCCTTATAAGCCCCTTCCAACTCTACTATTCTATGATTCTATGAAGATTTTGATGCAATGCTACAGATGTAAAAGTTCTGGAAATTTTGAAGCCACGGAGATTTTGTTTTAAATCCTTTCTATAACTATCCAGCATAGTTATTTCTTCAATTCCTTATTCCAATTATTGAACTAATGTAAGTTTTACTGAAAGACATTTAGGTTCATTTCCCAACAAATGACTAGAGCCAGCATCTCAAAATATGTGAAGACGATGTGCGTTCCTGAGAGTTTGGGTTTTGTTTGATAGAATTCTGCGTTTCTGGGCTTGTTCTGGTTAGATGCTGTAAAATGAATGTCATTTTAGAACACTCAAATGAGAGAACATCATAGGTCATTCCACCACTTTTACCACATGCAACAGAACAACATGTGGGTTGTCCCAGCTGTTTATTATTATTTTAAAACATTGAGGCTTGGGTCTATGGAATTCACTGCCATAGTTTTTTTAATAAAGTTCCCAGTTAGCTACAAAACCTTTAAGTGCTGCCACTAAAATGAACCTATCATACCTAAAAGAAATTCATAGAATCATAGAATAGCAAAGTTGGAAGGGGCCTACAAGTCCATCGAGTCCAACCCCCTGCTCAATGCAGGAATCCACCCTAAAGCATCCTTGACAGATGGTTGTCCAGCTGCCTCTTGAAGGCCTCTAGTGTGGGAGAGCCCACAACCTCGCTAGGTAACTGATTCCATTGTCGTACTGCTCTAACAGTTAGGAAGTTTTTCCTGATGTCCAGCTGGAATCTGGCTTCCTGTCACTTGAGCCCGTTATTCCGTGTCCTGCACTCTGGGAGGATCGAGAAGAGATCCTGGCCCTCCTCTGTGTGACAACCTTTTAAGTATTTGAAGAGTGCTATCATGTCTCCCCTCAATCTTCTCTTCTCCAGGCTAAACATGCCCAGTTCTTTCAGTCTCTCTTCATAGGGCTTTGTTTCCAGACCCTTGATCATCCTGGTTGCCCTCCTCTGAACACACTCCAGCTTGCCTGCGTCCTTCTTGAATTGTGGAGCCCACAATTCAAGTAGCTTAGTTCCTATGGCAGCATGGGAAAGACACCACCACTAGAGGCAACTTTTCAAAATGAACAAAAATGAAGATGTTTACTAAGGAGAATTATTTTAAAAAGGGAATAAAATGTCACTCTTCAAATAATTCTTAGTTAAAAAATTATATGTTAAATGTTCTTGATTATCATTCTTAATAGTAAGACAGTCTTCCCCAACTAAATAAGCTCTTAATTAGAGATGTAGGGATTTTGTTAGATCCATTCTGCATGGATTAAGCATCTTGTGATCCATTGTCTGCTCAAATTTTAGATTTTTTTCTTTTTGGTTGTACTTGCGTTAATTCACATTAACTAATGCAGAGTAGCACATTTGTGCAAGTGATAATTCTTGAGCGTAATCGGGTGACTTTAGATACCCTGATAAAGGGCATGATCACTACAACTGGGACCCTAACATATATCTATCTCTAGTTTCATTAAATATATGATACATCAATAGTAAAGCAAATATGCTGAAAAGCATCAAAGATTCCTAATCCAAGCCGACCTTACCCCCAAGAGTCATGCCTGCTTCATAGCATTTTCTCAGGCGGCAGGATGGGCAGTTTTTTCTTCGAAACTTATCAATGGTGCAGTCATTCCGGCTGGCACACAGGTACTTCTGTTTACCTAAAGAGATTAGAGACAAACTATGAGTGGAAACAGCAATTGCTTCATTGCCAGAGAACATCATTAGACTACAGATACAAGCTGGAGAAACATTTCATTGGAGCAAAGCCATCACCATCATCATCATCATCATCATCATCATCATCATCATCATCATCTCCAGGTAGGTAATCTGGATCTGCACCAATTAAAACAAAATTCTGTGACACTGCTCTTATGCAGAACAAGACAAGCATATGTCAATTTTGCACCCCCAACTTCTGCTAGTCACTAGCAGGGGCAAAGAAGTATATCCATCACCTAACTACACTGGCCACCCCTCCACATTCTAAAAGTTCACCAGGCATATCAAGAACGTTATCTTACTTTTGGGCCACAACATTTTTAAAAAATGAAAGCTAAGATTTTTGGGATGTTCAATTCTGTACCCAATGAACATGTGTGTGTGTGTGTGTGTGTGTGTGAGAGAGAGAGAGAGAGAGAGAGAGAGAGAGAGAGAGAGAGAGACTGAACAGTAGAAACTACAGCCCTGCATAAGGGTTGGTTTTTCTCACATTTAGCTCAATAGGCCTTGAGCTGACCATGTTATTGGTACCACTTGGGGGGATGGGTTCGAATATGATTTTTTGGCAAGGTATGGATGCCTAGAGATAGAAAATATGTGATAGCAAGACATAATTCTTTGGCTTTTGTGTGTCACCACTCCACTCCCAAAATACCTTGATGTAAATGGAATTTTTTGATAATGTTTAATATTGTGACTTTTATTATTAAACATAACAATTACAGTAATTCTAATTATATAAATAATAAATAATAATTATGATTATAATAATTACACCAATTAAAATATATAAATGTTTTAAGTATTGGTTTTTGTGTGTGTTCAGAGCCGGTGGTGAATGACCATGCAGCATCATCATGAAGAAGACTGAAACAAGCACATCCTGTCCCTCTGATCCCCAATGTATAATTCATTTATGGTCAAATGTCCAACCTGGAGATACGCTGACAAGCCCACAGGACTACTCATCATGGAAAACTCTGTTAGGGGCAGCTCAAGTAAGGAATCACATTCCATTGTTAGACATTGCAAGAAATGTGGAAAGCAAGGCCACAGCTAGACCTAAGGTTTATCCAGGGATCATCCAGGGTTCACCCCTGCCTGAGCCCTGGATCCCCTGTGTGTCACCTAGATGAACAGGTTTGACCCGTGGATGATCCAGGGATAAACCTTAGGTCTAGCTATGGCCCAACACGGTTCCCAAAGTATTTTACCACAGGAAGTGCAGGAGCCTGTTTACTATGAAGAGAGATGTACAGAGTATTAAGCGAAAAGCTGAAGCAAGTGTCAGTGATGCTGCTGGAACAAGCGAGTGCACAAGTAAACGCTTAAACAGAAGAACATCATTAAAGTCAAACGTGTATGCTGAAGAATGTATGTTTTGTGGAAAGATAAAATGCTACAAGGGAACATCAACGTGTGAGAAATTAATCAAGGCCACAGAGCTTAGAGTTGACAAAAGGCTTCGAGAGTGCGCAACCATTAATTGTGATTCAAAGATCTTAGCAGTTTGTAGTAGGAACATAGTGGCTGCAGAAGCCCATTATCATGCATCTTGTTATAAGAACTATACAAGGGTTAAAGCAAAGGAGGAAGATCATGCATCTAACATTCAAACCGATGATCACTACAAAAATATGAGAAATGAAGCATATGATGAACTATTTCAATACATTAGAACTGTGATTATTCCTAACAAAGAGGTAATACGTGTGACGACTCTCACTGAAACCCTTGAAACCCTCATGATACGCAGAGGAATACAGGGAATAGACGAATCAGCCAAGAAGCATATTAGAAGAAAATTGGAATCCGAGTTCGGTGACAGTCTCCATATATTCCCAGACAACCAAGGAAAATTATTGGCCCAACCTGATAGTGTCATGCTACAGGACGTTGTAAGAGAAAACCAGAGTTTGAAAAGAGAATTATCAGTTTTAAAGGTTAAGGCAACAGATATGAACAAGATCATTGATAAAACATCACTGCACATAAGAACAATCATTAAAGCAAACTTGACATCAACACCATGGCCATATCATCCTTCAGACGTTAATAAAGATTTATTTACAGTGCCTGATTATCTTAAACGGTTCCTATTAGGACTTCTGACTGGAGATCCAGAAATCACAAAGCCCTCCAAAAGGGTCACCTTACTTATGCAATTAGTCCTTTTCTAGCTTCATTGGCTGCCAATCCAGGTCTGGGCCCAATTCAAAGTGCTGGTATTAACATTTAAAGCCCTAAACGGCTTGGGGCCAGGCTATCTGAAGGAATGCCTCCTCCCATATGTACCTGCCCAGACCCTAAGGTCATCCTCAGGGGTCCTTCTCTGTGAGCCCCTGCCAAAGGAAGTGAGTCAGGTGGCTACCAGCAGGAGGGCCTTCTCTGCTGTGGCACCCCGGCTGTGGAATGAGTTCCCTAAGGAGGTTCGCTTGGCACCTACATTATATTTTTTTAAATGCCAGTTGAAGACCTTTCTATTCTCCCAGTATTTTAACAGTCTATAAATTAATTTGAACTTGCTGTTTTAAATTTGTATTTTAAATTTGTATTTTTGCACTGCTGCTGTTTTTATCTTGGTTGTGCTTTTATATTGTATTTTATATTATGGTTTTATACTGTTGTTTTAAACTTCAATTGTCTTAATTTTGTAAACTGCCCAGAGAGCTTTGGCTATAAATAAATAAATCAGTCAGTCAGTCAGTCAGGACATTATATATGCAGTGACAAATGGCCAGCAGAAACCCCCAAAGCAATTGTTGCTCTTATACTTCGTAAAAACGCTGACAGGCAATGTTGGAATAATTCGCACTCTAAACAGACTTGGTCATGGAATTTCATACTCACAACTGGAAGAAAATGATACCGCCTTATGTCTTCAGAAATTTGCTGCTACCTTAAATGAGCAAATTGTTCTTACAGCCGCCATTCAGCCCCATGTATTCACTAACTTAACATGGGATAACATTGATAGGCTGGAAGAGACTCTTAGTGGTAAGGGGACAACTCATCGAGTCAACGGTATAGCTGTGCAGCCCAAGTTGTTGGACCACAACCTTTTAAAGCTCCTCTCCCAAGCATTGAGAAACAAAAGCAAAGAACATTGGCCACCACAAATACTGAGGAATTGTTAATGTTTGTTTCTGGTGAACGAGTTGGGCCTCAGCCATTTTCTGAAATGTGGTATTAAAATATGTATGCGAGTCCTTGACATTGGGAAAATAGCTTCAACTCTTGGTGAAAATGTTTGTTGTGCTATGATAGGTCTCCATACGTTTACCGGATGTGACACAGTAAGCGCATTTGCAGGAAAAGGAAAGGTGCATTTAAAATCCTGTCTGCCAAAAGACATACACAGGAAACATTTTCACAGCTCGGAGATGAATGGGATCTCGCTGAAGAACTAATGGACAAATTGGAACAATCTCGTGCTTAGTGCATGCACCAAAATCTTTGGTACATCACGTGAATGACTTGAGATATCACCTATTTTGCGCAAAGAAGGGTGAGATAGACAGTCATCAACTTCCACCTTGCAGGGACTGTCTGAAGTAACATGCCGAACGTGCAAATTATCAAGCCGCTATAAGCAAGAGATGTCTTCTGGATGATCCACAGACACCTAGTCCAATTGGGAGAGGGTGGAAGTTGGAAAAACAAGATGGAGCAGAGCAACTGGTAGTGGACTGGATGGAGGGGCAGCCAGCACCGCAGGCTGTGTTAGATCTACTAGCTTGCAACTGCATTAGGAATTGCCAACTGCCAACATGTGTCTGCTGTCTAAATGACCTCAAGTGCACTGACATGTGCAGACTTCCTGGCTGTGAAAATCAAACAGACGCAGAGAGTGATGACGCCTATTCAGAAGAAGATGATTATGATGAATGTGAATGATAAAATTGTGTTTATGTTCAATCATAACATACATTGCCTATGTAAGATGTAACAACTACTACTATTAGAAATTGTCAGTGAAAATTATGCATATAATCTATATCAATATATAAAGAATACAATAATGTTCTATTATTATTATTATAAGGACTATGTTATTATTATTACAATTAATAATCATAATTATTTTAAATACTATTGAATTTAATCAATATGGTGGAATTAAATTTATTTTTCAAAATATTATGAGAAAATTTGTATGCTATTTATTAAAAATATGAAAAGCATTTTTTGCCTATAGTTGCTAATCCAATAATATCAGACAAAAGGTAAAGAGTTATGACTTGCTATCACATATTTTCCATCTCTAGGCATCCATACCTTGCAAAAAAATCATATTAGAACCCATCCCCCCAAGTGGTACCAATGGCCTAAATTTGAGGTCTTGGCTCATGGCCTACAACAGACAACCTAAAATCCATGATACAAGAAATCAACACTCAGAATACTGTACACTTTATATTCGTGAGGAGTCCTTCAGTGTAAAGAGAGTTGCCTCCTCTCCTGGGAACTGCAATTACACATTTGCTTTTATTACCTATACTGTATAGCACTTATGACGGTGAAGCTTCTAACAACAATTGGCTGAGATGATGCGGTATCATGGAACATTCACAAATATTCAGGCAGCTCAGGAAACAACATTTTTAACACCAGGATGTATGTGATACAGCATTGGCAAGGGAAAATAAAATGTATTTGTGATTAAAAACCTCACACAGACCCTAGTGAATGGAACTGCGTAGGGGCAGGTTGAGTGGGCAGAGGTCTTAGGAGATATGGAATTTGAAAGCAGAAAGACAGCTATCAGAGTGCATGAAAGAGAGGGATAAAATATTTAGCAGTCTGAAGAACTGGAAATGGAAGGTAACACAGCTAGAATAGACAATCAAGCAAGTAAAGCTTTTCCCCACTATCCATCTCCAGATGACCCCCAAAAAGATTCTGCCTCACCAAACTCTAAACCAGAAACCATGTTATGAATAGGAAGCACAAAATCCAGTTGAGATGCATTCTGTAAGCATATATAATCAGATTTATCCCTTTCTGAGGCATTGGTAGCCAGCCAAGGGAAGCCAGTCCTGGGGTGGGGGAATGCAACTCCTAAGGGCCATGGGGGGCTTTCCCCTTATGCCCTGTCTCTAGTCGTGCCAGTTGTATTGTTGCCACCCCTTCTCGGCTCTCCTAATCCTATGGAGCCGCTGTTCAGATGTGTGGGAAACAAGGTCACAAGGCGGCATTCAGACACCCTGGGACTGTTTCAGGAAGCTGAGTAGAGAATGACTGATGAAGAGCCCGGCTGAGTCAGGCCAAAGGGCTATATCTAGTCCAGCGTTCTGCTCACACAGGGGCCACACAGCTGCCTGTGGGAAGCCCACAAGCAGGGCATGGGTGCAACAGCTCCCTCCCGCCGGCTCTGCCTCGCTCCATCATTCATCACCAAACAAGTTCTAGCTTCCCTCACAGAAAGTTGGGCGAGGGATGCCAAGGAGAGGCAAGCGGCCAGCTGGCATTGCCTGCCAGCTATGAGGCACCCAAAGTATATGCTAAATATATTTATCTTGTATCTATCTTATAATCATTCCCGAAGTCTAAGGGCATGTCTACACCCTATGGTGTAGAGGAAGGGAGGTGGGACGATCCTGGACTTACCAGCTTCCGGGATCATCAGGAGCACTCCATCACAAAGGTGAGTTGTTGTTTTTAAAAAACCCTCTCGCTCCCCACCCCCCACCCCCGGAGGAGCTCTGTGCCCTGTGCCTGGTTCCCGGCTCCTCCTCATCCCGAGACCGCGGGAAAAGTTGGGGGAAATGTGTAGGGCCATATCCTGGGGAAAGGGAGGGATCATCCCTCCTTGCTCCCAGGATTCCCTGTGCATCATGCGGATGCACAGGGACGATCCTGGGACGATCCCTGGGATATCTCCCCATCAAGCCATGCCCTAAGTGTCTGTTGGGATGAAGTTTCCCTTTGCAACGATAGGTTGTTTATTGTTGTTGCTGCTACTACTGTGGTTGTTGATGATAATAAATAAATACATAAATTACTTCTAAGAGCATCTAAAAGACTTGGCGCATTACATAAAGCAAAAACAGGACATGGGATTTGTCTCTAGCCTTCCAATGTAAATGAGACAAGAAATGTGAGAGGAAAAATATCAAATATCCTTTAGAAAATGCCTGCACGGTGGGTTTAAATATATAATTGGAAGGAGCCAGACAGGAAGAAAAAAAAGGGTGCACTTTGAAAATAAGAGGTGCAAATAAGAGGTCCATTCTCTTTTTGCACCAGAGGTGCAAAAAAGAGAATGGAGAGGCATGGGCAGAGACCAAAACAGGTAGGTTATTGGAAGCAAGAGAAATGAATGGAAATGTACATAGAATATTAGAAGAGGAAGCCAGTGCAGAAAGGAGAATAGACGACTGAATAGCAATGAACAGGCGGTCTTGTACTCATAGTTGGCAGACACTTTAGAGGTCATCTAGTCCAAACTCCTGCTCATTGCAGGATCTGCAAAGGAGGATCCAGTTAAAGCATCCCTGACATGTGACCTTCCAGCCTTTGCTCTAGCAAAGGACAGCCCACGACTGCCTGAGGCCATCTATGCCACTGTAGAACAGCTCTTGCCATTAGGACTTCTCTGAAATGTCGACTTGTAAGTTCTAGTCCTGCCTTAAAAAGTCTGTTCCATCTTCTGTGCAACAGTCCTTCAGACCTTTGAAGAATGCTGTCATACCTGCTCTTTATCTTCTCTTCTCCAGACATATCAAACTCTTTCAACCATTCATCATAGGACTTGCCCCCACACTCCTTACCAGCTTGTGATCAACTAAGACACCTAAATTCTGTTCGTAGGTACTGCTACCAAGCCAGGCCTCTCCCATCACAAACTTGTTATTTTGTATATTTTGGGAGCTAAATGCAGAAGTTTACATTGTTCCAGCTTGTCAAGATTATTTCAAATCTTGAATCTGTCTTCTATAGTGTTAGCTATCCCTCTCAACATTGCGTCACCTGCAAATTTGGAAAGCATCCCCTCTAAGCTTTCAGCCAAGTTGTTTATAAAAATGCTATACGGTACATGCCATTCAAGACCTCCCTCCAAATTGACACAATGCCATTAATAAGCATTTGTTGTAGATTCACAAAACATTTGTGTTTTCCAGCCCAGATGTTACTATCTAGTCAAGAAGAAGATTATGGGAGACTTCGTTAAATGCTTTGTTGAAATCAAGATATACTATGTCCATGGAATTCTTATTAGAGATGTGCACTGGAATCAGACCACAATTTGGTGCTTCAGAAAATGGCCCGATTCCACTTGGACCAATGCGATATTGAACCTGAGTCAACGTTCGGAAATCTGAGGCTTCATGCTTTCTTCTCACTATTATGGAAAATCCAGAAATGGCTACAATTTCTTTCTCTTTGTCAGAATTGGATGATAGTTTCAGGTATAGTTGTCTCACATGAGGGAATTACACATACCAATGTAGAGTGATGTCAGAAATAGGTGTGGGGGAGGGGAGTTGTACTATGGGACTTCAAATCTGGACTTTTATTTTTTTAAAATAAAAGGAACTGCTGATAACCATTTCATTTCTTAGTGAAACTGGATGAACATCACAGGAATAGTCACCCCTTATAGAATCATAGAAACATAGAATAGCAGAGTTGGAAGAGACCTACAAGGCCATCGAGTGCAAACTCCTGCTCAATGCAGGAATCCACCCTGAAGCATCCCTGACAGATGGTTGTCCAGCTGCCTCTTGAAGGCCTCTAGTGTGGGAGAGCCCATAACCTCCCTAGGTAACTGATTCCATTGTCGTACTGCTCTAACAGTCAGGAAGTTTTTCCTGATGTCCAGCTGGAATCTGGCTTCCTTTAACTTGAGCCCATTATTCCGTGTCCTGCACTCTGGGAGGATCGAGAAGAGATCCTGGCCCTTCTCTGTGTGGCAACCTTTTAAGTATTTGAAGAGTGCTATCATGTCTCCCCTCAATCTTCTCTTCTCCAGGCTAAACAGTTCATTCAAGGAAATTAGGTGTTCTTTGACCATTTGTTTATCAATCTCAAACTGCAATCCTGCTCCCTCAACTTCTGCTTCACTTTTTCCAGGGGGGTCACAGACCCGCTTTTGGGAGAAGACTGAAGCAAAGTAGGAATTGAGCACTTCAGCCTTTTCTTTTTCATCTGTTATCAATTTGCCATCCTCATTAAGCAGTTGAACCACCATTTCTTTCCTCTGTCTTTTACTACTTACGTATCTGAAGAAAGCCTTCTTATTGCTTTTAGCATCCCTTGCTAATCTCAGCTCATTCTCAGCTTTAGCCTTCTTGGCGCCATTTCGGCACTTCTGCGCCACCTGTCTGTACTCTTCTTTTGTAGCCTGGCCTTCCTTCCACTTCCTATATGTATCCTTTTTTGTTTTCAGGTCATCTCTGAGCTTTTTGTGGAGCCACATTGCTTTCCTCTGTTGTCTTCTATCTTTTCTCCTTGTTGGAATTGTTTGTAACTGTGCCTTTAAAATTTCCTTTTTTAAATACTCCCACCCATCCTGCACTCCTTTTCTCATTAGCCTCACTTGCCATGGGACCTTACTTATCATAGTTCTGAGTTTATTAAAATCAGCTTTTCCAAAATCCAGAGTACGTGTATGGCTACACTCAAATTTTGTCTCCTTTATAATCAAGAATCCAAGTATGATGTGGTCACTTTCCCCCAGTTTCCGTAACTGCTATTTTATCCACTAAGTCATCCCTATTGGTCAATATCAAGTCAAGGTTTGCCGATCCTCTAGTTCCTTCCTCCACTTTCTGTAGGAGAAAGTTTTCACCAACACATGTCAGGAATTTCTTGGAAGGGCCGCTTTTGGCAGTATTGGTCTCCCAACAGATATCAGGGTAATTGAAGTCCCCCATCACTACTACATCATACTTCCTTGAAACACCGGCAATTTGTTTCTCAAAAGTTTTGTCCTCGTCTTCTCCTTGATTGGGTGGTCGGTAGTAGACTCTGATTATCATGTTCTTTTTATTCCTTGCCCCATTTATTTTAATCCAGATGCTCTTGATGGGGCTCCCAATCTGATCCGCCTATATTTCTGTGCAGGGATAGGTATTTTTAACATATAGTGCAACTCTGCCTCCCTTTCTATTTCTTCTGTTCTTTTTGAACAAGTTATATCCTTCAATTGCTATATTCCAGTCATAGGAGTCATCCCACCAAGTTTGAGTTATACCTATCAGGTTGTATTTGCCTTCATGTAATAAAAGTTCAAGTTCGTTCTGTTTGTTTCCCATACTCTGGGCATTAGTATATAGACATCGAACACCATGTGTTTTATAGTCTGGCTTTGTTCCTACATTGTTGCAGACACTATTTTAGGACACTATTGGAGCTGTTCTCTGTACTGTGGTGCATGGGCCTTCATCCATTGTTGCCTCGAAGTTTACGTCTCCCGCCCCCATAAGATTCAGTTTAAAGCCCTCCTGATCAAGTTCTTTATGTTGTGGCCGAACACATTCTTTCCAGCCCTTGTGAGGTGCAACCCATCCCTTGCCAGCAGTCCATGTTCCAAGTAGCGTAGCCCGTGGTCCCAGAATCCAAAACTCTCACGTCGGCATCACCTTCGTAGCCAGTCGTTCACCCGGAGTATTTTTCTTTCCCTTTCTAATCCTCTTCCAAGAACCGGGAGGATGGATGAGAAAACCACCTGGCCCCCAAAGTTCTTCCCAGAGCTTCAAAGTCTGAAATGATTTCTTCGTAGCTCCGCATGGTGACATAGAATCATAGAATCATAGAATAGCAGAGTTGGAAGGGGCATACAAGGCCATCGAGTCCAACTCCCTGCTCAATGCAGGAATCCACCCTAAAGCATTCCCGACAGATGCTTGTCCAGCTGCCTCTTGAAGGCCTCTAGTGTGGGAGAGCCCACAACCTCCCTAGGTAACTGATTCCATTGTCGCACTGCTCTAACAGTCAGGACGTTTTTCCTGATGTCCAGCTGGAATCTGGCTTCCTTTAACTTGAGTCCATTATTCCGTGTCCTGCACTCTGGGAGGATCGAGAAGAGATCCTGGCCCTCCTCTATGTGACAACCTTTCAAGTAATTGAAGAGTGCTATCATGTCTCCCCTCAATCTTCTCTTCTCCAGGCTAAACATGCCCAGTTCTTTCAGTCTCTCTTCATAGGGCTTTGTTTCCAGACCCCTGATCATCCTGGTTGCCCTCCTCTGAACACGCTCCAGCTTGTCTGCGTCCTTCTTGAATTGTGGAGCCCAGAACTGGACGCAATACTCTAGATTAGGCCTAACCAGATCCGAATAGAGAGGAACCAGTACCTCACGTGATTTGGAAGCTATACTTCTATTAATGCAGCCCAAAATAGCATTGGCCTTTCTTGCAGCCATATCGCACTGTTGGCTCATATTCTGCTTGCAATCTACAACAATTCCAAGATCCTTCTCGTTCATAGTATTGCTGAGCCAAGTATCCCCCATCTTGTAACTGTGCCTTTGGTTTCTATTTCCTAAATGTCGAACTTGGCATTTATCCCTATTAAATTTCATGCTGTTGTTTTCAGCCCAGCACTCCAGCCTATCAAGATCACTTTAAAGTTTGTTTTTGTCTTCCAGGGTATTAGCTATCCCACCCAATTTTGTGTCAAATGCAAATTTGATCAGCGTTCCCTGCACCTCCTTGTCCAAATCATCCATGTGGGAACATCATTTGTTCCCACATGGATGAGAAGAAAGGGGTATGTGTCCATGGGCTTTATGAGCTTCGGTAACCCTTCAGTCACATCTCTAATCTGTGCCCCAGGAAGACAGCATACCTGGCGAGTCCATGGGTCTTCACGACATACTTGGGTTTCAATCCCACACAGCAGGGAGTCTCTCACAACGGCTACTCTTCTCTTCTTGGTTGACTGACCTTCTGCCTCTTGTTCACTGTTGCACAGTGTCTCCTGTACTTCTTCCTCTGCAAACTGTCCTTCAGTCTCATCCTCATCCCCTCATCCTTGAGGGGATCAAGTCTGTCAAATTTCACAAGAACTGCAGGGGATTTTTTGCAAGTACAGCCTTGACATTTTGAGAGTTGCCATATCCCCCATAGTCCTTGTGGGCTATTAGTCTGAAAAACAACAGACATCTCAGAAGTGTCCATATGTAAGAAACTTACGAAGGTTCAGTAGGATAGTTGTAGCAGTTTATGTGTAAAGGGAGTCTTCAGATATATTGGGTTGTTGTTCTTCATGGTGACATTTTGGAATACCCAGCAGGACCTCCTCTGAGGATCATAACTGTGGTCCAGGTGCATATAAGGGAAGGCGATGTGCTAGGTATGCTGACTGCTTTATATCCTTCTCAAGTAAAATCATCAGTATACTCAAGGAAAACGTTTCAATTCCAGTCAAGCCTCAAGTGTTATACAGTATGCTACAGTTGAGGCTTGACTGGAATTGAAACGTTTTACTTGTGTATGCTTTTACTTGAGAAGGATATAAAGCAGTTAGCCTCGTTTAATAAAATTCTTATGTGCATACAAGCCTAGATCTTTGGCCACTGAAGACTTTCTGGTCAAAATGCTGGGAAAGAATTGCCTTCATGACCAGACCTACACACAATAGAAACTGACATGGCCATGTCAAGTAATTCCAGACAGGCTTTTATTGGGCAATTGCACTGCATTATTCACTCAGTTTTACAGGAGGTCCAGATGCTGTTATGGATGCGCAAATATTATGCTGCAATTGATGGTATGAATTTGGCCTTGGAAAAAAACTCTCTCATGGACTTACCTATCAGCTGTCCTCTTAAAGCAGTACTGAGGAGCCCTTTAGAGCCCAAGGGCTGAATTGCAGTCTGGGAAAGGCCTTGAGGGGCTAAATTCCATTGGTGGGTGAGGCCAAAGCAGGCAGGGCCAAATGTGATTATCACCATTTTTAAACTACTCAGGAGTAAGCAGGGCAGCGCATCTGCACGTCTGCTCAAAAGTAAGCAGGACTGAATCATGAAGCAGCACTTTCAAACAGCATCGCAAGTACCACACTTCTGCATGTCTACTCAGAATTAAGCAAAAGAAGCATACTGTGTAAGCAGGGCAAGCTTTGGAAGTAAGAAAGCCTAAAACACTCAGTAGTTTCCCCTCCACAATAGCATGACCATACGGAAAGGAAGACAGGGCTCCTGTATCTTTAAGAGTTGCATAGAAAAGGGAACTTCAGCAGGTGTCATTTGTATGCATGCCACACCTGGTGAAATTTCCTCTTCATCACAACTACTAAAGCTGCAGGAGCCCTGCGCTCTTTTATATCTGGCCACTCTAGTATAACTCCTGCAGCTTTAACTGGGGACCCAGATTCCATCCATCAATTGGTGAGCATGCTAACAGTGTTATAATACAAGAGAGCCTGAATCTTCATATTTGAAACCAAACTGTGCTTATAGATGAGGAAATTGTGCATACAGTTCGAGGATTCTAATAGGCTGCAGATGAAAATGGAGGGGGGGTCAAGCTAACACATCACATAAAAGGTTAGATTTGAACGAAGAGAGCAGACGGGGGTTGATGGGGGAGTGAGTTATTCATTTTAATTCTTGACAGTTGGTACCAAAATAACCACGAGTGCTGAAAAGGGCTGGAGCCATGTTGCAAGCTGTCTGTGGGTGCTTCTAGCCATTTCCCCAATGCCGTCTCCTCTGAAGGAGAGAACAAAGAGTAGATTGCAAGAAAGACTGCAAGGGCAAACCCAGCAAGCTGACTGCTCTAACAAAGAGCATATCTCTCTCTCTCTCTCTCTCTCTCTCTCTCTGTGTGTGTGTGTGTGGGACTGGGACTGGGACTGGGACTGGGACTGGCCAAGGCTACAAAGATTTCCCATCTCTCCACCCCCTCACCCACTTCCAAATTACGAAGCACCTTTCCGATTCACCTGAAAACTGCATCTTTCTCCCCAAACACCACAAGGTCAAAGCTTTCCAGGGCAGCAAGATCAACAACACCAACGCCAAAACACCTTTGTCCCAACCCTGTACTACTTGCTCCCGTCAATGTTTGGTTTTATTTTGCATTTGGGGGGAAAATGGAGATGTGATTTGTTGGTTTGCATTGATTAAAACAATTGCTAAAAGAACACATACTAGAGTGGGGATTTTTGAGCTCTCAAAGGCATGTACTTTTTGTGAGGTGGGGCACGGTATGGCATCGACTTTGGAAGAACGGACTAGTGAGGTACAGGTTCAAAACAACTCCCCTCTCCACAAAAAGCCATGATCTCTTCTAAATAATTGAACATTTCAGAGCCATAAAGGGCATACAAATCTATGTAATGGGTTCAGTTGCTCCTGACATTCATTACAATCACATCACTGAACTCAGTATATGATCATTCTCTGTTCTGGTCCCTAAACACACTACTTTGTACATCACATGCAAAATCATATTAATCTGACGATGGGCTTCTGACAATGAAAAGCTTTGGGGGAGGGTCGTTTTTACTCATGGTAAAATATTTGGAAGCACAGCAAACAACTTTCAAGAAAGTCATCATTTTGTGACACACTAATGCTGTGGCCCTGTACATGCTTACTTGGAAGTAAGCTTACTGGATTCATGAAAAACACGATGGGATCATGCTAGACCACATAAAATACAATTTCCTTCTCACAACACAAACCAAAATTCAGCCATCAACAACAAGGTAACAACCAGCAACAATCCCAAATCTCAGGCTTAAAGTTCAGTGCAAATATTAACACATTTCAGGCTCCATACAATTATTTCAAAAATAGTTTTGTTAAGTAAGGGAATCAAAGTACAGGTCACTCTTCTATTTAATTATAATATTTATACTCACTCTTAATCTGACTGATAGTCCTTAGTTTGGGGCTTGCTTGTGTGCAGGTATCCAGGCAAACTGCAAAAGCTTCTGGTCATGAGCTCATTGTTACATAAGGAGATGAGGCCGGTTTGGCTTCTACAAGTACAGTGCTAGAGTACAGAGGACGCTGCTAGTTCAAATGGGGAGATTATGGGACAAACACAAAGGAGGAGAGGCTTGACTTGGTATTAGATGAAAGGAGATTCCCCTCCTTCCACTTTCCTCCTTTGAGACCCGTAAATTAGCTGATCAATAATCTAATCTGTAGAAGCTAGAGCAGTAGTCAGCCTCTCATTTGATGCTTTGCCAACTGCAGCGGTTAGACTTTTCTCATTTACTGGATTTCTGCAGTTACAGATCTATCTACAGAGCCCATGTAGGGCTGGAATTCCCTAAAACACTGGCTGTACTGGGCCTGCCATTGCTGCTGCTGCTGGGCCAGGGGAGGTGGTGGTGGCAGCTGCAGAGGGGGTGGCAGGGTGGAGGCAACACAGTGGTGGTAGCTCAGCAAAAGGGAAGGCGGCAGCGTTGGCAGTAGCCACCATGAGGCTGGGGATGATGACCGGCTACGGCTGGGCCTGCGCAGGACAGAGGAGCTTGGAGGGCACATTTTTGGAAACGCGGAAATGCGCCCTCCAAGAACCCCCCACATCCATCCATCCACAGTGACGGCCAAGAAGAAGCCTGTATGGGCAATGGGAGGGGCTGGAGGCTATGTTTCTGGAAGTGCGAAATGCAGCCGCCCAGGTCCTCTTCACGCAGCAGTCTGGGCCTTTTCTTGGCTGGCGACATTGCACTGGCCAAGAGAAGGATTGGATGGGCAATGGGAGGGGCTGGAGGCTGCATTTCTGGAAACACAGAAATGACCTTCCAGGTCCCGCCTGCACACAATCCAGGCTTCTTCGTGGTTGGCGCTATGCTGTCGGCCAAGAAAAGGCTTGGATGGCCATGTAAGAGGGATTTGCGGCATGACTTTTATGGACAATAATAATTTTTTGGTATTTCCCCCTGGACCCTGGTTTGCCCCCCGTTTCCGGACCTTTCTGAGCAAAACCAGATAGTTTGGCATTGTAAGTCTGGCAAGCCTTGACGCACCTTGTGGGGCCACCTCTGATTCACAGACCAGTTTCTGAGAAGAGCTCCTTGCAGAGAGGCCTTTCCCGGTTGTATCCCAGGCAACTGTTGAGTCCACAGTAAGAACTCCCACCCACTTTTCTGCCTTCACCCTCCTTTGAGCCTCCTGGCATTACACAACCATGCTCTTTGTTTGACACTGTTGACCTCCATCCACAAAATCACATCAACAACCTGTAATCAAGGCCTTGTATAAAAGTCATTATGAGGCCTTTCTCTTATAATAATGCTCTCCCTCTCTCACAATGCATGGTGTGACGATAAGGCACAGGCCTGAAAAACAGCCATACATTTTAAAAAAAACAAACAAAAAAACCCAACCTTGTAATTGCCCTTATTAGAACCTGGTTATAACACCCAAGACCCTTGGCTGCTAAGAAAAGGAGCGTAATGGGCCTCGAGTGCATTAATGCGATATTTCAGCAAGTTCTTTTAACACAACCAGCTCTCAGCAGCTCTTCTCTTATCCCCCCACCCCAGTGACTTATCTCATTTTTCCCATTATCAGCTTTAAGATTACTTGTTTGATTAGGGGAGGGGAAGGGAAGGGAATAACGAACAGGAGGCCATGTGAAATCTCTTTGTACTTCAGCTATGGAGTGAGGATGGATGGATGGGTAAACACAGCAGTTTAACAGGGGCTCAATGGGTGATTCAGCACTGTGATATAAAGGTCAACATTTCCCAAACTTGTGCCCTACAGATCCCATCATCACCAGCCAGTTTGCCCATGGGGATGACACGCTGGGGTTATGGGAGTTGTCGTCCAACACATTGGGGGCAAGAGGTGCTGCTATAGGAATAGAATCACAGAATCATAGAATAGTAGAGTTGGAAGGGGCCTATAAGGCCATCGAGTCCAACCCCCTGATCAATGCAGGAATCCACCTTAAAGCATCCCTGACAGATGGTTGTCCAGCTGCCGCTTGAAGGCCTCTAGTGTGGGAGAGCCCACAACCTCCCTAGGTAATTGGTTCCACTGTCATACTGCTCTAACAGTCAGGAAGTTTTTTCTGATGTCCAGCCAGAATCTGGCTTCCTTTAACTTGAGCCCATTATTTCATGTCCTGCACTCTGGGGTGATTGAGAAGAGATCCTGGGATGCATTAATAGAAGTATAGCTTCCAAATCATGTGAGGTACTGGTTCTCCTTTATTCAGCACTAGTTAGGCTTCATCTTGAGTACTGCATTCAGTTCTGGGCACCACACTTCAAGAAGGAGGCAGACAAGCTAGAGGGGGTTCAGAGGAGGGCAACCAGGATGATCAGGGGGCTGGAAACAAAGCCCTATGAAGAGAGACTGAAAGAACTGGGCATGTTTAGCCTGGAGAAGAGAAGGCTGAGGGGAGACATGATAGCACTCTTCAAGTACTTGAAAGGTTGTCACACAGAGGAGGGCCAGGATCTTTTCTTGATCATCCCAGAGTGCAGGACACGGAATAAGGGGCTCAAGTTAAAGGAAGCCAGATTCCACCTGGACATCAAGAAAAACTTCCTGACTGTTAGAGCAGTACGACAATGGAATCAGTTACCTAGGGAGGTTGTGGGCTCTCCCACACTAGAGGCCTTCAAGAGGCAACTGGACAACCATCTGTCAGGGATACTTTAGGGTGGATTCCTGCATGGAGCAGGGGGTTGGACTCGATGGCCTTATAGGCTACTATTCTATGATACTATGGTTCTTAGTATCATGATCCAAGTTGTTTAGGGATTCTAGGAAAACCTTAAACCTAACTTTGGGGGAGTCTACACCAGCCGTTTATTGCAGGATTGTATCATAGTCATCATTAATGGGCCACATGAGACGTTCACCTGCTCCCATGGTGATCTCGGCTCCACCTCTGACTTTTATTGGAATGTCCCTGGCTGGTTCTCTCATTGTTTTTCCAGCTCTCTTGCTTCTATTGTGAGGAATGTTTGTGGTGTCCCCCCACTTACTTTGCGAGGTTGTTGCTATTTGGAAAGAGTTCTGGGCTCAGCAAACAACCAATTAGCTTTGAGGGGCGTGTGCGTGGGTATCAGCATGTTTTACCGCCGAGTGTATTATTTTTTAAAGTACAAACAGATCTCTGCGTAGGAGCGCATATTCAACTGAGTTCCTACCCCCCATGTGTTGCTGTGTGTCTGTGCTCCTGCGCATCCCTCACGAGTCAGTAAAAAATATATATCCTGTGCCCCATAGCCATCTGCCTAGCCGCACCCACTTACGCAAATACCGATACACATGTGGAACTGCAATAACGAGGCACACCTGCTCCTGCAATGGCACTCTTGAAATTGTGGGAAAGATCAGTCGCGTGTGCCCTGTGAGGGGCGATTGCGGAAGCAGGGAACCTTCAGGAGCAGGCTTGATCCTTTGTGAAAGGGCTACAGGTATAGATGAGCCCTTTGTAACAAATAGCAACCATTGCAGTTCCCTCAGCAAAGGAGTTATATGCTGAAAAAGGGCAGTTCCTGACAACAGCCGAGCTGCTGCATTCTACACTAGCCTTAAGGGCAGCCTCACATAGAGTGCACTGCAGTAATCCAGTCTTATTAGCACCTGTACCACCGTGGCCAAATTATCCTTGTCCAGGAGAGGCTGTAGCTGGCAAATCAGCTGAAGCTGGTAAAAGGGACTCTGAGTTGCCATGGCCACCTGACACTCCTGCAACAATGATGGATTTAGGAATATCCCCAGACTACGAACCTGATCTTTCACAGGGAGTGCAACCCCATCCCGAATAGGCAAAAAGCCTAATTTCAGGAACCAACCACCCACAGGGCTCCCACCTTGCCAGCATTCAGATTCTGTTTATTGGCTCTCAGCCAGGACAGTAAGTCTGGGCAGTGATCCAGGACTTGCACATTCTCATCTGATTCACAGGTCACAGGGAGCTTTGGCTATTGGGCAGCACAGAAATGTAATAAACAAACAAATAAATAAATCCATCAGCCTATTGATGTCAATTGGTTCCAATCCCCCTAATGACCCCTCCCAGCAGCTTCATATAGAACAGCATTGTAACAAGATGGTACCCTGTGGAACCCCTTAGCTGAATTGCCAAGGGGCCAAGGAAAGTGACTCTCTGAAATCAACTGCAGAGGTAAGACTGGAATCACTGTAACACAGGTCCTCCAATACCCAGTTCACAGTGTGGATCCAGGAGGAGAATATGGTTGATGGCATCAAAACCCAGTGAGAGATTGAGCAGAATTAACAGGGCTGCACTCCCTCTGTCCCTCTCCCAATAAAGGTCATCCATCAGGGAGACCAAGGCTGATTTGGTCCCATAACCAGTCCAAACCCCAAACTGAAATGGTCTAGATAATCCGTATCCTTGAAGAGTGCCTGCAGTTGCTCTGCCACAACTCTCTCAAGTACCTTCCCTAATTTGTGAATGGACACTAGCTGTCACAATACCACTGGGTCCAGAGTGGGTTTTTGGTCACACTCCTGCCTCATCAAGAGCTATTCCCTCACACAATGCTGTATTTACCATTTCCTGGACCCACCAGGCTCATACCCCTGCAGCTAGTTTTTATTATTAGATTGAGATGGCTTGTGGTTGGTTGCATTGCTGCAAGCACCTTGTCTTCGTCATCAGGGCCCAGCAACTGAAATTGATCCCATAAAATTGGGCAGATGGTGGAGTCACACACCTCAACTGGAGCTGTCCTAACAACAGTGTGAAGTTTGCTATGGAGACAAGCAATTTTGTCCACCAAGCATAAATGCAAAAAAGTGGGCCCTTTAAGGAACTAGGTGCCTACTCTGCTGTATTTTTGCTAGAATTTTCATCTATGATAAAAATTGCGTTTCACTGAAGCTATTTTTATCCTGCTGTTTATTCATTATTGTTTTGTTATTGGTTTTAATATTTGCTGTCATTTAAGGCTGTATTTTGTAACCCATCATTGAAAATGTTTTACATGAAAGGGAAATAAATAAATTGATAAAATAAAAATAAATAAATAAATAAATAGTGTTACTCTGTTGACCAACAAAAAGAAAGAAAACACATTTCTGGAACTTCTACCAGTGTTGGCCAAATTGCCTGTCAATTGCTGGGGAAGGTATTGTGCACCCTAATCAGATAGGACTCCATCATACCTAGTTTTCCCCCCTTGGTTTGCCTCCATGTTTTTTACTTCTGTTTCATAAGCGCATCAAGATAATGTTCCCTCTCATGTGAGTTTGTGGTACTGAATAGGGTGACCATATGGACAGGGCTCCTGTGTCTTTAACAGTTGTATCCTGGACAGGGCTCCAGTGCCTTTAACAGTTGTATTGAAAAGGGAATTTCTGCAGGTGTCATTTGTATATGTGAAGAACCGGTGAAATTTCCTCTTCATCACCACAGTTAAAGCTGCAGGTGCCCTGCCCTCTTTTAAAGCTGGTCACTCTAGTAAAGCTCTTGCAGCTTTAACTGTGGTGATGAAGAGGGAATTTCACCAGGTTCTCCATATATACAAATGACACCTGCTGAAATTCCCTTTTCTATGCAACTGTTAAAGATACAGGAGCTCTGTCCTCCTTTTCATATGGTCACCCTAGTACTGAACAGCACTGTGAAACCTCCCTTTCACTTGCTTGCTCTTCCACTCCACTCCACTCCAACCCATCCCTTCTCCTTCCACCTCCAGTTCATTGGTTGTGGTACTCTGATGGGTGTGGGCTCCTTTCCCCACCCCCTCGCTCTGGCTGTGTTGTCTAGTGATTTACTGATTTAATGTTTCATCGGCTGGGCTCCATTTCTACGGGCAATGAGGGTGGGGTTGGAGCACTAAAAAGTCCATTCAACCAAATAAGCACAAGTCCGTTCATTTGACATGATGTAATGGAGGAGAACTGCCCCGCCCTCCTCTTTCATCAGCAAGACATCCCTTCAAATCACATACCCTGAGCAAAGGACGTAGCAGGAGGGGGGCAATACACAGGAGTGGAAGGGTGCTTTAATCCCACATGGAGGAAATAAACTGGACTTTCCCCACTCTAGGAAAACACAGAAAATGGAGGGAAAGAGGTGGAGTGACTGCAGGACAGGCATGACAACATGTGAGTACCATGCTGCAGAACCAGATACTAGTCGTGGCGAGAGAGCGTTAAACTGCTGGTGTGATGGAGCTCATAAAGAAAGCTGTATTTCCATACCATACGTCTTTATTGCGATCCATAGATCCATGAAAAAACAAGAATCAAACATGAAACATCAGACAGTTAGAGCTATTGTCAACTTTTGTCTAATACACAGAGAGCTCTAATCCTGGCTGCCACTGTAAGAAATTTAGCAACAGCCAAAGTTACTTTTGAGGACTTATCTTCCAACAGAAACTTAACAAAGCTGCATTTCAAGAGGACTGTCAGGTCTGCCTTTCCATTATCTTTGGTAAATCCCAGATTTATACCACAGTTCAAGCTCTGGAGACTGTCACATACCAGCCAGAGTTTTCTCACTATCTTCACCAAGCTTCTGGTTTGGCCATCTCAGGGATGACCACATCTTCCCTGTTCTATTATTCATCAGTTGAAATAGGTGACTTTCTACAATGAATTAAAGAACAACAACACAAGACAACAGAGCCAGGGAAAGTCCCGAAGTCATCCGATCCACACTGGAAACAAGACCAGAAGTGGACATATTCAGATGAGAAGAATTTTGGGAGCATCCTGGGTTATCTGTGGTACTGTGGAGAAAATGTACCCGATTCCTTCAGTGAGCCACTGCACATGTGGCTATTTCCAAAGGGGAGCAGTCATGTTAGTTTGTTACAACAAAAACAACTTAAGACTAACACATTTATTTTGTGGATTAAAGTTTGCCATGTGGATAGAGCCACCACAGGGATCAATTAAGATGAACTTTATGTGGAAGCCATATAAGCTCATATGGGCTGTGGAGAAAAGTCTTGCCTTGGCATAATGACAACTGAGAGAAATCAAGGGAAGGCTTATATTTACGAAAAATAAAAATATTTCCCCATCACAAATCTTCTCTCAATATTACTTACTATTTTCAGGATGACTCATTCTAAGCACTTCAGAATAAATTGAGTACTCAACTAACCATCCTTTTAAATATACAGATCTGTTAAAAGCTTTTTATTTCATCTGGAGGGTCCTTTCCTGCCCTTCCTCTCATCTATTTGTTTGGAAAACCTCTCAATTGCTTGATGACTAGTTTTTTTTCTCTCTGAAGGATTTAGTCCATTTCCATTTGGCAAACAATTAATTATCACAGTCTTCTCCACATCGAGAGCCACAACAAGCACATAGCTCTTGATGCTGCTGCTACATCATTAAAGTTCTAAAAAGGGGGATATATTTGTTTTAATGGCTATTCTCAGAACATCTAGAAAAGGGTGTGTGTGTTGATGTATCGAGTATTATTGCAGAGGAGAAGCTAGCAGTCGATGGAGTTGCCTTATCTGAAGTCAAGCTACTGGTCTTTCCAGACCAGGGATGGGGAACCCTGGCCTGTGGACCAAATTTGTCCATCTGGCCTCAGCTGAGGACCCTCCTGGGAGCCCCTCCCCATGCAGGCTGGCAGGGAGGGGAAATACCCACTGTTCTCTCGGTTCAGTGATTGGGATAACAGTACTGATTCCCCTGTGTCCTTCTCCTGGTTCCAATTCGGAGTGCGAGTGGTGTACTAAGGAGAATCCCTGCTATCACCTCTGATAGGAATTGATAGCAAAGATTCCTCTCTCTGCTCAATCGTCCTTCATTGTAAAACTATGTTCCTCCTTCCCTTTCAAGACACTGTTTTATTGGGATGGGCATAGCTGTCTACTCCAATTCCAGAGTTTATTTATTTATTACGTTTATATCCCGCCTTTTTTCCTCCTTAAGGAGCCCAAGGTGATGTAAATAATCCTTCTCTCCATTTTATCTTCACAACAACAAACTTGTGAAGTAGGTTGGACTGAGAGCATCATCACAAAGGGAAAATTGTGTTTGCTTACCGTCGCTTCTCTGCCTGCATGTCTGTCCCTCATTACTTCCTCTTTTGAAAGAGGAAATAAACAACGTGCCTGTGGGCCATTCCGTGGGCCATTTTGATTGCGCTCCTTCTCCTGCACACAGCAGGAGATAGTGGCAATTTATTTATTTATTTACAATATTTATATACTGCTCCCTATTCAAAATTTCGGAGCAGTGTACAAGATAAAATAAAATAAAAACAGAATAAAAACACATTAAAATAGGTTTTTTTTAAAGCAAAATGCAAAATAAACTGTGGCTGGTCATCAAGGGAGGGCTTCCTGGAACAATTATGTTTTCAAGAGGTGACAAAAGGAATACAATGTTGGCACCAGCCTGACCTCCAGGAGCAGGGAGTTCCACAGAGAAGGGGCCACTATACTAAAGGCTATTCTCTTGGTGGACTCCAATCGGGCCATAGGACCATGTGGAACCACCAGGAGCATGACCTCCAATGCCCTCAGTGACTGGGCAGGTTGGTAGGGGAGAAGGCGCTCTCTCAGGTATCTTGGTCCCACGTTGTTTAGGGCTTTGTACACAAGTACAAGAACCTTCAACCTGGCCCGGTAGCGAATAGGCAGCCAGTGCAGTTCCCTCAGCAGAGGAGTTACATGCTGGGAAGGGGCAGCTACAGACAACAGCCGAGCTGCAGCATTCTGCACTAGCTCCAGTTTCCGGAGCAGCTTTAAGGGCAGCCCCAGACAGAGCGCATTGAAGTAATCCAATCTTGAGGTTACCAATGCCTGTACCACCATGACCACCCTGTCCAGGAGAGGCCGTAGCTGGCAAACCAACCAAAGCTGGTAAAAAGGCACTCCAAGCCGCCATGGCCACTGGAACCTCCAGCGACAGAGATGCATCTAAGAGTACCCTCGAACTGAGAACCTGATCTTTCAGATGGAGTGCAACCCCATCCAGAACAGGCAATAAGCCTATCTCCTGGACTCGGGATCCACTCACCCACAGGGCTTCCATCTTGCCAGGATTTAGTTTCAGTTTATTGGCCTTCATCCAGCCTGTCATGACACAGGCCTCACACACCAGGCCTTGTCGCACACAAACCCTCCTCAAGCCAAGCGCCACCACTTGAACAAGCTGAGGGTAGGGCAAAACACAACTTTTCCCTCATATGAGAGGGTAAAGGCTAGAATCAGAAAAGGTTTTACAGTGTATGTAATAAGCTGAAGGTTATGGATCCAGGAGGTTGTAAATGCCTCCTTGAGAGGGGGACTGGTGCCGGCCTCTTTTAGAGGCGGTAATTAGACCACTCCTGAAGAAGCCTAATCTGGATCCGGAGGATGTTAACAACTACAGGCCGGTGGCTAATATCCCTTTCCTGGGCAAGGTGCTTGAGCGGGTCACAATTATCTGGTCGTATTAATGGGGATGCCGTGAAATGTTTTTTGAGTCGTGAAGGGAACCTCCCTTCCTTGCAGAATCCACATGAAGATCCAAAAGCAGTCTTGCCTTTCCCAAGCAATTCTCATTTCATGATTTCGAAACATTCAGATGTAAAGGAAGGATCCTGAACTCAGTGCTGAAGTTAAGCCTTCAACTATATGTGCTCCAAGAGTCCCTATCCCTCCTAAATCATTGTCCTTATTTGACCTTTGTTCTGCTTGAGAAGGTACAGTACTTGTTTTGCAAGAACCATTGGAGGTTTGCCTCACTTTGCTGGTTGACTCCACTAATGTCACTCACAGTAAGATGAGTTAAGTCCTTCATTTGGATGTTATCTTGGCAGGGAACAAATCTATTGGAAGACCAATTTGACTCTCGGTCAAAGCAGTTCAGTTTTCTGTCCTGGTTTTTTATTTGTTTTGTGTTCTCAAAGAACTGCAGTAATCTTTGCAAATTAGAATATTATGAAGAAAAACCTTGAACCTGAACCTTGAACCCTACTTTGAAAGAAGCCAATACATTAAGAAACTAAGGCATGTATCCAGGGCTGGGATTCTGTTTCAAAGCTTGGATAGATACCAAGGCCCTGTCTTGACTTAGCCACACACAGTCTCCTGTCAAGTGGGAGTGTGATTCCAGTAAGGACATAATGCCAGAAGGGTCAACCTATTTGTCATACAGAGGGAGGGGAGGGAGAAACATCTTCTCCCTAGAACAGGCTAGAACTGAGGAGCTAATGGGAGCTGTCCACCTAGATTCAATTGCCGTTCAGCTGCAGCAAGAAATCTTGGGCAGCTTCGTCATCTGGAACACCCAAGAGTATTCCTAGAGGTCTCCTCACACACAGGTGGGGTATGGAAAATATATGGCTGATGTCACTGGGCCTATCCACAATAGAAACTTACCTTAGTTTTATATCAGTAACTAAAATGGCTTAACCCGTAGAATCCTGGGAAGTCAAGTTTTCCAAAGGAGCTGAGAAATCTCTCATTAGAGACCTCCCCTGAATGGAATGGGATTGCCTATCATTTCCCCTGCTAGGAGTAAGAAGAATTTTATTTTGTTGGCCCAGTGTTCCTGTTTCAAAACTATCAGCATGCACATAAAAGGTCTCTAGAAATGGGGGGCGGAGCGGAAAAAGCAATTTTATCCTTAGTATTTGCCACTTAACCCCACTTTGCCATATTGACGAGAGACAATAGCTCAGTGATGGGGCCCACACTTTGCATGCAGAAGGGAGGAGATTCAATCCCAGAGATCCCCACTGTGAAAGGTAATGGGAGGCAGGTAAAGGGAAAGACCTTGAGGAGTCAGCCTTCAGCACCATCTTCGTGCCAGTCAGAGGGGACAATACTGGGCTAAACTGACCAACCGTCTAAGCTTCCCAAATCCCTATAGCCTTTTTTGAAATCCACGCAATGAACCAACTGGTTCTGTATTTCCCTACTCTAATAAGCAATGTATGGAATAAGCAGTATGTGCAAGCCTTGCAAAACAGCAATGCTGCTTATGCAAAGTCAGGTGACCCATTTGGCACAAGCAGGGAGCAGCTGTGTGCAAACTCAAAAAAGGCCTCCCTGAGCATACATATGGGTGTGTGCAGGAGGTAGTGATGAGCAAGTAGTTGCATGTACAGAGCTGTCAAGAATGGCTCCATCAAACCGTGAAAGACTTGTTCACACTCCGCTGGCTATGGAATAAACCTACACTGCCTGCATCTTGGCTTGGCCACCACTATAACAAGGTCACCTGTAGCAGCTGGAGATATCCCCTGACTCTGGCATCCTCCGTAACCTTTGGTATGGGGAAATCTCTAGAATAGGAACTCCTGGGCTTCTTTGCCAGATATGACATGTTCCACTGGCTATTTTGTATTCAACTGACCATTAGGGAATCAAAGGGAAGCTTAAATGGAAACTGAGAGTAGGAGCTTATGTAATAGTATCCTAGATGTATATAGGAAGAAAGGTTAAGTTACAGTAGCAGTTACATTATACGGTCGGGCAGAACATAACTGTCTGTCAGATCAGGTACGACTTGAACTGAATCTGATGTCCCCCTTTTGGTGAAGGACACTGCCAGGTAGATGGAGGAGTAACTGGACCTGCTCAAGTGTTTTCCAGCACCTGCTGGCTTATTTACCATAACTGGAGTCACAAATTTTCATTGGACCGTAAAAAGGTCTCAGATTTTTGGGACCAAGTCTTTTTGGAAGTTTCAAACATAATAGGAACAACTATAACTAAATCTCCAGAATTGGCACTTCTAAACTTATTCCATGGCCAACATAAAGACCTATAGCATAAGGAACTGGTGGGATATATATTAATAGCAGCGTGAGTACTTCTTGCCAGATACTGGAAAGATTTACAAGGAATTTCAATATCTAAATGGTACAATAAGGTATGGGAAATAGCACTAATAGAAAAACTGACTCAAAAGTTACGTATAGCAAAAGGACAAAAAAAAGTCAGATACGTTTGCCGCTGAGTGTGTGTGTGTGTGTGTGTGTTATTACATATATTAATTAAGATAGTAATACACATCTAGTCCCAAAAGCCTTCAGAAATATTTGGTTCGCTTGAGATATAATCATAACTTTAAATACAGTCTCCATGTTTATATTGGCATGTGTAATATCCCCCTAAGATTTTTATTTTATCTTTCATGACCGTGTTCTGTACTAAATCTCCAGGGAGAGGGCCTTTTCAGCAGTGGCCCCTCAAGCGTGTTTAGAGGAGGGCAACCAGGATGATCAGGGGTCTGGAAACAAAGCCCTATGAAGAGAGACTGAAAGAACTGGGCATGTTTAGCCTGGAGAAGAGAAGATTGAGGGGAGACATGATAGCACTCTTCAAATACTCAAAAGGTTGTCACACAGAGGAGGGCCAGGATCTCTTCTCGATCCTCCCAGAGCGCAGGACACGGAATAACAGGCTCAAGTTAAAGGAAGCCAGATTCAGGCTGGACATCAGGAAAAACTTCCTGACTGTTAGAGCAGTATGATAATGGAATCAGTCACCTCGGGAGGTTGTGGGCTCTCCCACACTAGAGGCCTTCAAGAGGCAGCTGGACAACCATCTGTCAGGGATGCTTTAAGGTGGATTCCTGCATTGAGCTTGGGGATGGATTCAATGGCCTTGTAGGCACCTTCCAACTCTGCTATTCTATGATTCTATGATTATGGAATGATCTCCCTAATGAGGCTCGCCTGGTGCCAACGTTGTTATCCTTTCAGCGCCAGGTCAACACTTTTCTTTTCTCCCAGGCAATTAACAGCATATGCTGAATTTTTTTAACTGACCCCAGAATAGTTGTTTTTAAATGGATTTTGTCTGTTTTTCTTTTTCTTTTATGCCTTTATATTTTGTATATTTCTTTTATAAGAAATATAAGAACTACTTGTATAGTTCACTACTTTTAACTTTTGTAAACTGCCCAGAGAGCTTCGGCTATGGGGCAGTATATAAATGTAATAAATAATAATATGTTGTTTGAATTACTGTGGAATGTTGGGTTTTGTTTCTCTCTCCCCCCCCTTTTTTCTTTCTTTCTTTCTCTCCGCCCCTCCCCTTTTCCTCTTCTTTTCCTTTTGTCTCTCTATTTACGTGTGTATGTATTTCCTTGGCCATTTTCATTGTATTTCATGTATCTTGTTAATAAAATAAAATAAAATAATTAAAACAAAAGCAAATTCTCACTGGAGTTAGGCTGGACTGGTGAAGCATGGCCATCCCGAAAGCATAAACATCTCCATACGTGATCAACCGACAAGAGAACTTCTAGGCAAGGACTTCTGAAGACCCTGTCCCTTGTTCCTGAGCACTCTCAACACCCACTGTTAAGCTTGATTATGTTCACGGAGAGGCTCTAGGATGAGTGAGGCAACCAAATATTTGTTGGTGGCTAATATCCCCTTCCTGGGCAAGGTGCATGAGCGGGTGATTGCAGGATAGCTCCAGGCACTCTTGGATGAAATGGATTATCTAGATCCATTTCAATCGGGCTTCAGGCCTGGTTTTGGAACGGAAACTGCCTTGGTCACCCTGTGGGATGACCTTTGCCGGGAGACGGACAGGGGGAGTGTGACCCTGTTGATTCTCCTGGGCCTCTCAGCGGCTTTCGATACCATCAACCATGGTATCCTTCTGGATAGGTTGTCTGAGTTGGGAGGCACTGTGTTGCAGTGGATCTGCTCCTACTTGGATGCCCGATTCCAGAATGTGGTGCTGGGGGATTATTGCTCTGTGCCATGTCATTTAGGCCATGGGTGTCAGGTCTATGCTGTACTGAGTGCTTGCAGGACCCAGGTCTATGCTGGACTGAGTGCTTGCAGGACACAGGTGTTCAGTCGGGACCTGTCCTGCTGGGGTGTTTGCAAGCCTCAGGCCCCTGACTAACTACACACAGGGGGTATGATTGGAATCCAGCTGGGTGGGGCCAGGGTAAGAGCCATTTAAGTGCTGCACATCTCTCTCCACCCTTGCCACAGCAATACCGTTCCTGTGCTTCCTGGTTCTGCTTCCCGCAAACGTCTATGCCCGTTCCTGATCGTGTTGGTTCCTGACCCTTGGACTGCCTCTGGACTATGCCGTGGTTCTGCCTCTGTCTCGGCAGGCGGTGCTGGACCCTCGTTCTGGGATGTTGCTCCAGCTCGGCCCAGACTCAGGTTCAACTGTGCCTCTGAACTTTTGCATGCTACAGGAGGGGGGCTCTGGCTCTGGCCCTGGCACACACTAGTGACGATCAATAAAGCTGAACCCTTCTTGATCCCGCTTCAGTGTGGTGTTCTCTTCTGCCTCACTCCTCTGGGTCCCGGAAGCCCAGCCTAGCTCCCTGCTGCCCACGCCCTGGACGTAACAAGGGCTCTATTTTATCCCCTATGCAGTTTAACATTTACATGAAACTGCTGGGAGAGGTTATCCGGAGATGTGGGTTGAGGTGCCGTCAATATGCGGAAGACACCCAGCTCTACCTCTCCTTTTCATCAAACCCAGGTGAGGCAGTGGCTGTTGTGAATCAGTGCCTGAGCACGGTAATGGACTGGATGAGGGCTAATAAACTGAAACTCAATCCAGACAAGACGGAGGTACTGTTGGCGGGTGGGCCGCCTGTCCGGCGAGGTGATGTTCACCCTGTTCTGGATGGGGTTGCGCTTCCCCTAAAGGATTGGGTTTGTAGTTTGGGGGTGCTCTTAGATCCAGAGCTGTCACTTGAGGCACAGGTGAATTCAGTGGCAAAGAGCACCTTTTATCAGCTTAGGCTGATATACCAACTGCGCCCTTATCTGGACGGAGATAGCCTAGCTACAGTTATCCATGCTCTGATCTCTCGTTTGGATTACTGCAATGCGTTATACGTGGGGCTGCCTTTGAAAACGGTCCGGAAACTTCAACTGGTACAAAAAAGGGCAGCATGGTTACTAACAGGGACTAGCCGACAAGACCACATCATGCTAGTCCTCTTTCAGCTTCATTGGCTGCCAGTCCAGGTCCGGGCCCGATTCAAAGTGCTGGTATTACCATTTATATTTTTATATTTTGTGAACCGCCCAGAGAGCTCCGGCTATTGGGCGGTATAGAAATGTAATAAATAAATAAATAAATAAATAAATTTAAAGCCCTAAACGGCTTGGGGCCAGGCTATCTGAAGGAACGCCTCCTCCCATATGTACCTGCCCAGACCCTAAGGTCATCCTCAGAGGTCCTTCTCCGTGAGCCCCGGCCAAAGGAAGTGAGGCAGGTGGCTATCAGGAGGAGGGCCTTCTCTGCTGTGGCATCCTGGCTGTGGAATGAGCCTCCCTAAGGAGGTTTGCTTGGCACCTACATTATATTCTTTTAGATTCCAGGTGAAGACCTTTTTATTTTCCCAGTATTTTAACAGTCTATAAATTAATTTTAATTTTGCTGTTTTAAATTTGTATTTTAAATTTTAATTTTTGCATTGCTGCTGTTTTTATCTTGGTTGTGCTTTTATATTGTATTTTATATTATGGTTTTATACTCTTGTTTTATACTTCAAATTGTCTTAATTTTGTAAACTGCCCAGAGATCTTCGGCTATTGGGCAGTATAGAAATGCAATAAATAAATTGATCTGTTAGCATTGGATAGGACAGCTAGAGAGGAGATGTTATCGCTGCGGTGTGCATTATTGGTGTGCAGCCTGCAACAACAGAATATTGAAATGGCACACCGAGATAGTGTTACTTTGAGTCACAGGACATATTCCTGCCTTTATGTTTGTAAAAAGACACCCATTGGGTGTCAGGTGGAGAAAAGACTTCATGTTCAGAAGGATGTGGTAATTCTCTGAGCAGACACTTAAAAAGTAAAAGATTATGCCAGGCACTCAAAGCAAACGTATATAGAATTCAGCTCTAACTCTATTGATGGCCTGGAGGTCAGGAGTAAACCACACCTCTACAGACCCAAGTGAACTATCTCGTTGCCCTCAAGTGCTACTGAGAATGTGTCTGCACCATTCGCCTTTAATATGAGCTACTGCTATATGCTGTATAGCCGGCTTCGTCTGCACCCCTTCCATGATGCTACTGTTTGGGTTTCCCAAAAGGTTTTTTTGTTTGCACATGAACTTTGCCATCTTATTTAAATAAGTAGTGTTTTGTACAGCAGAAAGGGGCTGGTGGAAAGTGGCCCTCCTGGCCTCTAGTGTAGCCCCTGCTGCCTGCTCCTCCTCTCAGTACTTTTGGGTGGCAAAATGTGACAGAGGCTTAAAATTGATAATTTTAGCTTGAAAACAAGCTATATTTGTTCCTTTTTAGCCTTCTGAATTTTGCCACTGAATTTTGTTGGCAAATCAGCATTTGCTTTGGCCACACTGCTGAATTTTGGGAGAATAGCAGCAGCAGCTGGGGTGTGGCACACAGGAGGCTCTAGAATGGTGGTGGAAAGTGGTAAATAGACCCCGATTTTGCTCTATATTAGAATATTTGTAAAGTCCAAATGCAAAGAAAAGCCCTCTTTCCACACCCACATTCGATTCAGCTGCAGCTTGTGCTATTGACCCAGTTTCTTGAGAGTCAGAGAGTTGCTGGTTCATTGCTGCACACCTTTGCACTCTACGCAGCCACGGGAGAAAGCAAATCTAATTATCACTATTATTCCAAACATGGCTTATTACTTGGCAACACAATTAAACAAATGAAAGGGGTGTGAGTGCAAGCTCCAGTCTCCGCTGGCAAGAAAGGAAAACACCGAGAGATGCAGAGGGCAAACGCTGGGGATGACCCAACTGAGCCCGTCACCACAATTTATCAATGAATTCAACACAGCAACGTCCTTCACAAGGCAAATTGCTCTAACTGAAAGCTGTAGTAATATTACACTATCATGGCAGACTGGGATTTAGGATGGTTCTATGCCCCAAACCAAAATAATCCTATAGAATATGAGAAGAAACACAGCTCTGTCAACTGTAGGACTTGGCCACATGTAGACGGAGACTGAATCTAACCTAACCCCAACCCTAACCAAGGAGAAACCATGAAGTACCAGGGGGTCACTCCCCAGCCTCTCACACCAATGCTCTTCCTTCCTGCTGACAGGCAACATTTGCATTGACTTGGCTACCTCTTGTCCTCAGAGCTTGACATATAATTGCAAATTCCTAGAAGCCCAGTGTGAAATCCATGCAGGCAGCATCAATTCTGTAGGCACTAGCTGTGCTAAGGACTGGAAATACACCAGAATGCAGCTGAACGCAGACATTTTCTTTCTCTGGGCCCTTCTAAAAAGGCAAATTTTGTAGTTTTTTTCTGAACATTTCCCCCTCACAATGCCCCAGAACAGTGCTATGCCCAGGCCACAGTGAGAAAAATAAAATGGGCAGATGAGACACCAACACAAGAGTTCTGCTGTTGCCACTGTTGCATTTGGAGACAGCAAAACAAACAAAAAACCCTTGAGAAAAAGAAAGACCTGCCTCCACTCCTGCTAATGGTGCATCCCCGCCAAGAAACTGTTGGAGAATGTAAAGCCTCCCCGCACCCACCTGCAATTTCACTGCCCATGAATGAGGCGGCTTTTGCGAGGCTTTCATGCACATCTTTCCCCAAAGGCTGGATGTTTAGTGCAGCCTAGAGGGCTGCATCTTTCAAGGAGAATGTGTTGAAGAGTTGAAGTCAATTTGTTTACAAATGTAAGGTTGTGCACCTGCAGCAAGAACTCTGGGAATAGTCCTGAGATCCTCCCTCTCAAACTCCAGCCAGCCCTGACTACAGCATAAAGCTTCTCTCCCAGAAGTTTGAACTTTCTCAAACTTCTTGAGAAAGTTGTGAGTTAAATCAACCAAACACGTTCAACCAGCCCCATTGCTGAGGAGTATGTCTGCCAGGCAGCTTGGCACAAACAAAGCTAGCCATTTCATGTGGCTGAACGGCAGCTGTTACTCAGCATGGGATTGTTGCAAGATTTAAACGTTCATTCTGAACTACATGGCAAAAGGTCTATCAGATAACTATAATCTCTTTCAAACACAGGTATTGAGCACCCACATCTTAAGTACATCTTCAACTAGATGCCTGGGAGTTTTAACAGTTGTGATGAAGAGGAAATTTCACCAGGTTCTCCATATATACAAATGACACCTGCTGAAATTCCCTTTTCTATGCAACTGTTAAAGATACAGGAGCCCTGTCCTCCTTTTCATATGGTCACCCTATGCATTATGGTTACCTGTGGTAGACTAAGTTTTGGAATAGTTTGGCATCTCTGGGTACCAAACAGATAAAAAATGATGAGGAAATAAAAGATGCAATAGCATCAAAACAAGCTTGCAACCTTATGGGATGTGTGCAATCCCATGCCATCAAGGCAAGGTTATGGTATTCAAGGCAGGGCTTTTATGAGCAGCAGCTCTTCTTCATTCACAGAATTTTAAAGGGGTCCAGATGATACTATTTTACATACACACGCTGGATTTCAGGAAAACCAATTTTAATAAGCTCGGAACTACATTTGGGCTCCCATGTCAAGGAGCCCTAATGAGAAAAGGAGTCCAAGGCGGGTGGGAGTTTTTCAAAAAGGAAATTTTCAAGGCACAATTACAAACAATTCCATCAAGGAAAACAAATAGAAGACAACAGAAGAAACCAATGCGGCTCCACAAAAAGCTTACAGATGACCTGAAAAGAAAAGAAAAAAAGGACACATATAGGAAGTGGAACGAAGGCCAGGCTACAAAAGCAGAGTACAGACAGGTAGCATAGAAGTGCAGGAAAGGCATCAGGAAGGCTAAAGCTGAGAATGAGCTGAAACTAGCGAGGGAAGATAAAAGCAACAAAAAAGCTTTCTTCAGGTACGTGCATAGTAAAAGACAGAGAAAATAAATGGTGGTTCAACTACTCATGAGGATGGCAAATTGAAAACAGATGACAAAGAAAAGGCCCAAGTGCTCAATTCCTATCTTGGCTCAGTCTTCTTCCAAAATAGGGTCTATGATCCCCGCAACTGGAAAAAGTGAAGTACAAGCTGAAAGGGCAGGACCGCAGCTTGAGATTGATAAACAAATGGTCAAGGAACACCTAATTTCTTTGAACGAGTTCATATCTCCAGGGCCTGATGAACTGCATCCTAGAGTAATGAAGTAGCTAGTGGAAGAACTCCCAAAACCACTGTCTGATTGGGTAACCTCCCTTGTGGACTGTGGGAATGCTGTGGATATAATATATCTTGACTTCAGCAAAGCTTTTGACAAAATGCCCCATGACCTTCTGATTAACAAACTAGCTAAAAGTGGGCTAGATGGAACAACTATTAGGTAGATCCACAGTTGGTTAAAGAATCAAAGAGTGTTAATCAATGGTACCTTCTCAAACTGGAGAGAGGTGATGAGTGGGGTGCCGCAGGGCTCAGTCCTGGGCCCAGTGCTCTTCAACATTTACATTAATGATTTGGACAATTCTGCAGATGACTCAAAATTGGGTGGAATAGCTAATTCCATGGAAGACAGAAACAAACTTCAAAGTGATCGTGATGGGCTGGAGAATTGGGCTGAAAACAACAGAATGAAATTGTATAGGGATAAATGCCAAGTTCTACACCTAGGAAAAAGAAACCAAATGCAGAGTTACAAGATGGGGGGGATACGGCTCAGAAATACTACAAGCAAGAAGAATCTAGGAATTGTTGTACGTTACAAGCTGGACAGTGTGATGTGGCTGCAAAAAAAGAGCAAATGCTATTTTGGGCTGCATTAATAGAAGTATAGCTTCCAAATCACATGAAGTACTGGTTAGGCCTCATCTTGAGTACTGTGTCCAGTTCTGGACACCACACTTCAAGAAGGAGGCAGTCAACCTGGAGGAGGTTCAGAGGACGGCAACAAGGGTCTGGAAACAAAGCCCTATGAGGAGAGACTGAAAGAACTGGGCATGTTTAGCCTTGAGAAGAGAAGGCTGAGGGCAGACATGATAGCACACTTCAAGTACTTGAAAGGTGTCACACAGAAGAGGGCCAGGATCTCCTCTCAATTAGGGACATAGAATAATGGGCTCAAGTTACAGGAAACCCGATTCCAGATGGACATCAGGAAAAACTTCCTGACTGTTAGAGCAGTACGACAATGGAACCAATGATCTAGGGAGGTTGTGGGCTCTCCCACATTAGATACCTTCAAGCGGCAGCTGGACAACCATCTGTCAGGGATGCTTTAAGGTGGATTCCTGCATTGAGCAGGCGGGTTGGACTTGATGGCCTTATAGTCCCCCTCCAACTCTACTATTCTATGATTCTATGAACTCCTTTGCTGAGGGAATGGCATTGGCTGCCTCTTCACTAATGGGCCAGGTCTAAGGTTCTTGTACTAGTGGGCAAAGCCCTAAATAACTTGGACCAGGATAGCTGAAAGAGCACATTCTCTCCTATCAACCTGTCCATGCTTCTGGTGGTCCGACATGGACCAGTGTGATAGCACCCTTCCTATGGAATTCCTTGCCTCTGGAGGTCAGGCAGGCACTAACTATGTATTTCTTCTGGTGCATCCTGATAATGGTGTTGTTCCAGGAATCCCTCCCTTAATGACTTGCTGCCATTTTATTTGCACTTTGTTTTTTTTAAAAAAATGTATTTTAATGTCTTTTTATTGTATTTTTATTTTATTTGTTCTATTTGTCCACCACTCTGAAATTCTCGAATGGGGAGCAGTATATAAATGTTGTAACTAAATAAATTCTAAAATTCTTCTCCTCCAAGGGAGGCCAATTAATAGCCCAACGCACTATTTCAGGGTAAAGTGATCTGACAATTGATGTATGGGGTAGAAATTCAGGGTTGGAATGAGAAGGCTCTTGCCCAGGTGGAAATTGTTCAAAATAATTTCCAAGGAAAATCTTGCATCTCCGTCGGGGCATCCCTCCTGCCCTTTTAAGGATGGAGGCAGGGCTGCCCTCAATTTCTGTAAGAGTCCGTTTATCATTGTTAAAATATTTCAAGAAACTTGATAGTCTCCTGGAAGACCATTTTGTTAAATCCTGCTACTGGTACTACTGGGAGGGGAACTGGTGATCTCTGCCCTTGTTAGAGGACATTAAGTCCTGGGACACACAAAAAAAGCCCCTTTGTGACTGCCAGCTGAGATGTATCTACTAATGAACTGTATCTACTAATCCTGTTAGCCATTTTGCCAAATTGTAGGCTGGGATTAGTTTAAGTACCAGGATTATTATTATTAATACTTATTTATAAAGCACCATCAATTTCCATGGCGCTGTACAGAATAAAACGAAACAAGACAATCTGCCATATGGCTTACAATCTAAAATCACCATAACAGACAGGGGAGGGGGGGGAACCAATAGGGGTAGGGACATTAAAACTAAATATAGACTAGTATGACCACGCTACGGTTAAAAAGCTTTCGAGAAAAGATATGTTTTCAAGCGAGATTTAAAAACAGAAACCGACGTCGTGGTCCGCAAATGCACTGAAAGAGAATTCCAGGCATAGGGGGCAGCGAGCGAGAACGGGCGAAGCCGAGCGAGAGATGTGGAAACTCTTGGGCAGGTAAGAGACACGGTGTTATTGGAGTGGAGGGCATGAGCAGGGCGATGAAGTGAAATAAGGGACGAAAGGTAGGGAGGAGCCAGATCATGACAGGCTTTAAAAGTAAGAAGAAGAAGCTTGTATTGGATTCTATAAGGGATAGGAAGCCAGTGGAGGGATTTTAAAAGCGGGGTGACATGATCAAAACAACGAGCCAAGAAAATAATCCTAGCTGCCGAATGGTGAATGGAGACCAGTGGAGACAAATGAGAAGACGGAAGACCGGTTGCCTTTGTTATAGCCATAACCACACGTAGATATTTTGGATTTTATTATTTCACTATATTTTAGTAATTAAGTGTTGTTGGTTTTATGCATGGTGTATATATGTTTTCTTATTACTATGTGTATATTTGATTTACTGTGTTATGACCTGTGGTTACAAAAATAAACTACTACTACTATTTATGAGTAAACATGTATAAGATTGCACTATTAGCTCCTGGGATTTCCATACAACTGCAAGAAAACAAGGCACAGCAGACAAAGAAAAGAAATCTTCAAGTTTTACAGCTATAACAATAAATAAACTGTCACACGATGTGAAGAGTTGCAATTTAGAAAGAACCAAAGTCGTGTGAGTGGAAAAAGAATGAACCTCTCTTGCTCTTCAGATGGAAAAGCCATATATGTTCATTTACTTGTTTGTACAGAAAGAGTTTTAAAGACTTCAGCAGGCTGAGTATCATCTGATCCAGCAGTTGACAGTGAGTGCTCGGCGTGATTAAGGAGGCTGAGGCTGGGCTTGGACCGCGTGAAGGGAGACCCCCCCCCCCAATGGGCGATCCTTGAGCTGTGGCAGGATGACAGCAGCACCGAGTGCGACGCAGAAGACACACACAGCTGGTCAATTTTTGTGCAATATCTATCTATCACAAGGATTGCTGGTAGTTTGCAAAGCCCAGCAGGCCCAACTTCTGAGTACCTCCAGGACCTACCACAAGACCAGTCCCATTAAAGGGAAATTGGCACCTTACAAAATAGATATCAGTCTTAACCTTTGTATTCCATAGTGGTAATGAAAGAATGGTTTTGTAACAACAAGGCCGTTTTTGAATTCCTCTGTTCTCCGCGCTTATCTCACCCTGTAATTTTCCCTGGAATTTTTTGTTTTTTGTTTAATTTTGCAAACACTTGCTTATTTGTCAATCTTCACAAACAGAGATCTCAGCTGCCACCACCACCCCTGCCCTGATTTTGTACACCTTCACATATCAAGCAATTTACACAGGGAACGAGCACTCATGAGGTTCTGCATCAGCTCCTGTCCTCAGGGGCGTTTCAGATGGGGATATCACAGCAGGAAAGAGCAGCATTCAACCCTCTGAGGTCTGAGGTCCCTGTCTTGCAATCTCTCAATGGGACTCCTGTTTGTACTGTTATAAGTTGTAGATGGTCAAACATCTGCCACCACCCACCCATTTGAAGGCTATTTTGGCAATTTATTCAGGGTGTTTCCATTTGTGGCAGCAGCAAGGTTTGTCTTCCTTTAAAAATATGTTCTCAGCTTCTTTGTGGTCACCATTTCCCCCAGATGCCCTATAACAACTCGATACCTGAGGCAGATGCTGAAAGGCCTGCTGCTGTCTCTGATTGTGTGAAAAACTTTTTGAAGACAGTAAACAAAATCTGTGCCGCTATAACTGCAAATGGTCTCACAAACACAGACACACACACACACACACACACACACTGCTGAAATGAATCCTGATTCGCTCACTTGAATTCCCTTCCAATTTCAAGTTGGAAGTTCTCACCTGAAAATGTTTGACTGAGGCCTGATTACATACAAATCTGGGACATCCTGACTGAAGAAATTCCACATGGTAACTAAACATGGAAGAGCACCAGCTAGAAAAAGGAAACATTTCATAAGGTCAGCCACCTACAACACACCAAGGCCAAAGCATCTTTTACCCAGTCCACATATGCGAAGAAAAGACCCATTCTTTCACAAGAAAGAATGCGAACTGATCTGAAGCACAAAGCCAACTGGAAATTTTGAACAATTGTTTGGGGTCCTGTGCATGGTTGGCACCTAAAGATTTGATACAAGCACTCCGGGATGCTAAACGTTTTTTCTGACATTTTCATGTCATTTTGTTGTGAAGTTAGATCCAAAGGTGTATTCTGGAATGTTGAAAGTCACTTGTGGGAAGAATTATTGCACATCTGGTGGTAGAGTGTTCCACAGAAGTGAAACTGAATCAAAATATATTCTTCGCTTTGTGCAGGGAGAAACACAAGAGCTGCTATTGGACCTACTGCCATGACACAGACTCTGAACACCAGGCCTGGCCTCGGCTACTCCCTGCTCAAGCCAAGCACCACCAAACTATGTGGAGAAAGGGGTTAAATGGAGAAGGATTTCAATATATAAAATAATACACTGTGAGTTATATGTGCTGAGGTGAATTATTGTCAGAGTGGGTGCTAAATGTATAAACTTCAGATAATATATGCCAAACAGACACGTGGGATTTTTGTGGTAGTTAAAACAAAATAATTAAAATTTATTTTAAAAGTTCACAAGCGTTGTTTCAAAATCAAACATTTAAAAACCTTTTTGAAACTTTTCATCCAATCCTTTCACCCATTCACATACATGCTTTCCTTTCTCTCACACAATCACTCTTGAGCTTTCTTTATTATCAGTATTGTTTAATATACATCAACTATGTGCACACCACACTCCAAAGACACCACTCTCTACACTGAACCTCAAATTCTCCAGACCCAAGTACTCTAAACACCAAGAGCTAACGCACAGAGAGCACTAACAATCCCCTCAGTCATTCCCTTATATACCACTCCTCCCCTTCCCAAGACATTCTAACTCCACCCACTCAGGTCAACATTTTAAGCACCACAGACTTACCAATTGCAGACATGCATTTGGGAACTGACTTGTGGGGTGTAACACCACACCTACCTGTAAGAGCACTGTGCAAATTCTCGCCCAAGCATTTGCAGAATAACCTTAGGGGCTGTTCTCCTTCTGCTCATACTCCTGAGCTAGATGGACCCACTCTTCACTGTATAGTCTTCTAATTCACCCAAAGCTCCCAATTACAGATTTTGAAGTTGTTGTAAAAACATGCAGCAAAAATAGTAAATTCAGCTGTTGTTGATCTTACTTAAAATTCATCAACAAGGCTTGTGATTGATGTATGTTTTCAATTCAAAGAGGCAAAAGTTAAAAGTGTGTGGAATGTAAAAAGTAAAATTCACAACCTGAAATTCTGCCAGATTTTGAATACGTGAACATTCTGACTGGACACTGTTTCAAACTTTTGCACTCCGATGTGCAAGCGAACCCAGCTCCTGGGTCTCATTGCTTCACATAACTCTGTTGTTCCTGAATTCCCCCTTCAAATCCCATTCCATGCCATGAATTAGGCCTTAGGACAAAAGGAAACCTTTAATCCAATTTACAAAGTTATGGGAACTCCACTGGGGTGTTCATTTTTGTGAATCCCAAATTTTTGTGAAGACTTTTCAGTCACCTACTGAAACTCTTCAGAATCCCTGATCCAGGGGCTCTTGCCAGGTGAGGTGAGAGAGAGCTACAGGAGAGAGAGAGCATAGGAAAAGGCAGAAGAACTGCAGTTCCAAGGAGAGAGCCTGAAAACAATGTGCTTCTAATTATTTATGTTGGCAATTAGCACCAACCTGGCCCTGCGTTTTTTTTGGCAACTCAGTAGCCTTTGGCAAACTTGCATAAAGAGCAAAGGGAGGCTTGGTTCACTGTGGCGCAAGATGAAAGATTTGCCTGAGTCCATGCACAGTACCACAGGAGTGAGATGGCTGTGGAATTAGGGCTTGGGCTGGAAGTAATCAGACAGGAAGGGAAGGGGCCTGAAAAGATTTTGAGGACAATTGGATGGGGAATGTGCCTTTGGTAGTTGTGGGTTGGTTTATATTTTAAATCTTGTGGGTTGATTTATGTCCATTTCTCATCTATCGTCTACAAGACTGAAAGGTATCACAGTTCTAAAACCATAATAAACAATAAAATCCAAATCAAAGAATATTACAAGAAGTTGAGAAGGATAAAAATGTGTGCAAGGCTCAAAAGAACCGTGCAATGAAGCTGCCTGTTGACCTAAGAAAGTTAGTAATTCTTGTACCTTTCTCACTTTCAGTGCTACAAGGTTTCTCCAAAAGCAAATACCACCTAGCAACAGGATGCCTTTACCAGAAGGGCTCCTTTTATGATTATTAGAAAAGGTCTCAGAACTTGCCAAGGTGTGCCATTTCCTCTATATCAGCTGCCGAGGGTAGCAGCTCATTGACAATGACTAGTGGGGTGTAGTGGCTAAAGTGTTGGACTGGGAGTCAGGAGATCTGGGTTCTAGTCCCCACTTGGTCATGGAAGCTCACTGGGTGACTTTGGGCCAGTCACAGACTCTCAGCCCAGCCTACTTCACAGAGTTGTTGTTGGGAGGATAAAAATGGAGAGGAGGAGGATTATGTACACTGCATTGGGTTCCTTGAAAGAAAAAAGGTGTGATACAAATGCAGTAAATAAATAAATAAATAGCCAATACTCAAGGTGTGGGAGTATCCAGGGGGAATCTGGGGGATCAGAATTTTTAATTTTAATTTTTGTGAACCGCCCAGAGAGCTTCGGCTATTGGGTGGTATAAAAATGTAATAAATAAATAAATAAATAAATAAATAAATAAATCAGAACCTCAGAGCATGCTCATCCTATGCTTTGCCACCCTGTGATTTGAAGTTCTGATTGGACAAAGCTCTTTCATGTAATGGTTTAGCACTACAAGTAAACCAACCCAATATCTGCTGAGAAAATGGGTTGTTCTGCAAGTGCTGGTGGCCATGCATTTTAATGCCTCTTTCCAGCAAACATGACTGCAGAGAACCTGGGCAGCACTGGAAGGGAGACCCAGCGCAGGTATTCCGTCCTCATCCTCCCAAGTCCCAGCTGGTTGGTCTAGACAGCTCTGTCTTGAGATTGAACCTGGCATCTTATACAGGCCAGTCTACAACTTAGCAAAGCTCCCTCCCAAAGGTAACATGGTGCAAACTCAGCATTGCACAACGAGTGGCCCAGCAGCCACCACTGAGGAGGTACTTCACAATACACACACACACACACACACCATTCTGACAGTCCCAGGGACCCTGTGCCTTGGGTCCTGCTAGGCTGCCACCATGCTGGCCTGGGAGTGGGCTTCTGTGCCAGGGGCCACAAGCTGTGCTGGGCTGGCCTCTATCTTATTAGACAGGGAACTTGAAACTGGATGCCTCTTCCTCGCCCTCTTTCAAATTCTTTGGAAAAACTTCTGGAAGAAGCGCAAATTATGTAGAATGAGTCAAGTGACTGAATTTGCACAATTTATTCTGACCTCAAAACCTGGACCAGACACATCCCTGGCTATTATTATTAACAGTGTGAAAGTGCCTGTCAGGATGCAGAGACGGTGCCCTCTGGGGATTTCTCAGCAGCACCTTCAAGCAGGAGTGGGAAAGCAGGAAGGGCTGGGGAGGGCCTTAAAAGGCAGCCTGCCTGAATTCTCCACAGTGCAGAACTGGGCAGCAAAGGGAATTGCAAGGATGGAAATAAATAACATAAAATAAATCTTGGCCCACTCAGCTTTCGGGATGGAAATCTGTAGCAGGGCTGCAGAATCTGACTCCACAGGCTTTGGAGCCAGCCTGTATTTAACCTGGCCCTACGTGTGCCTTGGAACATGTATAAATCCCAAAGCTGCCTGGCTAGCATGGAAGCTAGAGATTTATGCACAGTTCACTGGAGTTCTCCAGTTCTCCAGTGAAATGAGCCATTCTGCGCAGAACCAGCTGACTTTTCTAGAAAATCAGAAAGCCAAACTCATGGCCAAGAGCAATCCTGAACTTTATAGGACAAAATGTCTACCAATGCAAAGAACTCAGCTCTCCAGAACTGCGGGATTGAAAAGCCCTCTGGGCGGGAAGATGTTAAGGAGTCCCCTTTCTATTCCATTTTTTCCTCCCACGTAACGATGGGCAGAGAGGAGGAGGAAAACCTTAGCTATGGGGGAAACCATGGTCTGCATTCTGCCTTTTAAAACATGCACTGGTGGTGCCTTTTCCCAGGGCTTAGCCTCCTTCTCCTTGCAGTTGTGAATACGCCAATATTTCACACAACGCTGCAGCTGACTGAACAATTAAGTAGGGTATAACTGCACAATGTATTTTTCTCTAGTGTATCTTTAACCCAAAGAGGAAAGCATTAACTTTGCTTTAGCTCGCGTGAACATACCAAGGGAGTATGTTGAGTATTTCTTGGTTGAGCAATTATAAAATGCTGGTGTGCTTCTTCCCTTCTCGTCCAGCCACAGATGAAGCATTCTATAAATATATTTTCAGGTAGTAAGTATTCATGTTGAATTGCAGTTATTCCATCATCATCATTATTATTATTATTGGTGTGTCCATGCTTGTGGTGATCAGGCAGTGAACCTTCATGTGAGAATAGCAAGCTGTTACAAGCATTCAAGAACTTCTCTATTTCAAATCTGTGAGATGTGAGGAATTATGAACAACCATGGGAGCTATGGTAAGACTCCCACATGTTTAAACTTCTTTTAAAAAAGTAAAATACATACTTGCACTCCTCTTTTTTTAAATTGAATTAGTCCTTTAGCCCAGGAAATGATTTAGGCAAAACCACTTTCCCCTCCTTTCAAAATGCAAATCTGTTAGGCTTCACAATCTTGCAGAAAACCATTCCATTTAGTGGCAACATGTTACACAAAGAATTAGAAGTTGGACAGAAACAAGAAAGGGCCTATTCTCTATGCTCATCACACTATTATGAAGTCTCATCTTTAACATGGTATGACTTTGTGAAGTCAGCAAATTTTCAAAAATTGGAATAACAGTAAGGTTCAGGGCAGCTTCAGATATTTAAAGGAAGAAGCTGGAAAAGAAAGTAGACCTTGTCTGGGCTCCACAATTCAAGAAGGATGCAGACAAGCTGGAGCGTGTTCAGAGGAGGGCAACCGGGATGATCAGGGGTCTGGAAACAAAGCCCTATGAAGAGAGACTGAAAGAACTGGGCATGTTTAGCCTGGAGAAGAGAAGGCTGAGGGGAGACATGATAGCACTCTTCGAATACTTAAACGGTTGTCACACAGAGGAGGGCCAGGATCTCTTCTCGATCCTCCCAGAGTGCAGGACACGGAAAAACGGGCTAAAGTTAAAGGAAGCTGGACATCAGGAAAAACTTCCTGACTGTTACAGCAGTATGACAATGGAACCAGTTACCTAGGGAGGTTGTGGCCTCTCTCACACTAGAGGCCTTCAAGAGGCAGCTGGACAACCATCTGTCAGGGATGCTTCAGGATGGATTCCTGCATTGAGCAGGGGGTTGGACTCGATTGGCTTGTAGGCCCCTTCCGACTCTGCTATTCTATGATTCTATGATAGTTCTGGCCTGATCAGTTTCTGCTAAAGATTTATAGTTGGGAAAGGGGAGACAGAAACAATGAGACACTATGAGTTGAGCCCAAACCCTGAAGTTTGAACTCAGCTCATAATGATTCACTCCACCAGACAGATCTCCTTATCGTTATACCCCTCTTGGCAAGGTGTCACTGGGGCGGGGGGCTGGGGAGGCAGCAGGGAAAGCTGGTGTGGAGAGCTTCTGCAGCTGCTAGGCCTCACCTGTAACAGCCCTGATCATTTCTGGATAACCCAGAGCATATTCAAAAGAGGCCATTGCTCTCAGGGACAATGGACAAGCTCAGGAGAATCTGTGGTAATGGGAGAGTAAGGGAAAGCTGTCCTTAACTTCTCAACTGTTAGAAAGCTTGGAAAGAGCCTGAACATCTTCTGAGAAAGTTTTGAGAAAACCTTGAGGTAAGTCTGGGTGAGCTCATTTGCCGCTAATGTCTGAATATAGAGTTTGCACATCACCGCTCAGATCATATGTGAGTTCCTGATTTGCATGTTAAACAAGAACTGTGTCAAGTGAAAGTGAGACTCACATGCTTCCTGTTTCATAATTTTTGAGGTAGTTAAATGAAAAAATATCTCATTTTAAGACAATTTTTAAATGTGCGGTCTCTGATTAGCAGATTTTAAAATGCAAACTAGGGCCGTTTCTACACCTGCCTTTTATCCAGGGATAGTCCCTGGATCATCCCTGTGCATGCAAATGACACGTAGGGAATCCCGGAAGCAGGCAGGGATGTTCCCTCCATTTGCCTGAGATAATCCTTAGAGGTAGAAAGGGCCTAGCAATGGATTTCAGGAGTGATTAGCAGGATTCCTAAATCATGAATCTATTAGGTTCCCTAAACCCTACCAACACTTTCCTACCAACACTTTGGTGATACAATCAGCAATCTCTAAACTAATCAAGTCTTTTTCCCACAATGTCACCTCAGGTTCCCAAATTCAACTCTCCACATGTAGTCTTGTGCTCAAACAGGCTTATGGTCTGCATTCTCCACTTGAGGCAGGTGTGGTGTGCTTGGCGGAGAAGGACAATGGAGAGAGATCATGTAGCCTGCCAATCAGAGAGGCAACGTCTGGGCATGCACATCCTTGATTGGCAGCTACTTTGCCAGTGGGCCGCACTACCGAAGTTAGGTGAGGAATCACAGCTCTCAAAGAAGTCCATATTCCTCCAGAGTCCAACCACCTTTCTCACCTCCATGCTGAAACATGAAACCGTTATGGGAAGAGAAAAGATAGCTGAGCGCCATTGAGGGAACAGCACTTTTCCGCTCACGTCTCTGGGCCACTTCATGCATTGGATTTTTCAAGGGCCTAGGAAAGCTGAAGGGCTGTGACCCCACCTGCACCAGAGCCCCCCCCCCCGTTAAAAGAACACAAAAGCTCTGTTCCATCCTGTTCCTTGGCAGTCTCTTTTTGCCGATCTCTCCAAATTCTCACTGACTGACCCATGGGCACTTGAGCGCTTGCTGGAAGGGAGGCACTTTGCTTTGCACAAGGCGCCATTCTCCTCTGCCGCAGAGTTGCTGAGCAGAAATGGGTGGGAAAGGAGACACCGCCAGCCAAGCATGTGTTTTACACATTTCCCAAACATGCCAAGTTGAGCAGGAAATCGTTCGCCATTTCCTCTCCCTCCTGCCTTAACAATTCAGAGCACATTTTGGAAGTCCACCAGTCCAGAGGAGAGGAGAGAGGGAGGGAGAGGAAGGGACGAGAGAGGGAGGGATGAGAGAGAGAGAGAGGCAGTGTGGCAAGAAGCAGGCGCCCAGGTCAAAAACCTAATCTTGATCCAAAAGGTGCATAGGGTTGCTTCCTATTTTTGGGTGGTGGTGGCTTTTTGTGTGTGTGTGTGGCAGGGCGTTTCTGACCCCCCCCCCCATTTTTTGTTTCTATTTTTAAAGCCAGGGATGACCACATACCACCCACAGGTTCCCCATCTAGCACCAGCTCATTCCCCAGGGAAATTGTTTTCAGTTGTAACAACGTCTGTTGGATATCACCAAATAATTTAGTTCCATGAATAGATTGCACAACTTGTGACCCACCGAGCTGAACACAGTCCACTAAAGGCTGGATAAAGCCCTGATAATGTCTTCCTGCCCAGGACTTGTGGGCTGCCTTCAGGTTGGGAGGTGACCAGTGGTACCAGCAAAACCGCTCAAGGAGCTTTGGCTGTTGGGCGGTATAAAAATGCAATAAATAAAAAAATAAATAATAAAAAAATAAAAATAAAAATGCAATAAATAAATAAAAATAAAAAACCCTGCTTTTCTACTCTCCTTAGTCCACTTGGACAGTCACAGACCTATGCGCCAGCATTCGCAAGAAGAGCAGTGACTGGCGCCAATGCGGCTCAACTCCTGGAATCCTATTCCTGGCTGAGCAGGAGATTTTGCTCAGTGCAACCAGGGATTGGTGGAGGTGGTTTCTGCAGCCCCTGTACTCATAGATCACTCTCTGCTGTCTGTATCTTACATTCCCAGCCCAACTGAGCTGATGTAGCAGCGTGACATGATCTATATTTTTGAATACAGTTACAATATAAATAATACCGAACTAAAAAGAATAAAACAACCAACTGCGATACATGAGTTCGAGGAGGTGGCGGCCACCCGAAAAGGCCTTGCTCCACTCCATGCTCTGTGGCTCCCATGACAGTGAAAACAAACACACCAAGCACAGCAGCCCAAGCCCCTGCGGAGCTTCCTAAGCAAGAACGTGGTTCTAGCGGTTTTATACAGTATAATTTAATTCTGTTTTAAGCCCCCTCAATTCTTCTCAGCGCACTGTGCACAGTGACAGAGAGAGGATTCACATCACAGCCAGGAATGACAGGGCTCAGACCAGGAGCCTTTGTGAGTGAGACACCGGTTCCCTACTCCTTGTGAGTGTGGCACTCTTATGAGTGAGACACCATTTCCCTCCTCCTCTTTTCGGCTATCTGCAGCACAAAGGACAAAACTGCAGGCACCACACCAGTACCGTCCGGGCCCTGGGTGTGATCAAGTGACCCCAGAAATCCAGGCTCCTGCCACGTCCTGCCTATAAAGCTCTCCCTTGGCGGAAGGAAGCCTATCTGACTTTAAGAGGTTTCACCATCTGCATTTAATTAAACCTAATCTTCAAAGTATCTGCCTGCTATTCATGCAGCAGCTTTTACTACCTGGATATCTCCTACTTTGAATGAGAAGGGACTGCAGCATAATTTCCAAAATGGATAAGAATCCAAGGCGACTTCCAGAAAGACTGGAGTTATATCCCCAGCCTCTAAATATAGAAATGCACCACTGGGTGCTAAAAATAGCATGTCCAAAAGGTCTTCAACTCCCACCCCCGATTCCACCGTCTGGTGATGCTTGGCTTCACGGTGACAACTCTTTCAAGGGAACAATAGAGATGGATCGCACACAAAACCTACTTGCCTGTGAAATGTTTTGGTGATCATAATGTGTGTATATGCACAAACGCCTCCAGAGTTTGCAACAGGCCCTTCATCTGATGCAGAGCAGCAGGGTTTTTTTTAGTGTGCAGTTGGACACAAAATGTGCAGTTGGGGAAAGAATGTGCAGTTAGAAATCTGATAATGTGCAGTTGGAAAAAATGGTGAAAAAAAATAAGACACATGTTATGTGTTTGTTAAGAACTTAACAATAGACAAAGTCAGGAATGGCATGGAACACAAATTATATAAGGATGCAGGTGAAAGGTGTTGGATCCTGTGACAGTGTTGTCAAAATAGATGTGGGGGCAGAGTCAGCACTTGGGTCTATTGCATGGTCTGGACCCTCTGTCTGTGTCTCTGTCCTGTGTACTGTTGCTGGTTAGCATCCGCTTCAGGTTGGGAGGTTGTCTATAGTCTCTCTTCATAGGACTTTGTTTCCAGACCCCTGATCATCCCAGTTGCCCTCCTCTGAACACGCTCCAGCTTGTCTGTGTCCTTCTTGAATTGTGGAGCCCAGAACTGGACGCAATACTCTAGATGAGGCCTAACCAGGGCCGAATAGAGAGGAATCAGTACCTCACGTGATTTGGAAGCTATACTTCTATTAATGCAGCCCAAAATAGCATTTGCCTTTCTTGCAGCCATATCGCACTGTTGGCTCATATTCAGCTTGCGATCTACAACAATTCCAAGATCCTTCTCGTTTGTAGTATTGCTGAACTAAGTATCCCCCATCTTGTAACTGTGCCTTTGGTTTCAATTTCCTAAATGCAGAACTTGGCATTTATCCCTATTAAATTTCATTCTGTTGTTTTCAGCCCAGCACTCCAGCCTATCAAGATCACTTTGAAGTTTGTTTCTGTCTTCCAGGGTATTAGCTATCCCACCCAATCTGGTGTCATCTGCAAAATTGATAAGCCTTCCCTGCACCTCCTCATCCAAATCATTAATAAAAATGTTGAAGACCACTGGGCCCAGGACTTATCCATGCGGTACCCCACTTGTTGCCTCTCCCCAGTTTGAGAAGGTCCAATTGATTCTGTAGGCAACTGTGAATCCACCGATTCTACCGATTCTGTAGGCAACTGTGAATCCACCTAATAGTTGTTCCATCTAGCCCAATTTTAGCTAGTTTGTTAATCAGAATATCATGGGGCACTCTGTCAAAAGCTTTGCTGAAATCAAGATATATGACATCCACAGCATTCCCACAGTCCACAAGGGAGGTTACCCGATCAAAAAATGAGATCAAATTAGTCTGACAGGACTTGTTCCTGACAAATCCATGTTGGCTTCTAGTGATCACCGCATTGATTTCAAGGTCTTTACAGATTGACTTCTTTATAATCTGCTCCAGAATTTTCCCAGGGATGGATGTCAGACTGACTGGTCTGTAGTTCCCAGGTTCCTCCTTTTTGCCCTTTTTGAAGATAGGGACAACGTTAGCCCTCCTCCAGTCGTCCGGCACCTCACCCATCTTCCATGATTTTGCAAAGATAATAGACAAAGGTTCTGAGAGTTCTTCCGCTAGCTCCTTCATTACTCTAGGATGCAGTTCATCGGGGCCTGGAGATTTGAACTCATTCAAGGAAATTAGGTGTTCTTTGACCATTTGTTTATCAATCTCACATTGCAATCCTGCCTCCTCAACTTCTGCTTCACTTTTTCCAGGGGGGTCATAGACCCGCTTTTGGGAGAAGACTGAGGCAAAGTAGGAATTGAGCACTTCAGCCTTTTCTTTGTCATCTGTTATCAATTTGCCATCCTCATTAAGCAGTTGAACCACCATTTCTTTCCTCTGTCTTTTACTACTCACGTATCTGAAGAAAGCCTTTTTATTGCTTTTAGCATCCCTTGCTAACCTCAGCTCATTCTCTGCTTTAGCCTTCCTGACGCCATTTCGGCACTTCTGCGCCACCTGTCTGTACTCTTCTTTTGTAGCCTGGCCTTCCTTCCACTTCCTATATGTATCCTTTTTTGTTTTCAGGTCATCTCTAAGCTTTTTGTGGAGCCACATTGTTTTCCTCTGTTGTCTTCTATCTTTTCTCCTTGTTGGAATTGTTTGTAACTGTGCCTTTAAAATTTCCTTTTTTAAATACTCCCACCCATCCTGCACTCCTTTTCTCATTAGGCTCACTTGCCATGGGACCTTACTTATTATAGTTCTGAGTTTATTAAAATCAGCTTTCCTAAAATCCAGAGTACGAGTATGGCTACACTCAACTTTTGTCTCCTTCATAATCAAGAATTCAAGTATGACGTGGTCACTTTCCCCCAGAGTTCCCGTAACTGCCACTTTATCCACTAAGTCATCCCTATTGGTCAATATCAAGTCAAGGATTGCCGATCCTCTAGTTCCTTCCTCCACTTTCTGTAGGAGAAAGTTATCACCCACACATGTCAGGAATTTCTTGGAAGGGACGCTTTTGGCAGTATTGGTCTCCCAACAGACATCAAGGTAATTGAAGTCCCCCATCACTACTACATCACACTTCCTTGAAACACTGGCAGTTTGTTTCTCAACAGTTTCGTCTGGGGCAGGGTTGAGGGGGGAGATGTCTGACAGGGCGTTTGTGGAGTTGCAAAATTTGCTTTAACCCCCCCCCCCCGCAAAGCAGTAATAAAAATACATCACGGGGGGAGGGGGAGGTGCTGCCAGGTTTGAGGGGGTCCAAGGAAAGCTGCCCACCAGAGACCGCACACCCGGCCCGGGCTGCAGTCCCCCCCCACTCTGCCCACTGCTGACGCGGCAGCTTCGCTTTCCCTCCCCAACCCCCTTGCTTGCCTCCCTGTCTACAGGCTTGCTTGCTCAGCAGCAGACATGCTTCCTGGGCTGTATGCAGCAGCGGCAGCCCAGGCAGGTGGGCACAATAACTGGTAAGGTAACTGTGCTATATAACCACATCACGCACACGTTACTTTCCTGCCATCTGCGAAGTGGGCGGCTCCTACCAGCCAGGTCCATTTCAGTAAAAACGCTGCTAGAAGCTACGCAGCTGGTTGTAAAGTCATTCCCCCCCTTTGCACTTTAAAATCCAAGTGTCAGTTTTGCTGAGGCGTCAGCAGTGGTACCGGCTCTGGGGTGACCCCCTAGATGTTATTTGCCCTCCCATCCCCTGAGCCCAGTGCAGAGGCTGATGGGCCTTAAGGTCCAGACCTAGCTGAGCCACTGTGTGTGGGGAAAAATCTTTTAAAAATCCCTGCAATTTTGCACTTAGTGGACAGGCACTGAATATAACATGATTGGCCAGACATCTCCAGGTGTGAATAACCCCGCTCTTGCTGTCACATTTCTTCCCTCCTTGCTTCTGCAGATCAACGACAGGACCTTCCATCTGACCCCCCCGCTTTCTCTTTGTTCCTGCACTTCTGGGATTCCTGCTCATGACATCTCTGGCAATGTATCTCCAAACTCAATTATGGATACCTGCTGCTATTTCACTTCTGAGTCCGACAAGTAAATCCAGTTGCGCAAATTGGATGGTGGTTTTGCAAACAAACAATGTTTGGGGGCTGACGTGAGCCAGGCCTCTGGCAGGATGTGTGCTTTATCACTTGCTGAAACGATGAAGAAGTGAAAAGAAGCGAAAAGAAGACTGAGAAGTGCTTCAAGAATCAGCCTGGTGAACTTTTTCCCACAGCAAATGCTGTGTATTGTGTCCTGCTGCCGCCGCCAGCACATTACAGGAAACTGGAAGAAGATCTGGAGACAGAAACTCTGTGGCATGGATAATGCCAGTGCCTATACTACTACTCGGGATCTCAGGCACTACAGTGCAGCTATTATGTGCCACGCCACGCACAGCTGAGCTGCAGGTGCCAGGTTACAAGCCAGAATGGTCTCCAGCATACCAGCTCTTACACCAGGGTCACAATTAAAGGTGCATTCCTAAGACGTTTTCTGGAGTGATGGGTACACTCCCTTAGGCTCAATTCAGAATTGGCTTTGGTGGTTAAGAATGCTCTCAGCAAGCACCAGAAAAATGCTTGTCTGTTTTACTGAGAGTTTTCCCCCTGGCTCATGTTGCAGCACATTCTTCTGCAGGCATGTACATGACCATGCTGCCTTCTATTAGGATTGTAGTTTGGTTCCACCTGTCCTGCTCCTAATCCTGCAGGACCAGCAATGGTGGAGAGCCATTCAGAAGTGCCTCTAAATAAACTAACACACCTGGAAACAAGAGAGAGGTTTGGATCAAGGCAACCATCACCTAAAATGTTTTCCAGCCACAATAAGGTGAATTGACCAAAACAGAGAATATATTCTCCAGATAACTGCCTGCTTCATCAGGTGGTCTGGTGATGTAGTTCACAGCAACCAATAAGGGTTTTGTCAAGTGTGTCATCCCGAGTAGCAGTGAGAAGTGGCTTCAGCTGTTGGGCAGTATAAACATGTAATAAATACATAAATAAACAAACCAGATCAAAGATCTCCAGACCAACACCACAAGGCATGGAGGTGCTAGACCATCCACAAGTCCTACCACTGAGCCTCTGAGCTGGAAGCCTCTGGAGCAAAAGACCATCAAAATGAATAAGCACCCTCTAGCCAAGGCTCCTTCAAGACTCCTACACCAACGGCCTCCATGCTAGCCACATCTACCAGCACAGGCAACAAGCAAGATGGCAGCTGATGTAGGGCTGAGTGCTAGGCTCCAGGCCCAAGTGCTACTGCTTTAAGACTCCCCACTTTTCATGTAGAGGGCAGAGCCAGGGAGGGATGGCCTGGCCCAAGAGTGATATTGATTTCAATCCAGGCCTACTTTGGGGCTGTCCAGCAGCTGCCATTACACCTGCTTGAGTAATGCCATGCTCAGATAGTCGCTTGCGCCCTCTGGGGTCCTACTCTGGTCAGGGCAAGGCAATAAGAGGTTATTTTATTTATTTTATTTATTTAGTTATTACATTTTTATACTGCCCAATAGCAGAAGCTCTCTGGGTGGTTCACAAAAATTAAAACCATAATAAAACAACCAACAGTCTAAAAACACAAAACACAAAATACAGTATAAAAAGCACAACCAGGATAAAACCACGCAGCAGAAATTGATATAAGATTAAAATACAGAGTTAGAACAGTAAAATTTAAATTTACGTTAAAATTAAGTATTAAAATACTGAGAGAATAAAAAGGTCTTCAGCTGGCAACGAAAGGAGTACAATGTAGGCGCCAGGCGGACCTCTCTGGGGAGCTCATTCCACAGCTGGGGTGCCACAGCGAAGAAAACCCTCCTCCTAGTAGCAACCCATTAAACAGAAATAATGTCTGTGCATGTGCCTACAAGTCTTTGAGCATATGGGTAGCTGAAGGCTACTGAGGGCTACTTCAAATTAGCATTCAAGGGTGGGCAAAACATTAAGGGGAAAGGGCACTCAATTTGTAACACACTCCAGCATTATCAGCTAGGCAAATTTGCATACCAGGCCAGACGACTGCACATTTCAGTGCTAGTATTCTTTTTAGGTGAACCCAAAATTGGCGTGTGTGTGCGTATGCATGCACAACATGCATCAGGGAGCTGGATTCCCCGTAGCCTGCTCTTTCGTGCATGCTCAGTGTGCCTCTGCATCTCAGGGCTACTTCACAGGTGGTTTTACTTTTTAGGTGTGCAGCTAAGATGTTTTAAGAGTTTACTAAAAGTGTAACGTTTAAATGCAAAAACACACACAGAAGTAGAACTTAGTTTTCCCACCAGATAATGTATGGCATGGCTCCCATTCAAATCACTCTATTGTCTCACAACCCTTTGGGTACTAAATCAAATGGCAGACAGAAAAACGAAGGGATGAAACGTGACTGAGTACTGTCCATATCCAACTCTTCATGAGAACATAATTATGAGAGTATCTCACTGCAGGGGAGGAGCCTGAAATTTTTTAGACTTTAGACAACTTCATCATACAACAGGAGAGCAGAGACTCTGTCTCTAGAGCTGCCCAGCAAAAAGTCCCCATGTCAGGCAGAATGAAGACAGGCATTCCCTGTTGTTGACCACCATGCATGAAGCTCTTCCTTCACTCCGCGTTGTCTTTGTTTGCCTTCCATTATGTCACCACATAGCCAAATCGAAGAAAGCATTAGCTCAGTGGTAGAGCCAGGATGAACTCACAATGACCGCATAGTTTGAAGCAGGGATTACTATAATACTTCTCCTACGGCAGGGGAAGTGAAGGAGGGCAGAGACTTTGGGAAAGATTAAGGGAAAGAAGGGCTGATTGGTGATAGTTGGAGGGATGGAAGTAGGTAGGTCATTGAGTACCGATCTGACAGAGCAGAAGAAGATAACATAAAGAAGAAAGCAGACCAACAGGACTAGGGATGTCTCAAGCGCCCAACTGAGTCTGGTAATCTGAGGGACTCCCTCACATCTGTGCCCCCAGACCCCGTTGGGCGGCAGTGGCATGGACCCATGCTAAGGTGCTAGCGAAACCCCAGCGAGCACTCGGCAGCTGTCTGCCCTGATGCCCAAATTGCTCACTTTCCCGCGCTTTGTCAACAGGGCCTCCGCTGTGTAGCTGGGGAACCCCAGGAATTGTAGAACTTTTCTCTCTCCAAACATGCATAGTATTGCACCCTAAATCTCTAAGTGGCATTCTATGCATTACAGAGGCGGTGGATGCGCTGAGATGATTGAATTCTGGACTGCGCCTCTTGAGACTGCTCAGTTATACTACTTCAGACTGGAAGTACGGGGAGGGCATATTTTTAATGCACCCCCAAGTAATAAACTACCTGCTTGTAATAAACTAGAAACATTGGAGAGGCAAAGTTAGTTTAGCCCACCTATTTCACTACATGCAGAAAGCTTTTTACACCAGGGGATATATCCACACACCATGCAATGTGAAGCGATACAGTCCAGAATTCTATCACCTCATTCTTAGCAACTTCAGTAGAATATATCCAGAAACATTCAGGTGACTGGCTGAGCTGTGGTTATAAATGTGGTGTTAAGTTAGAACATAGAATCACATAACTATAGAATAAAAAGGGGGCATTTAGGCCATCGACTCCAACCCCCCACCCCCCGCTTAGCGCAGGAATCAAGTTTAAAGCATCCAACAGCTCGCTGTGGAGTCTGGGCTTGAACGCCCCCAGCAACGGAGAGCCCCCCCACTGCCCTAAGCAGTTGGTTCCACGGCTATTGCCATCCCTATTAGGAAGTTGCAGTTCTCTTCTAGATGACAACCCTTCAGATACTTGAAAAGTGCTGTCTTAGCCCCACCCCGCCTTCTCTTCTCAAGGCAAACTTATCCAATTCCTTTCATCTTTCCTTGAAAAGCTTTATTTATAGTCCCCTGCTCATCTTTGCTGCCAGTTTTATTATTCTTAGCATCCCTCACCAAACTCAGCTCATTCTTGCCCATCCTGACACCAACGCTGCAATTCTAGACTCTCTGCCTTAGTGACCTGCCTCTCCGCTCGCTCCCTGCAGGTGACCTGTCAGTGGGGATGTGTGAATCAGCCAAATTCAAAGCTCATTCTGACTAGAGTCCATATCAGACCGTGAGCATCGTTTTTCCTTTTTGCATGAAAACCTGTGTGTATTTCTGTGCACATTTCCCCAAAAGTACGCATCAATTGTGCACATCTTTGAAATGTAGGCATTCCTCTTCCATCGATCAAAGCCTATTTGTGCACCTTTTTCACATGCATGCATACTGTGAAGCACAGTGTTTTTGCTCCCCAAATCACATTGCAAACTTGGAAATTTACGGACTGCATCCAAGTCCATGTTTGGTCCAGAAGAGGCAAACTGGGTAAATCCTGACCCAAATGAACTGCAATGAATTCCTCATACATCCCTACCTTGCAGTGTGCCATATGGTGCAATGTAGAAAAACCAGAGCACAGAATCCCTTTGTAATGACGGAGAGGGAAACACATCAGCGGGAACGACGCGTCTGGATCCCCAATGCTAGTGCATCGGCTGGTGGAGCAAAAAGTGCCTTTTTGCTAAATGATATCATAAAAATGGCAGATGACTTATTACTGCCAGAAGCCAGTGCCTTTAGCAGATGTTCGCGTTAACAGAAAAATTACGATTGGCATTGGTTGGCTGCCCTCTGAAAATCCCAGCCGTGCTTCTTTGATTTACAGCTGTGGTTATATTACCAAATATATGGGCTTTGAACCGTTGGACCTTTTAAAGCCCAGACCATTCAGCCTAATGAAATTTCCTATTTCCCTGTAATTTCTAAATGAGAAATGAAAATCACACCATGCCAGGGATTCATAGGAAACAACTGATCCCAGGCCTGAGAAGAGCCGCCTGGGCAGAAAAGCCATCTTTGGGGTTTGGGAGAAGGAAGGGAGGACGTTGCGTGCTGGTTTTCAGGTGGCGATCAGATCTTGCTAGAAGTGCCATTAGCATGTTTGCTGGGTGGGATGGGGGGGGAGAGAAGAGAAAGGAAGTTCCAGCCCTTCTCCCCCACCACTGCCCAGCCCACTCTCTTAATTCTCTCTTTAACCATTGCATTTCTCCCATGGGACTCTGTCTTGCTTTGAAGACATGATGGAACCTTGCTTCCCTGAGCAGATAAAAGAGAGTTAACAATGACACTGCGATCTACAAAAGTTCTTTTGTATTGTTCAAAACAAGGCAATTACCTTCAGCAGCTCTTTTGAAAAAGACTTTGCAGCTCCCACAGGTCAGAGCCCCATAGTGGCATCCAGAAGCTTCATCCCCACAGATCAAGCATGTCTTCTGTGGTGGGAAGTAATAGTCAATGGGCAGGACGTGGTCCCTTGCAGGATCCAACCTGTGGAGGCAAAAGAGAAAGAAGGACAAGCGTCAGCAGATGTAGGGCATCCATAACAACTACTGGACAGAGATCAGCATGCTGTCAGAGGTGAAGATTTAGCATAACGGAGGTGAAGATTTAGCATAACGTTCACAGAATCGGCAGTGATCACATTGGTTGGAGCTGCTGGACCAGGCCTGCCCAGCCCCTGCACCCCACAAGCTGAACACAGCCCAGCAGCCATGTATGGTAGCCCTCAAAGGAGCCAGGACCTGATCAAACCTCATGTCTGTGTTGCCCACCAATTAAATCCATTTACCCGTTTATTTTACGATAGTTTACATGATGTTTTGGAATCGTTAACAGTTCTCAAAGCCATTCACAGTAAAAAATCAGACTTATAGGCAAACCAAGTCACCTCCTCGATGACAGATCTGGAATACCAAGTACTGTTGTGGCTCTGGCACCAGGACCTGGCATGTTGGGGCAAGTGCCATGGCCTGCACAGGTCCCACAGCATCATTCCCTTTTCTCAGCGGAACAGTGTTGGGTGAACTGCCTGCAGCCACCACCGTCTTTATTACCTCAAAGATATTCTGTAGTCATGAAGATGGCACTGCAACCACTTTACTCAATGCTTCTCTTCTCAGCAGTGGGCTGAACATGGTGTTCAGTGGAACCCACACTGGAGGCTGTAGAACCCACGGCCTCCAGCCAGCAGCAACATCAGCCTGGCACTGAGAAGGGCTGAGCATAGTGGCCGCAGCCACTACCACCTCCTTGATTTCCTGAAGGACGGCAGCAGGGTGATGCCGGGGGGAGGGGGGGCGCAACTTTCCAGAGTTTTAGTTTGGGAGGCGTACTAAGAATTCTCAGATAGAAATCCCAAGCCCCCATCACAAAGTGTAGCATCTGGAGTTCCCTGAGGAACCAGAATGGTGGCAAAACCATCGTAGTGCAACCCTCTGCATCCACAGAAGGCCCACTGATTCTGCTTAAGTAGAAGCACACTTATTAAAAAGTACAATCCCTAAGTACTCAACAGTACTTATGGTGTACTATACATTTTTAGTTTAGATATAAACCCATTCAATTGTTAACTTGGGGGGGGGGAGAAGCCTATCTGTGATCAGTGATATTTCGTGGAAGTTCACCATTGCCTATTTTTCCATGTGATGGTTTCAAATGGCAAATGGGCCATTTGGGTCATCTACATATGAGAGAGCCTGTTACCCTCCTGAAAATGTCTTTGTTTGTAAACTAGACCAAAAGCTTCTTACTTAATTATTTGAGAGCTTTGCATTCTGCTTTTCCAGTTCATGAGTTGCGCGCGCGCTCACACACACACACACACACACACACACACACATACACACATTCTAAACAATGTATGAATATTGGCTATGGTTGTGTAGACGAGGAATCATCAACACAGCTTGACCCAAGCTTTTTTTATTGCAGAAGGGGCTAACAACAATGTTACATTTGTCTCATTTGTTTACATCCTGCAGTGATCAAGCTTTATCCCCTTCCCCTCCCTCAAACCCCCCCCCCCACACCATCCTCACCATGGCGTATTTGAGAAAGGACAGCATGGTGCCCTGTGGAGCAAATAAGCCAAGCCACCTGCAACACCAAAATGCAATTCTCTTCTCTCCCCTTGCCCCTGCCCCCAGCCTCAAGGGTTTTATAGCGAAGCATCTTGCATAAAAGGCACCATCTAAAAGACAGAAATCCTCCATTTTTACCTGTTGAGCTTCTGCCTATTAAGTGATTGTTAGACGGAATCAAAAGCTTTGGCACAGGAAATGAGAGGGAGACATATTACAAATACACCATAAGCTTTTAATGTTCTTTAACAGTGATATAGTCTATTTCAAGTATCTTTATTTGGAAGATTCATCTCAATGATGGAAGTAATTGTATATTTCCTAGTAATATATGCATGAAGGTCCTGGCGCCTGTTGCTGAATGGGACTTGGGGGTCTTAAAGAATGATACACAGCCAACTAGCCTGCAAGACCAGACCAGGAGGTGATATTGTGACATAAGACAAGTTATGGTCTTGTGTCACAATATCACATCAAAAGTTGTGGTTTTTAAAAGTATCACAAAAATACAAACATTACAAGACTACAGAGAGAAATTGCTTGGCATTAAAGGATTTGAAATAAAATGCTTCAAGAGCATTATTGTAGCATGAAAAAATATATTTTGAGACTTTGAGCTTTATCAAACCAGCCTTATAGTATGCTTTCACCTGAAATCAATTCAATGGGCTCAGATGACGTCATCCTTATAATCTGCTGTGGGGGCGAATTGCATTCAAGGTACTCGCATGATGGCGACCATGTCCTGCTGTGGTTGCGGTCCTTCCCCCACTCCAAATGACGTCTTTTGGTGCGCGGAAAGTCTGGTTCTTCCGGGCATGCGAAAGCACTCTGCTCAAACTGCAACATATATTTTCATCCCTTGTTTTGAATCTGTGTGTTTTCAAGGGGCGGTATTGCTGACGAAAGAGAGGGGGCGTGCCTTTTCTACAGCGGGTGTTTATAAATTCCTATTCAAATCCTTTCCACCTCTTGCTTCCTGGCTGCTGGGTCTATTGTACCTTGGATTCTCCACCTTTGCTTCATGACTTGCTTTGGGGTGGGGGTGGGGGTGGGGGTGGGGGAAGCAAGCAAGTGTGGAAGCATTGGTAACACCATAGAGGGGGGGCTGCTCCTTTCCCTTGTGATTGGAAGTGCCTGACAAGGGGAACACAATGCAACCTCCAGTAGCAGGTGATAGGAGTTTTAGTTGATTAATCAATTGAACTCTATGGGATTTTTAAAATGGAAATTAAACAAATGCTTACATATCTGTAAGTTTTAAAGCTAAAGAGATACAAATCAGCACAGTGGTATGTCTTAAGGAGTGCTTTCAGCATACCAAATTTGAATCAGATTGGGTCATCCGTTGATTTTTTATGATTTTTTAATGGAAATTAAACAAATGCTTATATCTGTGTAGGTTTTAAAGATAAAGAGATCAAAATAAACTTCTTCTGTTATGCCTCACCCTGGTCTGGAGTCAACGACTTAACTTTCTTGGCACCTCAACTTTCTTCATTTTTGAGAGGAAGAATGTGGAGTAGAGGTGGTTTGGCTCCTGTGTGTGCAATCCTGTGTATGTTTCAGGGTTGCAACTTGAGAGCCTTTTGCTTTTTAAGAATAAACTACCTGTTACAGAACAACGAAAGAGAGCAAGTTCCACCCACACCTATCTTTTTGCCCCTGCTTTCCTCCCAGCTTCATGACTTTAACACATCTTATTTAACTAACCAGACTAACACTGCTGTCAGCCACCTGCTACTGTTCATGAACAGCATCAATTGAGCAAAATGGGAGCATGGGAAGGACCCATTCCATGAAGACTCTTTGCAAGAGAGGGGGAGAGATTATGCACTCCATGGGGCGGAAGGAACACCAAAGGTGCAGCAGAAGCTCAGAGGATCTCAGGACACACCCAGGCAGTTATTATTCCCAATTGCATCTGTTCGACCCACCACATGCCTTCTTGACCCTTGCCCATCATGGCTTATTCGAGCCAGCCATAGGGGGCTGATGGATCAGGTGAGTGGTGAATGCATCTCTGTGGGATGGTGTGGTTCCTGCTGCCTTGAAGGAGGCAATGGTGCAATCACTCCTGAAAAACCTTCCCTTGACCCAGAGATTTATGGTAACTATTGCCTGGTCGCCAATACCCCATTTTTGAGCAAGGTGCTCGAGAGGGTGGTGGTGTCTCAACTGCAGGCCCTCTTGGATGAAACTGATTATCTGGACCCATTCCAGACTGGATCCAGGCCTGGTTTTGGAATGAAATTGGCCTTGGTCGCCCTAATGGATGACCTCCTTCGGGCAAGGAACAGGGTCAGTGAGACCCTGTTACTAATCCTTGATCACTCAGCGGCTTTTGATACTGTTGACCATGGTATCCTCCTGGAACACTTCCGTGAGTTGGGTGTTGGAGGCACTAATTTACAGTGGTTCAGCTCATACTTGTGGGGTTGGTTCCAGAAAATAGCATCGGGGGAATGTACTTCTGACCCAAGGCAGTTGAACCATGGGGTGCCACAGGCACCATCCTTTCCCCAATGTTATTTAATATCTATATGAAGTCATTGGGAGCAGTCATCAGGAGATTTGGGGCAAGGTGTCACCAGTATGCTGATGACACCCAGCTCTATTTCTCTGTAACATCTGAATCGGGGGAGGCTGTGCTTGGATGGCATGCAACACGCGCACGCGCACGCACACCGAGGAGTCCATGGCCTGAAGCTGGTGCTGCACATGGATTCGTGATAAGCCCAGCCCTTTTCTCCTAGGAGAAAATTTAGCCCCACACCAAATTCCTAACACCGCCATTCCGGGGACTTTTTCCACGCATACATTTCCTGAAGCATCCCTCCTCTCCCAGGAAAGCTGGCTAGCTTGAGTCTGCCGGCTGCAACAAGAATGAAGGAGGGAGGCTAAGGCCTCCTGCCTATTCTCTGCTCCAGCTGGTTTGTTGAAGACCTCTGCATTCCTCCTCTCAACAACTCAGTGCATTTTTCATTATTATCTTATTATTATTATTATTATTATTATTATTAATTTTGGGTTTTTTTATTTTAAACATCACCAACACAGACATCACATATAATACATATGAGCAAAAGTATACATAAAACAACAACACTTACAGTAAAAACATTTAAGGGTAAGGTTAAAGTATATTTTTGGCCCTCTTCATGCCAGAAATGCTAACTAATTTCTTAATTACCATTTATACGTCAATCAAATCCAGTTCTTTCTTATGACTAATCTGAATCTCATACACTGGATTCACAAAATCATACTTCATTTCTCTCTAATTCTTTAATTACAATTAATACTTCGACCACGTTTATTTCTTCTCTCTTCCCCATCTTAATACTAAAATCCACAAATACATCATTTTTCTCTGTCTCTTTCAGATGTTCTATCAAAGGTTTCCATTCCAGCATAAACCTAGTTGTTGACCTCATTTTTCATTATTATCTGATGAGGCATTAAGGCTGGGGCTGGGGATTTAGCCATGTCCACACAACAGGTCTGTGGCACAGGCAGGAATCTCCTAAGGTTCAAGAAGGCAGATCTCTCAGAATTCAGCGTGAGCAAGCTTTGTTTTGTTTTACTTTACATGAAAAAATCTACACCAATAGTTGCAGGCCTGGTACTGATTTGTGCCCTTGATTGCCAATTTCCAGAACTGGTTTATCGTGTGCAAATCCCAAGCCAGCAGAGGGAGAGAGCCCTGCCGAAATGGGAGATAGGCTGCCGGGGTTGGGGAGAGAGGGAGGGGGGGGAGAGAGGGGGAGAGAGAGAGAGGGGGGGGGAGGGAGAGGGAAGAAGAAGCCATGTGAATCAGGGTCAGTTCCCCACTCTCTGCTGATTTTTCCAGTGCAACTCCCGCACAAACGCACTTTTAAAAATGCAAGCCAAGTGTCACAGTAAAGCTTGGAAACCCAGAAAACTAAGATAAGGCAGAGTAAAGCAGACACAACTTGTGTAGGAATGACGTGGGCCCGAGATTCCACCCTGAGTTCATGACTGGAAAGTCAAGGTCGGGAGCCTTCGCATGGCTTTTGGAAGAGGAGTAAGAAACAAACGTTTGCTGTCTTTCTCCTTGATGCAAGATGGGAGCGCGTGATTAGAATGCTTCCCGCTGCTCTCTAGGGACATGAAAGCAGGTGGAAAATGTAGGCATTTTGCAAGTGCCCAAGCACCACTCTACCAGCCAGGTAATCATCATGTGTGTGTCAATAGTTCATTTCAGCAATCAGCCTGGCTTTCACTGCACACTCAATGGGCTGAGGGCAACCTTGAATGAGAAGCAATTTCAACCACTCCCTCCCTCCCTTCCTCCCTGCCCTTGCTTGTGCTAAAAAATCTCCATCCGAGCTATGAGAGAGAGAAACATCCTTTTCAAATGGAGCCAAGTCACAGAAATCTGTAATTCATTTATTCATGCACGGGTTTACAAAGCTCCAAAAAGCAGCTTTCTTTCTTGCATTTGGGATCCTCACAGTAAACCAGAGAGAGACAGAGAGACATGTTGCGTTACCCTCCTGCCACAGGACATTTCCAGTGAGATTTTTTGATGATACGGGCATATAATATACTCAATCATGCTAATTAGATACCACAAAATATAAATACAACAATTTCTCCACCATATTCTATTTGCACCGTAAACAACAAACCCCTTTTCCTTCTTGAATTTGGCATTGTCAGGAGTTCACATGCATCACTTAAGGTGACGAGGTATCCAGGAACGGGTTTTGCAACATTAGAAATCCAGGACACCATCTTGCTAAATACAACATAAGAAGAGCCCTGCTGGATCAGACCCAGGGTTCATCCAGTCCAGCACTCTGTTCACACAGAGGCCAACCAGCCGTCGACCAGGGATGAACAAGCAAGACCTGGTGCAACAGCACCCTCCCACCCATGTTCCCCAGCAACTGGTGCACACAGGCTTATTGCCTCGAATACTGGAGATAGCACACAACCATCAGGGCTAGTAGCCATTGATAGCCTTTGCCTCCAGGAATTTATCCAACCCTCTTATAAAGCCATCCAAATTGGTGGCCATCACTACATCTTGTGGTATGGAGTTCGATAATTTAACTCTGCGCTGTGTGAAGAAGTACTTCCTTTTATTTGTCCTGGATCTCCCACCAATCAGCTTCATGGGGTGCCCCTGGGTTCTAATATTTTGAGAGAGGGGAAAAAATGTCTTCCTATCCACATTCTCCATACCATGCATAATTTTGTACACCTCTATCATGTCTCCTCTTAGCCCCATTTTTTCCAAGCTAAACAATCCTAGTTGATGTAACCTTCCCTCATAGGGGAGATGCTCCAGACCATTAATCATTATAGTTGCCCTTTTCTGCACTTTCTCCAGCTCTATACTATCCTTTTTTAGGTGTGGTGACCAAAACTGTACACAGTTTTCTAAGTGTGGTCGCAGCATAGATTTGTATAAGGGCAGTATGATACTGGTCATTTTATTCTCAGTTCCTTTTCTTATAATGCCTAACATGGAGTTTGCCTTTTTTACAGCGGCCGCACACTTGGTGGACATTTTCATCGAGCTGTTCACCACAATCCCAAGATCTCTTCCTTTGTCAGTCACCACCAGCTCAGATCCCATTAGGTTATACTTGAAGTTGGATTCCCCCCCCCCCCCCCATGTGCATCACCTTACACTTGCTTACACTGAACCGCATCTGCCATTTGGAGGCCCACTCTCCCAGCTTGGAGAGATCCCTTTGGAGTCTTCACAATCCCTTTGTGTTTTAACAACCTTAAGTAATTTGGTGTTGTCAGTAAACTTGGCCACTTCACTGCTCACTCCTAATTCCAGATCATTTATGAACAGTCCCAATACTGATCCCTGTGGGACCCCACTATTTACTTCCCTCCATCGGAAGAACTGACCATTTATTCCTACTTTCTGCTTTCTGTTCTTTAATCAGTTACTGATCCATAAGAGGGCATGTGGTGTTGCTGTGCAGGCCTGTAGCAATTCAACCTCGCCCCAGCCAAGGCTACCAAACATCAGTCTAGATCAGGGATGCACAACCTGGTGCTCTCCAGATGTTTTGGACTGCAATTACCAAAATCTTTGATCAATGGCCTTGCTGGCAGGAGTTGTAGTCCAAAACAACCTCTCATACCGAAACAGCTAAAGAATACCCTACATCTTCATTTATTTATAATCTGCATACAGGAAATTATTTACAAGTTGAAAGAAATGGAAATATTATCGACTGCCTATATTCCAAAGCCACAAAGGTAATCATGTTTTAATGTTTGGTGTTTTAAAGTTTTGTAAACTGTCCAGAGAGCTTCAGCTATGGGGCGGTATATAAATGCAATAAATAAATAAATAAATAAATAAATACATAAATAAACAAACAAACAAAACAGTGGTTATTACTCTTAAAGACTTAAATTGCTTGGAACCTGGGTACCTGCAGAAGTATATTTTACCACAGAGGACCCCTTGCCATATGAAGTGATCATCAGGGCCTAGTTTAGGAAATGAACACCCCAGAGACGTTCATCCAGCAACAATGTTGATGTCATTCTGGAGCCGGGCAAAAAATCCCCCAGGCTTTTCAATATGCAGTGTAAGCTGGTTTTAACTGTTCTGCTAATTTTTACTGTTTGGCTTTATGATGAACCTGACTACGAGGGGTGGGTGGTGGTGGTGTTCAGTTTCTTCCACAAAATACAATTCCCAGTTACAGAGCCATTTTCTGGAGAATAAAGTGACTCTTTGCAAAGTTTAAGCAGTTGGCTATTCTTTTGCGGATGGTATAAGAACTGTCATTAAGTTCCCCATTGAACTTTCTGTGATGAATCCAATTCTCTGTCTAACCGTATGTATGAACCATACGCTGTACAGCACCATGTACATTGATGGTGCTACATTAATAATAATAATAATAATAATAATAATAATAATAATAATATGAAGTCCTGGTAGATCACAGCTGAAGATCCAATTGACAATGAGATTGTTAGTCTTTCATTCCTCTTCATCAGAACAAATATTTTTATTAACTACCCATTTCTCAGAAACTGACATTTTTACTGGGCAATAAATGCATAAAAATGATTCATTGGATGGCTTTGGCCAATGTTGTTCTATGGCAAATGCATCCATTGCCCTTGTTACGTTTTATATGCATCATTATACAACAGTGCATATAAAGCAGGGTTTTTTGCCTAACTGGAATCTTATTTCATTCTGTTTGCTTGAATTCACTTCTGTTCTGTTCTCTCCCCCTGCTCTTTCTTTACTAATGGAGCATCAACGCTGTATTATGTTGCATCTGGATTGCATGTTTATTTGACATCACAAGCTAACAAAACACATTGGATCTGAATTTAATGTATGACTTCTAGGCTGTCGGATCTGATGGAGCTTTTCTGACTGGCTCTCCAAGCCACAGCTTCTTCCCCTTCCTCCCCAGTCCTGTCACTAGTAAGTACTCCAACCGCCCAGAGGGCTTCGACTATGGGGCGGTCTATAAATGTAATAAAATAAATAAATAAATATATCAGCCACTGGAATTCCAGTCTAGCCCACTATCATCATCCATCAACACCAGGAGCACATTTCCTTACAGGCAGCAACAGTGGAAGGTTGGAGCTGCATTTCCTGTGGCCACTGGAAGAAACAAGTACGTGGGGAAGGAGGGACCCCAGAACAGCAAGCCAGAAGGCAGGCTGGCCCGATCAACACATGTGTGTATTCGTGATCTAAATCATGCTCAGAGAGAATACAGCTTGCTGTTTGGCATGGTTGCTGGTGCTTCCACAGTTGCTGCCAGGTTGGTCCAGGCAAGTCTGAAGATTTCTGCCAGTATCATTCAACTTCCTGTTGTGTTTATACACCATGCAAGAAACAGACCGTCCCCACCATAAGGAGCTAAGCATCACTTGTGTGGTTTGCAAGCATATTAGGCACATAGTTAGAAAAATTTGCTACATTGCCAATCCAGGTATATGAAAGGACGCCCCCCACCCACCCACACTGTGCTTTGGCTCTCTGACCCATTTACAGGTATAAGGTCAGACATCTGTGTGACTTGCAAATACACCACGAAGCTGAAGTACATAGAAGGGAGTCTTTATGGAGACCCAGACCAGCATGGGCAGAACAAATGGCAGAAGTTGTGGCAACCATAACCGAAAAGGTATGTTTAAAGAGGGTCTTAGAATTTGGTCAGTCACATGTGACAATGAACAGAACCATATGTTCTGTTTTGCTACACATTTCACCACACATCTGTGCCTGACACGTAGGGAAAAATCTATACTTCTTAGAAGGATGGTACAGACAACCAAGATACTCCAGGGTAAGTCACCGAGGACAAGCTGGTCATGTTTATGGGTACTATGTTTGACATCCTCTATACACATACACCTTTTCCCTCCCCTCCCTAAAGCAAGCTACATAGGAAGCTGCCCCAGATTGAGCCAGAGCCTTGGTCCATCTATCACAGTACTGTCAATGCTGGCTGGCAGTAATGGCTCTCCAGGGTTTCAGGAGCTTGTTCCATTCTATCTTAGGAGACAGTGGGGACTGAACCTGAGCCACAGGCCTTCCCTACCTAGATGGGCCGCTAGACCCATGACTTCATCATGGTGGGCCACAATACAAGCATGGGCACAGTCAAGAGAACACGTGCTCATCCATATGCCACTTCAATTTGTTCAGGTATGGAATGTTTGCAGCTCTGAAATGTCAGGTGGGGGAGAGGGTAACAATTGTCATTGTTTTAGGTAGGAAGAGGGCTGCTTTGATAGTAGAGGAGCAGTCTGCTCTCTTCCTGTTGTTGTTTTCTGCAAGGCTTCCTGTTCTTCCAACCACTGTGTGTGAAATCAGCGAACACACTGAATTTTGTTTCTCTTCTCTGAAACAGCCTTGAGTACATTTCCAAGCTGACCGTCCCTTGTTTGTGTCTATGACTGTAGAAGAAGTAGAAGACAGTGTCTCTAGGAGAGAGAAACTTTGCTGGGATCAACAGGAACATGGTAAACACATGGATAGAAATTGGGTCTCTCCATTTTGTCCCTGATAAATATTGGTACAGCTGCTAGTGATGTTTTAGCTAGTACTAATAAGAAATGGGATCAAACAGATTAAGAATAATCTGTTACAAAAGGAGCATTGTGCCAGGGAATATCACTGTAATTGTTAAAGTTTGTTTTCAACATCACTTCACCTGAAATTATTGCCCCTTTGCTTACTTAAGCCTTGCATTTGTTTACACCACCAAGAGGGTAATCCTGGACTTAAGTGACTTACACGGAAGGAAAGACTTCCTGCTGAATTAGCTGCTCTTTCTTTGACTTCATGATTATACGAACAATATAAAGTTGAGGGGTATTTCATATTCCACAGCAAAATATAGTTAACCGTGAATGATGCAGAATAGCAAACAAGGTGGCAGCAGACCTAAACTGCAATTATTAAAATAAGATAATAACAGTGCATTAATAATCTCTAAACAACTTGATGGGTATCTCGACTGGGTAAGCAGGCTCATAAGAAATCCAAGATTCTTCTCTCTAACCAGGCAAAATCTCTGTAGGAATACAATGCATTCCTCACCAGCTGTATATAGTTACTGTTTTCAGCTGTTGAGAAATGCTGGTAGCTCATAGGGCAGAATGAGTAGCCCTCAATTTATACCTTCTTGTATAGTTTGCACAAAATTATTTCTGGAAGTGTCTGAAAAGAAGCCTCAATTACATGAAACATTTTGAATAACTATTTTAAATAATCATAATAATATTTTAATTGAGTAACTCTTGGTTCCACAGACTTAGTGAGAGATATTACCTAAGCAATTTTGTAGCTTTAAATACAAGCTTTAATTGACAGTGTCCTTGACAGATTAACACTGCAATTTTTTACAAATCTACTGAAAAGTAAGTCCATTGAGATCAATGCAGATTAGTCCCAGGAAAATGCGCATGGAATTGTACCGTAAAATATGAATCATGCTTGCCTTGTCTTAGGGTGACCATATGAAAAGGAGGACAGGGTTCCGGTGTCTTTAACAGTTGAATAATAAAGCGAATTTCAGTATGTGTCATTTGTATGCATATTGCACCTGGTGAAATTCCCTCTCCGTCACAACAGTTAAAGCTGCAGGAGCCCTGCCCTCTTGACCAGATACAAAAGAGGGCACTGCTCCTATATCTTTAACTGTTGTGATGAAGAGAGAATTTCACCAGGTGCAGTATGCATACAAATGACACCTGCTGAAATTTGCTTTATTATTCAACTGTTAAAGATACAGGAACCCTGTCCTCCTTTTCATATGGTCACCCTACCTTGTCTACAAAGCATACTGGGGACTTGTGAACCAATTTGACTACCGGAAGCATTTTCCCCGCTATGTAGAGGTAGGTAACCAACAACCTCCACTACACCACCAATATTAAAAAATGTTAAAAGCAAATCCATAATTTTGTGCAATGGTTTACTAATATCAGACCCTGGTTCTGAATTATATAAGCTGCCTGAGAGCAAAGTAAGAAAAAAAAGGGTGGGGTGGGGAATGAACTGATGAGCAACCTTCACTGAGGCTGTTGTTATCCTAGTGACTGAAGAGCTACCTGGACTCTCCAAGGTGAGGGCCTTGGTGCGGCCGCTGTTGCTCTCAAAGCCCCAGCTAGTTCCCAAGGAAACAACTCGGCCTGTGTAATCTTTTCTAATTTCATTTAAGTTCAACTGCAGTCTTCCAATTCTATAAGCTCTATTCCCTGCTGGCAATGAAAAAGGAGTGTGGCTGTAAGAGAGATCACAAGTAACAAGATAGTTTTAATCCCAGCCTTCCATGCCCTGGAGAGGGCTTGCCAGAATGACAGAAGGGGCATTTGCGAAAGATCAGACAAAAACCATTAACAGGGTGTTATTTTATTTCGCATGCTGCAAAAAGGATAATGTTATTGCTTAACAGCATGCTATTCTTATGGGAGAGAACATTGTTACTCTCTGCCTATTAAATCATTAGGCCTGATAATATTTACTGAATGATCTTAGTAGAGGACAAAGAGCAGTCTGTGAGCAGCCACACAAAAAGACCTCATTTATGGAAGTGGCACATTGAGCAAATGGCTAGGCCTGCCCATGCCTTCAAAGCATCTCTTCACAACCAAAGGCTTCACTGCCTCCAAGAACGCTCCATTGCAGGCATGGACTTTGGAGAACTTCATCTCAAATACATGCACTTGTTTGGAAGCTGTTCCAGAAAGTAAACATGTGTTCTTTTCTTTTCTATTCTAGACAACCTGCGGGGCCTTGATTCAGATCTTAAAAGCTCTACTTCCTTTCATGGGTTCCAATTTGGTTCAGGGGCCATGCACCTACTCTAGAGAAAAAAAATCAACTGGCGGGGGGGGGGGGGGGAACCATAGCAGCTAGACCCAGATTTAAAGTTACATCTGTGTTGGCCCTATGTTGACATGTCTGCTGAGGAACCCTTGGATGTCCACCATGCATTGCAGAAAATTTGAGCACACATGCTCTATTTATGTGAGGTGCTGACCAGGAGGACCTGTCACCTTGCATAAACTGAGAGTGCCCCCACCACTCCCTTCTGGCAGTGTATTGCAGGGGAAGACTGGAAGCAGTACCTTTAGATTTAGGAGCCTCTAGCTTGCAGATCTAAACCACTATTTAGCCACCCGGCATCTCCTATCCAGAATATGAATGTGTTGGAAATAAGGAAAAGAAGAAGCAATGGGGAAATGTGAACTGCTTGGTGTTGACTTGAAGTCAATGCACTACATCTCCAAATGATCCGTATCTACCAGTTACATATAAGCACTGTACATTCCACACAACTGTTTCGTCAAACATGCTCTGCAAATATTCCTTACTTGTGGGTGACCTGTGCTGAAGATGACACCCACGTGCATGTGTACTAGTCAATTAAAGCATGTGTTGAAAGATGCACTCAGAGGTGGCTTCTGGAGATACTGTCATCCTGGATGCCATTTATCATCATCATCATCATCATCATCAGTTTCTGTTCTACAAAAGAATGGATGTCGTACAAAAGGCAAAATTTCATCCATACATTAGCTAAAAGTAATCAATTTTTCTCTGCGATAACCAAATACAGCTGTAACAAATGGATCAGTACAACCAGAGATATGTCGGTATACCATCGGAAGATGGGACCCCCAGATCGGAAGATGGTCAAAATGCTACTGGGGAGGAACAGAGGATAAGTTCAACTAGCCCCAGATGTGATGACGCAGCTAGCTCAAAGACGAAAGGACGGCTAGCGGCCGACAGTGCTGGTGGTGAACGACGAATCCGATGTTCTAAAGATCAACACACCATAGGAACCTGGAATGTAAGATCTATGAGCCAGGGCAAATTGGATGTGGTTATTGGTGAGATGTCAAGATTAAATATAGATATATTGGGTGTCAGTGAACTGAAATGGACTGGAATGGGCCACTTCACATCAGATCACCACCAGATCTACTACTCTGGACAAGAGGATCACAGAAGAAATGGAGTAGCCTTCATAATTAATAATAAAGTGGCTAAAGCAGTGCTTGGATACAATCCAAAAAATGATAGAATGATCTCAATTCGAATTCAAGGTAAGCCATTTAACATCACAGTGATCCAAATATATGCCCCAACCACAGATGCTGAAGAAGTAGAAGTAGATCAGTTCTATGAGGATCTGCAGCACCTACTGGATAATACACCAAAAAGAGATGTTATTTTCGTTACAGGAGACTGGAACGCTAAGGTGGGTAGTCAAATGACATCTGGAATTACAGGTAAGCATGGTCTAGGAGAACAAAATGAAGCGGGACATAGGCTGATAGAATTCTGCCAGGACAACTCACTGTGTATAACAAACACTCTCTTCCAACAACCGAAAAGATGGCTTTATACATGGACTTCACCAGATGGCCGATACCGAAACCAGATTGACTACATCCTTTGCAGCCAAAGGTGGCAGACATCTATACAGACGGTAAAAACAAGACCTGGAACTGACTGTAGTTCAGATCACGAACTTCTTATTGCACAATTTAGAATCAAACTAAAGAGAATAGGGAAGACCCACAGATCAGTTAGATATGAGCTCACTAATATTCCTAATGAATATGCAGTGGAAGTGAAGAATAGATTTAAGGGACTAGATTTAGTAGATAGGGTCCCAGAAGAACTATGGACAGAAGTTTGCAACATTGTCCAAGAGGTGGCAACAAAAAACATCCCAAAGAAAAAGAAAACCAAGAAGGCAAGATGGCTGTCTGCTGAGACACTGGAAGTAGCCCAAAAAAGAAGGAAAGCAAAAGGCAACAGTGATAGGGGGAGATATGCCCAATTAAATGCAAAATTCCAGAGGTTAGCCAGAAGAGATAAGGAATTATTTTTAAACAAGCAATGCGCGGAAGTGGAAGAAGACAATAGAATAGGAAGGACAAGAGACCTCTTCCAGAAAATTAGAAACATCGGAGGTAAATTCCAGGCAAAAATGGGTATGATCAAAAACAAAGATGGCAAGGACCTAACAGAAACAGAAGAGATCAAGAAAAGGTGGCAAGAATATACGGAAGATCTCTATAGGAAGGATAATAATATCGGGGATAGCTCAGACGGTGTGGTCAGTGAGTTAGCCAGACATCCTGAAGAGTGAGGTTGAATGGGCCTTAAGAAGCATTGCTAATAACAAGGCAGCAGGAGATGATGGTATCCCAGCTGAACTGTTTAAAATATTGCAAGATGATTCTGTCAAGGTGATGCATGCCATATGGCAGCAAATTTGGAAAACACAAGAATGGCCATCAGACTGGAAAAAATCAACTTGTAACCCCATACCAAAAAAGGGAAACACTAAAGAATGTTCCAACTATCGGACAGTGGCACTTATTTCACATGCCAGCAAGGTAATGCTCAAGATCCTGCAAGGTAGACTCCAGCAATTCAAGGAGCGAGAATTGCCAGAGGAACTGGAGACCAAATTGCCAATATCCGGTGGATAATGGAGAAAGCCAGGGAGTTCCAGAAAAACATCTATTTCTGTTTTATTGACTATTCTAAAGCCTTTGACTGTGTGGATCATAACAAACTGTGGCAAGTTCTTGGTGGTATGGGGATACCAAGTCATCTTGTCTGCCTCCTGAGGAATCTGTATAACGAACAAGTAGCAACGGTAAGAACAGACCACGGAACAACGGACTGGTTTAAGATTGGGAAAGGAGTACGGCAGGGTTGTATACTCTCACCTTACCTATTCAACTTGTATGCAGAACACATCATGCGACATGCTGGGCTTGACGAATCCAAGGCTGGAGTTAAAATCGCAGGAAGAAACATTAACAATCTCAGATATGCAGATGACACCACTTTGATGGCTGAAAGCGAGGTGGAGCTGAGGAGCCTTATGATGGTGAAAGAAGAAAGTGCAAAAGCTGGGTTGCAGTTAAACCTCAAAAAAACCAAGATTATGGCAACCAGCTTGATTGATAACTGGCAAATAGAGGGGGAAAATGTGGAGGCAGTGACAGACTTTGTATTTCTGGGCGCAAAGATTACTGCAGACGCTGACTGCAGCCAGGAAATCAGAAGACGTTTACTTCTTGGGAGGAGAGCAATGACAAATCTTGATAAAATAGTTAAGAGCAGAGACACCACACTGACAACAAAGGTCCGCATAGTTAAAGCAATGGTATTCCCTGTAGTAATCTATGGCTGCGAGAGCTGGACCATAAGGAAAGCTGAGCAAAGGAAGATAGATGCTTTTGAACTGTGGTGTTGGAGGAAAATTCTGAGAGTGCCTTGGACTGCAAGAAGATCAAACCAGTCCATACTCCAGGAAATCAAGCCAGACTGCTCACTTGAGGAAATGGTATTAAAGGCAAAACTGAAGTACTTTGGCCACATAATGAGAAGACAGGATACCCTGGAGAAGAGGCTGATGCTAGGGAAAGTGGAAGGCAAAAGGAAGAGGGGCTGACCAAGGGCAAGATGGATGGATGATATTCTGGAGGTGACAGACTTGACCTTGGGGGAGTTAGGGGTGGCGACAGCCGACAGAAAGCTCTGGCGTGGGCTGGTCCATGAAGTCACGAAGAGTCGGAAGCGACTGAACGAATAAACAACAACAACAAATCAATTTTTCTCTGCGATAACCATATACAGCTGTAACAACACCTAGAGATGTTGTGGGCTCTCCCACACTAGAGACATTCAACAGGCAGCTGGACAACCATCTGTTGGGTATGCTTTGAGGTGGATTCTTGCATTGAGCAGGGGGTTGGACTCGATGGCCTTATAGGACCCTTCCAACTCTACTGTTCGATGATTCTATGAAATGTGTTGAAGGGGCTTGACTTAAATATGAAGTACTTGCACCTTACATGTGGGCAGAATTTGTAAGCCAATGGATGTGAAATCAGCACATTGGACGAGATGTAGCATCACAAACGGAAAGCCAAGCCTAGATTCTTCCCATTGTACCACAGAATTGTAGGTTTGTGAGCCTGAATCAGTTTCATGAGTTGGTTAACCAACTAAAGCTTCTGTTGACTGGTGGGACCAATTTTAATCAGCTTGGCTCAGATTCAAGGGCACACTTGCTTGGTTTTACAGGCTGCTCATGTTACTGCTAAAGGGGTTTAAAAGTATTAAATATGGCCTTTTCGTCCAACAATGAGTGGCAGATTTTGTTTATCCACATACCCATTCCCTCTCTCTTTCTTCTACTAAAATGTGCCCTGCACCAAATTAAAAAAGAGGGACTACGAAGACCTTCAAAATGTTCACTCCATAATGGACATCAAAATGGGAAATGCAGTTCTATGTAAGCAAGTGTAAAGTGATGTACGTTGGGGCAAAAAAACCCAACTTTACTTATATGTGTGTGATTGGGGGCCCGTCTTGACGGCAGCGCTTTGGTGCCATGCGGCCCCCAGCTCCTGCACGGGCATTCCTTCCCGGCATCTGCACAGGAAGGAATGCAAGGACAAACTTTCCGCCATGGTGCTGAGCACCAGGAGGGGTCGGGGAGGAACAAGGCAGCCAAAGGAGGATGAGGAGAGGAACGCAGGGCGCCCAAACTATCTCTCCTCCGTCTGACTACCCATTCCTCCCCCCCCTTTTTTAAAAAAATGTTATCTATATCTGCGCAGCTTCACAGATAATAAAAATTTTAAAAATCAGTGCGGGGGAGGAACGGGCCCCATTCCTCTCCTACACAAACATTTTTTTTAATTTTTTTTTACCATAGGGCACAGGGCACTCCTGTGCTCCTGGAGGTCTGCCCCCTTCCCTGTCACAGCCAATGGCGACCAATCAGGGGGCACCATCGCCTCTGCTGAAAAAAAGTCAGGGTAAGTGCCTGACTTTTTTTTAGTGGAATTTCTGGGGTTTGCCCCTTGATGGCATCGCAATGGCAGTTGCGTCATGTAGATGACCTGCCGCTATTGCGAAGCCACCCCGGGGCAAACCCCGAGACAGAGATCTGGGGCTTTTGGTTGACAGCTTGATGACACCGTCAACCCAGTGTGCGCATGCCATGTACTCCAAGGCATAATTTGGAAAGGAATCGATTTGGCTGAAAGGAGTGGAAATGCTGCAAGGGACTGGGCAGTAACTTCACACTTCTCAGGGCAATTTCTGCAGATTCAATAAAAATGAATACTGCAAATTTCCCTGTTACATAGGATTCTTTGTGTAGCATAATCAGAACTTATACCATAGCATGCTAGTTATTTTTTATTTCATTTTTAAAAACAAGTTGTTTCAGTAAATGAAGTCAATTCCTGCCTGCAGGCTAACAATCTAAAAAAACACAATATGCGAGGAAAAAGGAATAAGGAGGGATGATGAAGGGAAAAATTAAGGATGCAAAATTCTAGGAAGCACATTTGGACAAAAAAAGTTGCACAGCTCCCAGCATTCCCCAGCCAGCCATTGCATCCTACATCTTTCCGTAGGAACTGTGCTGCTTCTCCCACAGCACAGCTTGGTTGGATGGAATTTATGCCACGTTTATGGGTAGAACTTACAAGGAGAGAATTTACAGGATGAATAAAACCCAATACAGAAGTATACAAATGGACTTAAAAAAAAAAGCAATCTGGACTTGGGACTGAAAGACCCAGGGAAGGTGTGGGTGCATGGACAGCAAGTTGTAAGCAAGCACAACTGGTGATGTTGCACAACTTCATGACTGATCACAGAGCACGTCAGATACGGCATCAGTTTTGGCTTCCAATTTCCTGGCGTTGCAGAGTTTGGACCAAAGTGAGAAAGCCTTATCTTTTGGTCTTTTAAATCGGCAGGTGTTTTTTTTATATATATATAATACATTTATTATAACAACAAGGGATATCTGTAAACCGCCCAGAGAGCCCTGGCTATGGGAGCGGTATATAAGTGCAATAAATAAATAAATAAATAAATAAATAAATAAATATCTCAAAAGTGCACTGGAGATATTGCTGAAGGTGCTTATGAAAGTCGCAAAAATTTTCCAGACTGCTTGACATCCCAACTGAGCCACCATGATATTGACATTCCCAGAGTCCTTAGCAGCTGGGATAGCGCTGTTTCAAAGTTCCCTGAACCAAAGAGAAGAAGGGAGGCCTTGCACAGCTGCTTTCTGGTTCCTGCTGGGTGAAGAGAAACCGAGTAGCAGGCAAAGCTCTGGGACTCATATGGAGGGTGGCATTCAGGCCTCCTGAATGGGAGCACTTTGGAGTTTCTGAACGTTTGGAATAGCGAGGGGGGAAATTATTTCCCAAAGAATAGCCCACATTAGCCTGTTCAAAAGCTCCATACAGGTAAAGAGAACTTAAAATATATGCAAATAAACAATATTAACATTTCAGGAGACAAAGCAGGCTCTTCTCAAAAAAATTACATTTCAAAAGATTCCAATCACTTTTGTCTTTTTATCCTCCTCCAGACTCCAAAGGGGCGGGTACTGATTCAGATGTGGATTATACCAGATGGCTTCATTAGGGGAAACAGTGTGTGATTAGGTATGGCTTAAAAGGTTCAAAACCTGACTAATCCAGCCCCCAAATGGAGAAATTGCAAATAAAACAAGAATTGGCTGCACACGTGAGAAGAGCATTTGCATGCTTAAAATCTGGAAAACATAAATAATACACACAGAGGACTTTCGGACAGGGGAAATCACATTTCTTTATCATCTCTCTGCTTCCTGTTTCTCTTCCACATTTGAAACAAGTAGAATTACATGGAGAAGAAAGCAGCAGCGTGCATTTCAAGGCCTGCATTTCAATGGGACAGCACCCTCTAGTGGGCATTTTATAGGGCAACCTTCCCTGCACATGGCAGGAAATCCTGACAAACCTGACATATCTCAGAAGAGTCAGGTTTTCTGAGGTTTACTTTGTGATGATAAAACTGCAAAAGGAGCAGGAAACTCACGCCATCATGAAAATTATCCGCAAGCACCCATGAGTGGCCAGTCATGAGAGTGCTATAAATCACTCATTTAACGAAGCCAATAATGGGGGAAATGCCCTTGCCAGGCAAATGCAATACTCTTAACGTATTTGGACTACTAAAAGCTTAATTAATTGCATCATTATTAACTTTTTTTATAGCACCAGCAGCAGGCTAAACACTTGCACAGTATTCAAAATCATAATTACTGTGTGTTAAAGAAACATAATTTGTTCAGTCATGTTCACATGGTTGAAATGTCAACCACTAAACAAGAACACTCTGCCACCATTTCAACATGCGGGGGGGGGGGGGGTGTGTGCTCAAAACTCAGACAGGATAAAGCAGCCTCACACCTTTCCAGAGCCTGAGCCACAGAGAACAGCTTCGGTGGCATGCCCTGGGAAGTCAATTATTGGCTGTTTCGTTAGAGGAACAGCTAGGACGTTTGCTGCATCCAGCTGTTTCCATCAGCCAATACCATAGCCTATTATTTTTAGTTCTGATCTTTGTTAACTTAAAATGCAGACTAACTATGGATAAATACAAACTATACTGATGCCAGTAAAAAAAATATCAGTCCAAATTCTAGGAACCCACATTTTCAAACATCATGGGTTTCTTTCATTGTTATACTACATTTTTCATCCTGTTTCAAACTGCAAGACTGTCAAGGTTGGGTCATGAGCACCCATGGAGACCAGTCTGAAGTGCAGAGAATCAGGTGGGGTATGTGTGTGTGCCTTTGTTTCAAGAACAACCTGCTGCACCATCACACCTCAAGCAGGTTGCTTCTGCTCTCCTATGTACAAATCAAACATCAACTCCCCAGCTGCCCCAATTCCCTAATTCTGGGTCAGCACCACCAGCAGCCTGGTGAGCTTCCTACAAGTCTCCCAAGACCAATGCCAACATCCTGACTCAACATTTTGAAAATGGCATTTAGCAGCTTCCAGTCCTTAAGACCAAATCCTAGCATTAAAGGCGTGTAGCTGACAAGAGACTTTCAATTTGCGTTTTACAAGTTGTATACACAACATTAACATTTCAGCCCTTTGGGGCAAAACACATTTTAAACAAACTGTGTTATCAATTATGGTGAGCATAGTACCTTTACCTGAGCCACAGCATAAGATTGCACCATAGCATTTCACCACTCAGTTGCACCATACTAAGTGGATCTTGAACTAAGCCACCATTAAACTAGATCATGTAACAACAAAGTTCCTACGCAAACACCACTTCAGTGCCAGAGCTTGCATCTTGTGGGAAATGCCCCAGTATTTGATTGTCCCAGCGTGAACTCTGATCATTGGCCCCGTTCAGACACAATAAGCTGGGGTCCTGGGAAAACTCTAGCTTATTGTTTATGAGCAGTATGCTCGCCTGATTGTTCCTACTGCAGTTAAACCTTTCACCTGTTTAGCATTATGTGCGAACCAGGAACTCTTCTTGTCTTTCTCCCAGCAAGCCAGAGTTCTAAGCTAAGAACAAGACATGGCTTATGGCTCTGGCTGCTCAGAGGAGGAGATAGAAGCCACAGTTCCTGCTTTGCACATAATGCTAAATAAGCCATGTTCAGTAGGTTCATGTTTTGTTAAGCTGCAGCAGGAGCCATTGAGCAGCATGCACAAAGATGCACTTTGCAAATACTTATCATTACATCCAGACCTGGCCATTGGATGCTTGGAATATGGTACAGCTGGTGTAATGTTTTTTGTTCCCTATAGTTTTTCACTTAGAATAGAGATATTATGAGAGGTGTACATAGATGGGAAGGGGTTGGTAGGAGCCTTTTAGTACGGTATAGGGAAGTGACAACTTATGGGGTGCAGGGGAGGTTAAGGGAAAGAGAAGGGCATATTCAAGAGGCCTTGTAGTACTTTGTAAGTTGGCAAGTAGGGGAACACAGAAGCATAAATCTAGGGCATTAGAAGCTTATTAGAGGCAATCCATATATTGATAAGACAAATTTAAATGATCTTTGAGTTGTTTGAGAGTAGCAGGCTTAGGGTTATAAAAAGACAAAGAAATGCAGACATTGTCATTTCAGATTCCCCGTCTCCAGCCATACTGACATTGTAATTTTAAATTCTCCTTGTTCAAAATTGTAATTGGTGCAAGTTTTGGATTCCTCATGTTCAGAATCACAAAGGTTGGAGCTCCACATCCCCTGTTGACTAGACATAGAAGGGGACTGCTGACTGGAAGAAAGCAGAACTTAGGCCAATTTTGAGTAAACAACCTACGTGACAGAGGCAGGAGATTTACTGGGAAAAGACAGCGAATTTTCCCTTACACTGGCTCACCCTGAACCACTCTTTGGTTTCTGTAAAGAATCCATGTGAAACACACAAATCCACCAGGAAATATGTCCCAGCACCAATAAGAGACAGCCTTAGCCAGAATTCAAGAATTCTATTATTTGAACAATTACCAGCCCATGGCTCATGTTTGGCTCACAAAGCAATTTTATTTGACATTCCATAAAGGATCAAAATTGTGTATATGAAATTGTTTAATTTCCTTAGTGATCTGAATACCTAAGTATTTTAAACTGCCAAATCTTAAAGTGACTTTTGAAATTCGTTTAATATTTTTCTGCTCAGCCAAAAGGATATTAACACAGAGCAAATCAGATTTGTTATCATTGACCTCCAGACCAGCAACTTCCTTGAAGGTATCCAGATGTGTGTGAAGAGCAACCTTAGATTCTGTTAACATAAGCAATATATCATCAGCAAAAAGATTGATGCAATGATGTCTCCTATTTATTCTAGGCCTCGATATAGCTGGGTCTGCCTGAATTGAAGTTGCTAGGGCTTCTGTTGCAATGGCAAAGATAAGTGGGGAGAATGGGCATGTGCCCCTAGTTATTTGAAACCTTTTTGATTCCCAAGAGTTAACACATACTGTTGCCTTAGCATCAGAGTATAATTGCTTCAATACTTTAAGACATTGATTACCAAACTCCATTTTATGAAATAAGTGGAAAATAAAAGGCCATTCCAGGCGGTCAAATGCCTTGAAAACATCAAGAGAAAACAGTGCCAAAGGAGACTTTTGGCTTTCGCTGTGGTGAATTAAGTTAAGTATCCTGCGCACTGAATCTGCTAAGTATCGACCTGGCATAAAACCTGTTTGATCTTCATCTACATATTCTGTTATAAACTGGTTCAGACGATGAGCAAGCAAGGATGTGAAGAGTTTAGCATCCTGATTAAGAAGTGCTATTGGGCGATAAGAGTTCACTAGGTGGGGATCTCGTCCTGGCTTAGGAATGGTTATCAAGCGCGTACGTTTCCAGGATTCTGGAATCTCCCCACCTTCTAAAATAAAATTAAATAATCTCACTAAATAGGGAGTAAGGGTGACTTTAAAAGCTTTATAAAATTCCCCCCCAAGACCATCTATGCCTGGTGATTTCCCATTTTTTAAACGTTTTATGGTCTCTTCTATGTCCTCAGCTCTTATGGGACTATTAAGAAGAGTTCTATGTTCTACTTTTAATTTAGGGATAATCAGCCTGTCTAAGAATGCGTCTATCTTGGTCACATCAGGGCTGTCTGTAGTATATAATTTTTGGTAGAAATTTTCAAATGCCTTACAAATTTTCTCATTCTTATGAAGAAGGTCCCCCTGAGGTGACTTGATATGTGAGACCCGAGATTTAACCATTTTTCTGCATAAGGCTTTAGCTAAAAGCCTAGAGCTTTTGTTGCCAAATTCATGAGAATAACAATTAAGAAATGCCAAGGATCGATGTACAGTATGTGTGTCTAAAGCAGTAAGTTCACCATGTTTATCCATCAGTTGTCTGTATGTCCTTTGACTGCCGGTGTGTTTATGAAGCGCTTCAAGATGAGAAATGTTGTACAGTAGCCTGGTGCTTTCTGCCTCTCTCTTCTTCTTTATCTGCGATGCACGATCCTCAAAAAACTGCTTTCATAGAATCCCATAAGATGTCAGTTGAGATTTCTGGCAGGTCATTGAATTGGAAATATTCAGAGAGATCTTTTCGCAGTTGTTCTCTAACCGATTGTTTAGTTAAAAGATGAGGGTCCAAGCGCCAGAAATAAGATCATCTGAAAGTGTCAACTCAATCCAAATTGGGGCATAATCTGACATTGTGATGTTGCCTATGTCAGCGGTAATCACTTTATCCTTTAAGGGCTCAGATAAGAGGAGGAGATCTATGCGGTAGGAGCGATGTCTTGCGGACGTGCTAGGGTGTCTGGGCATAAATCCTGATGAATCTGAAGATCTACGCCCTCATATTTGTTAGTACGGAGGTTGTGCAAAGCTTTGTATATTTGCTCTTTCTTTGTATACCATTCAAAGCATATAATAAGGTCCCTCAAGGAATTGCCATTGTTGTTTGCCCTTCCCAAGGATCGATGTGCCCTCTCTATGTCTTCTCCTGAAATCTGGGTTCCTAAGTTTAAGCCAGAAAACCAGGTTGTTATGAACTTTATCATGTCTCCCCCCCCTCTTTTTTTTCTGGGATCCCCCATACCCTAAAATTTTGACGTCTGCTGTGATCTTGTTGTTCCTCCAGCTGAATGTGCAAATCAGTTTTAACCTGTTGGGTGTTTTATTGTGGTTTTAATTTTGTGAACTGCCCAGAGAGCTTCGGCTATTGGGCGGTATAAAAATGTAATAAATAAATAAATAAATAAATAAATAAATCTCTCACTGCATCTGCCATTTTCTTAATTTGTGATTTTATCCCCATTTCCAGGGCTGTATTTGCAGATACGGCCGTTTCAGCTTGTTTGTTGGCTAATTCTTTTACTGTGTCTTCTAGTGTTTTTAAGGCTACAGTCCAGCTTTCTGTTAAATCATGTTTTAATTGCTTGATGTATTGAAGGAGATTGTGATTGTTAACAGTCTCCTCTGACTCCCTGTTGTTTTTTCCGGACTTAGGCTTTGTTGCCGCCATTGCGGCCTTCTCAGTTTTATCTGCACTGTCAAATAGGCTGTCAGTGTCAAGGCCTCTGAGACCTGTTTTTCTTGCAGCTTCCCTCCTTGGCAGCAGTCTCTGTTGCATCCCCTCACTATTCTCCCCACTTTAAGAAAAAAATAGTACTTAAAGCCAGTTTCCAAATGCTTATTGTGCCCACGGTTCAGAGCAGCAAGAGATTATCCCTTGCTCGGCTTCGTCCATTTTCTTCTGCTGCCCCTTATGCCTGGAACGCTCTTCCAGAACATTTGAGAACTACAAGTTCAACAAGTTCAAAAGCTCAGCTAAAAACTTTTCTTTTTCCTAAAGCTTTTAAAACTTGATTTTGTTCTGACTTTATACTGTTAGTTTTACCCTACCCAGTGCCTGTTTACCCTACCCTGTGCCTGTTTGCATTCTCTTCCCCTCCTTATTGTTTTATTATGATTTTATTAGAATGTAAGCCTATGCGGCAGGGTCTTGCTATTTACTGTTTTACTCTGTACAGCACCATGTACATTGATGGTGCTATATAAATAAATAAATAAATAATAATAATAATAATAATAATAATAATAATAATAATAATTAGGCCTCCATCTTGAGCACAGCCCTGTTGGTGGTGTTTTTGACCATATCTAATCACTGAGAGGTGGCTGAGGGCAGTGTCTGTATTATTCCTTCTATTACACATCTCACCATTGCTCTACAGTCTCCCAGGCTGCCTGCACTTCCTGATCTGAAAGGGCCCTATGGGAGGAATAAATTTCACAATGTCTTCTCCTGGGCAGGAAGTGTAGGAAGCCAAGGAGGCTACAGGCTGCCAGAGCGATGACTGTACAAGGAAAGACAGGACACACACACACACACACTCTCCTCAGCCATCTCAAAAGTAAGCTCAATACAAGAACCCTGAACCAAACTCATAATAATTTCTCTGAATTTTTTTCTCCTTCGACTATCTTTTCAAAGGCAATTTCATTTCTATCAAATGACAATGGTCAAAATTCTCATGGAAGAAATTTTTGGCAAAGCACTACAAAAAGTCATCCGAGGGCCATGTTGATTCTTCTTCAGCAGGACCTGCCCTTCTATTTGTTGTTTATTCGTTCAATCGCTTCCGACTCTTCGTGACTTCATGCACCAGCCACGCCAGAGCTTTCCGTCGGCCATCACCACCCCCAGCTCCCCCAAGGTCAAGTCTGTCACCTCCAGAATATCATCCATCCATCTTGCCCTTGGTCGGCCCCTCTTCCTTTTGCCTTCCGCTTTCCCTAGCATCAGCCTCTTCTCCAGGGTATCCTGTCTTCTCATTATGTGGCCAAAGTACTTCAGTTTTGCCTTTAATACCATTCCCTCAAGTAAGCAGTCTGGCTTTATTTCCTGGAGTATGGACTGGTTTGATCTTCTTGCAGTCCAAGGCACTCTCAGAATTTTCTTCCAACACCACAGTTCAAAAGCATCTATCTTCCTTCGCTCAGTTTTCCTTATGGTCCAGCTCTCGCAGCCATAGGTTACTACGGGGAATACCATTGCTTTAACTATGCGGACCTTTGTTGTCAGTGTGGTATGCTTACTAATTTTATCTTTAATAACGCTTTCAAGCAATTTACCTGGAACAGATGTCAAACTAACCGGCCTGTAATTTCCTGGATGCCCCCTGGATCCCTGTTTGAAAATTGGTGGCTTCAGACATCACTTTAAGCCATGGTGGTTTAATAAACTATGAGCAGTAGCTTCTTTTTGAAAGAGTCCATGATGCCCCTCCACACAAGCATGCTAATAAGCTACTGTTTTGTGGCCAAAGTACTTCAGTTTGTACTTCAAAGTACTTCAGACAACCCCCCTCCCCGCTACAGTCCTTCTGCCTGGGCACACTGCTATTCCATCTTCCTTTGCAGTGTTTATACCCATTTAAGCCTCCCCCACTGACATAGCCTATTCGATCTGTTCCCAATACTGCTGTTTCCCTCATCCGCTAAAGCACATTTCCCCCTCATAGACATTGCTGAAATAGACTTTGATGTGTTCCCAACTGTGCATTTCCCCCCATAGACACTACTGAAATAGCCCATGTAGGCGGATTCCATCACACAGAACATGTCTGTGAGGAGTAGAGACCAAAATAACCCACAGTGACTGCCTGAAGACACGATAACCCCACGATGGGTTAAATAATCCTTATTGCAGACTGTGGGTTATCAGAGTGAGCTATTTTGGCCAAATAAGCCATCGTGGATTTAAAAAGTTCCCAAAAGACAACACTACAACCCACAATGGGTTACATAACATTGTGGTTTAAATTTTAGCCAATCGTGGGAACCCAGTCAAAGTCTGCTGCTTTCCCTATGAGGGGTTTCCCTGCCCTTTCCCCTCAAGGAATAAAACTAGGCTGGCCATTATTGTTCTGGATGGGCTGCCATTATAGCTCCCTTTCATCCATAATTCTGCACAAGACTTTTTACAACATTTCACACCAACTCTCACACTGGTGTCTTCCAAAATTGAGAAAAGACATGGACACTTGTTAAAAATTAAATAAAACTATAAAAACAAAAATAGGCTTCACCTTTTTTAAATCCCGCACTATATCACAAGGATCTCTGGGTGGCGTACCAGACTGAAATGGGTCCAGATAATCTGTTTCCTCCAAGAACGTCTGAAGCTGCCCGGCCACCACACACTCAAGCACCTTGCCCAAAAAGGGGATATTTGTGATAGGGTGGTAGTTCTCACATACCACCCAGAGTTCTCCCTCTTGGTCCAGGGAGGTTCTCTTCAGGAGACAATGCACTACAGCCTCTTTCAAGGCAGCAGGCACCATCCCCTAACAGAGTGAGGCATTTACCACCCCCTGGACCCACCCAATCAATCCACCTCTGCTGGATCATATTAGCGAGGATGGGCAAGGGTCAAGCTTACATGTGGGGGGAGGACTGATCCAAGCATCTTGTCCACATTATCATATGAGTGCAAAAATCTTTGAAGTGTGACCACCAACTGCAAAGAATGATCTCACATGATTTTTACAGATGGATAAAAGATACTAAACTCCCATCTAGTGAGAAATCTGAGAAATCTCCCCCAATCCCAAGAAATATTGCTAGTCTTGAAGAAACCATTTTAGTTTTGCTTGAACTTGCTCCATTTGTCCCTGACCAAGAGCTTCATCACACCAGTGATTTATCACACACTCGCCATGCCTGGTATGTGGTTTTGCAGTCTGGTCCTCATATGACTTCACCCACGTCCTGCACTCATTTCGCCTCTTCCCCTCCATGTTTTGTTTCTTTTTGGAGTGGGGAAAGTCTGGATTATTTTCCCTCCCTGCAAAATAAATGCACTCCTCCCTCCCATGTATTTGTGTCGTTGCGTTCTATCCTACCATCCCGTTCTTTGTTGGGGGGGGGGGGGTGTCTAAGGGCGGTCTTGCTAACAAAAGAGGAAGGTGGGTGGTTCTCTGCTCAACCATGAAGGGGGAGGGAGAAAGGTCCTATTTAACTCTATGTTCTTACTCCTGAGTAGGCATTTTCACCTTAAAAGAAATGTGAAAAATGCAACCTCCTTGCCCACAGCTCCCTCATTTATAAAGATAAAGAGATCAAAATTGGCACAGTGATAGCTCTTAAGTAGAGCTTTAGGCAAGCCAAGTTTGAAGGAGCTTGGTTCATCCCTTGATTTTTTAGGATTTTTTTAATTCCACCCTTAAAGCCTTTTCCTCATAGTCCACCAGTGCAAAGGATCGCTTTTCCTTTCCTTTGATCATGCGAAGCTGTGCATCTCCAAGTTCATAAACTACAGATCTGCTGGTTCCTTTACTCAAGAGTAAATCCCACTGATTTCAGCTGCATTTACACCCAAGTCATACTAAAATCAGATGCATGCTTACCTTTGAGTAAGCCCCATTGAACAGAGAGAGACTTACTTCTGAGTCAACAGAAGTAAGACATCAGAAATAAGCATAGGGTTGCAGAGCACTTCTTTCCAGTTTGCTCTTTTAGACTTTTTTTTAAAAAAGCTTCTGAGTGACCACACTATTAAAAGTCAGTTCTATGTGTGTTTACTCAGAAGTAAACTAGTGCACCACCCAAAATTAATCTCAGATTTGCTAATATTAAAAACTGCTATTTTTCTTGTTACTTCTACTCTCTGGCTACAAAGGAGCCTGCGTATTTCAACTAAGATTGGAGATAAATCAGAATAACTCTTGGATTTCAATTTTTTCTAAATTGGGAGAAGTCAGTCATTACAACACCTAGCAGAGCCCAACCCATTTAAGAGCTCCATCACACTAGCGATTTATTGCACTCTCACCATGCCTGGTATGTGTTTTTGCAGCGCGGTAGTCACATGACGTCCTCCCTGTCCTGCGCTCATCTCTCCTCTTCCCCTCCTGTTTCCATCTTATTTTGGAGTGAGGAAAGTCTGTCCCCCGCCCCATGTTCAATAAAGCTGCTCCTCCGCCCCGTATATTGCTGTCCTTGCGCTATACCAGACCATCCTGCTTTTTGTTGGAGGGGGGTGTCGAAAGGCGGTCTCGCTGACAAAAGAGGTGGGTGGGGCGGTTCTTCACTCAACCATGAAGTGGAGAGAGGGCACCCGAACACACTGTGGAGAAGGTGAGCAAGGCCACTGCCGCCCATGCCTGGGACTTGGTCCCATTCAACTTGATGATTCTTACTCCTGAGTAGGCATGTCTAGGTTTCCTGACAAGAACAATGTCGGCTTCCCATTGCCATGCCAACATTGACCACAAAATTCTCCAAAAACTAATTGTAATACTTTCTCTTCACTTATATTGTTTAAAACGATCTTAGGGGAAAGCATAGTGTGTTGTTTAACCGTAATTGCGTAATTTCAGGCTGCCATACTATTGTATTTGAGTAGAAATAAAAAATATATATTATAAAATATATATAAAAAATAACTGCAGGGGGAAGGAGAACGTAGGGGGCAGGGTGGGAGATTTTACTAGCACAGGAGCGATACAGGTGAGAAGAGACATGAGCTGAAAGAGCTCAACAAGGCACAGAGACATGGAAGGGCCCCAGCCCTCGACTCCCTAAGGAAACGGAGGGGGAAACCATGGACTCAAAGTGTGTGTGTGTGTGTGTGTGTGTGTGTGGAGGGGGAAGTAGGTGTGATGGAGCTCTTAGTCTGCGACTCCTCCTCCATTCCATTTTAAGACCCTGACCATGCAAATTTCAATATTAAGTCTGCTTTTTCTTCTCATCTCTCCCCCTCCCCACTTCCTCACGCGCACACAACATGCACATACACACATGTCCTTTTGTAGCAGCTTGGCTGATTAACAGTTATGGAGATCTTGAAAGCTTGCCCACAATTTTGTGCATTCTTGGTTGGTCTCAATGAAGGTATTGTCTGACTGCAGATTTTGAATCCAACAGTGGATTCAAGGGAAGGCTACCGGGGCTTCTCCTCCGCCTTTGGGCCTACTGCTTCCCTGCCAGCTGTGCACCACACTTTGAGCAGGTTCAGGGGGCTGTGGGGGCAGTAAAATAAACTGTGGGCCAGCTCAGGTGTACAAACAGCTGCAAAGGAGGACGTGGTGGCTGCACTTCTCACAGCTGCTGCTGAATACGAAATCCAAGCTATGGGAGGCTCCTGTGATGCAGACAGTCTGGCCAGCTAAGCTCCAGCCATTAATTAAGAACAGCAGCAAAAAAGAGCTCAATTTTTTTTTAACAAAAAAGGGACATGGGACCTATTAATAATCAGGAGGCAAAATCACCTGTACTTTGCTTCCCTTCCTAATTGTTGTTGTCTGTGTTAAAAGGGAGCATCCCACCCCAGGTTATTTCATGGCTTGGTGACAGGTTATTTATGTTAATTGAAATGACTGGACGTGTGCACTCTCTGCTTCCACAACTGCTTGACTTTTGGTTGCTTGCTATACAGAGAGCTTCATAGCCTTCTTCTTTCAAAAGCTCAACACAAAGAAAAAAGAGGTGGGAGGAGGAAGTGATATTTTCTATGTTTTGGCTTTTTTAAAAAATAAGGCTGCAAAATAAAGAATGGCGCCGATAGTATTAAAAGAGGGGGAAGGAAACCAAATAAAGGAGTCCAAGAGACATACAGCTAAGGAAGGAATTGTCTGACGATCTTGAATTAGGCAGGAAATCAGGATGAATTAGCGTAACAGGCATGTGATCTGCCTGGAAGTGGCCTGGCCTTTCCTCTTCCTCCTCCTCCTCTTCTTCACGCAGGCTTTAGCTAGACCCAGGGTTTATCCCGGGGTCGTCCTGGCGTCATAGAATCATAGAATCATAGAATAGCAGAGTTGGAAGGGGCCTACAAGGCCATCGAGTCCAACCCCCTGCTCAATGCAGGAATCCACCCTAAAGCATCCCTGACAGATGCTTGTCCAGCTGCCTCTTGAAGGCCTCTAGTGTGGGAGAGCCCACAACCTCCCTAGGTAGCTGATTCCACCTGCCTGCTCCTGGGATATCCTGTGTGTCATTTACATGAACAGGGATGACCCCAGGACGATCCCGGGATAAACCTTAGGTCCAGCTAAGGGCCCAGTTGTGTTTCTGGGTACAGAATCCCATGGACAAACAGCTGTGGGAACCCCTAAAGTAAACAGCTGGAAAGGAAGAGAAAGCCTCTTCTGCCCAAGTGAAATCTGAGGTAAATGCATATGCTCTTTGGATCAACAGCCTGCAATGCTGAAGTCAACGCAACCCCTCAGTTACTGAGGCCACACATGCATGCAGGCCAAAAAAAGAAAAAGAGGGCTGTATAGTACTTTGCTGAAGAAAACCTTTAGTTACAATTAAATGCTCTTAACTCCATAATTACCTCTGAGTGGGAACTGGATGTCCTTCAGGCAAAAGGAACAAGAGGAGAATTTACAAATAGGTGAAAACTATTCAGCCCTTACTCATGAAAGTCAATCTCAAAACTAGGCTTGGTGAATGACAGCATATCATTATTTGCCCTTGATCATTTCTATGCCACCTTTTTAAAGCATGTGGTTTAAGGGTATGAGGCCAGGAGTCTCTACTTAAATGTCCGCTGGGAGTAGAAAATACCCCAGTGTGCAACCTGTCTAAGCAGTCAAGGCCATAGATGGTCCTGTGGTCCCATGCAGTGTAGGCAGCGTGTGGTAGCTCATAAGGCTTGTGCTGCTGCTGCTGCTGCTGTTGTTGAAAGTGGCGGGGTCCTGTGTGAGCACAATATTGGCTTTTTAAAAACATCATTTGTAAGATGCCTTGAGAATAATTTGATTGAAAGATGGGGGCATAAACCTTCAAAATAAACAAATAAAATCCTCAGAGAGCTCCAGACTTTTACCATTCTTATTTGCTGAGGGGTGGTAATTTAAGACAAGAATCCTTTTTTATTTGGGTGAAAGAAGCTTATTATTATTAATTATGCATTTAATAAGAACATTTATATCAACCTTTCTTGTTCAGAACTGAACTACTTAAGTTGATCAGCATTTTAAATCACAAAGCGCATAATACAAAATTAACAATGCAGACCTGCATTATCAAAGTAAAATCCACTAAGTTCAATAGGACGTATGCCCAGCATAGGATGAGCATAGGATGGCAGCCTAAAGCTAACAAATGAACATCACACATAGAGAGACAGAAAGAGATAGAAGGAAAATCAGCAATGTCACCATTGATCTCATATATGGATCTTAGAACACACAGGACATAGATTCATATAGCTGAATTTTACTTTGAATGTTGTGATTCCAAATGCATTATAAATAAGGCCCATTTTTTGCATTGTTATCACGCATATTTAACCTGACAAAATGATCACTAGGCTAATTCTGTGGTTAGATCTGGCCAAGACCACTCTTGTGACGATGGATGATGATACTTAGTTAGTAGACACTACAAAGGAGATGTGACTCCCGCCAAAAACTGCAGTTCTGATGCATTCCTTTCTCCCCCAACAATGTTCTTAATAAGTACCAGTATGCAACAAGCCGCCAACACGCCTACAATTTCCCTACCTACTTCTGGTTAGTTAGTAAAACTATTTTTACTCCTACCATGCTCATGGCAACTAACAGGAAAATAGAAAACTTAACACACAACTTAACAAAACCAATAAAATGTTTTAGTAGCATCTAGTTCCACTCTGTGTTTCATGGTTGAGCAGAGATGTAAATCTGGGTTCCTCACATCTGCAAATACAACTCTACTCAAAATGCTAAATTTTACTAAATGCCTATTATTACTTGGTTCCCAAATGTTACTAAACATGGGTAACTAATCTTAGGACTGGTACAGGGAAGTAACAAATTCATAGCGAATTTTTAACAAGCAACACTAATGGCCTCCCAAGGCAAACTGTTTCTTCCTCAACACATACATAATTTTTACCCACTTGCTTCACTCAGGCCTGGCAAATGTAAGAACGTCCCTGTATGCTGAGACCAAACACTACAGAGCGCTTTCCAATGATAGCCAGACAGATTTCTCCAAACATTTCATGAAGTGGACATGAGGGACAAAGGCACCCTCCCTTGCTGCTCTTCTCTAACATTTTTTAAGCAGAAGTGTACTGACACTGAGCTAAATATGGTTCCATTTTTAGTTGCAACAGCAGCTAGCAGTAGCTATTTCCATAAACTTTGTAAATTATTATTATTTTTAACGGCTATCACTAGGGGTTTGCATCAGATTTGGCTGAATCTGAATCTGGGCCATTTGGCCCATTTTTTATGCTCATAAGGCAAAGTGAGTGGAACTGAAGCTGGACCCTCCATGAGGCTTTGCTTCCAATTTGGCTTGAGAAAGGCTGATAGGGAGGGGAGAGCTGAGTACTTAGCACATCCACCTTCTCACCATAGGACGTATTTTACCAGGGACGCTCCAATCACTGTGCTTTTGGGAAAGGGCCAAAATGGGAACATGAGATGACCATTCTTCCAAGGCCACCAGGCTTTACTATGAAAAGCCTTAAACTGGTTTTCAAACTTCATTACTTCCTAGACCCTGAACCTATCTAGGCAGCTAACAAGGAAACAGAAAACACGCAACTCAACAAAACTAAAACCAACTATAGGCTCCTTGCTAACATCTTGTTCCTGGGCAAGGTGCCCAATCAAGCAGTTATCAGCCAATTTCAGGTACTGCTGAATGAAACTGATATTTTGGATCCATTTCAACTAAGGGTTGGAACAGAACTGCCTTGGTCGCCCTGTGGGATGACCTTTGTTGGGAGGGACAGGAGGAATGTCACCTTGCTGATTCTCTTGGACCCCTCCACAGCTTTTGATATCTACAACCATAGTAACCTTCTTGACAGACCACCTGGGCTAGTTACTATGCTGCAGTGGTTCCTCTTCTATTTGAACAGTCAGTTTCACAAAGTTGAGCTGGGGGATTATCGCTTTACTCCTTGGCAACTATACTCATAATAGAATCATAGGATAGCAGAGTTGAAAGGGGCCTACAAGGCCATCGAGTCCAACCCCCTGCTCAATGCAGGAATCCACCCTAAAGCATCCCTGCCAGATGGTTGCCCAGCTGCCTCTTGAAGGCCTCTAGTGTGGGAGAGTCTACAACCTCCCTAGGTAACTGGTTCCATTGTTGTACTATAGGGTTGCACAGGGTTTTATTTTACCCCCATCTACATTAATATCTTTATGAAATCTGCACAAAACAACTAGGAGAAGTTGTCCAGAGATGTAAACTGATGTATCACTAATACATAAATGACACCCAGTTCTCTCTCCTTTTCACTGAATTCTAGAGAGGCAATGTTTGTTCTGAGTTAATGCTTGGGCACAATAGTATGAAGGCCAATAAACTGAGACTCAATCCAGGCAAGGCAGAGCTGCAGTTATTAGATGGTTCATCTCCCCAAAAAGTTATAGTCTATTTTTGAGCAGTTTGCACTTCCCCTAAAGGAATAGGTTCACAATTTGGGGGTGTTTTTTGATCCAGCATGGCCACTGGAGTCTCATGGATTTGGTGGCTCAATCACCTTGTATCAGCTTAAGCGGATATATGATCTGCAACCTTGTTTGGCTAGAGATAGGCTTGCAAGTATTAACTTTGCCCTGGTAACCTCCTTTTTGAATTACTGCAATGCATTATGTGTGGGGCTGCCTTTAAAATGGTCTGAACGCTTCAGTTGGTTCAAAATAGGGGAGTAAGATTGTATTGGCCAATACAAGTTAACATTCACATTACGCAAGTACTTTGCCATCTGCACTGACGTCCATTCAATTTCTGTGTCCACTTCAAACTATTAACTATTAAAGCTTTAAATGGCCTGGATCCCAGTTCCTGAAGGGTCACCTCCTCTACCCACATAAACCTACTCAAGCCCTTCTCTGGCACTAACATTGACACTAACAAACGGGTAATTACTACAAACAATACCAATGTGCTTTGTGTAAATCATCAAGATGTCTTGGGACTGGCTCCGTGCTCACACAAAGAGGCAGACACTTGGATCCTACTCTACTCAAGTGATGATGTGCAGCAAGGGTATAATAAAGCCCTAATACACACTGTTGACACCGATGTTGTAGTTCTGGCCATAACATCGGCACAGCGCCTGCACATTAATGAACTATGAGTGGCATTTGGATTTGGGAAGAACTTGTGTTTCCTTGCTGCTCATGAGTTAGCAAGAGCTCTGGGTCCTGATCAACGTAACGCCTTGCCAATGTCCCACAGAATTACTGGGTCTGATACTGGGACCTTTTTTGAAGGCAGGGGCAAAAGGACTGCATGGGACACCTGGAATGCATATGGAGATGTCACCTCAGCTTTTTGTACCTTGGCTGATAGGACAAGATGGCAGGCAGTAGAAGGGTGGCTGAAGCCACTGGAGAGATTTGACCATACCAGCAGCAAAGAGCACTTAAATGATGAAAGGAAGCAGCTGTTCATGCAGAAAGGCAGAGCAAGTGGTGATCAACCTCCTACACAGGATGCGCTCATTCAGCATATCAAAAGGGCTGCCTACCAGGCTGGTCACTGCTGGGCCCAAATGATGATCTCAAAACACACAGCTTCCTTTGCTGAGTGATTGGGGGCAGAAGAAGAAGGATGGGGGTGGATGGGACATATGCTGGACAACCCTACCAGAGGCTACACAAGCTTGTAGAGAACTTATACAATGTAGCTGCAAGAAAGGCCGTAGAGGATGTTGCAAGTGTCACAAGGCTGCTCCACAATGTGCTGCTCATTGTCTTTGTGGCGCACTTTGTACTGACTGATAAGAAGGGCCGGGATGTCCAACGGGATCCAAGTGTATTTGAAAGAATAAATATAGTGTGGTAGGTCTGGTAATGACAAAATTGTATTTACATAAAATAAACAGCAATCATTCTGTTCTTATTTTAGTCCCCACCCCCATGCCTAGCTTTAAAAACAACATAGATCTATATTCTATTACAGAACCTAAAGGTGTTGTTTTTTTTAATTAACTCCCATTAGTCTTTTTGTACACTTCTAAAGTTATAATTCAAATAAATCAGGGCTCATCAACCCTAAAATAGGCATGATTCTCCAAACATGGAGGAATCGTAATGGCAAATGGTAGCCATATTTGAAAATGACTGCCAATTTTGTTACAGGGCAAATCTGAGAAAACATTCAACGTGGTCTCCAAGTACGCTGCATTTCATGCTTTTATCATCAAAGTCACAATTATTTCATTTATCTGCTGGACTAAACGCAGCAAAGTTTCTTCCACGGCCTTTGTGAAAAGTGACTGGAAAGCCTCAGAATACATTTCAGGCCTGTCTCCTTACTTGCTAATGCCTATATTCTTTGCAGAATGGTAATTCTGAAAAAGTTGGAGAAGCAACTTTTCTCCAGCAATTGTCATCTTTCCATATTTTTAACAACTACAACTGTAATGATAGTTTGACAGACCATAATTTCTTGGATTTCTTGAGCTCCCTTTTAAAAAATTGATATGGTTCCAAACCTTTTTAAGATATGTTCTTTTTGTGAATTTAAATATAATTGCTTTGAAATTATGAACTGGGGCAGGGAGTTCTTTGGCCACAGCTTTTATATCAGTCAGCCTTGAAACAACTCCTTGCCACACTACACTTCAACCTGGATATCGGGCACCAGAGAGATGGACCAAGAAATAAATATATTGTCATCATCATCCACCACTCTCTTCACACAGTGGCCGACCAGCTGTTGACCAGGAACTCACAAGCAGGACACAAATGCAACAGCACCCTCCCACCCATGTTCCCCAGCAACTGGTGCACACAGGTTTACTGCCTCAAATACTGGAGATAGCACATAACCATCAGGACTAGTAGCCATTGATAGCCTTCACCTCCAGGAATTTATCCAACCCCCCTTTTAAAGCCATCCAAATTGGTGGCCATCACTACATCTTGTGGTAGTGTGTTCCATAACTTAACTATGTGCTTTCTGTTCTTTGACCAGTTACTGAACCATAAGAGGACCTCTGGTGCGTGGGCTATTTTAAGCCATGCCTCAAGCAACTCACAGTTACACTTTGAAGATCAAACTGCTGTGCATCTTCCTTGAGTGGGCACATCTGGGTAATATTTAACACAAGAGGTCTGACCAGTTGCTTAAACAGCATTTTGCATTTTTCCCTGTTTAAGAAATGATAGGATCCTCCTCCAACCAATTCAAAAGTTAGTGACTGAATAACAGAGCTTTTATTTTGTTGGCTTCAAGTTATTTTTGTAGTTGTCCTTCTATTAAGAGGGAGAAAGAACACAGACAGGGTGCTTACCTTTTATTGTGGTTCTTTGACTCATCGTCTGTGAACTCACACATATGGGTTATGCACCTGTGAAGAACAGTCCTTTGGAACACCCAAACAGAGTTTTAGGTTGGAGCGCCACCCATGTCCTCTGTGCACACTCCAGGCATGGTAAAGCATTGAGATCACATTGCGTAGCCCTTCCTTCATCCCAAATGGCAGACGAATAAGTGAGCAGATTTTCTAACTGATGATGTTCTATGGACATATAACACAAGTGCTCTTTTGACATCTAGGGACTGAAGCTTGACCTCCACAGGGGAGGTAGGTTGAGGAATGAAAGTTGGTAGTAAAATATCCTGAGTTAGATGGAATTACTAGACAACTTTGGAAAAAAGGAGTGGTCCAGGCATTGCACCACCTTGTGGTCATGCTTTAAGGCACAAAGTTCACTTGCTCTGCATGCCAAAGTGATAGTGATGAGGAGAGCCACTTTCATTGTGAGGAGCCAACAACTGACCGGGGCCATAGGTTCAAAAGGACTGGCTGTTAATTGTGTCCAGATGAGGATCAGCAAGGGATGTGTATGTGTGCAGTGGATAAAGGCCCTACATGAGGAGTATCAGAAACATCCACCCATGTAGGGAATTGCTGGATCAAATCACGAAGACCAAATCTCACTGCCCAGAGATCCCAATGATATAGGATGGAATTCAAAGATTTTAATAACTAAATAAATAAAATAAGAAATGAGTAAAGGAGACAATGGCCTAATCTACACCAGCCATTTTTCCTGGGGTGGTCATGAGGTCGTCCCTGTGTGTCCAAATAACTCACAGCTGATCCTGTGGGTCAACCAGTTGTCTCGGGATGAATGGCACTGCACTTATCCTGATTTTTCCCACGGTCCTGGGACAACCCCAAGATCCGCAGGTGCTGTGTTGCTTGCTCCCAGGTCCTGCCTGCGAGTAGCAGGGCTGAGCAACTGGGTACGGAGCTGTGCAGGGAGACTCCAGGCCCATCGGGGATGAGGGAGGGGAACCTTTTCACCATCCTAGGGATGGCTGTCGCCATTTTCCAGAGCTGAGTTTTCTTTTTTTTAAAAAAAAAACCCTCACTGCACTTGATCGGGGGCCCACAATTGTGCGAACATCACCTCCTATATATATATATATATATACACACACACACACACACACACAAACACACACACTGCCCCAGAACATGTCTCTTCACTTCCAGGACAACACACTGCTGTATGGACCCAGGGGGACGTTCCTGACAGCAGTAAAGCCTAAGATGCTCCCCACCCAACCCCGAGTCCCAGAAGGCCTCAAGGTGTAGATGAGGCCAATGTCATGCCATTTATAAAAGCACACAATGCAGCTGTAACACGCAAAGAACTGCTGCACTCTCTGCCAGTTATAAAACTTCAGATAATGTTCAGCTAATGGAATGGAAACAGTTAGAAAGAACTCCCAGAGACAATAAAAACTAGGAGAAGTTTAAGAAGCAAAATATTTTCCCCATAGCACTGGTCTCCTAAGTTTCCTGTGAAAAGCTGAAGGTTTATAAAGTAAGTTGTTAAATGAAAAGAAGTTCTCTGTACAGGATTTTTTAGCCTGCTTATGCAAACAGCTATTATCCTGAAGGAGAGACAGAAAGCCCTCTTCCTAAAGCCTGCTATAGAGTCCTCCATAATTTTTAACCTGCTAATTTGACAAGGAGCTCAATATACCTTTTGCTGCCTGCCTGGGGTTGCAAAAACGCCCAGCAGCAACTGGCAGTCCACAATTCCTGGCTAGTGGACTTCCTTTGGCTTGGTAGGTCACACCTTATGCTAATGTTTAAAATACTTAAAATCCCAAACCTTGAGCTTGCAGCTCAGCATCACCAGCACTCCAGTGCAATGAACCACAGTGAGTAGTGGAGACAGACCCAGCCAAGGCGCTCCTGCTCCCACCAGGAAACAGGGTGTACCAAGACATCACAGGTCGGCTCATCTCTCGAGGGCTCATCTATATTCAGTCCCTACTCCAGGCCAGACAGTAACTAAGGAACAAGCCTGCAAGTCAGTGGCTACATGAGACTAGGAGGCAGAGACGGGAGATACGGAGGGCATCTCCCCTCAAGTTCTCAGCAGAGTGTTTCAGCAACCTCAGGGACATGCCAAGCATGGCAAGAGGGAAACCTGCAGGACTCCAGGGGAGATTATGGATGATCAATCTATGACAGCAAGACTCTACTTTTCACAGGAACCTTCACTAAGCAAGACAGGCATGGAATCTGCCAAAGCTTCAAGCCTCTTTTAGGGCTGTATAAGAAATTCATTTCAATTCATTTTTGGCCTGTATTTACCCAGTTGCAGACACAAAAGCAATCTATGGTCAAAGTCTCTACATTTCCAAGCTTGCAATGTGACCCAGGGAACAAAAAATCCCAAAGTGTTCAACAAAAGTGAATGTTTTAAAAATGTGCATAAAAGAAATATGCTTTACTCAAAGGAAGAAAAATGCATGAGATTCTAAAAATGCATGCAATTCACATATGCCTGGGGTTTGTAAAGCTGTACTATGGTTTTCCCTCCTTCCATCCAAGGCTCATTTTGTATGCTATTGGCCATCTGTACTTGTTTCTGTGGGGGCAGTTGAGCATTGCTCTCAATATCTCTCCTGAAAGTGATTCCAGAAATACACATTAAACTTCCCTATGTGCTGACTAGATAAATGAGGTTCTCCTAGGAGAGGAGCAAATGCAGTTTTTGTGTTTCAGTACATAGACATGCATGGCACATTTCATTAGGCTGTGACTCGGGAATTATTATTTTTTAAAGGCAATCATTTATTGAAAGCTGAGTCATAAAGGACATTATTTTTATTCATTTATTTATTAAACACTGATGCCCTACTCTGCATTTGGCTTCCTGGCCACGGGCGGGCCATTGCAGGGGTGGGGAATGAGGAGACGCTTTGTGGTGACACTGCCCGGAGGAGGGGCTTAGGAGGCGTTATTAGCCTTTGGGAGGGGGGGGTCCCTCCTCCTGGACTCTTTGAAGCGTGGCTCCTGGCAGAGTGATTCCAGGGGTGGCAGCAGTGAAGCAGTCAGAGGGAAGATGGAGGACCATTCCACGGGATCTGAATCCCTACTTAATGGCTCCCTCAATCTGGCACTTATTGCTTGGGATATTAGGGTGTGCCTGGGCACACCCAGCTAGAGATGTGAAGGGCCAGGGGGGAAATGGAAAAATTCGGGTGGGGTGGGGGGAACAGTTTTTCCTCATTTTTCCCAGAAGCCTTTTTGATTTTTTTCCGAAAAATTGAAAAAAAATGAAGAAAAAATGGATTATGGAAATGTAATAAATAAATAAATAAATAAAATGTTTAAGACAAGGTGTTCAAATGCTTACTTCTCCAAATGATTTCTAAAAACTATGTACAGTACCAGATTATCACAATTTCTGTGCACCAAGGACAAGCAAGTCCTAGGTTGCAAATTGAGACTACAACTCTCAAATGCAACAGCAAGATTCATTTCTGCCTCTAGGGGGCAGCACTGTCATTGAAGCAGAGACTGAAACTGATAGTGATGGTTATAGCTCAGAAAATGAGTCTGATTAAATTTCATGCATATACATTGAATCTTGGTCCAGCTCTTTTTATGGTAATGGGTGCTTTATATCTGCTTGACACTGTGGAGGACTAGTGGAGACATAAATAATTTTCTTTGTTACTAATGTTGATGGTTTCCTCTGTTGTTGTTTTTAATTGTTTTTTGCCTGCTCCTCATAAACTGGCAAAACCAGAGGTTCCTTAAAGTTCAGGTGTTCCTAACAGTTCAGGAACTTGTTTGTTACTAATCATCATCATCATCTAAATTTAATTTGTAATAATTGTTTGAATACACTGTACTTTTAATATACCAAATGTAATAATTTTATGTCAAACCAACTTGGACTTATTTACATTTTATGTTCCTAAAGTAACAAAGTGACTTTCAATCTGTAAAAAGTGCTAATTCTGCATTATTTCATTTTGTTTTTGCCCAAAAAAAACCTGGGAGGAAAACATTTTTTCCCCATAGCTTCAAAATTTCCAGAAATTTTACATCTCTACACCCAGCACATTCTTGCGCACATCTATGTCCAGTATTTATTAAACCTAGTGTTAGGTGTTTGGCTATTGTTAGCTTATGGCTATTCAGCAGCAGAGGTGTGTCATGTTTCACATGTTTAGGGACATGATGGCAGGCCCACTGATAACCTCTTGCTGAAGGAAACACAAATACCTGGAAAGTATATAGTTGCAAGTAAAGCTGCAGTTTAAGAAAATCACTTAGCAACTACTCATTTCCATTACTGGATTCATCTCTCATGGAAGAAATGTATATGTGTAAAATCTCTCTTTACACCAATTAGCAGGAACTAGACAGTGTAAGAATTCTCATCCCAGGACACTCATGTGACTGGTGCCCCTAGGGTGCAAAAGGAACAGCTGGCTATTACTTAGTGTTCATAATTAATATCTACCGGAGCCCTTTTCTCACCATATAAAAAGGCAATTAGGAGAATAATCTAATCAAAATTCAGTTTGCTTTTCTTTAATTTTCCTTGTAACCTAGCAAATCTGAGTAACATTCTGCACTGATTGCTGACATTATTATTAGAAGAAGAAACTTTTAAAGACAGAAATGGTAAACTGTCTTTTGCTAGTGGGAAGCCACCTGGCCAGTTCGCATCTCACACAGTTGCTGCGTCTGGGAGGTGGGGGGGGGGGGTGGAATGGAGAAAAACTATTATCAACAAAGGGATCTTCACACATCTACACAAATCTAAAAAAAACAAAACAAAGACATATTTTGAATTTGTGATTCAGATGATGCAGACCTTAAGTCAACCTTGCCCACTGCTGAAATTTAAACTAGCATAAAGCTGTTCAGTTGGTGTGCAGGGCGAAGCGGTACATTCATCACGACTACCATTTAGCCCAGCTAGCTGGCCCCTGTATGACCAGGATTGCTGGACCCTTGGTGTGATTCAGCCCAGCCCTTCTTATGTTCACAGCAGCCAGCAGTGTTGAGCCAGATTTCCCCAGAAAGCGCCCAAGCAGGGTACAATGGAGATGCCCTTTCTCTATTTATACTATTAGTGGGGATACCTTGTTAAAACAACTAGGCAGATTCTTGGAGAACTGATTTAGTAATGGCCACCAGCTATTAAGGATGGGGAATAATTTCATTTGGTTTGGACAAACAGGCTAGTCTATGAACAAAGAAGTAATGGGCACAAATGTTGTCACCAAAAAAGCACTTTAGCCTCCCCTAGCCCTAACCCATTCTTAAACAAAGGAATTCAGAGACAGATTTTGACATTAAAAAACCGGAACAACAATTTGTCAAGAGGTTCATGTCTCTCTCCTGTGGCTTGAATAAGGTCAACTTTTTTTTTTTTTTTTTGCAATAAAGATGTCTGTGCTATCATTCAACAAAGTTAAATAGACAGCGAATTCCAGGATAAGGGGTTTATAAAGCTGGTGTTATGACCAGCAAAAAAGATCAAGTCAACATACTGAAAAATCTCTCCTTGATGGTACTGAAAGATAACTATTTCCCTCATGCGTACTATTCCCTGATAGACACATCAGAATGGGGAAAGTGTATTTTATTATGAAAGGAGAATGGGAAGGAAGAGAATGGAAGCTTATGGATTAGACAGCTCTGTTATTAATTTTGTCACTGGCAGACCTGGGTGGGCCGATGTATTTCTTTGTTAGTTAGGTATGTCTTTGCAGCGCCCCACCTGTCATACTGTGACAGAATCGACCAAGCCTCACTTCTCTGAACATTTCTTCATTTCAATGGTACCAGCTCAAAAGCAGAGCTTGCATACGCCACAGACACTGAACAGCAGCGGAAACCATCTGGCCTGATGCAAAATGGCTGACAAGCCCTACCCGGGGTTCTAGACAGGCTCATGCTTGAACATCTGGAGAGTCTAAGAGACAGAGCTCATCCATATTCAGATGTTCATCCCTCAACATTAAGCCATTTCACCACATCACTCAGCCTTGCCAAATGTAGCGTGGCAATCTTACGGCACCTGAAGAGTTCCCTCAATAGCTACATGACACATCAGAACAGGTTTTGAATTTGTTTCCCAGATGTGCTGAGAGTTGGTTTTTTCCTGAAGGTACTGGGAACTCTCATTTAGCTTTCACCTTGCAAATCCTAAACAGCCACGTAGCAAACCCTTTTTGAAGCCCAAGGGAGTTTGAGAAGCAATTTCTGTCAATACAACAAAATGGGAGAGGGTGCCTTTCAACACTGGATGTGTGGAAGCCCACAATGTTTAAGAATAGATTAAGAAACATAAGAAGCAACCTGGGGTTCAAGCTGCCTACCATGAAGACAGGAGGAGGCATTGGAGGACTCTAGCCTGCCAGGTTTTGAGCAGGATGGGTCATCCTCCCTTTTCTCTCCATGGAAGATGACAGCATAGGCAGAAGGAAAGCAGACCCTCCTCAGACAACATGCTCCTGGTGCCCCACCACTGATGGCATGGTGGGTAGCTATGTGGTCTTCTCAATGGCGGCAACAAAACTATGGAACTCCTTCACAGGAAGGTGCACACCACTAGTTCCCTAATAGGAAGAAATCCACCGTAAACCAAGAAAGCATGGATTGAAGGGCCTCTGAAACATTCCAATCGTGGCATGCTCTAACTGCTGGTCCTTCTATAATGCTCTGCTGCCTGGCTTTGCTGTTCCTAATCCCTATAGGCTTTTTACTGCTGCAGCTTTGCTTCATTTGCTTTCTTTGTTCTATACTGTGAATTTTAATTGTTTCACAGCATCAATAGGCAATACAAATGCAGGTTGCTTACCTGTAACTGTAGTTCTTCGAGTGGTCATCTGTGCATTCACACTTAATGGGGCTCTGCGCCTGCACGGAGCCTCAGTTGGACTTCTAATAGCTGAGAACTTTTTGGGTGGGAACTCCTCCCCCACCGTCCTGGTATATATATATGGTGTTCCTGCCCACTCCCTCAGTTCCTCGAGACCGAAGTCGATCCCGGGCTTTGGGAGAACCCATTCCTTGGTACTGACAGATTTACTGACACTGAAGCGGGGACGGTGGGGGGGGGGGGGGTAGTGTGAATGCGCAGATGACCACTCAAAGAACTACAGTTACAGGTAAGCAACCTGCATTTCTTCTTCATGGTCTCTGTGCATCACACTTAATGGGGCGATTAGCAAGCTGACTTACCGGAGGTGGGTAAGGTGTCTCAATGTAATACAGATGAGAGCACAGCTTTTCCAAAGCGAGCAGTGGATCTTGCGTGTATATCCATCTTGTAGTGTTTAATGAATGTGGAATGCGACGACCAGGTAGCTGCTTTACACAGATCGGCGAGGGGAATCCCTCTGGCGAATGCTGTGGAGGTTGCTACTCCTCGCGTGGAGTGTGCTTTGACCTGGGTTGGAAGGTCTGGGTTGGAAGCGATTTGGCTGGATTGTCTGTCGGATCCAGGTAGCGATACGTTGTTTAGATACCGGTGTGCCTTTTTTAGGTTCCCTATAACAGACGAATAGTCTCTGTGTGGACCTAAAGGGTTTGATTCTAGCCTTGTAAAATGCTAGAGCTCTACGCACATCTAATGAATGTAATTGTCTTTCTAGGTCGGAAGTCGGATTGGGGAAGAAAGCTGGTAGAGATATCGTCTCATTGACGTGGAAATCGGATGCCACCTTTGGAAGGAGATGTCCGGGCGAAATGATGCTGTTTCTTTGTGAAACGTCAGGTAAGGAGGGTCAACCCTTAGAGCTGAAAGTTCACTGACTCGTCTGGCTGAGGTAATGGCACCTAGAAAGGCGACTTCCCAAGAGAGAAATTGGAGAGTGCAAGTTGCCATAGGTTCGAAGGGTTCAGCCGTAAGTATTTTTAGAACTAGGGGTAAGTCCCATGAAGGTGCTTGTGCTCTGAGAGGTGGTGCAAGATTGCTTAAGTCTCTGAGGAAGGATCTGACAAGTGGGTGGCAGAATAGTGTATAGCTGTCAATGGATGGACGAGAATCCGATATGGCCGCCAACTCTAATCGATGAGGGTTTAAGCCCTGTGTCGAAAAGGTTTGTCAGGAATTGGAGTATGTCTGTTACTGGACCATGGAACGGATTGAGTCCGTGGTTGGTTGCGAAGCATTGAAAAGCTGTCCATTTTGATGCGTATGAACGTCTCGTGGATGGCCACTTAGAAGCATCAAGTATTCTCTGGACTTGAGTGGGTATTAAGGTTGGTGGAGTACTCTCCATGCCGTGAGTTTTAGGGTTTTCAGGTCTGGATGGTGAACCCTGTGGTGGCTGTGAGATATGATCGTGTTGTGTTTGTTCTCTACGTTAAATGGCAAGAGACACTCTTCTGGGTGGTACAGGTGGAGGAAGTGTAGGACACCAGGGTCTTGGTAGACGTAGTGCAGGCTCGTAGTAGCGGTCATGGTATCGTGGGCTTGAGTGTTCTGGGTAGCCCCTCCAATAGTCATAAAAGTGATGACTTGGTGGGTGATAATGCTCGTAGAAGCGGTCCCAGTCTCGGTGTGGTGACCTGGAACGGGCACGGTATAGATCGTACTCCGGTTGTGGGTAAGATTGCCTTTCTCTATCCCTAGAATGGGGATGTGAAGGTGAACGGCTCAGTGGACGAGTTTGTCGAATGCGAGGTGGCGGCAGAGAACGCCGAGGTTGAGGCGAAGCAGTGTATGCAGCCTGGTTAGGTGGTACTGGTTGGTCCGGGGAAGTTTCTCGGGCCCTAGCGGTCGGGGTGGAGAGTCGGGCGCAGGGAGGAATTTCCACAATTTCCCCTTCTGAAGCTGTTGAGATAGGTTCGATGACCAGTGGAGGCAATGGAGACCGCACCAATACTCGAATTGGAGATTCGAGTAGAGGGGGAGGTGGTGGTGGTGTATTTGGCAGGCTAGGGTTCCTAGCCTTGTCTTTCTTCTTTTTAGGTCACGGTTCAGCTGATGTTTTAGGCCTTTTTGCCTTTTTAGTCAGCCTTTCCGCTGCTGCCGGCGCCGTGGAGCCCCCGGAGGTTGGAAGGCTCAAGGGCGGGTTTTTTGAGGCGGACGCGGTGGGTTCATCCATGGACGCCATGTTGGTTTGTCGGTTGGAATCGACTGCTTGGAGCGCCTTTAATCTATCTGCCCTATTTTTTCTAGCTTGCCTAGAAAAGGACATACAATGCCTGCAGGATTCAATGATGTGGGTTTCTCTGAGGCACAAAAGGCAGAGGGTGTGTCCGTCGGAGGGTGGCAATTTACTGCCACACTGGCTGCATTTAGTAAACGGGGCCTCTGAGGCCATGCGCCCGAGGACGCCATGCGTGACGCTAACCTTCTTCTTATTATTATTTATTATTTATTATTATTATTATTATGGGATAAAGAAGGAAAAAACGAGGAAGGAGAAAAAGGTAGAAGAAGAAGAGAGGATCTCAGCAAGGTGAGTATGAACACTCTAGTCCCGACGAGGCGAAGGCGACAGCGGTCGAAGATGAACTGAGGGAGTGGGCGGGAACTATACCATGACGGTGGGGGAGGAGTTCCTGCCCAAAAAGTTCTCAGCTATTAGAAGTCCGACTGAGACTCCGCGCAGGCGCAGAGCCCCATTAAGTGTGATGCACAGAGACCACGAAGAAGAATACATAAAGTTTTGGGGAGAGTTCAAAGCATGCCACAGAGGCAAGTTAACCTAACAACAACCCTGTAAGTCAATGGTATTATACCCGTTACAGATTTGGGGAGGGGGGAGCAGCATGCTAAACCCTAAAGGTCTGCCAGCGAGTTTATGAGATTTGAGCCTTGGGCACTCAAAGTAGCTGTTTTGCACACACGACTACATTCACAATTCTTCTGCATGTTTCCGGAGACTTCTGATTGGAATCAATTATTTTATTTTACTAATCATTTTATTTATCATTACATTTATATCCTGTCTTTCATCCTCCAAGGAACCCGAAGTGGCTTACAAGTTCCCCCTCCTATCCATGTTATCCTCACAACAACCCTGTGAAGTAGGTTAGGCTGAGAGTCAGTGACTGGTCCAAAGTCACTCAGTGAGCTTCAAGGCTGAATGAGGAATAGAACCCAGTCCAAACACTACACTGCAGTGGTGCTAAGCATGAACAAAACCATTGCTACATCCATGCAAGAGGAACAATTTCAGGGCCTCCCACCACTGGAAAGGGACATGAAAGACAAATGAATTCATCCTTCACTGGATTACTAATCCCTCCATGTTGGGATGTTACTAACCCAGCAAGGGGGTGGGGAGACTCCTAAGGCTGCAATCCACTTGGAAGAGCTCCTGCAGGAGTTCATGGGGAGAAATGGGAGCCTGCAAGGGCACCACTGCCAGCCATCCTGCACCACTGCCTCTCATTTCAATGCCACTTGCACAGGGGAGCATCACGCTGAACCCCCCCCCCCACTTTAGAAATGAAGAGTGTTAGGATCAGGCACATTTGAAGACAAGGCTGTCTAGCATACACTGAATGCAGGCAAGGGGTGGGGTGGGGACTCCTATCAAGAACTGCTTTTCATTTTGCCATGACAACCCCAAGAGATTCCTGCTACTCCAGTGGCCGTACTCATGTGACAACAAGAGCTAATAAAAGGCAATTAAATTCCATAGCGAGCTAGTAACTACTCATGCCAAAATAAACTACACACTTGACTTCTAAGCCTGATGCAATGAAATGTCTTTGAATAATTGTGGCAAAAAGGAAGAGAATAAAATAAAACAGTAACTCTCCTTCCCTACTGAGACTGTCCGGCATTAAATTATTTGTCCACATGTCATGGGAGGGAAAGGCTTTATGGGATATTAAATGTTTTTAAATGAATTACAAAGCACTTACACAAAGTTACATCGACCACAATGTTGAGCTCCACATGTGCTCCAGTGTCCCTATGGAGCTCCTGCATAAGCAGGGCGACCTATTCATTCTGATAGTGGGAGGGGGTGGAAATGAGAGCCCCAAGGACTGTGCAAATAGACTTGCTTCCATCAAAGTGGATGGTCTGAAGCTTCCAGTTAAAGGAGCTCCATGTGTGCAATGAAGTTCTAAAATGCTAAGAAATCCCCAGATTTGGATAAGCACAGTTAATTCTTAATTTAGGCAACCAACAGGTAATTCTGAAACACATTTCTCTGAATTAAACTGGGAGGCAGACCAAGGAACACAGGAAATCAGGTCACTGGCCCACCTAGCTCAGAACTGTCTGCAAAGGCTTATTATTATTATTATTATTTATTTATATAGCACCATCAATGTACATGGTGCTGTACAGAGTAAAACAGTAAATAGCAAGACTCTGCCGCATAGGCTTACAATCTAATAAAATCATAGTAAAACAATAAGGAGGGGAAGAGAGTGCAAACAGGCACAGGGTAGGGTAAGCAGGCACAGGGTAGGGTAAAACTAACAGTATAAAGTCTGCACAACATCAAGTTTTAAAAGCTTTAGGAAAAAGAAAAGTTTTTAGTTGAGCTTTAAAAGCTGCGATTGAACTTGTAGTTCTCAAATGTTCTGGAAGAGTGTTCCAGGCGTAAGGGGCTTGCTGCAGATCTCCATGGTCTCAAACAGCAGCCATTCCCAGCTTTTCCTGGAGCTGGCTGGGGTTGAACTGCAAAGTCTGTGCTCTGCTACTGAGCTATATAGCCCCTCCTCAAAAACTTAGCTGGAGATGCCAGGCAGCAAAGACGGGGCTCTCTTCATGCAGAGCACATGTTCTGCTCTCTGTAGCTGAGCTATGGCCTCTCCTCACTTCACTCTCCCACTCCCCTCCCCACAAAGAAGTGTCTCCTTTTTGAGTGCTAACATGATGTCACCACCGCTAAATGCGATCGAAACAATCCCTGCCCCAGCTGTGCCTCCTGACTGGAAGAAGGCAAGCAAACAGCAGCAGCATCTCTTGCAAAGAGGCGGCAGACAGTCTCCTCCACTGGCAGGGAATTTGGCTGCGCTTCTGCAGCAGGAGTAATTGACTGATCTGGAAGTGTCTGATGGAGAGACGTGGCAGAGTTGCCCTGACCTGGCAGAGCCGGACTAGGAGAGCAGAGCAGAGCAGAGCACCAAGCAGAGCTCCGGTGCGGAGCAGTCTGCTTTGCGGGCAACTATTTTGGACTGGCAAAAGCCTTTAACTAGTCAGGCCGTTCATTTCTTGAGGGCCACCAGCACTTCCATTGTGAGAACAAGTTTGGGAATTACTCATGAACACCAGCGATGTGGCATGGAGTGCTTTCCACAAAATATTTTTCACTGCTTCCAGTTCACTTTTTCTTAAAATCTAATGTATGGGAAGTGTATGACATTGAGCTTTGATACTTTAAAATATTTACAACCATCCCAATGAAAACAGTTTCTAAGTAAGGATTTATTTATTTATTTATTTTATTACATTTATATACCACCCCATAGCCAAAGCTCTCTGAGTGGTTTACTGAAGTTAAAAACATATTGCATTTAGCAATATGTAATTAGCCTGGGTTTGTTTCTGTATGTTTTTGTGGTTTTAAATTGTAAGTTTTTGTGTTTTAAAATTTTTGTATATTGTTTTTAAGTGTTTTTATCCTATGTAAACCACCCAGAAAGCCTCAGCTATGAGGCGGTATACAAATGTAGATGATGATGATGATGATGATGATGATAATAATAATAATAATAATAATAATAATAATAATAATAATAATAATAGAATGAAACCAATTATCAGAAACCACCAATGCAATTTCAGGCCTGTTTTTGGTACATCCTAATGGCTGACCTATGCTGGGAGAAAGAAAGGGGAAGCATGACTTCTTTTAATTCTCCTGGACTACTTAGCAACTTTTGATACCATTGGCCATGCTACTCTTCAGATGAGCTCTGGGGATTGGGAATTGATGCTGCCATGTTCTGGCAGTTTCTGTCCCACGTGGAGGGCCAATTCCAAAATGTGATGTTGAGGAACTATGTCTTGGCCCCATAGCTTTTATGCTCTGGGGTTCCACAGAACCTATCCTTCATCCCCAATGCTTTTTTTAAAGTTCTACATAAAACTGCTCATTTGGGGATTTCAGATGAGGTGCCATCAGTACACTCATGACATCCAGCTTGGTCTGTTTCTCATCACATTCAGGTGTGGAAGTGCTGAATCACTGCCTGGAATCAGTAACGGGGTGGTTGAGGGCCAATGAACTGAAATGCAACTCTGAAAGGATGGAGACTCAACGCCCAACAGGAAGAATGCTTGGTGGGTAAGTGATTTATCTATTCAGGAAGGTGATGATCAACTTTTACTGGATGGAGTTGCACTCTTCCTAAAGGGCCACGTTTGCAGCCTGGGGATGCTCCCAGATCCAAGTTTGTCACTAGAAACCCAGTTACCACTATATGTACACCAAAGGCAAAGGGTGTATTCACCTGACACAATAGCCCACCATGAATTAGTTAACCTTGCAATTCAAAATGCCAGCAACATGGGCTGTTTCACTCACCATGAGGCTGCAGTACTTGTGCAGCCGCCATTTTGAATACGCAACCCCGGCTTGGGCACCTTGGTCATTGTGGATTAAGTAACTCATAATGCGCTGTGGCATCTGAACCTGGTCAGAGCCTTCTCGGGGTGGGTGGCTTCCCATTTGTGGAATTCCTTCCCCAGGGAGGCCCACCTGGTGCCAACGCAGTTATTGTTTCAATGCCAGGGGAATTGGTGTTTTTATTGTTGCAGTCCTTAATATTGCATTTTGTACATGCCATCTATTATAGTTTACATTACATTGTATTTCTTTTTAGTAAACCACTACTGAAGCTTTGCTCAAGGGCAGTGTATTAATCTCCTAACTTAAAAAACTTTATATAGTGTTTTGAAGCACTTCAAAGGACTTTACATAACCTACCATGCTATGATCCTTACAAGAACCCTGCAATGTAAACCACTATTATTATCCTCTTATTGCAGAAGGAGGTCATAGTGAGGGTGAGAGGGATGGACTTGCCTCTGGCCACCCAGTGAGTTTGTGACACTGATGAGATTCAAACGTAGGACTTCTTGAATCACAGTGTAGCCACTGCTCAACAGCAACTCTCTAAGATAAGGCTCACAAGATTTCTCAGGGGGTCGAGCACATCCCGTAACGTTGCCCCAAATTTCACCAATAGCAACAGTCCAAAGTAAAATGAAAAGCATTGGGTAGAGCACTGGAGAAATGTGGGGGGAAACGTAAAAGAGCTGGCTGGACTAGCAAGATTTCTTAGAAGGTTTCATGCTGCCCTAAGTCATATGTCACACACATAGCACAGAAAGTCTCACACCCTTACACAACGAACCAAACAAATCGATGTAAAAAGAAAAGGACATTTTTCAATTTTTACACTTTAACAGTTCCATTTCTTACTTTACAACATTGGACTGTAAATTGTGCCAAGCTATATATATCAGGAGAAAGATCGTGGAGTCCAGAATGTTTAAGGAGGGCATAAATAAGGGTGACAATGGATCCTTAATGAATAAGCCATAAATTTCTGTATGGACAGAATTCAAAGGTTTCAACTTTGTTAACGCCTGTCCATTTCCCCATTAAACACAAACAAATTTCAATACCATCCACTCTGCTTCTGATCCTATTAATGTCAAGCCATTTTTGAAGACACATCTGGGAAACACTATAAGCCTGAACCAAGAGAGTAGCAACCAAAGATCAGGCTAAGAATGTTAAACTGACAGAAATGTGAAGGGAAAGGTACCCGTAGTCCGATGGCAAAGGAGGAGACAAACTCTGGTCCCCAGGACAGAAATACATTTATTAAGCTCTATGCGTTTCAGAGGGATTACCTCCTTTTTCAGGAGCTACAAAACAAACAAATTAACCGTAAGAGTAGTATCTTGTGGACAACACCTTCATTCTTCTAAACAAAGTTTTAAGGGGCTTTTCAACAAAAGAAAACTATATTTTCTTAGACAACTTTAAAAAGAATTTAATTTTCATCACCATCATGAATTCCCACTTTTTATATTGTTCCCATGTTTTTCCTTCTATCAAATTTCTTAACAGTAGTGAAAACATTTCCTTTTGTTTCACTTTCAACACGAATCATTATTCTCCCACTACCCACAGACATAAACCTAAGCCAATACCCTCCCAAGATCCCACAAACATAAGCATAAGTTGACCTGTTTTACGTTCTTTTTGAATTTCCTGGTCTCCAAGAACAATAATATTTCCTTTTTTTCCGAGTGCTGTAAACACTGTTTTTTGAGCTTTTATAACTCATAACAGAAAACAAACCTTTGGTGTGTCTTATGTACTGCAGATGGTTCCTAATTAGACTACACCCCATTTGAGCTCAGGTGCTGATCCTGCTGTTACTTACAATCAGCATTTCTTTTTCATGTTATCAATTGGTGTTCAAAATACATTGGAGCTCTGTTTTAGCCCAGAAAAATCTAAGTCTTCAGTAAGCCCATTTGGACACATACTTTTTAGAGAAATAATCCAAAATAATTCTCTTTTACTTAATACTATGTCATTCCCATACACCTTTTCAATCCCCCACAAAAGAAGTCATTGGGTTTCTGTTGTTTTTTGCTGAAGGGCTTGATCCATGGAGGCACACTTTAGCCACTTGGAGCTCCCACCCTTTGATGTCTTAGGTTGCGTAGGTGCTCCCCTATTCTGAGTTTTAGAGGTCTTGAAGTCTTGCCAATGTTGATTTTATTACAGGGGCATGAGATAGCATAAATTACTCCAGAGGAGTTACAATTTAGAAAATCAATAATTTGAATGTGATCTCCTGTGCTTGAGTTGACAAAGGATGTTTTCTTTTTTGTATATTTACAATATACAAATTGTACACCGCTTGCATTGGCTGCCTATATGTTTCCGAACCCAATTCAAGGTGCTGGTCTTAACCTATTAAGCCCTACATGGCTTGGGACCACAATACCTGATGGAACGCCTCTCCCGACATGAACCTACCCGTACACTGCGCTCAACATCTAAGGTCCTCCTCCGAGTGCCTACTCCGAGGATGGCAACAAGGGAGAGGGCCTTCTCAGTGGTTGCCCCCCGACTGTGGAATGATCTTCCCGATGAGGCTCGCCTGGCGCCAACGTTGTTATCTTTTCGGCGCCAGGTCAAGACTTTTCTCTTCTCCCAGGCATTTTAACAGCATTTAACAACGTTAAGTTTGTTTTTAATGGACCCCAGAATTGTTGTTTTTAAATGGATACTGTTGTTTTTATACTGTTTTTATGTTTTTTTAATTTTTGTATACTTTTAATGTTTACTATTTTTAATTGTTGTAAACCCCCCAGAGAGCTTCGGCTGTGGGGCGGTATATAAATGTAATTAAATAAATAAATAAATATGTGCAGTGGCCACATGCATGGTGTCCTTTTGGCTTTGATGTATTGAAAACTGTTGGTTGAGCACTATGTTTTTTATTCCATGTGTACCAACCAATCTTTGAGGTTTTTTGTTCTTTTAAATGTTATTCTGGGTCTTCTTGTTAAACCTGGTAAATCCTGGATGAGATGCCAGTTATGGAAGAACACATACTGTTGGTTGTTCATTAGTGTCTTTTCTTGCTGTTTTTGGGGGCCATACCAAATTGTGGCTGCTGCACATATTGTAAATATACAAAAAAGAAAACATCCTTTGTCATGAGGATTTGGAAAAAGGACAATTCATGACAAGAACAGCTGCTGCTGAGTAAGGCCAGGAGTGCTTGGCTACTGGCCGAGCCGGTAATAACCTAGTGGCCCCAGCAAGCAAGAGTTACCTCCAGAAGGGAAGCTTTAATTTAAAGGCAAAGAGGATTGGCTCTCTTCTTTTCAGGCTGCTTGGCCATGTGCTGCAGACAAGAGCAAGTGTGAGCGAGCAGGGAAGTCCCTGGTACAAATCTCGCCTCAGCCATGGGCTCCCTAGAGCAGAAGTAAAGTTGGCTCCTCACTAACTTACGATAGGAGTTAAAGACAGGAGATAGCTATGAGGACCTGCACTGCTTCCCTCCTCCACTACCACCCTTCTCCTTCCAGGAGCAAATCCCTCCCCTCCTGACTTAACTATGCTTAAGGAAAACATCAGCCTTGGCCTTAACTGTGGGTAATGTTACCCACGGTTTCTACTGAACCAGGATATGAAACTGATGGCTGAAACAGGTACATTGAATGTTTTCTGCTAGACTTCGGCTGGCTCGTGTTTTCTTAGCCAGGTTAAGAGGGAAGCAGTATTAAGCCTGAAACATCCCAAAGTTGCCTTAGGCATATCACAATTTCTTAACCCCAGTTCCTAACCTGCAATTAGCATTCCCTCTATTCCAAATATTCTAGCATGAGTGCAGTCACTTATGTGAGCAAAACACACCACCCACATACACAAGGTTTAGGGAAAACCCAGGAATTGCATAAGTAAAAATATATATTCAGAAACACACATCCTGAGGGTGGGGAGAAGGAACCCCCAAAATACAGCCCAATGAGGCTGTAGTTAGCATAGAAGTCGCATGCTTTTGTGTGTGTGAGAAATATTTGAGGCCTGGTTTGCCAAGTTACTATAAGTCTTCTAACCATGCCAAAGTAGAGCAGAACCGTGCCAGTAGTAGACAGCAAGTTCAAACGAGCCAAGTGGGATGGTGTGCAAGAAGCTGACAACAGACAGAGTGAAATGTGTCAGGCAGAGGGGGAGGTGCTGCTTCCCAAGACATACACACATATTCCTTTCATCCCAATTTGTCTTCTGGGCAAACTGATTCTCAGGGTTTGATGGTTTTTTTTAAAGCAATATGAATACCTGCCACATCTGTTTGACAAAGTAAGGCTCATGCCATAAACAGGAATCCCCTGTCAAGCTACTTTCAATTGTCTGGGGAGGGGCATGCATCCATTGAGAGAGGTTACTTCCTGGATACATTTATGGGTCCTTGAGTATTGGAAAGCACGCAGATTACGAACCTGCTAAATTGCCTTGGATTGGGTTGAAAGGAAGTGTAGCACTTTCCAACTATTCCGGCTGGGTTTCCTGGGATGCTTCCAGATGAGGCAGTTATTGTGCAATTGTGCAATCACCCTGCCCCACTGATGGAGTTTTCCAGGGCCCCAAAGGTCATCCACGTATAACCCATTCATGTTTTTCCTGCTGTATTTTTTTGTGGGGAGGGATCTTTTTTCTTTATATACACACACAGAGACACACCTGCTAAGGGGGGGGGGAGGGGAAAGATGGAACAGCTGCACAACTGGTAGTGCCAACTGTGGCTGGCAGTGCTAAGAGCCATCTGTCTGGAACACCCCTGGTCTTCTAGGGGGATTCACTGAATGGCTACTTCTTCCCATTTTCTTCCTTCTCTTCAACCAAAAAATTGTGTGGCGGTGGGGGAGGTAGTAAAGTAATAATGGAGGTCGATAATGGAATGGGTGAATGAGGAATGCAGTTGCTTTGCACATTTTTAAAGCATGATACTTGGACAGCCCCAATTTGGGTGGACAGAAGATAGATCAGGATCTCCTGGTGGGTCTCTGGGTTCTTTGCAGTAGATCAACAAGAATTTCTGACTCTCCATTGTTCAACAATAGCAGCAAGAAATTTACCCTACACACACACACACACACACACAAATTATGAAATGAAGAAAAGCTTTGAGAGGGGATAACCAGTGGTACTATTTTAAATGAAGGGACTATGATCTTCATTCAGTTCTGGTTGTCAAAACAAATTCATGGGCTCAGGATTATTTATTTCTAACTGTATGCCATCTGATGAGGGCTCCAGTTGGTGGATCTCAGGGTTCTAGTAAACAGCAAAGGAGATCCTGCCAGCCCAAAATCTTCCCATCTCTGGTCAAAATTAAACAAAAATGCCAATGTCAATGGGCGCTAGGCACACTTTAGCCACCCCCTAACATGCAATATAGTAGGTAATACCTTAGAGTGAGCAACCAGGTGACTCTCCAGATTTTTTATATACATCTTCCGTAATCTTCAGTTTTTGAACATGCTGGCTGGAACTGATGGAATTGTAAATCTAAAATATCTGAAGGGCACCAGGTTACCCTACAGGGTATTTGTAAAGATTAGAACAAGATGTTCCATATTTAAGGATTCACAGCCATGCATCCTTAAGTTAAGGTTCGACCGGGGGGGGGGGGGGGAGCATTCTACCATGATAAAGGGGTATTCAGGGGGCTGGTCATTCTAACATTCATAAAATCAAAAATGTTTCACCAAACTTCCTGGAATTTATAGGTGCCAGAAAGAAATGTTGGTTTTACATAGCCTCAAAATGTCAAGAAGATTGGTGAAAGATTGAGGGAAGGAGGACAGTTTAAAGTAGAAAAAAAGGCCTTCAGCCAAAATGTTGGTTAAAAAAGCCTTGGCGATTTTTTGTCTGCCCTTTGTGATCATATGAGGGCTTACCTAATTAAAATCCTGATAATTTCCTTTTCCTTTGATCTTATATTTGATGGAATAGCTTTTCTTTTTTAAAATTGCTAATAAAAGCCTATGGAAGCTCATAACATGGCACTCAGAATGTTGTGGGTGAGGAGGGAATAACTGCCATCTGGATTAAAAGCAGAAGCGTCAAGCAGCTATGAATTTCTGTGAACTGTCTGTGTCTGTGTCTGTGTGTGTTTTGTGTGTGTACATGGACAAGCAATCCCCTCAGTGTGACCAGACCCTACCACAAGGAAGCTATGGAATTGAATGGGAGTGAAATTTTAGTTCCTAAGCAGGCCTGGTTTTCCTTGAGGGCAGAGGGTTTTGCTGCCTAAAGTCTGAGAAGCACTTTCAGTCTAATTCTTGCCTCCCTTTTGAGAGAAGAAGAGTCCTCTTTTCTTTTTGAGACATGTTTTCCCTTAGCTTTAAGACTATTTTGGTCTATCTTTTCCCAAGGTCAGCTTCTCTGATCCAGGCACCCAGCTCGTGCCCTATTGGATTTTGCTTACTGGTGAAGGTTGGGTTTCACAGCACTTTTCATTTTTAAATATTTTCTCCACTCTCTACCTGGATTAATTTCCCCTACCTGGACTTTGCTGAGTTCAACACCCTTGATTCTAGGAGAGATCTCTTTCAACCTTCCTCTGGATCCATGATAACCTGGTCTTCAGATCTCTCCTTGGAATAAGTAGCTAGACATTCCATTTAATCCCCCCCCCCATACACATATACATTGTTCCCTTCCTTTTTTCTAAAAGTTTGGACCATAAAGCAATAAAGTTGAAAGCTTCACATACTTTATTTAACTAGTTTTAAGTACAACTTTGAAACCTTTCAAAGTACTTTGGGGCCTACAACATTGTTTTTAGCCTAGTCACACTGTTTTTCTCATCATTTCACTTCTGTATCTGATGTTCTTTTGCATTTGCTTTTCTTTATGAACCATTCATATCTTAAGACTTCTTGTGTGGCATGTTTTCATTGGTTTAACAAGTTAAAAGGGGTATTCACTGTTTTCCTGCTTATGTTTTAAATTATATTTTCAACAGGCCTAGTAACTTCAAGAGTTACAGAGTTGGGGGAAATCCTCAATCTATTTGCCATCAGAGGCACCGAGTAAGGTACCACTGGAGAGCATTTAGACTGACTCCAACCACATAACACTATTCCCCCTTCTGAAAAGGTCTGGACTACAGACTACTAGAGACAAACAAAGTGGCAGACCATAATAACAGTTCTCATGTGCCCATTTGCTTTATGAGGCAGGTGCTCCTGCAGGTTACCAAACAAAGAGACTAACAGGTCATGAAGTTGACTGGCTGGATCTCCTAGAAACCTGGCCTCACCACTCCTAGCAGGTCCATGTTCTACAGAAAACACTCTCAGCTGACACCCCTCAGTTTAATTTACTAACCTCCCCTGGCTGGGCTTTGCAGGGACCTATAGGGACAGACAGAACAGGCATACATAGCACACAGAGAGTGTTGAGACTGGCAAATCTAAAAGCAAGTATGTTGCTTTTCAAAATCCAAGGAAATTCAATGGGTCTTACTTATGAGTAAATATCTATGGATGGAAATGCAGCCTATGCAGGCTTGAAACTTGCCCACAAACTTGATCACAATCTGCTACTTTGAGAACCAAACAGGAAGAAAAAGCATGTAGCATAAAATGAGCTATAATAATTAACATAGTAAACTGTTACTAATATAGAATATTTTTCTGTATTATCTTGTGTGCTTCCAGAATTAATCAGAGATTTTTAATACCAGTAGAACAATTTTTCAAGTTGTCTCCAAATACAGACACAAAACATGAAATGTTTCCTTTTCATGAGGCAGTGATAAAAAAAACTTTTTATCTCTGGACACTGAGTACTGAAAAGTTCAAATGAGTATCATCACAGCATAACTTCTGGAGCTCATTTCTTAATTTGAAAAGTGGGTTCAACACATCACACTAGCTTTGATTTTACATTGGATGTAAACATGGTGTAACATCCTGGCTGACACTGGCTTGTTGTCAACAATATAATATCTAGTCATCCTTTACACAAAACCATGAAATACATTAAACAAAAAAACAACAGTTTACAAAACAAGGTTCTACAGCTTTCAACCAAGCTCCAAAAAGCAGAGAAATTGGGAGTTAAGGCTCACAAGCCTTAACTCCACATCCTCCCTAAGGAGGCAAGAAGTGCCAGTGAAATTCTCATTCTCCCAAAGCAGATAAGCCATGAGGACAAGATGGAGAATAGGATATGCAGAGCTGACTGTGGGGTTCGTGATAACAAACAATTTAGGGCCACCTACTTCTCTGTTGTTGTTGTTTAGAGCAGCCCTTCCCCCAACCTGGTGTCCTCCAAAGATGTTGGACTACAATTCCCATTATTGCAAGTCATTATGTCCAATGGTCAGGAATGCTGGGATTTGTAATCTCAAACATCTGGAGGGAAGCAGGTTGGGGGATGCTGTTTTATATTCTTACCAAATACAGGGTCTGCCCAAAACTTTTCTCTCACACACTTCTCCCATATAGCAGCACGACTGATGAAAAAGGGGCACTATTCATTACAGATCTAGAACCAGAGTATGTGCCAGGTGCTTTCAATTTTTGGTCAATATCCTGCCCTTCAAAGAGCCAAAGCTTTTTCTTAAAATGTGTTTATACAAATTTTACCATTCACTTCCTACAATCCCTCTATAACACATCATCTCATCAAAGTGATAGAGAAGCAGAGAAAATCTTTAGTTTGGCTGTCTTGAACTTCTTTCAGATTAAATTAGTTTGCAGTCCTATACCACTTGGGAGTAAACCTTAGTGAACTCAGTGGCACTGATTTCTGAGAAGACATGTGTAGGATTCAAGTGTAAAGAGACCTTCCCCAGCCTGGTGCTCTCCAACTCCCATGTTATGTGCTATAGGGAAGACAAAATCATCATTAATTCTAAAATAATCTTTATGCATCTAAGTATTAGGTGCTAGCTCTGCCTTTGATCTCACACTACTGAACATATAAGAAAAATCCTCTACGTTACTCTCCCAACACCATATATCTGATATTCAACAAACAGAAAACCTATTCCATGTGTTAAAAACTAATTTTAATGTCTGAAGAACTGTCTGGATTAGGTATTCAAATTGGTCACTTCATTTGGTTTAAGACAGTCTATTTAAAGTGATGCACCTCTTTTGGAGTTTCTTGATGGATTGCATATCTTAATGCTGGAAAACATCATACTTTAGAATAGATGTGGGCAGAAAATAGAACTATCCTGATGTTTTGGACATCAACTCCCAGCATTCCTGATCTGGAGATCTACATTCTGCCTGCCCTTGCTCTAGAACAGTGTTCCCCAACCTGGCACCCATCAGATGTGTTGGGTTGCAACTCTCAACATGAGGAGATGCTCTAAACAAAAAAGTGAAGTAGGTGGCCCTAAGTTGTTCGTTATCAGTTTTCCACAGCCCCACAATCACCTCTGCATATATTCTCCATCCTGTCCTCATGGTTTATCTGCTTTGGGAGAATGAGAATTTCACTTGCACTTCCTGCCTCCTTAGGGAGGATGTGGGGTTAAGGTTTGTGAGCCTTAACTCCCAATTTCCCTGCTTCTTGCTTGGCTGAAAGCTCTAGACCGAAGAAAAGGGGAGATGAACACTCTGGTGCTGAGAAGGTTTAAAATGTTTAATGGCAATTTCTTCAATAAAAAATATTACATAAATTTAAAAAAGACAGATTGACAAGTACACAAGCTTGAAGTTTCGGGCCCTTAAGTCCTTCATCAGGAGCTGTATCATCATCGAGGTGCATTTATATAACAAATACTGAATCTTTTTCACTTTATTGTCTTCAGGAGGACTGCTTAAGCTGAAAAAGATGCAAACTCTCCCACTTCCACTGAAAGCTCTAGAGCCTTGACGTTGTTTTGTAAACCGTAGGGTTTTTGTTTAATCAGTTAAGCATTCTGAATACTCAGAAGCACTAAATAAATGACAGCTGTTGTTCTTTTTATTAAAAGTTAGAAAGCAAGATCTCATGGCCACTGCTAGTGAAGAGAGAGCAACGTAAATGGCGAGCAATTTCTTCTTGAAATGCAAGAAACAACAGGAACCCAGTGCTACTGCTGCTACTACTACTTCAAAGAAACCTAAACTGAAGATTCCGCCTTCTACTTTAAATGCAGAACAAAAGTCCACAATTCTCCTCATCTCCTTTGAAGCAATTTTAATAAGAGGTAATCACTGTACTGTGCCAATATGAGTACAGCTAAAGGTGCAACTGAAACACACACAGACACACATACCAGGACTCACTTTCAATGGGAAACACAGGAATTGTCTTCAGCAACTGTTTTCATTGAATTATCAATAGCCAAAATATTGCTTTTGGTTATATCCCCAAAAGACCAGACTCCTTTAAGAAAATGAATATTTCCCTCTGCTTTGCTTCAGTGTGCTAGATAAAACAACTTTGTATCATATCACTCATGTACAAAGTTTATTCCCCAGTTACACTTCATACAAAGTTGGACATTTGTTTATAGTTCTGATGCAAACCTTCAAATACTTCACAATACCCTAGGGTTGTATGAGGGCAGGTTTATTATGTCATTTTTATATAACGGATTTTATTCTCTTTTATTTAACATTTACACTGTACACTTCTACTGACAATATTTCATGTGCCCAGACAAGCCACGGCAAGAGAACCTGTCTACCAGTCCCACTTTCCAGATAGGAAAGCAAGGGTATACCAGCACAGGGAGATTTATTGATGCATATTCTTCAACACCTGTACATTTCACACTTCAGCAGCTATAGAGTCTGCAATTAAACAAAAGCAGAAGTTAAGTTGCTCTAAAACTGCACTGAATACTCCATTTTCAAGAGATAAATTGGTTATTAGTAGAAACTGGGTTTTTTTATTGTTCACTTATTTGCCCTTTTTCCTATTCTGTCCAGTGGTAACTGCTACTCCATTTTTCCCTCATTAGAGATTTTTGCTCACATAGTGAACATGGTGACATTCCAATGTTGTGTGACCAACCAGATCTGGCTATGTTTCATTCTGCTTCCTGACTTGGAGCTGAGCAGAAGCAGGGAAGAGCAGCTGGCCCAGCTCAAGTAGAAGCTAGAAAAGTAAGCCAGTTCCCAGAGAGCGAGCGAACATAGAGCGAGCAAACAGGAAGAGAAAACAGGAGTTTGACAGGGGGAGTGTAGGGGAAGAGGAGACCAAGGTAAGGGGGAGAAGAGAAACCTCAAGGACATCCAGGAGGCTGCCAATTCAAAGAAGCCATGTGCTTGCCATGTGCTCCTGAGTGCCACGGCTAACGGCAATGTCACCTCAGACTGAGGGCAATGCCCTCTGGACAGGTGAATGCCTTTGTATCAATTACCCAAAAATAATTGAAGAGGGGGTGCTTTTGATGCTGCTGAAAATATTCATCAAAACACACACACAAAAGCCAAAAAACAATCCAATAAATATTTTTGACTCAGTCCTAGTTTAAATCCACAACTTCGAGCTACAATATTCTCTACAATGGAATATTTGGCTCCATTTTCCTCTGGATCTCATACAATCTGACATGCACCCTTTCCAGGAAGCTTTCTGAGACTTCTGCAGGACATGGCTGATGGGGCCAAATTAAGACACACAGAGCAGAATATATTCAGTATTCAGAAGAAAGATCCACTAAGAGTCCTACTAAGGATCTAAGGTGAACCTGCTACCAAAATGCCTCATCTCAAGGACATCTTTCCTAGATCCCCCAATACGCCTCTGACCATATCCCAAGTCACATCCTCGGTTCTCCCACTCCAGTGCCCAGAGTGGAAGTGGCAGCAGACCTGGTGTGAAGCCCAGAGTTGGTGTAAGAGCACACAATTAGCAGCTCTCTCTTCCTCAAGAGGAAGTACTGACTCAGGAGGGCGTCAGAGGAGATTCAACTGCAAGCAATAATCCAAGAAGAGGAGGCAATGGCTAGAACCCTCTCAAGGCCTTGCTAGACCTACCTTTGAATCCGGTTGGGAGGAGGGGCCAATAACCTGGGCTCAGCCCAAGACCGCGGGAAATACCGGGACACAACCAGTGCCAGTTATCCCGGCCCAAGGGAGGGTTATCCCTGCCTGAGCCCGGAATCCCCTGTGTATCATCTGGATGCACAGGGGCCAGCATAGGGCTTGCACCCGGCTACCCCAGGGTCTAGCAAGGTCCGTAGTCTCCCCTCTGGGCCCTTGCTGGGTTAACAGCTCTGCACTGAACTCCTTCTCTCCAACACCTTTTATTTATTTATTTATTACATTTTTATGCCGCCCAATAGCCGAAGCTCTCTGGGCGGTTCACAAAAATTAAAACCATAATAAAACAACCAACATGTTAAAAGCACAATTACAAAATATAGCATAAAAAGCACAACCAGGATAAAACCACGCAGCAAAATTGATATAAGATTAAAATACAGAGTTAGAACAGTAAAATTCTAACAGTAACCTTTGCTCATGCTCCAGTTCTAGCTCTGGCTTTTGCTCCCGCACTAGGAGCCTGCCTAGCAGGCTAAATTGTGCAACACCTTCAGCAACAGTGTGCCAGTCCCAGCTCACCCTCCTCCTTACTTCATGGGAAATGGCTGAGAAACCCAGTGTTACATTCAGAACATTTATCCAAAATGGCAACGACACAACAAAGGATTGTTGTAATCTACCTGGAGAATCAGATTAAAAATATAACAAGTGAACAAATTTGCTCCCCAAAACTAATTGGGGATGGCTACTTCACCGAACTTCCAGGGGTTGTGATTTAGTACCAAATTGAGCTCACGGGACAGGAATGGGTAGGTTTTGTTCAATAGCAGCAAAACAGGGCTTCCTGGCTATTTCCCCCACTTTTTAAAAACTTTTAAAAGCTACCATCCTTCCCTCCTGGAGTGTCTTTAGGAAGGATGTGGGCATATCTGTACTACTGTAATTCCCTGAGGTAATCTGGGAAAGAAGTTGGCAATGGCCAGAGCCCCCTGGCTGCTCTTGTCCCACTTCCAGATTTTTAAAAAAGCAGCCCCCTCTGCTCTTCACCAAAATGGGATAAGGTGATTAGTGGCAGCCCCCTTTTCTGCATGTTGGGCTTGGCCTGGATTCCTCCACCCACCCACCCCATCTACCCACGACTGGGCGAATCCTGAAATTGAAAGGAAAAAGTGCCAACCTTAGCTATACCCCATTACAAATAAATATTATTGATGTATTTAACTGATTAAATGTGTTTCCAAAATAATTTTCTGTAAACTTTGTAAAACTGATGAAAACCAAGTCACAATTACTGCTGAATCTTCTAGATAGATTTCTCTAGAAATTACTTAACAATATGTTTGTGACTCAGGAAAGGAGGGCAGAGCAAAATGGCTGTCCCCAGAGAGGCTTGCTTTTATCCCCTTCTAAAAACTCTCTTTAAAAATCCTTCAATTGCTTATAAAACTGGTCATTCAGCAGCAAGTGGGCCTCTCCCAGGTCCTCTTCTCCATTACATAGTTACAATGAGTGAAATACTGAAAGATGATTAGCCAAAGGTGCAGAGGGAGAAAAGGCACACCAGGATCTGTCAGGGAAGTGCATGGAGACAGCACGGCCGCCTCTTGTTACTGAAATGTTTACCGGACATAAATATCTCCATGAAATGAGAGACAGCCCAAGTGTCCTCCCGCTGTTGTAGCTCTAATATCTCCCCACTCCATTCAACAAATGTCTCGGCCCATAGGAAAACAGGCAGGAGGGATGCAATAAATCCATCAAGGCTGCACTCACTCACAACCAGCTCACTTGTCTGACGATAAAGGCAGGCCTATCAAACCTGGAAAGGAGATCATTTGGAACAGAAAATTACACTGTCGCTCATGGGAGGTTGGGTCAGCAGTTCAAATAGTGGTCAGGTCAATAGATGAACCAACGATTTCTACTTATCATTTATATGGCATATCTGACTTACAACATACTTGACAATCTTTTACCAAGTCTACTGGGACTGGGGGAAAGTATCTAACATCCCTAAAAGCCAGTACTACAAGAGCAGGCAGAGTCCCATACCTGCTGAAGGAATACTTCTGTCTCCAGGACACTTAATTCCTAGACTTCTGAGCAGCTCAGAAATTTTTCCATCCCTGCTGTAGCATTAACCTAACATCCATCCTGTGAGGTATGTCCTTTATCCCCATGATACAAGTAAGGGATGAGGTCAAATGGGTATGGTCTTTTACTAGAATCGCCAGGAGTCTGTGACAGAGGTAGCATTTGAACCCAGGCCCCATTTCCTCATACACTGAGTAGTGCAACTGTTTCCTGGCAACTGTAGATTATTTTGTGATAAAAAAAAAAAATAGGGAGCACAGTCCCACTTATTTTCCATATTGAAAAATCCCGGGAACAACCGGTCTTAACATATTTTAAAGCCGAACCACCCAGAGAGCCGCCCAGAGAGCTTCGGCTATTGGGTGGTATAAACATGTAATAAATAAATAAATAAACATGCAAGAGCAATTAGTTCTCTCCTTCCAACTCAGGCAGCCTCCTCCACTTCAGGGCTGTGACGGTCTACACAACAAGGGGTATGTGTAGCACAACCCTTAAAATGTCACATAAAAACGGGGCAGAGGCACTAAATTTTTTTAAAAAAATGCAATTAGAAATCCAGAAAACAAATACATATTAGAACATTTCACCCCAGAACTAGCTATTCTGATTTCATACATCCCAAAACACAATCTTCAGGAAAGGGAGTTTTATACTTCTATTTTGGAGAAAGTGTCATACATACCGCTTGCCTTGCACAGTTGCATCTATTACCAAATTTATTCCAGGTTGATAATGTCCAAAGGAGCCAACTCACCTAAACCTACCCACAGCTCAACCCATTCAGGTGGGCCACCCTGATGGACTGGGGTGGCCCATCAATGAGGCACCTAGTTGTAAGAGTACACAGAGATGCCTCTCGTGTTAACAAGGCCACGTTTTCAAAGCATGTCAATCATTATTCAGACATTTTCCTTAAAAAGTAAAGATATGGACAGGAAACCATTCCTAGTTAAGCTTATTTCCATTCTGACTGGAGGGACTGTGCATTTTTAAAATGAGATTACTACAAATAATCCAGCAAAGTTGAAACCAAAACAACTTTTCTTTTTAAAACATCATTTAACATTTCTTTAAGCTGACAAGCTAAAACTCCAGAACAACAATTCCCAGAGTTGTTTGTGCCTCCCTTGACAAAAGATTACTCCTCACCTCTTCCAATATGAATGTTTTTGGGGGGAAGGGGATTGAAGCTCATTTCCCCCTTTCACCACCCACTGAAAACTACAACTTCCAGACAGCTTTACCTCAGCCTGTTGTCGCTGGATGTGTCCGACTCATAGTGCAGCTTCAGTTTCTCCTCTGGATGCAGCTCATCCATGTCAACTGCTTTCTTGGGGGCCTTCCTCTCTCAGCCAGGATGGTGCGGAGCCAGAGTGGGCTTCAGCGGGACTGAGGAGGACATGCTGTTGCCAGCATGAGTCAGGGCAGCACACGGATGGGGCTCTTCTTCAGCTCCCCAGCCAAAGCCCCGTGTTGCCCCAGGCCGGCCTCAGCAGCAAGAGGGAAGCCTGGGAGAGCCTCAGCAGGGCCGCCATGTTGGCTAAAGGCAACAACCGCAACAGGAATACAAAGGATATCGTGAGATTTCCATTGCCACAGGAATACGAGACTGGCGCAGAGCCAAGAAAAATAGTGTTTTGCTATTAAAGCTCAAGCTTTGAACTTTTTCACAATTTCAAAATTTTCTGCATGTCTATACTGCTCAATCTTCCTTTTTTATTTTTTATTTTTTATTTTTTTACAAAAAAAGCAAAGTAAAATCCCTCTGGTACAGCTCTAGTAATAAGCCTTCCACTACTGTATTCCTATATAGATAGCTAGGCTTAACTACTTTTACTAATTAATTTGAATTTATGTACTTCTGCTAGATGCTGGGCAGTACTTTAATTTTTACTTTGTTATGGCTTATGTATTTTTATGTACCTGATACATGTATATCCCTTTCCCCCCCTCTAAGGAACCCAAGGCAGCTTACAAAGCCCTCTTCCTCTCCCTTTTATCCTGGTGAGGTAGGCTGGGCTGAGAATCAGTGTCCGGCCCAAAGTCACCCAGTGAGTTTCAGGGCTGAGTGGAGACTTGAACCCGGGTCCCACAGTCCCAGCCCAACCACAACATCACACAGGCTTTTCTGTATTATTTTAAGGTGTATCTCATTTAAATCTTTACTATCAATCTTTGGTGCATATTAATCTTGTGGTTTTTCTGAGTTATTTCCACCACAACAATGACAACAAGAACATACTGAGCAGGATTATATCCTAAGAATGGCTTCTGTCGTTTATCTATAAGCCCAAACTGGGCCAGGCAAGGCCATGGCCAGGTTAGCCACTGCAAAAGGAACTTGGTATTCTGGAAAAAAAAAAACCTTATAAAACACCTTCTATGCAGTAAAAACAAAAAACAAAGCCATCTCAAGGTGCTAATGAATTCTGATTTCCTTTTTCAAACACAAGATTCAGTGGTAAATGCAGAAAGCTTCAGCGTGTAATAGTAACACAGCCACACAAATCATATTAAACGTGTGAATTTCTACTCACTGTGCAGCTGGGTTTTATTTTTTGTTTTTAAATCAACTAAAGTTTTGAATCTTGCTACCGTAAACCATAAAACATACCTTTGGTGGGGTATTCACTATACTTAGTGTGATTTGACTTTTGAGCTCCATAATTCTAATTCTGAGAGCTGCATTTGTTTTACCCACATAAATAATCACCAATGATGATATACACCTTTCTGCTGCTTTTAAAGTTGGTGAATTTGGTTAACCACCAACTGGTTAACCAGCATGTAATAGTCTATGTCCATGATTTACAAACTTGGAATAACTCTTTTGACATGTACTAGTCCACCAAGGAATCCCTATAAATCACAAAGGTGCACACTCAGTTCAGGAAAAAAATCAGCCAGGGCAATTATTGGGCCACTTTGTTGCACTGTGTGAAATGAGAGGGGGCCATAAATGCACTCAGCACTTCTCTGTGGCTACATATTGCAAGGAACATCAGTGCCGATGGAGTATCTGTCTTGAACAGAACTGTGTCTACTATCACTGAACTTCTCATTCAGGAAACCTTGAAAAAATTTCAAAGGACCCTCAGGTTCCACAAAGCACAGTTGAAAACCAGTGGGATACATGTTGATTTGTTAGCTCAAGACATTTTATTGCCACATAGTAATTTCTCCACTGTTTGGAAAGGCAACGTGCATGTGGATCTCTCTGATCGCCTAACTGACCACTGGGAAGAGGGTTGCATATCGCGTGGAGCAGGTTTTCTTAAAAGCACTGGAGGTCGAAGAAGAGGAGCTTCTTTTCCCGATTTGTTGGTTCAAAAGACGATCTAAAGACCCTGTACTTAATGGGGCTGGAATTAGTTTGGCTAAATTTAGTGTTGCCCTCAATAAGCTTTGGTTAAACGGCCTAGAAGATTTTCCAAATTCAGGAGAGTTGCCGTATGTTTCTGGCCGAGGTGTGAGTGTTGTTGATTATATGTTGATCTCTAACAAACTGAAACCATATGTATTGGAATTCTGTGTTGGGGACAACACTGGAAGTGATCACCTCCCACTAATTCTGGTCCTGGACTGCCTTAGTCCTAATACAGATCCAGCCCCAAGAGGGGGATCTGGCTCGGAGTATGGTTATAAAATCCGCTGGGACAGCAGCTTTTTTGGAAAATTCCATCAATTAATTAAGCAACCCTGTTGTAAGGAACTGATTGATGGCATTCTCAGTGGAGAAAAGAATATAGATATAATAAGTGAGTATGAACTTTTGATTAATCAACTCCTTAAAGAACTAGGGCAGGAAATGAGACCATCAAGTAGTGGGGATATAGGAAATCCTGGTTCGACCAAGAGTGCAAGGATGCCAAGAAACAAATTAGGGAGATGTATAAGGACTTTAGAACTTCTAATGACCATAGCCTTCTACTGCAATACTCGGAATCAAAAAAAAGATCTAGGCAAGCTAATGATAGCCAAGCAACAAAGGTTCTATCAAGATCGATGGGGGAAATTATTACAAGCAGTATTAACAAAAAACAGCAGGTTATTTTGGAAAATAGTTACAGGATCATTAAGGTTACCGGGAGGAGATTCGGCAAAAATTGCCCCCAATGTTTGGGTAGAGTATTTTGAGAGGACTTTTTTGGATAGTAGTCTCGCCCAGGTTACTGACTTAGATCTGCCTACCTCCGGGATCCCTAAATGGCCCCCGGTGGACCCAGGGGAGATTTGCCAGTTAATTGGTTTATTAAAACCTGGGAAGGCTCCTGGGCCTGATGGAATACCTGCTGAGCTTCTTAAGTGTAATCAGGACTGGTGGGCTCAGCTTCTGGCGCCTCTCTTCACAAAGGTTAATAACTCTGGATATCTCCCTAAAGATTGGATTTCTGCAATAATTGTGCCTATATTTAAAAAGGGCGATCCTGATTTTCCAGTTAACTATCGCCCGATTAGTTTACTGTCAGTTATTGGCAAGATCTATGCAAGGTATCTAAATGATAAGTTGGAGACCTGGACAAATTCTCAATCTATTCTTGGTCCTGAACAGAAGGGTTTCCGGAAAGGGAAATCTACAATTGAAAACTGCCTGATCCTCTCCCATCTCATTCATAAACAGGTGAAGATAGCCAAGACTAGACTGTATGTTGCCTTCATTGATTTAAAAGGGGCTTTTGATTCAGTTAATAGAGAACTGTTGTGGGATAAACTTACCCAACAAGGAATTGACAGGAGACCTCTCCTACTGATAAAATCCCTTTACTCTAATACATCATGTAGGGTACGCTGTCCAGGATCAGGGGTACTATCTCAAAAATGCTCTATTAATCGAGGGGTTAAGCAGGGCTGTGTTTTGGCTCCCTTACTTTTTAATCTCTTTCTGAATGACCTACCACCGACTTTGGAGAACGTTAATAGCCACTGCCCAAAGCTTGGGAATAGCTGGGTGCCTCTTCTCTTATACACGGACGATATGGTCCTTATTTCACGTACCCGAGTTGGCCTCCAGAGGCTGCTAAACAGAACTATCGAATATTTAATAACCAATAAGCTGGAGATAAACTACAACAAGACCAAAATTATGGTTTTTGCTAATAGGTGGTCCCCTCATAAGTGGACCTGTAAGGGTAACAAGATCGAGCAAGTGTGGTGGTTTAAATATCTGGGAATTATGTTTCATTATAATCAGGCATGGTACTGCCACCGCCGTGCAGTGGAGAGTGTGGCTAAACTCTCAGCATCGGCAATTTCAAGGTTTTATTACTCCCAGGGTAACCGCTATGTACCAGCAGCCATTATGGTCTATAAAGCTAAGGTGGTTACTCAAGCCCTGTATGGTATTCCAGTATGGGCCAAGGCATTGGGCCCAGCCTTGGAACATGTTCAATCAGTCTTTCTACGGAAGATCCTAGGCATGCCGTATGCTGCTCTGTGCCTTGAAACTGGACTTGTAAGGCTAAACACACAGGCCTGGTTGAAGATTGCGAAATATTGGATTGGCATCCTCTATAAAGTGGTGGATAGTGGTAGCCTGATTTTTCAACTCCTCTCCGATTCAGTTATGTGTTCAGGGATGTTAGACTTCTATGCCAAATTAAACTTGCTTGGTCTAGACCTTTTAAATCTGGGTATGTTAAACCAAACTGAAGCTTTCAGGGTCATTAGAGAAAGAACTTTAGATGTTTAGTATCAGGAACTCAACAGTGTAGCAAATACCTCATGCTCCCCACCACATTTCCATCTGCCTGTTAAGCCTGGTAAAATGGCACCTTACTTACAGTTGCTGTATAATCCGCAATTGAGAAGAATGTTTATGTTAGCTAGGTGCAATGCCCTTCCCTCTGCATTACTAACGGGGCGGTTCAGAGGTATACCATATTCAGCCAGGTTATGTTTATGTAGTGGGGGTTGTATTGAGACCCATGAACATATATTTTTACACTGCCCTCTCCACATATCCCAACGGCAGAGATATCAGGGAAAAGATCTTATTAAATTGTCAAGGATCCGCGGGGTCTGACACTCTATGGACCCTATTATCTGCCGGGGGGGGGGGAATGCTTGAAAATGTTGCATTATTTGCCCATTATGTAATGACCTATCAAAGACCGGGAACTACACCCAGAGGCATGGTGGAATAGTCAGCAGGGAGATTAGTACTGTCTACTATACTAGCAGGCTGAATTGCACAATGTAAGAGTACTAGTTTGTCTGGAGGATGTCAAGATGTTTTTGTATGGTTTGTGGTTGTTTTATGCCAATAAAGGTACATTGATTGATTGATTGATTGATTGACATTAGGGCATCATGGGGTAGGTGCATACTTTCTAAATTACGCTGTCACAATGTAAGTATTTCAGGGCTGCTATCCCATGCATGCTCAATTAGAAGCAAGTCTCTTGAAAAGTAATGGGAATTATTTAACAACTAATGAGAATTACTTAACAACAACAATAGACACTTCTATGGTGTTTTTTTTAATTTAAGGGGTGTTACTTCACTTGTTTAGGACTGCAAAATAAATAACAGGTGAGAGAATATCAGGAAAAGCATGGCGATTCAGGGTACGATCCTGTGCCTGTTTAGACAGAAAAACATCTGACAACTACCACAGCTCTCCAGGCAACACTGCTGGCTGGAGAATGCTGGGAATTTTAGGACTTTTTCCTGTACAAACATGCACAGGGTTGCACCGTAAAAAGGTGGGCAGTATGAGCAGGACTATGTCTATGCTGGGTTCACAGTTTAATATGAGCTTACCTGAAGGAGCAGGTGCGTCGCTTGAGAGTACTCCTACACCCATCCTTGTCACTGGAGGCCCAGGAGGACTCTGTGGCTTGGAGTCCTTGGGGTCCACTTTGCCAACTATGGCCGTTCCTGGACAGGGATAACCTAGCCACTGGTAACTTCCCGATTAGACTACTACAATGCACTCTACGTGGGGCTGCCCTTGAAGATGACTCGGAAGTTGCAGTTAGTGCAAAATGCAGCAGCTAGACTGCTGACTGGAACATCTCATAGATACCATATAACACCAGTCTTAAAGGAATTGCACTGGCTGCCAATACATTTCCAGTTGGAATTCAAGGTGTTGCTAATGACGTTTAAAGCCCTAAACGGCTTGGGACCTCGATACTTGAGGGATCACCTCTCCCTAGATCTGCCTGCCTGAGACCTGAGATCTGTTGGAGGAGACCTTCTCCATGCCCCACCAACACAAGATATATGCTATGGTGGGACATGGGAGAGGGCTTTCTCTGTTATGGCACCCCGGCTGTGGAATGCCCTCCCCCTGGAAGCCCGACTGGCACCAGCACTGGCTTCATTTTGGCACCAGATTAAGAAATGGCTTATTAGCAAAGCCTTTGCTGGCTTAATCCACCAGCCTGCACACTGTCTTGTTTTAATTGGATTTTACTATTTTAAAATTTCAAATTAATGGTTTAATTTGTTTTAGAATTGTATATTTATTGTTCTATTTAAGATGTATGATTTTATCCATACGCCGCCCTGAGATCCTTGTGATATAGGGTGGGGTATGAATGTTTTAATAAATAAATAAATAAATAAACACCTTGCTACAGAAGAGGTGTTCTCTCCATTGATAAAATAGTTACATATTGCATTATCTTGAATTAAGTTTGGAAATAGCAACTTCCCTCGTCAGCTACACTTTATTAGATTGTAAGCCTATGCGGCAGGGTCTTGCTATTTACTGTGTTATCTGTACAGCACCATGTACATCGATGGTGCTATATAAATAAATAATAATAATAATAATAAAATAATAATAATAATTAACAATCATTCCCAGGAGAACAGGTGGTCTGGTTATAACTTCAGGTGGCTGATGTTAGCCACTAAATGACACATACACATGTGTGGACAGACAGGCTAGTAAACACTTTCGGGGGCTACTAACTTTTTCTTTCTTTCTTTCTTTAATTCATTCATTCATTTAAAGATTTATATCCCACCCTTCTAATACATTAGCATTACTTAGAGCAGCTGAGGGTTGAAATGCCACAATCAATAATAACACAAAACAAAAAAAATATGAAAAGGGATGACTAACAAGAAAACATAAAGAAATGACTATGTTTACAGGTAGAAAGCAACAAAGACTCACTGAATGCCATCCATTAGAAAAACCTGGGAGACCAAAGGCACGAAATTCCTGCCAGATTCCTAAATTCAGTCATTAGCCACCTACTAACATTTCCAAGTGGGCTGCAGACAAGACGCTGCACTGTGTGTATGCCATGCAAAAACACAGGTAAAGAGCAGGGTGTAGCAATATAGAAAAAACAGCTTCCTAGCTGCTGAAAGGTTGCTATCACCTGCTTGAAAGTGTGTGGGCACCACCTGACAGAAGCAGAGAAGCCAGAGGGAGGTGTGGGCTCCCTTCAAACTCCTGGCCCTTTTCTATGGCAGAAGTATGTAGACTCAATTATGCAACATATAAACATTCACTTTAAATAAAAGGAATTTAGTTTGCATAACATATACAGATTGCAGAATTCATCTTCTCCAATAAATAATTTGGCATATATTGCTTCAACTGTTCTGATCATTACAACAATGAGTTGTAGTAGAAACAAACAAATCAAACACATTACCAATGATGTTTAAGAACTCAATGAAATCCATAGAGTTAAGATATGCTTTTGCCTCAGATTTAAAGAAATATTCAGTGAATGATTTATAAGAGTATCACTATAATTCACCAGATTAACCTCAACAAACATTTACCTCAGCTTCTGAGCAAATATGACTTCTCTTTCTGTGATAACAAATTAATCTCCATAAAGACAGTACTTGAACTACAATCTATCATTAGCACTGGCCATTTCCCTCAATAAAAAAATATAGTTTTCAAATTTTCACTTCTTTTTTGTGTGTGTATAGCTCTTATATAAACTCAATTATATCATCCCCATAAGGCAACATTGATCATTTTGGTGTCAGAATGCTGACATTTTCCATGAAGCCGTTTGCACAGTGCCCCAGACCCTATGCTGTAACTCAGCCTAAATACCTGCACCCAACACAACTGCACACTCTTCCCCTGTTCACCTTTGCAGCCCCCCACCCCAGGCCAGTCCCTTTCCTCTCTTGTTTTCCCAAGGCTGGATTTCAGATTGTAAGCTCCCTGAGGCAGGAACCTCTCCTCATTTTGTACTCTGTAATGTGCCATGCACATCAGGTGTGTGCGTGCGCGTGTGCGAGAGAACAATACTAAAGGAGCCAGCATTTACAAATTCTGGGACTGCCACTGGCACTCCTGGGATGTATATGCCAAGGTGGCCTGAAAAAGAAAAATCCACTTAAAGCAAAACCTGGTAGCAACTTAAACCTTTGCAAACCATTCTGTGAGATGTCACTAGCCTTGTTGAACCCTTTTTGATTCCCTCAACATTTCTCCAAGCAGGAGCTTCAACATCTGCCTTGGAATGCTGCTTCAGGCAAAATCTGGTGGCAAGTTGAGTCACTGGAGGAGTCATTTCCTAAATACGAAGAGTGCTCCATGCGTTCACATGGCCAGTGGGGCAACACAACACTCCAAGCTAATCAAAACCATATTCCCTTGTACTGTAAGTCTCGGATGCTCTATCTGAGCCCTAAGCATGAGGGACCCTTATGCTGAGGGAGACAAAGAGCACTTCAAAACGTAGCAGGCATAGAAATGACCGTTCAAAGGGCATCACCACTGCCAGGCCTTGCCTTACTTGGTGGGCACCTGAATTAGCAATCATTAACAAATCTATGACATGCGAGAGACAAGCCTTTGCCACCATCACCTGCCAACACACATATTCAGAAGGCTTTTTTCTCAAACACCCCACCCCCACCCCACCCCAAGAGTTCACTGAATTCTTGGGACTGCCAAAATTGAGCATGGGAAACAGCACACTGGAAGAGACAAAAGCCTTGCATGAATTCAGAACGACCAGCAAGCCATGACTCAGCACTGTGAGCAAACATGGGCCTTGGACTCACGTACCTCCGCCTGCCCATTCCCCTTCCTCCACGCATAAGAGGAGATTAGATGCTCCTGATGCGACCTGCTTGATGTGACTAGAGTTTGGGGACTTGCAGTTTGGAACCTAGCTTCAAAGACAAATTATTGCCCTGTCTGGGCTCACCCTTATTTCATGAGTTGCACTCACTGCCCTCTCCTTCTGTCACATCCCAATCTTCTGGCTGCTGCACCACCTTCCACACATGGAGAGACCTGCATGATTTAGAAACCTCATTTCACAGGGTTCCAGGTTCTGTGGACAGCCTTCTGCACAGGGTGGGTTCCTTGTTTCAGACCTGCTGCATCCAACATGGGGAAGGTGGTGGGGCAGATGACGGGGCTGTGATGGAAGGGGGCAGGGTGAGCAAGCAGAACCTACTACCTCCTCAATATGATTCTAACCATAGGAGAAAAAGAACAACTTAATGCAGCTGGGTTCCGATATAACAGCAAATGATTTATTTATGCATTATTGCATTTACATCCCACCTTTTTTCCTGAAAGGAACCCAAGGCGGCGTACATAATCCTCATCCTCCTCTCCATTTTATCCTCACAACAACAACCCTGTGAGGTGGGTTGGACTGAGAGTCTGTGACTGGCCCAAAGTCACCCAGTGGGTTTCCATGGCTGAGTGGGGACTAGAACCCGGATCTCCCAACTCCCAGTCAGACACTCTAGGCACTACGCCACACTGGCTCTATGATGGTTTCTGCCACCTGATATTGGAAGGTTCTACTCCCTCCACGTAGAGATGGCGAAAACAGGAACATAGTACAAGAGCTTAAAGTTGCCTGTGCTCATAACAGAACACTAACGGTGGTGACATTTGGTCTGAATGCAGCTATAACCTGTTTGGGAGAGAAGCTTTCAGAAGCAGAGATAACATGCTGCACTCCCTCCCAGATTTCTGTGTTCATTACCCTTCAAAAACAATATTTGTAAGATTCAAATGCAGCTCTCAAGAGAGCAGGTGCATGTCTTTTTAGAAGCAAACATTCTAGGCAGGGTTTAAAGAAATCTGCAGGGACCACACCCAGCCCCGTTTCCATTAAGGTTATGGTGGCCTCTATGAAAAGTGCCAACTGCAAATCCAAACCGGTCCACATCAAACCAAGGCAGGATCTACACTACTGCTTTAAAGTGCTTTATAACAGTTTTGACAACTGTTGGGGCCCAGGACACACTCCATATACAGTTGTCAAAACTGTTATAAAGCACTTTAAAGCAGTAGTGTAGATCAGAGGCCCAAGAAGAATTTTGTCAATTTCCCCCGCTCTGCTTTTCTCTCCCCGCCGCTCTGTGCCTGTTGACTCAGATGTCCAGGTGTGGTGTCAGAGGAACATGGGATGCAAGGAAACCTGGCCAGAGCCTCCGAACAGTCAATGTGTCAACAAGAATCAGGCTTCATGGCCACAATATTACAAGGATGAACAAAGTGTTCAGCTAGCAGCAGATGGAACAGAGTTTGACAGCCCTCAAAACAAGGGATTCGAGGAGGAGGGGGCCCCTCTCTTGCCTCAGCCGTGAACTCGCCAAGGGGAGAACGGCGCGTTCTCAAGATTTGCTTTTGGGGGGTTTTGAGGGGCAGCTTTCCTTTATTACACCATGTAGCCACTGAGACTGAATTCGACAGGGAGACAGGCATGTGGGGAGAGGAGCTTCTTTGCCCATTCCCCTTGGGACAGTTTCCTCCTGAAAATCTCCCTGCTGCGGAAGGGAACCTCAGCGGCTGCATTTTGTAAAACAAAAGCAACTTAAAAAAAAAAAGTTCCAGAGAAGTGACTGTGTCAGCCTGCTGCAGCAAAAGCAAGGAAGAGTTTTGTGGCACCTTGAGGAGGAACATCAGATGCCTGAAGTGTTAACCTCAAATTGGCAGATGCACATGCTGGGGGCAGAGGTGGGGGAGAGAGGCAAACTGAATTGCCAGAGGCAATCGAAGTGCCAAGAAGGACTGGCAGCCACTTTTATGTTTACCAGTTGCTGTTTACAAAACATTGTTGAGTGGCAGCACAGGCGTCACTCTAATGGGGAGCTTATCAACATACATAGTGTGATTTTCTTTTTCTTTTCTTTTTAAATGTCCATTTTCTTTGTAAAAAGAACTTCAGACCCATATCTCCAATACAGGAATATGTAAGACTGCCTTTCCCTATAGGGTTGTTGTCAGGATTACCAAAGTGCTTCAGATGATTAGAAAACAATAACCCCTATATTATGATGTTATGATGATCCTTTCTATTCATGCATTTGTCTGACAGACTCCTTTGCCTTTTACAATATTTCACAGCTTTGTGACAAGTAGTTTTCAACCTGTGATTGTTTTTTCAGCATGGAGGAGAAATAAGAACGTAAGAACGTAAGAGGAGCCCTGATGCTGGATCATCTGTTCACACAGTGGCCAACCAGCTGCCAACCAGGAACCCACAAGCAGGACATGGGGCAACAACACCCTCCTGCCCATGTTCCCCAGCAACTGGTGCATACAGGCTTACTGCCTCTGGTACTAGAGGTAGCATGTAGCCATTAGGGCTAGTAGCCATCACTAGCCTACTCCTCCAGGAATTTATTCAATCCTCTTATTTAAAACCATCTAAATTAGTAGCCATCACTACATCTTGTTAGCGAATTCCATACTTTAATAATGCACTGTGTTATGAAGTCCTTCTACCATCAAGGGCACAGGAGCCACTTCAGAAAAAAACATGGCAATCAAGCCTCATCCCAACTTGAGGGGGGGCATCTGCACTCCTGTCCTGTGCCTCTCATTCTTTCCTTATTATTGTGGCATCTGTGCCTCCCTTTTGTCCCCTGGCTGTGGTCCACAAGACCACCAGGAACCTTGCCAAAGCATGCATTCTCCTTTATGGTGGACAGCACGAGGCTCCTCAATGTCTGAGGCCTGCCTCTCTCACAGAAGCTGAACAGCTGATCAGAGAAACACGAGCTCCTTCCCACTAGGCCAGGGTCCCCATCCTTTTTGGGTGAGTGGTCACAGCTGGAATTTTGAGAGGGTTGTGAGTGTGCTCACAAAATGGCTGCCATGGGGTGGGGCTTGCCAATTCATAAAATGGTGGGAGAAGGGGAAGGCAAACAGGTGAGAGTAAATGAAAAGCAAGGCAAAGGTGGGGTCTAATCTCCAAAACACAAAATCACTCTTTTCAACCCAAATAAAAAAAAGTTATAATTTTTAAAGTATCTTACAAATAGAGTAAAAATTAGAGGGGCAGGAAATCTGGTGGGTGTCAACCGAGATGCCTGCAGTCACCACTATGAATGAATGAATGAATACCTTTATTGAATAAGTCTTCTGACCATTTCAAAAAATCACATAATCATTAAGAACAAACAGACATTACTTAAAATTTATGATTTAAAATTTTCAAACAATATACAGTTGGTATATGATATATTATATATGACTAACAGTTAATACGACCCCTTGTATATTACAACATTTGATAAAAACTTATTAATTAATCCATTTTTTCTAATTCTTTTTTCCTTATGCTGGCTGCTTTAAGAGCGAAGAGAGCAACCCTCTGGGTCACAAAATAGTTAGAACCACGTAAGAGAAAGGACAATTTATCCTTGGCTGTCCAGTCTCTCATGCGTATTAAAAACATAGCTAGATAATGTTCTCTACATTTTGAATATAAACAACATTCAAGTAAATAGTGGGCTAAATCTTCGCTTTCAGGGTTGCCACATATACATAGTCTATCTTTCGATGGAATACCTTGGAATATACCCTGTAACATCATTGTGTCCACCAGCTCGAATCGAAGCCGGGTAAAGGCTACTCGATGGACCCATTTCATATCAAAGAACAAATATTTTTCTTCTTTAAAGTGGAATTTTGTTCTAGCTAGCCATTTCATGGCCCTTGATTTTGACACTGCAGCTATATCAGTCTGACTCCTAATGTCTGAAATCCTAAGTTTAACGGCATTTCTTATGTTGGTATTAGAAATGCTAATTACCTGCAAACTGAAACCATAACTTGGTAACATCTTTGTAAATTTATAAAGCCAGGAAGTTTTCAAAGGTTTGGCCATCTGCTCGAGAAGACACATCTTTAGAAGCCTGGCCTCATTCATCGAAACTAGCTTAAACCAATAATTAAATAGCCTGCAATGTATTTGATCTAAGACTGCCAAGATACCAAATTCCGATCTAAGCGCATATGCTGGACAGGCAAATGCAACCCCAATCACCACTAAGAGACCCCAGTTCTAGCCCAAAGCCACCAAGATTTCAACCTTCTCCCCTTTCAATAGATGGATGGGGGGGTACGTACACGTCAAGCCTCAGCCTTCCACTAACAGAGGGTAGGGTGCAAGATGCCAACGTGGAGCGTCATGACGACTGAGGTGAGGAGAACTCTGCAACGTATGATGGCTTTCAGAAGCAGGTCTCCAGCAGGACAACTGAACCTGAGTGGCGCGCTGGATGGACTTGCTTAATCCCAACACTTTTCTCTTTCCCCACTTCTTCAAGTCCAGGAATGATTTAAATAACCCCCTGAGCTGCGATCAGGCTGGGACAGCTCAGATCTTATAAGGAGGAGACAGGAAACGCAACCAGTTTGTGAAGCAAGCAAAAAGATTTGAGGGGAATTGGGGAACGGGCACAGCAATGAATAAAACAATACAAGCAAATGCGAGTATTTCATAGAGAACCTCACACCCCCTCTGGGCAGATAATTTAGTTACAAAACACTCACAGAGTTACACGAACTCTGTGAGGGCAGAAACGCTTTAGACTTGTGCAAGCCCAGCCAGTCTCTGGATCGCACCATTGTGGTCAATGGGCAAGGAGCAAGGCCGGAAAAACTCCTCTAACCCTCCTTTCGATCAGTAGCTCCCCTCTGAGTTGCACCAATCCAGTAAACTGAATCTTGACAGCACAGCTTCCTGGATCACCCCTTGCTTTCATTGGCCAGGAAAACCACCCTCCACACCCCTCAGTGGGTAGTGCAACTCATCAGGAGTTGTTTATTCTGTGCCTCTGTAGGCACCAAAAAAAGATGTGCTGATAGGTGGCCATATAAAATTAATAACAACAACATATTTTATTTCTTTTCCACATTTGTATGCCACAGCTACAACATAAAGTGAACCTTGGAAAGGTCTGTTTTGGCAAACAATTCATCATTTCTCAGGCATCTCAAACTGCAGTTGACAATATGGGAATATTAATTACTTTATGAGCTGGTTATTAAACATAGACTCTAAGCCTACAGTCTTCTACTGAAAGTGATCTAAAAAGAAAAACAAGACATTAATATCTGTGTTCCTATTATCTTACTTACTCCTTCCCTATTGTTGACCGTCCAAGCCAGTTTGGATAGAAATGTCTGGCACTACTTCTAGAAGAAGCAGAGGCTCAGGCATTTAGCAAGTCTGGGTGGGTGGGTAGGGAAATCCCAGATGTGTGGGGCCACCACCAAGAAAACCTCTCTTGCAGACCGGATGTGGCTCACAAGCATATGGATAAGCATATTCCCAGTAGACAGCATGCTGAACACGTGATATGGTCCATTAGGCATGCCAGACCTATACCTTGTAAGGCTTTAACAAGTCATCATCAGCCCCTTGAACTGAGCCTCCAATCAGGTCAATAGGGCACCCAAGCTGACACTGGAACCCCATTTTATAAGCTTCCAAACTGCCACCAAGGGCAGCCCTTCTTAAAACACATTGCAATACGCAATGTTTTCTAGCCTGCGGGAAAGTATGCATGAACGAATTAAGACAGATAATCTGTTTCCCAGCTCATTCACATATACAGCAGCCTACTGTATCAGACGCCAAAGTTCATGATTTTGAGACCTGTTTGGGGCAAGGAAGAAGGAAGGGCTAATTGTAGCTGGAGAGATAATGTCACCCAGACTCTGCTTTTTAACTTAGGCTAATAAAGATAAAGTTTAAACAAAGGTGAAGGAAGGAAGAGAGAGAGAGAGAGAGAGAGAGAGAGAGAGAGAGGAGTCACAGAAGAAAAGAACATGAATATTTCCTATAACAAAAGACAGGTTTTATCACAGCAATGATAAATTACCTAGAATTTATAGTACATAAAATTGGTTCTACTGACTATAGATTGCTGAGAGTATTTCAGAGAGCCAGCCAGAAGGGCAGGTTTCAGAAACAGCATTCCTCCACGCACGATTTGCCTTCAAAAGGAATATCTACATACTATTACCATTAAAGTGAAGCAGAAAGGTCAGAGGCACCCAACAGAAAACTGCGGCCCAATCCTAGCCTTAGAGATGCCGACATGAACATGGGTTGTTGGGTTTTTTTAAAAAAATCATCGCATTAACTTTGGTTTCCCTGAATTCCTACTTGCTGAGTTTCACTCTGCCCTGCCTTACACACTCACAAATGCACACCTCTACATGAAAATTAAAAGCTCTGAAAAGCAAGAATCCAAAACAGATTTTTAAAAACTTAATTTATCCAAGAATTCACAGAAATTATAGAACAAGCTAGAGTAAAATAATCCAAATTCCCAAAACTATTGTTTTTAAAAATAAAAATAAAAATAAAAGTAATTTAGTTGGACCACAAATGCAATTCTCAGTAACAGAATGTAAACACTGATGAAGCAAGCCTGATGAATCCTAACAGTAGATTGGGCCCAAATAAGACATTATTAAAGATGGCAAGGAAGGTGGGTCTACTTGTACAAATCTTGCAATGTGGCTACATATTAGAGAACCCTAAGGCCCCAATCCAGAAATAAACTTAGTCATGCTTAGCCCACTGAAATCAGTTAGTCACAAATATGTAACTGTCAAAGGAACTTAAACATGGATAAAGGCCTTAAACACCCCAGCCATGATCAGGCAATCTGGATTAAACTAAATGGCATGGTATTATCCCATAATCTGCAATCCACAAACCATCAGATCCCAGCAGGGAAACCCTGAAAGCCCGTAGCCATTCATACTGTGATTGGTGTTTGCTTTTTTTTGGGGGGGGGGGTTAACAGAGATCAACGCTACAAACAAATGGTCACTTCATTTATTATGGTTACTTCCTCTTATTTCTACTTGTTTATTATTATTATTATTATTATTATTATTATTATTATTATTATTATATTGTTATTAATATTATTTTACCAAGCACCAAAATCTATAAACATTTATTAAAATAAACTTATGAGCCATAAGTATTACAGTTACATGATCGAATCCAAAAATTATGATGTTGGTAAAATCACATAATGAGATGGCACCCATTCTAGAAAGATTACAATCTATTTTACAATGAAATAAGTCAAAGTATAATTAACAAATAAATGGAAGAGAACAGGAGCAGAGCAGGATAAAAGGGCTAGGAATGATATGATTGAAACGGAGTATAGCCACATGCGCCCACCTAGATATTTTCAGCTTCTCTCTCTCAACAAATTGAATCCACTTAGGGGTTCTCTCCCAAATTCACTTACATCTAGCAGCTGGCTCATTCTGTCATTTAAAAAAAACTTGTTTGAAGCAACTATGTCCAAATCCCCTATTTATTTGTTGATTGTCTGTCTATAAGATGGTCTCCTGCAAATCATTTTCAGTCCTGGATTTGAACATTTCTATTACTTAACATACAGAAGTGCTGTTGATAACATTCCAATGAAAGTACAGTAACATAACTGTGACAGATGCTACTAAATAAACAAAAACAAACTACAAGCTAGCATACTTCTGAAAAACGAATGTGCTGTATAACAAGCCTTAAAAGCAATCCAGATGCGCTCAGGTTTTCTCCCTTGCCCTCCTTCTCTACTTGCCTTTTGTTAAGGTAAGTGAAATTAGCAGGAAAGTTTAAGCCTTGCAAACAGAAACCTCCTTAAGCTCCTGATGGGAAACTAGGCAAATAGCACCAAGGTGTGCAAACCTGAAACTTTAAATAATGCATGGGGAAAATGCTCCTTTCTTGCCTCTCTATTTATTTATTTATTTATTTATTACATTTTTATACCGCCCAATAGCCAAAGCTCTCTGGGCGGTTCACAAAAATTAAAACCATCATAAAACAACCAACAGTTTAAAAACACAAATACAAAATACAGTATAAAAAGCACAACCAGGATAAAACCACGCAGCAAAATTGATATAAGGTTAAAATACAGAGTTAAAACAGTATAATTTAAATTTAAGTTAAAATTAGGTGTTAAAATACTGAGTGAATAAAAAGGTCTTCAGCTGGCGCCGAAAGGAGTACAGTGTAGGCGCCAGGCGGACCTCTCTGGGGAGCTCTAAACCTTCCCACTTTCAAAAATAAGGAACCGTTTAGCAGTGGTATCAGACTGTGAGGTGCTCCTTCGTAGTGCAGTAGAGGACGTTCCCATGACTGCTGCAGCCCTTGCTGGAAGCATGTTCTGCAGGCAGCACATACACCAAGTGACCGCGTCTTAACCATCTCTTCAGCCAGCCAGTCCTGTTGTCCTCAGGGGCACTAAACCTGGACTGACAACTTCTCTTTTGATAAACAAAGAAGCAGCTAAAACTAATCATGGTAGGAGACAAGGTGGGTTTGGGCAATGCAGTGCTCTCCAAAGAAGAGAGACAAAACAATTTCAGGATTGAAGGACATAGAGGAAGCAGTCATAACAAATATGGAAGGGGTGTATGTGTCCAGTTTTAATGTCCCAAACCAGAGCAGGGGTAACGACAAAGAAGGCACCCAAAGAAGGGGAACAGAGGGCAACTGAGGTGGTATCAGTTGGGGAGATGGCTTGTAAAAGGACAGACGGCATGGCTTTCAGGCACACTACCCCTTAGCCCCAGGACAGAAGCTAGAGGCTGTGAGGGAAAGGCACATGTGATGTGGCCCTATGGCAATAGCTGGATTAAAGTATTTCAAACTCATCAGTGGCATTACCAAAAAAAATAAAAAATTAGAACCTGCATCAAATATACAGGCACCATGTATAGCCCTACTGGGAGGAAGAAGGCCGGGAAAGACCAAAACATCCAGCATCGATTTCTTAAGATTCTGACATTGTAGGAGCCCTGTACTTACAATTTAACCAAGATGGACAAATCTGTCCATTTCTCCTGCATACTCTTTCTCCTGCATTTAATATTTTAAAATCTCAAGTTCTTACTTTGCAATATATGAAGACGTTTGTGTATTATTTTAATTCAAAATGAACTGAACTGAAATTCTCACCCATCTGCTGTACCAAATTCAAGAGGTACAGCTGTCCCAAGGCTGGATAGGCCCATGCTATTCCTGCCTGCCCCATAGCTGTTGAAGACAAGGAATGTCAGAAAAGAGGGGGCAACCCTAGTACAGCACCACAAATATGGTTGAATACAGAGGGATTCACAGCCTGGCGCCTAAGAGTTAAGCTCTCAAAGACGAGTCTGGATGGACAAGTCAGTCAGTTTCAGTTTCTCCCACATTCATTTTTTTAAAAAAATATTAAATTCTTTCTGTCCCATTTATGAAGAAATTTTGGTAAGAGTTTATATAAACAAGCTGAGTGAAATTCTCACCCATCCCTCAATTATCCTGCATGTTCTGGGGCTCAGCTCTGGCCTCCTCTCTGGCGAGCTCTTGGGAAAAGTGGAGGAAAGCGGTGACCTTGATGGCCTGCCCCACGTCTGCTTTAGCACTGTGTGCCTGGGCTTCCTTGTTCAGGTCTCGATCCATACCAAGCCTAAGAAGTTAGGGAAAGAAAGCTAAATACCAGCCAGGATCTAAGGCCAGTAGGTCCCACGGAATATTCCACACTAAAGAGTATCTTCTAGACCTGGACTAGACACATCAAAAGAGCGTCCTGCGACCACTGCCAAGGTTTCCCTACGAAGTCCCCCCACCCATTGCTACATGCAACGTCATGCAATAGATTGACCTAACTATTTTTTTAAAGAACTGCTCTTTGATCATACAAAATATTGTTAGTTTGGACTCACACACCAAATTATGGACTCACTCAACTGAAAACTTGGGAGGGGAGAAAAGAGGAGTACCAACGGAAAACTGACTCAAACACTGCAACTCTCTACTTTCACTCTAGTTCCTTGCTCAAAAGAGGCACCGTACATATAAATCAGAAATCCTTATCTCACCCCCAACCATTTATTCCTCACTATCTCATCAGGAGTAGATCAAAAGCCACTCACCAGGCAGCGAATGATAGTGTTACACAGCAACTAAGTTCCTAAGAGAATAAATAGCATCTAAGGAGATCAATCTGCATAACAGCAACAAGGAAAGAGATCACACACAATCTTCTCAGCACTTTACTTTAAAAGTTGGAGAGTAAAACAGTTAAATATGAAGCAGCCATTTATGTCACTCACTGTCTGACCAGTTTTTAAAATTTATTTATTTATTTATTACATTTATATACCGCCCCACAGCCGAAGCTCTCTGGGCGGTTTACAACAATTAAAAATAGTAAACATTAAAAGTATACAAAAATTTAAAAAACATAAAAACAGTACAAAAACAACAGTATTCATTTAAAAAAATTACACAGAATGAAGTTGCTTAAAGAGTAACTAAACTCATTGCTTTGCTATAACTACGCTCAGGCTGACTCCTGAAAGCATATGTGGACCAACAATGCTCACATTATCACCTTCAGGAACAAAAGCATACAGGGTAAGAAAGATGAAAGATCAGTAAGAGCAAACAACTATAAACTTTATTCAGAGAATGCACAAGTCTCACAGGCTCAATTTACTCCCAAGTGAATGTGCACAGAGCTACAGTCTAAACCAATTTGCCAGCAGCAGTCATGGCGGGGGAGCGAGACAGATCAAAGTCAGGTGCACTTTTAACTTTGCACAGTCTGCCCTGTGGACTCAGATGAACATGCTGCTACATAACATGCTGTGAGATCAAATATTCCAGTACAACGTACAATCCGGCACGTTGTGGGCTACAGTGTGGGACTATGTCTGGGGAGACACAAGTCCAAATCCTATGCAGTCACGAAGCTCACTCAGTGACCCTGGCCTTAGCTAGACCTAAGTTTCATCCCGGGATCGTCCCAGGGTCATCCCTGTTCATGTAAATGTCACACAGGGGATCCCGGGAGCAGGCAGGGACAACCCCAAGACAATCCCGGGATAAACCTTAGGTCTAGCTAAGGTCCCTGGGTCAATCCCTCTCTCTCAGCCTAATCTCCCTCTTAGGGCTGTTGTGAAAATAAAATCGGGTGGTGGTGGGGAGAGAGAGGACAATGTACAACTCCTTGACCTTCTTGGAAAAAGACAGGATATAAATGTAATAAATAAAGAAATTTCAGGTTCTTTGTTCAAGTTCTCTGTGTTTGTTTATGGTCATCAGCATTATATAATCCAGCCAACATTAATCACTTTTAAGTCACACTGGCTTTAATGAGAAACATTTAAGTATTTGCAGAATTCTCCCCTGAAATGAATGGGACTTAGAAGCGCTGGAACTTCCAGTGGATCACACCCTAACCTACGTCTATAGTCCTTTAAGGAAAAACAGGCAGGCAGTATTCTACCAATTTGCTCAGCAAGAAATAAACCTGCTCCTGATTTCCAGTATTGTGGAAAGGATGACTGATACATGTAAGAGCATCTGGCAACTAATCTTTATTGAAATTATCTAATAAATAACTTCGAACGTTGTAGGCTACTTGCATTTAGGTCTTTTGGTAGTTCGTACGGACATAGAATGCCACATGCACCACCAAAGTTCTGACTACAGGCCTCTGCTGGAGTAGCCAAGCCTCATCAGGATTACGATAGGGGAGACATTATAGACCATCTGGTAAAATGAAACTGTAATCCAGTTCCAGTGAAATCAAAAAGAGCTTTGCTATGAATCACAATGTGAGGTACACGCTGCACCGAAGGCAACCCATTAGACCACAGCACACGCAAGCCAGAGCTGCTGTTCCAGACCTACTGAAAACAACACATAATAAATAAAGGGTATTCAACAATTCAGAGCACCGTACTCTAAAACTGCAGCAGAACGTAAGGACATAAAATGGAAAGAGCGAACCCTGGTCCACTGATGTCAATGGGAGGTTTTCCATTAAATTCCATGGAGAACTGGATTAGACCCAAGATAAAGAAGAAAGGATAGGATAGTCAATCACTTACAATGTACCTTAAAAAACATTGGGTAGGCAATAGCTTGATTCTCGACAGTAGTTTATCAAATTTCTATGTGCCTAGCTCTCAGCAATGTAGGACACTTTCTATAGGGATTGTGAGATTAATATAATGCATCCAGATGTGACATTCCTCAGGCAATTTAAATACTTTAGGTATCTAGAAACCCACTCCATAAAAGCCCAATCTAAGTCAAACTGACTTCCTGGAAAGTGACTGAAAGACTTTAGTTCAAACATCATGCAGGTAATTCCCCTATTCTAATCTATGTTCACTTTGTATCTCATCTAGCACAGTATTGGTTCTTGCAATCAATATGTGTACGAGTTGGCTAACAAAATATATAAATCTTAAGATGCATTTAAATGTGCACTAAGCCGAGACCTCGGTTGCAATTCCCCCCCCCTTTTTTTTTTAGGAGACAATGACAACTCTCGTTTAGCCCCTAAGGTATTTTCCGTTGAAATTTGTTGGCACCAGACGAATACCACTTGCAATGGTTTAAGTATTGCAAATTGTGCCCTATTAGACAAATAGGGGCAGCAGGCCAAAGCATGGGCTACAAGATAAGGGGGAGGCTGGCAAGACTTCCTACGTTCATCACTGTGTTGCATTTAGGTAAAAGCCAGGAGAAAATGGCGCACAGCTCGAGCATTTGAACTGAGGACAGTCAGATATGAACTACACACACAGAGGTGCATACTGTTGGTTAATGTGTGTGTCAGCTATACATTTGGCTGCTAAAACATTGTGGATCCTCCAGTCGTCTTCAAGTGTAATAATCTCCCTGCTTCCAAACAAGGATTGTAAAGCTACAAAGAGGCAAAAAAGCAATGTCAGACTCAGCTGTAGGTGTCTGTACATCACTGGGATTTCTACCACATCTACTTTGCATAAACTTACCTGAGTTTGGTACACGCAGCGTGTACCATGTTATTATAATAATGAGATAGATTAGCAAGTTTTTGCATGGATTGATGAAGGTTCTACGTTTTAATGTCATCACTAAAACATATCTGTGCAATTTTTTGTTTCTAGGGTTTGGGACATTCCTACTCTTCATTTGGTATTGCCTCGGCTCAGTTTGGTTTATTTCTACAGCCTTTGCATCAGGTGACTTACCAATCTAATGAGTTTATTGTCAAACCAAATAAATGGTAAAGAAAGGGATATATACAGTAACCCAAATCACAGTCTGGTTAAGCTTAAAAACTTGTATTTTAAGTCATTTTAGAATATGATCCTAAGCACATACACTCTCTAGAAAAGTTCTAATGAAACTGGTGTGATTTCCTCCTATCTAGTATATTTTAGAATCCTAGTACCCAGTCAAACTCCAATCCATGGGAATACACTAACTCCTAATACTTCACCTTTAGTAGCTTGCAAAAACCAAAATGTATAATTCTATGTCTCAAAGAAGACGCAATCCTAAACTCGTTTCATTTTTTTTAATAAGCCATTTTAAATGAACAAATCCAAAATCGGGTAAGCCACCAATGTTTTAGACATACCTTGCTTTTAACTGTTGCTCGTCATACCTTGCAAATAAATAAATAAAATTAAGAAGTTGATAAGAGAATTTACTGCTAGTACAGAAGCTGTATTGCCTGAATAAATGAAGCCAGCTTTACTTCAGCAGAACAAGCATGGGATACTCAGTTAAGTGATAAACTCTTGAGTTCCTTACAAATCGTTCCTTGGAAGGGATTTATCCCCGTCTCCATTTTAACCCATGGACTTGCGGCAAAGAAAGTCAATGCAGGTGCCATTGGGCAACATGGAGACGATACACTGAGAATAACAACTAACCTGGAGGCCAATCTGAACTCTAGCACCAGTTGTTTATCGCCAGTTGTGTCAGCCTGCTGTGGGGGAAATCCACAAAATGAGTGGGTGGGAAGGATAAGAGCCGAGAGTTCGCCACCCATTAAGACAAATAGAAGAAACAGAAATTGCAATAGTAACACATTTATTAGAAAGCAAGCCTTATCCAATGCAGTGGGACTTACTTCTGAACAAACACACTCATGTTGCACATCAGTAATGCTGCATCAGCATAACTGTTATCTCATTTGGTCTCAGTAATTGCAAAAAAAAAAAAAAAAAAAGGCAACACGGGGGTTAAGTTGCGTGCACTAGCCACGTAAGTGTTTACATTAATGGTGCAATCCTATTCAGAAGTACTACTGAGTTCAATGGGATTTACTCCCTGGTAAGTCTGTATAAGATTGCTCATTTGTGTTTTTTTAAGCAATATATATATAGCTCCAATCTATGACTAGTTGTTAAATTTATCAGTGTAATTTTGGATCTTTTACCAAAATTACACTTAGAGAATGCTAAAATAATTGTAATAGTATATTATTTAATTCAATATGCAGTCTTAGTTCAGCATCTAACCATGAGTTAAAATTCAGGAGGGAGCCTGCATCCATATTTATTTATTTATGTACAGAAATCTACTCAGTTTGGCATCTCTGTCCTGTTGTAAGCAGTTCCAGAAACTCAAAAGCACCTAAAATAAGGACAACTTAGGACAAAACACTCTAGGTCATTATGAAGAAACTCTGATCTACACTCTGATATGCAAAAAAGAAAAGATGCAATGCTAGTTGAAATATGAATCATCCACATATCTCTAACGGTTTTTATCTTAAGTTTCAATATGGAAATTCTGGCGCAACTACCTTCCTTAATGAGTCATGAGAAGAATTTATTGTGTAGTTCACCAGAATCAAAAACCAAAACACACACACACACCAAAAAAAACCCACAACAACAAAAACCCAAACCACCCCCTAAAAAAACACACAAAAATCCCACAACCAAAATAAAAACTACTGCTCCATTTAGGCAGATGACTCAAACTGAAGTAGGAATTCAGAATCCTACCCCTATCAAATGAAAGCAGAAATTCCCAAAGACAAAAGTCCTCCAGTTTGGAGCCAGATGGAAGAAAAAATGCATAGGAAGTCAGGGCTGACTTGTAAACCATTTGCCAATAAATTGGGGTAAGGGGGATTTTGGTTTTTGTTTGGTTCAAGCAAAGATTTCGCAAGTTCCACAGGCAGGCTGCAATCTGACTAATTATTCAGTTGACGCTATCTTCCAATTAAAGGGTCGCAATGGGCTATGGATTTCTCGCTATTCGGACGCCGTAAAAGAGAAGCAACCACACCCAAGGGAGTTGGGGGAGAAAGGGCTCTCAAGAGGTCATCCAATTCACCCTCCAACCGTTGGCCCTAAGTAATGTCCACCCGGAAAGGCCTGCTACGGCTGCTTGTTACACCTCCCCCACCCCACCCCACCCCACCCGCTACATTACGCGAGCTACGAGATGCGAGCGTGCCGGCACGGGGGTTGTGGGGTGCGGAAGGCCTCGGCCCTTTACCTCATGTCTCCGTAGCCCCCCGCGTAGCCCTCCATCCAAGGGGTGAGCTCCGTCTTGATGCAGCCGGGGGCAGGGGCGAAGGGCATCCTGCCCACCACGCCTCCCGGGTACCACATCTCGGACGGCAGGTCACTTCCTTCCTGGCCGGCCGGCCCTTGGCTCCTGCCGTAGCCGAAGGAGGCTGAAGCGGCGCCCTCGGCGCACGGGCCGTAGATCTGCCCTTCCTCGGCGAAGAAGGGGTGCCAGCCCGGGCCGGGGGGGCCGCCGTAGTGGGACGCCAAGGCGGGCATTTCTCCGGCGCGCCGGCACGGCGCGCCCCACACGCCCCCCGCCGCCCCCGCCGCCGCCGCCGCGTACTCCAGCGGGCTCTCCAGCTTGATGCGGCCGTGCGAGGCGAGCGCCAGCTGGAAGTTGTAGTAGTCGCGGCTCTGGAAGGCGGCTGCCGCCGGCTCGTCCGCCTCGGCCGAGCCCTTGTAGAGGCTCAGGTGGCCGCCGGGCACGTCCATGGCCAGCGCGCCCTCGCCGCCGCCGCCGCCGCCGCCGCCCTCCTCCTCCTCGGCTTCGACGATCTTGCAGCCGCCCAGCGTCATGGCCCGAGCGTGCGCGCCGGGCAGGGCGAACATGCAGTCGCCGCGGGTCGCCGCCAGCTCGCTGCCGCCGGGGGCGTCGAGCGCTTCCACGGCCAGGCCCATGGAGGCAGACACGGCTTTGCAGAGCTCCTTGGCGCTCTCGCCCAAGTAGTCCTCCTTGGCCGGCCGGGCTTCAGCCGGCGCGGCGCCGGCGCGCGCTTCGCTCTCCGGCGCCTGCAGGAGGCTGCCCTCGCCCAGGATGTCCTTGAAGTCCCCGGGGCAGCTTTGGAAAGACGGGTCCAGCAGTGCCAGCGAAGACGAGGCGGCGGCGTTGGCGGCGGCGGCCGACGAGGAGGAGGAGGACGAGGCGGACGCCGCCGCCGCCGCGCGAGGCTCCCGCTCGTCGGGCCGCAGCCCTTTGCTCGCCTGCGACTGCTCGTCCAGGGGCAAGTAGGAGGGCGACCCGGGGGGCGGCGGCGGAGGCGGCTGGCGCCGCGGGCTGGACGCTCGCAAGCGGTCGCCGGGCTGAGCCTGGACGGAGGGCGAGGAGCCTGCTACAGCTGCCTGGTGGCTAGCCCCGGCCTCCTCTCGCGAGCCGCCGGCCGCGGGGCTCTGGAACGCCTCCCGCACGCTCTGGAAGAGGCTCTGGAACGCGCCTCGGAAAGTCTTGCCCGGCGGGCGGCCGTAGATCCTGCCGAGCCCAACGTGCACCTCCATGCCGTCGCCGGAGAGGTCGCGGGATGGGCCGGCGTCGGTCGTCCGAGCTGGCGCGGGGCAGCTCCTGCGCCCGGCTGTTCTCGCACAGCGGCCTTGGCAGGGAGCGGAGGGGACAGCGAAACGAGCGGGCGCCTTCAGCAGCGGCCGACGAGCCGGGCCATCCCTTCCGAGGGCGCGGGGCGAAGGGCCGTCGGGGCGCGTGCGAGGCACCGGCAAGCTGGAACAGGTGGCGGCCGGGCGAGCGGGGTGTGTGTTGGTCTGGCTAGATGTCGAGGCGGGTGATGCCGCGGCGGCCTGGGAAAAGCCAGCGAGAGTCACGGGAAGAAGAGGCGGGAGCAAGGAGCCGGCCCCACGCCGCCGCCACTGCTGCTGCTGCTGCTGCCGCTGCCGCCGCCGCCACCGGGCCTTTTGCAATGATTAACTCGGCAACTTTCACAGCAGAAAGAGAACGGAGGCGGCCGGCTGTTGCTGCCGCTGCTGCTGCGGCTGCTGACGTCTCCCTTTCAGACGGCCGCCGGGGTGAGCCAAGGTTACAGGCGAGCGCGGCCGGCCTGAGGAGCGCGCGCCGCGGAGCAGCTCCCGGCCCGGACTCCTCCTCACGCAGATCTCCTGCCGCCGCCGCCGCTGAAGCCGCGCGAGCCGGACACTTCGGAGGCCGCTGGGCCGACCCTCCCCTTTTGCCCTCGCACGAGGAAGGGAGCCAGAGGACGCTGGCTGGCCGGGGAGGAGCGCAGAGGGCGGCAGGCCAATCAGCGCCGCGGTGGGGCTGCCGTTCAGCGCCGGAGCGCGGAGATTCCCGGGATCCGGGGCGGAGAGAGCGGCAACAAGTGGTGGCAGGACGGCAGCGAAGAGCGCGCGGGGCACTCCGCCTCCCGACCCGGGTCGGAGGACGCGGCTCGCCCGCCTGCGAGTCCTGCTTTCGCCTTTCCCCCCGCTTCTTCCGCCCTGCTGGAATCTGGAGTCGTCGCTCTTCCGAATCCGCTTCGGGGCGGGGAGGGGTGGCTCTTCTCGCGCGCTGCGCCTCGCCTCGCCTCGGCAGGAAGCGGCTTCCCCTTTTCGATCCGGCCGCGATCCCAGCCCGACCTTCTTCACGCAGCTTGGCGGGCTCGGGAGGGTCCGCCAGGAGGGGGGCGGCAGGACGAGCCCGGCGGCGAGGCGCGTCTGTTCCGCGGCCCGAGCGCCCGGCGCGAGTCCACACAGCAGGCTTTTCCGAGTCGCGCAGAACCGGGAAAGGCTCCGGCTTATGTACGCGCTCTCTGCCAGCCCGCGCTGCTCCTCTGCATACGCACGCCCAACTACACGTGCCCGAAGGCAGTCTTGCAGGAGCGTGCCCACGAGGGAGCGCGGCCTCTGCAAACCCGCACGCAGTGGAGGAACAAAAGCGAGATACTTATCTCGGGATTGCGCTGCAGTCGTGCCTTGCCCAGGACACCGCTGCTGCTGGCGCTCAGCAACTGTGTGATCACAGTAGCAGCAGCAGGAGTAGCCCAGGCGGCGGCGGCGGCGGCGGTACCTTTCATTGCTCTACGCGCTCCGGGACTTCCCAGGCAATTGGTGTAACAATTGCCCTGATTGTTACTGATTCGTTACAACGGATACAGCCGGCCTTTTCGACAGAAACATGTTGCTAGAAAAGTGCCCCCCCCCCCGCCAGTCTAGCATGTGCTTGAACAAACAGTTGACCCAACTTCTTTCTCTGCTGACAGTGACACCACTTTCTACCATGTTTAAGGTTTTCTCTCTCTCTTTACAGCTGACTACGCTCCCGCAATGCCTCTGGGGCTCTTTTAGGAGTGGGCTGCTCATTGAGGTCTTCAAAGAAAAACATAAGGAACGTTTGTTTGTTTATTTATTGCATTTTAATACCGCGCATGGCCGAAGCTTCTCTTCCTTTCCAGAGGGACTCGGGCTATTTGATGCCTAAAACTCTTGTTTGCAAAGGACAGCAAGTTCACAAGCAGGACATTCTCCTAGATTTGCTCACTGGAAGCTTCATTCCAGGTACCTGCTTCCCTCGGATTATCCCCGTAGCGCTGTGCTTTTGCGGTTGTTGTTTTAGCTACCGGGCGACAGCGATCCTCTGCATACCAGGAAGTGAGTTTAAGCGAGGAAATGTAAAAAAACATAAAAAAATCAACGGATGACCCAATTCAATTCAAATTTGGTATGCTTAAAGCTCTCCCTAATATCTATTACTGTGCCAATTTTGGTGTCTTTATCCTTAAAGCTTATGCAGATGTAAGCATTTCTTTAAAATCCTGCTGCTGCTCGGAAGATACTCTCAAAATGGAGGGGCTAAATCTTTTTGCTTTATAGCACAATTAAGGCAGGATGCCTGGGAGTACTTCACAATCAAAGCAGATTATAAGGTGGAAAACTTCTGAGTCCTTTGCATGCAATTCGCAGTGACTGCACAGTATAACGCTGGTGTGATAAAGCTCTGGGAAGGACCCTGTGTAAGTGGAGAGGTCTTAGGACTTGGGACTGCACACAACAGGTAGCAGCTCTCTCTGTAGCCCCTGATCCAAATGAGAACAAATATGGGCTGCTGCTAATGGGATGGCTCCTAACTCCACCAGTAAAAAGACCTGCAGCTATTCTGGCTTTCTCTCCTTAATGGATTTTGTTGTTGTTGTTGTTGTAAGAAAAAAGACAGAAGAAATTATGGAAAATGTGGGAGGGCTACAAATAGAAGATGAGCCCACCCACACCAATATTCTTTGAATGAGGCAAGGTGTTTGGATAATAAAAGCTTTGCCTAGAAGTACCCCAGGTATGCATCAGCTGCAAGACACTAAGGCTGTGCACAGCACACCCACCCCCTGACTCACCAGCTGTTTTGGAGCCTCAGAAACAGCCCTGATTTGACTTGGGCCACTTTGTGGCTTGCCCACCTCGTTTCGTTTCGGTACTGAAGCAGGATTCCCCCCTCCCCAAAGTGGCTCAGCCTTTGCAGTGTTCTTGGGTGCTGGCTTCACAGTGGGCAAACCAGGAAAGCTGGGTGCAAAGCCAAATGCCCGCCCTCCTTGCCTGTCTGACTTCCCTGCCCCCCCCCCCAAACCCAGAGCTGCCGGGACTTACCTTTCCATGAGTCCTCTTCCCTGAGAGCCGAGCCATAAATAGCTCTATGGTCACAAATTAAAGGAATGGCCATAGTTTTCAGCCATAGAGCTATTAAAAAAAGAGACACCCACCCACCCCCCGAAATCTTACCTTTAAATTGCAGCTTGGCTCTCAGGGGAAAGGACCCATGGGAAAGGAAGTCCTGGTGGCGGCAGCAGAAGGAAGACAGGGAGGGAGGTGGAGGTGAATCCCATGAGTCCAATGGACTCACAGCTGGCCTTACGCTGGCTTGCGGTGGAACAGCCCAGCACTGCTCTAGATCGGCCCAAGGCACCCCAAGGCTTCAGTACCAATTGGCTTCAGCCTCGGGCCGACTCTAACTAAGTGCCACCAGAAGCACTGGGCTGGCTCTGGTCCAGCAACAAATTTAGACTACAGGGCTCTCCAATAGGGGAAAAGGAAAACCCAAACAGCCTCCCCCATTTCTATTGAAGGAGTTAGCAGCCCCTTGTCTCTTAAAACACTACCATGGAAGTTTGGTTTCCCCTGTCCCTAGTGAAGAACCCCAGTGGTCAAAACGTTTGGGGAATATTGAGACTTTTATTGTTTGGGTTAATAACTATCTTGGGCACTTGCTGGATTCCTCATTTGTCTCCATTTTGTGTTGCTGCCCTTTTTGGTGTGTACCCCTCCCGAAAGAAAATTAGGTCTGCAACCTTTGATGACTTTGAATCATTTTCATCAAACTGTTGCTGATTAATCAATGGAGGCTTGTTTTAGTTAGTAGCACATGTGTTGATTTTCATAGACTGTTTTGGTTCTGGTGTGTAAAAAGGAATAAAAAGGGAACCATTAAAGATGGGGTTTCCTTCTAACAAGGAGTGTTCACTCTTGTTTGTTAAATTATAAGTTCTCTTTTTGTCTGGGTTCGCATGTGGGACTCCCTAGCATGAATGTGTGATGCTGTCATAGATGGATCCAGAAGATGTGGGGTGGGAAATTTTCCAGAGCTTAATTTTTCCTCAGAAAATTTCCCATTTCATAAGTTCATTAGTAAAAATGAATGTTTGCTAACTGGAAATACAGTATTTAGGTAAGCATGGCAATTTCAAAGTTAAAATTAATGGTTTTCAGATTATTATACCTAGCAAATAGCTAGGTAGATCTGTGTCTCAGAATGAAATGGAACTAAGAAATAGTGACTGAAACTAAAGGTGCCTCAAGACAGAGCCTCCGTGGAAGAGAGTTGAACTTTGTTGAAATGTAGGAGTTGGTCATCAGACACAATTTGTTGGGTAGCTACTAACATTAACCAGTGCTGCCTACCCCAAGCTGGTATTCTCCAGGTATGTTGGAGAATGTTGGGAATTGTAATTCAAAATCTCTCAAGGGTACCAGGTTGGGGAAGGGTGAATTAATATTTCAACAGTTTTGAGTATCTATGTTTCTTTTTTAGTTCTAAACCAGTGGTTCCCAAACTTTTTCAGGTAACCGCCCCCTTGGTTCCACAAACTCATGCCCAGCCCTGCCCTACACTATAAAAATCATTATTCAGAATAGCAGTTTTCAATGACCCACTAAAGAAGATAATAACAATAAAATTCAAAACAGTAACAATTAATTGAATATTTATTCAAAATCCAATTACTTTTTTTTAGTTTATTCAATTAAACATAATTGATAAACTTGATCCAGTGATATCATCTTTTCAAAGTCTGATAGTCATTTAGCAAGAATATTAGATATCTAAAATGTGATTTAGATATCACATTAGGTATCACATTTAGTCAAAAGCACCAAAACGCTAATAAAGAGGCATTCCTGCTTGGTGTGCCCTGCCACGCTGGCTGCAAAGAGGCATTTGCTCTCTTTTCCCTTCCTCCCTTCCTTGGCAAGCCTGGGGCAGATGATTCCCATTTAAAGAGGCCGCACTCCTCTGGATCCTGCTGGTCTGGGCGTCCGGGCTGAGCAGCGGCGGTGGCGGCCGGCCGGAGGAGCTGAGAATGAAAAAGGGGCCATACTGCACGCGGCCCCTTTAAATGGGAAGCACCTGACACAGGCTTGCTGAGGGAGGGAGGGAAAAGAGAGCAAATGCCTCTGTTTGCAGCCAGCGTGGTGGGGCACACCAAGCAGGAATGCCTCTTTATTCCACAGCCAGGGTGCCACAACAGAGAAATTTCTCTCCCATGTCCCACCATAGCATATATGTCGTGTTGAGAAGGGCTCCTCTGACAGGTCTCAGGTAGGCAGATATTGGGAGAGGCGCTCCCTCAGGCACCGAGGTCCCTACCATTTAGGGCTTTAAATGTCATTACTAACTCCATGAATTCCGACCGGAAACATATTGGCAGCCAGTTCCTTTAAGATCACAGTATATGGTCTCTATGAGATGTTCCAGGCAGTAATCTAACGGCTGCATTTTACACTAGCTGCAACTTCTGAGTAGTTCAAGGGCAGATCCATGTAGAGTGCATTGCAGTAGTCTAATTGGGAATTTTCCAGTGCATGTATTACTGTGGCAAGGTCCAGGAAAGGTTCTAGCTGGTGGATCAGCCGAAGCTGACCCCAAGTACTCTGGGTCACAGAGTCCACCTGATGTAGGAGTACCGCCAACCTACACACCTGCTCCTTCAGAGGGAGTGCAACCCCATCCAGAACAGGTCACTTACCCAATTCCCAAACCCAGGAACCACCAATTAACACAGCATCCGTCTTATCAGGATTCAGCTTCAGTTTATTAGCTGTCATCCAGCCCATTACAGCCTCCAGGCACTGGTCCAGCACCTTCACAGCCCCGGCTGACTCTGATGACAAGGAGAAATAGAGCTGAGTATCATCAGCATACTGACGGCACCCAACCCCCAAGCCCCTAATGACCTCACCCAATGTCTTCATATAGTTGCATGGGGGGTAGAATAGAGCCCTGTGGCACCCCACAGCTCAATAGCCATGGGGTGGAACAGGAATTCCCCCACACCATTCTCTGGAATCAGCCCTGCAAGTAGGAGTGGAACCAATGCAACTCAGTGCCTCCTACTCCCATCTCGCAGAGCCGATCCAGTAAGATACCATGATCAATGGTAACAAAAGCCACCAAGCAAGCCAGGAAGATCAACAGGGTAGCACTCACCCTGTCTTTCACCTGAAGTAGGTGGTCAGTCATAGCAGCCAAGGCTGTTTCAATGCTGTGCCCTGGCATGAAACCAAACTGAAATGGGTCCAGATAATCCATTTCTTCCAAAAACATCTGAAGCTGGCCAGCCACCACACTCAAGCACCTTGCCCAAAAAGGGGATATTAGCGATGGGGCGGTAGTTCTCACATACCTCTGGGTCCAGGGAAGTCCTCTTCAGCCTCTTTCAAGTCAGCAGGCACCACCCCCTGGACTCACCCAATCAATCCACCTCTGCTGGATCGTATTAGCCAAGATGGGCAAGAGTCAAGCTTACAAGTGGTGGGACGGACTGATTCAAGTAAACTTAGGCAGTTGTCACAGCTGAATACATTGTGCCCACCCCACCTGAGTTAAAGCATGCCTGCTGACACCCCTAGGTATGGTCTCTGCCATTGTCCATCCCATAGCCCCCTTAGATGGAGCTGCCCCACAGCGGAGGGGAGGGGAGGGGAGGGGAGGGCCTGTAACTCAGCCTAAAATCTTTCTTGGCTTCAAACTGTGCTTGTTCTTTGTTTCATACTTTAACATGGTTGGGTTTTTGTTTTTGTTTCAATGCTTTGAGCTTTCTTTCTTATTAAAAAAGAAATGTCTGAAAAATATGTAAAGCATGAATGTTGTGTGGTTAAAATCTGCTTGCTGCAGTGCTGAATCATGATGCAAAATTTGGTTGAAATTTTCACTATGCTTAAACCCATCCCAGATAGAGGTAGAACAAATCATGAAATTTTGTTGAGAATTGGATGTATGGTTTTTGAGTCCTTTGAGGATGTACAGACAAACACTTCCATTTATGTATATAAGAGAGGAGGAGGAGGAGAGAAAGGCGGTGACAATCATCATCATCATCATCATCATCATCATCTTCAGTGTTTCCTCCAGGAATTGTACGGTGTTAGCCACTGTAAGTTTCATACCATCAGTGTAAAAAGCCAATTTGCTCTGCTTATCTCTTGCTCCCATTCCTTTGATCATGGTCTGAGAATCAGGGTGTATACAAAGACACAAAAGATCAAAGGTGTTTTCCATCTTTGACATGTTGGGCAGTCTGCAATATTAAAGGGCTCCTTGTTTTTTGTCTATGGACATTTCTCTTTTTCTCCTGAACAAGGTCCTTTTAGCTTTTCAAACAAGGCTTGCAAGAGTTTAGTTAGTAAAACAAAGCCTGTGTTTACTTGATAAAAATATAGAGATTCTATTCTTTTTCTTCATTCTGAGTTGAAGGTTTGCACTAGATTTTCTTCCAGGGATTTCTGTCTTGCAAGGGCAGATTCTTATGATAACCAATACATAAGAACCAAAGGCAGACAGGAAAAAGAAATTGTTTTGTCTGGGGGTAAGCGTATTTCACAATAAATTCAAGAATATTTTTTCCCTCCTGAATGCAAATGACATAGAAAATTAGCACATTTCCTTTGCCTTTTTACAGTCTTACCACAAACAGTAAACTTTATTGCACATAATCATACAAGTTGGAATTGCAAAGTCATTCCGATATGAAATTCTTCCCACATTTCATGAAAGTGGAGAGGCTCCAAGACGATTAATTTGTGTCTGCCTTTCCTGTGCGTGCCCATTGTAAACTTCATCAGTGTCGTCGTTATATGGACTAAACTGCTTTTTCCTCCAGAAAGAAAGAAAGAAAGATCATGTCAAGAATGTGACATTTAAAGTGCACTAAAAGCAGCCTCGCCACACCATAGCAGACGAAGATCTGTGTCAGCCCAAACCTGCTGATATCCAGGCATGCTGATTAAACCCTCACAAGCGATTTGGTCAGACTCCGCCTGCCGGCTCCTTCCCCATTTCATTCACCCTGTATGATCAGTACAGCCGCACTGGAGTTCAGAAGGAGTTCCGTTGTTCATCATCCTTTGCTCTAGGGAAGGCCTATGGCTATTTTTATTTCAATTTAAGTCTTTTCATCCCCATATTCTGAAGCCAGCTAGGCAGAACAATCCTGTGGGAGTGCAGAGAGGGAATCCGTGACAGAAGAACAGACAAATCCCAAGGCCTGTGGGTTCAGGCCAGCCCTCGCATCAGGCGTGTGGGGCATTTCTTTTCTTTTTGCCTTTTTGTTGTCTGTGGCTGTCCTTTTCGTTTCTCCTCCCACTGCATCTGAAACCAAATTAAAAGCCTATCAAAGGATAAAAGGATCACCACTCATTTCCACTGGGCCTGGGCCTCACATGACCGCAGTTACAGATGGATCAATGAAGCTGGGACAGTGTTTAGGGAAGCTATTCTGACGGAGATGAACCAAATCTGGTTCAGTTACAGTGCTTGAAATTGCCCAATCGAAAACTATCTCGCCTGTTTTGTCTCTCTCAGACAAATAAAGACAAGTTTCAGGTGTCGGGTTCATCCTCCATACATTCTTTTATAAATGAGATACATTAAACGGAGGTGGAGGTGGATACTTTTCAGAAGGTGGTGCTGGGGGATTTCTGTTTGATGCCATGGCCACTGACCAGTGTTGTTCCTCAGGGCTCCGTCTTATCTCCCAAGCTATTTAACACTGCTCCAAAATTCTTGAATGGGGAGCAGTATATAAATATTGCAAATAAATAAATATATGTGAAATCGCTCGGGGACATTTCCAGAGTTTGGGGGATCGGTGCCACTAATATGCTGATAGCACCCAACTCTATCTTTTCCAGCTGAATCCACAAGGAAGCTGTTCTGGTTCTAAACTGGTGTCTGGTGTCAGCAATGGATTGGATGAAGGGGGGGAATCCAAACTTAATCCACACAAGACAGAGGTGCTTCTTATTGGTCAGGGAACAGGGATTATTTATTTATTTATTTATTTATTTATTACATTTTTATACCGCCCAATAGCTGAAGCTCTCTGGGCGGCTCACAAAAATTAAAACCATAATAAAACAATCAATCTTGCTGGGTAGAGCTACACTCTGCCTGAAGCCTCAGGGTTGTAGTTTTGGTATTCTCATGAACCTGGATGCCCAGGTTTTGGCTGTGGCCAGGAGTGCATTTGTACAGCTGAGCCTAGTGCTCACACTGCAGCCATTCCTGCCTGATCTGGTCCCAGACACACATGCCTTAGGTACATCTAATTTAGACTACTGCCATGGGGCTGCCTTTGAAATCTGTTCAGAAATTTCAGCTGAAATTTCAACTCAATTACAGTGAGCAAGACGGACCTGAATGGCACCAAGACTCTTAGGATGTTAGGATTCATGAGGAATATTGGAAGTCCTGCTGCTTTCTGTGGGGTTGCTTGTATTAGCCCAGTGCGTTTTTGTGACCTTTCAGGAGGACATCTAAATATTATGGGCCACATGCAAGAGAGGCCATTGCTAGTGGCAGTAACCCTTTAAGTTATTCGTAGGTACTGTTTCATGAGGGATATTAAGACTCCTGCTTTTTCCTGTGCTATTTTTCCAATGTCATATGCAACTACAGGTAATTTGTAAGGGGGAGATTGCCAGGTGAGGGGGTGGGGTCATCTGTAAGAATAGAAATAATCCCAGGCAGCTTTAGTAACCCCCCTCCACCCCATTTAGACCACTTAAATATGGTGTTTATAGATTGTTATGTGAGCCTGCAGGTACCTCTTGTTCGTTGCATCCCAATAGCTTTGTCTGTTTCAAGATGATCCCTAGAAACTACTGTGTTAGAGGCCATAGGAGTTCTTCCCTAAAAGCACAATGTAAGGAAAGATTTTGATTTGGAGTTCTTTCTGTGAAAGAACAAATGTTTATCTCTTGCAGAAATTTTGATTTGAGTATGGCCCCTAAAATCTTCCAATGATTTCCTATGACCAGTACATTTCAATGGGCGTTTCATGTCCTTTTTAGTATGTAGCTGTATTACTTCAGTATTAAAGCCTACTATTCCAGGATTTATAACTGCCTCTACAGTCCTGAAATGCAAAGCTCTCACTGTCATGATTTGGGCTCTCAGCTGTGATTACTTTTTAAAAAATGTTTGCAAGAGCATCTTCTGAGACAATGGATTCTAAAAGTCATATTTCTCCCTGATTAACCCACAATTGTAAGTCCAGAAACCAAGATGTTTATTTATTTATCTCAAATTCTTGAGCTGGCTAATAATATATCTAAAATACAATAAAACAGAGAAGAGTTACTAGAGTGGTCCAAAGTAGTAGAGTAGAGTAGTAACACCCACACCCACACGTCCTGAACTGTCACACTGCCTCTGCGTCTCCGGGCCATGGCTGGTCTCTGAGGTTCTAGGAGATTTCAGCTGACATGCTGAGGCTGCCGTGCTGGGACTGGCTTGGCATGGCCTCCCTCGAGCTGCCCAAATTAGTTTCTGGCCCCACTCACTCAGCTGGGGGCCTGCTTGTACTGGCCTCTAGACTGTGCTGAGTGGAATGATTTTGATCTGAGCATTTGGGAACTTTCTTTGACTCTGCCCTACCTGTGTCTGGACTTACTGGGACTCTGAGCCACTGGAGGGGTGGGGAGTCAACTACAGTGGTCTGCCCTGGAGGCTGATGGATCCAAATAGTTTCCTGATGGCTCTTGAGGATTTCTCCCATCACCTTGGAAGGAGAAGCCCTGTTGATCCTGGAAAGGGGAAAAGACCCAGATGGCTGACACAATAGCTCCTGAGAGCAGAACCAAAGAGTCCCTTTGATTCTCAGGAGAACTGGTGGGGCACTTGGGCAACATGCTAATAAGTCATCCATGGAGTAGGCTATAAGGGCAGGGTTGGCTATTGCCCTGGCTTGGTTGACCATGGGGAAAACTACACCAAAGCATGGGAAGCCACATTTTCTTTGCCATGGTGATGGTGGCAAAGAAATACTACTACTCTGCCAACGTTGCATTTGCTCAGTGTCGTCCAGTGGAGCTCTTTCATGTGGTAAAAGGCCTCTTAGGTGGAGGCCTTGAAACACAACAACCTGAACCCTCAGAGGCCCACTGTGACCAATTTGCAAGACATTTTAGAGATAAAGTCGCTCCAACTTGGTTGCCATTGTTTTGCCAGAGTCTGATATGGACGGGGCTAGTGCACCATCTAGTCATGTTATTCAGCTTGTGCAACCTGAGGATGTGAACAGGTGTGTAGGCCTGACTCTGTGCCATAGCCAGCCTCACAGGCCTCTTGTTCCTGCCCAGGTATGCATCAGTAGGTTAAAACCAGGACTTTGAATTGTGCACAGAGACAAAGTAGGTGCTTTATTTCAGTTAAACTGTTATGCTTATTGGCTGGCTGGGCTTACAGAGTGGTGGTGGGGGCTCCTCATCGTTCTCCTCCTCCTCCTTCAGACAAGCCATCGTTGCCTTGTCTCGACTCGCTCCAAGTGGGGGTGGGGGTGGGGGTGGTGCCTCCTCCTCCTCCTCCTCCTGCAAACCTCCTGTCCTCTCTGAGGATGGACAAGCTGTGTGTTGCTGTTGTGGCATTTATTAATTTATATTTACTTATTAATTATAATTTATATTTATCCCGCTGCTTCATTTCCCTCTCCCTCGCCATACAGATCAAGCCACGAGAGGTGCTAGAGTTCAGGCTTTTTTGAGTTCAGGCTTTAAAAATGTCCTATAAAACACTGCATGCAGGGATCTTCTCCAAGCTTGGCATGCCTCTTTAGAAGCTGTCATGGTGCCAATTTTCATGTGTTTATCTTTAAAACTGAGGGGGCTGCAAGCTTTTCCATTAATTCCCATTGACAATAATGTAGCAGTTAACTGAAATCGGAACGGTTCTTCGACAGGTTCTTCAATGGGGCAGAGAGAGGGACCCGCCCTGGAAATCAGGGCAGAGAATTGCTTCAACTAAGCTCTGCCCTGAATTTCGGGGCATAGAATACCTGCTCTGCACACCCCTGTAATTTACCATTCTTGGGCAAGGTGTTGGAGCATGTGGTGGCTTCACAACTCCAAGCTATTTTGGATGAAACTGATTACCTAGAACTATTCCAACTAGGTTTCATGCCTGGTTATGGGGTGGAATAATGGTTAATGACTTACGCCAGGGAATGGATTGGGGGAGTGCAATCCTGTTGGTTTTCCTGGGCCTCTCAGCGGTTTTCGATATCATCAACCATGGTATCCTTCTGGATTGTTTATCTGGATTGGGCTTGGGAGGCACAGCTTTAAAGTGATTCTGGTCCTTTCTGGAGGAGCAGGCTGAGAAGGTGGTGCTGGGGGTCTCCTATTCCACCCCATGGCTGGTGGGGTGCTGCGAGGTCCTGTCTTGTCCCCCCTGCTTTTTAACAACATGAAACTGCTGGGGGAAGTCTTCAGGAGGTTTGGGCTGAAGAGTCACCAGTATGCAGATGATACTCGGCTCTATCTCTCTTTTCCATCTGCACATCCCAGGGAGGCTGTGGAACTCTTGAACCAATGCATTCAAGAGGCAGCTGGACAACCACCTGTCAGGTATGCTTTAAGGTGGATTCCTACGTTGAGCAGGGGGTTGGACTCGATGGCCTTGTAGGCCCCTTCCAACTCTACTATTCTATGATTCTATGAATGTCTGGAGGCTGTTTTTGGATGGATGAGGGTGAACAAGCTGAAACTTAATCCAGACAAGATGGAGGTTCTGTGGGTGGGGAAAACAACTACTTTGGATAGAGGTTTACAGCTGGTCTTAGATGGAGTTGCACTCCCCAGGAAAGACCAAGTACGCAGTTTAGGCTGGTACACCAGCTGCAGCCCTATCTGGAGAGGATGGAGCTGGCCTCAGTTTTCTGTGCATTATTATTATTATTATTATTATTATTATTATTATTATTATTATTATTATTATTACTATTATTATTATTACTAGTCACAGCCAGGTTGAACTACTATAATGCGCTGTATGTGGGGCTGCCTTTGAAGAGGGTTCAGAAACTTCAGCTGGTGTAGAATGTGGCCACCCGTGTATTGGTGGGGGTGAGGCAATCTGATCACATAACGCCTATACTGTGCCAGCTGTGCTGGGTACCTCTGTGTTTCCAAGCAAAATTCAAAGTGCTGGTTTTGATCTTCATAGCTCGAAATGGTTTGGGACCTAGTTATTTGAAGGACTGCCTCCCACCCCATATCAGCCTGCCCACATGTTAAGATAAAAAAGAGAGGCCCTTCTCATTTGCCCACCTGTGAGAGCAATCAGGTGGGTGTCCACACGGGAGAGGGCCTTCTCTTCGGTGGCCCCAAACCTCTGGAACAAACTTCCATCAGATGTCTGCCATGCACCATCCTTGCAGGCTTTCAGGAAGGCCTTAAAAACATTTTATTTTATCATGGTCTTCCCATGGTGTATACTCTTATTTCTGCTATTGTTGTTCCTGCTGGTTTTATTGTTTTAATTTCTATCTTATTGTGAACATATTTTTTACTGCTTTTAATATTTTATTGTTTTTAATGTTTTGCGTATTTTATTGTAGTAAGCCACCTCGTGAGGGCCTCTGCCCTGAAAGGAGGCCAAGAAATGTTTTAAATCAGTGGTTCCCAAACTTTTTCAGGTCACCGCCCCCTTGGTTCCACAAACTCATGCCCAGTGCCACCCTACCCTACACTATAAAAATCATTATTCAGAATAGTGGTTTTCAACGACCCACCAAGGAAGATAATAACAATAAAATTCAAAACAGTAACAATTAATTGAATACTTTATTCAAAATCCAATTGGTGTGCCCTGCCACGCTGGCTGCAAACAGAGGCGTTCGCTCTCGTTTCCCTCCCTCCCTCGGCAAGCCTGGGGCAGGTGCTTCCCATTTAGAGGGGATTCTAGGAGTTGAAGGATTTTTTTCTGTCTAAACATGCATAAAATTGTGCCTTTAACTTATCATGTCACACTAGCATGAATACAGGAATCAAATAGGATTTCCTTCTTCAGTGGAACACACTTACTTAGGAGTAAGCACCATTTTGTTATAGGAAAGGATAATGTATTTTAATTAAAATTTTAAAATAATTACCTTCCACCTGGTACAGAGTTTTCCTATGGAAAATCTGGCTGGGACTGAAGTAGAGGAGCACTAATTTTACTGTACTTATTGTCTTTAAATATGGTTAAATATCCCACAGTTACCTTGCTATTCTATTTCTACAGTTCATTTTCCCCTGTCTTTTCTTCACCCTCTCTTCATTTTCAGGCTGAATCCCATGCACATTTACCTCAGAGTAAGTTCTATTGACTATTGATCTCAGTGGGGCTTACTTCTGAGTAGACATACTTAGGATTGTGTCACAGCTCTGTTTTTATGGTGACACAAGATACACACATACCCTGTTTACTAAAATAATGCTTGAAAAAAGGGGGTTGGACACCCTGAAATAAGCAAGGGCAGATAGGAATGGTTTCAGCAAGCATTCTGGAAAAAGGTGCTGCTGAATCTTCTTTAGCCAGGAAGGACCTGGGGAATTGCAATTCTCTCTCCCGCCCCCTTTTCTTTTCTCTCCCAATCCTGTTGTAGTCCAGATTTTTTGGGGGGTGGGAGCACACACACAGACACACAGCATCTCTCTCTCTCGCCTTCCAACCCCCCTCCCCTCAAGCCTCAAAATAGCTGCCGGGCTGATTAGGACAGGAGGGCAGCAGCTCAGAGGGGAGATGGCCCCAATCTGCAACTCCTGACAGGGGAAGGGAGCCTGGTGATAACTTGCAGCAGCACAAGCAGTCCTGCTCCCCACCCAGCCTGCCGTCTGACTGCTGTTCTTGGCAGCTGCTCTGCCGCCCGCCATCCTCCACATTCTCCTTCCTCTCTGCCACACGGCTGCTGCTCCCGCCTTGTGCAGCAACTATCAGGAGAGGTCTACAGGGCAGCTTGGAGGAGGGAGCAGCTCTGGCCGAGGGAGGGAGGGAGCGAGTGGCGGTGGCTCCAGCAGGAAAGAAGCCCTGGGCACTCCTAGGCAGGAGAAGAGTGGGCAGAGCAGCTGAATTCGCCACTGTTTCCTGCTCTGCTGCCTCCTGTGGGTGTTTCTTCCACCCCCTACTTCTGGTGGGGCTGCTGAGGGCTTGAGAAAGGAGCAGAGAGCGGCTGCGTGAGTGAGAAAGTCCTTCCTGAGCAGGAGCAGCGTGGGGAGAGCAGCTGAATTTGCCGCTCTTTCCTGCTCGGTCCCTGGGTTTTAGGACCTTCTGGAGAGACCACCTCGAGTGCCCCCCTGCCATCCCTTTGTCTCTTAACGCCCCCCTATGCAATCCCACCGCCCCCAAGGGGGCAATACCGCCCACTTTGGGAACCACTGTTTTAAATAAATGAAACAGAGGACTGGCCTTGCCAAAAGGGTCAGCACGCTGTAGGTAGTACAGGGACAGGTATGTGATACAGAGCATGCAGGATGCACAAGGCTTCATGCAGAAGAGCAACACGGAAAAATCTGGCCACAGACCACCCCCCTGCCCTCGCGTCCCCCCCCCCCCGCCCGCTTTATTCAGAAGAAAAGGCGCAGTCAAAGTGAAAGTATCGTGTTCTTAAAATATCACCACACTGACTCTGGGATCCTGCTTGGAACGCCTCCTCCATCAAACCAACTACAGCCCTGTTACATAAAGTCACCAGTCTTTGCCTTAAACAGGGGAATCCGAAAGGGCTTGTAAATCAGAGACAGATGTTTCATTCATCTGAACATCATGAAACCAGAGGATTTGCCAGAGAGAAAGAAAAGCACTTTCCCATTTTGAAGCCAGTGGGATTTCTCACAGGCTGAAACTTAAGCATGTGCTTAAGAGCTTTGCTGGACTGATGCCTAACTGGATATTTTAAGGGAACAGATGGGACTATGGAGACAAGAGAAGAGTATCTATTTTTCTCGGCTAATTTCTTTCACTTGTGGATTATGATCCTTAGTCATGCCAGGTGTTGATTGTAACTGCAGCAGGTGCAAATGCTTTCAGATAAATGTGGCTTGAGGACATAAGAAGAACCTGGATCAGACCATGGGGGCAATGTTTCCAGCAGCGGCAGCTAAATGCCTCTGTGAAGCCCACAAGTGGGACATGGAGGCAAATTGCATGTCCCCTTGATGCCTTTGGGCATGGAGGCGCCATTTAGATGTCATGGCGAACAGTTAGTCACATCATCATCATCATCATTATTCTTATTATTGCTCCTCCTCCACATCACCATATATTTATCTAATGTTTTTCAAAAGCCATCTGTACTAGTGGTCATCACCACATTTTGGGGCAGTGAATTCCTTTGGACTGTTCTGAATGATTCACTGGGCAAGCTCAAATTCTTGTAATTTCTTTCTATCCACCTTCCCCTTACTCCCCCCACCCCCAGACTGTAAAGGCCTCAGCCTCTCATAACAGGAAAGGTGTTTCTTGAACTTGTTCTCTGATCTTTTTTGTACTGTTTCCAGAAAAGGTTATTTGAAATGGAGCAACCAGAACTACACAGTCAATTCTTAGTGTATCCAACTGATGGATTCACAGTTGGCTACAGAATCGGACTAAAAGGGTACTTATCAATGGAAACTTCTCAAGCTGGGGAGAGGCAACAAGTGGGGTACCGCAGGGCTCAGTCCTGGGCTCAGCGCTCATCAACATTTTTATTAATGATTTGGATGAGCAGGTGCAGGGAACACTTATCAAATTTGTAGATGACACCAAATTGGGTGGGATAGCTAATACCCTGGAAGACAGAAACAAACTTCAAAGTGATCTTGATAGGCTTGAGTGCTGGGCTGAAAACAACAGAATGAAATTGAATAGGAATACATGCCAAGTTCTACATTTAGGAAATAGAAACCAAACGCACAGTTATAAGATGGGGGACACTTGGCTCAGCAATACTACAATCTGGAAGGATCTTGGAATTGTTGTAGATCACAAGCTGAATATGAGTAGGGTGACCAACTGTCAGGATTTCCCCGGACTTGTCCTGGTTTTTGTTCTTTCCATGGTGTCAGGGGGGATTTTCTATAATTTTCAATAATGTCCTGGAATGACACACCTCCCCCTTTAAGGCTGCCATTAGCATGGCAGGAGGGAATGACCTGCTTTCTTGAGGCACATCATTCCCCCACCCCGAGCTCCAATTGAGGTCTTAAAGGGGAAAGTGGGTCATTCGTGGACATTATAGAAAAGGCCCCAATTGGAGTGGATGGTGGTGGTGCAGAATGAAATCCTTTCCCCCCTCCACTCCAATCGGGTTCTTTAAGGTGGTGGGGGAATAACGTACTTTTTGCAGGACTCAGAAAGCTGCTTCCCCACACACACACTAGGTGTCCTCTTTTTTGGTTTCCCAAATATGGTCACCCTAAATATGAGCCAACAGTGCGATGTGGCTGCAAGAAAAGCAAATGCTATTTTGGGCTGCACTAATAGAAGTATAGCTTCCAAATCGTGTGAGGTACTGGTTCCTCTCTATTCGGCCCTGGTTAGGCCTCATCTAGAGTATTGCATCCAGTTCTGGGCTCCACAATTCAAGAAGGATGCAGACAAGCTGGAGCGTGTTCAGAAGAGGGCAACCAGGATGATCAGGGTTCTGGAAACAAAGCCCTATGAAGAGAGACTGAAAGAACTGGGCATGTTTCACCTGGAGAAGAGAAGATTGAGGGGAGACATGATAGCACTCTTCAAATACTTAAAAGGTTGTCACACAGAGGAGGGCCAGGATCTCTTCTCGATCCTCCCAGAGTGCAGGACACGGAATAACGGGCTCAAGTTACAGGAAGTCAGATTCTGGCTGGACATCAGGAAAAACTTCCTGACTCTTAGGGCCTTACCAGTTAATGCGGAGAGGAGAAGGAGCGAGGCCGCGCTGCAGCTAGCACGGGCCGTCCCCCTTTTCTACACGTAAGACACGACGGGGAAAGGAAAGCCCCGCCGCGTCCTGCATTTCAAAAAAACCTTAAAGGGCCATGTGTGCAGGAGCGCACCAACGAAAAGGTAAGTCCTTGTTTTTTTAAAAAAAGGTTCCCCCCTGCCCCCGATTTCCCCCCCAATGTATGATGCCCCCCACTCGCCCCCCTCGCTCGCCCCCCTCGCTCGCCCGTCCTTCTGCTCACCCCCCCACTCACACCCTTGTCGCTTGCCCGCTTGCTCGCCCGCCCGCTCGCCATATCCACCCCCCTGCTCACCATGTCCACCCCTGCTTGCCCTGTCCACCCCTGCTTGCCCTGTCCACCCCTCCGCTCGCCATGTCCATCCCCCGCTCGCCATGTCCACCCCCCGCTCGCCCTGTCCACCCCCCCGCTTGCCATGTTCACCCCCGCTTGCCCTGTCCACCCCTCCGCTCGCCATGTCCACCCCGCTCGCCCTGTCCACCCCCCGCTCGCCCTGTCCACCCCCCGCTCGCCATGTCCACCCCCCTGCTTGCCATGTCCACCCCCTGCTTGCCATGTCCACCCCCGCTCACCTGTCCAACCCCCCCGCTCGCTCGCCCCACTCGCCATGTCCGATGCCACCTCTGCCCCCCCATCTGTGATCTCCCCCCGGCTACTCGCGAGTAAGCAAGCAGCCGGGAAAAGCCACAGAACTAACTGGATCTTCCGCAGCCCCGGGCTCAGCCGGGGATCTGGTTATCCCGGGCCAAGGGAGGGTTTAGCCCGGCTTGACCCTGGGATCCCCTGTGCGTTGTCTGCATGCACAGCAGGGAGCCTGGGCCTCGCACCGGGCTAAACCCTCATCTAGCAACGGCCTTGGAGCAGTATGACAATGGAACCATTTACCTAGGGAGGTTGTGGGCTCTCCCATCCTAGAGGCATTCAAGAGGCAGCTGGACAACCATCTGTCAGGGATGCTTTAGGGTGGATTCCTGCATTGAGCAGGGGGTTGGACTCGATGGCCTTTTAGGCCCCCTCCAACTCTACTATTCTATGATTCTATACCACAATTCCAAGATCATTCTTGCTTGTAGTATTGCTGAGCCAAGTATCCCCCATCTTGTAACTGTGCCTTTGGTTTCTTTTTCCTAGGTGTAGAACTTGGCATTTATCCCTATTAAATTTAATTCTGTTGTTTTTAGCCCAGTGCTCCAGCCTATCAAGATGACTTTGAAGTTTGTTTCTGTCTTCCGGGGTATTAGCTATCCCACCCAATTTTCTGTTGTCTGCAAATTTGATAAGTGTTCCCTGCACCTCCTCATCCAAATCATTAATAAAAATGTTGAAGAGCACTGTCTATTTTCTTTGTTGGAATTGTTTATAATTGTGCCTTTAAAATTTCCTTTTTGAAAAACTCTCACCCATCTTGGACTCCTTTTCTCATTAGGCTCACTTGCCATGGGACCTTACTTATCATAGTTCTGAGTTTATTAAAATCAGGTTTCCTAAAATCCAGAGTACATGTATGGCTACACTCAGTGACGTGTTTGCTTTCCCCCAGAGATCCCATAACTGCCACTTGATCCACTACGTCATCCCTATTGATTAGTATCAAGTCAAGGATAGCCAATCCTCTAGTTCTTTCCTCCACGTTCTGTGGGAGAAAGTTATCAGCTACACATGTCAGGAATTTCTTGGAAGGGCCCCACACAAACACAAACACACACACACACACACACACGAATTCCAGAAATGGGTGGCTGTGGCACATCTCATAGGAGTGAAGTGTTTTTGTTGCAGACGTGTCTCCTTCCCCTGTTTTGCTCAGCTCTAGTTCTGACCAATGAAACTATCACAGTATCCAGGACAGAAAAGTAGTTAACCTTTGTTCTTCCAGTCTTTGCCCCTGATTCAGTAGATTCTGCCCTGGTTCCATCCCAGACCATTTTGTTTCTCCTAGCCTAATGGCGTTTTGAAATCGAACATTGGCAAGGACTTTAGCTGGCCTCATCTGTGGGCCAAAAGTCCATAGCCATTTTAGGTTCCATCTGCAGGAGCCCTGATCATCTTTTAGCCTGGTGGTGGTGGTAGTGACATTTACTAAAGCAAGATTATGGCCACTTTTTACCACCGTTGTATATAATGCAGATGGGAAGCCTGGTAGGGGGGAAAGCTTTGGGATGTGAGTGTAGAGAAATATGCCTGGTCTCTTAGCAACCCCAAAGGATATATAGAAAACTACAGTGGGGAGGTGTGAGGGTGGGATCCACAGACCCTCATTATAGCCCTTAAGCCCCTTTAGAAGGACATTTTCTTACTGAACCAAATGTTCATCCTGCAGCTTAGTTAACACTAATCACAGCAGCTGTTCGATAAATTGTCCTGGTATCATTACAAAGTGCTCCATTTGTCTGGTCACTTAGGAAACTTTGAGTGCTGTCAGCTCCACACAAAAAATGTTCATTTTAAAATTAGAGCCCGATTTTCAGGTGCAAATAGCTCTCCCATACTGGCACAGCATAGCCTTTCTTGGGCACTTAAACACCCAATCCGTTTGTCAAAAGCATTTGACAACAGAGCCATTCAGATGGCTGCACTTATTTTGTATTAGTTTGGGGTGGGGTTATGGCAATAGGCTTTAAGGTATTCCAGTGGGAAAGGAGCACATTCCAGTCTCTCCTAGCATTTCCATCTTTTTATTTGAAAAAGTCTAAGATTCTTGCAGGCTCAGCCGCCCACCCACCCCAACACACACACTTGAGGGCATAATTTCTCTGGCTGAGAATTGGCTTGACCCACTCTGCACTTGTGCCCATAGTCATGCCCTGCCGCCCAGGAGGGTGCACTGTGAAATGGCACCAGCTATCTGCCATTCCCTTATAAAGGCTGAGCACCACATGATTCCTTTGTAACACATACTACCCAACTGCAAGAATCCAGGCACAGTGACAGTGAATGGAGTGCCTTAGTTCTTCTTTGAGGTCTCTGTGCATCACACATATGGGCTCTGCACATGCCTGAGTTGGTTCCCACCCATTCCCCTAGTTTCTCTTCGACTGCCTTTCTAGACATGTTGAGGAAGCTTCGCTCTACAACAAATATGAGTTAAACTCTTGAAATGCTTTATTTTTCTTACCTTCTTTTCTTTTCCTCTCACTTTTTCTTTTTGTTCTAAAAAAAATTCTTATTATTGCTATTCTTCCTTTTGGTTTCGTTTTCTTTGCCTTCGCTGCCTATGGCATTGAAGGCTCCATTCAGAAAATGTGTGAGATGTGGCAGTAAATTACTACCAGCAGATGGACATTCCCTTTGTCTTGTCTGTCTGGGTGAATCCCATGTTGTGGAGTCGTGCCATCACTGCATGAGCTTTTCCAAACAAACGAGATGCCATTTCTCTGATCGTTTGAAGGCACTTCTCTGGAAGAAAGCCCTCCTGGCAGTGGACAAACCAACATCATGAACATCGATGGATCCTACTATAAACCCTATGCAATCACCCGTCCCAACTCTGGGCCATTCTGATTTGATGACTCATGGGTATTCTTCTCTTGCTAGAGCTAAGAAACTAGCTAAAAGCTCTAAGAGCAAGACACCCTCTTCAGAGGTTCCAAACGAAAGAAGAGGAGCCTGTAAAGTTCGACATGAGTCGAAAAACACAAAAAAACTGGGAGTCGTACCACCACCACCTCCGCCTGCACCAATATTGCCCTTGTTACCGAGACCTTCACCCATACTGACAGCACTGGTATCGAGAGCCTCGACACCTAGACCATCGACACCAAGACATGAATGGGCAACACTGCCTCCCTCTCTGAGGGAGAAATAAGAGATCAGTCCCCACCCAGACCGATAATTGTAATAGATTTGCCCCCATCGCTAAGACAGTCTTGTCGACATTAGAGAGACCTGTCCCCAGCATCATCCAGGTCTGCTCTCTCTTACACCTCAAGGACTCGAGATCGAGATGGGACCAATACTCCGTTGCCTCGACTTCGACTCAACATAGAGGGTATGATAGCCGGCACCCTCATGATCGAGAAGACCCTGCCAATGAGCAGCGATACTTCACTACAACTACTAGAGCTCGTACTTCCCTGATGGCAACTCCGTCCAGGCCACATTTCAGATGCAGTTTATCATAATTTCCATCCTTGTTTATCAAAGCTAGCTTTACGTGATCCCATTCCTCAGTTGCTTGTGCTAACCCAGTGCTCATAAGCCAGAGGCATGCTATTCAGTACCTTCATACTATCTGACTTTCTTTTCCTTTGCTCCACATAGTGTACCTGCAACTCGCTTACACTATCCTCTTCAAACGTTACAGGAAAGGATGCTTTCCCCCAAGGGCTAGGCCCTGTGCTTTCACAAATATGTACCAATTTAGACTTCGCTGCTATTGGGAGACTCTTCTTGCTAACCAATAAATAATTCAGAGGAACTTTACATTCTTTCCCCATGTTCTCTACCTTCTTCTTCGCGTGAAACAACTTTTTAACGAAAGTTGGCATTGTGCCAAAAAAAGATTGCGTATCCAATTCAGTAAATATTCCAACAATTATATCTGTGGAGCTGCTCGGCTTTATCTGTCTGTCTTTGGAAATAGCATGGTTTCACAGCCAATGCACCAATGTAAATTTGGTCCCTTTTAACCTCAGAACCTATACCAAATGGGTCCGGAAGCAGTGCTAATCCAAATAGTCAAATAGTCAAATATCTAATCTCAACAGATAAACATTACCACAGAATCTATTTATTGTAGAAAATCACACAATTAAACAAGTGGAATGGTGGTTATACAAATGTACAATCTCTCTCTCTCTCTCTCTTTCTCTCTCTCTCTCTCTCTCTCTCTGTGGTTACAAAAAGAGAGAATACAATGTAAATACAAGATTAATTAAAAGAATTGCAGTTGCTAAAGCAGGGATTACAAATTTAGCTAATAAGATAACGCTTGAGCTTCTAACATCGTTATGACTCTTCCATAGCTGCTCCTGTTTACTACTTGCGGTTTAAAGCTAAACTAAAACAAATTAGACTAAACTAAAACATAGTAGTTAACCCTTCCTATGGTTCCTCCTGCACATTATTTGTTCCTACTGCATGTTACTTGAAACTAAAAGCTATACTAAACATTACTAAATTCCTCGAGACAGGTGAATAATTAAACATAGAAACAACAGCAAAAAACAACCTTAAACATCTAACTTTTATCTTCAGAGATAGCTTTCAGTCTTAAACTAAAGAAATATTCTAAGTCCCAAGTTCGGAAATAACTCCAAGTCTGACTGTCTGCTTTGGAACCTGATAGAACCTGAAGATGGAGAAGTCCTTGGGTATTTAGTATGTCTGAAGGTAAATGTTGAAACTGGGGTCTATAGAGACCCATGTTTTGTTGCCTTTCTCCCCCACATTTCCCCCTATCTTTTACTACAGGTACATAAGTATTTGATATAAGACAATTTGATTGTGGGGGCTTGTGTTTAGTCATGAAGTTCCAGAGACTGCAAAAGGATATATAGAAACTTGTGTGCTATGTTCTTTTGATTAATGTTTTTAACCCTGTGGGTCTTGAGCCTGAAGAGGAGGAGGAGGATCATACAATCACAGTTTTTAGGCCACCTGTCTTTTATGGACAACAAAAGTGCATTGTGAAGAGAGGTGAGCTTTCTTTTCCAACTCTTCTGATTGTTTTTTTCTTTTACTCCATCCACATAAAAACACAAGGGGGGGGGCATAAATCATTGCATGTCCAATGCCTGATTTGTTTTTGTTCATCTTTGTTTTTGATCATACCCATTTTTGCCTGGAATTTACCTCCGATGTTTCTAATTTTCTGGAAGAGGTCTCTTGTCCTTCCTATTCTATTGTCTTCTTCCACTTCCGTGCATTGCTTGTTTAAAAATAATTCCTTATCTCTTCTGGCTAACCTCTGGAATTTTGCATTTAATTGCGCATATCTCCCCCTATCACTGTTTCCTTTTGCTTTCCTTCTTTCTTGGGCTACTTCCAGTATCTCAGCAGACAGCCATCTTGCCTTCTTGGTTTTCTTTTTCTTTGGGACGTTTTTTGTTGCCACCTCTTGGACAATGTTGCGAACTTCTGTCCATAGTTCTTCCGGGACCCTATCTACTAAATCTAGTCCCTTAAATCTGTTCTTCACTTCCACTGCATATTCATTAGGAATATCAGTGAGCTCATATCTAACTGATCTGTGGGTCTTCCCTATTCTCTTTAGTTTGATTCTAAATTGTGCAATAAGAAGTTCGTGATCTGAACTACAGTCAGCTCCAGGTCTTGTTTTTACTGTCTGTATAGATGTCCACCACCTTTGGCTGCAAAGGATGTAGTCAATCTGATTTCGGTGTTGGCCATCTGGTGAAGTCCATGTATAAAGCCATCTTTTCGGTTGTTGGAAGAGAGTGTTTGTTATGCACAGTGAGTTGTCCTGGCAGAATTCTATCAGCCTATGTCCCACTTCATTTTGTTCTCCTAGACCATGCTTACCTGTAATTCCAGATGTCATTTGACTGCCCACCTTAGCGTTCCAGTCTCCTGGGACTGTATAGAATTATTATTATTATTATTTATTTATATAGCACCATCAATGTACATGGTGCTGTACATAGAAATGTAATAATAATCATAATCATAATAATAATACCACCACAAAGGGTTATACGGGCACAGGATACCCATGGACCTCAGCCAACCACCACTACTCAGGGTTAACCACCCTGTTGTTGTGAAAAAAAATGGTTCCAGAAACTGGGGTGGGGGAAGCCTTGAATGGGCAGCACCAAGACTCAGAATACTGCAAGAACCTAACAGTAGGCCAAAATGGAAATGAACAGACAATGAATAAGGAAAAGCACAACCACCCAAACTCCCCCAGACATGTTTTGCCTGTTCCACCGGCAACCACCAAGGCGGGACACCCAAGGCAATGCTTAGCTTGGTCAGATGAAATGAACATTATGCGTTGCTACTATAAAAGCACACAACTCAAAACAATAGCATCATAATACTAAACAGAACTTCATAGACTATTTCTGGAAATCTACCCCCTCCTAATGTACACTGTAGCAGAACAAAGACTAATAGATAAAAAAAAGAATTATAATCAACAACAAAAGGCTAACGGAACATGAAATACAAAATAAATGAATAAAGAAGAATACCAACATGAAACGCACAGATGCACCAACAACAAGCACATGAACACCCATAGAAGAAACAGCAACCCTAGACACAACAACCCCACTAGAGGATTCCCAGACAACAACCCAACCCAAAACACACAACAACACAAGAAACATGAACATAGAACAGCCTGACAAAAGAAATTGAGACAAATCTCACAAAATGGAGAGAAACCGACCCGACAAAAAGAAACCCACTACCTAGACTAAACTTTAACATCTCACCCAACATAACATACTTACAGAAGAACAAAAAGATGTAAAAAGAACAGCAGAGGATGCAAATAACAATTAATAATACATAGTGTCATCATGAAGCAAACAGAAAAACAGCAAAGAAACCTCCACACTATAGACTATAAAAAGACTTTCGATTCCGCCCCACACAACTGGCTGAAGAAAGTACTCAAAATATACAAAATACATCCCTTGGCCCAAAACTTTCTGACAAGAATCATGGAGACTTAGGGCTTTGCTAGACCTACCTTGGAATCTGTGCAGGAGGAGGGGCGAGCCCGTGCTACAAGTAGCGCGGGCTGTCACCCCTGTCTACACGTAAGATGCAACGGGCTGCAGGAAGGACCCGTCGTGTCCACCATTTTTTTGTTTTGTTTTAAAGGGCCATGTTTTAAAGGACCAACGATAAAGGTAAGGGTTTTTTTTTTAAAGGGTTCCTCGCTCCCCCTGGCTCCAATGTCCCCCCACTCTGGCTCCGATGTCCCCCCTCTCCCCATGGCTCTGTTTCCCCCATCTCCTCCTGGCTTCGTTTCTCCCCTGCCTGCAATCTCCATTCCCCCCCCCCCCCGCGATCTCCGTTTCACCCCCGAGATCTCCGTTTCCCCCGTCCGCGATCCCCCCCGCGATCTCCGATTCCCCCATCCCCCTGGCTCCGATTCCCCCCATCCCCCCTGGTTCCAATTCCTCCCCCATCTCCCCACCCTGCCCTGATGGCTGCAGCGCTGTGTGCCATCCGCCTCTTTTCCCGGCTACTTGCGAGTAAATGCAGTAGCCCGGAAAAGCGATGGAACGGGCTACATGCGGGAAATACTGGGTCACAAGTGGTACCGGTTACCCCGGGGCCAGGGAGGTTTGACCCCTGCCTGAGCCCGGGATCCCCTGTGCATCATCTGGATGCACAGGGACAAGCCCGGGCCTTGCACCGGGCTAACCCCTCATCTAGCAAAGGCCATAGAGGATGACAATACACCTAATAACAGACAAGGATCACAGACAGACAGAGAAAATAAATATCAAATGTTGCATATTTCAAGGTGCTCTATGGTTCTGCCTGTGTCTCAATCCACTATCTAACACCCTTAACAACACCACATACAGCATCAACATAAAACACCAAAAACAAGTAAAACACAGAATCATTCACCTCCTGTACATGGATGACATCAAAATCTTTGACATTGACATAGATAAAAGCCCTCCTGCGAATCACTGATGAACTGGCTGCAGACATGAAAATGGAATTTGGGATAGGAAAATGCAAGATGCTACACTTAGACAAAAATGGAAAGGAAAAAGGAATGGAAACAATACTAAATAACAAAATATTAGATAACATGGAAGAAAATGAAGCATACAAATACTTAGGATTTCAACAAAACACAAAAATCAATCACTCCACAGTAAAAACTCAACTAAGAATGCAATATAAAACTCACCTATCACAAGTTCTAAAATCCAAACTCAACTCTAAAAACATTTTCAAAGCCATCAATACTTATGCAATACCCATCCTCACATACTCATTCGGAATCATACACTGGTCACACACTGAACTTGAAGAAATAAACGGACTCAATCACACCGAACTCACAAAACACTGCATGCTCCACTCCAATTCATGCATTGAAAGAATAACAATAAGCAGGAACACAATCCATGCTAAAAAGATAAAATCACTCGGAGAATTCTTTCACACTAAAAACACCCCCATTCATAAAGCCATAGTAAAAGCAGATAAAAATTACACCCCACTGAACCTAGCACTACAAAATGAAGACTAAATACAACCACTCGCAGAGAAAAAAGAAAAATGGGCACAAAAAACACTACAAGGGAAGCATTACAACGTAATACAGAACCCACAAATAAACAAAGAACAATCGTACAAATGGTTCAGGAAGGGCGAGCTATTTCCTGAATCAGAAGGATTCCTAATAGCAAAAACTAGATTAACAACTGTTACCCAGAGGACCTTCTCTTCTGCTGCTTCCAGACTGTGGAATGGCCTGCTGGAGGAGATTTGTCAACTTAATAGTATTTTCATATTCGAGAAGGCTATAAAGACTGATCTCTTCCGGCAGGCCTACCCAGTCAAATTTTAAAATGTTTTAAAATGTTTTTAGAATGTTTTTAACACTGTATATTATGTTTTAATTGAGTATTATGTATTTTATCATTTATTGTTGTTCCCCGCCTCGATCAGAATGGAGAGGCGGATAAGAAATAATTTTCATTATCATTATTATTATTATTATTATTCAGGATCAAGTTATAGCAACCAAGAGCTACCAAAAATACATCATAAAAGATAATGGTGTAACAACGGATTTATGTAGGAAATGCCATCAATTCCAAGAAACAATAGACCATGTAATGGGAGGATGTAAAATTCTAGCAGGAATGGACTATATGACAGACACAATAAAGCTGCAAAAAACAATTCACCAACAACTGGCCATCAAATTCAACCTGATCAAACAACCTACACCACACTATACATACTCACTTGAAACAATCTTGGAAAATGCAGATCATTTGTAAGGCGTTTTCATTTTCACAAGAGTTTGGGGAGGGGGTGGTTTAAACTGGGTTGAGGGCTTTTAATGGATTGAGGATGAGGGTTTTTAATGGAATTGTCTTAATGTGGGTTGAGGGTTTTTAATGGAATTGTTTTATATGTGATTGTAAAGCACCACGATACCAGAAATGGTGAGGTGGCGCTATAAAAAATGCTTTAAATAAATAAAGTAAATAATAAAATCATAAAATATACTGGGACACAACAATTCTTACTGACATAATGGTCATAGACAAAAACAGTCTATTCATACTGACGTAACGGTCATAGACAAAAAAGAAACACACACATATTTCATCGACACTTATCTCATAGCAATACCCAATGACAAAAATGTTTTCGAAAAGGAAGAGGAAAAAAGAGGAAAATATACACCATTGGCTATGGAAGTCAAAGAACTATGGCAACAGGAAAATGTCACAATTATTCCATTAGTCACATAAGTCACTGACATCACATCAAAAAACTATACAGAAACCTTCAGAAATTGGGCCTACCAAAATACATCCATACCACCATCCAGAAAGCAGTCATAATTAAAACATGCTCAATTGTCAGGAAATTCCTGAATCTGTAAAAGACAGCATGACTTGGCAAAGCCCATCATGTCCATCTAGAAAAAAACATCATGAGTGAGAAAAGAGAGATAATAATATACATATTTTTCAACCACTCAAGTTTCTAAGGAGATTTTAGGATTTTGACTTTTTACAAAAAACAAACAACAATAAAGGAATAAAATAAAGATGATCTCTTCTGCTTTGCTTTATAAAGTCTGCTTCTTGGAATTGCAAGCTCTGGCTATTTCAGTGGGCCTGCTCAGAGGACAACTTAAGCCCTGCCGTTTAAGGCTTTTGGTTAAGCAGCAGGGTTTAAGGCGTCTTGTGCGATGCGTTTTGCTAAACCCTGCTCACTCATGGACCGTATGCAGCAGGGTTAGCAGCTCTAACCGTGGCTTAAAGTGTTGTGTGAGACAGCACAGCTTGTGATTAGTGCTCACCCCAAAGGACCACAGTTTTGCTAACCACAGAGCCTGAGTGTCATCTGAACAAGCCCAATAATAAATAAAGCTGAATTCATCTTGAGGTTATTAAAATCTGGGCTTCTGTGTGGCACTGTTTTTAACTTTTGTAAACCACCCAGAGAGCTTTGGGTATGGGGCGGTATATAAATTTAATAAATAATTAAAACAAAGGAACAACAGAATCAGCATTTTTGGCTCAGAGACTGGGGGAGTTCAGCAGGTAAAACTATCAGATGGTTTTTGATACCTTTGTTTTTCTTGTGTGTGCAGGAGAAGCAGCATGATCAAAACGGCCCACATGCACACTGTTTACTTCCTCTTTTGAAAGAGGAAGTAATGAGGGACAAACATGCAGGCAGAGAAGCGACGGTAAGCAAATGTGATTTCCCCCCCCCCCCCCCCATGTGATGACACTCTCATCAGTTTCCCAGTCACTTTTGGTCATGACTGGTACTGGGAACTACAATTCCCAGGGGGCAATATGAGATGGCACATGGAGCACCATCAATGCATAAGAAGTAAGATAAATCTGAGAAAACAGCTTATGTTTCCCCTGCGCCAGATCTACACCAAGCAGGATATAACACCATGAAAGCAGTTTGAAAATGGTACGGTATATGGAACGTGTCCTGGGGCCCCAACAGTTGTCAGTGGACTTCAATACTGTTATAAAGCAGTAGTGTAGATCCTGCCCAGATCTGGCCAAAAAGCTTGTAATTACTGAGCTGACTCTGAGTGGAACCAAAAGGAATTTGCCCAACACTAAAAATATGCTTGCTGTGGTTTGAGGATTACTTTAAGTGAGTGACCTGAAGATGTTATTTCCTCCCAAATCACCAATCTTGATTTCCCCCTAAGGCAACATGTATCTAAAGAGGAATGGAAAATGCGATCAGAAAGTCTGTGGGCACAAGAGCATAAGGGTTTAAGCACTGCAAGTTTCATGAGACACCAGCCCTGTAAGTCCGGGGTTGGCCAGAAAGAGAAGGAAATGCAGTACTAGAAACAGACAGACCGAAAACTGGCTGAATAAGAACGACATCTTCTAGAATGGACTGAGAGCTACTGGTTTCATGTTCCATTTTAGAACCTGCCTTATTCAAAAAGCTCTGATTGGTTCACTGGACAGAGTCACTTGCAGTGAATTGGTCCCCTGTACTTAGCTGGAACATGTAGAATTTCAAAGGAAGCCAAAGGAGTCCAACAACAAAATTACTGGAGAGGTGTGTGTGTGTGTGTGTGTGTGTATGGTGGTGGCGTGGGGTGTTCAGCACATCTCATGGTTCCTATTAGATTGTCATATAAAGTGAACACTGAAACCAGCTTGGAGGCTCTTTCTCAAGCAAAACAAACTGTCTTTTCACAGAGAAGGGTATAAACAGCCAACAAGGCCTGCCAGCCCACCCATGCAGCAGCAGGGGATGTGACCATACCAGGATGCACCAAGAAAGAGGGTGGTGGTAGATGAAGGTAGCAATTGGTGTCTGAATAATGCAGCAAGATTTTTATTGAAGTGTTGGCCCTGGGTGTTGGTACCATTTGGGCAGCAAAAAGTCTTGAGCCAGCACCAACAGCCAAATTGGCCAACATCTGCCTTTTGGGCCTTTCTTAATAACTTTGAGGAGGCTCATGGTGACAGTCTTTGAGATGCCCCTTCATTGATCTGAATTGACTAAACTTAAGGGTGCTTCACATGCTACCAGATTTTTATACAGAAGCAACTTTGCTGGGAAAATTAGCATGAAACCCTGCCGTAGTAATCAGACATAAGGTTTTTTTTTTGCACCATGTCCCTGTTCCATGAAGCTGCAGTTGCCTGTTTTCCAGAGTGTTTCTCCACAGCAATGCCCCTCCCCCCCACCCATGTGAAAAGTACATATTACTATCGAGATGTGGGTTTCATAGGGTCCTCTTCACATTTATCCAGAAAAAGTTGTGTATTTCCACAATACCATGGACTCTTAAAGAACTAAGACTCTTAAATACCATGGACTCTTAAAGAACATGGACTCTTAAAGAACTATCAGGAAGGACAAAGGCTATTGGATGTAAATGGGTCTTCACAATCAAATGTGGTGCAGAAGGGGAGATCCACAAAGCCCGGCTAGCAGCAAAAGGATGCTCCCAGAAATATGGTGAAGATTATGACAATACCTTCACATCTGTCATCAAGTTGAACTAGGGTGACCATATGAAAAGGAGGACAGGGCTCCTGTATCTTTAACAGTTGCATAGAAAAGGGAATTTCAGCAGGTGTCATTTGTATATATGAGGAACCTGGTGAAATTCCCTCTTCATCACAACAATTAAAGCTGCAGGTGCCCTGCCCTCTTTTAAATCTGGTCACTCTAGTATAGCTCCTGCAGCTTTAACTGTTGTGATGAAGAGGGAATTTCACCAGGTTTTCCATTTTTCCAGATTGAGAGGCGACATGATAGCACTCTTCAAATACTTGAAAGGTTGTCACACAGAGGAAGGCCAGGATCTCTTCTCAATCCTCCCAGAGTGCAGGACATGGAATAACGGGCTCAAGTTAAAGGAAGCCAGGATCTCTTCTCAATCCTCCCAGAGTGCAGGACACGGAATAACGGGCTCAAGTTAAAGGAAGCCAGATTCCGGCTGGACATCAGGAAAAACATCCTGACTGTTAGAGCAGTATGACAGTGGAACCAGTTACCTAGGGAGGTTGTGGGCTCTCCCACACTAGAGGCCTTCAAGAGGCAGCTGGACAACCACCTGTCAGGGATGCTTTAGGGTGGATTCCTGCATTGAGCAGGGGGTTGGACTCGATGGCTTTGTAGGCCCCTTCCAACTCTGCTATTCTATGGTTCTATGTATACAAATGACACCTGCTGAAATTCCCTTTTCTATGAAACTGTTAAAGATACAGGAGCTCTGTCCTCCTTTTCATATGGTCACCCTATCGTCAAGCATACTTCTGTAAGGACACTCCCAAGTATTGCTGCATCAAGAAAGGTGCATGTTCAACACCTGGAAGTAAAGACAACCTTCCTCTCTCTAGGCAGTAGCCACCGGGGTTTCAAGCACCTGGAAAGGAAGGACTGGTGTGCAAGCTTAAAAGGAGCAGAAGAAGCACTATACCCCTGGTTGCAGTCAAGGTGCAAATAAACTTGCCCTGTTCACTTCAGCAGGGATGTTGCAGGTCTGCCTTCTCCACTCATCTCAATGGGGAAGGGCTCTGAGGCTCTGCACAATTAGGAAACCTTTGGACAGGAGCATCTGCTTGCAAATGGTTCCACAGAGGGAGTGTGAAACATTACATTGCCCAGTAATTTCCTCCCTCTACTACATACCCTAAATTTGCCTCTCTGCACCTATCTTTTTCTGTGCACTCAGAAGCACAAAAGAACAATTGTTCCCCATCTGTGTTGTGTCAGGCTTTTAAATATTTGAAAGCAGGCCTTGTAACACATCGTTCCTCATTCTTCTTTTATGAAGGCAAAATATAGCTGGATTGTCCATTTCCTCACATTTCATATATTCCATACACTGACATCTGTCCCAATATAAACTTAGTAGTCAGTCTATGAGCACAGCTGCTTAGGAAATCCACCTCAACTGAGAAGTGCCCAGCCACATTGGAGCTGTTTTGGTCAGGTCCTGGTGGAATACTTTCCAAACATTTCCAGGGGGGAAATTAACTTTGAGGTGACCAAAGAAGGATTTGGTCACCCCAGCACCATTTTTTAAAATAAAATAAAATCGTGTTGTGCAATGGTGCATTTGAATTCATCTCAGGCATTGAGTGAGGCTCCCACTCAGAAATACTTGACGGGGTGCAAAGAGCAACTCAACAACTGAAGGTCCTCAGGGCAAGAGGGTCTTCAGCAGAGTGCGGCTTCCCCCACCCACCCCATCCTTTGCTGGCATCTTCTGGGAATAAAATTAAGTTAATTTTCTGCTTTTTAACAAAATGGCACATGCACAGAACTCTACCACCTATGTTCCAAAATCTTTATTTCCCACCAGAATTAACCTGTGCAAAATCAACCAGATGCCAGAATCATGGAACAATGACTGAATAGAACTGTTCTGGTCTGCTCATCCCCACCTTAAAGCTCAATCAGCTCCCCGCCCCCACTCCCAAATTGGTTTTCAGTGTTTGAAGAACTGAAATGACTGAAATGTCAGTGGGCAGAAAACTCCATCAAGAAACAGACAGGAATTGAGAAACAAGCCAAAGGGAGGCTAAGGTAGAGAGGCAGGAGGAAGGTGCAGGGTGGGTGGGTTCCACGTCAGGTCTTCTTCAGCACAGGCTGCCTAGGATGCCTGGCTGAGCCTAAGGATGGTGTGTGGGGGGGGGGAGAGAGGGGGGGATTCAATCAGTTCACATTTTAATACCAATTTACTTACGTTTGCACTTTCCAACCACTATGCAAACTGCAGCTCCATTACCCTTCAAAATTTGCATTTCTCAATTTTAACAAATCATACAAAATGCATATATTAGGAGAAATAATGTTTAAATGCATTATATTAGGGAAATTGCTTGCAGGAAATGTGTGTATTAGGCAAAATGGATACAAAATGCATGTATTAGGGACAATATGAATAAAAATGCATGAAATTTCATGCAAACATTAAAAAAGCATTCTCAAAGTTTGAGAGGAACCAAACTTAAGAGTATATCAACCAAACACTTGATGGTCATCAGGATCATGATGATGCACGAAATGGCCAATGCACCCCGGACCCTGCAACCCACTGATGATGCCTTTCCCTATAGCACAGTCATCCTCAAAAAAGGAAGCAATAATGACCGGTCAATAGCATCTTATGTCACCGTAAATAAGATGGTATAACAAAAATTAAAATATTATTTAAAACATATTATATTTAACTCTGAATTAAAATTTAAACCCTTGTATTATGTACTAACAATTTTCTATTTTTGTCAGTGTTGAGCTCTGAGATTGTTTGGCATCATGGTTTGTTGTTATTGTTTCAGTGAAGATCATTTAAACTAGGCCTCGGACCGAGACCTCGAACTCGAGCTGGTTCTGGTGAAGCCTGAGGCGGCCGGAAGCCGAAGCCAATTGGCTCCAAAGATTTGGGCCGCCTCAGCGCTTCAGAGCCAGCCCTCAGTGGGTCCCTTACCTGCTGCTAGCCGCCGTCCCTGCCGCCACCTTCTTGCTTCTGGCGGCTTCCGGTGCTGCCGACGCAAATGACAGGAATGCACAAGTAGGCTGGCCTACTTCCTGTCATTTGCGTTGGCAGCACCAGAAGCCGCCAGAAGCAAGAAGGCGGTGGCGAATGTGGACAGCAGAGGCTGCACATCAGGAGACTGGGGAAGCCTTTTCTGGGTTCCGGCTCCGTAGCCTGGCTGTGCGGATGGCACCCAGAAAAGTCCGAGTCGCCTCGGAGGCCCGAATCTCGCCTCGGCTTCGGCACCAAGGCGGGTCGGGAAACCCCCAAAGCATCCCCGGGCCAAACCAGGGCTGCTTCGGGGGCTCCGAGCCAGCGTCCGAGGCAGATCAGGGGGTTGGGTGCACAGCTCTAATTTAAACCTGTAAAGAAGAACAAGATAATTTACAGTTTGAAAGCAAAATCTGTACATTTTGTTTGTAGGTCTGAAAATTCTGCTTCTTATTAACTGTAATGAATTTGATAAAGCCACATAAAGTCTTTTTCCATTTCTGCGTCATTTGGATTGCATGCCAGTAATAATGGAAAACTGTGTGGCACAAAAATATCTCATTAAAAAGAAAGAAAAGAAAGAATACTGACACACAGTTTTGTTTCCAGGAAAGCCGGAGGGGGCTCCTGGTCTGTTGGGCTCCCCATGCCTGTCTTATAAACAATGAATAATCAATTCAAGTTGTCACACAGAGGAGGGCCAGGATCTCTTCTCAGTCCTCCCAGAGTGCAGGACACGGAATAATGTGCTCAAGTGACAGGAAGCCAGATTCCGGCTGGACATCAGGAAACATGTCCTGACTGTTAGAGCAGTACAGCAATGGAATCAGTTACCTAGGGAGGTTGTGGGCTCTCCCACACTAGAGGCCTTCAAGAGGCAGCTGGACAACCATCTGTCGAGTGTGCTTTGAGGTGGATTCCTCAATGGCCTTATAGGCCCCTTCCAACTCTACTATTCTATGACCCAGAGCGCTTCTATGCGACCCCAGTGCACCCCGAAAATGATTGTCTAACTTGCCTGTAAAAGAAACGAGAAAGAAGCGTCCTTGCTGGCGAGGAGAGCTCGGCGAAAGAAGGCGGGGTGGAGAGGAAAGGAAAGAAAAAGGAAAGCGCGCGCCGGCGAGAGAGCGAAGAGGGCACAGAAGAGCGGCTGATTTCCCGCTTGTTTCCCTTCCTCAAAGGACCAAAAGCTGCCAGTTCTCTTCCCCACCCCACCCCACCGCCGCCGTCCCCACCAAAGGCTGAGGGGGAAGGGATGACGACGGCGGCTCGGGTTAGAAAAGAGACGCGTCTCTCAAGGTGGAGACCCACACACCAACACACCGCTCGCCTCTCCCTTTCCTATTCCTTCTTCCTGTCTCCTGGAGCCGGCACCTTCCCCTCCGAAAGGGGCGCCGGAGCTGGCAGCGGAGTTGGGCCCCCTCCATCGAGCTCTCCTTGCCGGCTGGCGAGGAGGGAGGTGGGTGGTGCTGGCAGCGGCAGCATAGAAGCGCTCTGGGTACGACGTGCGGATCCCCCCCTGGAAGGGGCCTATAAGGCCATCGAGTCCAAACCCCTGTTCAATGCAGGAATCCACCTTAAAGCATCCCCGACAGGTGGTTGTCCAGCTGCCTCTTGAAGGCCTCGAGTGTGGGAGAGCCCACCACCTCCCTAGGACACTGGTTCCATTATTTGTTTGTGATAACTTTCAGAAATGCATTTGGCATGAGACAAATTGTCCTAGAAGGGTTTCACTTTGCAACCCTTGTCAGCCACTGCAGATGTTTGAAATGTGGGTAAGGCAAAGAGATGTAAGAGTCAGACCCTGGCAGTCTGGATTCGGAGCTGAAGCCACAGCATCAAATCATGCATCTGGCTGCAGTAACAGGACAGCTAAATGAGCACCACTTGGACTGGAAAGTAGCCCCTGCTGTTGGCTCGTATCAGGGAACCTGTTGTGAAGAACAAGGGCTGAATTACATGACATGGTTTTCAGAATCAATTGCTGGCTCCTGCTGGGATTGAGGGGACTTTTTGGCCATAGTTAGACCTAAGGTTTATCCCTGGATCGTCCAGGGGTCAAACCTGTTCATCTAGGTGACACACAGGGGATCCAGTGCTCGGGCAGGGGCGAACCCTGGATGATCCCAGGGTAAATCTTAGGTCTAGCTGTGGCCTTTGTTGTATCAGATTCAGGACTCCCAGACCTGTCTAACCCAAATGTACTCACCCAAGCATACTGATGCAGATTTTCACATTCACACAGGCACACCGTCTCTTCTCCTCCTTAATCCAGTTATTTACAGTCAGGCACAATGGTGCAGAATAGAAAGGCAAAGACTGTTCAGTTCACCTTGTACTTAAGTGCCCCTCTCTTTCATGATTATAGCTATACTGGTGAGCTATCTTTTCACTTGTTTGCTCACCCACAGCTATTGCACCTGCTCCACCTCGCCCTGCCACGCCCCTTTTCCTTCCCCCTCCAGTTCATTGGTTCTTGTTCTTGATGGACTTTGTGATTGAAGTGGCAGCCTTCCCCCCTCTTCATTGGAGCTCCTATGGGAATTAACCAAAATGCATACTTCTGTGTAATTTTTAAAGATAAAGGGATGAAACTTGGGACCTTGAGAGCTCTTACATAGAGCTTTCAGCATGCCAAGTTTGAATCAGATTGGTTCATCCCTTGTTTCTTTTAGGATTATTTTTAAAAACAACAACAACACCCTAAAACCATTTCCCCGCTATTCCACCAATGCAAAATTCCACCTGTTTGCATTTGTGAAGGATCTATTTTTCTTTACTTTGATAATGCAAAGTTGTGCATCTCCAGTTCATAAAACAGAGATCTGCTGGTTCCCTTACCCAAGAGTAAATCCCATTGATTTCAACTGCATTTACATCCAAGTCATACTAAATCCAATGCATGCTTATCGTTGAATAAGCCCCATTGAGCAGAGAGAGACTTACTTCTGAGTAAACAGAAGTAAGACCTCAGAAGTAAGGTTGGGGTTGCAGAGCACTTCTTTCCAGTTTGCTGTTTTAGACTTTTTTTTTTAAAGAAGCGTCTGAGTGACCACACTGTTAAAAGTCAGTTCTATACGTGTTTACTCAGAAGTAAGTCTCTCTCGGTTCAATGGGGTTTACTCAAAGGTAAGCATGCGTCAGATTTTAGTATGACTTGGATGTAAATGCAGTTGAAATCAATGAGATTTACTCTTGAGTAAGGGAACAGACGATCTCTATTTTAATAATATAATGCAATACAATAAGACAACACGTTTTTAAGTTTTTAATGCCAACGCAGATGCATAGGCCCCTGTGGTAATATGCTTAATTAACATATTTATGTTTTAATATTATGTGTTGTCTTATTGTATTCTATTGTATTATTAACATTGCAGCCCCCTGAGGAAGGCCTTAGATTAAAGGACAGGCCAAAACCCATTTGGCTTCCTGAAGATAAATGGTATTCAAAGACAGACTGCCTCTGTATAAGAAGGTTCTATTTGGCTGCTATGGTCAGTAGCCATTGGCAGGTCTATTCTCCATGAATTTGTCTCATTTTTTAAGAAAGTGGCATAAGCCACTTTTCCATAAAGCACACTGGCCATAAGAAATCCCCCCAAATCCATATTTGTGTAATACCTTTATTAGGCGAATTCAAAGATCACAACAAATGTGCAAACTTTTGAAATTTCCAGACCTCTTCATCAGGCAAGATGTCTTCATCAGGGGTGGGTAGGGAGATAGGAGAAGAAAAGAAAGGTAGAAAACTTGATGACTGCAGTCATGGACAGACAGACAGATGAATTCATCCTCCTCCTTGCGCTAACTTGAGTTGTAATGTTGATCATGTCCAAGAGTCTTGGAGATGAAACCAACAATTAATGCATTTATGCTGGAACATTTTGTTCATCTCTTGGAAATGGACACTCTTGAAGAAGTCCGGTAAGGCCGCTTTTGGCTATTATGTGTACTTTGCAGAAGAGCAGCATTAAATCACCCCATCATTATGCCAGAGAGATATCCCTCCTTTTAGTTTTGACAGTTCTTCTTCAGATGTGTCTTTGGCGTGCATGCGCCAGACCATCTGCAGTGTAACTATAAGGGGTTCATAGGGACGCTTGCTGTGGAAGCAATCTCAACAGGGGCACAAAGTGAGCGTCAAAGCCGTTGTGATCGTCTATGAAATAATGTCATGTTTTCTTTTTAGTGTGCAGGAATAAAGACAGTTTGAGAAACTTTTCTAGATCCCCCAACCATCTGAAGTTAAGAGGGCCAGGCCAATGAGAGGCTTTCTCAGCCATGGGACTTTATTTGGACATCCGTCCCCAGAGAAGATCAGTAGCCCCAGGAGAAGACTTTTTATTTGCCCGCACTGTGCAGTATGTGTCATAGGTGGTCAGTTGTGTTCTACATAGCTTGCTGGATTTTATTAATCTGCTGATTTGACTGGTTCTTGGCTGCTGCTTGTGAGATTTGTGTTGTGTTGTGCTGAGTTAAAAAATACTGGTTTAAATATCATTTTATTGTACAGTGTCCTGGAAGTCTTGAATGGAAGGGTGACCTATATATGTATGAAATCAATAAGTATAAGACCACCTACAAAATGGTCATAACTTTAATTAGGTGTTACCAGATCCTTGTCTAAAAAGATTCCATTTCCTAAAGGCTTGTGATTTATTATATTCATTTAAAATATTTCTAGATAGCCTTTTAGGGCAGAAGGCCTTCCAAGGCAGTAAGAAATGAGGAGGCCATGTTAGGTGTATTAGCAGATTTCACACATTGATCTGATCCTCAAACAGGCAGGACATCCTTTGATTATTTTGGTTGGTGAAAGGGCCTTCTAAGGAATGCAGGACTTGGGCTGCAGAGGCGCTTGAATGGCAAAGATTTGTGCGGAGACTGGACTCTGGTGGCCAGATGAATTAGCTGTTATGCGCATGTGCGCCACCTCGCGCAAACAGATGGACTTAGTCCTCATGAAATCCTGATGGGAAGACCTGTGATGCTTCCCTTCTCAGCACCTATAAAAGAACAATTTATTGACTTGCAGTTAACTGATGAAGCTGTTCTGAACTACTGCAAGGCACTAATGAAATATTTTAAAGTCTTCCATTCACAAGCTCTTCCCTCCACTCCAACAGTCCAGTGTCACAACCTCCAACCAGGCACCTGGGTGTCTTTATCCTGGGACCCAGGAAGTGATGCTGAAGCAGAAGCTGAAACAAAGTCAGGGATGCCTGGATCCTTTTCTTACAATGCAAGCATAACCAGAAGAAAATCAGCACCAGTTCAGAAATACAAATTTAAAACACAAATTTAAAACAGCAAAGTTAAAATTAAGTTTATAGACCGTTAAAATGCTGAGAGAATAAAAAGGTCTTCACCTGGCGTCTGAAAGAATATAGTGTAGGTGCCAGGCTGGATATAAATGTTTTAATAAATAAAATAATAAATATCTGGCATGTGTCAATGGGCCCCAACAGTTGTCAATGCACTTCAACACTGCTATAAAGCAGTAGTGTGGCTCCTGCCTTTTATAAACCGCTTTCATGGTGCAATATCCTGCTTGGTGTAGATTAGGCCTAGGTAGCTCTCTGCAAAGCAAAGCACGGAGAATCCTGACTTTCTGGCACCTTGTGGCTCAGGTCTCTATTTGGAGTGAATGATTAATGGGCTGACAGGGATTTGGCAACCTGACTAGTTTTTCGTTACTGGTGAAATTGACCTTTCAGAGTTTGGCGAAAGGGCTGTTTGTGTGTCAGCTGAAAATTGGTTTCATGTAGCCATCTCCTTTGACTAGTGACAGTGTCTTCCTTCCCTCACCCCCACCTCCACAAATAACTTTTCCTCCCCACAACTGGAACTTTGATTGAAGGCACAGGACATGTTTTTGTCAAATGAGATCCATGTAAATTCCAGGAAGCATTTTCATAATCATCTGATAAGCTCTGTGCACTAGAACAGATGACATTTGGAGAAAGACCAAGACCAGCATCACTGCCCTACAAACATATCTTAGGGAAGTTTGCCGTCTCTTTCAGTGTCAGTAGACAGGGAGAAAGGGAACTTAATGATCCATTTCAGTGGTGTTCAAATCATCCCACATACTACCTAATTAGGATCTTCAGAAAGCCCAAATTATTGAGTATGATTTCCTTGGGAGTAGCCAAGAAAAATAATAAATTGGTTCTGGTGTTAACTGCTCTCGCTCTTTACAGGGAATCCACACATGATGTCCAAGTATTGCCCTACTATATTTACTTCTGGCCTGATGTGTGCCCGTGTTTTGTTATTGCAGCACCAGAGTGTGCAGGCAAGATGCTATTGAAGTTTTTAAGATTTACCTTTGATTTTAAAAAAAGCAAACCTTCTTGTTTCCAAGTTCAGTTTGTTTGATTTCTTCCTGTTCAGTGTGGCCAGGGGATTAGTGATGAATTGCCCCTTAGTTATCTCAAATTAGTCAGCTTCAGTTACCTGAGAGAGTTAATTGTGTCTTGGCATGTTTTTGTTTTCTTTCTTTTATATTGAAATAGCGCTATTTCACCATAAAAGAAATATTTATTTATTTGTTAAAAAGGGGGGAGCCCCCATTAATACTGCCCCACAAACCAAGAACAAACTCTGAGTAATTAAGAGGCAATTTTAAGGCAATGTGCCTCTAATCTCCCAAAGCAACAAAAGGGACAACACCTACAAGTAAGAAAGTATTAAATTAACTTTATAGAAGGATCATGGCCATGAATAAACACACTGCTGGTTAATATAGCATTATAGTAAATGTTGTGTTTCATCTCCATTTTAATTCTTCCATTTAATTGTAGAAAATTAGTGCCTCAGCAGCTCTAGTGGTTTGAGTGTGGAAGAAACCCCAATTGTAGTAGGTTTATTAGTGGAACCAGCCATTTTGCTCTTTGTTACATAAAGAGCACATCCTGAATTATCTGTTGCCTCCAGTTCTTGTGGTGGTTTTTTTCCTTTTAAGATTCTTTTATTCCCTTGATATAACATTACAACAGTTTTCACAATTTGAAGTTCAGATTTTTTTTTTAAACAAAAGAAACTTTCTAGCCCTAAAAGACAAAAAGTTAATCATTAAAACATGTGAGTAATAATTGGTTAAATTCCAAAGATTGTGACATAAGGACTGACCTTATTGGGGCTACAGTAGGGATGTGGATCTTTTCACAGAAGCTACGATCAAGCCAGATTTCACCCAACCTATATTCTGTGCATTTCATTGTGCAGAACTTCAAATTTATGTCGGTTGAAGATCGCTTTGTTTAATTTTAGTCCACTTCTACATCCTATCAACATAATATTGAATCCTGTTTCTGTCTTCTAAGGGCATGTCTACACTGGTCAGGGAAGGGGGAAGGATTTTGCGATATGGTGATCGCAAGATCCTCCCCCTAAGTCCACATGCAGCGTGTGACTTCTTTGAAGGAAGGAGGACGTTGCGCCCACCATTTTGTTTTTATTAAAGATGAGCACATGAGCGCTCCAACAATAAAGGTAAAGGTAAAGGCACTCCCTCCCACCCCCGATGGGCATGGAGCTCCTGAAGAGCTCTGTGCCCCATGCCCAGTTCCTGGCTCCTCGCATTTGCTCGCTGGGAGCCACGATGAAACTGGGACAACCGCCCACACATACCACGGTCTTGGGATGATCCTGAGACTGCAAGAAAACCCGGGATTAAAGCCATCCCGGTTATCCTGGGATGGCGTTATACTCAAGATGAGGCCGAACCAGTTTCAAATAGAGGGAAACCAGTACCTTGTGCAATTTGGAAGCTATATTTCTATTAATGCAGCCCAAAATAGCATTTGCTTTTTTTTGAAGCCATATCACACTGTTGGCTCATATTCAGCTTGTGATCTACAACAATTCCAAGATCCTTCTTGTTTCTGGTATTGCTGAGCCAAGTATCCCCATCTTGTAACTATGCATTTGGTTTCTTTTTCCTAGGTGGACAACTTGACATTTATTATTCGGAATAGCAGTTTTCAACAACCCACTAAGGAAGATAATAGCAATGAAATTCAAAACAGTAACAATTAATTGAATATTTATTCAAAATCCAATTACAATTTTTAGTTTATTCAATTAGACATAATTGAACTTGATCCAGTGATATCATCTTTGCAAAGTCTGATAGTCATTTAGCAAGAATATTAGATACTACATTTAGTAACTAGGGTAGAGTACCTCACTATTCTGTAAATTCTTAATGTGATGGATGGGCTTGATGAAGTGATACCAGTTTCCCAATGTCAGGTTTAAAGTCACTTAACATGAGTCTTAAATCATCATGTTTAGTAATCTGGAGTCAAATTCTTTGCTTGGAGAGAAGTAGGCAGACTACACTAAAACCACATTCTACAAAATATGATTTTGGAAATGCAACTAGGAGCTTCTGAACCACTCTCTATAGTGCAGGATAGCGATCACAAATTTCCTTCTGTAACCAAAACTCCTGGTACGATTTCTTAAACTTTGGCTTCAGCTCAATGTCGTTTTGTAGCTCAATTAGTTCTTTCTCCACTACTCCAACTTCCTTTAAATGGGAAGCACCTGCTGCAGGCTTGCCGAGGGAGGAAGGGAAACGAGAGCGAATGCCTCTGTTTTGCAGCTGGCGTGGCGGGGCACACCAAGCAGGGTATGTCTCTTCATTAGCGTTTGGGGGCTTTTGAAACATTTCAATTCACCGTTAAAAGGACTCTTCTTAAACTGTATTAATACCCGTGTGGATTCTTCCCCTATATGGCTTGGGACCAAACTACCTTCTCCCATAAAAATGTCCCTGGGTTTTAAGACCTTCTGGAGAGGCGCTTCTCGGAAAAGACCACCTCGAGCGCCCCCTGCTGCCTCTTAGCGCCCCTCTGCTGCCCCCTTGCCTCTTAGCACCCCTCTGCTGCCCCCTTGCCTCTTAACGCCCCTATACAATCCCACCCACCCCAAGGGGGCAGTACCACCCACTTTGGGAACCACTGGCCTAGAGGAAAGTGCCTAGGCTTTAAACTCTCTTGAGGTGCAAAGAAATGTTTATTTGCTGAATAAAGCTTTGTGGATTACTCGGTAGACCTCTTTATTTTCTCGCACTTTGGCGGGAGGGCTTAGAAACATGAGAACAGATATGTGTCCATAGAGCTGCCAGCATATACTGACTCTTTGGGGGGCTGGCTCTGGGGCTGTCATGACGAGTGCCTGCACTTCCAAATTTACCACTACATCACCACACCTCACTTCCACCCCTTTCAAATTTCAGTGCCAGAACTGAATGCTCTTGTAGCACAGAGGCTGAGCTACGGACCAAGATGTCTTCCCTCTACCACAAACACAGACGTGTACCACTGGAAAGCTTTAAATCTTTAGCTTCAGCTAAAGGGGATAAGAATATCAACCTACTTGGACTGTTGTAAGGATGAATGAGATGAAGGTGATTATCCGGTGTTCCAGGTTGCGTGGAGTGATAGAGGAGGCTCTCCATTTCAGACAGTTGCCCTCCACGCATTCAGCATGATGAGAATGATGAAGGAGAAGGGCAGGGCTGGAGCGCTCCCCCTCATGTTTAAACAACACACCTCAAGAATGGTCAATAGCGCTGCAGAAATGCAGAAAACCTCTATATTGGAAAGCCTGTTCCCAACATCCAGCCACGCTCCAGCACAACCCATTGAAGGAGCATTCAGTGGAGCTATGCAGATTAAAGGACCGATAGGAGCTGGATGGCTGGGGCCCCTTGGGGCAGATCTGAGCCCAACGGGCTCTCTGGGAAGGGATCTACACTACTGCTTTAAAGCGCTTTATAACAGTTCTGACAACTGTTGGGGCCCAGGACACACTGCATATACAGGTTTCAAAACGTTTTCAAAGTGCTTTAAAGCGCTTTAAAAGCAGTAGTGTAGATCCCCCCCTAATTTATCTTTTCACTGCCTCCCATATAAGTGAATGGGAGAAAGGGAAGTGCCACCCCCCTGCTGCGTGAAGTTTAACTGCTCTGCTATCCTGATGCCCGGTGGCCCAGGCATCCCAGGCAGGACTCAAACGCATGCTCTCCGCCATGGAATCTACAAGTTTTCTCCACTCAGTGATCTGCCTGCTTTACTGCTGAACATTGAATCAGTTACAGAGCAGGTTTGCGTTTTGCCAGGGCCACGGGCAAAATGAGCATCACAGCTAGACAACTGTGACCAAGGGTGCAAATTCACAAAGAGAGAGACAGAGAGAGAACGAGAAAGAACAAAATAGGCTCCACTAGAGAAGGGAAGAGACGTAGGCTGATGGCCATGAAGAACAACAGAAAATGGAGTCTGCATTAGATATGTAGCTGGTGCAAAGCCTCTCTTTTATGAGGTACCTGATTTGTGGTGTGGACTGTAGTAACCAGGTATCTCAGCACCAGACCAGACTAAAACTGCAGTTGTGGACAGAAACTGTGCTCCTCGAATGCCAATATACAAACCATACAGGGAACGAGATGCATCTTTAATCAGAGGCAATTCATCAGTGATTTTTGCACATAGGGCTTAGCAGACTGATTGGGGATGGTGATAGTAGTAGAGGCGGAAGCGTTAATAGTAACTGACTGGAAGCTGGAGGAATGGTCTCAGTGTATATTTCCTTCTGTGCTTTGATATCAAGTTGCAGAGGGCAGCTTAGGTTACCTCACAGCGCTGCTCTAAATAGACATGTTCCTCCCCAGAGTCAACTGCCATCAGCTGAAGCTACCGTCTGCTCCCTGTGCCAAGCTACACAACCACTCATCTCTTTGGCTTGTTTCTGTTTCACTCTTTCATTAGCGCAAAGCTCACTGCACCTTTCTCAGCGGCCTGCATAAGACCTGGTTTTTTGTTGCCTTCCTTGTTTATCTGAGTTTAACTGAATTGGCGACATTCATCATTTTGCTACAGTCACAAACTGGCCCAATTGCATTCTTTCCCCTCCTTAATAAGCTAGTGGTGTGTACACATGCAGCAAAGTGAGATAGTGGGTTCCTGATGTGGTAGAAATGATATTAACACTTCTGTGTGTGTGTGTGTGTGTGTGTGTGTGTGTGTGTGTGTGTGTGTTGGGAGGGATGGATCACACTTCTGATTGCCCCCTAACTATGTTCTTCCAGAACATAGTTTTCCAGAAGAGGAACATCAAACCACTACCAACCCCCTTGATCCATTGCCTCCATCAGACTGGCCACAGTGAGTGAGCATTAAGATAGGTTTTATTGATAGGGCTGCCATAGTTGCATTCCATGGCAGTCCTTCTTAAAAGTACAACACAAAAGGGATTCGCTGTCCACAAAACGATCTCTGACATTCAAGGCAGGGGGTCTTCTCCTCTCTGGAAAACAGTCCTTGTACAACGCGTTAACTGAAGAAGCTTTGTGCCCTAAACCAAGCGCCGCACACTCCTTTTCAGACAATTCCCCTGGCTGCTTAGCTGCTAATGTACAATTCTGCATGTATTTCCCCCTTCTCCAATACCCAACCGTTGATTCACTAGGCCACTCAGTCCATCCTGCCACACAGGGGGGTTAATGACCGGAGGTTGAAAAGCCTCTCTTTTCCCCAAGGGAGCAGCATAGGCAGCAAGAGTTGTCTCAGACACCCGGCTCGCTTCCAGCGCCCTCCCCTTCTTGGCAGGCATAACTTTCCCTCGCCTTTCCCAAGGTCTTTCCTCTTTCAACCCCCTTTCTTGCCTTCCCTTCTCTCCCTCTGGGCTTGTTCGTGGTCCAACTCACTCTCCCTGGCAATGCCGCCCCCCTTCCTCTACTGTCTGCCTTTTATCCTCCCCGCGTCTCCCCCCCTCCCGGCTGCAGCCACCATCCCACTGCAAGTGATGCTCATTGGGGCTGATGGGGCCAGCTGCAGCCACCCAACAGCTGGCAATGCCCTCTGCTTGAACCCTCCCCGTCTATGACCCCTCTGTCCTTGCCCTCAAAGGCACTGTCATTGGAGCCTTGGCGTGTGTGTGTGTGGGGGGGAAGCCATGGTTTAGTAAGAGGTGGGGAACCCTGCTGATCCCTCACTATATAGCTACAGCTATATCTGGAGTAGGCCAGTGCTGGCCCTTTGAGTGAACTTTTAAATGGATTAAATTGCATGCTGGGAGTTGTAGGCGTAAGCCTAGGTCTCTGAATACTGTGTTAATCTTTGAACACCATCTGAGGTGTGGTGGGAGACAACTGGCCTTCCTAGCTGTGGCACCCTGCTTATGGATTTGTTTTTCTCAGGCAAGGTTGCGTAATGACTGCATTAATGGGTTTCCAGTGCCGGGTGAATTTTTATTTGTTTTTATTTTCCATTTTAAGCACAACGTTCCAAGACAGATGCAGGAATTACTGAATGAAGTTTATGAGTATGAAGTAAAAGCCTGACTATTACCATTGAAACAAAAGAGTGAATGGAGGAATGACTGATAGCTGAGGCTGGAATGGAACAGTGGGTGGGGTTAGTGGCAGTTGGAGAAAGTCAGGCAGAAGGAGAACAAAGAGAGTTAGCAAGAGGTCAGGAAAGTGGGAGCTGACTTAGGACTGAGAGAGAGTGACCCAGGCCATTGCTAGACGAGGGTTTAGCCCAGGCTGATACCCGGGCTCACCCCTGTGCATCCAGATGGGGATCCTGGGGTCAGCCCGGGCTAAACCCTCCCTTGGCCCAGGATAACCGGCACCTGTTGTGGCCCAGTATTTCCGCAGCCCTGGGCTGAGCCCAGGGCTGCGGAAGGTCTAGTTGGTTCCGCAGCTTTTCCCGGCTACGCGGCTTACTCATAAGTAGCCGGGAGAAGATGCACACTGGGCACAGCACTCACAGGAGCACTGTGCCCATTGGGCCAGGGGGGGGGGGAATCACGGGGGGAGGGAGATCGGGGCTGGGGGGAAATCGCCGGAGGGGGGGAGAGATGGGGGCCAGGGGGGGAAAGAGCAGACCCGGAGGGAGAGATGGGGGAAGAGCGGAGCCAGGGGACATCAGGGGGAATCGTGGCCCAGGGGCGGGAAATGGAGGCCAGGGGACTCGGCGGTGGAGGCCAACACAGGCCAGGGGACTCGGCGGTGGTGACGGGAACACTGTGGCCCATCCGCCGGTTTTCCTGGCTACTCGCGTGTAAATGCAGTAGCCAGGGAAAGTGGCGGAACGGTCCACACGCCCGCAATCCCAGCCTCAGCCCGACCTGAGGCCGGGACTGCAGGAAAAACCAGGCTAAAAGGGGTTTCAGTTACCCCGGGCCCAGGGAGGTTTCACCCCTGCCTGACCCTGGGATCCCCTGTGCGTCATCTGGACGCACAGGGGCGAGCCCAAGGCGAGCACCGGGCTAAACCTCTGTCTAGCAAGGCCCTTTGTGAACAGAATGCTGGACTAGATTGCCCTCAGTCTGATCCAGCATGGCACGTCTTACATTATGAGCTGACATGGTTCTTTGACTGGGTCATTTCCTCTTTCCAAGCAGAGATCAGGGCCTTGGTAAGAAATCCATCAGCTTCTGGGGGCAGCCCATGAAAGGTGGTCTATCAACCATATGTGATTTGATTTGGGGCCCCAAGAGGCGATGTTTGCCGAAACAGAATCGCAGCAGTCCCTTACTCTGTTCTCGAATGTGTCTTTGCCACTTCAAGCGCCTGTGTAATAGGAATATGGTTTACCTCTCTCCATGATTATGTGAGAAGCAGTCTTCAGGTTTTTAGTGGGCATTGTGATGCTAGCCAGGAGCTCATTGTACCTGCTGTGGATCTTGGCCTTGTTGAGCACATCACAGAGGAGTGCAAGAGATATGAAGTCTTCTGCCCATTCTCCCTCAGCAAGATAAAGGCCTGACCATTTTTGACATGGGCTTTTCTTTTGCAATTGTATATTGATTTGGTTTGTATGCTGCCATTCTACCAAAAGATGACATTCAAGGTGGCTCAGAGTAGAGCTGTGCAAGCTTCAGCGTTCTTAATCCATTTCATGATGAATCTGCCATTCAGTGCATATTGAGTGCACATTCCACAAGCGCCCAACAGCTGCCTGCTTCCCCAAGAGCTGCCCGCTTTGGGGAGCCCAGCCCTTACCTGCAGAAGCAGGTGGCTTTCAGGGGAAACGGGGCTGCGGGGCACTCATGGAACGTGCATGGCCTGGATCGTGTGGGCAGCAGCGAGGCCACGAGTGCCCGCTGTTCCTGGTAAAGCTGTCCCTCACTAGCAATGCATGCTGGGTGTTCTAAGCTCTTCCCCCACGAAGGCTGTAAAAATTTGTTCAACATCAGTCTTGCCAGTGCAGTTGTGCCATCAGTGATGTGGAAGGCGACTTTCCTTAGTGACAAGAGACTGAAATGTCCTTGTTTAATGTTGTATGCTGTGGAGACAGAGTGGGCATTTCTATTTGAACTAAAGAGACACTGTAATTTAATTATCGACCCTGTAAACAAAGAGTTTTAATGCACTGGAGGAAATTTACTTAGCCTACGCCACTGGTAGATTTATGGTTTCTAATGGAATGTTAGAAGGTTGTTGGCACTTGGGGAATCCTGGTTTGCTGTTTCATAATCACTTATTTATCGTTCCTGGAGTGGATTGTTCTCCTCTTGCAGTTCATTCTTTCAAGTCTATTAAGCTGTCAGTGTTTTTCTTCAATGCATTATGAACAAGAGGTCTCCCCATTGCCTTGCTTGTGTTGTCATTTCTGACCATGGCCTGCCCTTTTTGTCATCTTATAGATATCAGCATTACTCCCTTGGGGGGAAATTATATAGGGCACTTGTTCTGGCTTTTATTAGAACAAGGAAAGGGAATAGCTAAATTGTGAAAGACTCATTACTAGGGCTTAGTTAAAATGGCTCTTTCATTTTTCACAAACATTTTTGTGAAATGTTTGTGGGCCCCGCCGCCCACTGTCCTTCTGCAAGCCTCCCATCTGAGCAGTGGTGCTGCCTCATCAGTTCATTACATTACAGCAGGGACTAGTTGGGAGGCACCCAATTCACCTTCAAAACCTTGCACAATTACACCCAGAGGAGGGGAAATGAGGGAGGTACAAATAGACCCCTGGAGGTTTGCAGGGTTGGGACCAAAGTTCATAAGCAACCTCCCCTAGTCAGGAGACATTAACCAACAGTGCCCAACAAATGACACAGTAACCCAAGGTGAGTTAAATAACCTACTCTGCAGAACTGTGGGTTGTCAGAGTGAGTTACTTTGGGCAAATAACCCATCGTGGGTTAAAAAATTCTCAACAGTTGACACAAGAACCCATGATGGGTTATCCATCATGGCTTATTTAACCCATTGTGGGTTATCGTGTCTTCCGAAACCAACCATTGCCATACAATTTGTTCCAGCACTGAATAGAGCCCTTATATACTGGCGTAGGCCCTGGTGAGACTTCACTGTACAACCACCCTGCCTCATGCACAGATTTTTACAGGGGTCCAGATGACATTGCCTTCCATTTGTAAACCTTCTTCCAAAGAAGGAGTACAAGATGGAATAGCTGCACAATGTCTTTTGAGTGGTGACTCCAGGAGCCCTATGCCTGGAAGCTCCCTAAATCTATTTCTAACTTGCTGGACATGGCCATAATCTTTCATTTCAATCATCCTCACTGTTTGTTGACTTCATTGGCTTTCACTGACATAGCCAAATCTGAGCCGCTACTCAGAAATGTGACATCATCCTACTCACTATATGATTCCTAACTAGTTAGGAGAATACTCTTGTGAATACACCAGGAAGGAGGAAGAAACAGCAGCCATAAAGAGGTGCAGGGAGAATGAAATAACTGGTGTAGAACAAGATTGTAAAAAGATGAATATCTGCACAGCTAAAGAAGTGTTTACTGAATACTCAATCATAGAGGACATTATTTTTATTCATTTATTTATTAAACACTGTAGACACTGATGCCCTACTCAGCGTTTGGCTTATCTAACCGTGGGAGGGCCATTGCAGGTAAGGGGGGGAGTGAGGAGATGCAGCTCAAACCCCAGCATTGGTGGGGCTTTGTGGTGACACCGGTGGAAGAGGGGCTTACTAGGTGATATTAGCCCTCGGGGGGGGGCGACCTCTTTGAAGCATGGCTCCAGGCAGAGAAGCTCCCCGCAGACTGATTCCTTTTCACTCCTGCGGCTGATGGCGACTGCATGCTGTTGGGGGTAGCGGCAGGAGAGCAGCCTGGGGGGGGGGCGGGGGCGCGTTCCTGCCACATGGGCAACATTTCAGCATGGTATGCACCCAGTATAATTTACGCATGCCTCTGTTTGCCTGAAGTCAGTCAACACAGCCACTCCAGAAGAGGCCTAGTGGCTGAGACGGCACAGCTGCCAGCAGAGAGGCTCCCAGCAGAGCGATTCCTTTACACTCCTGATGCCGGTAGCAACAGTGCTCTCTCAGAGGCAGCGACTCTTTGATGCAGCAGAGGGCAGCTGGAGGGCTGTTCCCACTGCATCTGGATCCCCCTCTGCATCCCTACTTAATACCCCCCTCAATTCAGCACTTATTGCTTGAGACATTAGGGTGTGCCTGGGCACACCTGGTATACCCTTTGCACATGCCTATGAAGAGTCTGAATTTCCATGAAGATGTACAGATGGCCAAATTATACTAAATCTGTGCATTACACCAGCTTTACCTGCCAATCAGTATCTCCTCTTTTCTAGCTTATGCTTCCCCTTCTAAAATATTTTTAGTTAATTAACCAGGATGACCAGGGGTCTGGAAACAAAGCCCTATGAAGAGAGACTGAAAGAACTGGGCATGTTTAGCCTGGAGAAGAGAAGATTGAGGGGAAACATGACAGCACTCTTCAAATACTTAAAAAGTTGTCACACAGAGGAGGGCCAGGATCTCTTCTCGATCCTCCCAGAGTGCAGGACACGGAGTAACAGGCTCAAGTTAAAGGAAGCCAGATTCCAGCTGGACATCAGGAAAAACTTCCTGACTGTTAGAGCAGTATGACAATGGAATCAGTTACCCAGGGAGGTTGTGGGCTCTTCCACACTAGAGGCCTTCAAGAGGCAGCTGGACAACCATCTGTCAGGGATGCTTTAAGGTGAGTTCCTGCATTGATCAGGGGGTTGGACTCGATGGCCTTGTAGGGCCCTTCCAACTCTACTATTCTATGCTTCTATGTGTTTTCCATTGTCCTGCCTTCTTGTAATGTAAATGTCCTGAGCACTGACTGCATCTTACTATATAACCTGTCTCAACCTAACGTAGACTGGTACTCTCCAAATATTTTGGATGCAACTATCAGCATTCCTGACCATTGGCCACACTGTCTGTGGCTGATGGGAGTTGAAGTATAAAGCCTCTGGAAGGCACCAAGTTGGGAAAGGCTGGGCAAACCTACCCAACATAATTGTTCAGGGAATAAAATGGGGCAATATGCTACATCCGTGAGTTTCTTGGGCGAAGGGCAGACCACACATGCAAAAATGCATGAATGAACAAAATAAGCAAAGGCTGCCAATCATTACTTTCTCTTGCTCCCAGACTGTGGAATGGCCTGCCAGGAGAGATTCACCAACTCAACAGTCTTTCTGAATATAAAAAAGCTATAAAGACTGACCTCTTCCGGCAGGCTTACCCAGTCTGGCTGTTATTTTAACAATGTATTAGTCTTATATGTTTTAATCAGTTTTATGTATTTTATATTTTTTTTGTATTTTATGTTGTTCCCTGCCTCAATCCAGAGGGAGAGGTGGGTTGTTGTTATTATTATTGTTGTTGTTATTATTATTATTATTATTAGCCTTTTCCTTTTCCACCCCCACCCCCTTCATCCAGGCCTCTCCAGCCATTGCTTATAGGCCTTCCAGGCAATCTTCCTCAAACCTTTGCCCACAGACACACCATTCCTTTCTCAAGGCTCCCCATACATCTTATGGTGCTGCTTATAGTGCAGAAATGGCTGCTGCCTTCATCGTTATGCAATATTGTTTCTTAAACAAACTGTGTGAGCATCATCAAATGCTTGCCTGGAAATGCTCAATGCGCTGTCCTGAGATGATCTGTAGGAAAAATAAGTAATGCGTGAAAGAAACAGCCATTTCCCTGCCTTTATCCCAGCTCCTAAGACGCTCATGTTATTGCAGTTGTATAATTTATCGCCTCTCAGACTGTTTTCCCCTTTCAGCAGAAAGTAGTTCATATAATATTGAACATATTAAATCAAAATTGAATTTTTGTTTTGAGGGAAAGCACATGATAGGGCTGTGAATAAGTGCCTGTGTTTGAGTCACATTCAACATAATTAGCAGATCAAACTATGACCATACCATCAGAAGAAAAATCTTACTGATGTGTATCCAATAAAGGACAACCAGAGCAATAAACAACAGAGCCTTTCATGGTACACATATTTTCAACACATATGAGAGGCGAAAAAAACAGCTTTTGAAAATGTATTTTTCCCAGGTCACTTAAGGGTTGCAATTACTCATATTTATAGCAAACTTCAGACTCCCGGTTTGTCTGGGAGCCTGTCTTGATGAGGGAGTGGATTTGGAGTGGCAGCAGGTCGTCTATATGATGCAGCCACCATCCCAAAGCCATCCAGGAGCAAACCCCCTTGCCATCAGCTGGAGGGAGGCTGGTTCGGGCACTGCGTGTCCCTCTCTTCCTCCCCCTCCAGCTTTCCTGTTGCTTCCTCCCACCCCGATATTTATTTTGATTTTTTTTATTCTGTAGATACAAACCTTCGCATCTACAGATAAAAAAAAAAATGGGTGGGAAAGGAACAGGGCAGCCAGAGGGGGAGGAAGAGCGGGACGCACGGCACTCCAACCATCTCTCCTCCCTCTGACTGCCCCATTCCTCCCCCCCCCACATTTTTTTAATCTGTAGGTGCAAAGGCTCACATCTACAGATTAAAAAACCAAGAACGGCAGTGGGAGAGGAACAGGGCAGCCAAAGCGAGGCCAGAGGGAGGAGAGCTGGCTGCCCCAGTCCTTTCCCCTCCTTGGTGCTCAGCCAGTGCCGATGGCAACTCCGTATTGGCGCTCCTTCCTGTGCAGATGCTAGGAAGGAGCACCAATGTGGGAGCCTGAGGCCTCTCCCCCACCCCTGCTGCTGCCCTGCCATCAAGACAGGGCCTGGAATTTAATTGCTAGTTCAAAGCCTTGCAATTGATTGTTTTTCATCCAGGTTTTCTGTAGATCACAATGGTTCCTGTACATAAATCATATTTTTTTCAGATAGGAGTAAAGCAGAATCAGAGAGGAAAATATGGTATATTCTATATTCAGGCATAGTGCATTATTATTATTATTATTTATATACCATTGCAAACCGAAGCTCTCTGGGAGTTTTACAACAATTCAGTAGCTGTGCATTGCCTCCTTAAATACAGGACAATTTCCAGACTCCCTCCTCATCCTGTGAAGCAACCCCACTACAGGCCTGCCTTTAAGCTGTATCTAACAACCTGTTTGTGAACTCCTTTGGGGGAGGGCCACCTACCACCCTGTCATGATCTGGGGCATGGGCAGCAGGGTCCTTAGGTAGGAACACCGGGTCTGGGATGGACGGAGACAGAACCGGCTTGGGCGGTTGGAATACTGGTAGAGCAAGCTGGGAGTGAGGCACGGGTCTTGGGTGGAAGAGTCCAACAGAGGGCCAGAGGCAGGAGGTAGATCCAGGAATCAGGCACAAGGTCAAACACAGGTATAGAATCCAAGCAGAGGCCAGAGGCAGAAGAGAAGTTCAGTCAACAAGCAGGCAAGGTCCAGGCAGGGATCAAGGGAAGAGGCAGAGTCCAGGAGGAACAAAGTCCAAACAAGGGCCAGAGGCAAAAGTCAATGGTCAAAGGCAAAGCAAGGTTCAGGCACATACCAGGTAGCAAAGGGGCCAGAGGCAGAAGTGTGGTCAAGACGAGCAAGAGATCCAGCAAGGCAAGATATAAAGGAGCAGATTATCAGGAACCTGCTGCAGCTAGCACGAGATACCATGTTGCTGTGGCAAAGGCTGAAGGTGAAATGCAACTCTTATATAGGCCTTTCCTGGCAGTTCCCAGCTGTTCCGTATGAGTCCACCTGGGAGTGCCTGCTGGCCTGGGCCTGAACCCTGCAAGGCTTTACCAGCCAGGGCTCGCATCCTGCAAAACCCTGTGGCTGGTTATATGGAAAGCTGCTGCCAGATGGTGCTGCAGGATAGGACAGATCCTGGTACACCCACCCCAGTCCACCATCTCCATGGCACACAATGCATGGTCCAAACTTTTCATTAAATGTATTAGGTTTTTTACATACTGAACAGTTAACAGCACTCCAATGTATTCAGTCTTCATTCTAAGTATATTTCAGAAATGTTAATTTAAACTGTGGTGAAGACAACCATGGTCCTCTTAGAAAAGGGTGGGTGTGCAACTTCTGGGATTCATCCCCCCCCGAGCCCCCAAACCCACTGGCAACTTTCCCTTTGCCAACCACTGCTGCCAAAATGACTGCAGCAGTGGCAAATTTTGCTTGAAAACAAGGCCTTCAGTGTGGGGGCACCTTCTTTGGAAGGAAGCACAATTGTGATCCCAGAGGCTCTCCTTCCAAATAAGGCTTGCACTCCCTCCCCATATGCCTTGTTTTCAAGCAAAATCACTACCTTTTTTTCTTTTCTTCTGCTGCTCATATATTCAATGAGGAGCAATTCTATGATCATATTAGATGGGGGCCAGGAGTCCATTTCTGGATTATTTTGGTGAAGGTAGAGGTACTGCCTCTCCAGCTTCTTAGTCTAAAGACTCTTCAATTCATTTCAGATTTTATTGACTACTTTTGTGCCTGTCTTTTTGTTATTCTTTTACATTTACATTTTTATTCATTCATTTTGAATTTAACACATTGTTAATTATTATCATATACATGTATCTATGTAGCATTTGTTTGTTGTGCTCCTGCTTCAATTCCAAGTCCTTTCTGCCCAGATAAAGCTGTTGTGCCCTGCTGTCTGATGTCACAAGTCTCCAAATTCTCCTCTTCACATTGGCATGTAATGGCTGGATGAAGTCCTGTTTAGTCATTAGGCTCTTCTACATGCCTAGAATGGATGCATGGGTGGTAGGTGGCAGCTTAGGATGGGTGGGATTTTTGCTCAATCCTTTTTTATATATAAGAACTTACCCAAATTTGCAAATTTCTCCACAATCAGGACAAAAAGTACTTGAGATTATTATTATTATTATTATTATTAAAAAAACGAATGTGGTATAAAGTGAAACTGAGAGCTTCATTCATCTTATTTGAGCTGGAGATGCCAGGAATTGAAATGTCTACATACAGACAGAGCATGTCCTCTACTGCCCCTCCCAAAAGAGCACATAACTATTCTTGCAACTTTGCAAGGTACAGTATTGAGGTGGATCATACGGCCAGTATTGAGGTGGATCATACGGATGCTTGAAGGATAACACATTGGCTGCATCTTGACAAAAACGCTGTTGTGCTGTGAGCCCCCAACCCCCCGCATTTGTGCTCCTTTGCATTATCCACACACAAAGGAGTGAGCGCAGGGGTTGGCATGCCAGGGGGAGTGCCTCCTCACGCCCCTGTTGTTTGTTTTCCTCTACGTTGGAGGAGGCACCGTGCCTGTGCCTCCTCGCATCCCCATTTTTAAAACCTTTGGGGGGCTTCCCCATCTGCGCAGACGCACCTCCAAAGCCGCTCCGGAGCAAGGCGACAGACCACAGACGCCGTTGTCACCTCTTTCCAAGAGAAAAAAGTTTCAGGAGGTCCCCAGCGTCTTTAAACTGGAGCTTCGGGGGAATGTGGCATATAACTGACCTGCTTCCACTGTGGATCCACCCTGGGGCAAAGCCCTCATCAAGACAGGCCCATTGTTGGCAGCTTCACATTGGCCGCTATTGCAGATCTCGTGGTTGCAAAGTGCACACTGGAGCTTCTCAAGCCTCTACCGCATCGCTGCCTGTGCCAGAGCACTCGATTAACCATTGTGAGAAGCAGCCCCACTGCGCATGGGTGGGAAGGGGGCGTCTAGTGTGCCAGCAGCAAGAGATGCTGCAGCAGGAGCAGCTGTTGCAGCTTAAATTGATCCAGGAGGGCCAAAACAGACATTTCTTTAAATGTGTATTTAGCAGATTTATGTCTTTTTTTTCTTTTCATTTTTAGTCTGGAATCCATACAGGTCCCCAAACTGAGTCTTAAAAGCTCTCCTGTACCCTATGCCAGGCCTCACGATTATAGTGTAAATCTGGGTATTTTCTGACCTTAATCCACATGGATGTCCTAACTTTCAAAAGGATAAAACATGCTTATGTCAAGTAGCTGTTTAATGTTCATTGTGAATTGAATTGTTGATTTGTAAAGACTAGATTTTGAAAGCATTCTAAGTACTGTAAATAAAGATGCACATTTGGCAAGGAAGCAAGAATTTTGCCTTATAATTAATAATGTTACTTTGGGAGTCATATATTTATTTTTAATTGTTAGGAGAGTTGCCTCCGGGAATTTCTGTAGTTCAAAGACTTTGAAAAACCAATTTGTCAATTATCTGATGTTCCTTTTCCATTCCTCTTGACCAGCCACAGTCTATATTTGCCATATCTCCAGTTAGCAGTTTTGATAAATTGGTCTTCAGAAGTCAACATACTCTTTTTGAAATGACTGCTGGATTCCTTGGGTCAATGCTAATTTTGCTTGAGTTAGTTCCTTGAAAGTAGAAACACTCCTATCCACCATTCTATTCCTAGACAAAGTCTGTCTGGAACATGTTCGGAACTTTATTATGAACTCAGCTCTCATAAAATAGCAGGAGGACAGCATGAACTCCAGTTAACTTCATGCCCTTTGGACTGGGCTTTGAACTTGATTTAGCCTACAAGATGATGTACTGTAAAACACTGATTCTTTGGCTCTGGAGCTTTGCTGAGTGAGCGCAGTTCGCTGGAAGCAATGCCCGCTCTAGCTTATACAAGAAAATGCAGAAACTGAGAAGGCTGCTAAGCTTTTGTAAGCTGGCAGGTAGCATTTGTGATGGTCAACAGCAATGCTTTTGATGAACTTTCCATCAACTGAGAAGTCAGTGACCTGCTTCCTTCAAGCTTTAGGAAAGGGTTTTCATGAAGGATTTTCATGGGGAGAAGCTACCATGATTTCCTATCGATGTGCCCTCAGTATCTGGATATGTACATTTACAGTTTACAGTTGCTGAACTGACAGCAAAACAAAAAAGCCATGGGTGAGCAACTTGGTGCCCTCCAGATGGGATTGGGATTGAACTCCAGTTCCCATCAGCCACATCCAGCATGGCCAACGTACCATGTTGGGTACCTGGGACAGATCAATCTAATGCTTAATGAGATAGTGATGCTGTTAAGCCCAGTAACAGAGTCCCCCGAAAATGTAACTGGGCACAGCTGGCAGAAGGGCTTGTTCCAGGGTTGTTGGCTCCCATGTCAGTGTCTCAATGGCTGCTCTGTGCAGTGTCTGAACAGCTGTTTCATACTGAAGACATGACCGTAAGCAGGGACTGGCCACCTTGCCAAGTCCTTCACAAAGGATTTGTAATTTCCTGGATGAACTGTAATCATGTTGCTTTTTAAGTTTGAACTGGTTTAAAATCCTGTGTCTGAAAAGATCTTATCAAAATGAATAATGTGTATAGCCTTACACCCCTGAATGATTCCAGCAATGAGTTCAGCAACTGTAAATGAATTTTCTTGTTGCTCAGTGCTTACTTTCTAAGCCAAGAGGTCCAGGGACTCATGTTTGCCTCAAAGCCGGCCTACTGATCTGTGTGTTCTGACTTCTAGCCTGGGCTGTGAAGGAAACGTCAGACACTGGTTGCTTAGTGGTGTAAGCAATAGTGACTGGTGATTCAGCAAAACATGAGCTCATCAAGGTTCTCTGATTTCCATCTTGAAACGTGTTCTGACTCGTGTCCATATCAGATTGTGAGCTTTGTGGGGGGTTGTTGTTTTTTCACATGAAAAATTGTGATCATTTTTGAAGTGTACAGATTTTTCCTCCATTGATCAAAGCATGGTGGTCTGCATTTTTCAAGTGAACCCCCTTTTTGTCATGCAAATCACATTGCAAGTTCAGAAATGTATGAACTCCAGATCTCGATTTGTGAGTTCTGTTGCAAGAGGTGCAATTTTTTTAAAAAACGATCTGAAATTATTTTTCCACTCATCCCTAGGGAGAAAAGCATTCTGCTGCATATGCTTATATATGCCCCCCCCCCCCTTTTCATTCTTATTTTGCATGTTTCAGACATAGGTATCATTTAGGGATAGCTCCACACTGTGTTTCAGACCCCATGAGATTACCCTCTAGGAGCCCCTATATTTCTGCTCAGTATACCTGATTGGCACAATGAGTGACTGATGTTACAAACAATTAAATGTGACAGTGTGCTCGATGTGACTGATGGAGCTGAGCTTAAGGGTACCACAATTCTGCTCCTACTTTACAGAGAGTTTCTAAAAGTTAATACTTGTAGATCGTTATTCTTCTTTCTGGAAGCTCACCTTTGGGGTCCATACTGCCCCCCCCCCCCCCCGCTGCTTAACATCTACAGGAAACTGCTGGGTGGTGTCGTTCTGTGATATGGGTACGTTGTCATCAGTGCAATCAGGTCTACTTTTCCTTTCCATCTGAACCAAGTGTTGCAACCTCTCTGCTGGGTGCATGTTTGAAGCCAGTAAAGGATTGCGCAGAGCTGAATAAACTGAAACTCAATCCGAACTGCTCACAGTGGCAGTCCTAGCTTTGCTAGAATGATGAAACTACATTGGAGTTGTGTCCAGGACTCTTATTTAATTGCTTTCAGCTGATTTACCAGTTATGTTCCAACTTGGAAAAGAGAGACTTGAGAACTGTGGAGAATGCCCTGGTCACCTCTCAAATGGACTACTATGGCACTCCCTATGTGGGACTGCCCTTAAAGGCTGTTTGGAAGCTGTAACTAATTCAGAATTAATTTGTGACAAGAATAGTTAAACTAGTTAAACTGTCGTGAGGTGCCACCAGTATGCTGATAATACCCAGCATTATTTCTCCTTGTCATCCAAATCAGGTAAGGCTGTAGAGGAGTTGAACTAGTGCCTGGGTGGGGGGCAATAAATTGAGGTTGATTCCCACAAAGATTGAGACACTGAATGGGTGGATAGTACTCAGATGTGGATAATCGATGTTTCTCCTGTTTTGGACAGTGTTGTACTCCCCTGAAAGAGTAGGCTGGGGTATTTCTTTTTTATCACTATAAGCTCGACTTTTTCCAGTTTCAGCTGGTTCACAAGCTGCAACCATTTCTGCACAGGGATAGACTACTGCAATGATTTTCTCCACCACCATTGCATCTGCACAGAGTGCACCAATGGAGACTTAGGTAGCCAAAGGCCTATTACATTCAGGCTCACAAGCATCATATAATCATAGAATAGTAGCGTTGGAAAGGGCCTACAAGGCTAGGGTGACCATATTTTGGAAACCTAAAAGGAGGACAACATGGCCGCCCCAAGGGGGCATGCCCACCAACATGCCCAGCCACCAAAGGGGCGTGCCCACTAACATGCCCAGCCTCCAAGGGGGCGTGCCCACCCAAATATGGCCTTGGTCACATGTCTGATTTCACAGCACACAATTAAGACAAACCTGTTCTACATAACATCTTAATGTTAAAATTACTGGAATAAAGAACAAGTGAGACATTCAATGTATCTGAAATTAACTTCACTCATTCCTACTTTTGTATCTTTTGCTGTACTTTGAAGCTTTTGCTATACTCTGTGTAATATAGTTTCCTCTTCCCTCAAATATATTTTCTGACTGCAAATCCTTCACTGGAAGACCATAGTATAACCTTTCCTAACATTTAACAATCTTTCCCCATCACCTTTTTCATATTCATACTCACACATACAGCATACTGCTACCACTGAACAAATGAAGTAGTTGACAAGTACAGAAAAATCTTGTACAACAAACAAGCAACCAAGCATTCAGAAAGAGTATAAACTACTATTACCCTGCAAACATTAGCTATGGAACAAAATGGACTAAAGATTAGCACCTCTTAGCTTGTTTCAACTTCAACCAGACATAACAGTCAAAAACAATGAAGAAAAACACACCTACCTCATTGGCATAGCAATACCTACTGACAAAAATCTTGCAGAAAAGGAAGAGGACAAGAGAGAAAAATATACACCACTGGCTATGGAAGTTAAAGAACTATGGCAACAGGAAAAAGTTATAATTATTCTGTTAGTCACATCAGTCACCAGCATCACATCATTTTAAAAATATTTTTTACAGAAAACCTTCAGAAATTAGGCCTACCAAAATACATGCACGCCAACATCCAGAAAGCAGTCATACTTAAAACATGTTCAATAGTCAGGAAATTTCTGAATCAGTAAAAGACAGCATGACTTGGCAAAGCCCATCATGTCCATCTAGAAAAAACACCATGAACAAGAAAAGAGAGATAAACAATGCTGCTGCTTCTAATAATAATGGCAATCCTGTTATTTAAAAAAAAATATTTTTAAGAAGAATGAACAATAATCAGCATTTTTTACAAAACATACGTCATGCCAATTATATCAAACAAATTGGAGAGGAAGGTCTATGGGTTAAAATGCATTTTTAATAGGAATATCACCTCCAAATCATCCTAGTGAGGCAGGTGGCTACTAGGAGGAGGGCTTTCTCCACTGTGGCACCCCGGTTGTGGAACGAGCTCCCCAGAGAGGTCCGCCTGGCGCCTACACTGTACTGCTTTCGTCGCCAGCTGAAGACCTTTTTATTCACTCAGTATTTTAACACTTAATTTTAACTTAAATTTAAATTTTACTGTTTTAACTGTATTTTAATCTTATATCAACTTTGCTGTGTGGTTTTATCCTGGTTGCGCTTTTTATACTGTATTTCGTAATTGTGTTTTAACCTGTTGGGTGTTTTACTGTGGTTTTAATTTTTGTGAACCGCCCAGAGAGCTTCGGCTATTGGGCGGTATAAAAATGTAATAAATAAATAAATAAATAAATAAATCCTTCCCAACTCACACACAGAAAACTGCAGCCCTCCCCCCCACACACACTGCAAGCATGCACATGCATCCATTCACTCAAAGCAAGGCATCCCATTCAGACAACAATACACACACACACACACTCAGGATCACCCCCCCCCCACACGCATCCATTCACTCAAACAACCAGGCACCCTATTCACCCATACTCTCTCTCTCTCTCTCTCTCTCTCTCTCTCTCTCTCTCTCTCTCTCTCTCACACACACACACACACACACACACACACACACACACACTCAGGATCACCCCCCCACACATGCATCCATTCACTCAAACAACCAGGCACCCTATTCACCCATACTCTCTCTCTCTCTCTCTCTCTCTCTCTCTCTCTCTCTCTCACACACACACACACACACACACACATTAGTCTTACCTGATCCTTGCTCTTTTCCTTGCTCTTCCTCTTCTCATTCCTCTTCCTCTTCCCCTTCCTCTTCTTCCCTTTCCTCTTCTTCCTCCTGCTGCTGCATCCCCGCCCCCCCGGGCTGATTGCGCATCAGCCCGGGAGAAGGGGTCCGCCTATGCTTCCATCTGGGGCTCTTGTTGGTGGCCGCTGTGATGTCACAGTGGCAACCAATGAGAGCCCCATATGGAGGAGTTGGCAGGACTTAAACTGCGTATTTTCATGTTTCGGAAACATGTAGTTCAATGCCCTCCAGGCTTCCATCCAGGCCTTTTCAATGTCACCGCAGCAAAGGAGAGGGCCAGATGGAAGGCTGGAGGGCCTTAAACAGTTTAAAACAAAACAAAACAACACACCTTGGTTTTTCCTAGACAAAACGGGGAAAACGGGGATTTCTCCCTGGACACAATTTCCTCCCCCCACCGTGTCTGGACATGTAGCCGAAGACTGCAGGCATGTAGCCAAGTCCGCTGCTTTTCCTGGCTACCGCATTTACTCCTGAGTAGCCGGGAAAAGCGGCAGACAGGCGACATGGGGTGGGGGGCGGAATCACGGCTTAAGGAACATGGGGGGCAGGGATCGCAGCATAAGGGACATGGGGGTGGGAATCACAGCCTAAGGGACATGGGGGGGCAGGAATCGCAACCTATGGGATATCGGGGGCAGAAAACGGAGGGCTATGGGAGATCGGGGTGGGAAATGGAGGCCTTCGGGGGGCGGGAAACGGAGGGCTACAGGAGATCAGGGGTGGGAAATGGAGGCCTTCGGGGGCGGGAAACGGAGGGCTATGGGAGATCGGGGGCAGGAAACGGAGGCCAGGGGAGATCAGGGGGTTCAGAGGCCAGGGGAGATCATGCAGTTGCGGCCTAGTCTTCCTTTTTGAGTCCTCGGGCTCCGTTGAATCAGCCGCGGGACCGCAGACGGATGGAGGTAAGGGAGAGGAGGGAGGGCGGGTTACCTGGCCCTGCCGCCGCCGCCTGTCCAGTGACGGCGGCAGAGCCAGGTAAGGGGGAGGAGGAGCTTTACTTCCTGTTTGAGCCGTGGGCTCTAGTGAAGGTGGCGACGGGCCGTGATGGACGCAGGTAAGACCCCCCTCCTCCTTACCTGGCTCTGCCACTGTCGCTGCACGGGCGGCGGCGGCGGCAGGGCCAGGTAAACCCCCTCCCTCCTCTCCCTTACCTCCATCTGTCCGCGGACCCGCGGCTCCTTCAACGGAGCTCAAGGCCTCAACCAGGAAGACCAGGCCGCAGTTGCGTGCGGCGACAGTGGCAGAGCCAGGTAAGGAGGAGGGGGGTCTTACGTGCGTCTGTCGCCACTTTCACTAGAGCCCATGGCTCAACCAGGAAGTAAAGCTCCCCCTCCCCCTTGCCACCTTCACTAGAGCCCACGGCTCAAACAGGAAGTGTAGGCCGCAATCGGGGCCTACAGTTCCTGGCTGAGCCGCGGGCTGGGCTGGGCCGGGCCGGGACAGACACAGGTAAGGGGGAGGAGGGAGGGGGCCTTACCTGTCGCCACTCCCCGCCACTGCGGAGCTCTGATTTGGAGCCGGAGCTCCGCAGTGGAGCGGAGCGGCCCCTAGGCGGATCGAGGTGGGGCGGAGCGGGCCCGATCCACAATTTGCGGATCAGGCGTGAAGAGGATCGGGGGGATCCATGCACATCCCTAACCTTTATATGTGTGTACACAAGTGCACACACACACACACACTTCTCACCTCCTTACATCTCAGTATGGAGGGATATAACAAAAACCCTTCCTGCTTGCTGAGATCTGGCGATAGGATCATGCGGTGGGAGCAGCAGCTGTTAAAGCCATCCTGATCCAAATGTTCTCTTCCTTGCTTCCCAAGTGATGGGTAATCAGCTGGCCTGCAGGGGGAAATGGGTGGAGCTCCCCAGGGCACAAGCAGACAGCATGGAGAGTAGCCAAGGGGGCATAGACTGGCCCACCTGGCCATAGAGACTTACTTGGAGCCCATTTCCAAATCTTTCTAGCACCAGGGATAAATAGTTTTTGTTCACCCAGGATTTTTAACTTTGTGTATGTTTTCAAGAATTCAGGGTTGCACTATTACATTTTAAGTTGTGATTTAATGGATTATACACTGCTTTGGAATTTTAAACAGAATGAAGAGCTGTATAATCCCACACTTCCTCCAAGATGCGCAGATCAGCGTACAGTGTTTACCCCCATTTGTTTATTTATTGCATTTATACACCACCTGTCCACTAAAGCAATGAAATTCTAAATACAATTTGAAATGCTAAAACAATCAATTAATGAACAAGTGAAATAAGACAAAAACATGAAACGGCTGAATGGTCTCAGGCCCTTGGTGGTCTCTGCAGGAGCTGAGGGTGCGTGTGTCCTCGCCTCGTTTGTACTGATGCAATAATGAGGTAGATGAGGGCACAAGATCAGAGCAAAAATCTTAAAATGATTAACGGCACAGAGCCTATGAATTAAGAAGAAACTATTGGAATGACTGTCCACGCATTGATCTCAGACGTCATCCTGGGCAATGTTTTACTAACCACTTTCAGTCCCAGGCAATTTAGATGTTTTTCAGAGAAATTCCAATTTCAAGTTGACTGTGTTTGTTTAAGGACTTAACTGTTTCAGACATGGTCTCTTAGGCCACAGCTAGACCTAAGGTTTATCCTGGGATCATCCAGGGTTCGCCCCTGCCTGAGCACTGGATCCCCTGTGTGTCACCTAGATGAACAGGTTTGACCCCTGAACGATCCAGGAATAAACCTTAGGTCTAGCTATGGCCTTAGTTTCTCTCCCCCCCCCCCCCCGCCCCACTAAAATATACCTCAGAAAACCTCTTTCCCTTTCAAGCTCTCTTCCTTCTTGGTAGTATTGGTGGTGATATGTGAACTGATTGGTTTAATGTCAGAGAGAGGTTTTTTTCTTGCACTGAGTAATATCCCATAAAACGAAGAGCATTGTGTTTCAAGTATTTTTTATAGATTCAATTGCTGTGCAGCCATCTATGTTTTCCTCGTTTTAATACAAAGGTTGGTCCTGTGCTGTTTTCCAAGAAACCGTGGCTCGGTAAGTATGTAAGTCACTTTCCTTTCTACCATTAAGATCTCTCTCTTTACTTTGTGGGAGTGGAGAACATTTTACAAAGGGCCTCGGTGACTGTGCAGCTTCTTAATTTACAGGGACCAGAGAGACATTTTCTACCCAGAGGTTTCACCACTTAACAGGAAAGAGTTTCTTCAGAAATTCTGTCTGGCACTAAGTCTATATTCAATTAACAAAAAACCTACAGTTTACAAAACAACGTTAAGGATGTAGTTTTAACCAAGCACCAAAAAGCAGGGAAATTGGGAGTTAAGGCTCACAAGCCTTAACTCCACATCCTCCCTAAGGAGGCAGAAAGTACCAGTGAAATTCTCATTCTCCCAAAGCGGATAAACCATGAAGACAGGATGGAGAATAGGATATTCACATACTGACATACAAGTCAGTATGTCCCATGGTCATTCCTGACCATGGGACATACTGACTTGCAATGATGGGAGTTGTAGTCCAACACCTTTGGAGGGCACCAGGTTGGGGAAGGGCTGCTCTAAACAAAAAAAGAAGTAGGTGGCTCTAAGTTGTTCGTCGTCAGTTTTCCACAACCCCACAGTCACCTCTGCATATCCTATTCTCCGAAGCAGGTGTGCCTGGGCCATCCCAGTATATGCGTGTGTGCCTCCCCCTCCCCCACCCCCAGTGTGTTGGCACATGCTCCCTGGCAAAAGCAGATTGGCCCCAGGGCAGAGAAATGGGGGCCTTGCTAGACCTACTGGTGTTCTGTGCTTGAGGAGGGGTGAAAGAGGGTTTTCCTGCATAGGTTTGATGCCTCAGGGCCCACAAGTTGTGTGGGTTATTCCAGTATTGGAGGGGGGTTGTTGCGGGAGTTTGTTGCGGTTGTGGTGCTGTTGGGTCAAGCACGGGATGTGGAGCCACACCGGCCTGATTTTGGGGTGTGTGTGTGTTACGCCCACGGTGTGATTTGCGCAAGTGCGAAAGAGCGCAATCCGCGGTGGTTGGTGGCGGCGGTGGCGGCAGCTGAAGTGCCTCTGCTGCTTATGTTGGATTCTGCCCCCAGGACTGGGCACAAGGGAGCCAGTTGGCAGGTGGGGATGACCCACAGGGGGCGTGGGCAGCGGTGGCAGGAGGATGGGAAAGAGTGGCATTGTTGAGCGGCAACATTGACAAGGCAGAGATGCGGTCATTTGATTTCGGGGGTGACGAAGGTGCAAAGGAGAAGCATGGTCGACATTTATGCATGGGCAGAAGTCCTGTATGATTCACATCTGCAATAGGAGTGGGCGCCTGAACCTGCATATAGTAGTACGTCCACTTCAGACGTATTGTGATCTGAGGAGGGTCGTCGGCATGTGCACTCTGCGCCTACATCTCCCATGTGGCCTCTGCCGATTTCCGGCGATGACCGGCCCTGCGCCCCTCCCCCCATCCCACGGAGCCATCCCACATCTGGGCGTTGGCATGGCAGCAGCTCTGGACCAGCTGCACCAGCAGAAGCGCATTGCGCCCAAGGAGAGGCGGCCCTGTGTGTGTGTGTGTACATGTGTGTGGGGAGCGATAGCGAAGGGAGGGGAGCTATGGAACACCTCTGTGAGGGAGCCCTTGTCACCCTTCTCTTGGGAGCAGCCATGTACATTGGGGCTGTAGCGCAGTATCAGCAGTTCTGTGCAGTGGTGGCTGCCAGACGGCGGCAGTGGGAGGAAGAACTACTAGCCCTCAGCTGCTCTAGTATCTCCTGGTGCCGCCAAGTGATCCTCCTCCCCTGCGGAGCCATTCCCGATACCTACACACGGGCCAAGCAGAAAGAAGGGGGGAGGGGGGCTCGTCAGTTTCCGCACCAGCAGAGGTGTGGAACCAGCATCAGCAGACCGTCACTGCACCCCCCCTACCCACTCACCCAGAAAATGCAGACAGTAGGATGGTGTGTGTGTGTATTGACACAGTGCAAAGGGGCCCCAGGGCACGTGCCCACCCCCTCGGCTGATGCTTCCCTGACCTTCCGCCTGCCATCGCGCGGCCAATGGAAGATGGCCGCCCACCCTCACCTGTTGCCCCCTTACACCCAGCTGCTGTGTACCCACACCAATAGGCACACAGCCTGCCTATCTCTACTGTGCCCGTCATTCCCCCACTCGCCTTTACATCATCCGCGCAGCCTACACCACCGACATTAGGATGGTACCTGCGGCTGCCCACCACAACAATGGGGAGTGTACAGCCCACCAACTTCCCATTAAAGTTGGATGCCCCCCTTCCTGAAAAGTTTTCCACACAGGATAACAAGCTGCACATAACCCACACATCCACAACACCCCCCAACTCACCAGACAGTCTTCTGTTCGTCCGTTCGTGCGCAAAGCGGACCCGTTTATTAAAAAAAAACAACGCCATGCCACGCCACTGCCACAGCTGCACACGGGGTGCAAATGGAGGATGAGGTTTGGCCGAAACTGCTGGCTACTCCCCTTAGCACGCCTTCTTCCTGACCATTGCTGACCTCGCTGGAAACCGCGCTGACTTCATTTCATTCCACACCTCTGCCGCCCACATCCAAATTAACCCGCACCGACAGGAAATACCAGGCTTAAAGCCGTTTCGCAAAACATGGGGAAACAGAGGTTTCAACACAGGATGGACATGGATCCTGGTGAACATCTTGTGGACCTGTAAGGACGCCGCCGGTATGTAACCCGCGCTACAGCCCTGTCTAGCAATGGCCTGAGAAGGGCTCAACAGGCCATGGCCGGACTTTTACATCCCAGTCAGTTGAATACAGATGTTATTTGTTGTTCAAAACTTGTCCATTCGTAATGCTTGCCTTTCAGCCTGGATCGAGGGATTGCAAATTCACTATCACATTTGGATTTATTTATTTATTTAAAATATTTATATTCTGCCCTATATCACTAAGATCACAGGGCGCTGTACAGATAAAAACATACAGTATAAAACAATAAATATATACAGTTAAAAACAAATTAAACCGTGATCCAAGTTAAAACTATATATAATTTAAAAGCAATAGATGCAGTTAAAACAGTTAAAACAATGTGCCAGTGAGTTTAACCATCAAAGGCTTTGTTAAAAAGCCATGTTTTTACTTGGCGTCGAAATGAAATCAATGTTGGTGCCAATCGGGCCTCCAAGGGGGGGCATTCCACAGTCGTGGGCCACCACAGAGAACGCCCTCTCCCTTCTCCCATCATAACGTATATGTTGCATTGATGGGATGCGGAGAAGGGCTCCTCCAACAGATCTAAGATCTTGGGCAGGCATATATAAGGAGAGGCGCTCCCTCAAGTATCGAGGTCCCAAGCCGTTTAGGGCTTTAAACGTCATTACCAACACCTTGAATTACGACCGGAAGCGTATAGGCAGCCAGTGCAGTTCCTTTAAGACCGGCGTTATGTGGGCTCTATAAGATGTACCCGCCAGCAGTCTAGCTGCTGCATTTTGCACTAGCTGCAACTTCTGTGTCGTCTTCAAGGGCAGCCCCGCATAGAGTGCATTGCAGTAGTCTAATCAGGAAGTTACCAGTGCATGCACCACTGTGGCTAGGTTGTCCCTGTCCAGGAAAGGCCGTAGCTGGCGGATCAGTCGAAGCTGACCTCAAGTACTCCATGCCACAGAGTCCACCTGGGCCTCCAGTGACAATGATGGGTCTAGGAGTACTCCCAAGCTACGTACCTGCTCCTTCAGAAGGAGCGCCACCTCATCCAGAACAGGTCGCTTACCCAATTCCTGGACTCGGGAACCACCAATCCACAGAGCTTCTCTCTTATCAGGATTCAGCTTCTGTTTATTGGCCCTCATCCAGCCTATTACAGCCTCCAGGCACTGGTCCAACACCTCCACAGCCCCAGCTGACTCCGACGACAAGGAGAAATGCAGGTTGCTTACCTGTAACTGTAGTTCTTCGAGTGGTCATCTATGCATTCACACATATGGGCTTTGCGCCTGCGCAGAGACCAGACCGGAACCTACTATAGCTGAGTGGAACGTTTTTGGCGGGAACCCCTCCCCCCACGCTACCGCGCATGTCCATGGGGTTCCCGCCCTTACCTCAGTTTACAGGAGTCCGACATTGTGCCCCCATAAACATGAGTGTAATAAAATAAGTACATTCCACAATATAACAGTGTCATTTATAAGTCTCACACCACCAAGTGGGGATGGCGGGTGGGTTGTGTGAATGCATAGATGACCACTCGAAGAACTACAGTTACAGGTAAGCAACCTGCATTTCTTCTTCGTGGTCTCTATGCATCACACATATGGGCGAGTAGCAAGCTGACATACCTTTGGAGGTGGGTTGGTGCATCATCTGAAGATCTCCGAGAGCACTGTCCTCCCAAATGAGCAGTCCTGCCTCGCACGGGTGTCCAAACTGTAGTGCTTGACAAACGTGGATGGAGTGGACCACATTGCGGCTCTACAGACTTCTGCCAAGGGAACACCTCTGGTGAAGGCCACTGATGTTGAGACAGCCCTGGTGGAATGAGCTGTCACAGGTTTCACTAACTCTATTTTAGAAATAGAGTAGGCCAATTCAATTGTCTCCACTATCCAGCGTGACAGTCGTTGGCAGGAGATAGGGAGTCCCTTAGAAGGCTCACCATAACAAATAAACAATTGCTTTGTTTTCCTTAAAGTCTCTGTCCTGTCTTTGTAAAAAGCAAGAGCCCTTCTTACATCTAGAGTATGCAAAGAAGACTCAAGAGGTGTAGTTGGATTAGGAAAGAAAGCAGGTAAAGTAATATGCTGGGACAGATGAAAAGTTGACACTACCTTAGGTAGGAAGGCTGGGTCTGTGCGTAGCACAACCTTATCCTTATGAAAGATAGTGTATGGCACATCTATCCTAAGAGCTCTAAGCTCACTTGCACGTCTTGCCGATGTGATGGCTACTAAAAAGATTGTCTTTAAAGTTAGAAGCCTGAGGTCTGTCGAAGCCATGGGCTCGAAGGGTTTGCGCGTCAGTGCTTGCAGCACAACTGACAGGCTCCATGGCGGCACGATACTCTTCACAGTCGGTATCGTGTTCTTCAGACCTTTCAGAAATTTCTTAGTTGTTGGATGGGTAAACGGTGTAAAACCATTCACGCCCCGACGAAAAGATGTAATCGCAGCTAGGTGAACCCTGATGGATGCGAGCTTAAGTCCCTGCTGGAAGAGTGTCAATAAATAATTGAGGATGAAAGACAAGTGGCAAGATTCTGGTGTTTGGTCTTTTTTTGATGCAAAGCTTTGAAATCTTCGCCACTTTGCAGCATAAGCTTTCCTTGTGGAAGGCTTTAGCGCTGCCAATATGATGTGGTCCACAGTTAAAGCTCCGGTTCTAGCAGAGGAATGGTTGGTATTCTCCATGCAGTCATCTTGAGGGTCGACAGATCTGCGTGTCGAACCCTGCCCTGGTGTCGAGACAGTAGCCTCGGTATCGACGGGAGCCTGATGTAATTTCCCCTCGATAACCGAAGGGCGTGAGGGAACCACGTCTGTCGAGGCCACCACGGTGTGATCAGGATGCAATTGGAGTTGTCCATCTGGATCTTGGCTAACACCCTTGTCAATAGAGGAAAAGGTGGGAATATGTACAGGAGATTTCCTCTCCAAGTCCTGGTGAAAGCGTCTCCTAGAGAGCGCTTTCCTCTTCCTGCCCTGCTGCAATACTTGGCGCAAATTGCGTTGTCTTCGGTAGCAAAGACATCGACGGCAGGGCGGCCCCAGTATCGAAAAAGATTTTCTCGCACCTCGATGTCGAGCTCCCACTCGTGGTCGACATGGAAGGACCTGCTGAGAGAGTCCGCAAAGACGTTCTCCTTGCCGGCTACATGAATCGCAGTCAGGTAAGTCCTTCTCTTTATGCACCAGTTCCATATCCTGAGTGCTGAACGGTTCAGAGGGTGTGATCTTGTTCCACCTTGCCTGTTGATGTATGCCACCACAGTGGTATTGTCCGTCGCAATCAAGACATTTCGGCCCTCGATCATCTGTGCAAATGCTTTTACTGCATATTCTACTGCCAGGAGTTCGAGATGATTGATGTGCTGTTCTCTTTGGAATAGAGGCCAGTGACCTTGAGAGGTGAGGGAGTTGCAATGGGCTCCCCATCCTTCTAAAGATGCATCCGTTGTGATTGTTACCGAAGGCGCCTGTTGTTGGAACGGAACGCCTTCGAGAAGAGTCGACATCGAGAACCACCATTTCAGAGATGCCCTCACCTGCTTCGGTATCGAAAGGTAAGTTCGTCGAGCATTGCGCCTGAGATCGAAAGTCCTCAAAAACCAGGCCTGCAATACCCTCATTCTGAGTCTTGAAAATCTGATGACTGCCGTAGTAGCTGCCATCCGACCTAACAATCTTTGAACTGTCCATGCCGAAACTTTTCGGCGGCTCTCGGTATCGATGGCTAACTGCTGCAAGGTGTTCGCCCTGGTTGAAGGTAAGTATGCTCTCCCGTCCCGAGAGGATAGGGTTACCCCTATGAAGTCCAATCTCTGCTGTGGAGTCAAAATGGACTTTTCGTGGTTGACCCACAGTCCCAACGAGTCCAACAGGTTGAGGGTGGTTAGTATGTCCGACTGGAGTGCCTCTCTGTTGTTCGCTACGAGGAGCCAATCGTCCAGGTATGGGTAAACGTAAATGCCTTTCTGCCTTAGGTGGGCGCACACCACTGCCATGACCTTCGTGAAGACCCTCGGTGCCGTGGCCAACCCGAATGGAAGAACGGTGAATTGGTACTGGGATGTACCGATCGAAAACCGAAGGTAAGCTTGATGCGACTTCCTGATGGAGATATGGAAGTACGCATCCTTCAGATCCACCACTGCGAACCAAACTCCTTTCTGTAGAAGTTGCAGAATTGAAGTAACCGTTGTCATACGGAACTTCCTCGGGGTGATGAACTTGTTCAGATGTCTTAAGTCCATGATCGGTCGAAGACCTCCATCCTTCTTCGGGACCGTGAAGTAACGGGAGAAAAATCCCTGGTTGAATTCCTCTGCAGGTACGGGAGAGATAGCTCCCTTCGATAGTAAGGTCTGTACCTCGAGAAGCAGAGGAGGGGATGGAGCCGTTACTTTCACGCCGGAAAAGGGAGGAAGGGCATCGAGCTCGATGGCATAGCCCGAATTGATGATAGTGAGCACCCAGGAGTCTGTTGTTATTAACTCCCATTGATGGTAATGGGGTGCTAGGCGGTTCGCAAAAGGGAGTGGATCTGGGGCCGAAGAGTCAAACACGCTGCTTCTTGCTGAAGTCAGGTTGCCTCTTGTCTTGCTGGTATCTGCCCTGGTAAGGCCTCTTCCTCTGCAGCTGCTGTTGTTGCTGCCGGGGTTGAGGTTGGTATTGAGGCCGGTATTGCTGCTGTTGTTGCGTTTGCGGCCTCGTCCATCTCTTTGGTCTATACTGCACTGGAGGAGCAGTGAACCCCATCTTTTTAGCCGTTGTTCTCGCTTTGTAGATGGAGTCCAGCGTCTCGTCGGTGTTAGTATTAAAGAGTCCTTCGCCATCGAATGGCATACTCTCTATCCTCCACTTGGTTTCATGCGTCAAGTTAGCCGATCTGAGCCAAGCATGCCTTCTCAGAGATATTGCGCCCATCATCGACTTTGAATGGCAGTCCACTTGGTGTCGGGCCGTGGATAACTGCTGCCTGGCGATGGCTGAAGCCTCATTTTGAAACACTCTCGCCAGCTCCTTTTTGTCCTCCGGGAGGTGTTCACATAATGAACCCATCTTCTCCCAAAGGAAAAGCTGGTACCTCGCCATCGTCGCTTCGTATGCAGACGCTCTAATACCTAAAGAAGATGATGAATAAATCCTTCTACCAGTCTGGTCTAATTTCCTCCCCTCCCTATCCACGGGTGCCGAATGTGCCTTTTGTGATTGGCCTTGGGCCGACTCCACCACGATGGAATTAGTCTTTGGATGTTGTACTAAAAATTTGACGTCTTCCTCCTGAATTCGATAGAGAGTCTCTAATCTCTTAGATGTAGCCTGAGTCACAGCAGGTGTCTTCCAAGACAGTTGAGCTGTTTGCTTCAATGCATGCGGGATAGGAATAGCAAGTCTTTGATTAGTGGTAGATTGGAATACATCATATATCGGATCAACTACCGATTCGTCTGTTTGTTGGATATCTAATCCTAATGCCTGTGTCATTCTAAGCATATGGTCAGAAAACCTGACCATATCGTCCGAGGGAGAGGAAGGGTCGTTATCGTGGACCTCATCCTCCGGCGAAGGCATCGTTGGAGTCGCAGACACCCTCGATTCCGAATCTGAAGGGTAGTCTTGCTCAGGAGAAGACAGTGTAACCACTTGCAGTTGAAGTTGCTCCGTCGGTACCGTGGGAACTGCCCCGGTCGACCCCGATGGTTGAATACGTTGTTGAGGGGTCGACACCCTCGAAGTTTGATGGTCGGGAGATGAGGGTAATGGTAACCGGCACACTCTTGTCGTAGGTGGACGGTGCGCATAATAGTCTTCCTGGGGACACTGTCGATCCGGAAAGTACCGCTGAGGACGATATCGGTCCCATTCGTAATCCTCGAATCTTGGCTGAGGATCGGAGTATCTAGAAGCTCCGTCCCATTCACGGCGAGGTGTCATTCTCGGAGATGGCTGTAGTGGGATTAACCCTTGCAATGTTTGAGGCCTTGGAGGCTGCTGGAAAGAAGCCGCTGACGCGGAATCTCTTAGCTCGCCCTCCGAAAGGCTGGGCGGGCGTGTCGGTACCGAAGCCATCGGCACCGACTGAGATCTCGATGCCGAGGGGGGCCTCGACATCGAGGCGGTCGGTACAATGGGAGGCGTGGAATGACTCCTAACTGACTCCGCCGCTCGAGGTGACGCTAGGGAGAGTTTCTCAGCGTCCCTCTTTTTCTTCTTCTTCTTCTTTTCCAGCTCCGAAGAAGGTTTAGGAGTTCTGGCTTTCTTTGAAATCTTCTTAGCCATAGAACTCGTTAAAGACCAGCCAGGCGTGAGGGGTATCTGTGCCCTATGTGCTCTGGCTTGCACTTCAGTGCTGCGGTCTGCTGGTTTGTCGTTAACGGACTTACGGATTGCCGTTTTATCAGTAACGGGCTTACCAACTGCCGTTTTTTCCATAGTGGGAGCCTCCGTGGCCCTGAGAGCTTTTTCCCACAATATAGAACGAAGTCTGTCGGCTCTGTGCTTTCTAGTCTGTTTTGTGAACGACATACAGTGGTGGCAGGCCTCCACCATGTGTCCTTCGCCCAAGCAAACGAGACAAAGAGAGTGTCCGTCCGTCGGTGGAAGCTTCGCCCCACACCTGACACACTTCCTAAACGGGGCTTTTGCTGCCTTACGGGCCTCAGGCGACCGAAGTCGCTGAGGAGAACTATCTACAATAAAACTTTTTTTTTTTTATAGATAAAGAAAGAAGTAAGAAGAATTTAGAAAAAGATTGAAGAATGAAAAGATTTTAAAGAGAAGACTAAGTGAGTTAACAAGAAAAACGCTAGAGGTTCGGTTAAGCTGGTCTATGCACAATGGCGGACGACGAAGAACTGAGGTAAGGGCGGGAACCCCATGGACATGCGCGGTAGCGTGGGGGGAGGGGTTCCCGCCAAAAACGTTCCACTCAGCTATAGTAGGTTCCGGTCTGGTCTCTGCGCAGGCACAAAGCCCATATGTGTGATGCATAGAGACCACGAAGAAGAAGTAGAGCTGAGGATCATCAGCATACTGATGGCACCCAACCCCAAAACCCCTAATGACCTCATCCAACGGCTTCATATAGACGTTGAACAGCATGGGGGACAGAATAGAACCCTGTGGCACCCCACAGCTTGCCATGGGGTGGAACAGGAATCCCCCAATACTCTGGGATCAGCCCTGCAAGTAGGAGTGGAACCACTGTAACACAGTGCCTCCTACTCCCATCTTGTAGAGCTGACCCAGTAAGATACCATGATCAATGGTATCAAAAACGCTGAGAGATCCAGGAAGATCAACAGGGAAGCACTCCCCCTGTCTTTCACCCAGAGTAGGTCGTTAGTCAGAGCCACCAAGGCTGTTTCAGTGCCGTGCCCAGGCCTGAAACCAGATTGAAATAGGTCCAGATAATCCGTTTCTTCCAAGAACATCTGAAGTTGCCCAGCCACCACACGCTCAAGCACCTTGCCCAAAAAGGAAATATTAGCAATGGGGCGGTAGTTCTCACATACCTCTGGGTCCAGGGAGGGCCTCTTCAGGAGAGGGCGCAAAACAGCCCCTTTCAAGGCAGCAGGCACCACTCCCTGAAGAGGGAGGCATTTACCACTCCCTGGACCCACCCAGCCAATCCACCTCTGCTAGATCGAATTAGCCAGGATGGGCAAGGGTCAAGCTTACATGTAGTGGGACTGACTGATTCAAGCATCTTGTCCACATCATCAGGCTGCAACAACTGAAACTGATCCCAAAAAACATGATTAGATGGGGCACTGAACACCTCTGTGATAACTGTGGCATGCAAAGTGTGCATCTAAACAATGCCATTCCTGAGCATGCGCTGAGTTGCTTTAACCCTTGAATGATCCAGTGCATCCAAAACAGCTTCCATCCTCATCACCGCCACTGCTACTCCTGATCCATAAGGAGGAGGAGGACTCTGTGGGTCCATCTTTTTTCCTTCATATACAGGCCACAGAAAACAACCAATCATGAAAAGGGCACATAATATGGTGACGTGTGTTATCATGCTACGCTATGCAATTCCAAAGTACAGCTCCCAAGATGCACTTTGATATTGTACATCTGCAAAAACTCATTTACATTGAACTATCTCTTGTCTTAAGGGAGACTCATAGAATCATAGAAAAGTAGAGTTGGAAGGGGCTATAAGGCCATTGAGTCCAACCCCCTGCTCAGTGCAGGAATCCACCTTAAAACATCCCTGACAGATGGTTGTCCAGCTGCATCTTGAAGGCCTCTAGGGTGGGAGAGTCCACGACCTCCCTAAGTCACTGGTTCCATTGTTGTACTACTTTAAGTCAGGAAGTTTTTCCTGATGTCTAGCTAGAATCATGCTTCCTGTAACTGGAGCCCATTAGTCCATGTCCTGCACTCTGGGATGATCGAGAAGAGATCCTTGCCCTCCTCTGTGCGACAACCTTTCAAGTATTTGAAGAGTGCTATCAGTATCAAGTCAAGGATAGCTGATCCTCTAGTTCCTTCCTCCACTTTCTTTAGGAGAAAGTTAGCAGCTATACATGTCAGGAATTTCTTGGAAGGGCTACTTTTGGTAGAATTTGTCTCCCGACAGATATCAAGGTAATTGAAGTTCCCTATTACTACTACATCACACTTCCTTGAAACACTGTCAATTTGCTTTTCAAAAGTTTCATCCTCATCTTCTCCTTCATTGGGTGGTCGGTAGTAGACTCTGACTATCATGTTCCTTTTATTCCTTGCCCCATTGGATGAATTTGTTACTCTCTGGTAAATAACAAATTGACATGGGGTAAGTTCACCCATCACTAGCACAGGCAAGAGTGGATTTGCAGGCATGACAGATGTGAGGGAGGGCCGTTTCCTTTGAGGAATGATTTAATACTAGAGCACAACATTCTTTTCCAGCCCTGTGGGACATGAAAGGCAGCAATATAAAACTAGCATGCCTGGTCTACTTAACAAAGCATCACACGGAGCTCCTTTGTGGGCAGCGTCAGGCAAAATGCCAAGGGCCATCAAGGGGAAATAGACTACTTGGGCCAACAGCTCTACAACATGAATGTGGCTTGGTCCTCCACACACCAGAGCTTCATTTAAATCAGTAAAAACACATTGGAAGAATTGCAGTGACATTCCCACACCCCTCCTCGAAGCAGTTGTGGGCCTGCCTTAACATATAGGTTCAGTTGGCAGTTAGAGCAATGATTGATGGATTGCATTTATGAGTCATAATTCCTCTCACCAGGACTGCTCAAAGCAACACACACCAAAATAGAAGCACTAAAAACCTCCACAAAAAACATCAGAGCAGTAATAGCAATAATGCCAAAGCACCGCAGATCTTACCAAGATTACCAGGAATCAACCAAAGAAACACCCAACAGCTGGCACTGCAAGCTGTATCAAGAAGTTTCACCTGGATCTTCTTTAGTAGAGAGACTGGGTAATAGATTGGACTTTGTGATAGCAGGGATGGGCCACAGGCCAGCCCCCCTGCTCCTTCCCCCAAAATTCAGGGGAACCCCCTCAAAATGTAATTTCCCTCCAAACAAAATGGTGGCCGGAGCTTTGGTGCAGCATCAAAAGGGTCAACATTAACTTGTTTGCAAGCAAAGTTGACCCTTTCAGGATTCCATAGCAGCTCCACAGTGCCCAAAGGGTCAAATTTAGCTTTCAAATAAACTAATTTTGAATCTTTTGGTGCTCCACAGCAGCTCTGGATGTCATTTTGTTTGAAATCACTAGCCCCCCCCCCCATATGTATCCCCCTGAAAAAAATGAATTCGGAGCTGCTATGGAGCACCAAAAGGGTCTAAATTAGCTTGTTTGCAAGCTAAATTTGACCCTTTGGGCATTCCATAGCAGCTACAGATGCCATTTTAATTCCCCCCTCTCTTTGGCACAAATGGGGAGGTGGTAGGAGGTGAAAATATCTCCCAGATTTCCCAAAGTTGCCCACCCCTTTCCTATAGTATAATGCCATGGGGCAGTGCATCAGCCTCCTGCTTCTTCTAGCTGGTCAGACAGAAGTGGGACCATGGCGAAACAGTGCCTCCAAACTCCAGTTGTTCCACTGAGCTCAGAAAGGTTTGGTGGTCCACTGTTTCAAATGCTGCTAAAAAGGGTTTCCCCTTTATGTTCACAGTTTTACCAGCAAGGACAGAAAAGGAGAGATTTCCTCAGGTGGGAGACCTGGTACCTTTCTGGCAGTTGCATTCTGGAGTTATATTCTATTATATTCTCTGTAGAGATGAAGGAATACAGCTATTTTCAGTAGGGCTGTGCTCCACTTCTCTTCAGTTCTTAGAAGCGATAGCGGAGAAGGGTGCTTCGCCTCCATTAAAAGCGGAGGAGAAGCGAGTTGGGTGGCTAGCGAAGCATAGTGAAGAGTAGCGACCACAAGCGGATCGATCCGCCCACCATTTTGGATAATTTCTCCCATAGGATTACATTGCGGAAAAGATTAGCATATAACTTTTTTGTTCTGAAACACACATCCCTGAAACTCACTGTGCTTAGAGAGTGGTGGTTGGGGGTCATTTGTGGAGATGTTCAGACCTTTGCTTGCTATTAATTTGTTTAGAATGGCTAAAAGCGGGAGGGGTAACATTTTTTTTGAAGCGATGAGAGGCAGATTCAACTCCCAATCGTGATCACCTGATGAAGCATCCTCCAATCCCAATGTTGGAGTGGGGGAATAAGCAAAACGGGATACTTAGTAACTTGGGATACTGGGTAACTTTTCTTTCTTTGTCTGAACAGACTTTTTCCAGTGTTTTTTGAAACAATAGCCCCACCAAACGCACAAACACAACCTTAAATCATATGCTACTAAGTAAATAAATAACAGATAGGAAACACAGCACTGCTACCCATCCTAACATTGGTGAACAACTGAATAGATGTGGTGCAAGGGGATGATGTCCATAGGGCATGTGCACACTGCCTGCCTTGGGGGGGTCATCGGAACCCTCCAAAGGTTAGCCAGTGGAGGAAGCTATGCCTGTCACTAGTTGAAGTGTGCGGTAGCTTCTGAAAGACTGGTACCTAGACAGGACCAGTCAAATTGGCACAACAGTTCCCCTCCCCCTGGGCACATCCACTTTCCTCTTACTGGTAAAAGCAGACAAAGCCTTTAAAAAAAATCTTCTTGTTGTGATTCAGCAATACTGCTGCTTTTAATTCCACCCCTCCTGTGTTTATTTATTTAATTATTACATTTATATACCACCCCATAGCCCAAGCTCTCCTGGCTTTCCCTCTTTAGTGAAGTCAGGCAGGCTTTCATTGTAGTTCAACTTCTTATTGTTGTTGTGATTATTATTATTATTATTATTATTATTATTATTATTATTATTATAGTACTGCTATTATTAATGTTATTATTATTTTAATAAAATAATAATGGCTGTGATCACAGTGCAATCAACTCTGAAGCAAGGTTCACTAAGCTTTACTCTTATTCCCCTAGCCCCCTATTAGTTATGGGATGCAAAGAAAAGGCATCTCTCTGTGCTGTTCCTGCCTCACAGGAACAGTTTGAAGCAATCCTTGGCTTACTTACTTGTGCCCCCAGAAATGTGTGCTGCATGCCTGCCTTCCCACCACCGCCTGGGTGCTGTTGTTGTGGGGTATCTGCTGGGACTTACTTCCCCATAGATCTATTTATTTATTTATTTATTTATTTATTGCATTTCTGTACTGCCCAATAGCTGAAGCTCTCTGGGCGGTTTGCAAATCCATGGCATAGTCGTACATCTCTGCCTGCCACTCCGCCATCCTGGTGCCTGGGAGATGTACTAGATTATGGGCTTTGTTGTTCAACCCCACAAGCCTCTGACATGCTTGCTCCCAGTGCTACAGGGGCATGCTGCCTGTCCTCCTCTGTGCCCACCCCACAGGGATGGTTTGTGCATGTCTTGCTTTGATGCAGGATATCCTTCCTTGTGATAAAAGGCAGCTGCATTGTGTGCTCACCCTGTTTAAGATTTCTTGGTGTATGTGTGCATTTTTGAAGTGTTTCACCTGAGATGAAGATCCTTATTTAGAAAAAATATTTATTCCCCCAAATCATCTGTCCTATTGATTGCTATGGGCAAGCGCTTTGCAATGGATCCCTAAGGTTTCTCTATGGAGAATTCTGTGCTATTATTGATTGCTATGGATTTCCCCCCATAGCACTTTGCAATGGATCCTTATGGGCAGGTATGGAAAGATGTCGGAGCTATTAGCATTTCTGAAAATGGGGTGGGGGATTTTCATATATTCCCCCCAAATCAGTGGAGGCTTGGATTTCCTTCCAACTGGGCATGAATGTGGATACATGGATAAGCTCTCAGGCTGGCGATTTTGAGGTTTCTAATGTGAAAACTGACAGAGTTCTCGAAAGGGGTGTAAATGGGGTTAGGGGGTGATGCTTAAAACAAACAAACAAAAATTGCCAAAAATCAGGGCATGCTCATATTTGCATGAAACTTGTCATGATTGTGGATCTAGGTGGCATCTGTGAGGGTGCCCATTTGCAAGTTTGTATCTGTAAAAATGTCAGAGTAAATCCCATTTCTGAAAATGGGGTGTAGGATTTTCAAAAATTCCCCCAAAATCAGTGGAGGCTCAGATTTGCTTCCAACTGGGCATGAAGGTGGATACATGGATAAGCTCTCATGGTGCCAATTTTGAGGTTTGTAACATGAAAACTGATGGAGTTCTAGAAAGGGGTGTGAATTGGGGTTAGGGGTGATGCTTAAAATGAAAAAAAACTTGCAAAAAATCAAGGCATACTCAGATTTGCTTGGAGCTTGGCATGAATGTGGATACATGGATAAGCTCTCATGGTGCCAATTTTGAGGTTTGTAATGTTAACAGTAAAAAAGTTATAGGTGTTTGAATTTCAATGCAAGTCTATAGTGGCAAAACATGGAGCTTCGATCTGGATCCAGAGTTTCACAGCGGTGGATCAACGTGGGGTTGAGTGGACCTGATCTGGAAGTTGCGGATTGGGATCCAGAGCGGATCAGGGAGTCCGAGCACAGTCCTAATTTTCAGCATTGTTCAGATTGATTGTGATGCAGTGTCCCCATAAGGCTGAAGTGCAGAACTGTTTTGTAGGGGTGTGCTCTGCACACTGAAAATAGAGGAATTTTACAGACCTCTGACAGACCTCTGAACTCATGGTGCACTTAGGGGGCAGTTTTAAAACCGGCGGAAACTCACTGTGCAGTTAGAAGATCATTCAGACAGGCCCGGTGCCAGACTATTTTGCACCCTAGGCAAGGTGAGCTACTTTCACTCCCCCACCAAAAAAAATATGCCAACTTTGATTTTTAAGAACATATGTTTCCTGGGAAAAAAAGAAGAAGCACAAAACTTGCAACTGCTAACTTTATTTTAAAGTGCAAGAAATACGTCATGCTAATTATTGGAAAGGAAAGGAAATTGGAAAGGAAAGTCTATGGGTCTAAGATGCACTATTTAATAGGAATATCACCTCCAAATCATCCCCCCCAACTCATACATGTGTGCACACACACACTCAGCATCACTCACTCCAAACAAACACACTCATGAACACATGCATTCACTCAAAGACCACCTGAACCCCGTTCACTCATACATTCTCTCTCCTGAGCACTTTCTGGAAGTCCAAACGTGGAGCCGCCCAACCCCCACCCCAGCGTCCATGGCTTCGCTTCGGCTGGGCAGGCGCGGGGTGCCATCTCGCCCACCCAGGCCCAGCTGAATCCTTGGGCCGGGTCAGCTCAAAGCCAACGCATGTGAGTGCTGCGCTGTGCCTGGTGCCCCTCTTAGCTTGGCACTCTAGGCAGCCCCCTGAGTGGCCTCTACGGTAGCACTGGCCCTGCATTCAGAGCCCCAAATGGAACCATAGGTGCCCAAAGGTTTTTTAGGTGACATGAGGGCTCATTTCATGTTGATGGATGTCTAACTGAACAGTTCCATATTAGGAAGAGTAATGAAGGAGCTAGCGGAAGAACTCTCAGAACCTTTGTCTATTATCTTTGCAAAATCATGGAAGACGGGTGAGGTGCCGGACAACTGGAGGAGGGCTTACGTTGTCCCTATCTTCAAAAAGGGCAAAAAGGAGAATGTGGGTGTGCACAAGGGATCTACAAAGAGCAAAACAAATATATTATGGATAAGAAAGTACGAATGTCAACACTCAATGTGAAAGGTCTCGGGGTAGTTGTAAAGAGGAAGAGAATAGAACAATTGTTAAACAAAGATGGGGCTGATTTTATCTTTCTACAAGAAACTCATCAGGCTAAAGAGGATATAAATGAGTTACGCCTAAAGTGGTCAGTGCTGTATGAGAAGTCATTGGGGACTTTTTAAAAAATGGTGTGGCTATAATTATCTCGAAGAAATGTGGATTTAACGTATTAAAGAGTAAAAGGGATGGGAAAGGGAGATATGTTATGATACAGGGGCAAATGACAGGGGAGTATTATACTTTAGTTAATATTTATGCCCCTAACGAGAGACAAAGAGAATTCTATAGGGAAGTATTTAGAGAAATGGAGGAAATAAAAAAAGGGTATGTAATATTAGCTGGAGATTTCAATATGGTAATGGATAATAATTTAGATAAGTCAAACCCCACCGCCCATGAAAGGAGGAATAATATTACAATTTTAAATAAAATGATAAAGGAAAAGGACTTTACTGATGTTTGGCGAATGACAAGGGTGGGGGAGGTTGGCTACAAGAAGCTTGAAAGAGAGTATCTGCAAAGCAGAAATAAACAAATCCTGACAAAATTACAAGCAAAAAAGAAGGAATTAGAAAATAGAAATTTAGAAGAAGTACAGAAGAACTTGATTTATTTAAAAAGAGTATTTTGAGAATAGTAATAAGAACTCTAAGGTGTTGGCTGGCCACACAAATGAAAAAGACAAAGAACTCGATAGGGATAGTTAAAGATAAAATGGGGAAGCCATGTAATACTATGAAAGGAAAAATAAAGATTTTCCAAGAATTTTATCAGGAACTATATAAGGAAAGAGTCACACTGAAGACAAGGATGGGAAGCTATATAGAAAAACATATAAAGACAGGTCTGAAAAGGGAAGATAAAGATTTAATGGAAAGATATATTACTCAAAGAGAAATAGAAGAAGCTATAGATAAAATAAAAGGCGGAAAATCCCCCGGTATAGATGGATTGGGATCGGGGTATTATAAAACATTTTAAAAAATATTAGTGACAAAATTAATGAAATTGTATAATGGGATAATAGAAGGAGATAAGATACCACCATTGTGGGAACAATCAGTAATTATATTAATTCCAAAGCCGGATAAGGACTTAACTGTCCCAGATTCCTACAGACCTATCTCATTAACAAATCAAAATGCAAAATTTTTATCAGCTATAATGGCGAAGCGAATGAACACATTTATAGGTAATTATATTGGGAAGGATCAGTGTGGCTTTGTAGCGGGAAGACAAATGCATAATTTGGTGGGAAGAGTTCTAAATATAATACAGGAGATAAAGAAGAGAAAGATAAAAGCAGGAATAATAGCTCTAGACAGATTTAAAGCGTTTGATTGCGTGAGTTAGCCAGCACTAAAGATGATAATAGAAAAGATGGGATTTGGGGAAAGATTTAAAGGTCTAATAGAACAATTATATTCACAAAATTCAGCTTCAGTAGTTGTAAATGACGGAGTTACAGAAAAAATACAACCTGCCCGAGGAACAAGACAAGGATGCCCCGGTCTTGTTTGTACTGGTTATAGAACTATTGGCGAACGTGATAAGAGAGGACGATGCTATCAAGGGAGTAGGATGGAAAGAGGAAATAAAAATAAATATGTTTGCAGATGATACGATATTAACAATTAAAAATCCGTTGATAGAATAAAATTGATAGAATAAAACATCATCTGAGGGAGTTTGAGGAAGTGACAGGATTAAGAATAAATTGGACAAAGTCAGAGATGATGTTGTTTAATTACAGCAAAAAGGAGGATTGAGATTGGGAGAGTAAAGAGAAGAATATGGAAGTTAAAGAAATAATAAAATATTTGAGAATTAAGCTTACTAGGAATTTAGAAGATTTAGAAAAGGAAAATTTAAATAGTATGAAAAAAGAAGTTATGAGTAAACTAGAAAAATATAAAAGGCTAAATTTATCTTGGTTTGGAAGAATAGCCCTAATAAAACTGAGGATTTTACCAAAAGTAATTTTTTTATTTAGAATGATGCCAATAAGAATATCAGAAAAAGAATTAAAAATTTGGCAAAGTATAGTAAATAATTTTTGTAATGGTGATAGAAAGGCAAGATTAAATTTAAAAAGTTGGTATGTAACGCAAAAACGCTTACTCGTGTAAGTAGCCAGGATAAGTGGCAGAGCCCGGGGTGTTGGGGGTGAAGATCGGGGGAAGGGGGCTGGCGGGTCGGTGACGGAGCTGGCAGGGATGGGGGGGGGGAAACGAAGCCAGCGGGAGAGGGGGGGACTCATGGCCAGGGAGTGGGGAGTGGCGAGAAGGTTTTTTTTTTTTTTTTTAAGGGCCTTACTTAAGTGCAGGAGCGTTCCTCCATCTGGTCCCTTTAAAAAATAAAAAAAAATGGTGGACACGACGGGGCTTTGCTTTCCCCCGTCGCGTCCACGTCTAGCAGGGCGCGACAGCCCATGCTACTTGTAGCATGGGCTCGCCGTTCCTCCTGCCCAGATTAGGCAGTAGGTCTAGCAAAGCCCCCAGAAGTTTAAAAACAAATTAAGAAAAAAAGCCTTTATCTTGCCTTTATCTTTCTTTAAATGCCACTCTGTCTCTATCAGTTAGTGTGTTTGAATGCAAGTTGCTTCAAAGCATCTACCCCTGTGTGTGTGTGTGTGTGTGTGTTTTACTGTTACCCAGTCTGCTCCCTCCACCTAAAGTATATAAAAATAACAAAAAAACCCTCTTTATCTATTCCAATATCTTACAATTATCTTACATTTCAGCCCCCAGTGCCTGATATTAGTTATAGTGTGTGTGTGTCTCTGTGTGTGTCTAATCCTCCACTAAAAATATGTATTAAAAAGTACAGAAAAATAACAATCCATTGTGAGTTCTGCGTTGTGTTTTCTACAGTCTGTCTAGTTTGACTGTGTGTTGCAGCACACATTGTTTTCAAAAACTCGTCCACAAGCAGCACACATTTTTTCTCGATTGATAAAAGTTTATTATTCCATCACAAGGTGTGCAACGGGTGCTGCTGCTGGCTATGGCCATGTTGGGAGAGGGAGCAGAAGGAGAAGTAAAAATGGGGGGAGGGAACTGGATGCATGGGGCAGCGGCGGCCCCTCCTCCTGAATTTTAAAACATCCCTAAAAATCAAGGGATGAAGGGACCTGGTTTAAACTTGGCATGGCCAAAGCCCTACTAAAGAGCTACCAGGGTGCCAAGTTTTATCTCTTTATCTTTAAAAAATGACGGAGAAGTATGCATTTTTGTTAATTCCCTTTATTGATAATAGCACAGTTCTCCGAAAATGGAGCAGTTTTCCAATGAGTAATCTGGCAGTGCAGAGAGACGGACTGTCTGTGGAAATCAGAGCAGTGAATTCACTCAGTGGAGCTCCGCCCTGAATTTCAGGGCAGAGAAGAACCACTCTGCACACACTTACTGTTTTATGTGGGGGTGGGGGATATCATAGAATAGTAGCGTTGGAAGGGGTCTATAAGGCCATCGAGTCCAACCCCCTGCTCAAGGCATCTTGAATGCCTCTAGTGTGGGAGAGCCCACAACCTCCTTCGCTCATTGGTTTCATTGTCATACTGCTCTAACAGTCAGGAAGTTTTTTCCTGATGTCCAACTGGAATCTGGTTTCCTGTAACTTGAACCTATTATTGTGTGTCCTGCACTCTGGGAGGATCGAGAAGAGATCCTGGTCCTCCTCTGTGTGACAACCTTTCAAGTACTTGAGGAGTGCTATCATGTCTCCCCTCAGTCTTCTATTCTACAGGCCAAAAATGCCCAGTTCTTTCAGTCTCTCCTCAAAGGGCTTTGTTTCCAGACCCCTGATCATCCTGGTTGCCTTCCTCTGAGGTCCCTCCAGCTTGTCTGCATCCTTCTTGAAGTGTGGTGCCCAGAACTGGACACAATACTCAGGATGAGGCCTAACCAAAGCTGAATAGAGGGGAACCAGTACCTTCCTGCAATTTGGAGGTGGCTTGCCCGTCAGCAGGTCCTCGGCAGGCTGGATGAAGTCAGTGGCCTTGGCCAAGCATTGCTGACATCATGAGCCCTTCCCCATTTTGCCTTTCTCTGTATTCAATGCTGGTAGGAGCAGCCGCTCAGTGGAGACACCGTTGGACACCCTGCATCACCTTATAGAATGGCTGTGCCTCCCAGCCCCGTCTGAGTCCCCTGATGCCTGCACGTAGGGGAACCCTGCTTTTATCTGAGTCCCCTGATGCCTGCACGTAGGGGAACCCTGCTTTTATCTGAGTCCCCTGATGCCTGCACGTAGGGGAACCCTGCTTTTATCTGAGTCCCCTGATGCCTGCACGTAGGGGAACCCTGCTTTTATCTACAATCTCAGATTGGAGATAAAATAGGACTTACTCCAGGGGGAGGGGCTTGGATTGGTGGTTCTGTCTCTCTGCCATAAGCTGAAAGATGCTGGCAAGAAGTACTTCTGAAAGGTCGTGGTTGTCTACACAATGAATGTCATTCTGCCACCACAGATCAATACCACTGGGCTGCCCATGACTCAAGGCTCAGTGGGTGGCCTTCCATAGGGTGAGATTCAGATTGCAAATGAAGCCATGTCTGCAGTATATTTGATTCAGCAAGCGGGGAAAGTAAACATATCCATAAACCATTTGTCCTCTGGCTATTGTACCTAAAATCACATTGCGAAAAATGCTTTAAATGGACATTCACATGCTTCCTCCAACTAGATACCATCTTCGTACATTTGAAGAGGGTAGCATTTCTTTTTGTTCTTCAAAGTGGTTAAGAGAAGTAACTACCTGTAAGGTTGAATTTATATAGATAATCGTATTTTATACTGTCAAATGGAATCAAATTCTTAGGAAGGTCCTCCTCTGTAGCTGTGGCTCTAGAGATTCCACACATCCTACTCTCCAACTCCTTTCACCACACCAAGAATACGCTAGAGAAGTTTAATTTTCTCTTTAATATTTCTGTCAATGGTTTAGGAAAAATAATCTGAAAGTTAATGGATAACTGAGAACTCCACAGCCTTTTGCAAGCATGTAAAAATAAAATACCAGTTATTCCTGTCTACAAAAGGAGAAGAGAAGGACTCTTAACAATTTGAATTATTGTAACCAGCAACTTAGAGAGACAGGCACTACAAAAAGACTCCACTTATGTGCAGGCGTAAATCAAACTGTAAGAAGCAGATGAAAAATATCAGGACAATGAACTATAATCTCAGTAAGGTGTATAAAATGGTAGAAAAGAAACATAATGAAAAATCACAAGCTATTTGGGCCACACTCCATCACAGATAATGAAAGCTTTTCCAGTGCTTGAAGCTGAAATTTACTTTGATAGCACTGACTATCAGACAGAAAAATATAAAGGAAGTTTCTTTCTTTCCACCTACCTTCTCAGAGAAGAAAGTGGTCTGAGTCCTGTCATTGTAGGTCCTTCAAATGTTTCCTAGGCATTAATTAAATCTTATAAAAGCAGGAGTAAAGTATCCATTTCACAGATGGCAAAGCAGATATGTATATGCTTTAACCATCTGGTCCACAGTCCAGTTAAGCTCAATGGCTTCAGCATATGCAGGTCATGGTGTAAAACCAGCTGGAGGAATTCCATTTTGCAGTGACCATTCCTAATCTTGAGGAACAGATTTACATGAAAAATCTTGCTTCTAGTATAAACATCAGTGGATTATGGTTGTGCATCAGTTCATTCAATGTAATCTCATGTTTTTATGCAGGAGCTTTTTACTCATGATTGCACTGCATCATGGCTTTTGTGTTCTTAAGACTGTGGAAGCGACAATTGAGCATACACATTTCCCCCAATGCAGCATAGGTTTTGTAGTCTTAAGGCTACCATTTTCATTTATCTCTGTTTTGCTCACAAAATCTGAAGACAACAGGGTTAATGAGAATGCAGAAAGTTTCACCATCACCATTATCACTACCATAATCATATATTTATTTATTTGCTGCTTTTCCATACAATTTTGCCCAAAGTGGATCACAATGTAACAAATGAACAGCAGCAAATATAATTTACAACAGCAGTAGATATAACAATATTAAAAATACAATAGAAATAATTGCAAATAGCCTTGGCAGAAAAATGCATAATAGAAATGTCAATACATATAGTATGTATAATTTTTTTTAAAAAAATTTTGTATACTTTTTTAATGTTTATTGTTTTAACTTTTGTAAACCGCCCAGAGAGCTTCGGCTATGGGGCGGTATATAAATGTAATAATAAATAAATAAATAAATAAATAAATAACGCTAATCCAATCCAACAACTAAGCATGAAACAGTTTGGGGTGCAAATGTAGATATAGCAACATTTCATAATGCAAAAGTTGTGATAATACAAAATACTCATTGATTTAAACTGTAAATAGATTCATGACAAACTTGGTGGAGTTTGGAGTTGTTACCAGAAGTTCTGATTTATGGTGTCAAGTCGAATTTAAACTCAGGGCTTTGCTAGACCTGCCGGCTTATGCCGGCAGGGAGGCGGGGCGGCAGCGCGCTGTCGTTAGCGCGCGCCGCCGTAGCTTCCAGACGCTGGACACGCAGGGACGTTGGATCCCTGCAGCGTCCGACTTTTGTTTGTTTGTTTTAAAGGGGCTGCGTGCGGCCCGAAGACTCCAGTAAGGTAAGGGTTTTTTTAAAAAACGGGGGGGCAGGAAGGATGGCAGGGGGGGGTGGCAAGGGGGGAGGGTGGGTGACAGAGAGAGCGCCGCGCGCCGCCGCCCGAGGAAGCAGGCGAGCGGTGCTTGCCCGGGCAATGCCGCCCCATGCCAGGCACCCACCCTCTCCCCTTGCCACCTCCCCTGCCATCCTTCCTGCCCCTCTCTTCCCCCCCCCCCCCGGGCCGATGGGCACAGCGCTCGTATGATAAATCTTAGGTCTAGCTAAGGCCTTAGTTGGATCTAGCAAGGGTACTGTCAGGTTCCTTTTCAAGATCATAAAGGCTAACCTACCTCGCAGGGTTGTTGTGAGGATAAAATCAAGAGGAGAAGAAAAGGTGGGATATAAATGTCACAAATAAATGGAAAATAAAAATGAAGATGTCTCCAGGCAAGCCCCTCAGGGGCGGCTGATCCATAACCAGGATGCCAGTACTGAAGAGCCCCCCTCTGTCCCTCACTGTTACCTGCCAGAGAAGAACCTCGCTTGTTTTGGTGGGGGCATTTGGACCAGAGCTTCGGAAGACAAAGGTGAGGTTCAGGTATGCCCATACAGCAGCAAGCAGCCTTTCAGGTAACTTGATCTGAAGCCATTTAGGGATTTAAAGGTTAAAATGTTAAAACCAGCCCCATTGCTTAGCTCTGGGATATACAAAGCCCTTGGCTTAAAAGGCCTGTGGATAAAGCAGCTATTTCCTTGCCCTTAGCTCAGAGCACTGGCATGTAATATTTTATTCCAACCTTGGGTGGCCTTGTTGCTCTACCCGCCATTCCACATTTTATATTTCAGTATCACATATTTGCTACGGCATTTCATTTTATTATTCTCCTTCCCCCACAAAGGACTGTTTTTAATATTCAAAGGAAGAATCATCCCCACGAGGGCTTTCCCCCATGAATACAGAGAGCGGGTCCTGGGCTGCTGAAGGGGGTGGGGGAGAACAACAGCAATCTGCTCACGTACATCGAAAAAAAAGGTTCAAAAATCCTACAACTTCTGTGTTTCAAGAATAAATTGCTTCAACTGCAGTTTAAACCCTACCAAAAATCCTTTTAACTGCACAGAAGTGGTGAATGATCTATTAGTGCTTATGAAATGTTGAATAATGCTTTGTAGATTCCCCCCACCCCCAAAACACACATTTGCATTTTCTACTTGCATCCAGGTTGTAGACATTTCTGCCATAGGGGCTGTTCTCAGAAAGCACCAGGAGTTTTGAGATGTCTGTTGGTGAACCTTTCTATGAATCCGATCCGGGTATGGACCTTTGAATCACCTACTGGAACAGGATAAAAGGCATCAAGAACTCCTGTCACTGATTCCCTTCCTGCTGATTTGGTAGGGTGAGTGCAACAGCACCAGGGACTCAAGACATGTATGGTTCCAGTGGCCTTTTGAGTGCATAATATTCAAGCTAATGCTTTCTTAAGGTACCCGTTTCCATAGCTTGGAGCCATAGGTGCATTTTGACCAATGGAAATTGCATGTTGGGGAGTCCAAAAGCTAGAAGCCACTTTCTTAAGCTCTTACTCATTGTATCGCAGGGAACACTTTCTTCTCTCCAAAATGTGGTGGATTGACTGAGGAATATTAAAAGCCATTTTCATTACCCTCAGCAAAGACCACAGCGCTTTCAGCTCAAAAACAAAAACAGCCCAAGTAACCACAGTTGCAGAGGACAATGCAATCTTTCTCCAGACTAGAAAGTCATCTGCAAATAAACACACTGGGAGCCATATTTTCCCCTTGTAATATGCTTTGCTTTCCCTGCCATCCAGTTAGATTATCTCACTCATTTATTTCAACAAAACCATTCCTTGCTGTCCAGGCCTATAGCCTGGCTTTCTTGCATACACAGTTTGCCTGGAGACTGGATTTGTTGTGTCCAAGGTTCCCAAAAGCATTCTTACATTTTGACAAGACTTCTCACTCTCCACGTTCTCTGCTATGATGCATTTAAAAATGTATGTGTTCTTATTGCTACGCTTGTGAACATTAGACTAAAATGTTTGATGCTTTGTTAAGCCTTTGAAGTCAAGCCCACACAGTCACCCCTGTAACACAACTGCTAGCCTTCTATGTGCAGCTCATGGCAATAGTTAACCGAACAGCCCGTGTTGTCCTTAAATGTAATTCTGGCAATACAACAACCCTCTTCCATATTCCATTTACTGAGTTCCATATTTGGAATTATATTCCTAGAAAGAGCATTAAACCCCATGACTGCCTCTTATTTTATCAAGGAAGACACAGATTACCTCTTACTAGGGAGCCTGACCTGAATCCCTTTCTATTTCAAGACAGAAACTTCAAAATGGGCACCATCACAGTTTCCACATAGATCCACATTCATGCCCAGTTTGAAGCAAATCTGAGCATCCACTGTTTTTTGGCGAATATTTTTTTAAAAAAACCACCCCATTTTCAGAAATGCAAATATCTTTGTCATTTTTAAGATAGAAACTTGAAAATGAACACCATCACAGCTTCCACCTAGATCCACATTCATGTCAAGTTTGAAGCAAATCCGAGCATGCCCTGATGATTTTTGGGGAATATTTAAAAATAATATTCCCCCACCCCATTTTCAGAAATGCATCTATCTCAGGGATTTTGTAAGCTGCAGACAGTTAAACGGGCTTCGAAATAGATACTTATTCATGGACTTTTCAAAGGAAATCCCAACATGCCATGAATTGTGGAGAATATTTAAAGATAAACCTAAATAAGAATCTTCAACACTTCAAAAATTAACAAGGAACTTCAACAGGGTGAGCACAGCAGCAATGCAGCTGCCTTTTCATCACCAGGAAGGACTAATGCCCTGAGTCAAAGCAAGACACACAAAAACCCACCCTGTGTGGCGGGCACAGAAGAGGAGAGGCAGCAGCAGGTGGCGGCTATGCCCTGCCTGAAGCACTGGGAGCAAGCGTGCAAGAGTCTTGTGGGGTTGACCCACACAGCCCATCTACATCTCCCAGGCACCAGGAAGGCAGAGAGGCAGGCAGAGAGGTGCTACACACACACACACACACACACACACACACACACACACACACACACTGTGCCATAGATCTATGGGGAAGTAAGTCCCAGGCAGCAGATCCCAATACCCCACAAAGACAGCACCCAGGCAGAGGCGGGAAGGCAGGCATGCAGCAGACATTTTTCGGGGCACAAGTAAGTGAGCCAAGGAGTGTTTCCACTTTCCAGGCCATTCAAAGCCAGTAATGCAAACCAGCCCTGTAAGGGGGGAACAGCACAGAGTTCTGCATCCCATAACTAATAGGGGGCTAGGAGGATAAGAGTAAAGCTTTGTCTTCCTTGCTTCAGAGTTGATTAACTGCACTGTGATCACAGCCATTATTAAACAACAACAACAACAACAATAATAATAACAACGTTAATAATAGTAGTACTGATATTAATGATATAATCACAACAACAATAAGAACTTGAACCACAATGAAAGCCTGCCTGACTTCACTGAAGAGGGAAAGCCAGGAGAGCTTTGGCTATGGGGTGGTATATAAATTTAATAAATAAATAAATAAATAAATAAACACAGGATGGGTGGAATTAAAAGTAGCAGTGTCGTTGGATCTAGGAATAATCATAACAACAAGAATTTTTTTAAAAAAGGCTTTGTCTGACTTTATTACCAGTAAGGAAGGGGAAAGTGGGTGTGCCCAGCAAGGCAGGGGACTGTCACCAGTCATTTGGCCGGTCCTGTCTCGGTACGTGCCTTTGAGAAGCGAGGAGGGCCAGGATCTCTTCTCAATCATCCCAGAGTGCAGGACATGGAATAATGGGCTCCAGCTGCAGGAACCAGATTCTGGCTGGACATCAGGAACAACTTTCTGACTGTTAGAGCAGTATGACAATGGAACCAATTACCTAGGGAGGTTGTGGGCTCTCCCACACTAAAAGTATTCAAGAGGTAGAGCGACAGCCATCTGTCAGGGATGCTTTAAGGTGGGTTCCTGCACCTTAAAGTATCACAGACAGATGGTTGGATTCAATGGCCTTATAGGCTCCTGGCAACACTACCATTCTATGAATCCGATCTGGGTATGGACCTTTGAATCACCTACTGGAACAGGATAAAAGGCATCAAGAACTCCTGTCACTGATTCCCTTCCTGCTGATTTGGTAGGGTGAGTGCAACAGCACCAGGGACTCAAGAGGTGACAACTGGGACAAGCCTTGGCTGCATTGTCTCCCACTTCAGCAGGACATTCCAAGATCCATGTCCAGCTGGCCAGGTGGTGACCCAGGTTCCCTCACCTGAGAAGTTGCAATGGCTCAGTCAGCACAGCTCCCCACTGCACACAGCTGCACACAGCTGTGCTTTTGCCCACTGCTGCAAGGGTGTGCATCTCCAGCACTGGGGTGCCAGACTAATGGGTAGCTGATGGATCTTTGCTCGCCAACCCCTTTCATCTTTAATTCTGCATGTTGTGCTTGGTTCTATTACATGCATGAATAATATAATTAAAACGTGTGCTTGTGGCCTTTAGGCATCAGGTGCTTTTTTAAAAGTATCATCTTAAAGAAATTATGATGTTAATTATGAAAGTAATTATTATGATTTCCCCAACCCTGAAACAAACAAACAATCAGTAGCTAATGGTGCAACATGTTTTCACCAAGGCTTATGAATGCTGTATTGCCAGCCTATGATTGCCTCAGTCTGATGAAAAGGCTGCGGCTAATTGACAGCCATCAGCCAACGGAGGAAGAAGGAACCCGAAGAGCTGATGGAGTGGCCAACTTTCCTCCCTCCCTCTGCTGCAGCCTGGTGGAATGGCTTTGGCTGCCTGACAATGGAGGCAAAATACTCAGAAAAACAGGAATTAGCCATCAAACAACATCAAGAATAAAAACCCAGAGAAGAACCCAGAAAAGAGAATTCGGGGTCAACAAAGTCCTACAAACGAGAATGAATGCCATTATTTTAAATGGTGAACCACCTTGAAATCACTGACGCATCACCATTGTTCTCACTGTCTATGTTCCTGTTCCTTCCCTCTGGCTGACTTAGCAATGAGTAGGGCAGGATGTAGTCACATGGTGCACAAGCCCCGTGTGCCCCCATCTGGCTCCTTCCCACTAGAGCAACTGATCAACAAAGTAGGAAGGGTTTGCTTAGCATTTCATCTGAACCAAAGCTCCTGGCTTGTTGTTCCTTTGACAAGCCAGAATCTTAGATCAGGTTTTGTTCTTGGCTACCCAGGATAACATGCTAAACAACTTTCCTGGTTTCTTGACCGCTCACTCTAGTGGGAAGGAGCAAAGCAGGAGCAAACAGGCTGCATGCTCCAGGACACCGCTCATTCACATCAAGCCAGATTTTAGGAAAATTTGGCTTGACATTCCAGGGAAATGTGTCCAAGTTTAACTGAGCCATCCTACATTTTCAGGGAGGATGCTTGCTTGCCCACATTTTGATGGCTGATCAAACAGATGTATAATAGGGAGATGTATCAGATTCAGCAGAAGCCCAAGGCCTGGGCTGATTTTGGCTCCTTTGGACTGTTTCTAGCACTTCCCGAGGCAAAGTGGGTCTATCTCTAAAGTGACCGAAATCAAACCTTCATTTCCAATTCAGCTTGGGAAAGGCATATGGCATGTCTCCAAAAACAGTTTCATTTGCTTTCATTTCTCTAAATGCTGATGTGGGGGAAGAAGGAGGCAGTAGGTTGAGTTCATCTTCTAACCCTAAGGAACCTTTTACCAGGAACTCACAATCAGTGTGCTTTGGGTAAGGACAAGGATGGGACCATGAGACGGAGTTCTGCACATGCTTCCAGGCTTCACTGGGGATAATGGAGCCTTAAACTGGTTTTCAGTTATTATTATTATTATTATTATTATTATTATTATTATTATTATTATTTATATAGTACAATCTATGCCCAAGGAGTGGTTTCATGTGTTTTGGTGCTCAGGCTGTATATTTCCCTTGTAATGGGGAACTTGGTCAAGTTACTTGCCAATTCTCCCTGGCTTCACCTTCTGTTCTCTGCCCCACCAACCACATTGGGCAATAACTAGCCACACTGCCATATTCCCAATCTGACTGCAAAATTGATATTAATCTCAAACCAGAAAAGACGAACCTTCCTCTCTAAGCTCAGAGCTTCAGGCACAACATCTTACAACTTCTCTCTCACTGTCTGACACATTGGTAGAACTGTTGCTCCATGGGATGATCTTGAAAGCTGGGCTTCTGCCTTCCCATCATCAGTGAATTTCTTGCCCTCCTCCACAAACTCTGATGGAGAGAAAGATATTATTTGCACAATTGAATTGATAAATGACTTCCCTCCTGTTTTCAGCAAACGTTGTTCTTACTTAATCAGTTGATAAGAGGCAAAAGTCTTCTCACCTGGGAATGAATTTGATGCAGCCAAACTCTTTCAACAGAGCATTATATTTCTCAATGCCAACTTGCATGACACATTTCTTTCATGTGAGTAGTTGTGACCATTCCCAGGTATGCAATTTGCAAGATCTATTACAACATGGAACCAGGCATTCAAGCATATGATATGCAGCAAGTACCTTATAGTTGTGAAAGACAGGATTGCTGCAGCAATATCTATCATCAATAAGCTCACTCTTAATACTTAGTCATATGACATTTCTTTTAATCAGCGGTATATAAATATGATTAATTAATCACTATACAAGGCAGGATAGGAATGCTCAAAAAGGAGTAAACAGGATTGTGTGTAGTTCGTGTTTTTATAGTAGATTTGTCACCTCTTCCAGTTAAAAAAAATTGAAAGGTAAAAAAAAACAATTATCGAGCCATATGTGAATCCATTGTATGCATATCTATAATTGCCAATTTGGCATTGAGATTTAGGCCTTAGCTAGACCTAAGGTTTATCCCAGGATCGTCCCGGGGTCATCCCTGTTTATGTAAATGACACACAGGGGATACCAGGAGCAGGCAGGGACGACCCCGGGATGATCCCGGGATAAACTTTAGGTTAAGGCCTAAGATTGGCTGCCATCCTTACATGTTTCCTTAGAAATAAGTTTCATTGAGTTAAATGGGGCTTACTCTCAGTAAGAGCTCTATCACACCAGTGTTTTATCGCACTGTCGTCCTGCCTTGTTTACTGTTTTGCCACGCGACCCTCACATAATGTCGTTCCTCTCCTGCAAACATCTCACCTCTTCCCCTCCATGTTCTATGTTTTTCTAGGAGGAGCAGGAGTGTGGCATTTTTTCTCCACATGGGATAGAATTGCCGTTCCATCCCTGTGTATTGCTGTCCTCGGGCTATGTTGCAGAATGTCCTTTCTTGGGGGCATGTGTGTTGAAGGGCGGTCTTGCTGATGAAAGAGGAGGGGTGGTGGTTCTCTTCCAGCACACTGAGTTAGTCAAATGGATGTTCGCTATTCCAACCCCATTCTCATTGCTCTATCACCCACCCATTTCAACTTCCCTCCATTTTTTTGCCAGCTCTACAAGGTGCCCAGATGATAAAGCTCTAAACCGTGAAACTTTAGACAACAAAACCAGAGAGAGGGGGAAGGCACCCACGTCCATTAGAATGTCCATCAACCACAAGAACCAATGAACTGGAGGAGGAAGGAGAAGGAGCGGCAATACCCAGAAGCGTGAAAGTGACCGGCACGTGACGTACTAATGAAGTGAAGGTGGAAATCCCAGATGCATATCAGGGGGAAAAACTAGGTGTGATGAAACTCTAAAAGTATATAGGAAGGATTCCAGTCTGAATCATTAAAATGTGAGGAATGAAGTCTTTGGGATTTGTCTCTTTCTGAGCAATGTTGCACATTCTTCCAACCTCCTTTCTAATTTGCGTTACACTTGTATACATTCAAAGTGGATTGTGAAACATCAATTGATTGTGTGAAATTTTACAAGCCAGACATGTTAGATGTTTATAGACTCTGTGAAGCTGGGGGAAAGGCAGAATTTGGATTTGCCGTACATTGGAACTCTTTTAGCAGAAGCTGTATTTGAAAACGATAGAAGCTTTTGGGGAAAGGTGGTGGGAAAAGGATGCAGAAAGCTACTAAAGTAGCAAGGAATTGAGGAAGTGGCTGCCTCTCCCATGTCCATGTTCTGGAAGAAGAAGGGTATGGGTACACCCTCTTATGCACTGGTCTGGGGAAGAATGGCGCTCTTCAGTGCTACCCACACAAGGCAATCAACTGAGTGATAATTGCATACACTCCATTAGAGCTGTGCTCTGCTCCGTTTTGGGTCATAGAAGTGGTAGCAGAGCAGCCTGCTTCGCCTCCATTAATGGCAGAGGTGAAGCAAGTCGGGGGTAGGGCAAAACGTCACAAAGTGGACCGCTCATTTGCGTGTTCAGATGATGATCAGGGGTCTGGAAACAAAGCCCTATGAAGACAGACTGAAACCCCACTCGTTACCTCCCCCCAGTTTGAGAATGTACCATGATAAGCACTCTTGGAGTCCGATTCCGTAGCCAACTATGAATCCACCTAATAGTGGCTCCATCTAGCCTACTTTTAGCTAGTTTGTTAATCAGAACAACAATGGATGGGTTTTACTGGGGCTTGGGGGACACAGAGAAGGGGCAACACAATGCATCAGTCTTCAATTCATACACATTCTAGGCAAAGTGCCCTATCTCTTCTCCCCATCCCCCAGAAACTTCCAGTCACCTGCAACTAGGGGAGGAACATGGAGGAATAGAAAACATGCAGACAAGGCACAATTCCTTAGGAAGAGAGACTAAAATAGTTGAGGAGGTGTTGCTGATGGTGGTGGTGGTGGGGATGCTGGTGCCATGGATAGGGCAGCAGCCAGTGGTGCCAGGGGCATCAGTGAGATGATTGCCTTAGATAGCCTTCATCTCTCACAGAGGGATGCAAGTGCCTAATGCAGTTGGCCTCCCCCAGGTACATGCTACCTGCATGCAGCATGTTTAGCAACCAGCCAGGGAGAAAGAGCAGCTGGCCAGAGCAAAGGAACATTTGGTGCACCTTGCAATACATATCTAGAGCTTCCAGCATTGCAGGGGGGGCCTACCGGTCTCTGGCTGCTCCAAGTGATAAGCAGAGAAGACCCCAAGGCAGGCAGCTGGCATTGGCAAGAGTACAGAGACACAGGCAGGGTACACGTGGACCCTACCCTATGCCCAGCTCCTCTGTCAATCATCTGCCAACACATTCAGGCCATTAGCCTCATGCTGGAAGGATAGCTAGGTGTCGAAAGAGCGATCTGCAAGGATTTCAGATTGACTGAAGCTGGCAGCAACATGACACAGGTCGTGGGGGGTGATGACTTTCTGGGCATTTGCTGCATTCACCTTGTAGCCAGGGATTCCCCAGGCTTTGGGGCAGTGGTGGGAGCAGCAGTGAGCTTTGTGAGCTGCTTGAAATGGGCAGGAAACTGCAACTGCAGTGGGAAAGACAGTCAACTGCTGAGTGGGAGGGGCCAGGTCAGCAGCACCCCCAAGCTGTGATCACAGTCTTTCAGGGGGAGTGTAGCCCCATCCAGAACTGGTCGACACACCTCCAAACCCAGGTTGGGGCCTTTGACACTAAGCACCTCTGTTTTGTCTGGATTCTGCTTGAGTTTGTTTTTCCTCATCCAGCCCATTACTGCCTCCAAGCATTCATTCAGAAGAGACACACTCTCCTTAGCTGTCGCTGTTGTCGAAGGCATAGAGAAATATATCTGGGTGTCATCAGCATACTGATAGCACCTTGCCCCATGCTTCTGGATGATCTCTCCCAGCAGTTTCATGTAGATGGTAAACAACATTGGGGATAGGATGGCGCCTTGTGGTACGCCATACAACAGCTCCTTCTTTGAGGAGCAGCTATCCCCAAGCATCAGTGCCCTCAATCCCCTCAGGCATTCCAGAAGGATACCATGGTCGATGGTATCGAAAGCTGCTGAGAGGTCCAAAAGTACCAGCAGAGACACACTCGCCCTGTCAATACCCAAGCATAGATCATCCACTAATGTGACCATAGTGGTCTCAACTCCATATCCTGCCTTGAAGCCAGTTTGAAGTGGGTCTAGAAAATCTGTATCAACCAAAACTGCTTGGAGTTGGAAGGCAACTGCCCACTCAATCACCTTGCCACAAAATGGAACATTTGATACTGGTCTGTAATTATTAAGGTCCAGGGGGTCTAGGGAGGGCTTTTTTAGAAGCAGCCATACAACCGCTTCCTTTAAACGTGATGGGAAACTCCCCTCCCTGAAAGATACATTAATAATATGCTGTAGTTGTTGTCTAACTGCATCTCCTCCCTGGATGACCAGCCAAGAAGGGCAGGGATTGAGAGGGCAAGTTGTCCTCCTCATTCATCCAATCAGTTTGTCCACGTCCTTGGTACTCACCAACTGAAACTGATCCAGTGTAATCCTACTCATGGAGTTGCTGGACACTTCATCGTCAGCTTCTGTTATAATGATGGCATCTAAATTGGCTCTTATCTGAGAGATTTTATCTGTGAAATGATTGTTAAATGCATCACAGTGAACTATCAAAGGCTCTAAAACTGGGTTTAGGGGGGAAGGTGTCTGAGGTAGACCCCTCACCACCCTGAGCAGTTCTGCTGGATGCAAACTCACAGACGCAATGCGTGCAGAGAAGAAAGCTTTCTTTGCTGCACATATTGCCATCCCATAGGGGCTGCCTTTGAAAACGGTCCGGAAACTTCAACTGGTGCAAAACAGGGCAGCAAGGTTATTAACAGGGACTGGCCGGCGAGATCACATTACGCCAGTCCTTTTACAACTTCATTGGCTGCCAGTCCAGGTCCGGGCCCAATTCAAAGTGCTGGTATTAACATTTAAAGCCCTAAACGGTTTGGGGCCAGGTTATCTGAAGGAACGCCTCTTCCCATATGTACCTACCCGGACCTTAAGATCATCTACAGGGGGCCTTCTCCGTGAGCCCCTGCCAAAGGAAGTGAGGCAGGTGGCTACTAGGAGGAGGGCTTTCTCCGCTGTGGCACCCCGGTTGTGGAACGAGCTCCCCAGAGAGGTCCGCTTGGCGCCTACACTGTACTGCTTTCGTCGCCAGCTGAAGACCTTTTTATTCACTCAGTATTTTAACACTTAATTTTAACTTAAATTTAAATTTTACTGTTTTAACTCTGTATTTTAATCCTATATCAACTTTGCTGTGTGGTTTTATCCTGGTTGCGCTTTTTATACTGTATTTCGTAATTGTGTTTTAAACTGTTGGGTGTTTTACTGTGGTTTTAATTTTTGTGAACCGCCCAGAGAGCTTCGGCTATTGGGCGGTATAAAAATGTAATAAATAAATAAATAAATAAATAAAATAAATAGGAGCGAAGATGTTCTCTATGTCATGTCTTGTCAGATATCAGTCATCATCCTTCCGACTTCAACTCCCTGAGATCTTCTGTATACCAAGGTGCCCGATTGGAAGCGGGTCAGAGAGAACGTTTGGGGGTGATCATGTTGATAGCCCTAGTTAGGTCTTGATTTCCTCTATTGACCAGAGCTTCAACAGGATTGTTGATGACACCAGCCATAGAACCCTCTATGGCTTTCTGGAATCCAAAAGGCTCCATCAGCCTTTGAGGGCAGACCATCTTAATAGGTCCACCACCTTACAGGGGTGGATGGTAGCCATGATACTTACCCTGACCAGAAAATATCTCCATGACAACGCTGAGGTATTTATCACCTCTGCCCACAGATCTACCTGTTTGGAACTGAAAACAGCTTCAAGGGTGTGACCTGCTGAGTGTGTGGGTCCAGAGACCAGTTGGGATAGGCCCATGTTTGTCATGGATGCCATGAATGATGACCCCAAGATCCAATTTATTGGTGAGAGAGGGTCTCGCTATCCATTTTTTATAGACTGGGAAAATCTCAGCTCTACTACCTGATTCACAGTTGGCAAATGATAGCCAAGTGCTGTTTGCCAGCACCCTCTGGTATCCAGCTACAGCTTTTTATTGCCAATCAGAAACTTGTTTCAGACACTAATGCTGCAGTAACTTCTCATCTGCACTGCTGTAATGTGTTCTGTGTTGTGCTGCCCTTGAAGGCAGCTTGAGTTATTCTTCCCAGTTTACAAATGGGAAATTGAACTGTGAAGGACTTGCCAAAGGCTGCAGTGTGTCAAGCCTCAGCAAGTAGCTGATATCTGGGATGAGGGGACCTGGCCCAAGTGGACCAGAAACAGCTGGCAGGAGTCAGGTTGAGGGGCAGCACACAAGGGTCACAGGGAGAAGAAACAGGTTCATAGTCAAAGAAAGACAGAGATCAAGATTGGAGGCAGAGTGAAAAAAACAGACTCCTTACACTAGAGGCAGATTGCTCAGACTAAGGAGCTTAGCTCTGAGATCAGGGCTTTTTAGGGACTGATGTGCTGGGATTGGTCCTTGAGGTCAGCTGATCCTGCAGTCCGGATGGTGTCCTTGGAGTCCAGACCTCAGCCTACCAGTCTTGCTGGAGAAACAGACGGTGCAGGAGGCAACACACCACCACCTGACCACTGAAATCACAGTCTTGATGCATGCATTTTGTATGCAAGTTTGCCTAATATACATATTTTTGTTAGCAATACCCCTAATTAATTTCTCCCCTATCTCCCCACAACATGCCCACCACTGAACAGATGTGAAATAAGTGATATTCTCTGCCCTAAAAAGATTATATTTTCTAGCTTCAACAAAGCTTTTTGGCTACACCGAGGATTTTTCTTCTAACAACAGATACCAGTATTTCAGCACCTGTTAGCCAATGCAAGGATGCTTAACTAACCTGCCCATACTTGAATTTAATTGCTAATAGCTCTGCATCAAACTGTAATTTCTTAACGATAATTATGCTATAAATTTAGTTGTTTTGTGTCAGGTTATATTTTGCTTGCTCCTGTGTATGTATGTAATGAGAAACAACAGGTTAAGAACCGGTTCTTATGTACATCTGTGCCGTTCATTACAATGCCAACAAATCTGGGGGTGTCTCTTGCCATCTTATACCCAGATGTGTGGAATGGTGAAGAGAGCATCCCATAACCTTTTGCCCAGTGTAATTTATGAAATAAAATAGAAACCGCACCACAGCTGTGCCCTTTTCTTTTTTCCTTTTACGTTTTATTTGCTTGGTAGGAAATATACAACTTCAATATCATATCAAAATAAATTAAATATATGTTCAATTTACATTTCTTGTCCAATAATCTTTCTAAAAAGATATGGCTATGCTGCCTTTCTTCTTTAGTTCTTCTTCTATAATATATTGACTTAGAGAGATCCCTCTGCAAATTCCTGCACCTTATTCTTCCATTTATTTATGCTGTACAATTGTCAAGGCCTGTTCTCCCCAAATTTCCTTCAATTTTGCAGTGCAACTAAGATTCCATCCATACATGACATGACGGTATTAACAGGTTTTTAGGGAACTCCATATTTTACAGAAGTGCACAAAATCTAATGGGGAGCTCCACTCTCTCCCTAAGCATGCTCAGTGGCCATGGAGTGGTGACTCTTGAGAGGAAAAAAACTCAAGGGGGTCTTGAGAATGGCTGGGTGGAACGCTTAGTAGGAGCATTCGACATTGCAACGTTTTGCTGCAACTTCACTTGCCCTTTTAATTAATGTACCGGCCACCTCGTAGCGATGAATTCCATAAGTCAATTATCTGTTATATAAAGAAATATTTTCTCTGGTTTGTCTTGAAACTGATATTGCCAGTTAGCTGCATGAGATGACTCCAAGTTCAAGAGCTTCCAGAAAGAGAACCTTTTACCTCTCTTCCTGCTGTCCACACTGCTTTAGAAGCCATGACCATTCTTCAGGATTGAGGCGACACTTATCAAATATGCAGGTGATACAAAATTGGGTGGGATAGCTAATACCCTAGAAAACAGAAACAAACTTCAAAGTGATCTTGATAGGCTGGAGTGCTGGGCTAAAAACAACAGCATGAAATTTAATAGGGATAAATGCCAAGTTCTACATCTAGGAAATAGAAACCAAATGCACAGTTACAAGATGGGGGATACTTGGCTCAGCAATACTACAAATGAGAAGGATCTTGGAATTGTTGTAGATCGCAAGCTGAATATGAGCCAACAGTGCGATATGGCTGCAAGAAAGGCCAATGCTATTTTGGGCTGCATTAATAGAAGTATAGCTTCCAAATCACATGAAGTACTGGTTCCTCTCTATTCTGCCCTGGTTAGGCCTCATCTAGAGTATTGTGTCCAGTTCTGGGCTCCAGACTTCAAGAAGGACGCAGACAAGCTGGAGCGTGTTCAGAGGAGGGCAACCAGGATGATCAGGGGTCTGGAAACAAAGCCCTATGAAGAGAGACTGAAAGAACTGGGTATGTTTAGCCTGGAGAAGAGAAGATTGAGGGGAGACATGATAGCACTCTTCAAATACTTAAAAGGTTGTCACACAGAGGAGGGCCAGGACCCTTGTAGGCCCCTTCCAACTCTGCTATTCTATGATTCTATGATTCTGTGAGAGAATCATAGAATCAAATACTTTCAAATACTTGAAAGGTTGTCACACAGAGGAGGGACAGGATCTCTTCTTGATCGTCCCAGAGTTAAGGACATGGAATAATGGGCTCAAGTTACAGGAAGCCAGATTCCGGCTGGACATCAGGAAAAACTTCCTGACTGTTAGAGCAGTACGACAATGGAATCAGTTACCTAGGGAGGTGGTGGGCTCTCCCACACTAGAGGCCATCAAAAGGCAGCTGCACAACCATCTGTCAGGTATACTTTACGGTGGGTTCCTGCATTGAGCAGGGGGTTGGACTCGATGGTCTTATAGGCCCCTTCGAGCTCTACTATACTACGATTCTATGCCTTTTTTGTCTATTTTCTAAAGAAACAAATCAAATGTAACATTTGATTTCCCAAAGAGAAACATTTGCTATTGTAGATGGATGTCCCAAACGAACATCAGGTTTGTGCTGGACTAGAGCAAGGTGTTTTACAACAATGTTCTAGGCCTGCATTAATTTAGACTTCTGCCCATGCTTTTGAATGTGAACAGGATGGCAACTGTGGCAAAATAATACACTTGCAGTCAACAACAATGGCCTGGATCCACCTCAACAAAATTGTAGCTACCTTTTAAAATGATAGAAAGTTAACTGAATACCTGCCCTGTCATTTAATAATTTAAAGGGCTTCTCCAAGTATTGTTCTGACTTGAAAATACTGAAGCTTTGGCTGTCGTCCACAAGGCAACTGGTCCCAACTAGTAAGAAGATTTTTCCATGCTCGGATCTTTCAAATAAATCAAAGTAAATTCTTTGGAATAATTATATTTGTTTGTTTGCTTGCAAGTGTGTGTGTGTGTGTGTGTGTGTGTGTGTTTTACTTTGAACTCAGAAGTTCATGCTGGCAGACCCAGACATGTAAGTTGTTGCTCTCTGCTGTGGCTTAGCAAATACATATTTTCTCTATTGAAATATACCAGCAATGTTTCACAACAACCTTCCTAAATGTGGTACCCTCCAGATTTTTGCCTTGCAACCCCCATAAGCCCCAGCCAGCGTAGAACTAGGGTGACAATAGCCATAGCTAGACCTAAGGTTTATCCCTGGATCGTCCAGGGGTCAAACCTGTTCCTCTAGGTGACACACAGGGGATCCAGTGCTCAGGCAGGGGCGAACCCTGGATGATCCCAGGATAAATCTTAAGTCTAGCTGTGGCCAATATTTTGGAAACCAAAAAGGAGGACAACATGGTCACCCCCCAAGGGGGCGTGTCCAGCACCAAGGGGGCGTGCCCACCTGAACATGGTCTTGGTCACATGTCTGATTTTACAGCACGCATTTAAGGCAAATCTGTTCTACATAACATCTTTATCTTAAAATCACTGAAATAAAGAACAAGTGAGAGATTCAATGTATCTGAAATTAAGTTCACTCACTCCTACTTTTATAGGTTTTGCTGTACTTTGAAGCTTTTGCTATACTCTCTGTGTTACATTCTACCCTTCCCTAAAACATCTTTTCTGACTGTATCTTCACTCATTGCAAGCTGCTATTGTTGTTAACAGGGTTTGTTACTAGCCGGCCGGATGGCTGGCTTTTTTTAATTTCAATTTTTTAAAAAAGCTTGTGTATAATTGTCACAAGTTTCTCTACTCTAACATTAGGGAGGGTGTTGTGGCAGTGAACACTACTTTGCCCATTCACACTTCTCACTTATATACATTAGCTTCTCAAGGCTTGTGTATTGGCACCACTTCGCACATCCAGACTTTGAACTCCTTTCTACTTCCTGCACAAACATGCGACTCTGAGACCCTCTTCCTAATGCCGTACGTTTCATGCCAGCACCATGGAGCTAAGTTACAATAGATGTCTCTGGGTTGTCTGTGCAGCCTCTGTTGTCTCTCATTCTAAGTCATTGCAGACAAACCAAAGCCTCCAGCCTCAAACAATCTCTCTCTCTCTCTCTCCCCCCCCAAAAAAAAAGTCTCCCAATGGTCCAGCTAGGCTGCACACTTGTGGCTTGGGATATTGCTTATTGCAGGTTATTTCTTGGTCATGTCTGGTGTCCAATAATGATCATCATCATTATTATTACCTGCCTTTTGCCCAATACTTTAAAAACCTCTGCCACCAGCCGCCTCCACCTCCTCTCCTCCTGCACAACTTTGATGCACTCTTAAAACACTCTGCGTGGCAAGCCAGCCTCAGGGCGAAGCTACAAGTGCATCTGGGTTGCCTTCAGCCTCTCTCTGCCTTATGCCAGCCTGTCAACATTTCCAGCCTCAAATAATCCCCCACCCCTCTCTCTCTCTTCCAAAGTCTCCCAGCGGTCCAGCCAGGCTGTGCATTTGTACCCTGTGGCTGGGGGTAGGGCAATAGCTTATAGCTTGGTTTCATCCGGTGACTCTTGTTTGTTTGTTTGTTTTTTAAAAAACCTCCACCGCCAGCCGCCTCTGCCTGCACCAAAACTGGACTCTGAGACACTCTTTAAAAGGCTCTGTGTAGTACAGCAGCCTTTCAGGGCTCAGCTACAGCCATCTCTGAGTTGTGTCTTCAGTCTAACTCTGTCTCTAAGAGATATGCCAGCCAGCCAAAGCCACAAATCTATCTATTTTTCTCTAGTATGCACTTCAAATGTTCTGCATTGCATCCCAGCAGTGCAGTCAGAGCCTAGCTCACAAGTGTACAAACTACAAAGGGAAGTGGAAGGGAAGTGGTAGCGAAGCAAAGCAATGATATACCAGGTTCCAACATTCACAGCAACAGGGCATCTGCAAAGAAGAGGGCCTCTCTCTCAACTGGCATCTTACTGTTGGTCGTGAGAGTTTTTTCTCTAAAGATGACCCTTCATCGCCCATGATGTAGAAATTTGAGGAAAAGGCCTCTGGCCCATTCTGTTTTGCCTTGTGGGCTGCTTTGACTGACCTCTCCTTTCCCACATTTTGATTTTTGGATGCCTTGCCTCTGCTGAGCTCCAGGTACCTGACTGCCCACCAAATCTGCAACAGGAAAGGTGCCCTGCTTGCCCAGGACTTCTTACCTAAAGACTGGAGATCCCCTTAATGCCACAGGCTGAAACTGCTCAATGTGCAACACTCCAAAGAGGAGGTTTGACAACCTGAGTTTGAAGGATATGGCTCCAGCAGTTTTGAACTTTTAAAAAAATCCTTTAAAAAAAAGGATGAACAGATCTGATTCAAACTTGGCATGGCTAAATCTCTCCTTAAGAGCTATCATGGTGCCATCTTTCAGCCCTTTATCTTTAAAAATGTCATTTTAAAAAAATTATAATTTTAAAACCACAAACTTTAAAAACATCCTAAAACTCAATGGATTAACAGATCTGTTTCAAACTTGGCATAGCTAAATTCTTTTTTAAGAGCAATCATGATGCCAAGTTTCATCTCTTTATCTTTAAAAATAACATTTTTTAAAAATAATAATTTTAAATCCTCATTTTTTTAAAAAAAAATCCTAAAAATCAATGGATGAACAGATCTGTTTCAAATTTGGTATGGCTAAAGCTCTACCTAAAAGCTATCATGGTGCCAACTTTCAGCTCTTTATCTTTAAAAATGACAGTTTTAAAAATAATAATTTTAAAACCTCAAATATTTAAAAAAATCTTAAAAAATCAATGGATTAACAGATCTGTTTCAAATTTGGTATGGCTAAAGCTATACCTAAAACCTATCATGGAGCTAGGTTTCATCTCTTTATCTTTAAAAATGACAATTTAAAAATAATAATTTTAAAACCTCAATTTTTAAAAAATCCCTAAAAAATCAATGGATGAATGGATCTGTTTCAAATTTGGTATGACTAAAGCCCTATCTACGAGCTACCATCATGCCAAGTTTCATGTCTTTATCTTTAAAAATGACAGAGTTATAAGCATTTTTGTTAATTCCCATTAGAGCTGCTCTTTGGCTGGGGAAGATTGGGAAAATCCGGATTTCCCCTCCCGGATTTGTCACCAAAATCCCGGGCAAATCCAGTCATATGGTCACCCTAGTATAACCAACTCTAAACGATTCTGGGAGTTGTAGTCGACACATTTGGAGGGCATCAGGTTGGGGAAACTGGCTGCTCTACACTGGCATGGTGTAACCCTGTCCTGGTGCCCTTGAGATAGAGATCACTCTGCCATGTGCCTTTGCCTGGCCTACAGAGGGATGCTTGAAGAATTAATTCTTTGCTAATTGCAGTACAAGCAAAGGTGATCTGCACTTGAAGAACATTGTTAATCTTTGGATTTTGCACTTCTCTGATTGTGCAATGCAATTTTCGGTTAAAAAAAATCAAAATGCATTTTAAAATGTATATTTTTAGATTAAATATATCTAGCATCACTCCAGAGCATTAAGAGAGGGACTGCAGCCACCACAAAAAATAATGGTGAAGAAGATGTGGAGAAAATTCTTAAAAGTGTCCTCTAATTTCTAGGAGGTAAGAAAAAGAAAATATCAGGAATTTCCTGAAAGGTTTCTTTCCCCATGGAAGGGGCTTCCATTTTTCTGCCTCATTCTCTGGGCAATTTATAATTTAGTTAGAATGGGTGTTGGTAGTGTTTTTGACCTTACCTGATCACTGTAAGGTGGCTGAGGGTACTGCTATATTTTTCTTTCTATTACACATCTCACCATTGCTTTACAGTCTTCCAGCCTGCCTGCACTTTCTGATCTGAAAACACCCTAGGGGAGGAATACATTTATGATGTTTTTCCCCTAAGCCGGAAGTGCAGGAAGCCAAGGAGGCTACAGGCTGTCAGAGAAATGATTGTATAATGGAAGACAGGGCACTCACACACACTCCAGTCAGCTCAAAAGTAAGATCAGCACAAGAATCATAGAATCATAGAATAGCAGAGTTGGAAGGGGCCTACAAGGCCATCGAGTCCAACCCCCTGCTCAGTGCAGGAACTCTTCACCAAACCCATGAGAATTTCTCTGAAATTTCTTCTCCTTTGAATTTGTTTTTGAAAGCAATTTATTTTCTATCAAATTGAATGAGAATGACCAAAATTCTCCTGGGACAAATTTTCAGCACAGCACTAGTTTTTATACACCAAAAGGGGCAGGGGTCGAATACAGAAATGACTGCATGAACCTGTCCAAGCCACTTGTCCACCTCCTCATGCTGTGACAACAGAAATTCATCCAAGAAAACTGGAAAAGGCTCTGCTCTAGACACCTCACCAGATTCACCTGCTGTAACATTGGAGTCTAAGGCCTTAGCTAGACCTACCTTTTACCACGCGATGGAGGAGGGAAGATCTTGCATTGTGTTTAATGCGAGATCCCTCCTCCATTTACACATGAGGCGCAATGACCTCAGGAGGAGAGGCATCGCACCTGCCATTTTTTTTAAAGCAGCCGGAGCACACGAGTGCTCAATCACCGAAAGTGTTTTTTAAAAATAATTTAATTTCCCCACTCCCCACCACCACTACCCCAATGGGTGCACACTTCTGGGGAGTGCTGCGCCCCATGCGTGTCTCCCGGCTCCGTGCTAGGAATCGCACGGAGCTGGGTAAACCCGCAGCAACGGGCCACATGTTCCGCAGTCTCAGGCTCAGCCCGAGATCGCAGAAAAACCGGGCCCAAAGTGTAGGGCTCTATCCTGGGGCAAGGGAGGGATCATCCCTCCCAGATCCCGGGATCCCCTGTGCATCATGTGGATGCACAGGGACGATCCCAGGGTTCGCCCCAGGATAAAGCCCCTTCTAGCGAAGTCCTAAGTCCCAGCAGTTGCAAGAGGTTTTGTCCTGGAAGTGCCCAGCAAATGAATTACAGAGGGCTGAATAGAGGCAGGGAAATGTTGTTTCTTTGCTCCTGTCGCTGCCCCTGAATACACCTGGATTCCTTCCACTAGGAGTTCATCTCTGTCTGCGCTCAAGCCATCTCCTACTTTGTTTCATCACTCTCAGCTCTAGAGTATACCATGGAGCTGTATGAGCTCTACTCAGGAGGTGACACCCAGGAGCAGTCATGTGAACCAGCCGGGTCATTTATGCATTCCACAGATCAACCAGGGTTTCAACATGACAGCAAGCCATATCAGCTCAAAACCTCTCCAGGGTCATCTGGCAACCCTCTGGATATATTAGGTTCTGGCCTTTGCTAGACCAGGCTATATCCCGGGCTGATACCCAGGATCGTCCCTGTGCATCCAGTTGATGCACAGGGGATCCCGGGATCAGGGAGGGATCATCCCACTGTTGCCCCAGGATACAGCCCTACCCTTTGGTCCCAGTTTTTCCGGTGAGTGTGTGGCTCATTTCCTCAGCTTTACTCACGTGGAGCCAGGAGCTGCGCCCATTGGGGTTAGGGTGGGGGGAGTGGGGAAATCAATTTAAAAAACAACAACAACCACTTACCGGTTGTTGCTGGAGTGCTCCTGTGCTCCTGTCTCTTTAAAAATAAAATAAAATGGCGGGCGTGATGCCTCTCTTCCTGAGGTTGTCATGCCTTGCATGTAAACAAGGGCAAGATCTCGCATTATTCACAATGCGAGGTCTTCCTTTCTCTCCCCCAGACTTTCAGTTAGGTCTAGCTAAGGCCTCAGACATCACACTTAGGGCGGATCTACACAGCATACTGAAGGCGCTTGCGTGCGCCTGCAGTGCGCCCCGAAAGCGATTGTGTAGATCCTGCCCTGGAAGAGGCGGAGGAAGAGGCGGAGGAGGAGGCGGCTGGGGAATCCGGCCGCATCCTTGCCGCCGCCGGATTCCCCAGCCGCCTCTTCCTCCGCCTCTTCCAGGGCAGGATCTACACAATCGCACGCAAGCGCCTTCAGTACGCTGTGTAGATCCGCCCTAAGCCACCCTGACAACAAGCCACTCTGACCAACCTTACTACAAGCCATGGTGGCTTGCTTGCACAAAACTACTCATGATGGGAAAACTGCTCCAGGTTTGGATCTCATGCTAAGCCACTCTGCAACCAACCACGATGATAACTCACCATGGCTTAGCACGAGGTGCAAACTCATTGATACACTTCAGGGTGTAAAATGGCAGGCTGTGCACCTTATTTATTTTAAGGACGTATATGCCATCTTACAACTAAAAAATGTCGTCATTACAGTTTATGAGTAAAGCTGTAAGATGCAAAGAAAAGTACATAATAAAACAACAATGAAACCCTCACTCAAAGATGTGAGTTAGGGACCCTGGGGAGGAAGCAAAACCTCAAAGAATGATAAACCTAGCAAATGACACAGCCAGAAACTGTTTTGTGAAAGACAAATGTAAGAACAATAGAGGGATAGTGTTTTAACAGGGAGCAGAAAATGGGGACCATCTCTGGTAAAGAGGGACAGGGGGAGTGTGTAAAACACTAATTATCATCTATAAAAGGCAAAAATGAAAATGGTTACTTTACAGGGACTAGAAAAGAGGGACTAGGAGATTGGGACTGTCCCTGATAATTAGAAACAACTCGAGTGTATGCTGTTAAAAGGAGAGGAGAAGATGGCTATGGCTAGACCTACCTGGTCTAGCATGATGGAGGGGTGAGGATTTCTTGTGAGATGTCCCCTCTGTTTACACACAGTGCACGATGTCCTAGGGAGAAGAGGACGTCATGCTCACCATTTTGTTTTTTGTTTTTTGTTTAAAGAGAAGGAGCGCACAAGTGCTCATGTGAAAAAGAATACATTTTTTATAATAATAATAATAATAATAATAATAATAATAATAATAATAATAATTCCACCACTCACCCCACCCCACTCTTGATGGGCACAGAGCTCCTGAGGAGCTCTGTGCCCTGTGCCCAGCTCCCAGCTCCTTGTAGTAACTCATGCCTCACTTTCCGCGGTCTCAGGATCATTCCAAGACTGCGGAAAAACCATGAAAAAAGGGTAGGGTGGTATCCCAGGGAAAGGGAGGGGTCATCTCTCCCTGCTCCTGGGTTCCCCTGTGCTTCATGTGGATGCACAGGGACGATCCTGGGGTGATCCCTGGGATATCGCTCCATCTAGCTATGCCCTATGTCCTGCGAGGATACCAAATCCCTTCTCACCAGAAACCCTGCTCAGCTCTCTCTCTCTCTCCCTCTCTATCTCTCTCCCTCCAACCACTGAGATTGCTGCCAGTTCTTCCTTCCTTGCTCCTGTCACTCCCTGCCACTTGGCCCACCCCCTAAATCACCTGTGTAGGTAACCATGTTTATACTAAAAAAGGAGAGGGAACCTCCCAAGCAAACAAAATATCTGGTGCTGCCATATTTAAATGTGGTTTTCACAGAGGAATGGCCTGGTTCCCAGTCAATTGTAATCCATTTTAATTAGCGGGTGGGAGGAGCCTGGATGCAGACTGAGCAGAGTCTGTCCTGGGCCTACCCATCTCTGACTATGCAGCTATAAATCCAGTTCACTATAGTATTACTTGCATTCTTTTCAAGATTCAAGATGAATCATTGTAAAATGCTCTGTAAATGCTATGAATTATTGTAATTCTTAAGGTCTGAGGCCTTCAATTGGATTAGCCTGAACTGCTCCATCCCGCCAGGTGTTCTTTTATAGCTCTTCCATGTGACAGCTCTGTCAGATGTGCTACTCCATTCAGAAATAACTCGATCAAAGTGAAAAATCTCCATGCAGGAGAGGTTATGTAAACTCCCTGGTTTAAACTCTCCAAACATCCTTTAAGGATTGGAAAAGATAATATCAGAATGGAAACCACTACAAGATTATTAATGAAACAAAAGGCTTTTGTTCCAAAACTAGAAGTATTTTAAAATGTACCTGTAAGTTTTAAAAATGTACAGATGGATAATAAAGACTCTCATTTTCGGGTGCATACTAATCTTATAGGGTAGCAGTTAGGGCTGTGCTCCACTCCGATTTGGATTGCAAATCTGGAACAGAGCAACCCGATCCGCCTCAGCCAAAGGCAGATCCAAATTGGGTCAGGGGAGCTGCAGATCGAGGTGAAGTGGTTCACCTCCCTCCGGAGCTCTGAACGCAGGTAAGAGGGGGAGGGGGGCTCACCTGGCTCTGGCGCCACAGTCCATGCGGCAATGGTGGCAGAGCCAGGTAAGGGGGAGGGGGCTTACCTGTGTCCGTAGCGGTCCGGCACAGGCTTCAACTGAGGCCCAGGCCTCAAAACGGAAGCAGGCCTGAGCCTCAGTTGAAGCCAGCGCTGGACCACGACTGAGGCAGGTAATTGGGGGGGAGGGGTGCCACGACACAGGCTCTGAACACCAGGCCTGGCCGTGGACACTCCCTGCTCAAGCCAAGCACCACTGCTTGATATGCCTGAGGCGAGGGACAAACACCGCCTTTCTCTAAAATAGGTGGAGAAAGGGGTTAAATGGAGAAGGATTTCAATAATAAAATAATGCGCTGTGAATTATATGTGCTGAGGTGAACTATTGTCAGAGTGGGTGCTAAATGAATAAACTTCAGATGGTAAATGCCAAACAGACACGTGGGATTTTTGTGGTAGTTAAAACAAAATAATTAAAATTTATTTTAAAAGTTCACAAGTGTTGTTTCAAAATAAAACATTTAAAAAACTTTTTGAAACCTCTCATCCAATCCTTTCACCCATTCACATACAAGCTTTCCTGTCACACACACATTCACTCTTGAATTTTATTATTAGTATTGTTTATTTCACACAAACTGTCTATCTGCACGCCCCACTCAAAAGACACCCCTCTATATACTCATCCTCAAACTCTCCAGAACAATATTATTATTATTATTATTATTATTATTATTATTATTATTATTTTATTTATATAGCACCATCAATGTACATGGTGCTGTACAGAGTAAAACAGTAAATAGCAAGACCCTGCCGCATAGGCTTACATTCTAATAAAACCATAATAAAACAATAAGGAGGGGAAGAGAAAGCAAACAGCCACAGGGTAGGGTAAACAGGCACTGGGTAGGGTAAAACTAGCAGTATAAAGTCTGAACAAAATCAAGTTTTAAAAGCTTTAGGAAAAAGAAAAGTTTTTAGCTGAGCTTTAAAAGCTGCAGTTGAACTTGTAGTTCTCAAATGTTCTGGTAGTACTCTACACACCAAGAGCTCAAGCACTAAAGGCTAAAGACTCTAAGAGGACCTAAAAGTCCCTCTCAATCCCCTCCGTCCTTCCCTTATATATCACTCCTCCCCTTCCCAAGACATTCTAACTCCGCCCACTCAGGCCAACATTCTAAACACACCAGACTTACTAATGCTAGACATGCATTAGGGAACGCCACAGGGGGCTTACTTGGCTTCGCCGCCAAAGTCCGTGAGGCAATGGCGGCGGAGCCAGGTAAGGGGGAGGGCGCTTATTCAGCCTCCATTTTGTCCCCCCTTCCCCACTTACCTGCCTCCACTGTCCGCCGTGGAGGCAAGTAAGTAGGGAAGGGGGTCAAAAACTCAATCCACCCCTCCAGATCTTGCTCCGCGGAGCGCAGCAGGGGAGGGTCGGATCGACCCAAAGTGGATTGGCGTGATCCAAAAGTTCCAGATCGAGCCACGAAGTGGTTCCGGGACTCCGTGCATAGCCCTAGTAGTAGTTTATCAGGTCAGCCCCCAACTACTATACAGACTTGAGAATTTCATTTTTGCTTGCAAAACATGTAGGCATGCCCTGTTCATAACTCTGAACATGAGTGTCAGTGCGAGCATATGTCATAAATTGTTGAAGTTGTGCTTACTTTTGATTTGCACATCTTTCCCTGTTTGATTTGTGCACATTTCTGAACTTGTACGAATTTTCCCAATTCGCACTGCAGCAGATGACTAGTGTTCATAATTAGATGTTTAGTCACATCAAGAGATGAGAAGGCCTTGGGAGGTGGGGGGTGGAAATGGGAAAATTCAGGGGAAAAACATTTTTCCGTTTTTTCCCCAAAGGCTTTCGGGGGGGGGGGGGTCCCTGAAAAATTGAAAAAAATGAAGAAAAAGGATTACAGAATTTTTTATTTTAGCAAGATGAATAACATGTTTAAGACAACGTGTTCAGATATTTACTTCCCCAAACTATGTACAGTATCAGATTATTACAATTTCTGTGCACCGAAACAAGCAATCCTAGGTTGCAAACTGAGACTACAACTCTCAAATGCAAGAGAAAGTTGCATTTCTGCCTCTAGGGGGCAGCACTGCCATTGAAGCACAGACTGAAACTGATAATGATGATTATAGCTCAGAAAACGAGTCTGATTAAATTTCATGCATATACATTGAATCTTGTCGTCTCCCCGTCCCCTTTTCTCAGTTCTTTTTATGGGAATGGATGCTCTATGTCTGCTTGACACTGTGGAGGACTAGCAGAGACATAAGTATTTTTCTTTGTTACTAATGTGGATGGTTTCTTCTGTTTGCTTGTTTTTAAAATTGTTTTTTGCCTGTTCCTCATAAACTGGCAAAACCAAAGAGGTTCCTTACTGTTCAGGAGTTTGTAGCTCCATTTGTTACAAAGAAGTAAACATTTTAAAAAGTAAATTCAATTTGTAATAATTGCTTTAATACACTGTACTTTGAATAAAACAAATGTGTTTTTATGCTAAACCAACTTGTACATAATTACATTTTATATTCCTAAAGTAACAAAATGACTTTCAATCTGTAAAAAGTGCTAATACTGCACTCCCCCCAATTTTTCTGAAAATTTCTGTTGTTTCCCCAAAACCCCACAGAAAAAAATATTTATTTATTTATTTATTTATTTATTTATAACATTTATATACCACCCCATAGCCGAAGCTCTCTGGGCAGTTTACAAAAGTTAAAAACAGTGAACATTAAAAATTATACAAAATTTAAAAACCATCAGAAACATAAAAACAACAGTATAAAACAACAGTAGCCATTCAGACAAAAATGTTTTTCCCCTCCATGGCTTCAAAATTTCTGGCTAGTCACACCCAACCATGCATAATTTCTTCATTCAGCAAGATCCCATCTGGCTACAGCAGAGAAAGTGATGGCAAGTAGAGCCACCATCACCTCGGGAGAGAAACTACAGCTCCATCAGGCTCCTCCCTCAGGAGACAATGTGTCAGGCAGAGCTGATGGAAAGGCCCGTCTTCCCGCCTCTCCCTTGGCACAAGGTCCTGGTTCCCCTCTTTTCGGCCCTGGTTAGGCCTCATCTAGAGTATTGCGTCCAGTTCTGGGCTCCACAATTCAAAAAGGACGCAGACAAGCTGGAGCATGTTCAGAGGAGGGCGACCAGGATCAGAGGTCTAGAAACAAAGCCCTATGAAGAGAGACTGAAAGAACTGGGTATGTTTAGCCTGGAGAAGAGAAGGCTGAGGGGAGACATGATAGCACTCTTCAAATACTTAAAAGGTTGTCACACGGAGGAGGGCCAGGATCTCTTCTCGATCCTCCCAGAGTGCAGGACACGGAATAATCAGCTCAAGTTACAGGAAGCCAGATTCCAGCTGGACATCAGGAAAAACTTCCTGACTGTTAGAGCAGTATGACCTGGGTGGTACTGGGAGTGAGGAGCATAGAGCAGAGTAAGGGCTTTGCTAGACCTACCTTAAAATCCGGTGGTGAGGAGGGGCCAGCCCGTGCTAGAAGTAGCGTGGACTGTCGCTCCTTTCCACACGTCAGACATGACGGGGTAAAGGAAAGCCCCGTCGCATCCTCCATTTTGTTTGAGCCTTAAAGGACCGGATGTGCAGGAGCGCACCAGCGGCAAAGGTAGGTTTTTAAAAAAAATTAAAAACAGGGTTCCCTGCCCCCCCTGCCCCTGATTTCCCCCCCCCCGGCTGTGATTCGCCCCGCGATCTCCAGTCCCCCCCCGCCATCTCTGCTTCCCCCCAGCGATCTCTGGTTTCCCCCCATCCCCCATGGCTCCGATTCCCCCCCATCCCCCATGATCTCTGGTTTCCCCCCATCCCCCATGATCTCTGGTTTCCCCCTATCCCCCATGGCTCCGATTCCCCCCCATCTCCCCACCCTGCCTCGATGGCCACAGCGCTCCTGTGGAGCGCTGCGTGCCATCCACTGCTTTTCCTGGCTACTCGCGAGTAATTGTGGTAGCCGGGAAAAGTGGCGGACTGGTCTACACGCTCAAGACCACGGGAAATACCGGGCCACAAGCGGTGCCGGTTACCCCGGGGCCAGGGAGGTTTGACCCCTGCCTGAGCGCTGGATCCCCTGTGCATCATCAGGACACACAGGGATGAACCCGGGCCTTGCACCGGGCTAAACCCTGGTCTAGCAATGGCCTAAGTCAGGGATGGAGCCAGGAAGCAGAGGCTAGGAGTTTGGGGCAGATGTGGGGGCAAAGCCAAAGTCTGAGGTGGAACCTCATGCAAGAACTACCAATTGCTTTTTGTAGCTACTTGACAAACCTAGTAAAAGATGCATATCAGTTACTGATGGACATGTTTTCCCGTCTCTAACCTTAAATGTGAGCTCAAGATAACTTGGGAAATTGAAGTGATCATTGATAAAAGCTGGGCCAAGAAATTTTGCTTTCAACAAAAATAGAAAACTAAGTAATTTCAGTTTCCATTTTTGATTGCAGTAACTTGATCTTTGATGAAGTAACTGTGATCTTCTAACTGTTCCAATCCTACAAAATTGGATGATGTCCTCATCTCATTTTTTGTATTGCCAAGCCACTACAGAGAATTTGTATTTATTTATTGAGAGATGGGCTGATTTCCATATTAAAGAAAGCAAATGATCCAATTATGGTGCATGTACTGGACTACAATCTCTTTAATCTTCCCAATTCCATCCTTTATTTATCTTCCTATGATTTTTGTAGTTGAACAAAGCTTCCCATGGGTGATCATCTGCTCATGCGTTTTCAACGGAATAAGTCAGCATTAAAAACAACAGCAAGGAGTCTTGTCGCACCTTATTGGGCTCCATCACACCTACCTTTTTTTCCTGGTTGGACCCGCTAATTCCACCTCCATGTCATTAGTGGGTCAAGCTAATGGTCCCTTTCATGTGTGTTTCTGGTATCACCACTGTACCAGTGAAAACTCCTTTCGCTTTTCTGCTTTCCCATCCCACCCCTTCTCTTTCCCCGCCAGTTCATTGGTTCTTGTCATTCAACTGAGCAAGCACAAGCCCATTCATTCGACACAGCGTGTTGGAGAAGGAGAACCTCTTCGTGCTCCTCTTTCATCAGTAAGACCTCCCTTCAAAGCACACCCCCCCCCCAACAAAGGACATAGCGTGATGATGGCAATACACGGGGGTGGAAGAGCACTTTAATCCCAAATGGAGGAAATAAACCAGACTTTCCCCGCTCTATGAAAAAACAGAAAATGGTGGGGAAGAGGTGGGGTGACTTCAGGACAAGCATGATGTCATGTGAGTACCGTGCTGCAAAACGGCAAACCAGACATGACAAGAGTGCGATAAAATACTGGTGTGATAGAACCCAAAGACAAACAAATGTATTATGGCGTAAGCATTTGTGGACACAGTCCACTACATCAGATGCATGAAGATGGGGTGACCATATGAAAAGGAGGACAGGGCTCTTATATCTTTAACCGTTGCATAGAAAAGGGAATTTCAGCAGGAGTCATTTGCATGCAACTCTGGTGAAATTTCCTCTTCACCAGGGTGAAAGCTGCAGGAACCCTGCCTTCTTTACCAGATACAGTATGTTCTGGTTCAGGGCAGCAGAAGGAAATTGTATTTTATTCCTGTAGTCATGCTGGCATAACATGTTGAGTTAAAGGCGCAATCTTCTGCATATTTGGACAAGGAAAAGATCCACAACATACGATTCACCTTAAGTGAGTTTAAAATGTGAAACTCTGCACATGTGTGGAAACATTAAAAAAAAACAGGGTTGCCATTATTATTATTATTATTATTATTATTATTATTATTATTATTATTATTGCTCTAGCATCAGAAATGTAGCAGCTGTGCAATTTGGAAGTGAAGTGATGCATTTTAAGATATAAAAGGGGTTGTAAGACCATTACGTCTAGGATCCAAAACTGCTTAACAATACCATTTAAGCTGGTGCCTGACTGGGCAGAGAGAGGTGCCCAGCAGCCAGACCCGGCATTTTACCATCGTAGACAGGCTTCTGGCAAGGGGTGAGCAGGTACATTGGCTGCTGACATGTTCAATGGAGTGCCAGAGGCCTTCCTCTCCTGTTGCATCTTCCAACAGTTCCCTTATCTGGGATAGGGGGACAGAAGTGGTTTTGCTGCCAGCAATGTCTACACTAGGAGGCAGGGTAATATGTGAGTGAAGCGCACAGCTTGGCTTGTTTGAGTGTGTCTAGATCTCCTAGGCTCTGAAAGCATCTTTCTGGAGTGCACCTGCAGGCTGCATGATCCACAAGGCCAGGCTCTGGTGGGTGCATAGTCCTCCTTGGCAGCAGAGGCTTGCACTTGTGGTGAATAGATCTGAAGAAGCAGAGCACCTCTAGCTCTTTTGTGTTCAAAAGTCACGCAGTGTCTTGAAGCATCTTGAAGACTCACAAACTTATAATGGCATAATACACTTTCACGGAATAGCATCTATAAATGCCAAAATAACTTGACTGGCTTTTGGTATCATGCATCTTGGCTTGGTGGGAGTGGGGGCGTCATTTGCAGCAAAACAGCTTTGGCCAGCCCTGCACAGTGTCCCCCCACCTCCGAGGAGCTCAGCAACTTCCTCGCAGGTAAGGATGGGAGGGATTCCTTGCATGCTGCAATTGTGGCAGGTGTTTCTCCTGGGACAGAGGATGGCACGAATTCTTGGCGGAAGTGATGCGCCATAAGACCAGGGGATGGAGGGGAGATCTGGCAGGAGGTGGGGCTGTGACTTCGGAGGAGGCGATTGGGTGTGTGAGAGAGCGAGGGAGTGTGTGAGTGACGGGTGCTGTGTGTTTCCAGGGAAGTCAGGTGGAATTATAATAATAATAATAATAATAATAATAATAATAATAATAATAACCAGAATGAACAATTAATAAACAGAATAAATAAGAGCATAATAAATGGAAGTTGGCGTGTCCGCAGGTAACACTGTCACCAAGGAGTTTTGCTTTCACGAGTAGCTGGGATGAACTGGAATAAAAGGTGCACGTGGGAAAGTTGGTGTTGGTGGGGAACCCATTTTTAAATTAAGTATATTGAATTAGTTCTTCTGGGAATCTACTTTTTGTGCAATTCTGGGGTGAACTTCCTGTACTTTGCATTGACTTTCATTAGATTTATTTACATGTTCTGAAGTGCTGATAAGTGGAATTTGAAATGCAGTTTGTAGACCACAAAGGAACAAATGAAGATGTTACTTTAGAGGCACTGAAGTGCCTGGATGTGTCCAACAGGACTCGGAAAGACAGATTCCCGTGATTGATTGATATGATTTCTTTACTGTCTGATAGCTGAAACTCCATGTTGCATTTCCTGTACCCCACAGTACATACACTGAACGCCTCCTGGGCTTTGTTGAAATATTATTTGCATGGATTATCTTTGAGAACTATGTTCATCTTGTGTGTGACTGAGAACTTGCTCCCCAATTGCAGAAATCTCCCCCTCCTAACAACTTTCCCCCTCCTCTGTCAATGATCCTGTTTTGTGTTTGTAATTATGTTTGTTAACACTTTTAGGATTGCAGGCCCTATTGTGATCAATGGGACTTCTGACTCGACATGTGTAATGTTGCCCTGTTCAGCTTGCCTGAATTCTATCACAGTGAAGATTTATCATGAAGAGCAATAAAAATACTAAAGGCCATGTAAGCACCTTCATTTAATGTTGCGATCCTATATTAATTTATCTGGGAGAAAGCTTTATTGAAATCAATGGGACATTTCTGAGTTTCCTTTGGGCAGTTTTCATTGTTTCCCTGATTGGAATTTCTGTTCTCTGCACACTGAGGCAGTGTAAATTCAGGAGATATTTGGATAAAAGGAGGGAAAGATCCCCTTCTAACGTTGTGATAGTTACTCATTGATAAACCAGAAGTTGATCTGTAACTGGATGTCTAGGAGTAAACTAAAGCTTAACCCGGAGAAGACTGAGCTGATGGTGATTGGCCGAGGTCAGCAGCTGGCAGATTTGAGGCAGGAGCTCGTAGATCTGCCTATTTCAGGAATCCGACCAAGGATTGTGACTGAGGCGCGGGACCTGGGTGTTATTCTTGACCAGTCCCTAACTATGTCATCACAGGTGGGGGCCGTGGTTCGGAGTTGCTTTTATCAACTCCATGTGCTCCGCCAAGTTTGCCCCTTTCTGTCAGAGGCTGATCTTACCACCGCAGTCCAGGCCCTGGTTCTTTCCAGACTGGACTATTGCAACTCGTTGTATACAGGGCTTCCCTTGAAGCAAATCCAACGCCTTCAGGCTGTACAAAATGCAGCAGTCAGGTTGGTCAAGGGGCTCCCGAAGTGGTCTTCTATCACTTTGGTGCTTCAAGAGCTCCATTGGCTGCCGGTGGCTGCTAGGGTGCGGTACAAGGTCTTGTTGACCATGTATAAAGCCCTGCATTGCTTGGGTCCTGGATACCTGAGCGCTCGCCTTTCTCCTGAGTCTCACCATTGGCAGACTCTCTCTCAGGAGCAGGGTGCCCTGATGGTCCCCCGCTACAAATTGGAATGTGCCGGGGCCAAGGCTTTTTCAGTGGCTGGCCCCCGGTTATGGAATAATGTGCCACTGGAGATTAGACAGGCTCCCACTCTCAATTGCTTCAAACGCCTTTGTAAGGCGTTTTTATTTTCACAAGAGTCTGGGGAGGGGGTGGTTTAAATTGGGGTTCAGGACTTTTAATGGTTTGAGGATGAGGGTTTTAATGGAATTGTTTTAATGTGGGTTGAGAGTTTTAATGGAATTGTTTTATATGTTATTGTAAAGCGCCTCGATGCCAGAAATGGTGAGGCAGCACTATAAAAATGCTTTAAATACATAAATAAATAAGTTGAAACAAGTTAAGAGGTGCTAGTGAGAAGTGACTGGAACAAGCCTTTAGTCCACTTTGTTAGATGGCTTATTTTTGCAGGGTAATAGTATTTTATGCTTGAATGCTAAGTTGCTAGTATCATAGATTCATAGAATCATAGAATAGTAGAGTTGGGAGGGGCCTATAAGGCCATCAAGTCCAACCCCCTGCTCATTGCAGGGATCCACCTGAAAGCATAGCTGACAGATGGTTGTCCAGCTGCATCTTAAATGCCTCTAGTGTGTCATGCCCCTACTTGAGTAGTCCTCCTTAGAGGAGGACTCCAGGGTGCCCCGGAAGCCGAAGCCCAGGACCAGGGGCCACCATCAGAACCACAGAAGACTGAAGGCTCCATCACACCTACTTTCCCCCCCTGGTTTGCCTCAGTGGTTTTTTTTTTAACCTCTGTTTCATAAGTGCATCAAGGTAATGGTCCCTTTCATGTGGGTTTGTGTCAGGTATAAGTCTTGTACCTAGTGGTTAGATTTATTAGGAAATGGTTTGAGAATGTCAGATGTTCTCTGCAAGCTTATTTCCGTAAGCAGTTCCATGGGAATAGCTCGTTCACTACTTTGCCTTGGCCTTGAAGCAGCTGGTTCTCTGGGAACTTCAGAGTGTTTTGGAAAAGGTGGGGGCCACTCTTCAAAGTGGTTATAACATCACACCCTCTTGGTACATGGGCATGGTTTGCAGGTCAGAGGACCTATCTGTCAAGTGACTTTGAATAGGCCTTAAATGCTGGTGCAAAGCTGAAAAGGCTTTGCTAGGTTTCATCTCGACGCAACACCTGACCTCCCTCCTGCTTTGGATTCCATCTCCGCTTGGGACTTTGAAAGCACGCTGCACAGGGATGCTTCACTATTTGGACTTTGGATATCTAAGAACTGTGCCATGAAAAGCAGTGAGGCTTTTCATAGACTCGGACTTGCATATGCTGTGGTCGTGCCCAAACTCAGGTGGCAAGGAGTTCCCAGTCCTTAGCAGAAGGATTGGACTCCTGGGCCTGGAGCTTATCCTTTCTTGAAGTCGTGGTAACAGGGTCAGCTCAGTAGTGGTAGGCTGGGATTGACAAGTGCGTGACAGATCTCTCTGCCCGGCTCTGGTGGCTCAGAGCAACCTTTTCTTTGACTTTGATTTAGGAGATAGGCCATGTCCCTTTGAGGTGTCAGCGTATGCGGTGTCTGGAGAAGCTCAAAGCTGTTATTGGCGTACCCTATTCACTCCCCCTCTCCGAGTGTTTGCCTTAAGGATCGTTTCAGAAAAAAGAGCCTAAAGCTTTCTAACTGACAATGAGGGCTAATAGGATGAGGGCTAATAAACTGAAACTCAATCCAGACAAGACTGAGATGCTGTTAGTGGGTGGTTTCTCTGAACAGGGTGTTCAACCTGTCCTGGATGGGGTTGCACTCCCCCTGAAGGAGCAGGTTCGTAGCTTTGGGGTTCTCCTAGAACCATCTCTGCCACTTGAGGCCCAGGTGGCCTCAGTGGCACAGAGTGCCTTCTATCAGCTTCGGTTGGTGGCCCAGCTACGCCCCTATCTGTACAGGGATAACCTAGATTCAGTTGTCTATGCTCTGGTAACCTCCAAATTAGATTACTGCAATGCGCTCTACGTGGGGCTGCCTTTGAAGACAGTTTGGAAGCTGCAGCTTGTGCAAAATGCAGCAGTTAGATTGATAACTGGAACCAGAAGGTTTGAGCATATAAGACCGACTCTGGCCCGCTTGGATTGGCTGCCTGTATGTTTCCGAGCTCAATTCAAGGTGCTGGTTTTAACTTATAAAGCCTTACACAGCTTGGGACCACAATACCTGATGGAATGCCTCTCCCAACATGAACCTACCCATACACTGCGCTCAACATCTAAGGTCCTCGTCCGGGTGCCTACCCTGAGGGAAGCTCAGAGAATGGCAACAAGGGAGAGGGCCTTTTCAGTGGTGGCCCCTCAATTATGGAATGATCTCCCCAATGAGGCTTGCCTGGCACCAACATTGTTATCTTTTCGGCGCCAGGTTAAGATCTTTCTCTTCTCCCAGGCATTTAACAGCGTATGTTGAGTTTCTTAGCTGACCCCAGAATAGTTGTTTTAAATGGATATTGTCTGTTTTTGTTTGTATTTTATGCTTTTTATGGTTTTAAACTTTGTATATTGCTTTTAATGTTCACTGTTTTTAACTTTTGTAAACTGCCCAGAGAGCTTCAGCTGTGGGGCAGTGTATAAAGTAATAAATAACAACAACAACCATCGTTCAGATTTAAGTGTGTTTTGGAAACTCTGTAACCATTAAGCTTGTCTTTATTTCTTCAATAAAAGAAGAGTCACTGATGTGAGTGTTTCATTTCAGATTGCCAGTACGTGTGAATGCCAGAGGGAACAGGCATATTCACGACAGTTTGTAGCATTGCACAGCGCCGTCAAACCCCCTTTTCACTTGTTTGCTCTTCGACTCCACCCCTCCCCTTCTCCTTCTACCTCCAGTTCATTGGTTGTGGTACTCTGATGGGTGTGGGTGCCTTCCCCACTCCCTCTAGTTTTGTTGTCTAGCGATTTACTGATTTAATGTTTCAGCGGCTGGGCTCCATTTCTGCAGGCAGTGAGGGTGGGGTTGGAACAGCAAAAAGTCCATTCAATCAACAAAGCACAAGTCCATTCATTTGACATGCCATGCTGGAGGAGGAGAACCGTCCCGCCCTCCCCTTTCATCAGCAAGACTCCATCCAAAGGAAAAAGCAAGAGGACAGCATAACACAGAGGCTTAAGGGCGCATTAAATCCGCTTGGGGAGAATAATCCAGACTTTCCCTGCAGCAAAATAACATCCAAAATGGAGGAAAAGAGGTGAGATGTGTGCAGGACAGGGACGACGTCATGTGAGTCTTGCATTGCAAAACCAGATACCAGTTGTGGTAAGAGTGCATTAAACTGCTGGTGTGATGGAACTCTGAGCCCTCAGGGGAGATGGTTGCAGGGCCATCCCTGCCAGCAGAAAGCGACTCTGTCTCTGAAGCAGAGGCTGAGCAACACCCTGACCTCCAGGAGCATCGTTGCTTCAAGCAACAGGTGAGTAGTACTCCTGTGCAATGAAGTGCTCACCTGCAGAAAAGGTATCCTCAGGAGAAAGGGACTCCTCAGGAGCAGGGCTCTGAAAGGAGAGCTCTGATGACTGCAGGTGAGCTCTGGGGGGCATGGGGGGTCAGTAATCCAATCAGGATGTAACTAAGGCAGTTAACAATTCATTTTTTTTAGGGGGGGAGCATAGATGTCCCAGGCACCAAAACCTAAGGGGGCAGTCCTGTCCACCGATCCTGAATTTAGTTTCTGTTGAATAGAAACAGGTGTGTCTATGAAATAGGGATGAAGTCTCTCTCTCTCTCTCTCTCTCTCTCTCTCTCCTCCACCCAATGCTTCATTTTACTGACTGCTTGCTCTTCATTTCTTCTCTTCTATTGTTCTGCATTCCCTTTTGTACTTTCCTTTGTTCCTTACTGAGACACTTAAGATGAAATCTCATCCCTTCACTACATAAATCTGTTTCAGAGTGGTGTTCTAAGAGCCAAGCCAGAGCAGTGGAGAGTTCTTACTTCTGAAAGACAAGATTGCCTAATGAACTTCCAGCAGCTGCTAATGGAACCTTCCTCCCCAGACACAAATCAACCACCTTGTAGTAGCCATCAATTTTCACCACAAAAGGCCCCATCAGTGGGAAGCTAGAAAGCAAAAGAAAATGCTAATTCCAGCTATATATGTCAGCTATATCCCGCCCCCCTTTTAGAGCACTTTGGAAAAATTCAGGAAGTGGCTGCAGGATTGTTCAGAAGGGGGGGGGGGGGAGAGGTGAGGTTCCTTCACACCAGGGATGGCTAATCAGTAAAATCAGCCCCAGATCCATTTTCTCAGCCCCCTGGCAACTCTGCCAAATGTTGTTGTTGTTGTTGTTGTTATTTATTACATTTATATACTGCCCCATAGCTGAAGCTCTCTGGGCAATTTACGAAAGTTAAAAACAGTGAACATTAAAAGAAATATACAAAATTTGAACCATTAAAAGCATAAAATACAAACAAAAACAGACAATATCCATTTAAAAACAACCACTCGGGTCAGTAAAAAACCTCAGCACATGCTGTTAAATGCTGTTAAATGCCTGGGAGAAGAGAAAAGTCTTGACCTGGTGCCAAAAAGGTAACGTTGGTGCCAGGCAAGCCTTGTCAGGGAGATAATTCCATAATTGAGGGGCCACCACTGAAAAGACCCTCTCCCTGGTTGCCATTCTCCAAGCTTCACTTGGGATAGGCACCCAGAGGAGGACCTTAGATGCTGAGCTTAGTGTACGGGTATGTTCATGTCGGGAGAGGCGTTCCATCAGATATGGTGGTCCCAAGCCACAATAGTAGCTTGGGACCATGGTTTTGGTTGTAAGGAAGCAATAAATGGTTCCTTACAACCAAATGGTTCCTTACAACAATGGTTTTGGTTGTAAGGAAGCAATAAATAAATAAATGGTTTTCAATTTCTTCCATGCTTTAATGCTTCCTTTCTCTCTAGGATTTTGTATGCAATGCCTCAGCAATACCCAAGAGACACATGCTCCCAAACTGTGAAGCCCTTACTGCAAGATGGCACCAGCAACTGTATTAAGGAGTCCGATCCCTTGTGAGGGGCTCTGTTTGTGCAGCAAAATACACATCCATCCTTTCCATTTCTGCCTGGACAACAGAGTGGCACCCGTTCTCCATGCCAGTGGACTGCAGAAGAAGTAGAAGAGGATCCTCATCCCCATCCATTGTTCAGGGAGTCACCACAAACAAAGACAACACTGCATGGCAGGTGCTGGGCAGAGGAGGGAGGGACGCACCTCTCGGCTTTCTTCCTCCTGCAGCTGGATTGCTGCTGTTGCTGCTGCCAGCCTAAGCAGTAATTAGGGCTGAAAGCACAGGCAGTCAACCCATGGGGCCACATGGGGCCTGCAGGTGTCCTAGCACCTCCTTCTCCCTCTCGCTCTCGCTCTCCCTCTCTCTCCTTCTACTCCCTAAAACAGACTCTTCTGCTGCACAAGCCCATCATACTCTGTGGTTTCTTCCTCAGGAGTAAGGTTCTTGAGAGGGAAACCACAGAATATGGAGGGCTTTAGCATGCTGCAATCCAAGGTTTCTCCCATAAGAATGACACAGTTGAGAGAGAACACATGGAATACAGTTGGCTGGTGTGTGGGAGATACTCTTCGTCCCTGTCTCAAAAATGTCATTCTCGAAGGAGAAGCCACAAAGTAATTTGGACTATAGCAGCTACCTCTCCTCTGTGAGCTGGGAGAGGAAAGACGGGGGGGGGGGACTGGGAGGGGCAGGAAGAGGTTTCACCCTCATCTCCTTCAAAGGTTCTGATGATAATCTCACCATGGGGGACGTATGAGTAACCACTGTGCATGTGTGCATGTGTGTGTGAGAGAGAGAGAAACTCAGACAAACAGCGACTGTCAGTGTATGAGAGTGAAGCAGTGAGCAGGGGCAAGTCTCTCTCTTTCACTGTTTGTGTATATTGAGGTTGTGCGTGTAGGGAGGAGGGAGAGGGTAGGCCTCACCCACTGCTTGCCTATGGCCCCAACCCACTGTCTACCACCACGTGCAGCCCTTTGGAGCAAACCAGTTGCCACCCATGGTTGAAAAGACAGGGAAGAGTCCGAGGGCACACGGGTTCAGATGCAAGGCGGAAATTCTCCTCTGGATCAGGTTTTAATCTGAGAAGAATTTGAAGCTTCTGATTTGAGGCCATTTATTATTTTATTTTGATTCTTTAAAAAAAAGACTACAGGGAAGGAATAAGCAGATGCCGTGCTATAATAATAATCCATTACCAGGCTGAAATGGTTGATGAGCACTTCACACTTGGAAGACGAGCAGCACCAATTCTCATGCAAGATGGCCTGGCTGTCCGTCGTTTATGCTTCACACAAATAAAACTGGAGAATCAGAAATAGTTTGGTTGTCTGTCTTCAAAACAAAATTATTTGTTCCTGTGTGGTAGTAGTAGTAATATATGTTACAGTGAATCCAGGTACATTGTATGAATGCCTAAAATCTCAGAGGTACATGGTTGACTGCTGGCAATCTGTACAATGCCTGAAGAATCTGCTTTATAAGGTGTTAATGAATCTAAATAATAACACAGAGATGAGCAATACATGCAGTAGTTAGCATTTATTGCTCTCTGTGAAAATGGGTAAATTAAGAGTGCTGTACAGAACATTTCTTCCACATCTCTTTTAATCATTCTCATAGGGAAAAATGCCCTTGCGAAGAAATGCAAAGGCAAGGAAAATGTTGCAGAAATTCTCCAGGGTGCCGTTCAGGGTTCTTGTGCTGACCTTACTTATAAGATGCTGATGCAGTGTCCTTCCTTTCATTCTGCAAATCTTTCTGGCAGCCTCCATGTGTTCCTGCACTTCAATTAAACTCTGCTGAAGATGTCATGAGGTAATTCTTCCCACTTGGGGCTTTTGGGGGGGTGTCTTCACAGTGCAGGGTTGGTGCTGCATCCCTTGGAAACTTCGCTATTTCCTTTACCCAGGATGGCATTGGGAAATCCTGTGCAGAGGAGGGAGGGCAGGGTTTCTAGGTGGCCATCTGGGGACCGGAGCCACCCCCACCCTCTTCTTGGTTGAAGGTGACCATTCATAGGTCACCTTCCATCAAGCACTGCCTGGCCACACCTCCACTGCGACTCTGGAGCGAGGCTCCGGATGCTGCCTTGCATGTCCTCGCCTTGCTCCAGAGAAAAAAGTCAAGGTAAGTCCCTGTCTTTTTTCCCCCACAGCTTCAGCGGGAAGCCCCAGGGTGTGTGCGTGACTGCAGCTGCATTCTATAATCAACACTGCACAACCACCCCAGGGGTTTGTGAGCCTTTAGACAGCACCCAGATAAGGGATGCTGAAAAGTGATGGAGAGAAAGAGGACACCTTGCCCAATGCACCATGCTAAGCTCAAAACCATGCTAAGCTCAAAAACACCACCAAAAGTCATTCCAAAGCCCCCTGAGAATGAGAAAGAAAAAGGGGAGCCTCTTTCATGGGGAAGGAAACTTTGGGGAAATTGGACACAGATTTTCCTTGGAACTAGAAACAACACCCACACCCCATATCTGCTACGTGGCTTGCAGGGAAGGAAGGGTGTTATAGGCATCCACATTAGAGACAACAAAGTGTATCCACAATCACCCATGAGAAATGTAGCATTTTGGAGACACTGAGGAAGGTGCACTGAGAAAAGTTCTGAGATTTTTCTTTTTCTTACCCCCGATAAATAGACAAGAATTCATTCTCTCTCTCTCTCTCTCTCTCTCTCTCTCTCTCTCTCTCGTGGAGGATGCAAAACGATGGCCAGGCTGCTGACACGATTGCTGCTCTTGCCACTTGCAGTGGCAGTGCCAAAACCACAAAACCCCAGGAAAATGAATTTTTTAAAATTTATTTATTAATTAAATTTATATACCGCCCCATAGCTGAAGCTCTCTGGGCGGTTTACAAAAGTTAAAAACAGTGGACATTTAAAAAAGTATACAAAATTTAAAACCATCAAAAAATATAAAAACAACAGTATAAAACAGTATCCATTTTAAACAACAACAAAAGAAAGAAGTTGTGCTACAACCGTTGTTAACGTTCAGCCCATCTCTGAGAAACTGCTGGAGAATCTGCTCTCCTCCTAGAGAAATTTTCTGCCCAAAAATAGGGTGGAGAATTTTGAGAGGCAACTTGCATAGAGTTCCCCTGGAATCCTGGCTTATTGTTGTGTCTGAACTGGGCCCATGAGCAGAGCTTCTGCTGGGGCAATCAAATATTGAGAACCATTTCCAACAAGATGTTTGTTGTAGGGGGCATTAAGGAGGATGCAGATTGGGGGCACGGCTGCTGACACTGTGGCTAATAATGTGTGCTGCTAATAATTCTGGATCCATCTCTGAGAATCTGTTGGAACATTTCTCCTTCCCCTTGGAGAAATTTGGTGAAATGGTTCCCCCAATTACTCATTCCACAAAGAAGATGGAGTCTTTTGAGATGCTGTTTGTGCACAGTTGTATCATAAATGATCCTGTTTCATCTGAACTGGGCCAGTGACCAGAACTTACTCTGGGGCAACCAAATACTGAGGGACATTTCCCACAAGCTGCAACCTCTGGCACCGAAGTGGCATCTGCATAGGAAATGTCTTTGTTGCCACATGGTCTAGTTTAATGGCGGCTTACTTCAAGAACCAGTTAGTATGGTGCAACTGAGGCCACAGCTAGACTTAAGGTTTAACCTGGGATCATCCAGGGTCCGCCCCTGCCTGAACACTGGATTACCTGTGTGTCACCTAGATGAACAGGTTTGACCCCTGGACGATCCTCTAGCTATGGCCTGAGTGGTGAAATGTGGTGTTGCAATCAGTTAAATATCCTATGCTCGCCAAAATTAATATCACAATTAATTTAAAGTAAGTTTTGCCTTGAGGAGATGAAATATTGATGTTGCATAAATGGCTTGCAAAACTCAAACTGAAAGTTTTTTGGCAGCTACATGGCTCTTCTCCTTGGCAGCTCCTTGAGTTTGGTCTTAAGGACTGAAAGCTGACCCAGAATTAGGGAATTGGGGCAGCTGGGAAGTTGATGTTTGACGTGTACATAGGAGAGCAGAAGCAACCTGCTTGAGGTGTGATGGGACAGCAGGTTGTTCTTGAAACAAAGGCATACACACACACCACCTGATCCTTTGCACTTCAGACTGGTCTCTATAGGTGCTCATGACCAAACCTTGACAATCTTGCAGTTACCAAGTAATGACAACACATGTGCAAACTAGCTTGCAGAGTACTTGAAGGATACTCAAGTATCTTCTTCCTGGAGAATGACTCCCCACCAAGCACAAGGACACCAGTTCAAGACTTAGCCTCGCAATGGACTCACTCACAGGGTGCTCTCTGTCAGGTTGACTGTCTCTCAGATTTACAGTAGCTTGCCCATTTACCTGTAAGTGTAGAAATGCTGATACCTGCCTCACAGAGTTTGTAGCAAGGAGAAGAAGCATTGTAATAGGATGAAGAAGGGCCGCTCCTTTCACGTGCTATGGAAACGGTAGCTGAAGGTGGATAAACAGAAGGCCACCTGGCACACAGATGCTCTCTACTTCTTTAGCTGCCACAGCACAGGCAGAGGGCTTCTCCATCCATTGCCATCACTGGTCCTTCAGCTTTCCTTCCAGAGCACCATTAGCAGAAGGTGTGACATTAATTAGCCTTTTCCAGAATCCTGGATCTCTTTTGTATAGAGTCTGTAGACCATTTCACACATAAGCTGGATTCCTTTTATTTCCTTGAGAGCCATGCTGACCTTCCAAAATAATGCCATTTTTCTGTTTATGAAGAAAGTAGCTGTGTCTGTTAGGAATAGCGTTGTTGTTGTTGTTGTTATGGTGGTGGTGGTGGTAGCTTTGCTTGGTTAACTTGAACAAACACAGGAAAAAGAACAACAAAACCAAGAAACCAGGCCAGGATCTACACTACTCCTTTAAAATTGTTTATAACAGTAGTGACAACTGTTGAGGCCCAGGACACATGCCATAGACAGTTTTCAAACTGTTTTCAAAGTGCTTGGTGTAGATCTGGCCCAGATGGCTCCATTGTCTAAGTTATCAATTAAGGTTTGATTTTCCATGTTTAAAACAATCCTCTCATTTTGCTACAGACAGGTAACATCTTCGCATGGTAGCCACCTCAGTGTGGCCAGGGCCAGATCCAGGGCTGGGCAGACAGGGGCCAGTGGGGCCAGTTGGCACGGGCCTATGATTTTGAGGGGGCCTACTCCAAGTCCCCCTGGGCAATTTTTCTTGATTTTTCTGTTGTTGATGATGAATTTGCCCAAAGTAAAGCACGTAAAGCATTTCTGAATGTGAAGAAGTGATGTCTTACATACATCTTGAATAAAACTGCTTGCCATACCTTTTTTTAATGAATTGTTCTAGTTCATATGTATTTAGAACTGATTAAAAATACTTAATGAGCAGTTTGAAATGGGGCCTACATTTCCTATCTGGCCCAGGCATATTACCAGCTTTGCCTGGCCCTGGCCAGATATAACACTTTGAAAACGGTATATATAATGTGTCCTGGGCTCAAACAGTAGCTACAGTTATCTATACTCTGATAACCTCTGGTTTGGATTACTGCAATGTGTTATATGTGGGGCTGCCTTTGAAAATGGTCTGGAAACTTCAGCTGGTACAAAACAGGGCAGCTCGTTTACTAACAGGTACTGGCCAACGAGACCACATCATCACGCCAGTCCTTTTACAACTTCATTGGCTGCCAGTCCAGGTCTGGGCTCAATTCAAAGTGCTGGTACTAACATTCAAAGCCCTAAACGGTTTGGGGCCAGGTTATTTGAAGGAATGCCTCCTCCCATATGTGCCTGCCTGGACCTTAAGATCATCCACACGGGTCCTTCTCCGTGAGCCCCTGCTGAAGGAAGTGGGAGGCAGGTCTAGGAGGAGGGCTTTCTCTGCTGTGGCACCCTGGCTGTGGTATGAGCTCCCCAGAGTGGTCCGCCTGGCGCCTACACTGTACTCCTTTCATCGCCAGCTGAAGACCTTTTTATTTTCTCAGTATTTTAACACCTAATTTAACTTAAATTTAAACTTTGCTGTTTTAATTCTGTATTTTAACATATATCAATTTCTTCTGTGAGTTTTATCCTGGTTGTGCTTTTTATATTGTATTTTGTATTTGTGTTTTTAGACTGTTGGTTGTTTTATTATGCTTTTCATGCTTTTAATTTTTGTGAACCGCCCAGAGAGCTTCGGCTATTGGGTGGTATAAAAATGTAATAAACAAACAAATAAACAAACAAACAAACCATTATAAAGCAGTAGTGTAGATCTTGACCAGCTGTTCCTTTCATCTTACACATGGAGGGAGTAATATGTAATCGGCTGCCCAATTTAACAGCATTGGAATAGCAGTGTTTCTATTAATAAGGTTGTGGGTCTATACTAGAGCTGTGTGCAAAAGGCCTCTCAAAATTCTCTACTCTATTTGTAGGCAGAGAAACAGGTGGGGGGGGGAGGGGATTTTCAGCAAATTTCCCAGGAGGAGGAGAAATTCTCCAAGAGTTTCTCACAGGTTGGGCTTGCCATTGGCAAGGGTGGTAGCATAATTTATTTCTTTTTTCTTAATGGTTTTTGTTTACTGCTTTGCGATTGTAAGTGGCATCAACTGTGTTGGCAGCTAGCCTCCAATTTGCACCCTTCACAATACAGGTGTGTGTGTAGGGGGCAGTGTTGAGAGGCCAGCTCCAGAAAAGAGTTGGAGCTAGGCTGTGCTAAAATCTGTCCTCACAACTCCCCCCCTTTCTTCTTCTTTTCTTAAAGAGGCATTTATTTTTTTGCCTCTTTCTCAGGGTGTTTTCTAGCTTATTTTGAATTCATTTTGGTGGTGTTTTTGAGCTTAATCAGTGCACAATTTCTTTTCTATCAAACTGCATGAGAATAGTCAAAAAAATTGGGAGATTTTTCTTTGGCACAGAGCTAGTTTACATCTCATACTGTAGGGTTCACTTGGTAGATGACGAGATGGGGAAGGCAGGGAAGTCTGTGTTGCTGCTGCTACTGCGACTGGACAAGGGTCCCTCAATCTGTATCTAATTAAATTTTAGCACCTCCACCCTAAAAACAAACAAACCCTCAAACAACAGTGTATTAAAAATGCATGCATAAAGCACACAAACCCAGATAAAATGGGTATTATTATTATTATTATTATTATTATTATTATTATTATTATTATTATTTATATACCAGCCCATAGCCTAAGCTTTCTGGGCAGTTTATAAAAGTTAAAAATAATGAACATTAAAAACAAATATACAAAATTTAAAATCATAAAAAGCATAAAATACGAACAAAAACAGACAATATCCATTAAAAACAACTATTCTGGGATAAGTAAAGAAACTCAGCATATGCTATTAAATGCTATTAAATGCCTGGGAGAAGAGAAAAGTCTTGAACTGGCACCAAAAAGATAACAATGTTGGTGGCAGGTGAACCTCGTTGGGGAGATCATTCCATAATTGAGAGGCTAACATTGAAAAGGCCCGCTCCCTTGTTGCCATTCTCCGAGCTTCCCTCAGGCACCCGGCGGAGGACCTTAGATGTTGAGTGCAGTGTACAGGTAGGTTCATGTCAGGAGAGACATTCTGTCAGGTATTGGGGTCCCAATCCATGTAAGGCTTTATAGGTTAAAACCAGCACCATGAATTGGGCTCGAAAACATACAGGCAACCAATGCAAGTGGGCCAGAGTGGATCTTATATGCTTGAACTTTCTGGTTCCAGGTAGAATATTAGCAGGAATATTTTCCTGCTAGCCTAAACAAGGCTGCTGAAAATTGGCCTGAACTCTAAAGTCCTAAGCCTAGACAACCTCGTGGTTTTTTGGGGGTGGGGTGGGGTGGGGGTGTTAATCCAGGCCGTCCCTCAGCATCTAGACTAGCACAAACTTGTTCAGAAAACATCCTTTTCCGGTTATTCACAAAGTATGTATCATCAGAATTTATCAAATTGTGGATGTTCATGTTTCTGTGTGTGTTTATATTGGTGTGAGCAAGAGAGAAGTGTACATGGCACTTTACAGAATAGCCTAAATAGAAGACAGGTCCATCTGAGAGCTCCATCACACATAATTTTCCCTTCTGCTTTCCCTTTGCTTTTTTCTTTGCTTTTTACCTCCAATGCATAAGCGCATCAAGCTTATGGTCCCTTTCACCTGAATATGCTGCTCTTTCACTCATTTGCTCTTCCATGCCACCCTGCCCCTTCTCTTTCTCCCTTCAGTTCATTGGTTGCTTAATCTGTAAATCACACACACAAGTCGAAATTAATTTGTACACAACATGGCAGCACAGACTTAAATGCATTCCCTATTCAGTCACTTCCCTATGAAATGAATTTTACATGAATCTGTTGGGCTCTGATGGGAATGGGTTTTGAGGTAAATGATCCCCTACCCACCCAGAAATGAACAAAGGAGATCAGCAACCAGCAGTAGCAAGAAACATGAAAGATGAAAGATGAAAGAAAGAAAGAAAGAAAGAAAGAAAGAAAGAAAGAAAGAAAGAAAGCCATATGATCACACCAGGATGTTGATGACAGTGATATTCTTGAAACTGCCTGCAGCCAGCACAGAAATATTCAATTCACAAAAAGGCAAAAGTGGGTTGATGGGAGAATCTTTTAAAACATACTTAATTTAAACGGGGCGCAGTTGGTGGCAGTGGGAAAACAAAGGCAGCGACCTGGTCCCTTCTGGTCCCTCCTTTCCTCCTCTGGCTTGTTTTTTTATCTTTAGTAGGATCTCACTCCAGCTGTCAAAAGGAGGGAGCAAGAAAGGCTTCGGCAGTGAGGTTACTTTTTATTTCAGAAGCCTCAGCCTGGCCTGCCTGGCACATGCTCGCTCTCCTCTTCCTCTTCGCTCTTGCGCACACTCACTCCTTCATTCCTAACCTTTCCACCCTGCCCCACCTCTTCTTAAAACAAGCCACAATTAATCACCATGACAATGAGGCCTCCTGGAACTGGCTCTGAAAAAATTAACCCCTTGTCCCCACTGCAACTGCCTTCTCGGTGGTCCCAGAACACAAGCCCTTATAACAGGAGTCCAGCAACTGAGGTGGCAAGCTCCTTGTGTGTGGGGGTGCTTGCCCCCCTCCACCCACCCCCCAGCGCCACCACTGCACCTGCCCCCAACAAAGGAAAATGTAGGAGTACAGTGCTACATGGCGGCTTAAGGGTGCATTAAACACACTTATGGAAAATAATCCAGACTTTAGGCGTTTTAGGAAAAGACAGAAAAGGCTGGGGAAGAGGTGGGGTATCAACAGGACAGACATGATGTCATGTGAGTTCTGTGCTGCAAATCTGCATGCCAGGTGAGAGTGCACTAAATCGCTGGTGTGATGGAGCTCTTAAAGTTGATGCCAAAGGAGGGGCAAACTTTAACGCTGCTTATAAACCTAACCAGACTGGAGGCATTCAGAGGTCCCATTCAGACATGCATGCAGCAGCATCAAGTGATGCTTTGCATGTATGAAATGCTATTCAAGCATCTCTCACCACTGCAGGCACAAAGACTGTCAAAGGAAGTAGTTATTCATCTGCAAATCACTGAGTGGGGTGACGTGTTACCCAGTGACTCCCTATTCATGTGTTTTTAACCCAGTGGAAAGTAGCCCACGTGGTGTGGGTTGATCTTTACTGTGAGATCTTTACTGTGAGATCTTTACTGTGAGATAGATCTTTGCTGTGGACCCATCGCCTTTGGTGAGGATATGTTTGTTACAACAACACTGTCAGAACAATAAATAATTATTGTTCTCGTAGTCTGGCAGAGCAGGGGGCACCCATGTCTATCATGGAGTTCTGTTTTCTAGGATGAATAAAGTACTGTCCAAAATGTTTTACACACACACTGCAGATTTAACATTTAACACGCTAATGTCAACCAACTTCCTGCTTCTTTGCCATTTCAGTTATAATCTCTCATCAGACCCCACACAAACAGATCAGTGTGGTTCGTAGGCTGCAGTATTGCTCTTCCATGGAGTACACAGTGACAAAAGAGAAGCTTTGATCAAATAACCATTGCAAACTTTTTGTTTTTTGTTTTTCTTCCTTCTTGCATAGCAGACGTGGTTTTGCGAGCAAAGGTCACACAAAAGGAGGACCCTGGCCTCTGGCCCAGGGGAGGAGGCCCTGCCAGAGCACCCTGTGTTCTACTGTATTTGGCATCACAAGAAGTTGGACAACATTTATGTATTTTAATGTTATTTATATTTTTAGTTACTCTTTTTTTCTTCTTCAAGTGAACCACTTGAGTGGAACGGAGTTAATTTTCACCCAAGAAAGTCTGGTTGTATTTTCCAGGGGCATTTTTTTCTGGTATCTTTTTGTTAAATGGTTTAGTGCCTTTTTTCTAGATTGTGAGAAAAGACACTCTGCTTCCACAAGAACTTCTCCAAACATGCACAGAAGTAGGGTGACCGTATTTTGGAAACCAAAAAGGAGGACAACATGGTCGCCTCCCAAGGGGGCGTGTCCAGCACCAAGGGGGCTTGCCCACCCGAACATAGCCTTGGTCACATGTCTGATTTTACAGCACACATTTAAGACAAATCTGTTCTACATAACATCTTAATGTTAAAATCACTGAAATAAAGAACAAGTGAGAGATTCAATGTATCCGAAATTAACTTCACTCATGCCTACTTTTGCAGCTTTTGCTGTACTCTGTGTGTTACATTCTCCCCTTCCCTCAAATATCTTTTCTGACTGTATCTTCACTCATTGCAAGCTGCTGTTGTTGTTAACAGGGTTTGCTACTGGCCCCAGATCTGTTTCAAATTTGTATGTCTAAAGCTCTACCTAAAAGCTATCATGGTGCCAACTTTCAGCTCTTTATCTTTAAAAATGACAATTTTAAAAATAATAATTTTAAAACCTCAATTTCTAAAAAAAATCCTAAAAAGTCAACGGATGAATGGATCTGTTTCAAATTTGGTATGACTAAAGTCCTTCATAAGAGCTACCATTGTGCCAAGTTTCATGTATTTATCTTAAAAAATGACAGAGTTATAAGCATTTTTGTTAATTCCCATTAGAGCTGCTCTTTGGCTGGGGAAGATTGGGAAAATCCGGATTTCCCCTCCCCCTCCCGGATTTGCCATTAAAAACCCAGGTAAATCCGGGCAAATCCGGTCATATGGTCACCCTACACAGAAGGGTAAAGGACTTCTGTTACCTTGGGAGAATGAAATCAGTGTGTTCCCAATTCTTTGGGCACATATGGGCCACCCTAACCATGTGAAAGAGCTTTGTCATTGTTCCACAGAATGGGTGACCCATTCATCCATGGGGCTGTTGCTCAGTGTTGAGCACCTGAGCAGAAGGACTCAGCTTCAGACCCCAGTATCTCTAGGTCGAGCTGTAAAATACCTGTCTGAAAGCCACTGCTGCCAGTCAGTGCTGACAACAATGAGCTAGATGAACCAATGGTCTGATTTAGAGGTTCATCAGACGAGCATTTTATCGCATGCTCGCTACTGCCCACTTACAGAAGTGCGCTTGTCCTTTAGACGATGACAACCGCCTTCCACCCACCTTCCACTCGTTGTTCCATCATAAGATAGACCCCTTTTAATCCAACCTTTTTTTTAAAAAAAAAAATGGAATATGCTGTGACCTCCTACGTGTGTGCAGGAAAAGCAGCATGATTAAAACGGCCCCGGAATGGTCTTTGTTTACTTCCTCTTTCCCCTCTGGGGAGAAGAGGAAGGGACAAATGAGGGGGCAGAGAAGCAATGGTAAGGGAACGTGATTTCCCCCTTTGTGATGCTGCTGTTAGTATTAGAGCTTCATCACACCAGGGTTATACTGTATAATCACTGTGAATTGCGTGCAAAGGACTCTGCTTTGACTGTGAAGTACTCCATGCATCCTGCTTTAATTGTGATTTAAAGCCCAAACACCCAACCTATTTTGCTACCTCTTTAGGAGCGAATCATTTGTTGTTTTCCAAGCGGCCACTGGGGGCTCAGGAGGAGGATTTGATATGTTTAAAGTACAAATTAAACAAATGCTTACAACTGCATAAGTTTTAAAGATAAAAACATCAAAATTGGCACAGTAATAAATATTAAGGAGGGCTTTAAGCATACCAAATTTGAATCTGATTTGGTCATCCATTGATTTTTTATGATTTTTTACATTTCCCCCCTTAAACCCTTTTCCTGGTATGCAAAGGATCTTAGGAGCTCTGCTGCCCGGGGTGTGATTTAGCTAGCAGCAACAACCAGGGCTGGTGCCAGACTATTTTGCTCCCTAGGCAAGGTGAGCTACTTTCACACACACACCCCAAAATGCCAACTTTGTTTTTTAAGAACATATGTTTTGTAGAAAAAATAAGAAGCACTAAACTTGAAACTGCTAAATTTATTTTAAAGTGCAAGTATAAGTAATAATCAAATTTTGATTATCTTTCGCAAATACAAAAGAAGATATTTTGGCACACAAATCATTTTGAACTAAAGGGCACTCGGTAAAAAGTATACCTCCGCCATTGGCAACACAACATTAAAACCTTTGACTGATACTATTTAAGGTAACTTGGCGTAACCAACCCGTCATGTTAACAGAATATTTTGCTTACATTCAGATAGAGAAACAAACAAAAACCTTCAGAAATTAGGCCTACCAAAATACATGCATGCCAACATCCAGAAAGCAGTCATATTTAAAACATGTTCAATAGTCACGACATTTCTGAATCAGTCAAAGACCATCATGTACATCTAAAAAAACCACCACAAGCAAGAAAAGAGAGATAGATGATGATGATGATGATAGCAACCCTGTTAATTATTTAAAAGGGTTTAAAGAAGGATGAACAATTATCACCCATTGTTACAAAATATACTTCATGCAAATTATAGCAAACAAATTGGAAAGGAACATCTATGGGTCTAAAATGCATTATTTAATAGGACTATCACCTCCAAATCATCCCCCCCAACTCACACACCTGTGTGCACACACACTCAGCATCACTCACTCCAAACACACGCATGAACACATGCATTCACTCAAAGACCCCATGCACCCATTCACTCATACTTTCTCTCTCTCTCTCTCTCTCTCTCTCTCTCTCTCTCTCTCTCTCTCTCTCTCACACACACACACACACACACACACACACACACATCTTCTTCTCCACCTCGCTCACCATCTCAAGCGAACTGAGCCCCATGCTGCCGTGCTCTCTCTCGGACTTTGGCTGAGTGCTGCACTGTGCCTGGCGCCCCTCTTAGCTTGGCGCCCTAGGCCGCTGCCTTAGTGACCTTAATGGTAGTGCCGGCCCTGACAACAACAACAACAACAACAACAACAAAGCCTTTAGGCAGCTTCATTTGTTCCTCTGACCCAAATCCACCCCTCTGTCATCCGGGAACTGCTCTGGATGACAGAGGCCACTCTTCTTCTCATGTGTCTCTGGTTACTCACAAGCCCAGGAAATTTTCTTGGACTGTACCATTTCAAAATATAAGTGTGGGAAATAAATGATTGAATTCTGACAAAATCTTGTACACATGGAATGCTGCCACCACAGCTAACGTGGTGGTGCAGCTAAAGCCTTCTACTACCTTATATGCATTCTGAAGAGGGCTGCAGTGTACTGAATGCTTTTTATAAATGTGTATATAGGCAGCTATATCAAACATGACAAAAATCTCTGCCACTGATGCCCTGTAGATTCCCTTGTCCCCGAGGAAACCAATTGTGACCTCAGGGTGAAGCTGATTTGCAGACTTGCAAATCTTCATGCTGACTATGAATCAGGAAGCACTCTGTGATGTGGGGATAGGTCCTTCCTCATCACAGTAGGTCAGGAAGGAGCCCCCCCCACCACCACCTGAGTCCCAGTGAGGAACCAGCGGAATCACAGATACAAGCATCCTCCTTGGCAGAGAAGTATTTTCAGGCTTCGGAATGGTTCCATCCTCAGTAGACTGGTCATCAAACACTCCTAGGCAAGAAGGGCTATTAGGCTTCCAGTTTCTGGTGAAACCTTTCCTGGCAAGCAAAGTCCTCATTGGCTCTGGGGTGTTTCGGTGTGTTCTTTGGCTCTCACTCTTGGCTAGGCTCCTGGTTGTCCTGGCCACAACTCTTGGTTCCTGGCTTCGCTCTGACAACTGCCTACATCTAAACTAATAACGAAACTTATTGAAACTCTTCTGACTTCCTCAACATCTCTACACATCTATGTGTGAGCAAGACCCACAAATATTTGGATGAAATATTATGACAGGTTTGAGGTACATGTAAAACCTCTCATCAAGGAATTTTGCTCATTTCAGCTCCTCTTATTGACATTATTTTACTTTCCTTTGACATTCCTATAAGGTGGCCCATTTTTAAATTAATCTGAGTTTTATTATTGATTTATTGTTACCTGTATTTTATGTTTTTCAGCTGTACACCATCTAGAGTGCTTCAGTTATTAGGTGTTTTTTAATGAATAAATGAATAAATGATGCATTCACTACAAAATCTCACTTAAGGTTAAAGTTAGTGGTAACTCTATTCCACCATTGATTTGGCATACCTCAACATCCTCGTATAGCCCTCACCCACTTCATGTCTTTGAGCAAGTCATCCAACCTGTCCTTTCCTGTCTGAAATGGAAGATAGATTGCTTTAATCATTGAAACATTTATATATTGCCTTTTGGCCCTCATAAACAGCCCTCGAGTTAGTTCACAACAATATGCACACAGCAATGGCGGCTAGTAGCTTCCTTAGATTTTCTTTTCCCTTCAATGGGGAGTGATGAGTTGATGGTACAAATGGGGAGAAAGGCAGTAAAGCACCCACCCATCCCAGCCCAATTTTTCTTGTTTTATTTCCTCCTCTGTTTGTTTTCAGAGTAACCTAGGTTTGACTTGGTGCCATGAATTAAAACTGTGCTCACTACTCTTTGTTCCTGGTTGTATATAATTAATCTAACAGTGCTTTATGATCTGCACTGGCTGCCACTCCATTTCCAGGCCAAATTCAAAGTGCTGGGATTAATTTACAAAGCCCTAAATGGCTTGGGGCCAGGCTACCTGAAGGGTCATCTCCTGCCATGTATTTCTGCCTAGACAATAAGATCATCCGAAAAGAAATAAAATGCTAAATAATCATGCTAAAAGAAATAAAAAGGGTTTCTTCAGATACATGAGTAGTAAAAGACAGAGGAAAGAAAGGCTGAAGTGCTCAATTCCTACTTTGCCTCAGTCCTCTCCCAAAAGCGGGTCTATGACCCCCCTGGAAAAAGTGAAGCAGAAGTTGAGGAGGCAGGATTTCAATTTGAGATTGATAAACAAATGGTCAAAGAACACCTAATTTCCTTGAATGAGTTCAATACTGGCCATTTTATTCTCAATTGCTTTTCTTATAATGCCTAACATAGAGTTTGCCTTCTTTACAGTGGCTGCACAATGGGTGTGTTGCCGAAATGGCAGAAAGAGGTTCGATCCCCTGGAGGACTGTGCCAATTTCATCCTTCAGGGTGGAATCAGACAGACAGACCTTCGCCGGATGCAACCCAACTTTTATTTCTCGAGAAAGACCAGACTCCAACAAGCTAGCGCCCTGTAGGGTCTGGCCCCAAACAATCTAAAGGTAATTCCTTATATCAGCATACAAACAATGGGGATGAGTCACAATCATGTGAGGTTACTTCAGAGTCACAAGTTTAAATGCCACATTGCTGTTGCTGGTCAGAGTTTGCACTCGGCACACAAAGCTAAGCTCCCGGCCTACTACCTTAGGCACGGATGTGTATTCAGGGTCTTGTGATTAGCTAATTCAAGTAGGCATTTTGCAATTTATTCAACAGGTGGAAATTTTCATCAAGCTGTCCACCACAATCCCAAGATCTTTTTCTTGTTCGGTCACTGCCAGCTCAGATCCCATTAGGTTATTCTTGAAGTTGGGGATTTCCCCCAATGTGCCTCACCTTACACTTGCTTACATTGAACTGCATCTGCCATTTGGACGCCCACTCTCCCAGCTTGGAGAGATCCCTTTGGAGCTCTTCACAATCCCATTGTGTTTTAACAACCTTAAATAATTTGGTGTCATCAGTAAACTTGGCCACTTCACTGCTCACTCCTAATTCCAGATCATTTATGAACAAGTTGAAAAGAACTGGTCCCAATACCGATCCCTGTGGGACCCCACTATTTGCTTCCCTCCATCGGGAGAATTGATCATTTATTCCTACTCTCTGCTTTCTGTTCTTTAACCAATTACTGATCCATAAGAGGAGCTCTCCTCTTATTCCATGTCTACTATGTTTATTCAGGAGTCTTTGGTGGGGGACTATCAAAAGCCTTTTGGAAATCCAGGTAAACAATGTCCACTGGATCACCCCTGTCTACATGTTTGTTGACACTCTCAAAGAATTCTAGTAGATTAGTGAGACAGGACTTGCCTTTGTGGAAGCCATATTGATTCTCCTTTAGCAGGACCTGCCCTTCTATATGCTGACTACGATAATTTTGTCTTTAATAATGCTTTCGACCAATTTACCTGGAACAGATGTCAAGCTAACAGGCCTGTAATTTCCTGGATCCCTTTTTGAATATTGGTTGTTACATTGGCCATCTTCCAGTCCGCTGGTACAGAGGCTGAGCTTAGGGTCATGTTGCATATTTTTGTGAGGAAGCCCACAATTTCATATTTGAGTTCTTTGAGAACTCTAGGATGGATGCCATCTGGGCCTGATGATTTATTTGTTTTCAATTTGTCAATAAGGTTGAGAACTTTATCTTTTGTTACCACTATTTGCTTTGGTTCCTCAGTCTCCCTTCTTGAAAACATTTGTCCTGTATCCTCTGTCACCACTATTTGCTTCGGTTCCTCAGACTTCCCTTCCTGAAAACATTTGTCCTGTATCCTCTGCAGTGAACACTGAAGCAAAGAATTCATTCAGCTTCTCTGCGATTTCCCTGTGCTCCTTTAGTACTCCCTTAACTCCATTGTCATCCAGCAGTCCAACTGCTTCCCTAGCTGGTTTCCTTCTTCTGATATATTTAAAGAATTCTTTATTGTTGGACTTGATATTATTAGTGATGTGCTCTTCTAAATGCTTTTTTGCATCTCTTATTGTTTGCTGCATCTCCTTTGTGCCAGCTTGTGCTCCGTTTTATTTTTCTCACTTGGATAAGACTTCAATTTTTTTAAGGAAGCCCTCTTTTCTACAATAGCCTCCTTGAAACTGCTTGTTAACCATGCTGGTGACCTCTTGGACTTGGTGCTAATTGTGGTAAGAGCCCTCATCATACCTTTCCAAACATTTTAGTTGAGCTTCTATTATTGTGCCTTTGAGTAAGCTCCATACATTTTCCAAGGATTTAACCCTCTTGATATCCCCCTTTCAACTTTCTTTTCACTAGTTCCCTCATTTTAGAGAAGTTTCCTCTTTTGAAGTCAAGTGTGACTGTGTTGGATTTCCTGGGCAATTTCCCACTTAAGTATATATTGAATCTGATAGCACTGTGGTCACTGTTACTGATTGGTTCAACAATATTTACATCTCATATTAGGTCCTGGGCAGCACCACTTAGGATTAAGTCCAGGGTTGCCTCCCCTCTGGTCGGTTCCATGACCAACTGTTCCAGGGCACAGTCGTTTAGGATATCAAGAAATTTAACCTCTTTGTCATGACTGGAATATTGACCCCTTTTATGATGCTCAATTATTTTTATTGTAAACTGTTCTCTTTTATAACTTGTGTATAATGGCTAACTGCTTGTAACACAATAAATTGACTGACTGACTGACTGACTGATTGACTGGAATATGAATTTGTCCAGTCAATGTGAGGATAACTGAAGTCACCCATTATTACACTTCCTCGTTTTGAGGTCTCCCTGATTTCATTCTCCATCTCAAGGTCACTTTGAGCATTTTGGTCTTGGGGATGATAGCACGATCGTAGCACTACATTAGTTTTGGGGCCCTGCATTGTCACCCACAGCAGTTCTGTGGAAGACTCTTCCCTGTTTAGGTGCTCTAGTCTACTAGACACAATGCCCTCTTTGACGTAGAGAGCAACAACGCCCCCAGTATGCCCTTCCCTATCCTTCCTGTAAAGTTTGTATCCAGGGATGACCATATCCCACTGGTTCTCTCCATTCCACTAGGTTTCTGTCATGCCCACTATGTCCAGGTTCTCCTTTGAAACCAAGCACTCCAATTCTCCCATTTTGGCTCAGAGGCTTCTTGTATTTGCATAGAAATTCATTTGTTGTGCTAATGATCTATTATGTAAACTTTGTGTAGATGCTTCCAGTGTTGTCTGTAACTTTCATGTTTGTAATTTTAAATCTGTGTCCTCACTATCATCAGACACACACTCATCATCCAGAGACCTAATTGAACCTGTAGGGCTGACTAGTACCAAACAATCTGGTTACTTACAGATTGTGGGTGCTGAGTCACTAAATGAAGGAGAAACACCAGTGCTTGAGCCTTATTTGAAAATATATCTGACCTGCCCACCTGGTTCTGAGTACTTCTAACTTGGGAATGGCTGTTGCTATAGGGACATTGCCAGCAGCAGTGGAATATTGTGTATTGTTTACTTGGGAGCATATACTTCACTTTTTATTTTGGATCCGTATGTGAAATTCAGCTTCTGACCTCACAGCTGCCCTGATGAGCTTCTCCTCCTCTCCCGCCCCATAAAGAACCTTCCTGTCCAAGAGCCCCAGCTATATGCTTCCTTGCCCCCTAGGCTCTCTGCCCCTCCACTTCCCAGTCACCTCACCTTTCTATCCCCCCCCATCACACTCCCCACCAAGAGCACACCACTGCTGCAATCTCTGGACTCTGTGTGGGGCAGAGTGACCAACTTTTTGCACTGTGCAGCCCTTTTTTGCATTATTGCTTGGCATTTGGGTAAATATGGGCACTTATATAAACACACACATGCGTCAAGTGTAAAAGACATGTGGGTTATGGACTGTTCATTTCCCCTTTGAAACACAGGCAAATGGCAAACAGGAAAGGCATCGTAAGAAGAAACCTACTAACGTTTTGGTCTTGGACCAAACATAGTTTTACAAGGCAGACCAATGAAACGGTATGTTGCCAACCCTCATGGGGAGGAAGGGAGAGGCAGAGGAGAGCAAAACATGATAAAGTAGTGTTCGTCTGGGCAGGGCTGTTGCTTAGCAGGATCTTTCCCTCTTTGTGTCAAGCAGCAACTGCGACATGATAACACATTTGATGGAATAGCAAACAAATTGCCTGAACTGGATTGGCCCCTTTCTGGGCCACTTGCACATGGCAAGTTCATTTCATTTAAGCTGGAAAGAGCTGGTGAGATCAGTGGCTGGTTGACTTTTATTTAGAAGGAACACAAAATCTATTCTTCTAAAGTTAGCCATATACAATCATACTTTATGATGTGCATTCATATGTATGTAAATGTGCATTCATATGTGTATAAATCAGTGCCAGCTACATCTACAACATTATCAAACAATCAGTATTTAGCTAGGCCAAGCACTGAACATTCTTCGTGGCTGGTTACTCTGAGGACGGAGAGAGAGGAAGTGCAGGCAGGCTCCCTGGGGAGTCCCATGGGCTGGAGAAAGCAGCCAGTGTGGCTCTTCAGAGAGTTGTCCAGGGCCCAATGCCTGGTACTGAGGAGCTTCTTCCTCAGAGCCAGTCATGGTGGGAGAGGTGTTCCAGAAGATCTGCTACAATGCAGGAGTCAGGAGAAGCCATTTCACCCAGTTTAGAATCCATGAATCTCAGAGATGGAAGGCATCTTGGAAGTCATTTAGTCCAACCCCTGCTCCAGGCAGGATCCGCAATGTCAGGTTGCAACTAGAGTCTATAGGGTGACCCTATGAAAAGAAGCTCCGGTATCTTTAACAGTTGCATAGAAAAGGGAATTTCAGCAGATGTCATTTGTATATATGGAGAACCTGGTGAAATTCCCTCTTCATCACAACAGTTAAAGCTGCAGGAGCTGTACTAGAGTGACCAGATTCAAAAGAGGGCAGGGCACCTGCAGCTTTAACTGTTGTGATGAAGAGGAAATTTCACCAGGTTCCCCATATATACAAATGACACCTGCTGAAATTCCCTTTTCAATACAACTGTTAAAGATACAGGAGCCCTGTCCTCCTTTTCATATGGTCACCCTAAACTACAGCATTCGCAAAGATGACCATCCTGCCTCGGGTTAAAGACCTCCATCAAAGGAGAGTGCAGCTTCTCCTTAGGCAATCTGTTCAACTTTGATGAACAGCTGCATCTTTTACATCAGCCCATTAAATAGCTTTCTTTGGAAATGTGCAGTTAAAAGAATTGTTTTAACAAGGAGAATTGTTATTTGAGGCAAGCCCTTAATTAGTAGGATATTGTAATGGCCAAATTAATAGTCAGAGCAGGAAGTTAGAAAATATATTATTTCAAAAAGCAAATTGATTGTTTCAAAAGCAAAAGCCCATTTAATTAAAGAGAGTTCCAAAAGAAGAAGGAGAAGGAGACAGAGATGGAGACATTTCCACCATTATAAGCGTCAACATTCTATTGCTTATAAAAATGACAATGGTTGAGCGAATCATTTGACCCTTGGGATCTGTGATCTACATGAAAACTGTCTTCAAACATCTGAAGAGGTCTCATGCAAAAGATGGTGCAGACATGTTCTCTGTGCTCTAGAGAACAGGACAAGAACCAATGGGTAGAAACTGCAGGGAAGGAGTTTATCTAGTTTTCAACTAGATATTCAGAGAAACGCCCTAATGGTAACAGTTGTTGGACCATGGAAGGTATTTAAGTAGAACCTGGATGTCAGTCTCTCAAGGAGCTGCAGCCTCATCCTGCATCACAGATCCTGCTTTGATCAGGATGTTGGACTAGGTAAATAAAAACAGAGAACCTCCAAGGACCCTTTCAACGTTATGGCTGTATTTAGTTACTTTACTACATTTAACCCACTGAATATATATTTTTCATATGTAGACTATATGAAAAAGGAACCAAACAGAACAACTTTGGCAGAAGCCTATAGAAATCTGTGGGACTCATAAAAAAACAGATAATAAAAAATCTCCTTGAAATACTTTGTCGGACAACTAAATGAGAGAATTCCACTTTGCATGTTAAGTGCTGTGACCTGATGTAATTGACCAAATGTGGGGAGGGAATGGGGAGGGTTACAGAATGTATGGCCGTGTATGGTGTTATGTTTATTAAAAAGGAATAATAATAATAATAATAATAATAATAATAATAATAATCAATTTTTAAAAATACAGTGCTAAACACAGTTGATATGTGAGTCTATAAACATTATTTATTGTTTTTTAGATTGCCCTGAAGGAGGACCTATGGGTCTGAAATGCATTGGAATTGTTTTCATTGAATTAAATACCTCTCTCTTCTCTCTCTCTCTCTCTCTCTCTCTCTCTCTCTCTCTCTCTCTCTCTCTCTCTCTCGGTCTCTTCCCCCCCCCCCCCGGCCTTTCCCTTTGCTTTTGGCTTTTCTGGCATGACTTGCTGACAGGACCAGTCACAATGCCATCTTTTGGGACTTTCCCCTGCTAATTCATTGCCCCTGTTGCACACCATCTATTCCTGATGTCCAGGCTCGAGTGTCAACACTGATGTAACAAAAATGGCTAAAACAACAACCCCAAACTAAGAAATGAAAACTGGACATGTGTGTTGTCACATAAGTGGGCTTAGGCAGGGAAAAGAATCAGGGAAGAACAATAGTACAACTGTCCCTGCTCAGGTGGGCAGGCTTTCCTACTTTGGGCAAGGGATGCTCATCCATGTTTCCTTCTTGCAAACTGGTCCTCTTCCATCTGTGCTCACATGATGGAACAAAGAGAACAAGATGAGCAGGACGTATCCGACTGTAAGATCTGAGATATTGTGTTTGGTCAGATGCCAAAAGGCATTTTGAATACATAAAAAAAACTGTACCAATTTGCTACTTGGTATACCAAAATCAAAACAGATCATAAAAGGGCTACTTATTTGCGAGAATTAACCTTTTCCCTGTTAGGCATGCTTTTACCCAGCTCAGATTTCAAATGATGCCCACTAAGTATCTGGCTGGAAGTTTTTCTAATAGACCTGTAAAAGAGCGCTTTTGCGTATGCAAATCAGAATATATTGAAGATCTCGTATCCTATACTGTCCATTATATTCTTCACCCAGGGCTAAATTTATTCTCCCTTTCCAGACCACCTTAGAAGGCCAATCAAACAATTTTAAAATTAGATGGCTGTTGGCTGATGTGGACAAATTCATCAGTTATACGATAGCTTTATTTGCGTTATCTGCAAGGAAAATAAGAGCAGCCTTTCTAAATCATACCACTGTCAAATCCTAAGGGGGTTAAACAGAAGGAATGTTTTAAATCCTAATAATTTATTGTATCCTGGCTTTATTGTGTCAAATGTTTTTTTGTTTGTTTTATACTTGTGTGCTTTGTGTTTGTATTGTGATGGCCATTGGCTATAAACAATAAAAACTTGAGTTTTAAACTAGATGCTAGTGAGATGGATTCTTCTAGCCAGCTCCTGGCTTGCTAATTTTCTGTGTGCACAGTTTTTATGAAGAAGTATTCAATCATGTTCAATGCACTGGTTCAATCCAGACTAAGTTTTACCACCTCAGTGAAAAAAAGAACTAAAAATCTCTGAATAGTGGTCAATGTGGAGGATACATCTTGTCTGTAATGCACATCCATGTGAATGCACATCCATGAACACTGGGCTGCCCCCATTTCACCCCATTAGAACAAATGGTCATGGAAATAAGAAGACCTCTAATTTTATAAACTGAAGATGCACAACTATGCATCAGCAAAGTAAAGGATAAAAGGTCCTGTGCAGTTTTGGATCTATATGGGGGGTGGGGGGCGGTTTGAAGGGGATTTTAAAAACAGACACCTAATAATCAAGAGATGATGGGATCAGCTTCAGACTTAGCATGGCTAAATCCCAATTTAAAAGCTCTCACAGTGCCAAGTTTCATCTCTTTACCTTTAAAAGTGACATAGCTGAAAGCATTTTGGTTTCCCATAGGCTATAATAGGGTGGTTATCCAAAAATGAACGGTTCTCTGACACGTAATCTGATGGGATAGAGAGACAGAGCCACTCCAAAAATCGGAGCAGAGAATTGCCTCACTGGAGCGCAACTCTGATTTTAGGAGCAGAGCAGACCCGCTCTGCACACCCTTACTCTTTAGCATTGTTGGAAAACGGGTGAATGTTGCTTGGGCAGTGATACTTAGGAGTACAAATATGAGCGTTACAAGGATATAGTGCCCACCGGAGCTTGTGAAACCCTGAGATTGTCCATCAGCATAATTTATTTTCTCTAAATATGTTCCCCTTTTATATGCAGATCATTAATCACAGCCTCCTCAAGTGAAGATATGATACATTTCATGTCATGCCAAGAAGTAGCCAACAGGCATTGGGTTTGCAGCAAAAGACTGACAGAATGACTCTGGGTTGCTCGGTACAATGCCAGCAGCTATTTCTCAGAAAAGTTGCTGAGCACATTTCTAAACTGCTGGAATTTAAAGCCAGGACATCTGAGGAATTGGAATCCATGTCTGTCATTTTTAGTGGATGGCTTCTCATTTCCCTTGGACATAAGATATGTTGAGGGATATATCAAGAGATGACTAACCTGGTTGATTCTAGTGGATGAAGTTACATTGTTGGAGTACATGTTTCTTAAAAAAAACAACAACTGTATAGCCTACCTTTCTGATGAGCAAAAGGTGGCTAACAGCAAAAGTTAAAATCGTGTATAGCAAGTCATTCCCAGGGGGGATCAATCAGCCAAATGCCCATTTTAATTTCCACTTACCAGAATCTGATTCAGCCCCTCAATTGATTCACACACTCTTGTTTTTAAAGGACAACTTCCTAATCTAATTGGCTGCAGCAGAAGTTGGGGAATGCAGCCAGGGGCTATAAAGGTAAGTCAGGCTTGTGAAGGAGCCCAGCTCATGTAGCAGGCAAAAAAGGGAAACCATTAAGCAGGCAAATTAAGCACCCGCATGAGCTTAGCAACAGGACGAGGAAGTGAAGGCAAACTACCCTCACTAGTTTTTTATTTTATGAATTCCAATTTTCTGAGTGAAAAAAACTAATTAACAAACAACAAAAACTGTTAAGAAGGTAGCAGTGAGTGGTGTGGGGGTTATCCAGGGTATCACACAAAGTACCACCTGTATAACTAGCCTCCAGTAGAGCCCACAAATGTCCCCCCAATGTGTGCTTGTAGGAACCTGAATTTTATTTATTTGTTTGTTTATTTATTTATTCAGTTTTTAAATATACACACATGGATTTGTATGAAATGCAGACAACTTTCTGGCAATTATACATGGGCTGTAACTAAAGCAGACCAAATACCAAAATAAGCATCCACTTGAAAGTGGTTTCTCTCTGCCACCCATTCAAATACTGAAAGCTTTGTTAGGTTTTCCATCCATTGCATTACAAGAAGTGTGTGTTTACCCTTCCAGTGTTCTAATATCTTTTAGCTGTCAAAATGGTGCAGTAAACCCATTTACACTGACCATTTCTTAATTTCCATGAAGCAAGTAAGTAATTTGAAAAAGGCCTTAGCTAGACCTAAGGTTTATCCCGGGATCGTCCTGGGGTCGTCCCTGCCTGCTCCTGGGATATCCTGTGTGTCATTTACATGAATAGGGATGACCCCAGGACGATCTCGGGATAAACCTTGGGTCTAGCTAAGGCCAAAGTGTGTATATCAGTGATTTAAAAACAACAACAACACCCAGTGAATATTAAAGACTGTTCCAGTACAAAGATTTTCTGTCTTTAAAAGAAGCATAAGTGGCATTGCACTGTCAGCAGTTAGCTGAATTAGACTATCCCTTATTAAAGAGCTGTTGTGGTGCTTAATAAACCTGCAGCAAAAGCTTTTGCTGAATAAGATGCACCCTAAGAGCCAGAGACGGAAAAGCTAGATGCCAAAGCATCGGTGCCCAGAGGTCCAAATGAGCTGGGAATTCCTACCATAAGGGAAAACACACACACATCAGAGACATTTAGAGAGGGAACACCATGTTCAGGTGTTTTCATGAACTGGCAAATGTCTCCTCTTGCTCCCTTCACCAGACCTTCCACCATGATTGTGGGTGGGAGGGAAAATGTCAGGGACTTTCAGGAAGCAGGGAGGAATAACAAATTACTTTGAGTACTTTGAGGAAGTATAGCAATTCTTTCAGCTTATAAGGCAGCCATTCCTTTCTTTTAAAACACTGACATGTGTACTACTAACCCCCCCCCCCCACCGGTCATCCCCTTTCCTGCTGCCATCCCCCCTTCCAAAGCATGCTTCCACAGCAGAGGGATTAGCACGGGCCCTTTGCCCCCTCAAGATGTTGGCCTTGATGTTACCAAACAAAGAAAACAAGAAAAGAAAAGCCCACCTTCAGCCGCCTAGTAAACATCATTAGTAAACATTCGCTCCACCTGGATGCCCCTTCCCAGTCTTTGGGAGTGTACGAGAGAGAGAGAGAGAGAGAGAGAGAGAGAGAGAGAGAGAGAGAGAGAGAGAGAGAGAGAGAGAGAGCGCAAATGGCAGTTTTGATGTTTGGGAAGCAGACAAAAACAGGAACAGAAGTAGAAAGAGAGAATCAAACAACTTGTTAGATTAATTGTGTGGCTAACAGCCGTTTGGGGATTTTTTAAATTTCGTGTGGGGGTGATGGAGAGCCATTTAACACTTTGGTGGGGTTTCACATAGGCCCTGATTCTTTTTGTCAGAATTGTGGCTGGGAAGGAGAAGATGAAACCTTCCCTTCCTGCATGCTGCAGTCCCAGTGAAAATTGAATGTATAAACACACACAGGCCCCTGTGATTAAAGTTCTACAATCCCCAGCAGGTGAGCTAATGCAATGCATTGTCTGACCAGAGAGAGAAACAGCTGAAGGCAGCTTGTGGCTCTTGTGCAGCCGGATGCCTCCCTGCAGGCTGCTTGCGGTCTTTTATGTGGTCCTTGCATGTTTGTAAATAAAAAGCAAAAGTTACAAGAGTACACCTCTCCAGTGCCCTTTGCTCCAGAGGAAGCCAAGGTCGAGGCAGGGATGCCACTGGGGTTCCTTGCATTCATTTGACACTATTCAGGATGGCTCTAACAATGATCTTTGCTATCTGAACGACTAACAGTTTGGAAGCAAAAATGGGTCCACCCAAAAATATGACTACAGCTCTGAATGAGAGCACTTCCTTCTGCGGGTGGAGATAGACTGCAACATTTTACTAAGTATTTACTAAATATTGGCTGTTATAGCTCAATGGCACCTCCACGTTCAGAGGAAGAGTGCTGTGTGTGCATAGGTTGCAACTATGTTACTCTGGTGCAAGCAATGGTGGTAGGACAATTGCTGGTGTAGCTGGAGCAGAAGGCCACCTTGACCAATGTCTATAAATAATAACCATATTGGCTGTAGGTAAATACATTTATGCAACTGAGATTTCCAGCAATGATATCTATGCCTTTGGAGCGGTATTTTATATGGACAATTTATATAAATACATCTGCAGCTCAAATGTGGTGGAAGATCTTCTGTCTTTTAGATGCAAAAATGTATTATAATTTCTGAATCCTTTCTCCAATAGGATTATCTATGAATCATCTCCTTTCAAGGAGCCATCTCCTTGAAAACTAGGCTTTTCGGTTTGAGGATAAATCCTCCAGGACTTGAAGATTTGAGGAGTTACTTCCCCTGTCTACTGAGCAAATCCTTTACAAAGTTATATAAGGCCCAAACTCTGTGATCTGCATCTTTGAATGTAATATTTTAGTTTTGTGGATAGGTCCATACAGTATGAACTTATACTACCAGGGCTAATGGCCACAGCAATGAAGTAGATCTGAAGTAGATTGCTAGCTCTAGCACCAAGGGCTCCTAGAGCTAGCAATAAAAGGTCAGATTAGTCTGGCAGGATTTGTTCTTGACAGGTAGCACAGAAGTGCCGAAATGGCATCAGGAAGGCTAAAGCTCAGAATGAGCTGAGTTTAGCGAGGAATGCTAAAAGCAATAAAAAGGCTTTCTTCAGATACGTGAGTAGTAAAAGACAGAGAAAAGAAATGGTGGTTCAACTACTTAATGAGGGTGGCAAATTGATAATAGATGACAAAGAGAAGGCTGAAGTGCTCAATTCCTGCTTTGGTCCCCCTGGAAAAAGTGAAGCAGAAGTTGAGGAGCAGGGTTGCAGTTTGAGATTGATAAACAAATGGTCAAGGAACTAGGGCTGTGCATGGATCCCCTGATCTGCTTTGTGGCCTGATTTGGAACTTCCGGAACTTCCGGATCAGGCCCGATCCTCTTTGGGCTGATCTGCCCATCCCCCACTCCGCAGAGCGGAGCGAAATCCAGCTCCGCCATCGTTGCTGTGTGGATGGTGGCGGCAGCACCGCTGTCAGGTAAGCCAACGCACCCCCTTACCTGTGTCCGTTGTGGCGGGCTTTAATTGAGGCCCCAGCTTGAAGCCAGAAGAGGCCTCGGCCTTCACTTCCGGCTTCAATCGGGGCCTCAATTGAAACCTGCGATGGACACAGGTAAGCCTCCCTCCTCCCGGCCCCCTTACCTGGCTCCACCGCTGTCACCGCAGGGACTGTGGCCGTGGCGGCAGATGAGTCCCCCTCCCCACCACTTACCTGCGTCTGGAGCTCTGGATTGAGGCGATCCTCTTCACCTCAAACTGCAGGGGCCCCCCCGACTCTCTTCACCTCTGCCGTTTCTGGAGGTGAATCAGGCCACCTTGCTATTGCTTCTACAACCTGAAGAGAAGCGGAGCACAGCCCTACAAGAAACACCTAATTTCTTTGAATGAGTTCAAATCTCCAGGGCCCAATGACATGCATCCTAGAATAATGAAGGAGCTAGCAGAAGAACACTCAGAACAACTGTCTATTATCTTTGCAAAATCATGGAAGACGGGTGACATGCCGGACAACTAGAGGAGGGCTAACATTGTCCCTATCTTCAAAAAGGGCAAAAAGAAGGAACCTGGGAACTACAGACCAGTCAGTCTGACATCAATCCCTGGGAAAATTTTGGACCAGATTATAAAGAAGTAATTCTGTAAGCACGTTGAAAACAATGCAGTGATTACTAGAAGCCAACATGGATTTGTCAGGAACAAATCCTGCCAGACTAATTTGATTCATTTTATGATTGGGTAACCTCCCTTGTGGACTGTGGGAATGCTGTGGATGTAACCTATCTTGGCTTCAGCAAAGCTTTTGACAAAGTGCCCCATGACATTCTGATTAACAAACTAGCTAAAAGTGGGCTAGATGGAACAAGTAGTAGGTGGATTCACAGTTGGCTACAGAATCAGACTCAAAGAGTACTTATCAATGGAACCTTCTCAAACTGGGGAGAGGCAACGAGTGGGGTACCGCAGGGCTCAGTCCTGGGCCCAGTGCTCTTCAACATTTTTATTAATGATTTGGATGAGGGGGTGCAGGGAATGCTTATCAAATTTGCAGATGACACCAAATTGGGTGGGATAGGTAATACCCTGGAAGACAGAAACAAACTTCACAGAGATCTTGATAGGCTGGAGTGCTGGGCTGAAAACAACAGAATGAAATTTAATAGGGATAAATGCCAAGTTCTACATTTAGGAAATAGAAACCAAAGGCACAGTTACAAGATGGGGGATACTTGGCTCAGCAATACTACAAATGAGAAGGATCTTGGAATTGTTGTAGATCACAAGTTGAATATGAGCCAACAGTGTGATGTGGCTGCAAGAAAGGCAAATGCTATTTTGGGCTGCATTAGTAGAAGTATAGCTTCCAAATCGCATGAGGTACTGGTTCCTCTCTACTTGGCCCTGGTTAGGCCTCATCTAGAGTATTGTGTCTAGTTCTGGGCTCCACACTTCAAGAAGGATGCAGACAAGGTGGAGCGTGTTCGGAGGAGGGCAACCAGGATGACCAGGGGTCTGGAAACAAAGCCCTATGAAGAGAAACTGAAAGAACTGGGCATGTTTAGCCTGGAGAAGAGAAGATTGAGGGGAGACATGATAGCACTCTTCAAATACTTAAAAGATTGTCACACTGAGGAGGGCCAGGATCTCTTCTCGATCCTCCCAGAGCGCAGGACACGGAATAATGGGCTCAAGTTAAAGGAAGCCAGATTCCGGCTGGACATCAGGAAAAACTTCCTGACTGTTAGAGCAGTACGACAATGGAATCAGTTACCTAGGAAGTTTGTGGGCTCTCCCACACTAGAGGTTTTCAAGAGGCAGCTGGACAACCATCTGTCAGGTATGCTTCAGGGTGGATTCCTGCACTGAGCAGGGGGTTGGACTCGGTGGCCTTATAAGCCCCTTCCAACTCTACTATTCTATGATTCTGTGATTCACTGCATTGATTTTAAGTTGTTTACAGATTGACTTCTTTATAATCTGCTCCAGAATTTTCCCAGGGATGGATGTCAGACTGACTGGACCGTAGTTCCCAGGTTCCTCCTTTTTGCCCTTTTTGAAGATAGGGACAATGTTAGCCCTCCTCCAGTCGTCCGGCACCTCACCCGTCTTCCATGATTTTGCAAAGATAATAGACAGTGGTTCTGAGAGTTGGGCCAAGGCTGGTTTGGTTTCCCAGTAAAAAAAATAAAAATCCCCCATACCTCTTAGGTTGCAGCAATGGTTAGTCTACTTATAATGTTCCCTCAGAGCTCCTCCCCTAAAAGAGTGCATGAGGACACAAATGAGGACACATATTTGTGTCAAATGAGGACACAAATTTGTGTCCTCATTTGACCTCAAAGGAGGTCAAATGAGGACACAAATTTGCTAGCATGTGCTGATTGATATGTACATTTTGAAATACTTCCTAGAATTTTCATAGAAGACAAAGCAATTAGTTCCACATCCAAATCACCACCTCTAAATTTCCCCAAATCAGTTCTCTTTTTCAACTAATTAACCCCCAGATGATCCAGATGCAAATGAAGTTCCCTTCAGTAAATTACCCCCATTCAGTCATTCACATAATTTCCCACACTAGATCAAATTCAGGGTTAGCAGGGGGGTCTGCACTGCAATTCCCTTTTAGTGGTGGTGCTAGAATGCTTCCTTTGAGCACTGAGCATTCCCGAGGGTGGGGTGGCCAATCTGTCTTTTAAAAATATATTTAAAAATCCCATAAATAATTCAGCCAACCAAGACATTGCAGTAAGTCAGCTGTACTGAGCTGCCCGTTGTATCGCACAAACAGAAACTTCAAATGCCTCTGGGAAGGGAAACAACATAATTTCCATTTCCTTTTCAGGACAATTGTGTGGAAACAGGAATGGCTGCCTCCATAGCCTGCCCATAAGGGAATCCAATTATTTTCCTTGCAGTTGTCCCTGTAAAGGCTATACAAAGAATGTCATTTCTTTTCCCTCCCAGTAATCAGAGGTACTCAAGTTTCAAGTCATGCCATGCAGCAGACAACTCAGCCCAGCTGTACAGGCAAACTCTTGGGACACCCCTCCCACAATGCCTGGCTCCAAGGGAGGACCCCCTCAGAGCCAGGCATTCCAGCTGGCTCTCTGAAGGGAGAGGCCATGGCTCAGTGGTAGAACACATGCTTCGAAAGCAGAAGGTCCCAAGTGTGATCTGTGGCATCTCCAGGCAGGGCTGGGAAAATCCCTGTCTGAAACCCTGGACACTTCTTTGGCCAGCCCTTCGAATACTGGGCTGTCCAGCAGAGAAGAACACATCTTGTCACCCTAATTTCCCCACACCTCTGTCTATGTCACAGACCTTTGAATGTTGTTGGATATGCAGATCTGAATAGGGGCTTTTAAGGTCATTTACCTGGATGCGCTTTCAGAGCTCCTGAAATTGGAAACCCTGGCAGGACAAGGAGAGGAAAGAGTCAGTTGAAGAAGAAACAGAAGCAGTCAAAGGGTGAAGAAGCACAGCTAAAGAATAGGACAAGAGAAAGTAACAGAGTGGAGAAGCCACAAGTGATGAGGAAGTGAAAGAAGAGGCTAAGGGGATGTTGGAGGAATCCATTTACAGGGTGGAGCTTGGTTAGGTTTCATTGGCTTGGACTCCTGGACTTTGGTCTGTTTTCTGCTAACTGATCCAATTTGGCCTGTAAGTCAGACCAGTTAGTGGATTTTCCATCTTTTAAAATTTGTGAAAAATTGCAGCCGGAATATGCACAAATTATGGCTGCAAATTTTGCAAATTTGTGCAAATTTTGGCCTTCACAAATCTCCAAAATGTGGGCAAGTCCCCAGAATTTGGGGAAAACCAACAGCTGAGTTGGCAAGCAGTGAAGGTCTGTTGAGCCCCCAAAGGGCTGGATTTCCAAGTGATAAAACATCCCCAGAAGAGAGGGGGGGAGAGAGAGAGAGAGCAGGCCTCAGCTAGTGAAGAAGAGTGAACAGACTAAAGGAACTATGTAAGCAGCCAATGCTGTCCTGAGGATAGAAACACTGTAAAAAAAAAAAAGATTTCGTATTGGAGTTATTTGTATTTAGTTTACATAGTGATGCCTATTCAGTGAACCATGTTACTCACTGAAATCCAAAAGTTAATTAAGGTTTTTTATTATTTATTTTTAGGGTGATTGCCAATTTGCCCATCCTCAACCTCATTATAGAACTCAGAGGCATTTACAATGCAGGGTGCATCCACCTTAGGCCTTTCTTCCTCATGTTTATGGCACAATTAGTTTAATAACCACCCCTATATTCTTCTCCAATAATAGTAAATCAACCAGAAATTATCTGGGGTCTGTCTTCAGTTCAAACACATCAAGACGGAAAAATCCTTTGAAGTTCTGCTCAGCAACACTGTTCTCTGGCGTTAGCACAGTTCTGCCTCCAGATGTTCTCTCGTCTTTGAAGCCGTGGCCACCACTATAAATCTTTTCAAAATGCTGGTTCTCCCTATGTAGAATATGAAGGGGGCTACATCACCATAATGGGGCTGGTTGCTGAAGGCGGCCCAGCAGTGTGTGGAATGCTAGGCCTCCACTCAGCATGAGCTAAGATAGCATTTACATCTCACAATTGTAGCTGAAGAGCTAACTCTTGAGCTTTCTCATCAATCCAGTCAAGTCCCATCACTTTGTACTCTGCCGCCTCTCCATAAGAGTGAACAAGCAGGTCCCCATTCCAAATGTCATCTGTCCCACCACACTTCTGGCTTCCCGTAGTCACAAGCATTTAGTGCCTGCTGCAGTGAGCAACCAGCCACTTTGAGACCTTCTCAGCTGCTCCGTTGCCACCACCTGGCTACTAAAGAGAGGCACGACAGAGAGATTTATGCAGTAATGGGTGATGTGGTGTGAGGGACCATTATCTCCCTCTCTGTTCTAGAACTCAGTGCTAGCATAAGACTCTAGTCCAACTCCCTGTTGATGCAGGAAATTCACCACTGCAGCAACCCTCATTGGTGGCCATCCAGTCTCTGCTTAAAGAGCTCTGATGAAGGTGAGACCCCAGCACAGAGGCTGAGGAGCCAGCCGTTCCCATAGAGAACACACTTGGCACAACTGCTGCCAGAGACTCCTGAGCCCAAGATGCCAAGGATCACTGAGCCTGGACCAGAGACAGCAATGTGCCAACATGCCTCTCTCCAAGTCCCTCATAGCCCATGGAGCAGGTGCACCAATGTGGGCAGTGTGCCCAGCATCTTGGGAAGGCAAAGGATTCCTAGGGTCTAGCCCAGCGGTCAAAACCTTTCAAGGCTTTCCTCTTGGCAAGGAGCGGGTGGAGACAGAGAGCTGGCCCTGGATCTCAAGGCATAAAAGGTTTCAGTCTGCACTGTGCCCCCTTCCTCTGGACAAGGCATCCTGTTACATTGTTGAACAGCTCATACCATCAGGAAGTTCTTTTTAGGGTTTAATGGAAATTCCTTTTCTTCTAATAGTTTAAACTCACTGGTTTGGGTTGTAACCTCAGGTAGAAAAACCGGTGTGCTCCATCATCTGTGTGACAGCCCTTTGAAGATGACAATCTTATCATCCCTTAATGTTCTCTTCTTCATGCTAACACAGCCAACTCCTCCTCCTAGGCCTTGGTCTCCAGGCCCCTCACCATCTATGCTGACTTCCTTCGGACATGTTCCAGTTTATCCCCAGGCTTCTTCAACTGCGGTGCCCAGAACTGGATGCAGGACTCTTGCAGAGGGCTGACCAAAGCAGCAAAAGCAGTAGTGGCAAAGCAGCAGTAGCAAGCCCAGGCCCTCTCTGCTTTCCTGGTGGGGGGGGGGGGGAGAGCTGTTTGCATCACAACATGGGTGCCGTGGCAGGAAAGGAGGCGGCCCAGCTTGGCACGGAGGCTAGGCGCTGACAGTTTTGGGTGCAGGGGGGAGGAGCTAGGTCATAGCCGTGTAGCTTCTCCCTGCATGTTTCATGGCCATTCAATGGTACTGGCTGGACTCCTGGGGGCAGAGCCTCTGGGAGCAGGCCTGGAGGGAAGCCTTCCCTCTGGTCCGCTCCACAGAACTATGTTGAGCCCCAACCTGGGCTCCCTGCCCCCGCACCCATTGCTGTCGCTGATTTGCCCAACGATTGCTGTGGACTCAGTCAGCCACTACTTGCCTGGGCTAGGAAGGAATTTTACCTGGGGGAATTGATTGGGTTTTTCTCACAGAGTTTTTGCCTTTCTCACAACAATTTAAGCTGGTTGTAAAGTTATTTACTGTCATCTGCACCCACTGGGAAAGATTTTGCAACCATGTGTGTGTTACTTATGATTCAGTAACTTTGTTAATCAGCTGTTTTACGCGATTTTGGGACTTCACAACTTAAATTTGTATTAAAACTGTTAGAGACTCATACAGTAACTGAAAAACTTGTTCAGGTTTGAAAGCTTTTTCTAAATAACTCACCCTGTGAAATTGCTATGACCTGAAGTTTGGGAGTTATACATAATAGGAAAACATATTTTTCCAATTATTTCGATGAAATTAGCCCCATAAGTGATTTCTGTTATTTTTCACCAAATCTGTATAATAAATGCTTTAATTTAAAGAAAAGTAAATTGTCTGAGTGGAACTTGAGATATTGATTGCTAAAAAAATGGCTTCACATCTTAATATATATCACACAGTGAAAGATTTCATAATGGAAGTGCACGTAAAGAATTCAAAAAGCTAATTCAAGTACTAAATGTTGGTTTTTACTATTATTTATTTATCTCTAAACATCTTTGCCATTCCACACCTTCAATTAGTAAATTTCAGGACTGAGGTGCTTCTTTAAATGTATCCTGTGCTACCCCCATTATATCTATGGATACCTTCATAACTGGGGGCACCAACAGCCTGTAATAATAGTAATCTATGAAAATATCTTCCTGTATCTGAAGGAGGTGTAGCATACTGTATCCCTAGACAGGGGCAGCCCGAGGCACTGGGGATGGTAGGCATTAGGGATGAAGAATCTCAGGCCCAAGGGCCAAACCCAGACTACGTGGGAGCCCAAGTGAAGAGGAGGCATGACCGGGCAGATGGCAACCCCTGATGGTCGCTGTCCGCCCTGGCCGAGGACAAGACCGCCACTGGACATGACCGCCACTGGAAACCAAGATTAGTCACCACTTCCCCTGGCCCTCAGTGGCAAAAGTGTGGGGGTTTAGATCATCAAGGCAGCAACCAGCCACCATAAAGACAGCCCCCCAGAAGCAGCATGTGATTGGATAAAGAGGTTGGAAATAAGTGTTGAATAAAGAGACTCCACCATAGCATTTGAATTTTTTTTTAACGTTTGGGTTTATTTGTCCACCCACCCACCCATTATTACATTTCATTATTGCTGCAAATCATTTTATGACTTCATTTAAAAACCATGACATCCATTTGTCATAAAAACATACATAAATACATCACAGAATTTGTAAGAAGGATCTTAAAAGGCATAATCAACTGAGAACTTATTGTGTTTTGAGCATGCAAATCTGTACTGATGCTTTCAGATGCGAACACATCAATATATGGAGAAGGCCATCTCACTTCTACAGGCACACATGAGAATCCCGCACACGCATGCACACACAATGAACTAAATTAGAGGAAGGATGTTAATGGGAAGATTAATGCATCCTTCCCTTGGATTAGAGAAAGAAACACGAAGGGCCAAGCTAGAATGGCAGGGATCAGGGTGACCCTGCCATGTTCCCTCTTTCAGTTTCTCTGTTCTATTGTCAAATATGGTAACAGCACCCAGAAACACACACACACACACACACACACACACACACACACACACACACACACACACACACACACAACTTTTAAAGAGCAGGAGGGAGAGAGATGATGATGAAGAAGCTACATTGAGCACTTACCCTTCACACAGCAATCCTAAAGCAATTTTAGCCAGTGCAACTGTCTCTAAAATGTAATGATGTGGCTCAAGCAATTCTATAGTAGAGAGAATGCAGACCATCACACAGCTTGGGTATTCAAAAGTGTCTTTCTGAAATGTTAATGTAGCATCTTGCTGAGGCTGAAATACCCTACTGTCACATTGCAAAGTAAATCCATTCCTGCCACAGCAACCTTAAGTTGCAAACGTGTGCCTAATAAATATGACTGGAACAAAATACCAGAAATTTGGCAGGCAAGCATTATGGCTATGAAGTCATCTACCATGTTCCCTTCTGGGAACAATGAGAAATGGCATTTAGCTGGAAGATTTGTCTAGGTAATGACGTTCTTTCTACCTTTGTTCACAATTTACAACAGCGTGTTTCTCAAGAGCTGGATGCAGAGAACAAATCCTTCTCCATCTATAGAAGGCGAGGGCATTACCATAAGACATGGGCTTAAAGATAACAAAATGGAGAACAGGGCTATTAAGCCTCATGGATCGATAGCAAGAGTGCCAACTTGTGAAGGCCCCCCGTGCATACTGATATTCCAGCGCATGGCGTAAGTCACTTCCACAAACAAGAACTGTTGAAGGGGGAAACAAGAGTTGGAAGGTATGTTGGAGAATTGTTTTGGAGGGTCCTTGGGAAAGGCACCCCAGAATCATAGGAGAGCAGAGTTGGAAGGGGCCTACAAGGCCATCAAGTCCAACCTCCCTGCTCAATGCAGGAATCCACCCTAAAGCATCCCTGGCAGGTGGTTGTCCAGCTGCCTCTTGAATGCCTCTAGTGTGGGAGAGCCCACAACCTCTCTAGGTAACTGGATCCATTGTTGTACTGTTCTAACAGTCAGGAAGTTTTTCCTGATGTCCAGCTGGAATCTGGCTTCCCTGCGTGGCACCCCTCCCTCAGTGAGCCTGCTTTTTCTTTGCCATGGTCACCAGCTGTACTTGCTGCTGCTGCTGCTCCTCTTCATCACTACCACTTGCTTGCTTGACAGCCAGAGAGCCAGTGAAGAAGTCAGCAGTGGCATCTCCTGCTCTCCCCACCACCACCACCACCGTCGTCTGGGCCAGAGCAAGAGGCAGATGAACAAGCAGGTTGCAATGCTGAAAGAGAAGGAGCAACTTCCGGGTTTTTTGTCAGTGGGCTCCTGCTGGGATGTGGGCCCTCAGCAGGTAGCTGGTCATGCCTACCTCTGAGTAAGGTTCTGCTGGCAACCCAATCAGCTTTAGGACATGGAATGGAGTTGGGGGCGGGGGCTGCTCTCTTGTCCTGAAGAAGCAGTGAGGCACTGGTTGTATTTCACAAAGATTTTACTGTTCTGCTGCCTTGTTCGAACGTTTCCAGAAACTGTTAATTTAGCTTCTCAGGACATTTTCAGGACTAGGTGTGCCATGACCTTCTCTCCCTACCCCCGCCACACACCTCAGATCACACGTGACTGTTTCTCAGGCCCCAAACAGACATTACTTGGAAATGGCACCTAGCAGGTACATCTGTTTCCCCCTTCATTTCACTCTACAGTAGGTGAAGGATCTAATACAGACCTTAAAAGCCTTCCCAGTGCCCCACCACTAAAGTTTTGTACCAGATCAGGGTCCCTGTCCCTACTCTAGAATAAAACTTAAAGATGTAGCGGCTAGATTCACATTTAAAGTACATTCTTTTTTGGCCCCCAGGAGCACCTCTGGTCAGCTGTACTCACTATTGTGAGGAACTATTGCTCCCCACGGTGAAATGGGCGTGTGTAAATCCATTTGCTTAGAAAGATTTGTAATATCATATTGTGTAACCACACCAAACTCTCTTAATGCCTAGTTGTTGCCTTTTTTGTTTGCAATGTATTAATCTATGGCAAAGACTGAATTGCTTGTTTTTCCTCATAAACCTTCTCCTCATCTCTCATTCTCTCTTACTGTCAATGATGTTACGCTTACTCCAGTCAAGGAAGCTCGTAGCCTTAGCTTTATATTTGATTCCTCGCTCTCCTTTATTCCTCATATTGAGGCAGTAGCTAAATCCTGTCGTTTTTTCCTGTATAATATTGCCAGGATTCGATCATTTTTGTCTGTCTCTTCTGCCAAGACTCTTGTTCATGCATTGGTTATTTCTGGGTTGGACTACTGCAACCTTCTTCTCACTGGCCTTCCTTCTTCTCACATTAGTCCGTTGGTTTCTGTTCACCACTCTGCTGCTAAGATCATCTTCTTGCCTCGCCGCTCTGACCATGTAACTCCACTTCTGAAATCTCTTCATTGGCTTCCAATTCACTTCAGAATCCAATATAAACTTCTCCTGTTGACCTACAAAGCTTTTCACTATCTAGCTCCTTCCTATCTCTCCTCTCTCATCTCACACTATCGCCCCGCTCGTGCTCTTCGCTCCTCTGATGCCATGTTTCTCGCCTGCCCAAGGGTCTCTACTTCCCTTGCTCGGCTTCGTCCATTTTCTTCTGCTGCCCCTTATGCCTGGAACGCTCTACCAGAACATTTGAGAACTACAAGTTCAACCACAGCTTTTAAAGCTCAGCTACTTTTCTTTTTCCTAAAGCTTTTAAAACTTGATTTTGTTCTGACTTTATACTGTTAGTTTTACCCTACCCAGTGCCTGTTTACCCTACCCTGTGCCTGTTTGCTTTCTCTTCCCCTCCTTATTGTTTTATTATGGTTTTATTAGAATGTAAGCCTATGCGGCAGGGTCTTGCTATTTACTGTTTTACTCTGTACAGCACCATGTACATTGATGGTGCTATATAAATAAATAAATAAATAAATAAATAAATAAATAATATCTAAGCATCTAATGCCAATCCCCATCACTTTCCCAAATCAGCAATGACACCACTGGGAAGTAAATGTGTTGTACTTTGGCATGAAGAATCTACTTGCTGAGGGGTATAATTTGGCCAAACTTTAGAAATACCTGATGAGGAATGGGTGCATTACCCATTGGATTGATGCTCTCTGTCTCCAATGACTTCATTTTACCTTTTGGTTGTTTAGGTGATGTGAACAATTCCAGTATGTTGCAGAGATCTCCCTTTCACTGGTATGGTGGAAGAAAAAGTCCATTGTTCTAAAGTTAGAAGGTTTCAAAGTTACAATGTTAATCAATTGGAAATAAAGTTCAAGCAAGGTTCTTTGTAATAAAATATATTATTTATTCCCTGCCTTTCTTCATATGGTCCCATCTGCCTCCATGTTGACTGAAATGCTTGGTGCTTCCCAGAAGTAAAACGGATGTTTCCTTATCAGTATGACAGTGGAAGCTGGTGTGTGTGTGTGTGTGTGTGTGTGTGTGTGTGTGTGTGTATAAGAGAGAGAGGGTGCAACTGCATGTATCTGTGTGGATGAGGCAAAGAGAGAGGCAGGCTGCTGTTGTGTGAGAGAGGGGAGATGCTGAAGCTCCATAGCTGTAAGTACAGGAGAGCGGTCTATGCATGTGTGTGTTGGGGGAGGGAGAGATGTTGCTGTTGCAAAAGTGTGTCTGACAGAGGGAGGAATGCTTGGTGTGGGAGAGTGAAGATGGGGTACTGCATATATGTATGACTGGGGGACCCGTTTGGATGCTCCATCCTAGGAGATTGATGGAACCCAATGTATTTCTGAATGCTCTTGGGGATGTTCCAGTGGAGAGAGCTGGTGATCCAGCAGAGGCCCTAGTCTCACTGTGGAACAATGAGATGCAGACGGCCATTGATCTGATTGCACCTGAGTGCCCTCTCCAGCACTGTAGAGCCAACTCTGCTCTTTGGTACATTGGGGAGCTACAGTCGACAAAACAGGCTGGACGTTGGCTAGAGTGCAAATGGCGTAAAAATGAAGATGACTGAATATGCTCTAGAGCACATAATTATTAGGGCTATGATCCGCTTCTCTTCGGTTCTTAGAAGCGATAGCGAAGCAGGGGGCTTCACCTCCATCATAGGCGGAGGAGAAGCGAGTCGGGGGGCTAGCAAAGCATAGTAAAGAGAAACGACCACAAGCAAATCGATTCAGTTTTCGCAAAGTGGTCCGCCTGCCATTTTGGAAAGATTAGTGTATAACTTTTTTGTTTTGAAACCCACATCCCTGAAAGTTCCTATACTTAGAGAGTGGTGGTTGGAGGTCATTTGTGGAGATGTTCAGACTTTTTTGTCCTGTGGTTTGTTTCCTATTAATTTGTTTAGAATGGCTAAAAGCGGGAGGGGGTAACTTTTTTTTGAAGCAATGATAGGCAGATTCAACTCCCAATCGTGATGAGAAGTGATCACCTCATGAGAAGCATCAACCAATACCAATGTTGGAGGGGGGGCTAAGGCAGACCCACCCAGAGACCCTTTTCCTTTCTCTCTCTTTGTGGGGTTGGACTTCATGGAGAGAGGAGTTAGTTCTGTGCTGCAGCTGTGTTTTGGAGGAGATATAGGATTATTAAGATTAGGATTTAGCTTGGGTTGGGTGTTTGTTTGTTTGTCTCTGACTGCTTGCTCTGTGCTTTTCCCTTACTTTGATTTATATAAACTTTTAATTTTTCATTTTTGGAATATTTGTTTGTTTGGTTTCCCACCCACCCCATCCCCACCCCAACCCCAACCCCCTCTTTTAAACCCTGTGTTCTGTGACTGTGTTTCATCTTCCTTCTTTCTTCTATATAAAACAAGTTTTTAAAAAATACCAAAAAAATATTATCCTCTCTTTCTCTCTCTTACTCTGTGTGTGTGTGTGTGTGTGTGTGTGTTTCTTTGGACTGTGTGCGATTGTGTGAGTGTGTTTGCTGTGCACTGTTAAGTGCAATAAGCATTCAAATAAAGTTAGGGGCATTCAAATAAACTTTGTGCAAAGCATACACACTTGTCCCATTTCCCCACATAATAAATACATTCATTATTATTATTATTATTATTATTATTATTATTATTATTAATTATTATTCATCATGAGAAAAGGCAGCAGGCACCCATCTATGGCTGGGCATGCTGAAAGCAGTGGTGGTCAAAGCAAGGCTGGCACCAGTAAGCAGGCTGCCTCTCCTGCTGTGAAAATCAAGCGTGCAAGTCCTTGGCTGGCTGCTCCTCAACAGAAGCAGGAGAAGAAGCAGGCAGACACACCCGCTTCTCCAACTTGTGCCCGGCGTTCTTTTTTTGAGGGTGAGAAAAGTGCCCCTTTGCAAGAGGCAGGCAACAGCAGCAGCATTAGTGCTGTTGAAGGAGGAGAAGGAGGAGTATCCCCAACTCCTTCATTATTGCTTGAGCCCACGAGCCCACTGATGGACCTGTTTCCAGACCTCATAGCCGAGGTCCTCAGCACAGTGGAGGGGCAGGAGGAGGAGGAGGTGGTCCTCCAGGATGTGGGTGATGACGAGGAGCAGCAGCAGGCCGAGGCTCTCTCCCCAGTCTCATCCAACCCCTCTTCCTCTGTAACCCCTGTTTCTGTGGCAACACCAGAAAGCTCAGGTGAGCAATTGGTGTCACCATGGAAGTGAAAGACAAGCATAGTGTGGGACCACTTTGAGGTGAGAGTGGATCTCCGCTTTGCTGTCTGTTGCCACTGTAAGGTCACCTTAAGCAGGGGTTCAGCTACAGGGCATTATGCAACCAGAAGCCTGAAGATGCATCTGCAGAGGCAGCACCATTCGGTCTTGCTAGGGAAAGAGGCAGGCATTTTCAAGGGGACTGGTTCCAGGGGAAAGCAGAAGGCTACTGTTAGTCAGGCTGCTATAGTACTTATCCAATTCAGTCAAGTCAGGCTGTCTCTTCAGTACTACCACAGTAGTCATAGGCAGGCTGAATCATCCAGTCACAAATACCCCTTTCTTAAGGAAGGTACTTGAGAGGGTTGTGGTGGAACAACTACAAGCACCCTGGCTTTCAACCTGGTTATGAGACTAAACAGTATCATTGAAAATTAAATAGTGCTAGCAGACCTCCACCAGTTCTTTCTACTGCACAAGTAGTTGTGCCAAATGTGCTTTGTAAATGTAACTTAATTGGATTCTTCTCTTGCACATACTTCAAAATCTAACTTCTTCTTGTGCAACATCATTTTAACTACCAGAATGAAATTAGAGATATATGGATCGTGCAAAATCCATTCTGTCTGTGTTTCATAGATGGTCAGGTGTCTTTCATTCTGTCAGCTGCCCATTGAAGGAATCAGATTTTTCCCGTTTCTGAATTTTCACAAATATGAATTTGTGCAAATCTGCATTGCACAAATACACAAATTTGACATTGACAGGTTAGAACAGGTCCAGAGGAGGGCAACGAAAGTGATACAGGGACTTGAGGACATTCCCTATTAGTTCACACTGAAGGAACTTGGGATGTTCAGTGTGGCGAAAAGAAGACTGAGGAGAGACAAGTTAGCAGAGCCCCACAGGGAAGATGGTCAAGAACTATTTTCCATTGCCATAGGACTGGAAATAATGGGTATAGCTTACAGCTAGATAGATTTCAATTAAATATAAGGAAAAACTTCCTGATGGTAAGATCTGTACAACAGTGGAATGCTCTACCTACAGAGGTTGTGGGTCCTCCATCTCTGGAAGTTTTTAAGAAGAGGCTGGACAGCCACCTCTCATGGATGGTTTAATTGTTTTTCCTGCACATTGCAGAGGTTGGACTAGATGACCCTTGCAATCCCTTACAACTCCACAATTCTATTATTCTATGAGAGTGGATTCACTATAGTGTAGTACTCACAAAATCCTCTTAACTATTGTGCGGTATCTCTTGTAAGGTAGGCGGTCATATGGAACACGTGAATGTTGCTGACAGTGCCTTACGGTCCACATCTATATAAATCTAGAAGATCAGAAGAATCAGAACAGCAAGAACTTTGGCTATGTGCGACTCATACAATTTTCTTCTAATGCTTTTCCTTGCTTCATGCTGTCAGAGCCACATAATAGATCATAGAATTACAGTGCTCAATAATTACTGTCCTTGAACTAATGAAGCTTAATTACTTCAAATTTGTTAAGTGCTTTGATAGTCTCACATGGAAGCACAAGAAACTGACACACCAGGTCATGCTCATGCCTTTCCTCCATGCCAAGGACTGCTTCTGCCCATCTTTGCCTCACCCCCCAGGGCCCTATCCTGTCTTTCAAGCAAATCCCTCTTCATAAGCAACAGGCTATCCACATTGTAAGTCCAACTGTGGCATTATGAACTCATGCTAGAACTGTAACGCTGTAATTATTGCAGTCATTATTTTATAGGACCTGCAAAAATGCCAGACTCTTTTTCTTTTAAATCACATCAAAAACTTTCCCCTTACTAAAGGTATACGTACTCTAAGGCTTTGAGTCAGGAAAGCACTTTAAAATCGCATGCTAAAAGCCAAGCATATGCTGAAATCTTTTCTTGAGCTGAGTCTGAAAAGTCAGAGTGACAGATACATGGAATAAGAGTATGAGGAACAACAGGAAAGGGGGAACAGAGTGAAATGAAGTGGGCTACGGAACTATGCTCTGGCAGACCATGGATCCAACACAGTGCTTGGTTAAATACTATTATTGTGTTGCTTTCTTTAAAAATGAAGTAAAATCCCCCAAAAAATCTAGGCAGAGGCATTACAAAAGGTAGGAATGAAAGGGAAATACAGCAACAGGAAAAGCACTTCTGAATTGCTAATTGATTTTTTAACCTTTTGAGAAGGAATTTTGTAGGACAAAATGTGTTAATCTGGAGCTGGTTCTTTCATGGCATTGTTTTAGTCTAATTATTCTTCTGTGCATGCATCCAAACCACCATCCAGACCCCTGGTATTTTTCCTTTAATAGTTTTCATACACACACACACACACTTACATTAAATGGAGTCTTAAAATGGGCTGTGGGCCCATATAGCCCAGTTCCCTGCTCAATGCAAGCTATCCCACAGCCAGCTGCCCAGCCTCAACTTGAAGACCTTCCATTCAGGCAGAGCCCACTCCACCCACATCACTCTAGGCAATTGGCTTGATTGTCAGACTTATCTTACAGTCAGGAACCTTCTTTTAAAGTTCAAGCAAAATCTGCCCTCCTGGAAGGAAAGTCAGCCCATTAGATCGAGTCATCTTTCTGGGGTAGCAGAGAACAGGCCTTTTACCTCTTGCATGTGACAGCCACCCTCCAGGAATCTGTGGAGTGCTATCTTCTGTTCTCCAGGCTAAACATACCCAGTTCCTTCAACTGGTCCCAATAGGACTTGTTTTCCAAATTGCTATCCTCATTGCCTTCTTCTAAACCCATTCCAGCTTATTGAAGTATGGAACCTAGAGGTGGACACAGTACTCTTTATTTATTTATTGCATTTATATACCGCCTCAAAGCCAAAGCTCTCGGTTTTGTTTTGTTTTTACAAAAGCTAAAAACAGTAAACATTAAAACAAATATGCAAAGTTTAAAAACATAAAACACAGTATCCTTATAAAAAACAGCTATTCTGAGGTCCATTAAAAACAAACTCAGCATATGCTGTTAAATGCCTGGGAGAAGAGAAAGGTCTTAACCTGATGCTGAAGAGATAACAATGTTGGTGCCAGGCGAGCCTCGTTGGGTAGATCATTCTATAATTGAGGGCCCTCTCCTTTGTTGCCATTCTCTGAAGCCACAGCTAGACCTAAGGTTTATCCTGGGATCATCCAGGGTTCACCCTTGCCTGAGCACTGGATCCCCTGTGTGTCACCTAGATGAACAGGTTTGACCCCTGGACGATCCAGGGATAAACCTTAGGTCTAGCTATGGCCTGAGCTTCCCTTGGAATAGGCACTCAGAGGAGGACCTTAGATGTAGAGCACAGTGAATGTAGTGTATGGGTAGGTTTATGTCGGGAGAGGCGTTCCGTCAGGTATTGTGGTCCCAAGCCGTGTAAGGCTTTATAGGTCAAAACCAGCACCTTGAATTGGGCTCGGAAATGTATAGGCAGCCAATGCAGATGGGCCAGAATCGGTCTTATATGTTCAAACCTTCTGGTTCCAGTTATCAATCTGGCCACTGCATTTTGCACAAGCTGCAGCTTATGAACCGTCTTCAAAGGCAGCCCCACGTAGAACATGTTGCAGTAATCTAATTTGGAGGTTACTGGACAACTGAATCTAGGCTATCCCCATCTAGATAGGGGCGTAGCTGGGTCACCAACCGAAGTTGATAGAAGGCACTCTGTGCCACTGAGGCCACCTAAGCCTCAAGGGAGAGAGATGGTTCTAGGAGAACCCCCAAGCTACGGACCTGCTTCTTCAGGGGGAGTGCAACCCCATCCAGAACAGGTTGAACACCCATTAATCGGTCAGAGGAACCACCCACGAACAGCATATCAGTCTTGTCTGGACTGAGTTTCAGTTTATTAGCTCTCATCCAGTCCATTTTCATGGTTCGGCATATCCACAGCCTCACCTGATGAAGATGAGAAGGAGAAGGAGAGTTGCATGTCATCAGCATACTGATGACAATGCACTCCAAAACTCTGGATGACCGCACCCAACGGTTTCATTTACATGTTAAACAGCATGGGGGACAAGACTGACCCCTGAGGAACCCCATCCTGAAGAATCCACAGGGCCGAGCAATGCTCCTCAAGCACCACCTTCTGGAGCCGACCAGCCAAGTAGGAGTGGAACCACTGCAATGCAGTACCTCCCACTCCCAGCTCAGCTAGTCATCCCAGAAGGCTCCCATGGTCGATGGTATTGAAAACCATTGAGAGATCAAGGAGAATCAATAGAGTCACACTCCCCGTCCTTCTCCCGACATAGGTCATCATACAGGGCGACCAAGGCTGTTTCTGTGCCAAAACCAGGCCTGAAACCCGACTAAAATGTATCCAGATAATCAGTCTCATCCAAGAGTGTCTGGAGTTGGCCCACAACCACCCACTCAAGGACCTTGCCCAGGAATGGAACGTTTGCCACAGGCCTGCAGTTACTGAGATTTTCTGGGTCCAGGGAAGTTTTCTTCAGGAGTGGTCTCACTACCAGGGCTGGGCAAAGCTGGTAGTAGGCCTGGGACAGATGGGAAATGTAGGCCCCTTTTCAAACTGCTCATTAAGTATTTTATAATCAGTTCTAAATACATATGAACTAGAACGATTTATAAAAAAGGTAACTGCAAGCACTTTTATTTAAATATATAAGACATCACTTTTTCACATTCAGAAATGCTTTACGTGCTTTTCTTTGGGCTAATTCATCAACAACAACAGAAAATTCAAGCAACTTTGCCCAGGGGGACTCGGAGTAGGCCCCTCGTTGGCCCATGCCAACTGGCCCCACTTGCCCCCCACCCACCCAGCCCTGCTCACTACCGCCTCTTTCAGATGGCCTGGGACCACTCCCTCTCGCAGAGAGGCATTAATCACTTCCCTGGCCCAGCTGGCTGTTCCATCCCTACTGGCTTTTATTAGCCAAGAGGGGCAAGGATCCAATACAGAGTTGGTCACACGGACCTGTCCAAGCACCTTGTTAACATCCTCGACCTGTACCAGCTGAAACTCATCCAAGAAAATAAAGTGGAACTATTTCTTCTCATGAACTGAAAGCTGTGGTTCTATTAATGTAATTTAAAATCACATTTGCCTTCCCGCCCCAAAAGCCACATCATAGTGCTTTACTCTTCTTCAGCTTGTGACTGACTAGAACCCTGAGATCTGCACATGTACTACTACTACGTATGGTATCCCCCATCCTATACCTATTCTTTTGATATTTCCCCTTGTCTTGACCCACTCACCTTGAGACTCCTGTGCCTTAGCTAGACCTAAGGTTTATCCTGGGATCGTCCCAGGGTCGTCCCTGCCTGCTCCCGGGATCCCCTGTGTGTCATTTAGATGAACAGGGATGACCCCGGGACAATCCCGGGATAAACCTTAGGTCTAGCTAAGGCCCTTTTTACCTTTCCCTCTAAATTTCTAATCTCACTCCTCCTGCTCCCTCTTATTCCCAAAACAATAAAACGTAGCACCTACATTCATCTATTCTATACAATAAACTAACCCCGACTCTCTCCAACTACTAACTACCAACTGACATTCTCCTTCACACAGCCAATCAGGGTTCACTCCAATATTCTATTCACTCACTCCCCTCCCAACAGAATTAACTACTTACCAGCATTATCATACAAAGACTAAATAGAATTTACATAACAGATAAATGGCATAAAACAGTGAAACATCACACCCTTCTAAAGGCAGAAGTTTGCATTCATGTCTGTTGAATTTCATTTTGTTAGTTTCAGCCCAATTTCCCAGTCTATCAATATCACTTTGAATTTTATTCCTGTCTTCTGCGGTACTAGTTACCCTTTATTTTATTTTATTTTTATTTAATCAATTTCTTCTCCACCTTTGAAGATCATGGGCTTCCCAAAGTGGCTTATAGCATAAAAATCCCTCCCAGTTTTGTGTCATCTGCAAATTTCATAAGGATTCTTTCCAGCCGTACCAGATGCAGAATCTGAAACCTGAAAGCCCACTTCAAACCAGCCATTGATGACCACTCTTTGAGCATAGTTTTCCAACCAGCTGTGAATCCACCTGATGGTATTACATGGGCACTGCAGTGTCCATGTAGTTAAAGGCGGTGAGTAGATTCTGCATTCTGCCATTATAAAGCAGTAATTAGGGGGTGGGCCATTCTAACATTCATAAAATGGAAAATGTTTCACCAATCTTGCTGAAATTTACATGTGCCAGAACAAAATGTTGGTTTCACATACTCTGAAAATTTCAAGAAGATTGTTGAAAGATTGAGGAAAGGATGGCAGTTTAAAGTACAAAAGGAAAAAAATCCTCTCTGAATCAAAATGACACTGAAAACATAGGCTAGTGAGAATATGTGCTCATGAAATTTGGAGAATTGAGACCCTTATCCATCAATCCAGTGGTGGTGTCTTCTTCCTCCATACTTGTGAAATGGCTTTTCTTTTTTTTAAAAAATCCCTTTAGTTGATTTTTAATGAATATTTCTTTGCCCCATTAGAGTGAATATGGAGGCCGTTTTCAACCTTAGTGCGACACATGCTCAGTAATGTTTCCCCTCCCTCCTGCCTCAGCTAGATGTATGCTGAGAATAAAATGGCCGCTTGGCTCCTCTAGCAGCCATTTCCTTAGTGGAATCATCATTCCTTCTGATTATTGGTGTTTGCCTGGTTTCAGATCCCGCCACAAGGAAACTATGGAAATCTGGCCTCAACACTCCTGGAAGGTCCATGTTCTACAGCACCCGCTCTTGGATGAACTTGATAGAATCCCACCCTCCACCAGAGCAGGCATTCATAGCACACATAGAGTGCTGAAACTGGCAAATCTAAAAGCAAGTATGTTGCTTTTTAAGAACCAAGGAAATTCAATGGGTCTTACTTTGAGTAAATATCTAGGGATGGAAATGCAGCTTGTGCAAGAACTGAGCCATGCCAAGTTGGAAGTTCAAAGTTTGACTTTGAAAAAAAACCTAAAAATGAAGGCATGAACCAATCTACTTCCAACTTGGCATGGCTAAATCCCTACTTAAGAGCTACCATGCTGCCAAGTTTCATCTCTTTATCTTTAAAAATGATGGAGATGTAAGCATTTTGGTTAATTAATTTGAAAAGTGAGTTCAACACATATGTAACACTAGCTTTGATTTTATATTGTATGTCAACATGGTGTAACATCCTGGCTGGCTCTGGTCTGGTTGTCAACTGTATAACATCTGGTCATCCATTATACAAAGCCATGAAATTCATTAAACAAAAAACCTACAGTTTACAAAACAACGTTACGGCTCTACAGTTTTCAACCAAGCACCAAAAAGCAGGGAAATTGGGAGTTAAGGCTCACAAGCCTTAACGTCACATCCTCCCTAAGGAAGCAGAAAGTGTCAGTGAAATTCTCATTCCCCCAAAGCAGATAAACCATGAGGACAGGATGGAGAATAGGATATGCAGAGGTGACTATGGGGTTGTGGAAAACTGATGACAAACAACTTAGGGCCAACTTCTTCTCTCTTTTTGTTTAGAGTAGCCCTTCCCCAACCTGGTGCTGGACTACAGCTCCCATCATTGCAAGTCAGTATGTCCCATGGTCAGGAATGCTGGGACTTGTAATCTCAAACATCTGGAGGGCAGCAGGTTGTGATATGCAGAGGTGACTGTGGTGTTGTGGGAAACTGATCAAGAACAACTTCAGGCCACCTACTTCTCTTTTTTTAGAGCATCTCCTCATGTTGAGAGCTGCAGCCTAACACATCTGATGGGCATCAGATTGGGGAACACTGTTCTAGAGCAAGGGCAGGCAGAATGTAGATCTCCAGATGTTTTGGAGTTCAACTCGTAAAAGTCCCTGTCAGCATGCACAGTGATCAGGAATGCTGAGAGTTGATGTCCAAAACATCAGGATAGATCTGTTTTCTGCCCACAACTGTTCTAAAGTATGATGTTTGAGATCAAGATATGTAATACATCATTAAGATATGTAATACATCAAGGAACTCCAAAAGATGTGCATCAGTTTAAATAGACAAATATGATGAAGCAACCTAACCCAGATTGTTCCTTAGAGGTCAAAATTAGTTTTCAACTCATGGCATAGGTTGTGTGTTTATTGAATAACAGATATGTGATGTTGGGGGACTAACACAGGATTTTTCTTACATGTTCAGCACTGTGAGATCAAAGGCGGAACTGGCATCTAATAGTTTCATGTGTAAGGATTATTTTAAAACTATTGATGAAAATGATTTTTGTCCTTCCCATAACATGGGAGTTTCAGTGCACCACATCTGAGAGCACCAGGCTGGAGAAGATTGGTTTATACTTGGATCCTATACATGCCTTCTCAGAAGTAAGTGCTGCTGAGTTCACTAGGACTTCCTCCCAAGTGGTATAGGATTGCAAACCAATCTCATCTGAAAGGAGTTCAAGACAGCCAAACTAATCCTTTTCTGTTCCTGTCACTCTAATGAGATAATGCAATGTGGAGGGATTGTGGGGAGTGAACAGTATATTTTGCATAAACACATTTAAGAAAAAAAAATGGTTCTTTGAAGGGCAGGATATTGACCAAAAGTTGAAAGTGCCAGCACATGCTCTGGTTCTACATCTGCAACAAATAGTGCCCCTTTTGTTATCAATCGTGCTGCTATATGCGAGATGTGTGTGTGACAAAAATATTGGGCAGCCCCTGCATTTGGTAAGGTTTTAGAACAGTGTTCCCCATCCTGCTGTCCCAGCATTCCTGACCATGGGACATACTACTTGCAATGATGGGAGCTGTAGTCCAACACCTTTGGAGGGCACCAGGTTGGGGAAGGAAGGGCTGCTCTAAACAAAAAATACTTCATGCTGGAGTATCAGCGCTGAGGAAATACACTTCTGCTGCAGCTATTTATAAATATTTAAAGTATTTCATATTGCCTTTAAAGGTAAAGAAATCTTCTTAAGGTGAACTACAAAGCTAAAAAAAACATGAAGTTATCCTGTTCTCTTCCTTACCTTGCTATGTGTTTGGACATCAGTGCTAATGACCACTGGACTTCTACCTGATTTTGACCTTGGCTGTACCTCAGACCTCACTCTAGGAAAACCTCTATGTTCCTGGTAAATGTGTACTTGAACATTTGCCTGCTAAATTGCCTGCTCTATTGTATGCATCCCTGTATTTGCTTAGCAAAGAGCCAGGGCTTAGTTTAGAGCAGGCCAGCTATTTATCTGGATTTTGTCCCACATGGCATTTGGGCTAGCAAAAATGTTTAATGCAGATTATATGATAACCCTTTAAACAAAAAACCTACGGTTTACAAAACAACATTAAGGCTCTACAGTTTTCAACCAAGCACCAAAAAGCAGGGAAATTGGGAGTTAAGGCTCACCAGCCTTAACGCCACATCCTCCCTAAGGAGGCAGAAAGTGCCAATGAAATTCTCATTCTCCCAAAGCAGATATAAACCATGAGGACAGGATGGAGAATAGGATATGCAGAGGTGACTGTGGGGTTGTGGAAAACTGATGACGAACAACTTAGGGCCATCTACTTCTCTTTTTTTGTTTAGAGCAGCCCTTCCTTCCCCAACCTGGTGCCCTCCAAAGGTGTTGGACTACAGCTCCCATCATTGCAAGTAGTATGTCCCATGGTCAGGAATGCTGGGACAGCAGGATGGGGAACACTGTTCTAAAACCTTACCAAATGCAGGGGCTGCCCAATATTTTTGTCACACACACATCTCGCATATAGCAGCACGATTGATAACAAAAGGGGCACTATTTGTTGCAGATGTAGAACCAGAGCATGTGCTGGCACTTTCAACTTTTGGTCAATATCCTGCCCTTCAAAGAACCAATTTTTTTTCTTAAATGTGTTTATGCAAAATATACTGTTCACTCCCCACAATCCCTCCACATTGCATTATCTCATTAGAGTGACAGGAACAGAAAAGGATTAGTTTGGCTGTCTTGAACTCCTTTCAGATGAGATTGGTTTGCAATCCTATACCACTTGGGAGGAAGTCCTAGTGAACTCAGCAGCACTTACTTCTGAGAAGGCATGTATAGGATCCAAGTATAAACCAATCTTCTCCAGCCTGGTGCTCTCAGATGTGGTGCACTGAAACTCCCATGTTATGGGAAGGACAAAAATCATTTTCATCAATAGTTTTAAAATAATCCTTACACATGAAACTATTAGATGCCAGTTCCGCCTTTGATCTCACAGTGCTGAACATGTAAGAAAAATCCTGTGTTAGTCCCCCAACACCACATATCTGTTATTCAATAAACACACAACCTATGCCATGAGTTGAAAACTAATTTTGACCTCTAAGGAACAATCTGGGTTAGGTTGCTTCATCATATTTGTCTATTTAAACTGATGCACATCTTTTGGAGTTCCTTGATGTATTACATATCTTAATGATGTATTACATATCTTGATCTCAAACATCATACTTTAGAACAGTTGTGGGCAGAAAACAGATCTATCCTGATGTTTTGGACATCAACTCTCAGCATTCCTGATCAATGTGCATGCTGACAGGGACTTTTACGAGTTGAACTCCAAAACATCTGGAGATCTACATTCTGCCTGCCCTTGCTCTAGAACAGTGTTCCCCAATCTGATGCCCATCAGATGTGTTAGGCTGCAGCTCTCAACATGAGGAGATGCTCTAAAAAAAGAGAAGTAGGTGGCCTGAAGTTGTTCTTGATCAGTTTCCCACAACACCACAGTCACCTCTGCATATCACAACCTGCTGCCCTCCAGATGTTTGAGATTACAAGTCCCAGCATTCCTGACCATGGGACATACTGACTTGCAATGATGGGAGCTGTAGTCCAGCACCAGGTTGGGGAAGGGCTACTCTAAACAAAAAGAGAGAAGTAGGTGGCCCTAAGTTGTTCGTCATCAGTTTTCCACAACCCCACAGTCACCTCTGCATATCCTATTCTCCATCCTGTCCTCATGGTTTATATCTGCTTTGGGAGAATGAGAATTTCATTGGCACTTTCTGCCTCCTTAGGGAGGATGTGGCGTTAAGGCTGGTGAGCCTTAACTCCCAATTTCCCTGCTTTTTGGTGCTTGGTTGAAAACTGTAGAGCCTTAATGTTGTTTTGTAAACCGTAGGTTTTTTGTTTAAAGGATTATCATATAATCTGCATTAAACATTTTTGCTAGCCCAAATGCCATGTGGGACAAAATCCAGATAAATAGCTGGCCTGCTCTAAACTAAGCCCTGGCTCTTTGCTAAGCAAATACAGGGATGCATACAATAGAGCAGGCAATTTAGCAGGCAAATGTTCAAGTACACATTTACCAGGAACATAGAGGTTTTCCTAGAGTGAGGTCTGAGGTACAGCCAAGGTCAAAATCAGGTAGAAGTCCAGGGGTCATTAGCACTGATGTCCAAACACATAGCAAGGTAAGGAAGAGAACAGGATAACTTCATGTTTTTTAATTTTGTAGTTCACCTTAAGAAGATTTCTTTACCTTTAAAGGCAATATGAAATACTTTAAATATTTATAAATAGCTGCAGCAGAAGTGTATTTCCTCAGCGCTGATACTCCAGCATGAAGAGGCAGGACTGAAAAAACAAGGTAGCGTTTTGCTTCTGGGTAAACCTCTCTTCACGATGTCACTCACGTTGCTCTGCCAGATAAGTGGCCAGAGCTCAGTGTGACAGAGCATCTGCTCGGCATTCAGAAGGTCCCAGGTTTGTTCCCTGGCTTCTCCAGGTAGGGCAAGGGAAGAATCCTGCCTGAAACTCTGGCTGCCAGTCAGTGTCGACAATACTGAGCTAGAGGGACCAAGGGTCTGAGCCAGTGTAAGGAAACTTCTGATGTTCCTATGACCACAGAATATAATGCCCCAGGCTTGTCTTTATACCATCTGTTTCTTGTATGGCAAAAGAAAGTGATTTGAATGCATCTGGATTCCCAATTGAGACAAATACAAAAATATGTCTGAACTCTAACCTGGCAAGGAGTTTCTCAGCAGAAGGTTTTCCTCCAATGGGTTCTGCTTCTGCAAAATGGGCTAGTTCCTTCGACCGAAGTCAGCATGGTCAACTTTGAGAGCATCTGAATCCTTCTTCCCTCCTCACCTTGGTGTTGTTATTGACTGCTTTTTCAGCAGATGTGTGGACTCAGTCCACGGCCACCTATGAGGACCTGTGGATTGTGGCTCTGAGGTACCATTCAGAACAGCCTTCTCCAACCTGGTGTCCTCCAGGTGTGTTGGATTGCCACTCCTATCATTCCACTGGCTGGGAATGATGAGAGTTGGCACTCAACACATCTGGAGGGCCCCAGGTTGGGGAAAGCAGCTTTCCAAAATGAAGCTTCTTCTCTAAAAGAACTTACTTTGGGACCGTTTCTTTGCAAACACATGAGGAATGACGTCCCCTGAAGATTCAGCACTATCAGGGATGGGTAGAACAGCTGGGTTCCATTCTGGAAATGGTTCTGCAGTGTGGGATTCTCCTGTGTGGATTGCGTTAAACTTCTGGAATACAATCATTGAGCCAGAAGATCCAAATGGTGTCCCCACCCAACCAGCAGTAAAAATAGAATATTAAATTGCCCAATTGATCATTAACATACATTAATGGTGCCCCTAAGCCTGCTGCTCTATGGTAGGCTGGCCCTGCCCCAAACCCTAGATTTGCCTCCAAACTTTTTTTTAATAATTTGTAAAAATTCCATTAAAACAAAACACAAGAAATAAAAACAGAGGCGAAAGTGTAAATACAAAAATCCAAACATACCAGAATCTGTCACACACACACCCTTGCTCTGTCCTCTAACCTACTTAATTTCTGGAAATGGGGGTGGTCTCTGGACAGGACTGTCTCCAAAAGAACTTAACAGATTGAGGGTGTGTGTGTCTTGCAATGGGAAACACTCTTTTTGAAATCTCTTAAGACCACCTTGGCCCCTGATGCAGGCTGTCACTGTCCCATTGAGATGCAAGTGGGTCCACCCCTGCACCCAGCTTTTCTGGTATGATTTGTTGGCTAGGATTAAGTTTGTGGCAGTAGAGCATAAAGCAAAGCTACAGCTTGGGAATCTGTTCAAAACCATGTTAATTTGTTACATAGTTATGCAAAATGGCCACAGCAATACCAGTGGTTGATTTTCTGTTACTTAATTTTTACTTTTTCTGTTCTTTTTCGCCATGGATCTGGATCCAGGGGGCATGCATTGGCTGCCTATATGTTTCCAAGCCCAATTCAAGGTGCTGGTTTAACCTATAAAGCCCTACACGGTTTGGGACCACAATACCTGATGGAACGCCTTTCCCAACATGAACCTACCCGTACACTGCGCTCAACATTTAAGGTCCTCCTCCGAGTGCCTACTCCGAGGGAAGCTCAGAGGATGGCAACAAGGGAGAGGGCCTTCTCAGTGGTTGACCCCCGACTGTGGAATGATCTTCCCGATGAGGCTCGCCTGGCGCCAACATTGTTATCTTTTCGGCGCCAGGTCAAGACTTTTCTCTTCTCCCAGGCATTTTAACAGCATTTAACAACGTTAAGTTTGTTTTTAATGGACCCCAGAATTGTTGTTTTTAAATGGATACTGTTGTTTTTATACTGTTTTTATGTTTTTTTAAAATTTTGTATACTTTTAATGTTTACTATTTTTAATTGTTGTAAACCGTCCAGAGAGCTTCGGCTGTGGGGCGGTATATAAATGTAATAAAATAAATAAATAAATAAATAAATAAATGATAGCACTGAATGCTACTCGGCGGTTCATTTCCATGAGGAATTGTGCAGGAACAGTAACGGTCAACAGATTCCATCTCTGATACTCCCCTGGCCTCGCCTCCCTGCCTCCCTCCCTCTCTCTCTTTCTGCTTTGCAATCTTTCTTGTCACTCAATGAACAAACTGAAATATCAGCAGCAACAGTTGGAGCAACATGGAAAGTTTTTTTTTAAAAAAAAAATCATGTCATGCATATACCTGCAACTAATGGCAGGGAAAATATTTTTTACATATTAATTAGCAACTTTAATTTTGATGCTAATCAGTGCATAGCAAGATAAAGAAGTAAATGCACTGAACTACAGGAGAGATACATTATTATTATTGGTGGCATTCTAACGAGTAAATAGAATTTCCTTTTCATTATTTCTCCATGTTCTGTATTCTGCATGAATAATTTGCATGGTTATTTATTATTGCCATTACAGGAATCCAAGAAAGCATGGTGTACATATTGTGAGAATTCCAGATTTCTGTATATATGTGCCCTGCAATAAAAGAGAATTAACGATTTCTTTAATTGTTGCCAACAACCGATGGAAAAGTAGCCAGTATCATTCAAGGGCTTCTCCACTAAAAGGTCTGGGAGACTCTAATGGTATGCCCATTTGGAAGAGAGCTGACAGCTAGGAACCAAATTCCACTATCCCACAAGAGGAGAGATAAATAATTAAATCAACCCAGTTGTGTTGTGCTTTGTTTTAAGAAAATAACCTGATGCCCTCCAAATGAGTTGGAGTAGGGCTCCCATTATGCCCAGCTAACATGGCTGGGGTGAGGGTAGCTGCTCCAGTCAGTTCCACTTCAGACTGCAGGTGGCATACTGGATTTTTGAACACTCCCCTACATACAAGGTTCCTTGCACAGCTCATAAAGATTTAGAGCAGCCCTTTCCCTGATGGGCTAGCTTGCTACACCCAGAGCACCTTTGGGACTTGGGAGTATTCAGAAATATGACAACCCACCAGCTCTCTGAAAGGCTGGAGTCCAGAGTTTGGCCACCTCATTCTGAGGAATGTGCGAACGGGCTATAACACTTCGTTTACTGGACTCAGCCCTCCAGTTTGCAATAGCAACTCTGCCTCTAATCCCATTTGTAGGGAGGCTGATTGGGTTTGTGCCTTGGAGCATCTGCAATGGTTTTTCAGGTGGTGTCCCAGAGAATCCTGAAGCCCTCTGAAGTCTGTCTGGGCCTTCTCAGATAGATGTGGCAAATCAGCTACCCTGAAAGAGAACTTGTCAGCGACTCTTGCTCTTCTTTGTGAGGGCCCCTTGTAGGAGAGCTCATGCAGAGCAAGAGAGAGGCCCAACAGGCCTGGCCAGGGACCAATATAAACTGTGTGCACAGCCTGGAACATGCCCCAGCATTGGCTTCAATGTACTGGAGGATTTGTGGCAGATGCTCCGGGGCGGAAGAGTAGACCTGGAAAGGGTTCTATGGAGACAGAAAAATGGATTTTCAAGTTCTAGGGTATAGCTTTATTTATTTATTTATTTATTTATAAGACAAAGAGGGAAGAAGTCCTGAAATTCACCCTGTATTCAAAATTAGGGTGGGGGTGGGGATTATTTCACCAATAATTTTCAGGGGCAGGCATTTATTATTATTATTATTATTATTAATTTAGGGAGGGGGCTTGGCTGGAAAAAGAGGTGGCAGCAGCAGGTTTTTCTCTTTTTCTTTCTTAAATGTTGTGCATCTCCAGACAGAGAGTTCGTGGCAATACCAATCAAAAGGTTTTTCCTCCTTAACAGCTCTTTCCTGGCAAGATGCAGAGCATCATCAGATGAGCGTTTTATTGCACGCTCATTACAGGACACTCATGGATTTTCCTGGGTCCTCTTGACAATGCCGTCTGCCTCCCATGCATCTCCTGCTCCTTCTGGCCTTCTTTCTGTCACAAAATAAGATCCCAGTCAGTCTGATTTAATTTTAGAAGTGAAATTTGCCTTGATCTCCTGCTGTGTGCAGGAAAAGTAGTGCAATAAAAACGCCCACTGAATGGGCCAAGTGGTCACTGTATACTTCCTCTTTCTTCTCCATGAAGAAAGAGGAAGTATTGTGTGACAGAAGCAGGGGTGGGGGGGAGAAGCTTCAGTAGGGAACCGTGATTTCCCTCCAGTCTGATGATCCTCAAAAAGACAGATGAAGCAATGGCAAAACACACGAGTGTTACAAATTGAAGACGGCATCATCTGGTCCCCTTATAAAATTCTGGGAACAGGACAGGTGATTGCATAATGAAAGTGTCGCTGGAATCACCCTTTACTTTCCCACTTTACTTTCACCTCACACAGTGGTGAAGCTGCAAGCCATGAAGGGGTCAGGGGTGGATTCTAAGGATGGGTGAGAAGTTCAGTTCAGTTCATTTTTTGGTAAGAATTTACAACATTCACACATTTCTTCATAAAAAGAACTTGCGATTTTAAAAGAGCTGAACGTGGGAGGAATCTGTCCATCTAAGCCCATGTTTTTGAGTACCTGCCTCTTTAATACCTGGAATTAAATTTCTCTGTATTCAGCCATGTTTGTAGTGTTGAATTGGAGTTGCCAGTTGGCCCCTCTTTTTCTGAAAGGTTCCTCATCTTTAACAGCTACATGGTAAGCAGGTTCAACCTGCTCCTCTCCAGGCTGAGTGGGGAAGAAACTGAAACTGGCAGATCCATCCATCCATCCCAGCACAGGGCTTTGGGCCTTGACACACAGGGGATCCTGGGCTCAGGCAGGGGTAACCCTCCCTTGGCCTGGGAACTGCACTGATTATGGCCCGGTATTTCCCATGGTCTCGGGCTGAGCCCTACACCGCGGGTGTGTAGGCCATTCTGCTGCTTTCCCCGGCTACTGCATTTTCTCATGAGTAGCCAGGAAAAGTGGTGCGCAGCACTCCATAGGAGCACTGCGACCATCAGGACAGCGGGGGATGGGGGGAACGGAGACTGGGGGGATGGGGGGATCAGAGATTGTGGGCAGGGGGGATCGGAGATCGGGGCGGGCGGGGGGTATTGGAGGTAGCGGGTGGGCAGGGGGATCGGAGATTGGGGCGGGTGGGCGGGAGTGGGGGAATCGGAGATCGTGGCCAGGGGGGATCGTGGCCAGGGGTGGAAATCGGGGGCAGGGGGGAGTGAGGAACCCCTTTTTTAAAACCACCTACCTTTATCGTTGGTGTGCTACTGCGCACATGGCCCCTTTAACTTCCCAAACAAAATGGCCAACGTGACGGGGCTTTCCTTTACCCCGTCGCATCAACGTGTGGATAGGAGCGACAGCCCATGCTACTTCTAGCGCAGGCTGGCCCCTCCACACACCAGGATTTTAAGCAAGGCCCTTTGAGAGCTTTGAATGATTTTGACCCGTGGTCTGTTTGGAGTCTCCCACAAGAAGACCCTTCAGTGTGGTGGCCCCCCTCCTATGGAATTCCCTGCCTCTGGAGATCAGGCAGGCGCCCACTCGGCATTCCTTCAGGCACCTCCTGAAGTTGTTGACCAGCCACGGTTTTATTTGCACTTTGTTTCTTTTAAAAATGTGTTTAATGTGTTTTTATTCTTTTACCTGATTTGTTCACTGCTCCAAAATCCTTGGATAGGGAGCGGTATAGAAATATTGCAAATAACTAAATAAATGTCTGGGTTTTACTTCCGATGCAATCAGTCCTGCTTGTGGTGGTGAATGAGGGTTGCCACCTCTTTTTTTCTGACAGGCTCCTCATCTTTAAGAACTCTATGGATGGGCAGGTACATCATGGTCCTGTTGAATTTGGCTGCTGCAGATGGATAAGAATTTAGGCCATGGCTAGACCTAAGGTTTATCCCTGGATCGTCCAGGGGTCAAACCTGTTCCTCTAGGTGACACACAGGGGATCCAGGGCTCAGGCAGGGGCGAACTCTGGATGATCCCAGGATAAACCTTCGGTCTAGCTGTGGCCTTAGTTCCAGTTTGTTTCTGATAGGCATTTACCCAAATCCACAAAGTTCTTCACACTTGGAAGAGAAAGAATGTGAGATCTGCCCACCTTCATGAGTGGAGAGCCCACAGGAAAAGACATTGCAGAGTCCTAATGCTATTTGCAGGCTGCCTCAGGACAGGGCCTGTGGTTTCCTGTTTTTAAGTTTTGTAAACTGCCCAGAGAGCTTCGGCTATGGGGTGGTATATAAATGTAAATAATAATAATAATAATAATAATAATAATAATAATAATAATAATACAGTAGGAGGAGGGGCAAGGGGGTGAGTTGCTTTGAGAAATGTTGCTTTGTGTGCCCAGAGGCTGTGGGGCCCATCTGTGAGCCGAATGCCTCCTTTACCACCCTGTACGATTTACTACAGAGGCCAGAGTGAGACCCAGTTCTACTTTTCCTCATGAACAATTTCTTAGTCCAGATTGAAAAGGGATGCGCATCTTCTAACAGCATGTAACATAAAGCCCTTTTCAACACCAATAAAAAGAGAATGCCATAAGGCAACAATAAACATACATTTTTGCAGCACTTCCCCCCCCCCCCCAATTCTGGGCAGGCTGACAGGCCCTCCATTAGCGATCCCTCCAGCTGTGATCTCAGAGAACCCTTCAGAGAACTCCCGGCCGCATCCTGCCCTTCATCCAGCAAACGCTGTGCAGTCTTGCACTGCAGGCTCACTGCACTTCCATATCATAAATCAAGATGTGCTGTGGGACACCTTTGCACATTAGATGTTCTTGGACTTGAAGCACATTTGTTCTCGAGGGTTCTCCGTAACATTCTCTGCTGTGAATCTTAATGTTGACGAATGCTCACCAACTATTTGAGGCCAGTTCTTGTCACTTTAGGAGATTTCAGCATTAGATATTGGGTCGTATTTCACGGGGGCACGGCCGGTTTTCAAAGAATGGGAAAATGTGACCCTTCTCCTTTGTTGCTCATCATGAAACAAACAGTGTGGAGACAAAGGAGTCCTGAATGAGCCGTTGGGCATTCTTTCCTTCTGTGTCTTTGGTTCTCGCCACCCCACCCCTACCCAGCCAGCAGCAACAGCAGCTATGTTTCAAAGAGGAGAGGCGGAGGGGGAGCACAGAAAATGGCCACTAAGTAAAGGTGGGGCCTCTCCATCCAGCTTGTGCCCCCCCCCGCCTTCCTCCTGGACCCCTCCCCTCCCCACTGCATTTTGGCTTGAAAATCAGGTTCTTTTCCAAACCCAACTAGTGCATGGAGGGAGCATCTTTGTGTGTCTGTCTGTAGATACAGTGTGTGGCTAGGTGCGAATGGGGTGTGGATGGGCTTTGGCCCCTGCCACTGCTGGCACGTGGCCCCCGGAAGGTTATCTGTGGGGGAAATGTGGCCCTTGGGATGGAAACGGTCCCCACCCTTGTTGCTAAGACTCCATTCCAGCCAAAGTGTCCCACCTTCTTCCCACACAGCAACCTCCAATGACAGGGGAAAGGAATGAAAGGCCGCAGCCCAACGCTTTCCATGCCTGCTGTAGGCCTCTGTCTTCTGTGGGCTAAGGAAGCACTACTAATACATGGTGTCAGAAGTAAATGTATTATCCTGAAGACAAGGAGGGCTCAAGCAGCACTGCTAAACACATGCGAATTTGCAACCCTGGAGAGAGGACAAATGTATTGTAGCCGATTTCGTAGTGTTGCCTTTGTGCAACAGCCCCCCCAACCGCCTCCTGCCATGTCCCATGCAGTTACAAATCACCGCTTTCTGTTCTGTTGAGCACTTTTAATCTAGTCCATGGTTCTGTGACTTTCTTTGGGGTTTCCATGTAGCAAAGGCGTCTTAAATCCATTTTCTTAATTGGTTGGATGCTGTCTGTTTTTCTTTATTGCTGTGTTTTAAATTGCTTTTTAATTGATTTGTTTTTAGGTTTTAATTGAGATTGATTTTAACTGTATTTTGCTCCTCTTAGCACCTTGAGTGCCATTTTTGGCAGGAAGGCAAGATATATATCTAAAAAATAAGTTAAATAAACAACTAAACTACTAACACACCCTGCCGTGGGGCCCACTGCGGACTGTGAACTACCCTGTCCCTAATTTTATAGCTGGGTGGTGTCCCAGGAGGGAAAAGGTCATGATCAGGGAAGGGGAGTCTTGCTATTCCATTGATTTGTTGGTTATCCTTCTGCCCAGTAGGTGTATATAAAATTCAGATAAGAACAGCAATCCATTTCTCTCTTGAACTGAACGAGGTCTGCTGCTTTCTCAACTGCATTGTACATCAGTACAGCACCACAAGTTATGACATTGAACTAATGCAAAGCTCTTTGCTTCTGTACAGCAGACTGTAGGAATCCTCTGTAAAACAATGCTAGGAAATAGGCAGAAGCAATGCAACTGTAGCAGGAGTACCATAAAAACATGGCTGTTTTCACAAGGATACTGTTGTTTCTATGCTTCTTATGTTTTTAAATTTTGTATATTCGTTTTTCATGTTTACTATTTTTAACTTTTGTAAACCGCTCAGAGAGCTTTGGCTATGCGGCGGTATATAAATGCAATAAGTAAATAAATAAAGGAACTAGCCAAAATCATAGCAGATAAAAGAAAACTGAACTCCTGACGTTAACAAAAACAACAACAGCAGCAGCAGCATAAAGACATTAGCACTGAAAGACCATTAGCAGAAAAGATTAAGAAGAGGATAGACAGGTCTTTGCAATAGGGCAGAAGGCCAGAAGAAGGGAGGAGAGATCAGTCTCTCTTGAGAGGGTGCTCCAGAGCCCAGGCAGGAGTAGCAAGAAGGCCCACATGCTTTTTTCTGGCTAAACCACTCACAGGATCAATGGAACTCAGAAGTGGGCCTCGGGTGATGACCTTATGGAGGAGCCAGGAGGTTCATATGAGAGAAGGTGGTCCTTCAACCACACCTGCAGTAGCTGTACAATGTCAGTTGGTACCAATTCTTCAGTCACTTTGAACATGCCGGGTTCAGGCCAACCATTGCCTGCCTGAAATTCATAACAGTTGAGAGTCAGAGCGGCTGTGCCTAGAGTTTCTTCTGAATTTATTTCTGTTGAAATCATTTTCTAATAAAAATGGAATTTAGAGGTTCCTCTAAAGGGAAGCCAGAATGTTCAATGGTTAAGCAAATCCTCCAGTTGTCACTGGGTTTCACCTTGCTGCCTAAAGTGGAGCCCAAATACCCCTCTCCTGTGGCCAGGCCACCACTTTAAAAAAATTGGCTACACGAAATGGAACCAATTCCTACTATCATTGATCACCACTCTCTGGGGCCTCCTGAAACAGGTTGCTTCATTCTGTTTCATGGCAGGACCAGCCCTCCTTGTGAATTTGGATGCTCCGCTTCAGGAAAAATGTCCAAGGAATTTCAAAGGGAGCTAATAGCAGTTTTGATAAGACCAATGAAATCCCTTGGAGGAATCAGAAGAATCTTAAGGGAAGACCAAAGAAGACTTGTGAAATTTTCCAAAGGGTTTTTGGACATCTTACTTGAAAAAGTGTAGACTTCCCTGCTCCAATTTCCAAGGGAAGTTTGAATTTCTATATTCTTTCCCATCAACAGATGTCATGTTTTGTGTTTTTAAAATCCTGTCTGCTGTGACAACTGCTTTGGCTGACTCGATTGTCACTTTAGCGTGACATGTGCCTTGGGAGGCTTCCTGTCTCCCACCATCTCTACTACCTTGGCAGGAGCTGAAGGATTCTCACTGCAGGTGTCAGTAGTGCTCATATTCTCCCTCCTTGCTGAGAGTGAAATGTTACTCTTCCTGTTGGTGTCGCTGCACGTGTTTGTGTTCCGGTTGTTTCAGCACACCCTTGGTGAGCAGCTTGCTTTGGCAAGCAGCATCCCAGCTGGAGAACAAGCACGTCCGGTGGACAGCAGGAGATCATTCACAACCTCTGTGGAAAAAGAAGGCAAACCAATTCTTCTGGCTTCCCTTGTGAGGTTAGTGGCGGATGTTGCAAAATTGGACTTGAGACTTCCCCGTTAAGGAATATCCCCACTATCCAGTCTTGCTCAAGTATGCAGCTATTTACCTGATTGCAGAATGTTCAAGGGGAATTTTGTACATTGCAAAGACTCCTGGAAGGTGCACTGCACCTTTGGGCAACTCTGCACATGGAGACACATGAGACTTCTGCCCACCCAGTGGGATCCCTGCCAGCAAGACAGAGGCCGCTTAGTTCCTGGGATGGATGGATTTTGAAAAATAGAGTTGCTTCATTTATTGCAGCTTCTCATCTTTATCTGCATACCCCATCCTGAGTTATTTGGTGTTCATGCCGAAGTGTGATAGGAGGATTACTGGAAATCAGTTATTATGCAGGCAGAGTGTCTGTATAGTGAAACCAGGTAGATCAATGTATGTGTATTCCACCTGTATGAAGCCTGAATGTCCTAAAAACCCAGAATATCTGTCCAAGCTCTCTGACATTTGGCCTGAGGTATGTAGATATGAAACAGTGGGAGTTGGGACTCTGGCAGAGTTGGGAGAAACTGGATCTAGAGGACCAGCAATGCAAGCTACAGAGATGCTGGACCCAGAATTGGGTCCCAACATTGGACCCTGCCAGTTGGGAGCCCTTGAACCATGAGCCCATGAGGACCCCCCTTGCACCAGATTCTCCTGGGAAACATCTCCCTTTACACAAGGGGGCTCACACTCCCCAATGCCTGACCACCAGTACAAGCAACACTGAGAGCAGGAGCTAACTGGGAAATGGCAGAGTGAGAGGTCCAAGGCCCTTTCTGACTCACCACTCTTCAGGAATGGATGGAGGCTGGGCGGAAACACCTCAGAGGAATGAAAGGCCACCACTGAGTTCAGACCTCCTTGGAGGCATCCAAGGTCCTGCAGCTCAGGCCTGGCCCCACCTGCTGGATTAAAGCATCTCTGATCAAATTTCAGATCGATCTCTTGAAAAAAGGTGGAGATAGAGCAGTAGAATCTTTCCCCACTATTGCCCAAGTGCAGGACAATTTTTGCCCAGGTGCAATAACATACTTGGAGATATATATTCCAAAATTTGATGGAAAAGGAGACCTTTTTTTTAAAAAAAATCTGTATTTATCAGATCCTAAGGTTTTAAAACTTCTATGTGAGTCAATAATTTTTTAGTAAGGGCAAATTAGCATAAAGGCTGCTCAACACCAGACTCAGCTGTACTGGGTGAAGCATTTCACTACACAAAGATGAGGAGGTTGTGTGTGTTTGTGTGTGTGATGGGGGTATGAAACAGAAGTTATTGGGGCTTTTGAAGCCTTTCTCTAGGGATCTACCAGAATTTCATTCCTACTCACAAATCATAGAATCATCGAATAATAGAATAGGAAGGGGCCTATGAGGCCATCGAGTCCAACCCCCTGCTCAATGTAGGAATCCACTTTAAAGCATCCCTGACAGATGGCTTTCCAGCTGCCTCTTGAATGACTAATGTGGGAGAGCCCACCACCTCCCTAGGTCATTGGTTCCATTGTCGTAATGCTCTAACAGTCAGGACGGTTTTCCTGATGTCCAGCCAGAATCTGGCTTCCTGTAACTTGAGCCCATTATTCCAGGTCCTAAGAAGGTACCATTCATAAGCACTCTCTGAGTTCGATTCTGTAGCCAACTGTGGATCCACCTAATAGTTGTTCCAGCTAGCCCACTTTTAGCTAGGTGCTGATTTCTTTATAAAGAAATCTGATTTCTTTATAAACTGCTCCAAAAATTTCCACAGGATTGATGTCAGACTAACCAGTCTATAGTTCCCAGGTTCCTCCTTTTTGAAGATAGGGACAGCGTTAGCCCTCCTCCAGTAGTCTGGCTCCTCACACATCTTCCATGATTTCGCAAAGACAATTGGCAGCGGTTCCGAGAGTTCTTCCACTAGCTCCTTCATTACTCTGGGATTTTGTGAACCGCCCAGAGAGCGGCGGTATAGAAATGTAATAAATAAATAAATATAAATAAATAAATAAATAAAATGCAGTTCATCGGGCCCTGGAGATTTGAACTCATTCAAGGAAATTAGGTGTTCCTTGACCATTTGTTTATCAATCTAAATTGCAATCCTGCCCTTTCAGCTTGTACTTCATGTTTGCCACGGTGAGTAGGTCATAGACCCTCTTTTGAGAGAAGACTGAGCCAAAGTATGAATTGAGCACTTCTGCCTTTTTTCTTTTTGTTCATCTAAGAAAAATTAGGGTGATTGTTGACAGGAACTGTGGACATTGGCTCAGAGAGAGAAAGTCAGGATACTTACTAGACTGTAGCTAAATAAACAGAAGGGTATTAAAAGCACAATTCACTAATCTTATCCTTGGACAGGTCCTGCCTGCAATTTATTTATTATTTATTTATTTATTACATTTTTATACCGCCCAATAGCCGAAGCTCTCTGGGCGGTTCACTGGGCAACACTGGACACTGGGATTGAAAGGAGGAAAACTGAGAATAATAGACTGAGAAGCACAATACAGAATAACTGTTGCTCCTTATTTTCAATAGAGATCTATAGCCAAACCTACCATGCAGCGTTTTAACTTTAACAAAAACAACAATATTCTGTGCTAAGATAACCCAAAAGAGGTTGCCATGTTTTTTATCTTTGTCCTTGCTCTTCTGCCTTTACCAGCAGCCAGTCACAAAAGAAATGAAGTAACTAGAACTATTCCTGTCATGAAACTTCACCTCCTAAATATCTGTATTAGGGCTGTGCACTACTTTGGATCTGAATTCAGAATCCAAAGTGGATTGGGGTGATTCGGACCTCCCTAATACAGATCCAAAGCGGTTTGGGGAGGTCTGAATCACTCTGAAGCGGTCCAGATTGGTCTAAATCGATTCAGACCAATTTGGATCCTTTACCAAGCACATAGAGAAATGAAAATTGGCACCATGATAGGGCATCAGTAGGGATTCATCTCTGCCAAGCTTGAAGCATATTGGTTCATTCCCTGATTTTTAGGAATTTTTAAAAATTTGAGGTTTTAAAATTAAGTTTTTCAAAATATGCTGTCATTTTTAAAGATAAAGAAATGAAACTCAGCACCTTGATAGGTCTTAAGTAGGGCTTTAGGCATGCCAAGTGTGAAGCACATCAGTTCATCTTCTGATTTTTATAATTTTTAAAAAGATTTCCCACTCAATATTACTCTCTCCATATTGCTCCCAGCCTGGTAGTGTGTACTGCAGTCAATACACAATTGGTTCTTATCTTAATGGGAAATGCATAAGTTAACTTGAAAAGACTCAAGTAGGGGAGATTAGCACTTCCAGAACAGTGTGTGCTGATCATTGATTAGATAAGACACCTTCTGAAATTGCTCTTGGCGAGCGGCTGCTGTTTCCTTGAAAAATCACATTTTAAAAAATGTATAGCGACCAAACTGCTGGACAGAGCTTTCTGAAAATTTATACACATCACAATCACAACTCCCTCTGTAAGGTCACCGAGTTTCATGTCTCTATCTTAAAAAATAAAAAAAGTTATAGGCATTTTATTCCCCCAATGCAAGACTATAGGAAAAATCATAGAATCATAGAATAGCAGAGTTGGAAGGGGCCCACAAGGCCATCGAGTCCAACCCCCTGCTCAATGCAGGAATCCACCCTAAAGCATCCCTGACAGATGCTTGTCCAGCTGCCTCTTGAAGGCTTCTAGTGTGGGAGAGACCACAACCTCACCAGGCAACTGATTCTATTGTCGTACTGCTCTAACAGTCAGGAAGTTTTTCCTGATGTCCAGCCGGAATCTGGCTTCCTTTAACTTGAGCCCGTTATTCCGTGTCCTGCACTCTGGGAGGATTGAGAAGAGATCCTGGCCCTCCTCTGTGTGACAACCTTTTAAGTATTTGAAGAGTGCTATCATGTCTCCCCTCAATCTTCTCTTCTCCAGGCTAAACATGCCCAGTCCTTTCAGTCTCTCTTCATAGGGCTTTGTTTCCAGACCCCTGATCATCCTGGTTGCCCTCCTTCTTGAATTGTGGAGCCCAGAACTGGACGCAATATTCTAGATGAGGCCTAATCAGGGCCGAATAGAGAGAAACCAGTACCTCACGTGATTTGGAAGCTATACTTCTATTAATGCAGCCCAAAATAGCATTTGCCTTTCTTGCAGCCATATCACACTGTTGGCTCATATTCAGCTTGTGATCTACAACAATGCCAAGATTCCCACCCACACGGGAAATGAAGGAAACCCACCTCTGTTTTCTGAGAGACTGTCATGTGTACATATTTAAGCCTTGGGGGCTAGAAACTAGGGATGGATGATGCTGCCCATTTCAGTTTCCCACTCTTATTCAGTTCATTGTGCATCCTCCACAATACCCCATATACCTTGCATCACTCCAGGGCAAGGCAGGGGGTGGGGAAGGGAACACAGCCAACACACACACACACTGGTGAGAAAAATTTGGAGAAAACTCTGCAAAATGTCCTTTTATTTCTAGGCGTTAAGAAAAGAAAAAAACTCAAGACTTTTCTGAGAAACATGTATATTTTGAGAAATTTTGGCTCAGCTCTAGTTGTTATTGTTCAGGGTTCAGCACCTTCCCTACATTTACATTTCCAAGGGGTGATTGTGGATACATCTTGTCTCTAATGCAAGTTCTGGCAACACCGCTCCTGTAGCAGGTGTGTGTATGTGTGGATGTGGGGTGGGGGGCCAGTGTTGAATCCAGCTCCTAAAACTAGGCCAAAATCTGGAAAGTTTCCTTCCATTTTTCTGCCTCATACTCAGGGTATTTTATAATTTAGTTTGAATGTGTGTTGGTGGTGTTTTTGACCCTGGCCACAGCTAGACCGAAGGTTTATCCTGGGATCATCCAGGGTTCGCCCCTGCCTGAGCACTGGATCCCCTGTGTGTCACCTAGATGAACAGGTTTGACCCCTGGACGATCCAGGGATAAACCTTAGGTCTAGCTATGGCCTTACTCTGCTCTAATACTCTTGGCAACTAAGCAATCTCGCACCAGAGGTAAGTGCTGGCTATAAGGCATTTCTTGCTGGGGCCACTCAGTGCCAGTGGCCATGGCTTGCGCCTTAGTTCCTCTGAGTTGACCAGGCCCCAGGCCAGTGGGAGCCCACCCCAAAGCAGGCCATGCAATGTGGCTCAGGGGTGTCCTTCCACTTCCCCCTCCATTCTCATGACCAGCCATGCCTTCATTCACATACCTCTACCCATGTGAAAATGCATTCCGAGACCAGATTACCCAAAGACATTCCCACCACCTCCCCCACAATGCAGCCAGCCCTGAACTGTTGTGAAGATAAAATGTAATAACCTCACATAGAGCGAGTGCTGACTTTCAAGCAGGCTTTGAAAACCCATTTATTCCAAGCTCTTTTTTAGTTAAGATACAGCACTGAATGTTTTCATGGCTTTTATTGCTGCTGTTTGGAAATGGCTGGTTTTATGTTGCTCCTTTTAGTCATTTAAATTAGTTGTCTATGAGAGTGGTGCTAGCCTTTGGAATGTTTTAATTGCTTTTTTAATATCTTGTGATTTCTTAGAAATATGTTGTTATTCCTTTTATATAAGTGGCCTTGAGAGAGCTTTGCCCCTAAAAGGCAGCCTATGAATACTTTACATCCATGCAACATATGGAGAAAAACAACAGAGGCTACAAACGTTGTGGACTATGTACACCAGCACCCACATACACCCTCATCTTAAGGAAAGAGTTGAGGCTCTTACCAGTTCACTCATGTACTCTACAACTTTCACACCATGTAAGCAGTAAGTATCTCATACAGTCTCACAGATTGTGCTTGCTAACAATTTAATTGCCACACACTCACATTTTCCCTTGGTCTTTTAGCCCTGATTGTCTTTCTCTGCAATACACACACAGATAAGAAAGAGAGAGAGAGAGAGAGAGAGAGAGAGAGAGAGAGAGAGAGAGAGAGAGAGAGAGCTCAGGATGAGAGGACATAGAATCATAGAATCATAGAATAGCAGAGTTGGAAGGGGCCTATAAGGCCATCGAGTCCAACCCCCTGCTCAATGCAGAAACTGGGGGACCTCCTAATTGAGGTCCCCCAGTTTCTATTTCAATGCTCATCTTGCCTCACTCTTGCTCCCAAACATGCACATCTATTTCTTTCTTTTTTTAGTTGGGGAGTGGGCATTTTTGAACATGAAAAATGTGCCCTTTCCAAAGCACTCTCCCCAATGCACACTCCCTCTGACTCCAGGAGGCTAAATCATGAAAACACCTTTTCAGAAGTGCACATTTTTGAGTGCAAACACAAGCACATGAATTAGGGTCCTCCTTGTGTTTGCATTCAGCGTTGTGAATGAGACATGTTCACATAACCAGCTGGGGCAGCTCCCTCTGCTCTGCTCAACTAGGAGTCAGGTGTGTCCTGAGAGCTGGTGCTGGGACTGAAAGGGTGCAGCCTGATTGCTCTCAGCAGCTGAGTGGACGGGGAGTTTCATTCTGTTTCCTGACTCCTAGCTGAGCAGAGCAGAACAGAGGAAGCTGCCCCAGCTGGACTAGGAGGTTCATAAGGAAGTCAGCTTCCAGAGAGAATGAGAGAGCAATCAGAGCAAGTGAATAGGGAGAGCAAACATAGGGTGACCATATTTTGGAAACCAAAAAGGAGGACAACATGGTTGGCCCCCAAGGGGGCGTGTCCAGCACCAAGGGGGCGTGCCCACCCGAACATAGCCTTGGTCACATGTCTGATTTTACAGCACACATTTAAGACAAACCTGTTCTACATAACATCTTAATGTTGAAATCACTGAAATAAAGAACAAGTGAGAGATTCAATGTATCTGAAATTAACTTCACTCACTCCTACTTTTGTAGGTTTTGCTGTACTTTGAAGCTTTTGCTATACTCTGTGTGTTACATTCTCCCCTTCCCTCAAATATCTTTTCTGACTGTATCTTCACTCATTGCAAGCTGCTGTTGGTGTTAACAGGGTTTGCTACTGGCCAGCTGGATGGCTGGCTGTTTAAAATTACATTTTTTAAAAAAATCTTGTGTATAATTGTCACAAGTTTCTCTACTCTAACATTAGGCTGCGTGTTGTGGCAGTGAACACTACTTTGCCCATTCACACTTCTCACTTATATACATAAGTGTGAAATGTGAATGGCACCACTTCACACATCTAGACTTTGAACTCCTGTCTACTTCCTGCACAAACATGCGACTCTGAGACCCTCTTCCTAATGCCCTGCTTTTCATGCCAGCACCATGGGGCTAAGTTACAATAGATGTCTCTCGGTTGTCTGTACAGCTTCTGTTGTCTCTCACTCTAAGTCAGTGCAGACAAACCAAAGCCTCCAGCCTCAAACAATCTCTCTCTCTCTCTCTCTCTCTCTCTCTCTCTCTCTCTCTCTCTCTCTCTCCCTCCCTCCCCCCCCCCCGACAAAAGTCTCCCAATGGTCCAGCTAGGCTGCACACTTCTGGCTTGGGATATTGCTTATTGCAGGTTATTGCTTGGTCACACTCTTGCCACTCAATAAATAAATAAATAAATATCAGACTGGTTGCTTAGCTCCGCACTGGCCATCCTGCAATGACCTTCAGATTCTGAGCACCCTCTTCTGGGTGTGCCACAGACAGTATTTCCATCCACGGAATCCACTACACCTTTAATCACTAACTAAGGGCCTTGCTAGACCTACCAGTTAATGCGGAGAGGAGAAGGCGCGAGGCCACGCTGCAGCTAGCGTGGGCCGTCGCCCTTTTCTACACGTAAGACGCGACGGTGAAAGGAAAGCCTTAAAGGGCCATGTGTGCAGGAGCGCACCAACGAAAAGGTAAGTCTGTTTTTTTTAAAAAAAAGGGTTCCCCGCTCCCCCTGCCCCCGATTCCCACACACACAATGTATGATGCCCCCTCGCTCGCCCGTCTGTCCGCTCACCCTCCCACTCGCCCCCTCACTCGCCCGCCCGCCCGCTTGCTCGCCGGCCCACCCCCCCGCTCGCCATGTCCACCCCCCGCTCACCCGTCCACCCACCCTGCTTGCCATGTCTACCCCCCCGCTCGCCCGTCCACCCCCCGCTCACCATGTCCACCCCCCTGCTTGCCATGTCCACCCCCCCGCTTGCCATGTCCACCCCCCCGCTCACCCGTCCACCCACCCTGCTTGCCATGTCTACCCCCCCGCTCACCCGTCCACCCCCCGCTCACCATGTCCACCCCCCTGCTTGCCATGTCCACCCCCCCCGCTTGCCATGTCCACCCCTCCGCTCGCCATGTCCACCCCCCCCCCCGCTTGCCATGTCCACTCTCAGCCCGGGGCTGCAGAAAAACTGGGCCATAAGCGGATCCGGTTATCCCAGGTCAAGGAAGGGTTTAGCCTGGCCTGACCCCGGGATCCCCTGTGCGTCATCTGCACACACAGCAGGGAGCCCAGGCCTCGCTCCGGGCTAAACCCTCGTCTAGCAATGGCCTAAATCTACAGACGTTCTGTGCCTTCAGAAAAACAGAGTGGGAGGGGTGCGTAGATTATTATCCAACGTAAGGTTGGATCCAGAGTAAACTAATTAGTAAGTTCCCATTGAAATAAGCAGAACTTCACTTACAGTGCAATCCTATATGTGTCTGCGAAGAAGTAAGTCCCATTAAGCCCAAAAGGACTTACTCCCAGGAAAGTGATTACAGGATTGTAACCTACATCAATACTAACTTACTCTGGATCCAACCCATAGTTAGCAACTCTAAACTTCTTTATATACTCAGTACTCTTTCTGTGCTTTTTATTCCCTTTTCATCCCTCCCCTCCTCCCTCCCCCAACTTTGGGCAACGATTAAATGCCATGAAAAAGATTGTTCTCATACGTCTGTGCCCCAGCTGGAAGCCGGAAATGCAAGCAAGACCATTCTCACAAGATTCCCAGCTCAATTTGTTTCAAAGATCAAGAAGGCTGAGTTTTTGGAGAACTATTTGAAGTTTCGTATGCCCTGTACAACACAAACTCACCTATTGCTGAGAATTATTGTTATAATTTTTGTTTCTCCTTTGTGTTGCAACAGTGTCTACTCTTTGAACAGGTATGGCTAGATCCCAGAGCAGTCCTGTGGTTGCTTGGCTGCCCCATTTCATGGCCCTCCATCAACCTGTTTAAGGCTCTCGCTAGGTCTGAGATGTGCTTCTTGGCCTGGTAGCTGCAGGTTAGGAATTCTGCTTAGTTGGTGAACAAGGCCTATAAGTATGGGAGAACTGGAAAGCATCCACAATAGGTCCAGAAAGACAGAACTAGTCTCAAGATACTGGGGGGGGGGGGGGGAGGAAATAGTCTTATTCTTTAAGAAGCGCAAAGCGTTTCAGCCCAATATATTAGCAATGGCCTTCCTCAGAGAATTGTTTAAAACCCCACCAGAGAATTCTGTCAGGACTATCTCATACATTTGGAAAGTGACACCATTGCATCTTCTGCTGTCCTGTTGAACTTTTTTTCCCCAGTTGTGGAACTATGACTGGTCTGCAGTGGCATCTTTGGGAGGTATTTCCAGACTAAAATCTCTTGCATCCACTGGAGGAAAGAGCCTGTTGTGCCAGGGAGGTGATTAATGACTTCTTGTGAGACGGGATGGTCCTTTGCTGCCTGAAAGAGCACTCCTGAAGAAACCCATTCTGGACTCAGCAGCTCTTAACAGCGATAGTCCAGTGGCATACATTCCTTTCCTTGGCAAGGACCTTGAGCAGGTGGATGCTGACCAACTTCAGATGTTCTTGGATAAGACCAATTATGTAGGTCCCTTGCAGTTGGGTTTCAGGGTAAGCTTTGGCTTGGAAACAGCCTTGTTCAACCTCGCTCTCTCCCAGCCCACATTGGGAGAGAGTCAGAGGGAGGGTGACTTGGTTGATTCTCCTTGATTTCTTGGCAGCTTTCAATACCATCACATACAAATATTAAGGACACAGCAGTCTTCATTGGAACAAACTGGAAATAGTTATGCCAGCTTGAAAGACAGGCCAAGGCAGATGGGGCAATCTGATAGCAGCAATGAGACCTTGGAGAATAAACTGGTGAAGGAAAATAATTGATATAGTTTGCTTGAAGGCTATCACTCCTCCTCTGAGTGGGATGGTAATGGACAGTGATTACAGTAGTTACTGCCAATTTGCTAGGGAAAGAGGAATTCCTCGAGACGTCATATTGGGCCTGTTCAGACAACACGCTAAGCCATGGTTAGGCTGCTAACCATTTTGCAGCAAATGGTTAGTGAGGATGTTTAAACCATGGTTATGTAGCCACCAAGGTTAGGTATGGTTCAAACGACATGCTAAGTCATGGTGCACACAACACGCTAAGCCATAATGTTTAGCTCAAAATGCTTAACCACAGTGGCTTAGTGTGTCGTCTGAACAGGGTCATTCCTTCCCTTGTGGTGAACTACAAGATTCACAAAAGTGGTTTAATGTAGATGTGAAATTATCAGATTTCAGGTATTGGCAGTCCTGTAGCATTTGAGTGAGTCTCACTGAGATTCCTTAAGGAAAAATGAAGGACCCTGCCTTCAACACCACAATTCACAATAGTCCGGAGCAACCGAACTGAGTGCAGCCCAGTAATCATATAATGTCTTCTGCCTACTACTTAACAGCCTCCCGAGACAGAAAACAAGAACAGAACAGTTACTGAGGGCTTTGCTAGACCTACCTGTTTGCTAGACCTACCTACCCCGGGATCCCCTGTGCGTCCAGATGACTGTAACCAACTGTGAATCCACCTAATAGTTGTTCCATCTAGCCCACTTTGAGCTAGTTTGTTAATCAGAATATCATGGGGCACTTTGTCAAAAGCTTTGCTGAAGTCAAGATATATTACGTCCACAGCATTCCCACAGTCCACAAGGGAGGTTACCTGATCAAAAAATGAGATAAAATTAGTCTGGCAGGATTTGTTCCTGACAAATCCATGTTGGCTTCTAGTAATCACTGCATTGTTTTCAACGTGCTTACAGATTGACTTCTTTAACAAACTAGCTAAAAGTGGGCTAGATGGAACAACTATTAGGTGAAGAGAGACTGAAAGAACTGAGCATGTTTAGCCTGGAGAAGAGAAGATTGAGGGGAGACATGATAGCACACTTCAAATACTTAAAAGGTTGTCACACAGAGGAGGGCCAGGATCTATGATTCTATGATCCTTTCCCCCCCCCTTTTACTCTAGAGTAGATACAAGAGTCCAGATCTTGAAAGCCTTGATCTGGATCAGGCTTCTTGCACCTATTCTACAGAAGATTAATATTTAATAATAATAATAATAATAATAATAATAATAATAATTTGCTTCTACATACGGATTGAAGGTAATGTCTATTTTAGTTCTGACTGTGGACAAGAGTTGCTGAGAGATCCAACAAAAGAGGGCTTGTATGCAGCCACTTGAAGAATGTATGGATCAAGCCCCTGCGTTGAAGCATTCTGATACATTGTCACCGCCATTAGCTTCAACACCTCAAGGGCCCTGAGAAAACATTTGGAGTTCTTCACTCAGAAAAAACTGAAATCAATGCCAGAGAAACCACAGCAGATACTGCAGAATGACTCAGGGTAAAGGCGGGGAGGCACAAAACCTGATTTGTTGCTGCTGCTGCTGTTGTTTTACTCTTTTCAGAGAGGTTACTAGAGATGAACACAAAAGGTCCAGGGAGGTAAATTGAGCTACGAATGAGCTCCCAGGGTGGCTTGATGAAAGCCGCCCCTCCCCGCCTTAGCCTCAGGGCACCTCCCGAAGTCCCCTCCATCTGCAATATCATATGGGGACAATGATACTGATGTCCTTGTAGGCTTGTTGCAATGATTACGACAAGATTTTAATGGTTTTTAATTTTTGTAAACTGCCCAGAGAGCTTTGGCTGTGGAGCTGTATAGAAATACAATAAATGAAATGAAGATAATGTCTATATTTTGGCTTACAAAAAGGGTGGGTGAGGGGAGACATGATAGAGGTGTATAAAAGGATGCCTGGTGTGGAGAAAGTAGAGAGGAAGACCTTTTTCTTCCTCTCTCATTATAATATAACCCAATGGAGGTCATCCCATGAGGGTTGTGGGTTAGGGTGACCATATTTTGGAAACCAAAAAGGAGGACAATATGGCCAACTACAAAGGGGGCACTCTGGGATGATCGAGAAGAGATCCTGGCCCTCCTTTGTGTGACAACCTTTTAAGTATTTGAAGACAATAAAGCTTCTTCCCATATAAATGAATATAGGATTGCAGCCTCTTCACATCTGTTCACCTTACTCTAGGAAGTTCAAGCCCTCCTGTCAAGGACAACTATGCACTCACAGAACCTGGCCTCCTGGATCATGCAAGCAGCATGTGCTCTCCAGAAAGATGGTTTCAGAGGCTAGGAGATCCAGACACATTCAAACAAGCAAAGCCATGCTTGGGACAGAACAATTATGGGACAAGACAATCCTTTGCAATCGACCAGACATAACAGTCATAAACAAAAAAGAAAATCACAGCTACCTCACTGATTTAGCAATACCTAAAGACAAAAATGTAGCAGAACAGGAAAAAGAAAAGAGAGACCTAACAAAGGTTTTAGGAAATCTCGCTCTGGTATATGTTGAGATATTTTGCTGGTCAGAATTTTCATCAGTAGAACTGCAATGGAATTAACTTAATGGAAATATCTTTATGACTTTTTAACAATTTTACTTCGGACTTTCAGTCTTCAGAAATTGCAGGTGGACAATATGTAATATCTAGCAGTTACAGGAGAAGTGAAAAACCCTTCTTCACCCCCACCATGCTCACCGGTGAAAGAGCTAATAGATTGATCCAAAAGATCAGTGGATTCATTGGAAAACCTTAGGAGAATTCAAAGCAGTTCTGTGATTTGGATCACAGCTTCAGTATGCTAAACTATCCTTGACATTTTATGAGAGGCATATGAATTAATTCTATAGATCCTTCAAGATGCCATTCTATGGTGTGCCATTCTATGCATAAAAGCTGCTTAAACTAACTTAAATGATACCATCATGAGGACAGGAATAAAATGGACTAAACACATTTACATGGGCCTAAGCACAATTTTGTTGTAGAAAAGGGTAATATAGTTCAAAAGTGAAAAATAATACAGTATACATCTATATATAACCATCCACATGTCTGCCTCCGGCTATAAAAATGTTGGTTTTGTTTTAATAAGAAAAAATAAAAGATACTGTGGCAAGCATCTTCAGCCCTGATCTGCCCCTCACATTCTCCTGCCAGAACTGTGCTGAAACCTGCTTGACACTTCTGCATTATGTACTCCTTCCTGTGGGCCCCTGAACTTTGGCTGCAAGGTCCTGCCCTACTCCACAGCTAGTAAGGATGGCAAGGGCTCTCCTCATCCCCCCTCCCTTCTTTATCAGTTTAAAGCTCCTTGCAGCAACTAGAAAGAGTGGGACCTCCTGCACGATAAAAAATCTCTCTCATTCCCAGAAAGAGGCAGCAACAGCATCCTCCCACCCATGTTCCTCAGCACCTGGTGCACACAGGCTTACTGCCTCGGATACTGGAGGTAGTACATAACCATAACTAGTAGCCATTGATAGCCTTCTCCTATTAGCCTTTCCTTGCTTGTTTTTTTTTCTCCCCAGGAAATTATACTCAGAGGTAGACTGCAGTTGAGCATGGAGGTTCCATTTAGCCATCATGATAAGATGTCTCCTTGAATTTGTCTCGTTCCTTTTTAAAGCCAACACAAGAGTCTGTGTATGTATCAGCTACGCTTTTAAGCACATTCACATGCACCCCATTCAACCATCACATAAATACACTCACACACTGCCAATACGCACACAAACATGCAGACTCTTTCAGGATCACCCACCCCAAAACACACACACATACACACACACATCATTCATAGACAAACAACCATGCACCCATGACATAATACACTCAGACTCATACACCGTTCCTACCCAAGGATGCTCCCATGCTTGCTTCCACTGTCTCTCCCACCACCTCCCCACATTTCTCTGGGCAAGTATTGGGGATTTTTACACTCACTTTGTACATATCAGCAGCAAGGGGTTACAGAGAGGGGGGTTAGAAAAGTACAAGCTAAAACCTGGGGGAGGAGAGGTCCAGTCAGGTGGCAGGCAGTTTTGGAAAAATTCTCAGCTCATTGTAACTCCCAGGATAAAACTGTCTCACCTGCTGCTCTGCTTTCTTCTTGTCCTCTGCCTGCAGCCTGACTCAGGAAGAAACCTTGGCAGCAGCCTTCCCCAGCTCAGGAGGAAACCAAGAAGCTGGGATTGCCGCCCACGAGGCGCTTGCAGGGCGCATTTCCTTAGCGACGACCAAACAGAGGGGAAGGTGTTTGAGTTAGACCCCTCGCCACCCTGAACAGTTCTGCTGGGGGGGGGATCTACACTACTGCTTTAAAGCACTTTAAAGTACTTTGAAAACATTTTGAAAACTGTATATGCAGTGTGTTCTGGGCCCCAATAGTTGTCAAAATTGTTATAAAGCGCTTTAAGGCAGTAGTGTAGATCCTGCCTAGGACACAAATTTGCAGATGCAGCGCGTGCAGAGAAGAAAGTTTTGCTGCACATATTGCCACCCCATAGACATGTCATGTCTTGTCGGATATAAGTCGAGTTTTCTGCCATTGGCACTCCAGTCATCATTGTCCCCACTTCAACTCCCTGAGATCTTCAGTATACCAAGGTGCCCAATTGGAAGTGAGTCAGAGAGGACGTTTGGGGGTGATCACGTTGATAGCCCTAGTTAGGTCTTGGTTCCATCTATTGACCAGGGCTTCAACAGGATCGTCAACAATACCAGCCATAGAGCCCTCTAAGCCTATCTGGAATCCAAGAGGATCCATCAGCCTTTGAGGGTGGACCATCTTAATAGGTCCACCACCCCTGCAGGGGCAGATAGTAGCTGTGATACTAACCCTGACCAGGAAATTATCTGTTCATGCCAACGCAGAGGTATTTATCACCTCTGCCCACAGATCCGCCTGTTTGGAACTGAAAACAGCTTTGAGGGTGTGACCTGCTGAATGTGTGGGTCCAGAGACCAGTTGGGATAGGCCCATGTTTGTCATGGATGCCATGAACCCCCGAGCTGCACCTGACAAACTGGTCTCGAATGGCACGTTGATAATAGCTCAGGAAAAAATCTGGGTGACTCCAACACCAGCTCCGAGACCACTTCTGTGAGCTTGGCCAGGGAGTCTGCTAGGCAGAGGGGTGGCCGGTACACTAACAGAATCCCCCGTCTATCCCTAGACTTCAGACTCAAGTACACACACTAAATGTGATTCAATTCCCGGACAAGAATTCTGGTCAGGTTGAGATTGTCTTTGTAGACCACAGCTACTCCGCCCGACCACCCCCTGCCCACTTTCCCTCACCTGGGAGGGCCTGGGCCCATGTCAGGCCGCTGTCATCCTCCAGCCAGGTCACTGAAGCATGCCATATGCATGATTTTTATGATGGAGAAGATGAAGACCAATTGAACCAAATAGAATTATGTGCAGAAAAGTGTGCCTTAGCCGGGTGGTGCTAGTTTCACCCCTTGACTGTACTCAGGGAATGTTATACCCTGAGTTTTAATTAACATTTAATTCTTTAGTACTTGTCTGACTGGCACTGCTGTGAGGCATTCTTCCCCACCATTACTTCATTCTCTCCCCCCCACCCCTCTCCTTCATAAAAAAGAAAATGGGCCACTAGTGGTGCCTGGAAAGTATCGTTCCTTAGTTTAATGATTCTGGCCATCCTTTTCTTAAAAGCCAACGCCTGCAGGAATAATAATAATAATAATAATAATAATAATAATAATAATAATAATAGTTAGACTGCCTGGTGAGAGAGAAATGTCCCAGCTCTGACCAATTAGGCTATAAAGGGGTCTCTAAGGGAATGTGAAAGAAAGTAACCCACCCACCCACACGCACACAAATTAGGCTGCAAAGGCAGAGGCACAGTAGAAGGAACAAGCACATCTTTCCTGTGGCCCACAAACCTGTGCTAAAGAGGAGTGAGGTTATTCAACACTAACAGAACTGACCCTTTTATTTTGTTTAGCTTCAGAGCTTTGATATTTTAAAGATGCTACTGCTGGTATATCATCTGCTATGGCTGTTGCTTTTAATGATTATGTGTCGACTGGCATTGGGGAAGCAATAACACATGATACTACCACTAAAGATGGTTCCATTGCCATACTGCTCTAACAGTCAGGAAGGTTTTCCTGATATCCAGCCGGAATCTGGCTTCCTGTAACTTGAGCCCATTAGTCCATGGCCTGCACTCTGGGATGATCATGGGAGTCATCCCACCTGCACTTGGTGGGATGACTCCCGTGACTGGAATATAGCAATTGAAGGATATAACTTGTTCAAAAAGAACAGAAGAAATAGAAAGGGAGGTGGAGTTGCACTATATGTTAAAAATACCTATCCCTGCGCAGAAATACAGGCGGATCAGACTGGGAGCCCCATTGAGAACATCTGGATTAAAATAAATGGGGCAAGGAATAAAAAGAACATGATAATCGGAGTCTACTACCAACCACCCAATCAAGGAGAAGACGAGGACGAAATTTTTGAGAAACAAATTGCCAGTGTTTCAAGGAAGTGTGATGTAGTAGTGATGGGGGACTTCAATTACCCTGATATCTGTTGGGAGACCAATACTGCCAAAAGCGGCCCTTCCAAGAAATTCCTGACATGTGTGGGTGATAACTTTCTCCTACAGAAAGTGGAGAAAGGAACTTGACAATCCTTGACTTGATATTGACCAATAAGGATGACTTAGTGGATAAAGTGGCAGTTACGGGAACTCTGGGGGAAAGTGACCACGTCATACTTGAATTCTTGATTATGAAGGAGACAAAAGTTGAGTGTAGCCATACACGTACTCTGGATTTTAGGAAAGCTGATTTTAATAAACTCAGAACTATGATAAGTAAGATCCCATGGCAAATGAGACTAATGAGAAAAGGAGTGGAGGATGGGTGGGAGTATTTAAAAAAGGAAATTTTAAAGGCACAGTTACAAACAATTCCAACAAGAAGAAAAGATAGAAGACAACAGAGGAAACCAATGTGGCTCCACAAAAAGCTTAGAGATGACCTGAAAACAAAAAGGGATACATATAGGAAGTGGAAGGAAGGCCAGGCTACAAAAGAAGAGTACAGACAAGTGGCGTAGAAGTGCCGAAATGGCATCAGGAAGGCTAAAGCTGAGAATGAGCTGAGATTAGTGAGGGATGCTAAAAGCAATAAAAAGGCTTTTTTCAGATATGTGAGTAGTAAAAGACAGAGGAAAGAAATGGCCCGATGAACTGCATCCTAAAGTAATGAAGGAGCTAGCGGAAGAACTCTCAGAACCTTTGTCTATTATCTTTGCAAAATCATGGAAGACGGGTGAGGTGCCGGACGACTAGAGGAGGGCTAACGTTGTCCCTATCTTCAAAAAGGAGGAACCTGGGAACTACAGACCAGTCAGTCTGACATCCATCCCTGGGAAAATTCTGGAGCAGATTATAAAGAAGTCAATCTGTAAACACCTTGAAATCAATGTGGTGATCATTAGAAGCCAACATGGATTTGTCAGGAACAAGTCCTGTCAGACTAATTTGATCTCATTTTTTGATAAGGTAACCTCCCTTGTGGACTGTGGGAATGCTGTGGACGTAATCTATCTTGACTTCAGCAAAGCTTTTGACAAAGTGCCCCATGATATTCTGATTAACAAACTAGCTAAAAATGGGCTAGATGGAACAACTATTAGGTGGATTCACAGTTGGCTGCGGCTATTGAGAGCTCTGGCTATTGGGCAGTATAGAAATGTAATAAATAAATAAATAAATAAATAAATAAATAAATAAATAAAGAGTACTTATCAATGGAACCTTCTCAAACTGGGGAGAGGCAACGAGTGGGGTACCGCATGGTTGATCAAGATCTCTTTGAAGTTTGTTTCTCTTTTTCATGGTATTAGCTATCCCACCCAATTTTGTGTCATCTGCAAATTTGATAAACATTCTCTGCACCTCGTCATCCAAATCATTAATAAAAATGTTGAAGAGCACTGGGCCCAGGACTGAGCCCTGCGGTACCCCACTCGTTGCCTCTCCCCAGTTTGAGAAGTTTCCATTGATTAGCACTCTTTGAGTCCAGTTCTGTAGCCTACTGTGGAACCACCTAATAGTTGTTCCATCTAGCCCACTTTGAGCTAGTTTGTTAATCAGAATATCATGGGTCAATTTGTCAAACGCTTTGCTGAAGTCGAGATACGTTATGTCCACAGCATTACCACAGATCACAAGGAACATTACCCAATCAAAGAATGAGATCAAATTAGTCTGACAGGATTTATTCTTGACAAATCCATGCTGGCTTCCAGTAATCACTGCATTGTTTTCAAGGTGTTTACAGATTGACTTCTTTATAATCTGCTCCAGAATTTTCCCAGGGATGGATGTCAGACTGACTGTTCTGTAGTTGCCAGGTTCCTCCTTTTTGCTCCTTTTGAAGATAGGGACAACATTGGCCCTCCTATGTTTGTTTTTTGGTCCTGGATTCTGTTGATCATTCCTCAGGAGTCTTTGGTTTTGTTTCACAGTGCATTGAAAGTAGGGGTGTGCATGGACCCCCCAATCCGCTTTGTGTCCCAATCCAGAAAATCCGGATTGGGCCCAATCCTCTTTGCGCCGCTCCGCCCGTCTGCTGCTCCGCTCCGCGGAACGATATCCGGCTTCGCCGCCATCACTATATGGACGGCGGCGGCAGCGGCGCAAGATAAGCCACCCGTCCACCCTGCCCCCTTACCTTCCTCCGTCGCGGTCTTCAATTGAGGCCCCGGTTAAAGCCGGAAGAGGCCTCGGCCTTCACTTCCGGCTTCAACCGGGGCCTCAATTTAAGCCCGCAGAGGAGGAAGGTAAGCGTCCCTCCTCCCTGCTCCCTTACCTGGCGCCACCGCCGCATGGATGGCAGCACTGGCAGTGCCAGGTAGGCCAGGCCCCTGCCCCCTTAACTTCCTCCATCATGGGCTTCAATTGAGGCCCCGGTTGAAGCTGGAAGAGGCCTCGGCCTTCACTTCCGGCTTCAACCGGGGCCTCAATTGAAGCCCGCGACGCAGGAAGGTAAGCGTCCCTCTTCCCTGCCCCCTTACCTGGCGCTGCCGCCGCCGCCACCGCATGGATGGCAGCACTGGCAGCGCCAGATGAGTCCCCCTCCCCCCCACTTACCTGCAGGCGAAGCTCCGGATTGAGGCGATCCTCTTCACCTCGATCCGCAGCCCCCCTGACTCTCTTCTCCTCCGCCTTTTCTGGAGGCGTATTAGGCCGCCTCGCTCCTGCTTCTCTGAACCAGAGAGAAGCGGAGCACATCCCTAATTGAAAGCCATCTTTGTAATTTACAAGAAAAAGGGTTGAGCAGGCTGAATGAGAGGTGCAGAAGGCTCTGCACAGGTATACTGGATCAAGAGCCGTGCCCCGAGATCCATCCCAACCAGCTTCTCTTCAGAAGTCTTTTAGGGCGCAGTCTTATGTTGGTAGCCAGCAACCTCCAAAGTCAGAGGTTTGTGTGACCACACTTGGAAGACTGGGCTTTTTTACACGAGACATTTACTTTGTGCTCATCATTTCTCACTCATGGTTGTTGACATGCTCTTTAGATGACATCAGGATTCTCCAGCTTAGCTTATTTCTAAGCAACACTTTCGGCAAGGAAATGTGTTCTTTAATTGTAAAAGTGGAATACAATGCTCTCTTTTTTTTTAGTTGTGTATTTGCGCTATTCCACTATACCATAGCGCCATCTAGAGCTTATATAGAAGAAAAACAGGAAAGGAAACACTTCATGTGGTGCTTGGATCTCAAGTCTGCAACAAAACCACAAGTAGATACAACTAAGGGGCTGTCTATACATTTTAAAAGCCCTGCGGTGCTGCAGTTACACGATGCAGCAGCCACCTCACAGCCCCTGAGGGACTTTCCTGCAAAGCTACACACTGGAAAAGTCAGGGACTCATTCCAACTTCTCCTGCTGGAGTGAGGTCACTGTCTCTTCCGCCATCTGTCTTCCCTCCAGTGTTGTGCCAGGAGCGTTCCTGAGTGGAAGGCTGCCAGAATTGATTGCCGGAAGCCAGGCGAGGGGCAGCAGGCAGGCCAGGCAGGCCAAATGGCTGCCAGAAAGCCCCTGCTGCCGATTACTCACTGCATAGCAGCAAGTTCGTGGGGTTTGGGGGCAGAGCAGCGCGAATGCAGTACCCTGAAGGGAAGGTCCAACCCACAGCTGATTGGGTTGAAAACTCACGATGTGTGGTTCTGATTAATGCACATCAAAAAAGATGTTTTAGATTTGAAAAAGTTGCAGGGATTCCAATTAAAATGAGCAAGGGGCTGAAGAAACTCCCCTATGAGGACAAGTTACAACCTCTAAGATGTTCAGCTTAAAAAGAGAGGAACACATGAGATATGACAGAGGAGTATGAAATTATGCCTGGCATGGAGAAGTGGAAGGGAAGGTGTTTTACTCCTTCTCCCATAGTGCTAGAACCTGGGATCATCTCATGAAACTGAATGGTGGGAGCAGTTATTCACACAGTGCATAGTTAAGAACCCAACCCTATCAATTTTTAGATAGAAGAAAATCCTAGATCTCCCACCACTCCCTAGCCCGCATGTAGATTTTTTTTTGGTCTAAACATGCTTAGGGTCAGGCCTTTAACTATGGAATTTGCTACCACAAAATCTAATGATGGCCACCAATTTGGATGGCTTTCAAGGAGGATAGGGCTATCAATGGCTGGTAGTCTGGTGGCTATATGGTAACTTCAGCATATCACTCCAGTAGGGCTTTCACCTCTCATGTTGTTATTATTATTTATTTACTTATTTATTTATTTATATAGCACCATCAATGTACATGGTGCTGTACAGAGTAAAACAGTAAATAGCAAGACCCTGCCGCATAGGCTTACATTCTAATAAAATCATAATAAAACAATAAGGAGGGGAAGAGAATGCAAACAGGCACAGGGTAGGGTAAACAGGCACTGGGTAGGGTAAAACTAACAGTATAATATAGATGGAAAGGATTCTCCAGTGGTGGTGACATGCAGATTTAATAGCTTTAGGAAAAAGAAAAGAAAAGTTTAGTAGGTGCATTTTGCACCTACTAGTAGGTGCAAAATGCATTGTGAAACAGAAGTTGTTGGATATAGATGTACAAGACCTCCAGGGTGCTGCCTCAGTCATTAGGTTTACCAGTCTCTTTTTGCAAAGAAGGGATGCCCTATTTGCGCTGGTGAATGATTCCTAAATATAGGAGAGTGTTTTCATTAGCTAGATGTAATGTTCTTTCCTCTAACCTTCTAGATAGCAGATATAACAAAATCCCACGGCTCAATAGATGTTGTCCTTGTGGACAACCTTGTGGAAACCACACCGCATGTGTTACAGTTTTGCAGTTTTTATCAAGTGGCCAGGAATTACCTTTTAAATCCAATTTTTCAGTCCTTTTCCTGGTCACCCTTCTGAATTCTTAACGAACTCTCATTGCTTCAGAGCTTGGATATGTCAATTACGGAGCAAATGGCCAAGGTTTTGAATATGGATATTTCCATCAGATCCACTATGACTAATTGTCTTTTTGAAGTTAAATGAATGTTCTGTCCCATGTATATAATTTATTTTGTGAACTGGAATGGTCTATTGACTGCAATAATGCCTCCAGCATTAGAAGAAGTAGGCCTCTGTACACCAGTTGCTGGGGAACATGGGCAGGAGGGTGCCGTTGCACTCCCGTCTTACTTGTAGGCTTCCCACAGCCTGCTGGTTGTCCACTGTGTGGACAGAACGCTGGAACAGACAGGCTTTGGTCTGATTCAGCCAGGCTCTTTTTAAGTATTTACGTTCTTACACTGCCTCATAAACAATGTGAACAATTAGGCGCAGGGAGTGTGAAACCCATCAGTGTACACTGATGGTGCTATATAAATAAATAAATAAAAAAAAATAGTGAGGCTGGTTGTCATTGTAAATATTTAAACGCAGCAAGAGACTCTGACTTTTGCACCCCTCTTTTGTTGCTCCCAGTAGTCTGACTGGTGGGATCAATGCTGCTTGGTCTTTGGGCCATTTGCCATTCTGTGCCTTTGTCATCAATCAGAAGACAAAACAGCCCTGGCTACATCTGCCTATTTTCCTCCCAGTTCTTTTATTTGACCTCCTCTTCCTCCTCCACTGCACTAGTGAGTGTGGAGAAAGTAGAAAAAGGGAGTGGACAAAAGGGTTGGGCGGGAAAGGTTCAGCAACCCTGCCTCCAGGGGCATGTCTACGTTGAGGGTTTGCCCCGGGGTGGCTTCACAGTAGCGCCACGTCATCTACATGACGGAGCCGCCATTGCGAAGCCATTCAGGGGCAAACCCCAGAAACTCCGCTCCAAAAAAGTGGCACTTCACAAGTTTTTTGGCAGCAGAGGCGTGTCACAGCCCATGGCGCCCCCTGTTCAGTCACCATGGGCTGGACAGGGAAGAGGCCGGGGCTCAGGAGAGCCCTGTGGAATGGAGGGAGGGGGAGGAGAGGAACAGGCCCTGTGCCTCTTTAAAAACGGGCAGTCAGAGGGAGGAGAGGTGGTTCAGGCGCCTGACGTCCCTCTCCTTGTCCTCCTGGCTGCCCCTGGCTGCCTCGTTCCTTACCCTCATTCCTTTCCCCCTCAGCACTGTGAGGAAAGTTCGCAGATGCCGGGAAGGAACGCAAGTGAGGGAGCCAGGCGTCTCGCAGCACCAAAGCTCAAGACAGGGGCCTACTTGCTCCACACATTTGGCCTTGAGGATGCAACGTGGCCACACAAACTGCACTACAACTGCACATTCTGCAGCCCTCTTCCTTCTTCTCCCGCCCACTTTATGGGGCGTTGACCCACTTTTAGCCGTCAGTGGGGCAAAGCTCTCTGCCCACCTCCCTCTCAAGTCAATAAACATGATTGCACTATCAATTTCTTTCACCCATTATTGTGATTTGTCAGATCTCTCTATTAGCTGTCTTGGCTTTCCGTTCTTTTTTCCACCCTGTTTTACTGTTGCAGAGCAGAAGCCCATTTCTGTCTTTCCTTTCTTGCAGGGCGATCCGAGAGCCTTTTTTGGCTGAGGAGCGGGGTATAAGTATGATAAATAAATAAAAAAAAAAATAGAGGAATTTGGCTACCATTTAGTATTTATTCAGTGGAAGTGGTGAGCAGGCAAATGGAGAATTAGACACCTGTGACGCTGCAACTGCTGTTTTGCAAGACCCCAGCAGAACACGGAGTTGTATACCAAGCTTCACTGATGTGAAAAACAGCACACAAAGATTCATGTAGCATGAAAATATCCCTGGCTAACAATTCAGTTATTAATGAAATCCACTCCTCATTTCAAGAACATTCCAACGCGGTGGTTTTACAGGAGTTGTTCTGCAGGAAATGTTAGCTTGAATTAAGGGGTGTGTGTTTGTTTGTGTGATTCACAGTACATGGAGTGTGTGTGTATGTGTGTGTGTGTGTGTGTGTTTTGCTTCTGTAATTTGTAAATTGCAAAAATTGCATGCAGATGAATCAGGCTCAAATAGCAATATGAGGTACTGGTTCCTCTCTATTTGGCCCTAGTTAGGCCTCATCTAGAGTATTGCGTCCAGTTCTGGGCTCCACAATTCAAGAAGGACGCAGACACGGTGGAGCGTGTTCAGAGGAGGGCAACCAGGATGATCAGGGGTCTGGAAACAAAGCCCCATGAAGAGAGACTGAAAGAACTGGGCATGTTTAGCCTGGAGAAGGGAAGATTGAGGGGAGACATGATAGCACTCTTCAAATACTTAAAAGGTTGTCACACAGAGGAGGGCCAGGATCTCTTCTCGATCCTCCCAGAGTGCAGGACACGGAATAACGGGCTCAAGTTAAAGGAAGCCAGATTCTGGCTGGACGTCAGGAAAAACTTCCTGACTGTTAGAGCAGTACGACAATGGAATCAGTGACCTAGGGAGGTTGTGGTCTCTCCCACACTAGAGGCCTTCAAGAGGCAGCTGGACAACCATCTGTCAGGGATGCTTTAGGGTGGATTCCTGCATTGAGCAGGGGGTTGGACTCGATGGCCTTGTAGGCCCCTTCCAACTCTGCTATTCTATGATTCTATGATTCTATGTGATTACATTTGATTCATTTTGAAACACAAAATCGGAGGCTCATGATTAGCAAGATTGCCATCTTTTGTGCATGGACAGGAGCATTTTGTCTTCCATGGCTACAGGCAAAATGCAGCAGGTGACGTTTTTCCAGTCATGGAAGTGTACTTATGGGACAATCTGTACCTCTTTCACTTCTGCTTGCCATGCAGCTGTTAAGAACTTCTCTCCATTAAAAAAAGGTGGAAGTTTGCTGTGGATCCTGCATAGGGAATACAGAAGAAGGGGGCCTTCCAAATTCTGCTATTCATGGTTTATTGTTTTGCCTGTCATCAGAGAATGTACAGTAATAGGGAGGTCTATCATTTCCTTCATCACATTTGTTTTTCAGCCCTTCATTGATCTTTCCTTGCAACAGCTACACTAAGGGAGGGAGGCTGATGTTCACCAGTGCCAGCAGCCCTGCCTCATACTTAATTGCACTTGATTTGTACCACGTTTGTCAATAAGGTTGCCACCATTTTACTAGAGAGCAAGTCCCACTGAACTCAGTGAGAATTGCTTCTGATTAAACATGTGGCGAATGATGCTGCACGTCTCCTTCTTCCCTCCCAAGACAGAAATTGGACAGCCGCAGAGGTTCAGCATGTTGCAGTGCACTCCAGAGAAATCAGCCTTCCAAGAGCCTGCGTTCCTTGCAGCAGCCGCTCACATCTCTGCTTCCAATTTACTTCCTTCACTTTTATACTTCCAGCTTGCATCTGGACCACGAGGCCGGGCTGCCAATGTGCGGTGGAGAGGGACTGCCCTTGTCACCTTGTTCTAGAAACATTTCTTGAAGCCAAGGAATGTTCCATGTGAATGCTTAGCTACAAAAGAAAATCTTAATTAAGAATTAAGACCATAAATCAATTGCAGTTTGTTTTCACTACAGCTGAAAAGCCAAAACTGTTTGATATTTGCCTTGGAAAGATCAGCAGAGTCAAGGGCAGAAAAACAAATGTAATGAAGAAAATGATAGATGCCCCTATTGTATTCTCTGGTGATAAGTAAAGTAGTAAACCATGAACAGCAAAATTCAAAAGCCCCCCTACGCAGGATGCACAACAAAGTTTCATTTTTTAAAATAGACAGAAGTTCCTAGGAGTTGCATGTCAGGAAAAAGTGAAAGAGGTCCAGCTGGTCCCATCATCATCATCATCATCATCATCATCATCATCATCATCATAAATTATAAATAATAAATTTATTTCTTGCCTGCCTCTCCATCGAGGCGGGGAACAACAATAAACGATAAAATACATAATACTCAATCAAAACATAATATACATTGTTAAAAACATCCTAAAAAACATCCTAAAAACGTTTTAAAAACATCTTAAAATTCCACTGCATAGTCCTATTTATTTATTTATTTATTGCATTTCTATACCGCCGAATAGCCGAAACCGGAAGAGATTAGTCTTTATAGCTTTCTTGAATGCTAGTAGACTGTTAAGTTGCCGAGTCTCCTCCGGCAGGCCATTCCAGAGTCTGGGAGCAGCGTAAGTACACTTCCATGGCAGAAAAAGTTTCACCTGCTATGCTGCATTTTGCCTATCCTGCAGCAGTGGAAGACAAAAAAGAGAGCTTCTGTTCACACATAAAGAGATGGCTGGTGGTGCTAATCAGGGACCTCTAGTTCTGTTTCACAACGGATCAAATGCAATCTCATTGTATTGCTACCTGAGCCGGATTCATCTGAAGGACTAAGGGGCATCCAAGAATAGATAAGCATCAGTATTGGGACTGCCATTAGCTTGGAGTGTCCATTGCCACCTTGAGGCACAGCGTTGGGCAAAAGGCAGATTATGATTATGATTATGAATTCATGGACATTGTGGATTTGCATAACTGCCAGTCCCTTTGGAAAGGTGTGGAGGAATTCAGACTACGGCTCCCTCTCTCCCCATAGTCACACACCAAGGTCTTGCTTGTATTGTGGAGGCAGGAATGTCAGGAGGTGTGAAGCACCACAGGACTCCAACTGGGAGAGCGGGGTGGAAAACTGGGGTGGGTGGGTGTCAATTCATTGTGCTGCCAGAGAGTCTTGTCAAACGACCAATGGCTGCAATTCAGCTGACCTTCCAAACAATCTCAGCAATTCAGAGCACCAATACTTTTATTTTAAAAAGTAGTAATTCAAGTCTTTATGAGTTTCATACTTGAAGGGCTACAACTCCTTTAAAATCCCACGAATCCTAATAAAACTGTGAGAGTTGGCAGTGGCTACGCAGCCATGTGTACAATAAGCACAAGCCCGAACACGGACCTTTTTTTGCAAATGTTTTGAGTCAATGGGGATCTCCTGGGAGTTACCATCACTTGGCATCTAAGAAATCCTATGTGTTCACTCCAGCTTACTGAAACCAACTGAACTTTACATGCAAGACCCAGAAAACCTGAGCTCAAGCTGATGCCAAAACTAGGGTGCAGGAGCTATACTAGAGTGACCAGATTTAAAAGAGGGCAGGGCACCTGCAGCTTTAACTGTTGTGATGAAGAGGAAACTTCACCAGGTTCCCCATATATGCAAATGACACCTGCTGAAATTTCCTTTTCAATACAACTGTTAAAGATACAGGAGCCCTTTCCTCCTTTTCATAGGGTCACCCTACCAAAACTCAAGAGATGATATCAACTTGTTGTATTCCCTTAAACCAGGCATTTCTATATAAAATATCCAACCCAAATGCTTTGTATCCTTGGCCTACAGTTGTAAGCACATTTACTATGGACTAAATCCCATCGAAATAAAAGAGGGTTGGAACATAGGCAGTTTCCTTGTGCCGAGTCACAGCGGTCGCCTGTTCTTGTCTCTGGCTCCGGCTACACAGTGGCTTTCCTTGGTTTTCAGCAGGGTTCTTTCTCAGCCCTGCCTGGAGATGATGCCAGGGACAGAACCAGGGCTCTTCTGCATGCAAAAGAGGCGCTCAGCCACCAAGCTACAGTTACTTGTGCTACATTTGTCGGATCAGTATTACTGCAATTGTGTAGTCAGCAAAAATCCAACTTTAGTGTTTTCTGCCCGGTCCTCCTGTTTAACAACGTGGAAAATATTAGCGTGCAGCTCTGGCAGCAATGTTCTCTGGAATTCCTGTAACAACCAAGTGAGCATGGGATGGAAGCAATCACAGAGTGCAACATGAGTAGGCCCAAGCAATGCCGTCTTGCCTCTCAAAATGGGGAAAGGGGCAGGAAGCAATGAAGACAACACAATTCGGCTTGCACACAATAAGATAGTCATGTATACTCTTGTACAAAGGACAGTCCTCTATTTTGAAGGGCTGTCAGAGGGCTTTCCTCTATTCTGAAGGCCTTCTGTGCTTGAAAGGCCATCCCAGTCCGAGTTCAATTTAAAGGTAAGGACCCATCAGAAGGGAGAGTTGGAGCCTTGAAGACGCCCATCAGCGACATCTGGACAGCAGAAGGAGTCACTCATTCAAGTCACCTGATCACAGTTGTCCTCACCATGGTGAGATGTATTTTAATTTCTGTTTAAATTATGCTGATTGTTTTTACATTTGCAGCTGTACATATAAATTAGAATGTGTAAATTTTATGCAGACCAGTGCTCTTTTTTCCTCTTTTTTGGCAATTAATTAGTGGTTACCCAGACATGCTCTGGTCTCCATGCAAGTTTGCACGCTGGACTCAGAAGTGATAGTCAAGTTGCCCAACTCCATAGGGGCTCTCTGCAGTTAGGATGAACATGTGCTTAAGACCATAGTAAAGTGAAAGAGTTACAAGCCATATCACCCTGTTTATGAAGTTGGTAAATGATTGTTTGGACAAACTCTTTATAATTCCTTTTCAACTTCTTTTCAACTTGTTCATAAATGATCTGGATTAGGAGTGAGCAGTGAAGTGGCCAAGTTTGCCGACGACACCAATTTTTTTAAGGTGGTTGAAACACAAAGGGATTGTGAAGCGCTCCAAAGGGATCTCTCCGAGCTGGGAGAGTGGGAATCCAAATGGCAGATGCGGTTCAATGTAAGCAAGTGTAAGGTGATGCACATTGGGGCAAAAAGAGGGGGGGAAACAAGTATAATCTGATGGGATCTGAGCTGGCATTTACTGACCAAGAAAATGATCTTGGGGTTGTGGTGGACAGCTTGATGAAAACGTCAACCCAGTGTGTGGCTGCAGTAAAGAAGACAAACTCCATGACAGGCATTATTAGAAAAGGAATTGAGAATAAAACAGTCATGTATCATACTGCCTTTATACAAATCTATGGTGTGGCCACATTTAGAATACTGTGTACAGTTCTGGTCACCACACCTAAATAAAGATATGTAGAGCTGGAGAAAGTGCAGAAAAGGACAATTAAAATGATCCATTAAAATGAGCATCTCCCCTGTGAGGGAAGGTTACAACAGCTGGGATTGTTTAACTTAAGGGGGCTCAGGGGAGACCTGATAGAGGTGTACAAAATCTTGCCTGGTGTGGAGAATGTGGACAGGGAGACATTTTTCCTCCTCTCCCATAATACGAGAACCCAAAGGGGTCATCCCATGAAGCTGATTGGTGGGAGATTCAGGACAAATAAAAGGAAGTACTTTTTCACCCAGCGCATAGTTAAACTATGGAATTCACCACCACAAGATGTAGTGATGGCCACCAATTGGGATGGCTTTAAAATAAGGTTGGATAAATTCCTGAAGGCTATCAATGGCTACTCATTCTGATAACTATTTGTTACCTCCAGTATCCCAGGCAGTAAGCCTATAAGCACCAGCTGCTGGAGAACATGGGTAAGAGGGTGTTGTTGCACCATGTCTTGCTTGTGGTTCCCTGGACAATGGCTGGTTGGCCACTGTGTGAACAGAGTGCTGGACCAGATGGACCCTCGGCCTGATCCAGCCTCAGGGCTCCTCTTACGTTCTTATTTTCCTTTCTCCTTGGCCGTTGTCTTGCTCCTTACCCCTAATATCCAGCATTACCATTAACAGGAGTAGCTGAAAACCAGAAAGCTGATAGTTGATGCAGCTCAGTCAGCGGTTGTGTCATGGTGCTCTGTGACCTATTTTCACAGCTCCAAGAAAGCCACACAGCTCACAAGAGACTGAGTCAACTGCAAATCGGCTGGTGCAGATTTATTGCCAAACAGGGCTGGAACTGCTGGGAGACACAAATACATGGTACAGGAAGCACCATGAAACCTGAGTTTCACTTGCCAAAGGAATTTTAGGAGAAGTTCAGTTCACCACAAGCTTTCCAACCACCTGCAATGCATGCTGGGGGAGACTTCTTAATCCATAGTTTTGAGCACACATTTGCTGTTCATGAAAGTAAGGAGCCAGTTCCAGCCTCCAAATATAGTATGAATGAATGGGGCCTTTGAAGGACTCTTGCCCATATATTTACCTCCTGCATGATTTGTAGCCCCTCCTGTTCAAAAGCCTTGGTCTTTCCTACATGCCAACAGCTCAACACCAGCCCTGACCCCATAGTCAGGCCTGTAATTTTAACCCTGGACTCCTTTTGAGTTGAGAGAGAATGCGGGAATTAGGAATTCCATTTGCATAGCTAGAATAATCATTACCCGTTTCTGAACCTATATTAAAATGCTCCTCTGTGCACAGCAACCCAAGAGCTCTCTGCCCCATGACAGTCAGGCCAACTACTACTGGCAGATTGCCCACCCTGTGTTTGTGAGCACTGCACTGGGAATGTGACCTAGAGTAGTCCCATGGATCCAACTTGTGGTTTATATTACAGTAGAAGAGGCCACTCTCACTGCCAAGAGAAGGCTGCATTTGTTGGAAGGAAGAGGGCAGGGAGAGGGAGCACATAAAACATCCAAACAACAATTCAACCATAAATAAATAGCTACAGCATATAAACTCTGCAAATGATGCTGTTTTCTGACTTCCACATATGTAATTCAGCTTGGGAATTGTCCTCTGGGTCATCCACATCTACACCAAGGAGGATAGGACACTTTGAAAACAGTTTGAAAACTGTCTATGGAGTGTTTCCTGGGCCCCAACAGTTGTCACTACTGTTATAAAATGGTTTAAAGCAGTTGTGTAGATCCTGCCCTAGTGAAGAATCTCTCATAAATGCAGGTCCACTCTTGAGCTCCCAGAAGGAACAAAAAGCAGTGCCCATGGAAAGGCCTGGAGTTTCCTGAGAAACCACCTTTAGCTCCTCCTTGGAACTCTTGGCAAATCATGCCACAACAGCTGCCAAAAGGAAAGCCTTAGATGGCCATGTAATAATTAATGCCTTCTTCTTTCATCTGCCCTTGAGGATGAAACCCTGACCAAGCTGTACAGTAGAAGAGCTAGAAGGATGAGGGGGTGGAACACATGCGCTTTGACCCATGCCCCCAAGTCCCCACACACTCTTGAATTACTTTTTAAAAATCAGAGGGCAAAGCACACTCAGCAAAGGCATGTTTGGCCCCAAAACATAACAGGAGGTGTTTAGCAGCTTTGCCTTTGCCACAAGGAGTGACTGGGGGAGCACTGCCTGCCCATTGCTAACATCTTCTTCATTGCTTTCCTGGATGAGCACCAAGGCCTTGTGGTCCCGACAGTCCCACAATAATATCCATCTGCAGCTGTCCAATCAGCAGCCACCCTGCCAGCAGCACTAAGACGAGTAAAGCTCAGCAGTTAAAGCTTCCACAGCTCATCACACAAAGGGCAGTGGGGTCATTGTTGTAGATCGCAAGCTGAATATGAGCCAACAGTGCGATATGTCTGCAAGAAAGGCAAATGCTGTTTTGGGCTGCATTAATAGAAGTAGAGCTTCCAAATCACGTGAGGTACTGGTTCCTCTCTATTCGGCCCGGGTTAGGCCTCATCTAGAGTATTGCGTCCAGTTCTGGGCTCCACAATTCAAGAAGGACGCAGACAAGCTGGAGCGTGTTCAGAGGAGGGCAACCAGGATGATCATGGGGTCTGGAAACAAAGCCCTATGAAGAGAGACTGAAAGAACCGGGCATGTTTAGCCTGGAGAAGAGAAGATAGAGGGGAGACATGATAGCACTCTTCAAATACTTAAAAGGTTGTCACACAGAGGAGGGCCAGGATCTCTTCTTGATCCTCCCAGAGTGCAGGACACGGAATAACGGGCTCAAGTTAAAGGAAGCCAGATTCCAGCTGAACATCAGGAAAAACTTCCTGACTGTTAGAGCAGTACAACAATGGAATCAGTTACCTAGGGAGGTTGTGGGCTCTCCCACACTAGAGGCATTCAAGAGGCAGCTGGACAAGCATCTGTCAGGGATGCTTTAGGGTGGATTCCTGCATTGAGCAGGGGGTTGGACTTGATGGCCTTGTAGGCCCCTTCCAACTCTGCTTTTCTATGATTCTATGAGCATTGAACCCATGCTCAAGATTGCATGGCTCCCCAGCCCCCAGCCTCCCTGAGATCAGTGCATTAAGAACATCTGAGCAGGGGAAGCCTGCAAGCTTAGACCTCTACACGTGGAGGCTTCCTTGGGAAGTAAACACAGAGAGGCTTCACCTTCTCAGACATCCACAGTCCATGTGTAGACATCGGAGGTGGGACCAGAAACAGTCCCCAACCACACTTTTAGTTGCCTGGAGAGGGCTTCAGTCTGCTCCACCGAGCAAAACAATTATTCCCCATGTGGAAGTTGCTCAACTAAACTGCAAGTAAAGACCCTTGGGAAATTTCAGTTGGACTAAAATGAGTTTGGAGTTTTAAGAATCCGATCTGCAGAATCCCCTGAAGACAGCCTCCCCAGGCTGTGTGGAATCTGCGGACTTCCAGGTTTATTTATTTATTTTATTTTCTCAAAATTTACACAAATTAATTCATAGGAAAACACACATTTCTGCTGAGACATATGCTATGCTAAATATACACTAAATATTATATACTAACAAATTATGTAAATTGTTGCAAACTTTCTTACAGAATTATTTGCATATTTTTGCCTCATAATGGGGGGGAAATAAATCCATTGCACAATCTATTAAACAGATGAAGGATGGATCTCACAAAATCTGGATGGACGTCACTAACAAACAGCAAGAGCAAGCGGAGTGTGAAATGTACGATCCTTTGAGCACAGTAGTGTTGCCACCTATATAATAATAATAATAATAATAATAATAATAATAATAATAATGAGAAGAAGAAGAAGAAGAAGAAGAAGAAGAAGAAGAAGAAGAAGAAGAAGAAGAAGAAAAAAAAGGAGGAGGAGGAGGAGGAGGAGAAGGGTGTGTAACATTGCACAATTTTTGCAACTTTAGCATTAAAACAAACAAGTGGGTCCCCATCAGCTCAGGAGAGTACTTCATTTAGGTTCCAGACAGCCTGGAAAAGGAGCCTCATAGCCTAGTTCAAGACCTGTGGAGGGATGGGAGCTCCACGAATGCAGGGTATTCCTCAGCCATGAGGCCTTCCCTAATTGGGCTGCCAGGTTCGGACCTGAGTATTTTATAGCTATATATAGCAGTGGTGAGTGAGGGAACTGTTCTGGAATGTGGGAAAGAGGAAAACGCACGTTTCTTCTTTTTGAGACATCTCTGCACAATGCAGGGGCAAATTTTAACATCACAGCACACATCCACCCAACCCTAATCTCTTCACACACACACCCATACTTCCTAAAAGCTGTCAGGGGTATGGGCAAGCAATTTTATTCACTCCCCCACCTGCTGATTTGCGCTCTCTCTCTCTCTCTCTCTCTCTTTCAGCTGATGCACAAACATTCCATCATCTCTCAAATTGCTCAGAACCATTGATTAGTAGTTTATAACAGTAGTGACAACTGTTGGGCCCCTGGTCACGCTCCATATACACTTTTCAAACCATGTTCAAAGTTTCATAGCCTGCTTGGTATAGATCTGGACATAGATTGCTATGAGGCTGCCAACTGGCACTCTGTAGCTTGTTAGTTAGTTAGTTAGTTAGTTAAAAGTTATTTATATGATGCCTTCAGCCATTGGTTCCCTTATTCCAGCAATGACTTGCTGTCATTGGTCCAGCTCACTTTATCAGCTCCCCAGTTCTAACATTTCTTCCTTTTATTTTCTCCCCGTAGCCCCAACAAATCAGGAGGGAAGTTCCTTGTTCATTTCTGCAAACAGAGGCCTTAGCTAGACCTAAGGTTTATCCCGGGATCGTCCCGGGGTCATCCTTGTTCATGTAAATGACACACAGGGGATCCCAGGAGCAGGCAGGGACAACCCTGGGACGATCCTGGGATAAACCTTAGGTCTAGCTAAGGCCTAAGCTTCCGTTTCCTGGGTAAAAACTCCCCCCTTCCTCTGACCTCCTGTTTAATTTTATAATCTCCCAGCTTCTTTACAAACTACCTGACCTCTACTTTCTAACTAAACCTTTAACCTTTAAACTATTAATTCTTTGGCTGAAACTCTAGCACACACAAAAAATTAAACCTCATAATATCCTAAAACCAAACAAAATACAAAACAGACAGTTCTGTTCCTTGTCATCATAGTTCCCCCACCAGGACAGGGGGCGGGGACACACCAGATGAGGTTTCACATAATTTCCCAAACACATACTCAATAATACACAGAGCAGAAATAGAAAGAAGCTCTGAAAAAGACAACATGTTTCACAAACAATCTAAGGCCACACACACACACACACACACACACACACACAGAGAGAGAGAGAGAGAGAGAGAGAGAGAGAGAGAGAGAGAGAGAGAGAATCTTAAAATAATAAAAATGGAGAAATAAGTCACCCCACCAGCAGCCTCCTGCTGCCCACACAAGGCATGGCAGTGCCCCCACCTCCCTAACCACCTCCTCGGGGGATGTTGGTTATCAGAGGGGGTGTAGGGAGTAGACACCCTTGCTGTTTGTTGTTATTTACATTTATAGATGTGTTTATATAAATGCATTTTACATTTATAAACACATAAAATAAATTCTCCAGGCGCTGAGCTGGGGCTGGGGGCTCATCACTCTCACAGCGTGCAAGGCAGTTTGTAGCATTATCCTCGTTGTTTTGTCTAGCAGCCAATGGTAGCAGAAATTTATTCATTTGTTTATTCATTTCATTTCATTTCTATACCACCCAATAGCCAAAGCTCTCTGGGCAATTCACAAAAATTAATAATTTGTACAAGAAATCATACACAGATTGTCCAGGCCACTTAAGTGAAGGCTGTTACATCCATACTCATGCAGTGTGCAGAGAATGTTAAATCTGATTTTATTGCAGGGATGTGTTATGTGGCCTGATTGCTCTCAGCAGCAGAGTGGGCAGGAAGTTTCATTCTATTTCTTGACTCCTAGCTGAGCAGAGCAGAGTGGAGAAAGCTGCCCTAGCTGGTCTAGAAGGTACGCAAGAAAGTGAGCTCCCAGAGCATGAACAATCAGAGCAAGCAAACAGGAGTTCAGCAGGGGAGGTCAAGGGGGAGGTCCCTAATTAAAGAAAAACATTTTCTTGTAGCACACTCATGTATTGGGGGACTCTGTTGTTAACCTTCAGGGAGGACAGTACAAAGCACAGGCTATTCCAATACAATTGGATAGGCAGAAACAAAAAGGGAATATAGACTATAGATTATTATTATTATTATTATTATTATTATTATTATTATTATTAATTTATATAGCACCATCAATGTACATGGTGCTGTACAGAGTAAAACAGTAAATAGCAAGACCCTGCCGCATAGGCTTACAATCTAATAAAATCATAGTAGAACAATAAGGAGGGGAAGAGAATGCAAACAGGCACAGGGTAGGGTAAAACTAACAGTATAATATAGATGGAAAGGATTCTTCAGCGGTGGTGACATGCAGAGTGTGTGCAATGTTTGTGTTCCTGCCTGAGCTCAACATGGCATACACCTGCAACCAGTGCAAGCTGGTTGCACTATTGGGAGAAAAAGTGAGAGGACTTGAGCAGCACATGTCCACCTTCCAAGGAATAAGAGAAGATGAAGAGTACTTAGACAGAATGGTGAAACTTCAACAGCAAAGAGAAGCACAGGAAGTGGAAGAGCAACAGGAAGTCGGAGCAGAAGTGGGGAATGCTGAGGTGAGGAAAGCCAATGAAGAGGAAACCTCCTGGAAAAGGGCGACAGTGAGGAGCATTAAGAACTTAAAAGTATGTCACAAAGGCCCATGGACTCGCCAGATATGCTGTCTCCCTGGAGGAGACTTGATAATGCCAAGTGGAGCTACAAAGATATCACATCAGACATCAAAACTTTGGGAAGGGAACTCAAGAACTTTGGGGCCCAGATAGTTTTCTCATTCATCCTTCCTGTTCTTGGAAGATGAATAGAAAGGGAAAGAAAAATACTCCAGGTAAACGACTGGCTACAAAGGTGGTGCCAGCATGACAGATTCAGATTCTGAGGCCGTGGGCTATGCTACTTGGAACATGGACTGCTGGCAAGGGATGGGTTGCACCTCACAAGGGCTGGGAAGAATGTGTTTGGACACAGCAGGAAGAACAGCAGGTTTTCCAGCATGCTTAGCGGTCATAGAATCATAGAATCATCAAATAGCAGAGTTGGAAGGGGCCTACAAGGCCATCGAGTCCAACCCCCTGCTCAGTGCAGGAATCCACCCTAAAGCATGCCTGACAGATGCTTGTCCAGCTGCCTCTTGAATGCCTCTAGTGTGGTCATTAGGAGTGAACTTCCCATGATCCCCTGCAGAGCCGTTGTTTTCCCCGCTGTGTTTTGAAATCTGTGGTAGCGGACATGGCTTCTACTGGCACCATCGTGCAAGTGCCGCCGGAGCTCCAGTTGTACCTGACGGAACACTGTATCACCACCTTCTCCCAATGGCTCTTCATGTCTGATTGCTTCTGCAGTCCCGACCGGATGGCAGAAGCTGGATTCATTCACTGTCCTAGTGAGAATGCACCCGATGTGGCCCAGTGTTTCATATGCTTTAAGGAGTTGGAGGGATGGGAGCCCGATGATGACCCCATGGAAGAGCACCGGCGACATTCCCCCAACTGTGCATTTCTTGTTCTCCAGAAAGAAGTGTCTCAACTAACAGTGCAAGAGTTTATGAAACTTAGGAAAGAGAGAATGAACAATAGGATTAAAAAACAAGTTAACGAGAAAATTGTCGAGATGGAAAAATATATCAAACACATCCGAAATGAAATAATCGTTCTGTGTTCCTGAAGCTTTTGTTGTGCTTTCCATTGCTGAGGACTTACTCTTTACTGACTGTCTAAATGGCTTTAAGCAGAGGCAGAAACTAAATTGTGCCATATCTGCGCCTCAGTCCAAGTATGAATTTCTTTGTATTTTATCCTTGTGTGATTTACTTTCCCATTGTTAATAAATATTTACTGGTCTTCAGGTTACTGCACTCTGACTGCTTTTTGGCAAGGCTGCTTAGAGCTTGTGGCTACCTAGCAAGGCATGAGGGCCTCTGACATCCTTCTTGCTTTTCCAACAACGGCTCCAGTCTAGTCAATGACTGTGATACTTTTCTCTGACCCCGTTTCCCAAACTGGTATAGTGTTTGCTAGATACCATGACAAGACCCTATGTTGCTTATTCCACACACACACACACCCCACACACACTTATTTCAGTTATATAAAAAGGTGTGTGTTTGGGGAAGCCACTACAACCAAGCATAGCAAAAAGCATTTCCATTCACAATAACATTTTGCAACACAAATTAATGAAAAAGAAAAAGAAAGGATTTTACACTTCTGTTTTATATATATATATATATATATATATATATATATATATATTAATATAAGCAGTCCATATATCTAAAGAAGTATTCACACAAGATTGGTGAATAGGATATACATTCAAATACAGCGAGAGCAGTAATATCTTCAGACCACTGAATGATAGATGTTGGGTGTTTATGTTTCCAGGCTTGTAATATGAGTCTTTGTGAACTGCAAGATCTCTCAGAATCTACTTTTGCTGTCCATCTGTTACCCCCCCCACACACCCATTATGGGGAATTTGTTTAAAAATACATGCACATCTGTAATTACAGATTTTCCAATAACAAAAATTATGCGAGTAACAACTTCTCAGCACAAAAAAGTCACCAGGGGGCACAACTACATCATCATAATAGCATTGTCCATATTACATCTTTAGATGTGTTGGTTATTATGTTGTTTTTATACTGTGGTTTTTATGTTTCTGCTGGTTTTTAAATTTTGTATACTTTTTAATGTTTACTGTTTTTAACTTTTGTAAACCGCCCAGAGAGCTTCGGCTATGGGGCGGTATATTAATGTTATAAATAAATAAATAAATAAATAAATAAATAAATAAACTTCATCAGGAGGACTTTAAACTGAATCCTACAGGGGCGGGAGACGTAAACTTGGAGGTAACAATGGATGAAGGCTCATGCACCAAAACAGAGAGAACAGCTCTAATAGCACCCCAAAATAGTCTTCACAATAATGTAGTAAAGAAGCATCTGGACGGCTCTTTAAATAAATGGGACAAGGAATAAGAGGAGCATGATAGTCGGGTTCTACTACCAACCACCCTCAGTCACTCAGTTCATCGCTATTAATCACAAACACCGAGCATATAATCTCCATCATATACAATTAAGTCTATAAACTCTCCAGAGTTCTTCAGTCTTAGACTCTGTTACATGTTCTAAAGTTCCTCTTGATGGTCCTGATGTGGTGGTTAGTAACAAGCTGGTCTGTGCCCATACTGGGCAAGCACAAGGGATTGATGCAGGAGTCCAACCTGTGGATTGCACCTGCCACTACTACTGCCACCTCCTACAGCTAGTAGCATTCCCTGGTGATGGTCTCCTCTCCATGCTAAGAGCCAAAGAACACGGACCCTTGGATAAATGCTAGGACCCATCCCTTCTGCCCCAGTATAAACAGCAGTGGCTGAAGCCCTCCCCTTGACTGAAAATGGACGGCCGGCCGACGGAATTTGAGCAGTCCCACTCCTCTCCCCAAAGAAAATGATCTATGAAAATCAGTTAACATAGTAGATCCATTTAATACTGCATGAGAGCTGGGGGACTTGCAAGAACGGGAGAAGATATATATTGCAGGTTCGAATTTGGGTGCAATGGCCAACAGCCCAGCCTGATCCTGACATTGTTGTCAAAACTGGAAAAGGCTATAGTTGCTGGCCTAGCAGTGACTTTAGAGGTTTGAACGTTTCCAGGGAGAGTTGATTGCCCTGCATCTGTGCTCCTCCTCCATAGAAATCTCTGAATTCTGAACCAGAAATTAGGGATGAGATTCCAAAGAGGCTCACAGCACTTAATAAACCCCACTTGAGTATCCCACCTTTCCTTCCAGGAGCTCGTGGGGCCTGCAGCAAGATGGTGGGTCAGGTTAAACTTAGTAAAAGTGACTGGACTAAGGCAACTCAAGAAACTTGGCTGTGCCTAAGTGGGGATTTGAATCCTCAGCCTCAAATACACCAAGCAGGATTGTGGCATTTTAAAGACAAGAACCACACGACTGCTTTATAGTGGTATTGAAGTGCACTGACAACTGTTGGGGCCCATTGACACATACCATATACTGCTTTCATAGTGCTATATCCTGTTTGGTGTGGCTCCTGCCTTTTATATACCGCTTTCATACTGCTTTCATAGTGCAATATCTTACTTGGTGTAGATTAGGCCAGGTCTCCTTAGTCTGAGCTCAGTACTCTGCAACCACACAACTCTAAGCTCATTTCCCAAGGAAGTCACAAATGGCAAGGCAGGATCAAGAATGCTGTCAGAGGCATCCAAAGAAATATGGATGTTGCCTTGTGAATGAGAATATGCATTGTAACTTAAATTCTGAAAGTCATGCTAAACCTTTTGACAAAAACCAAGACACTGAAGTTGGTTAAAATTAAAATGTGGTGATTTCTATTCCAAGATTAGCTCTATGGAAGTGAATTCTGTGTTGACTCCCTAAGATTACCTTTAGGGTAAGCATTCACCAGCAGGCCCACGTAAGCTTAATATAAAGTTCTCCATGATACTTCATTTGACACATTGGTAGTATTAAGAAAGAAACCAACACGAACTATTTTGTGCTCAAGATTGTAAATGTCGCTAGAACATCCTTTCTTGTGAGATCACTTAACTTAATTGGTGTAGTTAGGATGAGTTCCAGGTGTCCCGTTTCCCCCCCACCGCCCCATTCTCATATTAAATGGATCCATTATGTTAATTGATTTTCAAAAATGGCTTTCTTTGAACAGAGGAATAGGACTGTTTTTATTCTGTTGGATTTTCTAAAACTAATAAATTAATTGAAACTCCAGACACATTTTGTGATTTTAGGAATAGATCCAGATTGGCATTAGCATGAACAAGGATGAAGAGGGAGATGAGAGGAAAACAATATGAGAATAAAACGGGACCTTTCAAACTTTCAGACTAAAAGCTTCATCACACCAGCGTTATACTGTGCAATAATTGCAAATTGCATGCAAAGGACTCCGAAGTTTTCCAGTTTATAATCTGCTTTGACTGTGAAGTATTCCCATGCATCCTGCTTTAATTGTGCTTCTTAGCCAAAAGAAGCGTCGTATTTTGGACTCCTTTAAGAGTGAATCTTTGGTTGTTCTCCAAGCGGCCACTGGGGGCACAGGAGGATGATCTGATATTTTTAAACTTCAAATTAAACAAATGCTTCCATCTGCGTAAGTTTTAAAGATAAACACCTCAAAATTGGCACAGTAATATATATTAAGGAGGGCTTTCAGCGGACCAAATTTGAATCAGATTAGGTCATCCGTTGATTTTTTATGATTGTTTACATTTCTCCCCTTAAACCCTTTTCCTGGTATGCAAAGGATCTTAGGAGCACCACTGCCCAGGGTGTGATTTAGTTAACAACAACAACAACAACAACAACAGCTTTACACTATGGGGATAATTTGAGGGAAACAGGTACGTGGGATGAAGTCTTAATTCAGATTTTGGGATCCTGCAGGTTATCTCAACTGACCAGTTGAGTTCCAAGTCAACATGGATCACCAAGTCAGCCCTGCCACATTTGTTTGGTGACTTGCCACATACCTCATATGAGAAGTAAACAGAAAGCCTGAGGGAGAAGAAGTGGCTGGTTGACTAATTCCTCACAGAGTGTTGCTTTTCTTTGTTCTTTCCAGATTTTCACCCTCAAAGGAATTCTTTGCATGTCAACCTGTCTTTTGACTAACCCATGCATGTCTATCAATGAAGGCTTCTGCATTACTCAGAAGTCTGAGCTTATTCTAGGGTGCACTCTTAGCTTGCAGACAGCACTAGACAAGCTGTCCCCGCAGATGAATTGAGAGCACCTTGTTGGTTGCAGATTGCAGAAGACAAATAGTTTAACCTCTTTTAAGGTAAGTGTAACCCCTCGCACATTGAGTTCCCCCCTGCTACTGGGAAGCCTGCCAGCCACTCACACATCAGCCACACATTTGGCAAGCGTGGCAAGGGACCATCCATGCACATGTACCAATCTATATGTGTAGAGCCCCTCTAGGGCTTTCATTACCCTGTGTGAAGGCTTGAGTCCTACGGAGGCCGTGTAAAAATGTCAGGCATTACATGCCTGTTTTTTTTCTGTTGGGAGGAGGAATCCCTGAGAGAGGTAGTTTCATTTCTCCAGTTAATTTTCATTTCTTCAAGGTTGAAACAGTTCTGTCAGTTTTGGGGGGAAGAGGGGATAAAAGGAAGACCACCAGCCAGAGAGACAGATAGCTTCATCCCACGTACCTGTTTCCCTCGAATTATCCCCTACAGCACTAAGCTGTCACCGTTGTTGTTAGCTAAATCACACCCCGGGTGGCAGGGCTCCTTTAATATATATATATATATATATATATATATATATATATATATATATTTCTATAGCTACAAATAATAAATCATATACATACATAAAAAAAATTCATCTTCAATTCTTAACTATACATTATATTTCTTAAACTAACTCACATTAATAAGTCCACCGGGATCTTATTCTACTTTCCAAAATTGCATTGAATCCTCTGGAGGTGTTCTTCCTCCCCCTTTTAATAATACATATTCTAAGAACAATTTTCATATCTCTTCAAAATCGTTATTTTTCATTATTCCCTTCTAACTCTAATATTACATGTTAATTTATCATTTATTGCAATATCCCATATTTCTTTATACCATTCTTCTATATCACAATCCCCTTGAACCTTCCAATTTCTGGATATCATTAACCTTGCAGCTGTTAACAAGTTTGTTATTAATTCTATTCTCATTTGATTACATTTAAGTTTTCCATACATTGATAACAACGCTACACTTGGTGTTTCTTCTAACTTCATTCCAGTTATTTCGTTTATCTCTTTATACACCATTTTCCATAATTTTTATACATATTCACAATTCCACCACATATCCATATATGTTCCTTTCTCCTGACATCCTCTCCAACAAAGTGTCGAGTTCTCCTTGTTAACTAAATTTAATTTTACTGGAGTTAAGTACCACCTCCATACTATCTTATAATAATTTTCTTTTGTCCTTACAGACATGTTTTTCAACACTCGTTGTTTCCATATCCTCCCCCAGTTCTGTTGCTCTATTCTCTCCTTCAAATCTGTTTCCCATACCATCCTAACAAAATCTTCTTGACTTTCCATTTCCACTAATATTTTATATATTTCGCGCATTAAATCTTTTATCAGTTTATTTTCTTTTTTTTAAAAAAATCAACTCCTCAAATTTGGTATTTCCTCTGCATTCTCTATTATCTTTTAACCATGTTTTAGTCCATTGTTCCAATTAGATACAATTGAACCATGTCATAGTTTCCCCTTTTAGTTTCTCTTAGGAGCAGCGCTCCTAAGATCCTTTGCATACCAGAAAAAGGGTTTAAGCGGGGAAATGTAAAAAAAAATTAAAAATAAACAGATGACCCAATCTGATTCAAATTTGGTATGCTTAAAGCTCTCCTTAATATCTATTACTGTACCAATTTTGATGTCTTTATCTTTAAAACTTACACAGATGTAAGCATTTGTTTAATTTGTACTTTAACCATATCAAATCCTGCTCCTGCACCCCCAGTGGCCGCTCAGAAAACCACAAATGATTCGCTCCAAAACTAGTAGCAAAATAGGTCAAGTCTTTTGGCTTTATAGCACAATGAAAGCAGGATGCCTGGGAGTACTTCACAGTCAAAGCAGGTTATAAGGTGGAAAACTTCGGAGTCCTTTGCGCACAATTCACAGTGATTGCACAGTATAACGCTGGTGTGATAAAGCTCCGTAGGAGCTGCTCAGTGGACCAGGGCATAGGAGGGACCCAGACACCCTGGGATTCCCCTTTGTGCAGAGGAGCTCAATACATGAGGACGGCTTCTCAAAGACACAGCTGCTGGGGGCACAGTGTCAGGTGCATTGCTGGAGCGGGGCTTCCATGTCTGGCACAGAAGCTTGAGACGAGGGCTGAATTAAATATTCTCCAGGTTTGTTTTTTTGCCTCAAAAAGTAGTGATTTTGGAGGCTGAATGCTTCTGAAGAATTAATCCTATCTTTTTCAGGCAGTTTGCAACCACTAATTCCCTAACCCTATTACTGCTTTATGTTCATTTTGTCTCCTGGAAATGTTATCCCTTTTCAGGTGATCCAGGCCCATCAGTGGAAAATAATACATCAAAACTGGTGGATTAGGAACTTAAGAAGCTGCCTTATACTGAGTGAGACCACTGGTCCGTCTCACCCAGTACTGTTGACACTGACCGGCAGGATTCTTTCCTGGCCTTACCTGCAGATGCTGGGGACTGGACCTGGGGCCTTCCACGTGTAGGCAGGGCATCTAGGGCTGCGCTGTAGTTCTTTTGGAAAGGTCCATGAACAGGATGGCAGGCTCCTGTACAGTCCTACACATGGGTCTTTCCTGGAAAATGTAGCAGGGTGACCAGTTCTGATTTGATGCATGCCATGAGCATGCCTCCATAGCAGGAATTATTCTAAAATCACCATTTCAGAGGGTGGGGGAATGTGTCAAAAGGAAGCATGAGGAGTTTTATGTTTCCGTTCAGAAAACTGAAAGAATAGCTCTGTAATCCAATTATCAGTTAATTTCATTCAGTCATCAATTCATTTAGAAGTTTTCTAGGTAAATAAGGCCCCGTATCTAGAGACAAAACTTGGAAAAGGGGAGGGGGAAGCCCTCTCACCTTTATTAATTATGATGGCATGAGGCATGTTAAATATGCACTGAATCTGGATACCGAGAGACAACAATACAATGAAATAAGAAGTGGCACATGGTGGACATCTCCTGTAATATGGCACCCCTACTATCATTGGCTGAGCTGTTGTGGTGTGATGGAGCTGAGGAGGAGAAAGGGTCAGTCATGTCATGAGACATGAACAGTGATATGTATGGAAAAATCCCAGTGGAAAATGTTCCAAAAGTGCATTGTTTCATAAAATTAATAAGTAGTATAATGAAGGAAAAAAGGAAAGGAACCTCTTGTGCAAGCACTGAGTCATTACTGACTCTTGGAGGAACACCAGCTTTCGCTGACGTTTTCTTGGCAGGCCTTATAGCGGGGTGGTTTGCCGTTGCCTTCCCCGGCCGTTATTACCTTTCCCCCAGCTAACTGGGTACTCCTTTTACCGACCTCGGGAGGATGGAAGGCTGAGTCGACCTGAGCCGGCTGCCTGAAACCAGCTCAGGCCGTGGGGAGAGTTTCAGCTGCAGAAATTGCTGCTTTACAGCTCTGCGCCACACGAGGCTCAGTATAATGAAGAGATACAAAAAAAAAATGGGAAATGGTGAGCTCTTTCACAGTTGTAATTAGCTACCTGAACCCGCCCCAGATAACTGCAGGGGGGGTGCAGTTTGGGCTGCTGGCCCCACCCACGATCTCCACATGTTCAAGAGAAAGTGAAAACTCATGACTAGGACCCTGGGGTTCCTGATGGCACATAGAGTAGGGTGACCGTATGGAAAGGAGGACAGAGCTACTGTATCTTTAACAGGTGCTGCATGCATACAAATGACACCTATAGAAATTCCCTTTTTTATACAACTGTTAAAGATTCAGGAGCCCTATGGTCACCCTAACATAGGGTGCACAGAAATCAGGGCAGAGATACTGTCCCCCAAAATCACACATGTGGTGGAAAATAAGAAAAGGATTTATATACCCAGGAAATATCTATATAGCTAATGAAAATTCTTTGGCATGCTGAATTTAGTATCTTAACAGTTTCCAGGGACTGCATTCCCCCACCCCCACTATAAAATATAAAGTGAGTGCTTGCTATTGAACTGACATATCCTAAACATTACAAATATTCAAATTAAAATAATTTAGCAGTAAAGTTTTGGATTCATTTAAGCATAACATTTAAACAGGGCAATGCTATATATGTTTACTTTGAAGTAGGTCCCACTGGGTTCAGTGGGGCCTACTCCCAGGTAAGTGTGGATAGGATTGCAGCCTTGTGCTTTTATTGTATTTTGGAAAATGGAATGGCAAAGCTTACAGGCAGAAGTGCTGCTCAGAGTAGACTCAGTGGTCTTAGATGCAGAGACCAGGGAGGAAACAGTGGCCTTAGATGCAGAGACCAGGGAGGAGGAAGGTGGATGGGACACAGGCTTTGGGGAAAGGAAGAACCAGCAAGAACAAAAGGCGGAGGAGAACTTCACGGAGCGCCTTGTAATAAATTGGGTGGGTGGGAAGGGGGAGGCAGATGGACATGAGATTCTGGGGAGGCCAAGGGAGCCTTGCTGTCCCAGTTCACATGCTCATTTGAAATAACCAGCTTACTCTCTGGCAAGGTCCTGAGGGGGGCATTTTCACTGCCTGTCCCTACTCTACCACATCACAAGTGTTCCTAAATCATCCTCTAAACACAGTGGGAAGTCAGCATTAAGGCAGTAGTTTATATTTGTTTTCCCCTCCTGCTGAAACAATTCAGCCTGAACAAATGCTTCCCAAGGAGGCAATAGTGTGGCCACTCCTGAAGAAGCTCACCCTGGTTATCTACCGCCCAGCCGCAAGCACCTCATTTCTAGGGAAGGTACTTGAGAGGATTGTGGCGGAGCAACTGCAGGCACTCTTGGAGGATACTGATTATAATATATTTATTTCTTACCCTCCTCTCCCTCTGGGTCGAGGCGGGGAACATCATTAAATACAATATAATACATAAAACTAGTTAAAAGAGCATATAAAACCAATGCAATATTAAAATAACAATCACAACATCTTAAAATTCTTAGGTTTGAAATTCATCTGGGTAGGACTTTAAAGATGTCAAAGTGAGTCTTTACCTGGCATTGAAATGACCACAAAGCCTCATGGGAAGGGTGTTTCACAGGCAGGTGCCATTGCTTAAAAGGCTCCCTCCCTGACGGCCATGCACCTTACTTCCATGTCCCCTGGAGAGGTTCCTCAGATGTAGACCTCAGTGCATGAACAGACTGAGATGGGAGAAGTTGGTCCAGCAGATACTTGGGACATAAGCTATGAAGAGCTTCCAAGGTGGACAACAGTACTTTGAACTGAGTCTGGAAGTGAACAGGCAGGCAGTGAAGTTGCTTTGGAACAGGTATGATACAACCTCATTTCCTTGTCCATAACCAATCTTCAGTGATATAAATGGAACAAAAATGCTTCAAATAAAAATATATTTCATTTCTGAACAAAAAAATTGGTACCATTTCAAACTCATATACTATATATGAACCAGCAGAAAGGTGTAGACAATTTCATATAACAATTGCTTTATTTTATAAGTCAGTGTTCCACCTAGTTCAAAATTGCTGTATTTTCATTAGATCTGCGTGTCATCTAGGTCTATCAATGCCCCAGGGAGGCCAAACTGATGCACCAGGGAAGTTTGAAAGCAAGGCATCATGGTGGAAACTACTGCTATACCACTACGCACATTTACAGAAATGGTGGCATTTGAGGAGGGAGGTAGCATCGTGCAGATATTCTGGGAGGCAATTCCAAGCATAAGGGGCAGCAATGGAGACGGTGCAGCATTGATTAAGGGAGCAAGAGTGGAGTGAACATTATTGGCAGAGATGTCTGAGGATATAGGAGCAGTGAGATGGCGGGCATTGCCATGGAGAGCTTGAAAGGGAAAGACCATTGAACTGAAAGTGTGGGAGAGTACATGTTTGCCAAAACGGCTGTCATCGATTCATCTCCATTCTTCAAAATAAGTCCTCCGAAAAGAAATAAGAGGCTCTCTTACCACTTTATAGATCTTTGTCTATATGCCTGCATGGATGTGTGTCCTTCCATCAGGAAGAAGTCTCAAGCAGTGCTAAATCAGAAAGTCTGAGAACTTTTGACCAGGCCAGGCAAACCCCAACAAATTCCACAACTTCTTGTCACTCTGAATAGTATCGCTGGTAATCCAAAGCAGCCGGGGCTGGCTCAAGGCACTTTCCTGCCTGAGATGAAGAACAAGGCGGTGCCCCCTGCCTCGCCCTGCCCCCTTCCATCTACAGAAGATGAGGATGAGATAGCATCCTCAATCGTTACTGAGGGCAGCAGGGCAGGTTGCCTGGATCACACCACTCTGACCTATAGCAGAGGAAACAACCCTGGCGTTGCTGCCACAGCAGCCAGCATCTGCTGCCTCAGGTGATTGCCTCACAATAATAATAATAATAATAATAATAATAATAATAATAATAATAATACTCCCTGAAAGTAACAACTTCTTCTCCTTCCTCTTGTACTTTGAAAGGGAGCAATACTAATTAATCAATACATTTAAACAAATCCAGTTCACTGAACACCAGTGTGTTAAAGACCACTGGAATAACTCAAGCCCCCCCCCCCCCGGCAGTTCTTATCCTGGGGCTTTCTGAGCCCATTCTTTGGGTGCAGCAAAGGAATGATGTTGCCTACTTGGTATAGTAGTAGTAGTAGTAGTAGCAGTATCCCGCCTTTGGCCCAATGCTGGGCCGCAAGGCGGCCTTACAAAGTTTAACACATTCATTTTGTGGGGGGAGAAGTGTACAAGACCCTCTAGCAGAACTATTCCAATGTCAGCACAGGGGATTGCAAGGCAATATGACCCATGAAGCTCAGGGACTGATGACAATGGTGGGCCGTGTGTGTGTGCATGTGCGTGTGAAAAACTGATAGATTTAGGACAGAGTTGCTCAACTCATGTCCATTGCATTTCAGGGCTGCTTTAGACACACAAGCTGCCTTGGTCACCACAACAGATGTCCTATGCTGGTAGAGGAGGAGGGTGACATTGTTGGTTCTCCTGGTCCTGGCTGAGGGACTGAGGAATGGCATTGTGGTGCTTCCATTCCTGCCTCACAGCTGATTTCAGAAGTGGATGCTAAGGGACCGTCATCTGGCCCCTTGGACTCCCCTGTGCTTTTCGTGCCCCAGGCTTTTAACTATTTGCATGGAACTGCTGCGTGAGGATGCCCAGGATTTGGGAATTGGGGGTCATCAACATGTTACTGGCACCCAGGATCTATACCAAGCAGGATATAGCACAATGAAAGCGGTATGAAAGTGGTATATGGCATGTGTCAATGGGCCCCAACAGTTGTCAGTGCACTTCAGTACCACTATAAAGCTCCTGCCTTTTATATACTGCTTTCATAGTGCAATATCCTGCTAGGTGTAGATTAGGCCTATATCTCTATTGTATTGGGTTCAGCTGAGGCAGCGGAAGCCCTTGATAAAGGATTGGATGAGGATCAATAAACTGAAAGACAGAAGTGCTGTTCGTGGGTGACTCATCTCTATGGGAAAGCCATGTTCAACCTTCTCTAAATAAATAGGTGATCCCATAAAGGACCAGATTTACAGCTTTAGGGTGTTCATTGATCCAGTTTTGCCTTTCAGTTGAGGCTGGTGTGCCAGATGCAATTCTTTCTGGACAGAGGTAGCTTCACTCAGGGCCAGCTTCAAGGGTCAACCTGGTAGCACACCGTGAGGCCCTATCCCACTTGGGGTGTGTGCGATGGCCTCTGACTGACTCAGAAGGAGATGCTGTGCAATCAGGCCCAGCCCTGGGAAGCCAGGAGCCTGAAAGCTCACTTGCACGAGGCCTCCCACTGGTTTGCCAGCTGGGATGGGGGGGGGGGGGAGATGCAAGACACTGATCCAGCCTATCTGCAGAGCTGAGTGACCTGACCTTGATGGAGATCCCTGCAGCTCATCCAGGGGAGTTTTCCACAGGGAAAGCGTCACAGGAGGAGGTCTCTCTGGGAGAGGGTGGTTCAGGAGTCTCTCCTGTATGGCGGCAGCAAGTAAAGAGGGCGGAGCAGAGGTAGGGTGACCCTATGAAAAGGAGGACAGGGCTCCTGTATCTTTAACAGTTGCATAGAAAAGGGAATTTCAGCAGGTGTCATTTGTATATATGGAGAACATGGTGAAATTCTCTCTTCTTCACAGCAGTTAAAGCTGCAGGAGCTATACTAGAGTGACCAGATTTAAAAGAGGGCAGGGCACCTGCAGCTTTAACTGTTGTGATGAAGAGGAAATTTCCCCAGGTTCCCCATTACACCTGCTGAAATTTCCTTTTCAATACAACTGTATTCAGGAGCCCTGTCCTCCTTTTCATACGGTCACCCTAAGCAGATGCATCCTATGAGATGCAGCCATCACCTGAGAGGTATGGGTCCCACTGCCACAGTCAAATACCCGATTCTGACCCTTAGTGGCCACTCCCGTGTATTTAAGCCAAATCCTTTAGCAGTAATCTTTGCTAGAGATAACCTGCAAAGCTTCCCTATGTGGTATTGGACTTTTTGAACTTCTTGGGAGTTATTCTGCCAGTTTGTTACTGAACTGTTTGGGGTTCCTTGAAATACCTGCAGTTTGACTTTGGAAACTATCATCCACATCTTCTTGGCCAGTTGGTGGTTGGTAGAAGACTTCAACCACAGCACACACACAAAATGTATTCCTTCCCCAGATGCTTTCTATGGGGCCACCATGGTCCCAGAAACCAAATCCCTCCTAGCAACACTTACCTTCATAGCCAGCTGTTTACAAGCAAGATTCTTCTTTCTCTTTCTAGTCCTCTTACTTGGACTGAAAGGAAGGACGAGGACACCAAGTCCTAGAGCTTCATACTCTAACATGATGCCATCAGAGCTCTGTTCGGCACTGGCAGTATTGTTTGTTCCCACATGGATGAGCAAGAGGGGACAACTGCCAGGGGCCACCCACCGGTGTTCCTCACTTGGCCTCTGCTCTTCCAGCTCCACACCCTGACTCTTCTAGTCTTGCCCTATCTCCTTGTTCTTGGCAGCTGCTCAGCCTTTTGTTCTTCCCCTGCACCTGCCTTTTCTGGAGTGGAACTCAGCCTGATTCCCCAACCCTAAGGTGACCCTATGAAAAGGAGGACAGGGCTCCTGTAACTTTAACAGTGGCATAGAAAAGGGAATTTCAGCAGGTGTCATTTGTATATATGGAGAACCAGGTGAAATTCCCTCTTTATCACCACAGTTAAAGCTGTAGGACCTATACTAGAGTGACCAGGAGCGGATCTACACGTAAGTGGATAAAGCACTTACTAACGTTTTTAATGGCGTTTTCTGTTACCCACATATACAAATGACCCCTGCTGAAATTCCCTTTTCAATACAACTGTTAAAGAGAGAGAAGCCCTGTCCTCCTTTCCATAGGGTCACGGTACCCAACCCAAGACTCTGTCTTGCTCTTCATTCAGATGCTGCAGCCTGATTCCTTCTCTGGAAAGGCCCTGCAAAGATCCCTTGTGAGGTTCTGACACTAAGGGTGGGTACACCACTCCCCCCACCCCGCAGTCTCCCTTTTGTGTCTCGTTTTCCCTTGAGCTAGAGCATTCGCTGTTTTGGCAACTCAACTGCTCGGTCAACCTGCTTCTTGTGCTTGCCCTCACTTATTTATTTATTTATTTATTTATTTAAGCATTTTTATGCCGCCCTTCAGCCAAAAAAGGCTCTCACGGAGGCTTACAAAAGTAATTCTTGAAAAGTCCCTGCCCACAGGCTTACAATCTTCTCCACATGCACAGAACTGCTGGAGAAGTGTGGGATCTACACAACTCTCCCCATGCCCAACTCTTGCCATCTCTCATCACATTTCTGGTTCTATGAGTGTGTTGTCATCTTTATTGCTCTTCTGTCAATTTTCTCCAAGTTTCACACATTGCCCTGACAACCAAAACTCAGCATGGTATTCCAGCTGAGGTCTAAATTGGGCAAGTGTTGCCCTGTTCCAATAAGAGTACTTCCATCCATCTTGGTATGTAACATTCCCCATCTGCCAGGTGGCCTCTTTGCAAGAAAAGGAAAATAAGTTCTTGAAATCTTTATATTTGCTCCTTTCTAAAGATAGGCTCTGATCAGCTTCAATCAGCTTCTTGCCTGGTCGTGTGTGTGTTGTTTGTGTGTTTTGATGTGTCTTGAAGCGAATGGCCTTGAAAACTGGGCCCAGGTTTCTCTGAGAGGTAAAGGGGATGAAGTTATTTATCAGACAACTCAACCTCACATGACCCAAGCAAACCCTCTGACCCAAAACAAAGTAATTTTCTTTGAGTTGCAGCAAAACACTGTGTGCTCACTCATTTGTGAAAAGAACAGAGGATTCACTTTGTTTGCCTTTTTGCTCCAACAGGAACATAATCTGAAATTTACATGGGAGCTGAAATTAATTTTCATATTGGAAGCAAAAATAAACACTAAACTCTTCTTATTAATGGTGAAATGAAAGGGGGAGGCAAATAATACTCTGGAAAAATGTTCAAGAAAATGTGTTACAGAAAGATGTTTTTCTTCCCAGAAGGAGACCTTTTCTTGTGTCTAGTGGCTTATTTCACAGGCCATTGCTAGACGAGGCGTTAGCGTGGTGTGAGGCCCGGTCTCCCTCCTGTGCATCCAGATGACGCACAGGGGATTCCGGGGTCAGGCCAGGCTAAGACCTCGCTTGAACCGGGATAAGCGGATTCGCTTATGGCCTGGTTTTTCCACAGCCCCGGCCTGAGGCCGGGGCTGCGGAAGGTCTAGCAGGGTCCGTGGCTTTTCCTGGCTACTCGCTTACTTGCGCTGTGCCCATCAGGCCGGGGGGGGGGGGGGAATCACGGGGGTGGGGGGGATAGGGGCTGGGGGAAAGGGCAGACCCGGCAGGAGAGAGGGGGAAAAAAGAAGGACAGGCACAGGCATGGGCATTGGGGAGGGGGGGAAGAAGGATGGGGGACAGGGCATCGGGGAGGGGGGAGGACGGGCGAGCGAGTGGGCGGGGGGCATCAGGCATTGTGGGGGGGAATCAGGGGCAGGGGGAGCGGGGACCCTTAATTTTTTTTAAAAAAAGTACTTACCTTTTCAGCGGTGCGCTCCTGCGCACATGGCCCTTTAAGGGGGGAAAACACGGAGCACGTGACGGGGCTTTCCCTTGCCCGTCGCCATCGCCCTGCCTCCCAGACGGATTATCAGGTAGGTCTAGCAAGGCTCAGAAAGATTGTGGTAAGGGTAGAGTTGGACCCTTTGCCACTAATCCCAGATATTTGCTTGTAGGCTGAGGGAAATAAACACTGCATATGCTTAGAAGTCTTTCTCTAAGTTACAACAGAGATATGTGAATATATTTTCATCTCTTTAGACTTATACAGATAGCAGCTGGTGGGGTTTATTGCATGCTCATGATTGGCAACTCATGGAAATTTGTGGGTCCTTTACACAATGTTGTCAACCTCCAGGACATCCCCTGCACTCCACCCCCCCCCAACCGGGTAATCTTGCTTTTAAAAAGATTGGATATAGTGTAGTAATTAAAATTATCATTGGATAATCCAGTGTGTAGAGCTAGTGTTATGCTATAATATAACTAGTAGATGGTGGTGTTTCATTAGACATATAGAGCATTACCAAGAGGGAAAGTTTTCAATTCCAAATCACATGGTCACCATCTAAAGAAACCCATCATAAAATCAGAAAGACTCCAGGGCCAGATCTACACTAGTCTTATAACGTTGCTAGTGTCCCTTTCTAACGTGGTTCTCTGTATCGGTTCTCTGTATCATGGGACACACTAGCGTGATTTACGTTTCACTGCAACGGAACTTCAGGGCACGTGGTTCCATCCTTCCGTTGTTCTCCCTCTTCTGTGAGAGCTGCTGGGTTTGCTCCGCCCACTGCCTGCCTCATTCCTAGCCAGCAGAGCAGGGCAGGGCAGGGCAGGGCAGGGCAATAGTCATAAGCACACACAAACCTCCTCCCAAAACATCTTAACTCCAGTCCCAGGGAATTGCCTGAATGCATAGGAGCCAGCCACTTTGCTGAAGCTAAGCAGGGCTGGTTTGGTCAGAGTTTGGATGGGAGACCAAATTGAAAATTTTTAGCAGCAGCCCCATTTAAGCCCCACTGGTCATGAGTTTTGGACTTTGGACCCTTGTTAATTTTCCTGCACGGAGCTACAGCGATCCTTTGAGCGCTCCTCAGCTCCTTTGCAAAGAGGGGGGAAATGTTAAAAAAAAAATCATAAAAAATCAACCGATGACCCAATTTGATTCAAATTTGGTATTTGAATTACTGTGCCAATTTTGGTGTCTTTATCTATAAAGCTTATGCAAATGTAAGCATTTGTTTAAAATCCTGCTCCTGCGCCCACAGCAGCGGCTGGGGCGAATCTTTTGCAAAAGGAGCCCAATTCAGGCAGGATGCCTGGGAGTACTTCACAATAAAAGCAGATTCTAAGGTGGAAAACTTCTGAGTCCTTTGCATGCAATTGTCAGTGATTGCACAGTGTGACGCTGGTGTGATTTATCTGCTGTAGCAGATAAGATAGCAAATGGGGCAAAGGAAGGAGAACTGGAAGTGGGCGGAGCAAACCCAGCAGCTCTGAGAAAGGGAGAGGAAAATTACCGGTAGAACGAGGCACCTGAATCTGTAGCCACGCTGGAACTAAGAAATAGAACCTGTAAGCACGACTCATTTGCAACGTTGGAGACCCAGGGTCATGTGACGCTGTGCGTCACAGTAACCCATTCAAAACTTTAGAATAACATCAGTGTAGATTCCCACCAGAAGATGAAAGCCTGGTAAAGATGCAGGGTTTTTCCTTACTGAAGAGACATCCTTAAATTCAAAGCCATTTTAATATGAAAATCTCTCTCTCTCTCTCTCTCTCTCTCTCTCTCTCTCTCTCTCAGAGTAGGCTACTCTGGAACCAGACAGCCATTCTCACTCTGCTTCTTCCCATTTAGCAAAGGTGGAGTTTCTATACATGCTTTGGCCTTCAATCCTACAGCCATGAGATAACTCCAGACTGGGGGTGAAGTGATTGGGTACTTCCTGTGGAACCCCAGCATGTCCTATGATAAAATGGGATCTGACAACTGAGATTGTCCTGGTCAGGAAATATCCACTTATTCCCCTGCCAGTTGGGTAAAACAGGAGAAAACAAGTGAGACCTGGAACAATATGTTGTGGTGAATATCCACCCCCTAACAGGAGTACTCCAGTTCAAGGCACCAGCCATGCCCTTCTACAGGATACTCCATACCAGGCTTCTAGTGTTCCAGTTTTGCCCCATCTGACACTCAACATTCATGATTAGTGAGCATGCTTACTCCTGATTGGACTGTTTCTGTGGTGGTGGTGGTGGGTAGGGGGGGAGAGATTCCTTCAGTTTTGTTTTGTAAAATGGTGTTTGTACCTCTGCAAAGGTAACAGCCTGCCCTTAGCACGCTGACACTCCCCCACCCCCACATTCCTCAGTTGCCCATGTTTAGTTCCATTCTCGTTTCTTTTAAGTTTGCCGCATCTCCTGAAGCTGAGACTCTGTAGGCAAAGGCTGGCAGGTCAAGGCAAGCGCCCGGCTGTGCTTGGTGCTGCAGGATGGATGTGGGCAGGACAGGGCAAGGCAGTGCAGACGGAACAGCGAACACTCACCCAGGGCCTGCCCCCCTGGACTCTGGCCCGCTTACTCCTTCTGCAGGAGCACCTGAAAGGAGGCCCGAACCCTTTAACTTCAGGTCAGATCCTGGGATTTGGGCAAAGATTTGTTTTCTTTTCTGCATGGAATAACTGAATATGTTTAGTATGGGAGAGGAAGAACCAGATATCGGCTTATCAAGAAGCTCCGTGAGGGCAGCTGACCAGGAAGAGCAGCACTTTGCAGCTTATTATTGGTCCTATGGCCTTTAACTAGGGTGACCATATGAAAAGGAGGACAGGGCTCCTGTATCTTGAACAGTTGCATAGAGAAGGGAATCCTGTAGAAGGGCCTGCCCTCTTTTAAATCTGGTCTCTCTAGTATAGCTCCTGCAGCTTTAACTGTGGTGATGAAGAGGGAATTTCACCAGGTTCTCCATATATACAAAGGACACCTGCTGAAATTCCCTTTTCTATGCAACTGTTAAAGATACAGGAGTCCTGTCCTCCTTGACATAGGATCACCCTGCTTTAACCCAACACTGCAAAGCACCTTCTGACACTGAATGTCACTGTTGTGTGAGGAAAGCGTGAGAGACTGAATGGCAACAGAACAGCAGGCTTTATTACTTTATTTGGATGAACAGCTTTGAGTAGTACTAGTCTATCTGTGCAGTGAGAACTTGAATTCTAAACAGGAAGCCCTCTAACAGGCCTACAAGCGTGCTTTGTTTGCCCTGGTCAGTACCCTGGCATAGAATTGAGCCCATTCCAGGCATGATTAGCAGCAATAATGGCACCACTCCCATAAAATCTTTTGCTTTGGCAACGTTCTTCAAAAGCCAATGACGGCAGAAGCAGCAGTGACTCTCCTCTGCACCTGCTTCCTGGTCTTATGCAAGGTTGTCCCACTTTGGAAGCACATGACTGGGATATGAGGACTGTACCATGGACGGATCTTTTCCCCCTGAATGTTTGGATCAAACCTACGTTTGCAGCCAAAGACTTGTCCCTAACCAAAGCAACCGAAACTGATATGTGATTCTCACATTGAACCTGTTACTGTTACCTAACATGACCTCCCTCTCCTGACCCAGTTCCATAACAAAACACCTGTAATTGGCTTAAGCAGAAGATGGCAAGCAGAGAGTTGCCAACAGACCAGGAAAAAAGCTGGACTGGTTAGGCTTGTTTTGCTTTATCTGTTGCTTTCAGGCCAGTTCTGTCGAGAAGCAGAGCTCAGGAGCAGCCCCGCACCTCCATCCTCTTTGATGAAAGCGCAGCTTTTGCACTGTGTTCTATCCCTGGTCCAGCACCAAAACCTACTGGACTCCATCCCTGAACCTGTCCCAAAGTAGCCCCTTGGCTCTGCTCCAAGCCCTGCCAGACTCAGGGGAATCTGCCCCCAGGCCCCAGGCCTTTAGCCTTTAGAGTTGGCACCTCTTAGTGAAGCCTCCATAGCTGCCTGTGCTCTCTTGGGCCTTCCCCTTCCCTCTCTATGCTCCCAATCTTTCATCCTCCATTTTGATATCTGCTAGCTGGCAACTCTGCTGGATTCTGCGGCCACCGTGTCCTAGGAGGAAAAGATCTTGGGAGCAAAGCAGAGGCAGGAACTCCTTGTTATCAGACGAGAGAGCAAGCTAGATTTGTGTAGGGCTTTATTACGAGACCAACTCTAGCCTACTTCAGATGCACCAATGGTCTGTATTGACCAGGAACAGCCCATGTTTTGCCTTTACATCCCTAGACATCATTGCCCTTATTTTATCTTTGTGAGTGCTTTTATTAAAGAAACAAGGGGCTGGGTGTGATATAAATAATAGTTAACTAACAGTTAACTGTTCTCTATCAGAAGACAAGCAGTAAGGCAAACATGTAGCCTAAGCGAAGAGACCACATATACAGTTGGGGTCAAGAGGTAAGCGCGTTATCTGGAAAGACCCGGCTTGCTCAGTCAACAGACAATACACAATGGGTTTCCGCTAAGGGCAGTGGCTGCAATGTTAGTCTATGGGCTTCTTGTGGAAATTTTCCCAAGCATGCACACTATATAACCAAATATGTAGCTTGTTTGCCACACAGTATAAAAGTCCTGGATGCGAAGTATTCGGGGCTGCTGCTGCTTCTGAATTTGAAGCAGGCAGTCTTTTCGCTGCGGAAATAAAGCCAAGGCTTTGATCTTACCCTGTGTCTATTTGTTATTTGGTTCCGGTGGCTAGACACGATCCGAGAGAGCGAGAGCTCAATTTGAGGGCTCTTACCACAGGTGGCAGGAGGGGGAGGCATAGAATCATAGAATAGCAGAGTTGGAAGGGGCCTACAAGGCCATCGAGTCCAACCCCCTGCTCAATGCAGGAATATCCACCCTAAAGCATCCCTGACAGATGCTTGTCCAGCTGCCTCTTGGATGCCTCTAGTGTGGGAGAGCCCACAACCTCCCTAGGTAACTGGTTCCATTGTCGTACTGCTCTAACAGTCAGGAAGTTTTTCCTGATGTCCAGCCGAAATCTGGCTTCCTTTAACCTGAGCCCATTATTCCGTGTCCTGCACTCTGGGAGGATCGAGAAGCAGGGCTGGCACCAGACTATATTGTGCCCTAGGCAGGCGCGTTCTGAAGCCCCCCCCCCCCACTCGCTCGCTCACTGCTGCCCCCCGCCCGCTCACTCCCTCCCGCTCCTGGCTTTGAAGCCAGGACGCTGGGGTTGGGGGGTGGGGCAGAGGCTTTGAAGCAGTGCGCCTGGGTTGTGGAGCTGGAGCGCGTCGCGGGCGAGAGCCGGGCCTGAGGCGAGGCGCCGCGGCGACGACGACGCAGGGTGGGGCCTCCACCGCCGCGGGCCGGCCCACCAACCACCTCACAGCCGCAGCCGCCTCCAGGACGTGAGGAGCCGCCACCGCTGCTGCTTCTGAGGGGCCGCCGAGGCCGTCCCCCGCCCGGCTACCCCTGCTGCTGCTGCTCCCTCCACCTCCAACCCCAGCATCCTGGCTTCGAAGGAGCCTGGATGCTGGGGTTGGGCGGAGGCTGGGGCGGTGGCTTTGGAACAGCGCACCCGGAAGCTGCTCTAGGAGAGCAGCTTCAGGGTACGCTGTTCAGCGCCCTCGTTTGCTTGGCGCTCTAGGCGGCCGCCTGAGTTGCCTCTATGGCAGCACTGGGCCTGTCGAGAAGAGATCCTGGCACTCCTCTGTGTGACAACCTTTTAAGTATTTGAAGAGTGCTCTCATGTCTCCCCTCAATCTTCTCTTCTCCAGGCTAATCATGCCCAGTTCTTTCAGTCTCTCTTCATAGAGCTTTGTTTCCAGACCCCTGATCATCCTGGTTGCCCTCCTCTGAACACACTCCAGCTTGTCTGTGTCCTTCTTGAATTGTGGAGCCCAGAACTGGACGCAATACTCTAGATGAGGCCTAACCAGGGCCAAATAGAGAGGAACCAGTACCTCACGTGATTTGGAAGCTATACTTCTATTAATGCAACCCAAAATAGCATTGGCCTTTCTTGCAGCCATATCGCACTGTTGGCTCATATTCACTTGCAGTCTACAACAATTCCAAGATACTTCTCATTTGTAGTATTGCTTAGCCAAGTATCCCCCATCTTGTAACTGTGCCTTTGGTTTCTATTTCCTAAATGTAGAACTTGGCATTTATCCCTATTAAACTTCATGCTGTTGCTCTCAGCCCAGCACTCCAGCCTATCAAGTACCCACTGGAGATGCTGTTAACCAAGGGTCTGCAGAAGTTACGAGTTCGAGGGTTGTGGAGATTGAGACCGGAGTTCATTAATACATGGAGATGAAGATAAGGATGCAGCCTGCCCATTCACACCTTGCAGTTCGTAAGATTTGTTATCGACTTGCCATATAGCATATTACAAAATGGGGAGTGCTGTTTCCTGGTTTATGAGATCATTGTTTTACCTACACTAATAGTGGTGGAGAAACAACCATCCCTATGGCAATCGCTAGGGCAGAGGAGGGGCTTTTATACCTACCCACCCCAAGATCTCTAAGTCTCAGCTATCGGGTGGGGGGAGAGATGTTTTGGGGGGGGTGAGTGGATGTGTGCATGTGTGACCCCTGGTCCTGAACTGATGCTGAATGTGGTCCTCAGGGATGAAAAGTTTGTGCACACCTGCTTCCCTAGTAGGGAACTTGCATGCCACCGTGTCTTGCAGAATGCTTACTAGTCCTTTTTTGAATGCTGTAACAAGCAACTCTTCATCACAGAGGGAGGAGTCTTTTCGCAAAACCACCTTTCCAGGTGAGATAGGTCTTGGGAATTCTGGTGACCCCTGGTGGCCCCAGGTGAAGGATTGGATTCTCATCAAGATCCAAAGAGACACCCAGCCTGGAAGAGTCCCCCAGTGTAGAAGGTGATGCACTTCTGGATCCACATCAGCAATGAGCAGAGAAAGCTGTTTACTTTGCACGCACGAATGTCCCCTGCTGGGTCAGGTGCATGAGACTGCTTGTCCGTCTTCCTTCAGCATCGTTCTTCCTCCTGATGAAGCGCTCAGCCACATTCCCTTCTAAAGGTCAGCACTGCACGAAGGCCAGTGCTCAGTTTAAGCAGGAAGGCGACTGAATTGGCCCCAACCCGTTAAGAGGGGAATTTCGTTAAGTGCCACCTTTGCTCCCATTCTCTATTCAATGCTAACGGAAAACGCTGGGTTCACAGTCTGGAGGCCGAATCCATCTCTTTGGCGGTAAACAAACACACGGCAGCGACAGGCACCCCCACACTTGGCCTTCTTGGCCTCCATCCACCATCCGGGTGTTCTTTGGACTGAGGATTAACTTCGCCGGCCTTGCCGTTTCGCCACAGCACGGCTTCGCCCCTAGAGATGGCCTTCCTCCTGCTTCGCATACAAACGGAGAGGAGCAGGCAGAACAAAACGCCAGCATCCGGCTCCCCCGCCCAGCCACTCACACGCAGACACCGCTTCCTCCCAGGCTCTGGAAAGGGTGAGGAAGACGGGGCTATATTTAAACACTCAGATGCGGTTCCAAGGCCCATTTGCCGTCCAAGCCGAGAGCAACGACGAGAGACGGTGCTTTCTCTCCCCTCCCCACCCAAGGAAATGGCCCGTGGCCAGCTGCTCAATTTGGCGGCCTCCCCGAAGGCCAGGCGGTGGGAGTCAATGGCACAGCCTGCGATACTGACAGAGCTGCAGCCGAGATGGAGCCAAACCTGCCCTGCTCATCAGAGCCTGACCGTCCCAGTGGGGCTTGAAATGCAGGGGGCTGGTGGGGTGGGGGGCTCTCTCGGGACGCAAACAACGAAAGACAGCTGCTTCTGCGTGCTGTTTGGCTTCCTTGGGCTCTCATTTCCCCTCTTCGCTGCAGAGGGTGACTTTCCAGGGCAGCCCAGTCGGCACGTTGCAGAGATAAGTCACGGCCTGGGAGCCATCAAGCCCAACGCAGCCCACCAGCCATGTCCCTCCACCTCCACGGCAGCCCCATGCGCACAGCACCAGGCTGGAGGGCCCATGCCTTGCTCCATGGGCCACAGAGCGCGCAGGCCGGCCCCCAAGGCAATGGGAATGCCGGGAGGGCAGTGGGAGGATCGGGGCACTTAGAGTTCTGCTTGGATGTTGTAGCCAAAGCCACAGGAATGTGGGAGAGAAGAGCTAGAAGGGAAGACATGGGAAACAGTCTTTCTCTCTCAGCTCCCTAAAGCTCCCACATGGAGGATGAGGGATTATGGGAGCTGTAGTCTAACGATCTGGAGGGCTCCAGATTGGGGAAAGCAGCTCTAAAGCAGAGCATTTAATTTATGCCCAAGTTCACCCCCAGAATTTGCTTTTCAGAACCAAGGTTCAAGTGCCTGAATATGTGAAATGCCTGGATATGTGAAATGCCTCTGGGCATGTTCAGAGTGCCTTTTCTTTACTGCTAGTGATTAGTAAGTTACTGTCTGCCCCTATGCATTCAGGGTTACAGAGCCAGATTTGTGGCAAAGATGCCTATACTTTCTACCCGGCCCCCGGCCTCCCCCTGGTTAGAATCGCAACATGGGGGGGGGGGAGTCTACTCCAGCCATTTATTGCAGGATTGTATCATGGTCATCACTAACGCAGTGATCTCGGCTCCACCTCTCACTTTTACTGGAATATCCCTGACTGCTTTTGTCACGGTTTCTCCGGCTCTCTCACGTCCATTCCTGCTTTGCAAAGTCATTGTGAGTTCTGGGCTCAGCAAACAGCCAATCAGCTGTGAGGGGCATTTTACCTTACACTAATTTGAATTTGGCTAATATATGCTATTTAAAAAAAAACAAAAACTAAACTAATCAATATATTATTTATTTCAAAATATATGGTTAGGATGGCAGTTTTAATGTGAGATATACTGTTACTTTTCTTTCAGAAATCTTAACGTGTGGGATGCAGCCTGCCCACCTAGAAATATGCTTTGCCCCTTCTGTGCCCCCCCCTGAATTTTTTTCTGGTGCCGCCACTGCACTCCAAAGAGATGGCATCTCTCAAAAAGTTCTACGGAGAGACCCCAAGGGATTTCTGGAGGATCTGGACTCCTCCCACCCTTAGCAGGATTGGTGTGTGTGTGTGTGTGTGTGTGTGTGTGTGTGTGTGTGTGTATGTGTATGTGTATGTGTATGTGTATGTGTATGTGTATGTGTATGTGTATGTGTATGTGTATGTGTATGTGTATCTCTGTTATCATAAATGCTGCATGTCTTCTCAAAGCTGTCTTGTCTTTTGCTGGCCAGGGATCTGGAAGGTGTGCTCATGATCCCAAAATGGCTCAACTCCCTACCCTTCAGTATGGTCTGGAATAGGGCTGTGCACAGAGCCCCCCACCCCCCGATCCACCTTGGAAGTCGATCCGGAGCCCCCAAAGCACCCCTGATCTGCGTCGGGGCTGCCTTGGGGGTTCCCGATCCGCCTTGGCACCGAAGCCAAAGTGAAATTTGGAAATACCAAGGTGACTCAGAGTTTCCTGGGTGCCAGCTGCACAGCCAGCACCCAGAAAACTCTCCCCACTTACCTGGTGCCTCCGCCATCCGCAGCAATGGACGGCGGAGGCACCAGGTAAGCCCCCCTCCCCCCTTTCCCACTTACCTGGGCCGGCTGCCACCGGCTCGCGTCCAGCGGATGCAAGCCAGTGATGGTGGCAGCGGCGGCCACAGGTAAGGGGGGGAGGGGAGCTTCCCTGGGTCCGCCGCCTTGCCTCCAACAGCTTCTACGCGAGGACGCTGAAGTCCACCACCACTGCTGGCTTGCATCCAGCAGTGGTGGCGGACGCAGACGCAGGTTAAGGGGGAAAGGGGACTTACCTGCTGCCTCTGTCACCATATTTCTTCTGGTGGCTGCCAGGGCCACCGGAAATGAAAGGGAGTAGCTTAAAATCACATGGCCTACTCGCTTTCATTTCCGGCTTTGGCACTGGAAGCCACCAAAAGAAAGATGGTGGCAGAGGCAGCAGGTAAGGACACGGGGGCGGCAGGGGGCTCCGACACACCGAGGCTGCCTGAAGCTTCAAAGCCAATTGGCTTCAGACCGCCTCGGCCTTCACCCAAGCTACCTGGAGATGCCGCTGGGCGTTGAACCTAGGACCTCCTGTGCACAACGCAGGTGCTCCAAGACAGCGCTCCAGCCCTTTCCCACTCTCCCCAGCAGAAAACAATGTCTCCAAGCATGTCAGGAGCATCATTTCCACTCAAAGAGAAGCCATCAACACCAGATGAGGGGTTCGCTAAAAATTCTCTGAAAAAGCTAAAAAAAATCAAATGGTTTCTGAGGCAACCCACGAGGAATTTTGCCATCACTTCTCACAAGTCCTTCCAGCCTACAACCAAGCCTGAAGTGTTGACTAAAGCTAAAATGAATGGGAGTTGAGAAAATTCTGCTAAATTGTAGATACTTGGAAATAGTTAAACATTTATTTATCCTAGCTTGATTTTTTTTTTTTAATGAACCATTCTCAGTGAATGACATGACTGGATTTAAGGATTGGGGCAAGGGATGAAAGTCCTTAGTCATAGCTTTGGCTTATTAAGAGCAGAAGCCTGTGAAGCCTCCGGACTCAGAGGACGCTGCGTATCCAATGGGGGCGGGGGGGGGATGGAGCGCTGGGGCAATCTTTGCCTGCGTTCTCCAGCTGCCCTGCATTTCTGCTAGACAGGTGATTTTGCCCGTCTAGCAGCAGGGCTTCAGAGGGTGAGGAAGGAGGCTGGAAAGCATTGTTAGGCCATCATCCCAGTCTCCTCTCCTCACTGCCCCCAGGAACTGCCCCTTTTCCTGTCTCTGAGCTCTGTTTCTGAGCCAGGAGACATAGCCAGAACTGCACTGGTTGAAGAGGGAGCTTTGGGAAGCATGGTTTCTGGGCTCCAGGGTTGGAGTCCTAGTTTTTTAACCTCAAAGCCCCAAACCCAAACATCCCTATGTCCCCTAAGGATTGCTTAGGATTGTTCCCTAAGAAGACATAAGATTTAAGGATTCAGAAAAAGAGAGCCAGTATGGTACACTGGGTAGAGTGTTGGACTGGGAGTCGGGAGATCCGGGTTCTAGTCCCCACTCGGCCATGGAAGCTCACTGGGTGACTTTGGAGCAGTCACAGACTCTCAGCCCAACCTACCTCACAGGGTTGCTGTTGTGAGGATAAAATGGAGAGGAGGATGAGGATTATGTAGTCCGCCTTTTGTTTCTTGGACGAAAAAAGGTGAGATATAAATGTTATAAATAAATAAATCATTTTTAAAGTTCTTCAATTCTGAATGTCAAAACCTGAATCTGAATGTTTTACAGTTTTCAATTTGGATTTCAAAACTGGACAATTTCGATTTTTAATTATAAATAATAGAAGTCTGAAGTGCAGAAATTGTACAGAATGGACAGGCCATAGCTTAGTGGCAGAGCTCCTGTTTTGCATGCAGTCGGTCCCCAATGGAAACCCCAACACCTCCAGTTAAGAATGGATCAAGGAGGTGACAAGCAAAACCCTCCCCTGCCCTGGACCCCAGAGAGCCACTGCTGGCAGCCACACTAATCCTGGACTAGACCCACGGCAGCTTCCTGGATGCAATAAATGATCGTTACACATCAAAAGGCTGCATAACTGGGATGGGAACACAACTACATGTTCATATCTAAATAATACTTACTCTTCACAAAATCAACAAAAAGGGAACAAATTATCTCAGGAGTCTCTGTGTGCTGTTTACTGTCTCTTGAACAAGCACGCCCGCCTTTGACATTTGCCGAATTTAAGTGGCATTTCATTTCAGAGGACACCTTCCCAGGCTGGAGGGCAAACATCCTCTCCCTCTGCCATGTGGTCTGTAGGGCCTACGGAGCAGAGTCAGGAAAGGATGCGCCACTATTTCACACACCCTCATCAACATTCCTGATTGTGGAAATACAACATGGATCTCCTCTCATTTTCTGCCATGAGCAAAGTCCAGCGGGAGGTGCAGAAGTGGCTGCAGAATTTTGACTCGTGGCAATATCCCCCCACCCACCCACCCACATACTTAGAGCATTTCCACGCCAGACAAAAAACCTGCAACTTTACTGGGGCTTCTTCTTCCGGATTCCTTGAGGGAGTACATCAGGTCCTTTCCCCGTGGTTTTTCCCTTCTTTTTTCCTCAGCAAGGTCTGTATGTTTCATTATAAAGCCACTAGATGGGGCTGTTGTATTATTTGCAATAATCTGCCATTATATCAGTACACTATTAACTTCAAACAGTGCATTGAAGCAGGAGAAGAAAATGCTGGGCTTTTGTCATCACGAAAAATAGCGCGAAAGCTTGCAGAGAGCGGGAGGTGCCCTGGAGGATGACGACATTGTGCAGAGGACTCACAAACTTCCGTGAGTGACCAATTACAAGCGCATGGTAAACACCTCATGTAGAAATGGCCTTGAAGTGACTCTTAGAAATTCAAATAATTCTGCTGGCCCATGGTCAAATAATATCCCTGTGATAATAATCTTCTGCCTTAAGTCTGCTGCCCTTATCTTAATTTTAAGTCAATGAAATTATGGCTGTCTATTAAATGGATTAGATATATCCCAGAATACTCAGCTGATGAGAGATAAGGGATGACAGAAAGTTACTAATCTGCCTTTGAAGGAGTTACCCAAGACAAGGAAGCAGGTGTGTGTGTGCGCGTGTGCGCGTGTGCGCGCACGTGCATGCACAAGAGAGAGAGAATGCTGGGTGTTTGCTAGAACCCCATGAAGGGAGGTGTCTTTCTATGGGCATATTATGTAGGACGGCAGATCAACTGCCTTTTAGGAATGTTTCTTCAACACTTCTGTATTTAAAAATAAAGCAAATTTTACAAAGGCATTTTAATATTAAATTTTATGTCTCCAGGGGAGGATACCAAATGTCTCCAGGGGAGGATACCAAATCTAAGTAATATCACTCCAAGAGCTGCTCACTGCTTGGGAAAGTGGAATGCATGACACCATGTTGAAGCCCTTGACATTTTGATGGGGTTTCTACCATCATGGCACACGTTTTTTGCGTGAGCAATTTCTCCCAGGATAGCAAATCATGGGTTTAGTGACTTTAAATGCTTTATTAGGGTGGGAAAATCAGACACATTTAGTCTCGTAAACTGATGGCGCAGTTTGTTGCTATTCAGTGGTGCAGGAAATGAACTTTTCCCATGTTAACTATTGTTTGACTATGTACCAGGAGTTCGGGCACTCCTTTGCTGCAGATCTTCAAGCAGACATTAGACAGCCATCAGTTAGGGATGTACCAGGTCTGGATTTCCTCATCCAACAGATGTCAGACTAAATCAGCACATGCCCACAAGCGTTCCATGGGCCAGATAGCATCATGGGGTGGAGAGAGAGGTCAGCATGCCCGCTGATGTCACCCCGTCCTCAGCTGAAGCACCTCTGGAGCTCCTCAGGCAGCACCTCCGTTGAGGCGGCTTTGCTTGCCTCCTACCTTCCTCCATTGGGGAGGAGGCAGAACGGGTGAAGCTCTGGCTGGGAGGCTCAGCGGTACCCAGGGAATCCCAGCTGCCATTTCTAATCACTGATGGAACACCCAGAGGTGCCTTCAGGGCTGGGGCTTTGAGGAGCATTGCATATGCCACAGATTTCCCAGGCCTTGATGCAATGGTCTCCAAGCGCCCCCTCCCTCCCAACCATGCAATTCTACGATTGCTTGAGCATGGCCTCCGAAGATCTTCAGGCCATTGTGCATTGACTGACAGCTGCCAAATTGTGGCTGAGCTGTAAATGGGTTACTGTAAAATGGGTTGTGGCTGAGCTGTAAGTGGCTTGGCCTCTCCCTCCCTTACCTTAGCTCTTTCCTCCTAATCCGACCTGCGCCCAGCTACAGTACAGCACCTGGCCACTGAGAGTGGTGGGCTGCCCCTCCCCTTCCCATTTGTTTATCCTGTGACCTATAACCAGTTTGTTTAGTAAACACTATTGGGAAACCATTGCTCAGTGGTGCTTATCAGCACTTGCAAAAAGAAAGACTCAGCAGCACCCGAGTGCTGAGAGGGGAGGCCTCAAACTGTCGCTTGCAAAACTGTCCAGGGCTGAATTGCTTTGCCCTCTTTGGATAACATTCAGGAAAAAATATTCCCAAGATAAAGCATCTTGAGCAATCTGTTCTAGGAGCTTTATTAGATCAAAGGTTTCTATGAGCCTTTGCCTGGCGGAAAAAAAGTGAGGTCAATAATATCAAAAATATTGTTTGCTTGCGGTGCCACTTGGAGGCTTGGACCTTTCTTCCCATTCAGATTTGCAACATTCATGGATTCCTGTTGTCTCACTTGAGCTTTTGCATTGCTTTTGTTTAAAGGCATCTATTGCTGTCACAAAAATGCTTTCCCTGGCATTAATCAGGTGGCTATAGATTCATCTGGTGGATTTCTGTGTGCCAGACTGCTGTTAAAGGCAGAGGAGGAGGACACAGAAAAATGTGGGGGTGGGACTGGAATTGCTTCTAAACATGTAATCTATGAGTTCCGTTGGCATGACACACCAGGCAAAAAGTAGGGAGCTGCTCTTGGTTCTGTAACTGTTTGGAAAATGTACAGTGGCGCAAGAGAATGGGGGATGGGGGATGAATTTCACGTAGCAACCACCATTCACTCCTCTAGGCTATCTGAACTGTTTCCACCTCAACTGGTCATTATAAGAACTGTAACTTTAAAAACTGATTCCTAAACTGGCTGTTTCCCTCTTCCCTCTCCATCCTTTATTCCTTGTATGTCATGTAATTTATCTTTGCAAGCCACTCTGAGCTAAAGGGCAGGGTAAAAATGCTTTCAGTAAATAAATAATAAGTGCAGTGCTGTAGTAATCTCTTCTTCTAGCTCCTCCTCAATTTATTTCATCTAGGGTGATGGTATGGAAAGGAGGACAGGGCTCCTGTATCTTTAACAGTGGTATAGAAAAGGGAATTTTAGCAGGTATCATTTGTAGGCATGCAGCACCTGGGGAAATTCCCCCTTCATCACAATCAAAGCTGCAGGAGCCCTGCCCTCATTTATATCTGGTCACTCTAGCGAAAGGGGGCAGGGCTCCTTCAGCTTTAACTGTTGTGATGAAGAGGGAATTTCTTCAGGTGCTGCATGCATACCAATGGCACCTGCTGAAATTCCCTTTTCTATGCAACTGTTAAAGTTGAAGGAGCCCTGTCCTCCTTTCGACATGGTCACCCTAATTGCATAACTGTGGCCTTTCTGGATGGGTAGGCCAACAACCTGAGTTGGGATAACGCCACTTCTTTTGTTCAAATGTTAAGCCTACACCATCCAAACTACTCAGGGCAAGTAATAACACATTAAATACAGTGCCTGATGAAAAGAGCAAGATAAAATACCCAATATAATACATCACAAATTCAAATTAAATCTGTGCCGACAAAACTGTACCGCTCATAAAATACACGGTAAACAACAATAATTTATGCTACAATCATCAAGCTTAGAGTGTGTAGAAAGAAAAGGTAGGATCTGATGATTTGCATCCTAGGTCAAAGCCATGCAGACAAACAGCATGAGGAACATAAGAACATAAGAAGAGCCCTGATGCTGGATCAGACCAAGGGTCCATCTGGCCAACACTCTGCTCACAAAGAGGCCAACCAGCCATTGGCCAGGGATTGACAAAGCAAGACACGGTGCAACAGCACCCTCCCACCCGTGCTCCCCAGCAACTGGTGCATATACTGGAGGTAGCACATAATCATCAGGGCGAGCAGCTATTGATAGCCTTCTCCTGCAGGAATTTATCCAACCCCCTTTTAAAGCCACCCAAATTGGTGGCCATCACTGCAAGATGATGCCATCATGCCAAGAGTACTGGGGGGGGGGAGAAAGAAAGTGGGGAGCACCCTTGTACAGCGTTATAAGCAGTTTTCCCAGTAAGGTTTCTCCCTTTGACAGAATTTTATTAGCGTGAACAGAATTGTCTCCTCATGGCTGGTTGGTAGAATCAGAAGATGCTCTGGGCGTGTCTACACCAGCCCTATATCCCAGGATCATTCCTGTGCATCCAAATGCCGCACAGGGGATCTCGGGAGCAGGCAGGGACGATCCCTCCATTTTCCTGGGATAACCCTTAGGTGTAGAAAGGGCCACAGTGAGAGAAAAGCCACGGCAGTATTTACTTATTGCACATATGAGATCTGTGGCAGCACATGCATTTGGAATGTTGTGTATGCTGTGAAGATGCAAATGCAGGCATATGGTGATGCCACGTGGAGCTCTGCCCTCACAAAAGAGGATACTCTGGGCACGACAGCATGCGGGTGCCGTGGCGTCTCCACTTCCACGGAGGCAAACTAGCCAGCTTGCCCAGCAGATGGCCCAATCTATTTTCAATTGCCTCCAGTCTCATCCCAGGCTGCTTCTCAAGTAGTGCAATGCCTTTGGGGCAGTTACATTTAGTCCCCCCCCCCCCCGACCTGGGAAATCAAGTCACAACAGAAGAGCACAGTCTTGGAGTCCAAAACTGCAAGGAAGGCACATGCTCAATAGCATGTGAAACTGAATGCATATAAATTTTTTACAAGGTCCCTGTGAGGGAAGGGAGATCTGCACATGTTCAGAGGCCACCAGTTCAAGATGCAAGCTTGTTTGCAAAGTGGCAACTCTATGACCGTTGGACCATCTGTAGCCACAGTGAATGTCCAGATTTCTTAGTTTCCTGTAGGACGATTTTGTAATTCTGAAGAATCCCCCTGGGTGCTCTGAAATGTATCTCCTCACTCTGTAGTTGCCAGTAACATATCCTGTCCAGGATGGGGTCTCTGTCTGAAAACAGCTGCTTGGCAAGGGACCAGTCCCTGACGTTATTTCTCCGCTGCCTTGGAGGGATTTTATTTCAGCAGGCCTTAAACCTAGCTGGAGTTTGGGTTGTTTTGTTTGTCACTCAGAGAGAGGAGGATTGGGGTGAAGGGGCTGATCTGACTGGATTGTTTCCAAATCTCCCCATTTTGGTTGTTAGGTGCCTTGTGTACTTTTTTGAAGCAGAATGACAAGATAATTAATTAACACATGCCTATAGTTAATACATATCTATATAAACTCAGCAAATTCTTCCGTTCCACTGATTCATCTGTAGAGAATCAAAAATCCACCCCTCCCCTTCCTTCCATATTACACAATGCATAACCTACATTTTATGAAGAGGACCATTTGGCTGCACTTGCACCAGAGCCATGAACAGAACCACAGCCCCATTCTAAATGGGAGCTTGCAATCCTAGCTCATTTCCACAGTAAAGAAATCGAACTTTAAGGACCTGTGGAGACACCCTGCCTTCTTCCCCCGAGCTCTCCGTCCCAGCCGGCGAGGAGGTCTGCGGGTGGGGGCGGCGGCGGCAAGGACGCCTCTTCCTCGGCTCGTCCAAAGGCAAGTTACACGATCGCTTTCATGTTGCACTGGGGTCGCTTAGAAGTGGTCTCGGTACGACGTGTGGATTCCCCCCTAGTCTCAAGAAAAAGGGCCCTTTCCTCTTGCCTTTTCCCAGATCTACACACCACCCAAAACTGCAGGAAGCTGAGTACACGACCAGAAATTAAATGCATTCCATTTTATATGGAGTCAGCGTCGGCCTGCATTTGGGGATGTAGGTCCTCCACAACCAAATTGGCATCATCAATTTCAGCCCTGTTTTGTTACAGTAAACACTTTAAGTTGTCACAGAACATTGGAATGCTAGAGAATGCTGGAGTAGGTGATCCCAAGAGAGGCAGAATTCACCCACACAGTCCGTACGTCAACATGGTCATGTTTGACAAATGCAGCTGCATCAAGCTGAAGGCCAGCCACAAGGAGAGGCAACATCGGAAATGTCAACAGGGGATTGGATCTCTGGAAAGGGTTCAAGAGCCTCTTCCTTTTATGGAGGTGAAGAATCTTAAAAGCCTCCTTCCCCACCCGCCCCGCTAGAGTCCCAATCGGATCAGGGGTCCTGCACCTACTCTAGGGCAAAAATGAAAAGAACAAGGGGGAAAAAACCCATAGCTTCTGTATGCAGATATGAAGTAATGTCTATTTTGGCACTCAGTGTGTGCCTTATCACAGGGCTTTTTAAACGGAATTTTCATTGGGGGGAGGGGAAGAATTCAAAATGGCATTTTAAAGTCATGTGAAAGGCCATTTTTAATCTTCATTGTAAATAATTAAACACACATTTAAATAAAGAAATGTTATGAAACGTGTATTTCAATAGTAAATAATAATTGCAGTTTAAACAAACTTGGCCCTTAATTTTTTACTAAAAATGTCCAGAACTATGAAAGAATTGATTTACAAATTCCCGCTCAGCATAAATCTCTGGAACAGGGAGACATTGCCTCCTGTCTCTGGTTGAAAGAAACTGCACACCAGAGCAGCCCAGGGATCATCATAGGTCGATACCTGTAGGATCGCCTTCTCCAGTACAATCTGCCGCACACACTCAGGTCCTCTGGGGAGAACTGACTCCAGTCAACCACAACTAGGCTGGCAACTGTTACCCAGAGGACCTTCTCTTCTGCTGCCCCCAGACTGTGGAATGGCCTGCCGGAGGAGATTTGCCAACTTAATACTCTCTCCGAGTTTAAGACAACTATAAAGACTAGTCTCTTCCAGCAGGCCCACCCAGATGAATTTTAAACCTCAGGATTTTTAGATGTCCTGATTGTTATTTTAATATTGCTCTTTTAATCAGTTTAATGCATTTTATATATTGTATTGTTGTACTTAATGTTGTTCCCTGCCTCGATCCAAAGGGAGAGGCGGGTAAGATGATGATGATGATGATCAATCCCATTCGGAGCTATGTTTGGCCATGCTTTAACAGTCTGTGTTGTCATACTCGTCCGTGTGTTATCCACTATAAGATTTTGCTGAGACTATTCTTTCAGTTCCCATTGAGTGTGGTGAGACGCATGGCATTGCTGCCAGACGTCTTTGTTCCACTCCAAAAGGCCCCCTACATGAGGTTCCTTCCACAGTTCCCCTATGGCCAAGTGGGATTGCCCTATGTCTGAAGTGAACCTTAATCAGCCCTTCTATGGCCGGTCAAGTACAGTGGCCGGCTTCCCCCCTCCTCACACCTGATGTGGCTTACAGCCATCTAGGCTTGGACTTCGCAAAAAGTAGCAAGCCTGCCTGGGAACAAAGTCTAACCTTCCTCCAATGCAGGCTTCTAAAGCTCTAATGGGAGAGACCAAAAACCCACAGCCTCCCCTAAGTCATATCTTCTTCCATCCATGGAGTAATCTGCACCAGCTGACCAGCAACTTCTCTCTTGAAAAGCCGTATTTCCTGAAATCCCTTTTAGAGCTCCATCACACCAGAATTTTATCGCACTGGTTTGCTGTTTCGTACCCACATGACGCCATGTGTGTCTGCAGCCACCCCGCCTCTTTCCCACCATTTTTTGGGGTTTTTCCTAGAGCAGGGAAAGTGCAGTATTATTTTCTCCTCGTGGGATAGAAGCGCTCTCCTGTCCCTGTGTATTGCTACCCTCACACTATATGGCAGAACCTCCCTTCTTGGGGGCTTTTGCTGATGAAAGAGGATGGCAGGGCAATTCTCCTCCAGTTCGTACAACCACTCAACCAGGAAGGGGTTGAGCAGTTGAGTAACCAAGGAAGAAAAGCACAACTTGCAGTGATCAGGGGACACTGGATTGCGTTCTTTCTCTACCTTCTTCCGCTCTCCACCCCGCCTTCTTCCGCCGAGCTCTCCTCGCCGACCGGCGAGGAGGGAGTTGGGTGGCAGCGGCGGCAAGGACGCCTCTTCCTAGTCTCTTTTACAGGCAAGCTACACGATCGTTTTCGGGGTGCACTGGGGGTGGATGGAAGCGCCCTGAGTACGACATGTGGATGTGCCCACACACACACAGAGGCCAGAGAAAAGTAAGAGTGAGTGTGATGCTTCACAAAGGGCTACAGGAATGTGTGTGGGGGGGAAACACAGTGAAGGGTCAAGTTTTGCTCAAAGTGCTTTGGGAAGCTGCTGGGAAGCCTTCTCTCAGTGGCTCTTCCCTGCTGATGCTGCTCCTGCAGCAGAGACAACAAAACCAGGGTGAGGAGAGGGGAAGGAGCTCCCGTCCATCACAAGGCCTACATCCTACATGCACAGCGAGAGGCAGGCAAAGAGAGGAGCTGGAAGGAGCTGGGCAGGGCACTCCAGAGAAGCCCAGCATTTCCTCTCTGCCTGCCACCACCGCTGCTGCTGGCAACTTGGGATGGAAGCATTTCACCCTGCCTTCCCCAGCAAACCTCATCAATTCACTCATGCTGACGACACCGGCCGTGGATCTGGTGATGCTTCATCCCAATCCGTGATTCTTTCTCCCCTCCCACCACCGCCCCCCTCCCCCCAAAAGAAAAAAGGTCGGCCTTCCTCCTGCCCAGCTTGGAAGCAAGGCTGAGAGGAGAGCCAAGGGCTGCAATCAACGCAGGGCAGAATCCCACTTCCAGGAATGTGCGGGCAGGCTCTTGCTTGGGCATGGGGGAGTCTGAAGGGAGGCAAGAGCTGGCTGCTTGGCTGTGACTCCCCACCTTTGCACATTGGTGTGGGGGGAGAAAGAGAGAGAGAGAGAGAGAGAGGCAAGCATTTCCCCCATCCTGTGCCCGGAATTTTTAATTTGGTTAAGGTCAAGGGCTCAGGACTAACTTTATAGCCCAGCAATATGACTCCTGTTTCATTACCATAAATTGCTGGCAGGTTTAAGATTAGAGGAAAGGCCTTTATTCTGTTATGAGTGCGCTCAACCAGTCCACTTAAGTGAGTGTGAGTCACACACACACACACACACACACACACACACACACATTAGAGGCTTTCAAGAGGCAGCTGGACAACCATCTGTCAGGGATGCTTTAGGGTGGATTCCTGCACTGAGCAGGGGGTTGGACTCGATGGCCTTATAGACCCCTTCCAACTCTACTGTTCTATAATGATTCTATGATTCTATGATGTGACCATTCCAGAAAATGCTGCTGGGCTGGAATTACTAACCACTGTGGGAAAGCCCCATTCATGCTTGTGGGACCTGAATGGTTCCCTTCACTGCCAGGTGTCTAGCCGGCAGCACTTTCTGGTATGCCCAGAGTTCACCAGCTCTCATACATGGTTAAAGTGTGAAGGGAACATGGACACACAAGTAAGCCCCAGGCCCCCACACCCCCAGCTGCCGGGTAGACCTTTGTTCATGGAGCATCATGCACTGAACACAAAAATCTGAGAAGAGCTGTGTAAGCACATGCAGCTGAACGCTTAGCAAGATTTTCGATTACAGGAGCTCAGTAAAGCATGTTCAGTTGAACGCCCTTCACACTCAATGTGCAAATGTCTAACTGGCAGCCAGGTGTGAGTGGAGACATTGGAGGTGGGGCTTATGTGCGCACCCACATCCCCCTCCCCACTTTAGCCTTACACGAGAGCAGGTGAACACTTGCTGAGGACTCCAAGGGCCATACACCCGCAAATGGTCATTCCAGGTAGGGCTGCCACTATTTGTGAATGAACCCATATTTCCCCTTTGTTTTACATGCAAAAATAGGGGTGGGATCCATCGACTCCTTGGAGATATGCTATCTTGCATTTGGAGTGAGAGAGAGGGAGGGAGGGGGAGGGAGAGAGAGAGTTTGGCACATAGAAAACATTTGAACAATTTCCGAGGAATTTTTCCTTTAGTAAGACAAGGTATGCACCTTGTCTTACTGGCACCTATGATTAATACCAAAGGATTTGTCTCTAAGGGTACAATCCTATGTATGTGTGGACAGAAACCAGTCCTGCAGTTCCTAGCCTCCATCCATGTGGCTTGGTGCAACCACACAGGGAGGGGAGAGTGCACACAGCATGTGGAAGCGATGTATGCTACCTGAGAAAAATACCTGGAGAAATGTTCAAAACTGAGTGTCAGTTTTAGGGCTTCCAATAACACTTTATTAAATCAATACCACAAACTATATAATCTCATCTTCTTCAGTACATTGATATGTCATAGATTATATCATGATACGTTACTGTATGACATCATGCCGCAGAGTGTTTGCTGTTGATTCAGCTGAGAGTAGCGGAGTTTGGTGCAATGCTGCCGATCAGGCAGGAGCACTGATGAACCAATGACTCTGGTTCAATATAAGGCAGCTCCATGCCTTGATTTCAGGGAGATCCCAAGTTCAAACCCAGCATCTCCAAGCTTCGCCTATTGATCAGCAAAGGGATGTAATTAATTAATTAATTAATGGCTCTCAGAGAGCAGTACAGCTGGGGATAATCTCTCCCTGCCAAAGACCTTGGAGAGCTAGTGCCTGCTGCTAGACCCATCAGTCACTGGGTTCAGAATAAGACAGCTTTATGGGTTGGTGAAGGCTTTAGGCAGGTAGCCATTGCTTCCATTTTGTGGATAGGAAGAAATTCATGAGACAGGTTCCTCTCCCAACAACCACAGGAAACACCCCCCCAAATTCAACTTTATTCCACAGGTATCCCGAGTTTTGTCCCCCTCTCTTCCAGATGTGGATCCAACTCGTGTGTGTGTGTAGTGAGACTTATTGTACACCCAGACTGTACAATTTCTTAATGGAAGTGGGGCAAATGCTCAAAAGTTGGGATCTGACTAGCAAGATAAAGGTGTTTGCCCATCCTGGTTTGTTTGCATTGTTACTGGAGTGAAGAATAAGAACCATTCCAGGAAGAGCTCTGATTAGAGAGGCTTTGTTTGCCCTGAGATTTGACATTAAACTTCTCTGTTTACTTTAGTCTTAACCATCCAATTTCATCAACTCTCTTTTCACGGCTAGTGGCGTGCCAGCACATCATGGTGGGGAGTGCTAAGCAAAGAGATTGGGGTGCCCAGTCATTAACTGGGATGTGGCAACAGCCAGATAACTCACTTCACATGGCTCTGGATCATATATAAATCTTCGGCTAAAGCTTCTAAGCTCAGGGATGTGGTCCATTTTTTTATGTTTTGGAATAATAAAGTGCAGGAAAAGGTGCAATCCTATGATCTGTTGAGAACTTTGTAAAGAGGAAAAATTCTGTAAGTTTAAGAAGCAATATAAGTATTGATGCTGCCAAAACTCAAAATTACTCAGTTAGTAGAATCTGTTGTGTATTGTATATAACACCTGCATGTATACTGAGCTTGGACAGCTATCTAACAAACTTCCTCCTTATTCAAATAAAGATTGATTACAAGCAGCTGTGTGGTCTGTGTGTCTGAAGCAGCAGTCTTTTACCTATTTCTAACTTTGAAAACAACCCACACTCACAGTGCCACAGATCTCTTCAGTCTTCACAAATAGTGGCAGCTCTACCTGGAATGCCCATTTGCGAGTGTATGGCCCTTGGAGTCCTCGGCAAGTGCTCACCTGCTAAAGTGGGGAGGGGGATGTGGGTGTATGCATAAGCCCTGCCTCCAGTGTCTCCACACACACCTGGCTGCCAGTTAGATATTTGCACATTGAGTGTGAAGGGCTGAAAGGGCTGGGGGAGGGCGTTCAGCTGGACACACTTCACGTGGCTCTGGATCAGATGTACAGTCGTGTGAAAAAGAAAGTACACCCTCTTGGAATTGTATGATTTTACATATCAGGACATAATAACAATAATCTGTTCCTTAGCAGGTCTAAAAATTAGATAAATACAACCTCAGATGAACAACAACACATGACATATTACACCGTGTCATGATTTATTTAACAGAAATAAAGCCAAAATGGAGAAACCATGTGTGAAAAAGTAAGTACACCTTATGATTCAATAGCTTGTAGAACCACCTTTAGCAGCAATAACTTGAAGTAATTGTTTTCTGTATGAGTTTATCAGTCTCTCACATCATTGTGGAGGAATTTTGGCCCACTCTTCTTTACAACGTTGCTTCAGTTCATTGAGGTTTGAGGGCATTTGTTTATGCACTGCTCTCTTAAGGTCCCGCCACAGCATTTCAATCGGGTTGAGGTCTGGACTGACTGGGCCATTGCAACACCTTGATTCTTTTCTTTTTCAGCCATTCTGTTGTAGATTTGCTGGTGTGCTTGGGATCATTGTCCTGTTGCATGACCCAATTTCATCCAAGCTTTAGCTGTCGGACAGATGGCCTCACATTTGACTCTAGAATACTTTGGCATACAGAGGAGTTCATGGTCGACTCAATGACTGCAAGGTTCCCAGGTCCTGTGGCTGCAAAACAAGCTCAAATCATCACCCCTCCACCACCGTGCTTGACAGTTGGTATGAGGTGTTTGTGCTGATATGCTGTGTTTGGTTTTCGCCAAACGTGGCGCTGTGCATTATGGCCAAACTTCTCCACTTTGGTCTTGTTTGTCCAAAGGACATTGTTCCAGAAGTCTTGTGGTTTGTTCAGATGCAACTTTGCAAACCTAAGCCGTGCTGCCACGTTCTTTTTAGAGAGAAGAGGCTTTCTCCTGGCAACTCTTCCAAACAAACCATACTTGTTCTGTCTTTTTCTAATTGTACTGTCATGAACTTTAACATTTAACATGCTCACTGAGGCCTGTAGAGTCTGAGATGTAACTATTGTGGGTTTTTTTTGCAATTTCTCTGAGCATTGCACGGTCTGACCTTGGGGTGATTTTGCTGGGACGTCCTCTCCTGGGAAGATTGGCAACGGTCTTGCATGTTTTCCACTTTTGAATCATCTTTCTCACTGTAGAATGATGGACTTCAAATTGTTTGGAAATGGCCTTATAACCCTTCCCAGATTGATGGGCAGCAGCAATTGCTTCTCTAAGATATTGCTGATGTCTTTCCTCCTTGGCATTGTGTTAACACACACCTGAATGCTCCATACCAGCAAACTGAAAAAACTTCAACTTTTATAGAGGTGGTCATACTTGCTGATGATCAATTAATCACGGGCATTTGATTAGCAGCACCTGTCTGCTACTTAGCATCTTAATTCCTATGGAAGCAGTAAGGGTGTACTTACTTTTTCACACATGGCTTCTCCATTTTGGCTTTATTTCTGTTAAATAAATGATGACACGGTGTAATATGTCATGTGTTGTTGTTCATCTGAGGTTGTATTTACCTAATTTTTAGACCTGCTAAGAAACAGATGATTGTTATTATGTCCTGATATGTAAAATCATACAATTCCAAGAGGGTGTACTTTCTTTTTCACACGACTGTAGATCCTTGGCTAAAGCTTCTAAGCTCAGGAAGTTTGTCCATTCCTGGTCTACGCTTCACATTATTGAGCCAAACATGGGAGGGGGGCAGGGGGGAATATTATTCTGCCAAGGAAATACAAATTCTGTTCCCAGAATAAATCCCATAGATTTAAACTTTGGAGGGTATTTCCTTCTCTGCAAAAATCATTATTTCCATTTTTAAGGATGGCCCTTTTCTCTTCTTAAATTCCTTTGCAAGGAGTTGGGTGGCCCAAACCACAGAGGCATGCACATGTGGAGATGGGGGATAGTGGCAACAGAAAGGAAGTCCAGAGCCTGAGGCCATGGTGTACCTGGGGCACATTTTAGGGTTTGGGAGTAATCCCGCAAACAATGTAAAGGAGGAGGAGGAGGAGGAGAAGGCCTTTGCTGTGGAGAAAGTAAGCACGACCCCCTCCCACTTCAGAGCATTCACCCCAGCAGAGGGACTAAAGAGAGGCAGGTGTGACACTCATTAGCTACATACAAAAATATTTTTGTAGTAAAGGTACAAAATTGTATCCCCACACACATTCACTAATCGGTGCATCTAAATAAGCAATCACACTTCTAGGCATCTAAAAAGCATTATGTGGCTGATCTAAACATGAAAACTACAAGGTGATAATGTTGGAGGGCTCCACCCCAAACATACAGCCACGGCTCCTTCTATGAATAAGCATCCAACTGATGAAGACTCTTCGAAACAGGAATTGTACCGGACACCTGTATTATTTATTATTATTATTATTATTATTATTATTATTATTATTATTATTTATTTATTTATTTATTTATACAGCACCATCAATGTACATGGTGCTGTACAGATAACACAGTAAATAGCAAGACCCTGCCGCATAGGCTTACGAACTTTTATATTGTATTTTATATTATGGTTTTATACTGTTGTTTTATACTTTGAATGTTTTTAATTTTTGTGAACTGCCCAGAGAGCTCCGGATATTGGGCGGTATAGAAATGTAATAAATAAATAAATAAATAAATAAATTTAGACGCCTAGAAATGCAATTGCTTATTTAGATGCACCGATTAGTGAATGTGTGGGTGGATACAATTCTGTACCATTATTACTACAAAAATATTTTTCACATATGCTATTTTGTAACATGTTATTGTGACTTTAGTGCGGACACATTGGACATTACTATTGTTATTGTTTTCTTCTGCACTGTTGGATTTCTTTGGAGGGGTTTCAGCAAGGAGAAAGTGTTTATTATATTTGTTACAAACTGTATATGTAAGAATTCTGTATATATCACCCACATTTGTAATAGATTGCATCTATCTTATATTTCACGAGTGAGTCTTTGTGGTTGAGTGCTCAGCACCCAAATTATGTTTTTGCTTTTTCAACCACAGCTTTCTATTTTCTCTACTTTACGTTTGCAAGCATGGAATCCATCTTAAAGCATACCTGACAGGTGGTTGTCCAGCTGCCTCTTGAAGTGTGTGGGAGAGCCCACAACCTCCCTAGGTAACTGGTTTCATTGTCGTACTGCTCTAACAGTCAGGAAGTTTTTCATGATGTCCAGCCGGAATCTGGCTTCCTGTCACTTGAGCCCATTAGTAAGTGTCCTGCACTCTGGGAGGATCGAGAAGAGATCCTGGCCCTCCTCTGTGTGACAACCTTTCAAGTATTTGAAGAGTGCTATCATGTCTCCCGTCAATCTGCACTTCTCCAGGCTAAACATGCCCAGTTCTTTCAGTCTCTCTTCATAGGGCTTTGTTTCCAGACCCCTGATCATCCTGGTTGCCCTCCTCTGAATACGATGCAGCTTCTCTGCATCCTTCTTGAAGTGTAGTGCCCAGAACTGGATGCAATACTCAAGATGAGGCCTAACCAGGGCCAGTTAGAGGGGAACCAGTACCTCACGTGATTTGGAAGCTACATTTCTATTAATTCAGCCCAAAATAGCATTCGCTTATTTTGCAGCTACATCACACTGTTGGCTGATATTCAGCTTGTGATCTACAACAATTCCAAGATCCTTCTCATTTGTAGTATTGCTGAGCCAAGTATCCCCCACCTTGTAACTGTGCATTTGGTTTCTATTTCTTAGATGTAGAACTTGGCATTTATCCCTATTAAATTTCATTCTTTTGTTTTCAGCCCAGCACTCCAGCCTATCAAGATCACTTTGAAGTTGTTTCTGTCTTCCAGGGTATTAGCTATCCCACCCAACTTGGTGTCATCTGCAAATTTGATAAGCGTTCCCTGAACCTCCTCGTCCAAATCATTAATAAAAATGTTGAAGAGCATTGGGCCCATGACTGAGCCCTGCGGTACCCTGCTCATTACTTCCCCCCAGTTTGAGAAGGTACAGTTGATAAGCACTCTCTGAGTCCTATTCTGTAGCCAACTGTGTATCCATCTAATAGTTGTTCCATCTAGCCCACTTTTAGCTAGTTTGTTAATCAGAATATCATGGGGCATATTAGTTTGTTAATCAGAATATCAAGAAGGCGGCGGCGGCAAGGACGCGCCCGGATTCCCCAGCTGCCGCCGCCTCCCCGCCGGCCTCCTGCTGGGGTAAGAGCAACCCGGGTCGGAGAGCTCGGCGGAGGCAGAAGCCAAGCTCTCCGAAACGGGTTGCTCTTACCCAGGCAGCAGGAGGCCGGCGGGGAGGCGGCGGCGGCAAGGACGCACCCGGATTCCCCAGCCGCTGCCTCCTCCGTCTCTTCTGGCTGTAGTGCATACTATCGTTTTGGGATTGTGCGTGTGGAAGGGCCCAGGGACTACATTAGCCATCCTCCAGTCATCCGGCACCTCACCCGTCTTCCATGATTTTGCAAAGATAATTGACAGTGCTTCTGAGAGTTCTTCAACTAGCTCCTTCATTACTCTAGGATGCAGTTCATTGGGCCCTGGAGATTTGAACTCATTTAAGGAAATTAGGTGTTCCTTGACCATTTGTTTATCAATCTCAAACTGCAATCCTGCCCCCTCAACTTGTGCTTCACTTTTTTTAGGGTGGTCACAGACCCACTTTGGGGGAAGACTGAGGCAAAGTAGGAATTGAGCACTTCAGCCTTTTCTTTGCCTTCTGTTATCAATTTGCCTTCCTCATTAAGAAGTTTAACCACCATTTCTTTCCTCTTTCTTTTACTATTCACATACGAGTTGCGGCCACCATTTTTTAAAAAAAGGTAAAGGAGCCGGAGTGCACTTGCTCTCCAGCAACGGGTAAGTTTTTTTTTTTTAAAGGCCTGACCATGCTCCCCACCCCCACCCCCACCCCTGATGTCCTTGGACTGCCCCCAGCCCAGCTCCTTCCCTCTGCTGACCCCCACTACTTGCAGAGAGGAGGAAAAAAGCTCGGATGGGTGCCCACACCTCCAGCAGTCTCTGGACGATCCTGAGACTGCAGGAAGAATTGGGTTTTCCCAGGTTTCTTTTAATCCTTGGGAAAACCCGTGCCCATCCCCCCCACCCCACCCCAGGAGTCCCTGTGCATCATTTAGACACACAGGGACTCAGCCATGACCATCCTGGACTATCGGGAATGTGTGTGTGTTGTGTGGAGGAGAGCTACCTCCTATCCCTCTCGTCCCCATAATTCTCTGAGCCTGAACAACCTACTCACAGTTTTGAATATGCAAAGGCCAGTGTCTGTGTGAGTGGCAAGGACTGGCCGATCTAGAGAGCTAAACATTCATTGTGATTTGTGGTATTGAAGGTGAAAATGTGGGCCAAAAGCTGTTCCGGAAGAAAACAAATTCTGTGCCTCTGACGTCAACTTTTAACTTCAGTTGGCTATTCTCCAGCCAGGAAAGAAAGTTCCCCACAAGAATTTTCTGCTTGAGGCCGCAGCCATCAGGGCTATGAACCAACGCCGGGTAGAGGATGCTCCCAAAGCCAGTGTCCGCCCTCTGCTGAGCAAAGCGTGGCCTTTCCATGAGGAGAAACGCTTCACGCCATGCCAGTGGAACCGGCGTGGATTTGACCAGGAAGCATGGAGAGAAGGCTTTGAGGAGTGTAGCACCTCAGTTCAAGTTGGAAGCTTCATTCACACCAACAGAAACCCTCTTCCTTGTTACATTTTCCATCCAGCGGAGGAGGAGGAGGAGGAGGAGGAGGAGATAATGATGATGATGATGATGATGATGATGATGATGATGATGATTAATCGGCTTGGCTTTCTTTGTCCCACTGCTCAGGCAGTCTGTCGTAGTACGTTCCACTGAGAAACATAAAATATTACATAGAATCAACATGTCCTGGAGTGTAGACTGTTGCTGAGTTCCTGGAGAAGAGATACAATGATTCGATTATAGTTTTGGATGTGTCACTTCAGCACTCAAGTGGGAAGAGGGGATAAGTGGATAGTTGGCACAGGGCGGCTAGAGGAGGAGGGTCTGTTTTTCTCACCCCCTCTCCTCCTACTCAGGGGTTGATAAATCAATCCAGCTGGATTGCAGCTGTTAAAAACTCTTGAAATTCAATTCCAAATTGTTGCATGGCTAGAAAGAGCAGCAATGGTGGTGTTACCTTTATCTCCCAGTTTGCAGCCAGGGCAGTGGGTTATACGTGTGTTGCCTCCTCAAACTTGGTTGGTAGTCCTTTTTTAAAAAATGTGGAGATTTTACCATTTAGCAAAAGCCATTAAGGCTGATTTTAAATCTTCAGCCAAAAAGGAAATATTGATTATGAGTTCTCCAGCGGTGGCTGAAACAGCAGTCATGGGCACCAAACATCTTCAATGGAGTGCTAGAGGAAGTGGGAGCTATAACAGACAAAATTGCATCTGTTGAATTATGGCAGCTGCAAGATTATTGCCCAAATTTGGTATTTCAGATATTGTACTGCAATAGAAAACTGAACATTTTAAAACATCTATTCTTGTTCCATGAAAAGGTTTAGATTGCAAAATTTGCAAGTTAAGTTTAAAAGTTGCAGCTTCATTTGTCCATGAGTCCAGTAAAAAAGGGGGGGTCAAAAAAGCAAGAATAATTATAGGGTTACCATATGAAAAGGAGGACAGGGCTCCTGTAACTTTAACAGTGGCATAGAAAAGGGAATTTCAGCAGGTGTCATTTTTATATAGAGAGAACCTGGTGAAATTCCCTTTTCATCACAACAGTTAAAAGTGCAGGAGCTATACTAGAGTGACCAGATTTAAAAGAGGGCAGGGCACCTGCAGCTTTAACTGGTGTGATGAAGAGGAAATTTCACCAGGTTCTCCATATATACAAAGGACACCTGCTGAAATTCCATTTTCAATACAACTGTTAAAGATACAGGAGCCCTGTCCTCCTTTTCATATGGTCACCCTAATAATTATGAATTAGCAATCAAAGAACTCAATAAACTTGAAAAAATAGAATGTTTCAAAAATATATCTGTCAAGGACATCTGTGTTCCTATCTTGAATATACTGTTACATCAAATGGTGCTGAAACTGGTAACAGTGGCTATCCTGCACATGGCCATCTTTATCTGCTCATGTTTCAAACTAGTGGAAGCCATATTCTCTGTCATTTTAAACAAAGCAACACCTGACTTTAACTCCAAAAAGAGAGATGAACTAGTGTTTTGAACTGTCTTGAGTAGGGGATTACTGTTATTGTCAAACACTTTGCCTATATTAATTTATATCTCCTGGGTGGAACTTGGATATTGTTGTACACACACACAACATACACATACTCACACATGAGAAATATGCCCTCTAACTGTAGTCCTATCAGCCTGATATTGTCAAATATTGGTTGTCCAAACTGGAATACACAGCTAAAGCAGAGAAGATGTTTGTTGAAGCACAAACAAGTTTTAGATTGGGGTACTTTGTACATGGCCTTGCAGCAAACAAACACCTCTATGAGTCTATTATTCTGGTTGTGTTTGGGCACAAAGTCTGTTTCCATAGATGGTTAGTAACTTTCAGAAAATAAAACAAAACTCAGCATAATTGGTATTTGGGAATTTTGTCCTCAGATGCAAATAGTTGGAAAAACTATTGAGATTTAGCCTGACTGAAAATGGAACAATATTTCTGGGATGATTGAATTTTGTGAAACCTACTGGGAGCCAGGATATTGTGCTCATTAGAAATATTCTTGAATCCAATTTTCATCCACAAATTCTGAAGTTTGCTGTGTCTATGGGTCCTCCAATTTGGACTACTTTCAGAACCAAGAGCTATTCTAAGCAAACATACCCCATTATGATTGTGAACAGAAACTATAATACTCCTAGTAGAACAGAGGTTGTATCTGTATCTCTTTAATCACTAGCTTAAATTAATGTACATGCCAGATGATAGGGCTTCCAGAGATATGCTTTCAAGAGCCATTCCAATCAGATATACCTAAACTTCTATTTGGTTCCAGAAAAAAATAAATCTATTTGATTCAGGCACATCATTTCACCATAAATTACTTTGCAGAGGTTAAGGAATTTAAAAACAGCCTGAAATATATCTTTATGCAGCATGATCCAAACTTTAAAAACCAATGTAAAAACAGCACATTGGTATACAATGAAAAGGAGCAGCTCATAAAATCAGAGAATTTGAGAGACATGTCATGAGAGGTAGGCTGTGTGGCCAACATCTGGGGACAGGACCATGAGTTTTGTCCAAGAAAACATACCAGAGGCTGTAGCTCAGTGGTAGAGCACCCGCTTTGCATGCAGAGGACACCAGCTTTGATCCCCAGCATCTCTAAGCAGGGCAGGAGAAACTCGTGCTTGAAACCCTGGAGAGCCACTGCTGCCAGTCAGTGTCAACAATTTTGGCTAGATAGACCAAGGGATTGACTCTGTATAAGGCAGCTTCCTATCTTTCCTTTCTAGTCCAACTGCAAACTATGGTCAAAGCCAAACTAAAGGGATGATTTAGAGCAGTCTGAAGTCACCCTCTGCTGGTAAAACAGGGGGAAAACAACATGTCATGATTAAAGCTAGGGCTGTGTGCAGCACCGTCAACGAATGTCCAAATCTGAGCCGAGGCGGTTCTGGTTCAGCCCAGGGCACCCTGAAGCCAAAGCTGATCAGCTCTGAAGCTTCAGGATGCCTTGGGCCACTTCGGAGCAGCACTGGGCCACTTACCTGCTGCCATTGCCACCGCTGCCTCCTTGGTCCCGCTGCCGCCACCACATCTGAGAAGAACCAGGCCGTGGTTTTAAGTTTAGTACCTCTACGACCACACACTACATTGGCCATACAGGTACTAAACTGTTTAGCTGGTAAACAGCTAACTGGGCACAAACTACGATGGCCATAGACGTACTGAACTTAAAATTGCAGCCTGGTTCTTCTCGTCGGCGTCATCAATGGCAGCAGGAGCGAGGAGGTAGCGGTGGCAATGGCAGCAGGTAAGCAGGGAGAGTGGGGAAAGGAAGGCTTTTCTGGGTGCCAGCTGCACAGCCGGCACCCAGAAAAGGCCAAGTCACCTCGGAGGGCCCAAATCTCACCTCAGCTTCGGCACCAGCCCACAAGAAAGAGCATCTTCAGGCCAGATTTGGGGCCCTCACACCTCTGGATTGACCCGTCCCCTTTCTTTTTAAAAAAATATGAGAATGTGTTTTTTTTATGTGGTTGTGCTGTATTTCAAAATGACCCTGTTCAGATGATATGCTAATCCATGGTAAGGCTGCTAACCCTTTTGCAGCAAATACTTAGTGGGCATGTTTAAAGCATGGTTATGTAGCCATCATGGTTAGGAATGGTTCACACAACACGCTAAGTCATAGTTCACAGAACATACTAGGCCATAATTGTTTAATTCAAAACGCTTAACCACCATGATTTAGTGTGTCATCTGAACAGGGTCTATATGTACATATTCCCAATGGTCATTTGGTCAATTGGCAGGACAGAAATGAAATAAAACACAAAATAATAATAACAACAACAACAACAACAACAATAATAATAACAATAATAATAACAACTACAACAACCTGCCTCTCCCTCTGGACTGAGGTGGGGAACAACACCAAATAAAATATAATACATAAAATTAGTTAAAAGCACATATAAAACACATATATACTTGATATACCTATAAAAGCTGCCAGAGGGGGACTGGCTGAGTGGGTAAGCGGAGTGGTCAATGCCTCCCTTTGCCAAGGAAGGGTCCCAGCCTGCTTGAAGGAGGCAGTGGTAAGACCCACACTGAAAAAGCCCTCCTTGGCCCACACAGTATTGGATAACTTCCGGCCAGTCTCCAACATCCCATTTTTGGGCAAGGTATTGGAGCGTGTGGTGGCCTCCCAACTCCAGGGATTCCTGGATGAGACGGATTATCTAGATCCATTTCAATCTGGCTTCAGGCCTGGTTAGGGGACAGAAACAGCTTTGGTCGCCTTGGTGGATGATCTTCGCCGGGAACTGGACAGGGGGAGTGTGTCCCTGCTGGTTCTGCTGGACCTCTCAGCGGCGTTTGATACCATCGACCATGGTGTCCTTCTGGGCCACCTTGGTGGGATGGGTCTTGGAGGCACTGTTTTACAGTGGCTCCATTCCTTCCTGGATGGGTGGACCCAGAAGGTGGTACTGGGGGACTCCTGTTCGACTTCTTGGCCATTGGCCTGTGGAGTCCCTCAGGACTCTGTTTTGTCCCCCATGCTATTTAACATATACATGAAACCATTGGGAGAGGTTATCCGGAGTTTTGGGGTGCGGTTCAACCAGTATGCTGATGACACCCAACTCTACTACTCCTTTCCACCCAATTCCAAGGAAGCGGTTTCTGTGCTAAACTGGTGTTTGTTGGCAGTAAAGGATTGGATGAGGGCGAACAAATTGAAGCTTAATCCAGATAAGACAGAGGTGCTCCTGGTCAGTCGAAAGGCAGATCAGGGAACAGGGATTCAGCTTGTGCTGGATGGGGTTACACTCCCCCTGAAGACGCAGGTCCGCAGCTTGAGTGTACTTCTGGATTCAGCCCTGAGCCTGGATACCCAGGTTTCAGCAGTGGCTGGGAGTGCATTTGCACAGTTAAAGCTAGTGCGCCAGCTGCGCCCGTTCCTAGAGATCTCGGACCTGGCCACGGTGACACATGCCTTAGTTACATCCCGATTGGATTACTGTAATGTGCTCTACGTGGGGCTGCCTTTAAAGAGTGTTCGGAAACTCCAGCTGGTTCAAAGAGCTGCAGCCAGATTGTTGACCCGGGCTGGTTACAGGGAGCAGACAACTCCCCTGTTATAACAGCTCCACTGGCTTCCAGTCTGTTTCCGGGCACAATTCAAAGTGCTGGTTATGACCTATAAAGCTCTATATGGCTCAGGTCCAGGTTATTTGAAAGAACGTATTCTCCCTTATGAGCCTGCTCGTGCTTTGAGACCTTCTGGAGAAGCCCTTCTTTCAGTCCCACCATCTTCACAGGCGCGCTGGGTGGGAACATGGGAGAGGGCCTTCTTGGTGGCTGCTCCAGTGCTTTGGAGCTCTCTTCCTGGGGAAGCTAGGCTGGCTCCCTCCTTGATGGGCTTTTGTAAGCAGGCTAAAAGTTTTTTGTTCCAGCAGGCCTTTGGAGAATAATCTGGCCCTCCATCTATGTTAACGTCTTATAATTTTGTTGTGTATTTTAAACGTTTATGGGTTTGTTTCCTCCCCTAACCCCCCCCCCCCCCGCCAATGTATGTTTTAAACTTTGTAAGGCTGCCTTGAGGCCCAGCATTGGGCAAAAGGTGGGATATTATAATAATAATAATAATAATAATAATAATAATAATAATAATAATAATAATATAAAATCAATACAATATTAAAATAACAATCACAGCATCTTAAAATTCTTAGGTTTAAAATTCATCTGGATAGGACTGCCGGAAGAGACTTGTCTTCACAGCTGTCTTAAACTCAGAGAGAGCATTAAGCTGATGAATCTCCTCTGGCAAGCCGTTCCACAGTCTGGGAGCGGCGGAAGAGAAGGTCCTCTGGGTAACAGTTGCCAGCCTAGTTGTGGCTGACTGGAGTAAACCCTTCGCAGAGAACCTGACTGTGGGGGGCAGATTGTATGGGAGAAGGCGATCCCGCAGGTAACCTGGACCCAAACCATGTAGGGCTTTAAAAGTATTAACCAACACTTTGTACTTTGTCTGGAAACTAATTGGCAGCCAATGAAGTGATTTTAAAGTTGATGTAATGTGGTCACCCCTAGGTATACCAGTGATCAACCTGGCTTCCCTATTTTGCACTAGTTGAATTTTCCAGACTAGGCACAAAGGTAGCCCTATGTAGAGCGCATTGCAGCGTGTGCACTACTGTCTTTAGGTCTTTCAACTCTAGGAAGGGGCGCAGCTGGCATATCAGCCAAAGCTGATAGTGGGCACTCCTGGCCGTCGCATCTATCTGGGCTGTCATTTGGAGCGACGGATCCAGAAGCACCCCCCAGCTGCGAACACAGTCTTTCTAGGGCCCTTGACAGCAAGCACCTTCATCTCGTCTGGATTCAGCTTCAGTTTGTTTTTCCTCATCCAGCCCGTTATTGCCTCTAAGCATTCATTCAGAGGAGACACACTCTCCTTAGCTGATGCTGTTGTCGAAGGTGTCATCAGCATACTGATAGCACCCTGCCCCATGCCTCCAGATGATCTCTCCCAGCGGTTTCAAGTGGATGTTGAACAGTATTGGGAATAAGATGGTACCTTGTGGTATGCTATACAACAGCTCTGAGGAGCCGCTCTCCCCAAACATCACCATCTGGAACCTGCCTGAGAGGTAGGACCAGAACCACTGGAGCACAGTGCCCCCGATTCCCAATCCCCTCGGGCATTCCAGAAGGATACCCTGGTCAATGGTATCGAAAGCCACTGAGGGGTCCAAAAGTACCAGCAGAGACATACTCCCCCTGTCAATACTCAGGCGGAGATCATCAACTCTGTATCCTGCTCTGAAGCCATTATGATTATTTAGTTTCATCTGGGCTGAAATCATCAACTTGACTTAAAACCAATGCTCATAAATTGGTTTTCTTCTCCCATTACTTTAATGTTTCATTTTATTCAGCTGAAAGAAATACTTTTTTAATGGTTTTAGAGCCATGTGGTACACCATTAAAATATGGCATGACCATATTTTAATGAGCAGATGACTATCAGAGCACAACTGAGCACAGCATTGACACAACTCAGAAATAAAAGCTGAGTTTTAATTTGGTTTGACAAAAAGGCGTATTTGAAATGGCACCTTTGAGAATATCTTCAAGAAGGTCTATATCTACATTAGCTGCCAGACAACTCAACTTATTAGCTTATTTAAAATTGAAGACCGAGTAGTTCACTTAAACATGAATGAAAGACATTAATATTGATCCAGAAAAGGCCATTGCAGACACTTGGTGAACAGTTCAGGAATCTGAAACTCCAAGTTCAATAAGGATTGACTTCATGAAATACTCTCATGCGCCATCTGAGAGAATCCCGTGGTCCATGAGGGTTCTGACATTAGTTCCAGTGGAATCTCTGGGGCTTCATTATAGTTGTAAGTTTCCTGCCACTCATCCAATTAAAAGCTGGAAAAGAAATGAATTGTGATTAATGAATTCACTAATGAATAATTGTATATTCAAGGTTTATGACATGCAGCATCGCTCCCTTAGAGCTTCTCCCTGACAGGCAAGGAGCACAAATGGCTCTTGCCTCTAGGTGCCTTTGCTTCCATAACCAACTCCTCACTGTGGAATCAATGTGGTGGTGGTGGGTGACCTCCTGATGCTTGAGAGCCTTGCAGGGCCCTCGTTGGGTGAAAAGGGAGGCAAGGTGGATTGCAATACAGACCCGAGGCTAGGACTAGAGCGTCACCCCAGCCAGAAAAGCTACGGAGCTCTGCAGCTGGGGTGCAGGAGGAGCACAGCAAGCTTTTACATGGAGAGGGGGTAGAGACAAAGTGAAGTATTTTATTAACCACCTACCTTAGCCATATATAAAAATGGAAGACTTAACAGATCAGAGAAAACCAGAAAGGTGCTAAAAATTAGAGCTGTGTGCAAAGGGCTTCTCAAAGTCCTCCACCCTTTTGTGGACAGAGAAATTCTCTACGGTTTCTCAGCTGTGTGCATTTTGCATCCTCCACAATGTGGGTGTGAGGGAGACAGTGCTGTGTGTAGCTCCAGGGAAGAGGTCAAGCTAGTGCTAAGCCAACATTTCTGGAAAGTTTTCTTTCCCTATGAAAGAGGCTTCCATTTTTCTGCCTCATTCTCAGAGTCTTTTATAATTTATTTTTGCGGCGTTTTTGAGCTCACTTCATTACTGTGAGGCAGCCTAGGATGCTGTGTGAGTCTTTTCCCTCAATGACACATCTCACCATTGGTCTGCAGCCTTCAAGGCCGCCAGCACCTCCTAACCCGAACAAGCCCTATGGGAGGAATTAAGAACATAAGAGGTGGACAAAATTATGCATAGCATGAAGAATGTGGAGAGGGAGACATTTTTCTCCCTCTCTCAAAATACTAGAACCCAAAGGAGTCATCCCATGAAGCTGATTGGTGGGAGATCCAGGACAAATAAAAGGAAGGACTTCTTCACACAGCGCATAGTTAAATTATGGAACTCACTACCACAAGATGTAGTGATGGCCACCAATCTGGATGGCTTTAAAAGGGGGTTGGATAAATTCCTGGAGGTGAAGGCTATCAATGGCTACTAGCCCTGATGGTTATGTGCTACCTCCAATATTCGAGGCAGTAAGCCTGTGTGCACCAGTTGCTGGGGAACATGGGTGGGAGGGTGCTGTTGCACCATGTCCTGTCTTGTTGGTCCCTGGCTGATGGCTGGTTGGCCCCTGTGTGAACAGAGTGCTGGACTAGTGGGACCCTTGGTCTGATCCAGCATCGCGGCTCTTCTTATGTTCTTATGTTTTTAACTCCTCTCATTATCAGCTTTGCTGGCCAAGGGATTTTCCCTGGGCTTTAATTGAAGTGTGGGAAGGCAAGAAGGTTCCGGGCTGCTGGAGAGATGACTGCAGAATGAAAAGCAGAACTTCTGGTCACAGCTTTGCTGCTGCTTCTGAAAGGCATGCACAAGAACCTCAAACCTAAAGGATGAGATTTTTTTCGCTGAAAAAAAAGTCCACCACCTAATTTCTTTTCAAAAGCAATTTATTTTCTATCAAATTGAATGTGAATTGTTGAAAAAATGTGGGAGAAATGTTTGGCACAGCACTAGTAAAAACACTGCGCACTTTCACAGCAACATTTATAGGCTGTGAAAGTGGGGCAGCATTTTTTACATTCTCTCACTCTCTCTCTCTCTCTCTCACACACACACACACACACTGTGCCTCTGAAATGATGCTAAGCCACGACTCAGCGGCCTTGCAGATGCATTGTGGAGAAAATGGTTGCCCACTAGGACAACCATTTGCAGTTCCATTGCTGCAAAGCAAGGAAGGTACACAAAATCCCTCTACTGCTACCACCACCAAGAGAAGTCCCCTCCAGGGGCTGAAAAAAATTAGAATTTATCCTTCACTCCCTCCCTATTACTTTCGTTTTCTTTCTCCTTTTCTCCCCACCCTCCTCATATTCTCCTCCCCACCACCACCAGTGAAAATGGAGGCATGATGCCATTACAAAAAAAGCCTGGCATCTTGGTACCGCTTGTCAGAGAAGTGAAGATCTTTTGGAACCATGCACAGTCTACATCAGTGTTATCAAGCATGGGCTGTAAGGGTTATCCTGGTGTCAGGAGTGAAGCCTGCAGCTGTCCTGACTCTAGGAGCCAAAGGACACATTCTGTACGAGACCAGTGATTAGTTCTCCCACCATTTTCATTTTTAACTTAATACAGCTGCAGACATTCTCTGAAGCACTTCATCATTTTCCAGATCTGGACACTTATGCACACACACTACACACACACACACACACACACACACACACACACACACACACACACACACACTAACTTTCAGGATCTAAGATGCAGTAAAACAGACAACCATTTTAATAACTATTTACATATCCTTATTATGGATAGGAGGAGATATTCTGACTGCTGCCCTTGCCAGATGTTCTTTTTCCTAAAGGGCTGCTCTAGGTCACTCAGACATATGCTTAAGCACAAGCCTCTTAAAGAGATATTGTCCCCACACCGCAGCTGCCGGTATGCTGGACTTCTTTCTGCCCAAGGGCCACTTCCCTTTTGGAGAAGCTGAGGGGGGAGGCACTTCCCAGTGGTGGGTGGGGCCAAAGTGGGCAGGGCCAAAAGTGAAAGTGGGCGGGGCCAACATTCCAGCATATTTTTACTTAAATCTCCTACTGTCAGTAACTAAAGCCTTAGAAAAGGCATTTCATCCCTTTAGAATGATACGGACTGGGCCCTGGGCCCTGAACAAGAGGCTCTGCAGCCCTGGAGTCTCTGTTGGTTCACACATCAGGCCAGCAGCCCAGTGCCGGCTCCACAATTTGTGGGCCCTTGGGCAAGGAATCCTCCATGGGCCCCGTTTCTCTGTCACTGGCGGGTTCCGCTTCTGCTCCTCTTTCTCAACATTGCTACCACTTGCTTGGCAGGCAGAGAGCCGGTGAACAAGGAGGCAGCAGCATCTGCCATTCCTCCTTCTCACCACCACTGTTGTCTGTGAAAGCAGGTGGTGGATAAATAGAGCAACAACATAGTAAATAGAAAATGCTAAACATTTCCTTAATTTTAGATCTGCACAATTAAGGGCACAATTCCCTGGCTACTTGTAAGCCTCCAAACTTGGAGGCTTATGAGTATCCAATGCAGAGCAGGAGTCACCTTGCACCACCTGCTCTGCATTTTAGCTAGATGGGCAATTTTGCCCATCTAGCCAAGGCTTCAGGGTGGAAAGGAAGGAAGCTGGGGGTGGCTTGTAGCTTCATATCCACAGTCTCCTCTCTCCCACCCTCAGGAACACCTCCTTTCCCCCATCTTCATGCCTCATTTTGCAAGTGGGGACAGGTGGCCATGGCGGTTCTTTCTTCATGGCTACAAGGGGGAGGGGGAGGGTCAGGGAACAATATTTCCTGGCTCCCAGCTCTGAGCCCTGTCTAAGAGCTTGGAGCCCCAAAAGCAAGCAATCCTTTGTCCTGCCCTGCCCCAGACGCTGTCTAGGGGAGGTAAGATTGCTCCCTAAAGAAACAGTTTAAAACTTGCAGACATGAGGCCTTGCACACCTGAGTTTCTTTTAATGTTTTCCTAATTACCTACCTTGCTTCAGCAGCATTTGCAATATTAGTAACATTTATATAAACTCACCAATTTCAATGGAAATCCCAATTTATAATTTACATTTAAATACTGTAGCTTCATGGTAGAACACTTCAAAAGCTGTGTTTCTAAGAGCTTTATAACACCAGTGTTATACTGTGCAATCACTGTGAATTGTGCGCAAAGGACTACAAAGTTTTCCAGCTTATAATCTGCTTTTATTGTGAAGTACTCTGAAGTTTTCCAGTTTATAACCTGCTTTGACTGTGAAGTACTCCCATGCATCCTGCTTTAATTGTGCTTCAAAGGCAAAAGAATTGACCTATTTTGCTACTAGTTTTGGAGAGAATCATTTGTTGTTTTCCGAGCGGCCACTGGGGGCGCAGGAGCAGGATTTGATATGTTTAAAGAAAAATTAAACAAATGCTTACATCTGCGTAAGTTTTAAAGATAAAGACATCAAAATCGGCATAGTAATAGATATTAAGGAGAGCTTTAAGCATACCAAATTTGAATTGGATTGGGTCATCTGTTGATTTTTTATGATTTTTTACATTTCCCTCCTTAAACCCATTTCCTGGTTTGCAAAGGATCTTAGGAGCGCTGCCGCCCGGGGTGTGATTTAACTAACAACAACGGCGACAGCTTAGCACTGTAGGGGATAATTTGAGGGAAACAGGTATGTGGGGTGAAGCTAAATGTGTGCTTCCAGACAAAGAATCATTGAATCACCCTGCTTCATTCATGGACTTTTAAGCGGGGGTGGGGGGGGTGGGGGTGTTCTTGTTTTCGTCTTCCATTTGTAATCACTATATATTTCTAATTCTTGTGTGCTAAGTAACATGTTCCCTGTTTTCAAAGAAACCTACGTGCACGTGCATCATTGGGTTGCACCTTTCCCTTTGGTCCTCCAGCCAGGTCTGGTGCCAAGTGAAAACATGGCTTTTTAACCAAGCTTTTAATGGCTGAATTCACTTGGCACATTGTTTAAACTGTTTTAATAGTTTTACTGCTTTTAAATTATTTATTAAGTGCAAAAGCTGGGATGCAGTTAAACCTCAAAAAAAAAAACAAGATTATGGCAACCAGCTTTATTGATAACTTGCAAATAGAGGGAGAAAACGTGGAGGCAGTGACAGAGTTTGTATTTCTGGGCGCAAAGATTACTGCAGACACTGACTGCAGCCAGGAAATCAGAAGACGTTTACTACTTGGGAGGAGAGCAATGACAAATCTTGATAAAATAGTTAAGAGCAGAGACACCACACTGACAACAAAGGTCCGCATAGTTAAAGCAATGGTATTCTCCGTAGTAACCTATGGCTGCGAGAGCTGGACCATAAGGAAAGCTGAGCGAAGGAAGATAGATGCTCTTGAACTGTGGTGTTGGAGGAAAATTCTGAGAGTGCCAGGGACTGCAAGAAGATCAAACCAGTCCATACTCCAGGAAATAAAGCCAGACTGCTCACTTGAGGGAATGGCATTAAAGGCAAAACTGAAGTACTTTGGCCACATAATGAGAAGACAGGATCCCCTGGAGAAGAGGCTGATGCTAGGGAAAGTGGAAGGCAAAAGGAAGAGGGGCCGACCAAGGGCAAGATGGATGGATGATATTCTGGAGGTGACAGACTTGACCTTGGGGGAGCTAGGGGTGGCAACGGCCAACAGAAAGCTCTGGCGTGGGCTGGTCCATGAAGTCATGAAGAGTTGGAAACAACTGAACGAATAAACAACAACAAAAATGGTTTAATTTGTTTTTAGCTGTGTATATTTACTGTTTTTATACTGTATGTATGTATTTATTTATTTATTTATTACATTTATATACCGCCCCATAGCCGAAGCTCTCTGGGCAGTTAAAAATGGTAAACATTAAAAAGTATACAAAATTTAAAAAACTATTAGAAACATAAAAACAACAGTATAAAACTGTTGCTTTTATCTGTACGCCGCCCTGAGATCTTATTGATATAGGGCGGGATATAAATGTTTTAAACAAATAAATAAATATCCCAGGGGACTTTGCAGCAGCACCTGCCTTGTCTGCCTGTCCCATCTCTCACTGCACTCCAATCGTGTCCCATTTTTGTTTCTTGGCTTTCTTTTCTTTTTTTCATGTGCCCCAGGAATTTGTGCAAATGTCTTTGTAATTGTTGTTGTTGTTGGCTTTATGCAGTTGTGCAAGTGTGCAGTTCCAGCAGTCAAATATATAGTCTTTCCTTTCCTTTCCTACTGCCTTGTATGTTTCACTTTTCAAAGTAAAGGAATTGCAAGATGAAACATACAAGGTAATTGTCAAGATGGGGATGACATAGAGGCAGCTTTGATAGCAGCTGACAAAGAAGGGTCAAGGTTGCTTCCCAAGAAGATGATCCCCAGGGTTTCAAGTGTTGAACTGGGGTGCCCTGATTCCATTCTGAGTTCTAGGATCCACCCCCCTTTTGCGGCTGCCAATCGGAACGGTTCCTGCTACATCAGGGTGGGGTACTATCAGTATGCTGCTTTCGATACCATCGACCATGGTATCCTTCTGGAATGCCTGAGGGGATTGGGAATCCGGGGGTGGGGGGTGCTGTGCTCCAGTGATTCCAGTCCTATCTCTCGGGGAGGTTCCAGATGGTGATGTTTGGGGATAGCTGCTCCTCAAAGAAGGAGCTGTCGTATGGTGTACCACAAGGTGCCATCCTATCCCCAATGCTGTTTGACATCTACATGAAACCGCTGGGAGAGATCATCTGGAGGCATGGGGCGGGGTGCTATCAGTATGCCGATTACATCCAAATATACTTATCTATGCCTTCGACAACAGCATCAGCTAAGGATAGTGTGTCTCCTCTGAATGAATGCTTGGAGGCGGTAATGGGCTGGATGAGGAAAAACAAACCGAAGCTGAATCCAGATAAGATGGAGGTGTTTACTGCCAAGGGCACTAACCTGGGTTTGGAGGTGAGTCAACCAGTTCTGGATGGGGTTACACTCCCCCTGAAAGACTGTGTTCGCAGCTTGGGAGTGCTTCTGGATCCATCGCTCCAAATGACAGCTCAGATAGATGTGACAGCCACGAGCGCCTACTATCAGCTTTGGCTGATATGCCAGCTGCGCCCCTTCCTAGAGTCAGAAGACCTAAAGGCGGTAGTGCACGTGCTGGTAACTTTGAGGCTCAGCTTCTGCAATACAGTCTACATAGAGCTACCTTTGTGCCTAGTCTGGAAACTTCAACTAGTGCAAAATAGGGCAGCCAGATTGGTCACAAGTACATCTAGGGGTGACCATATTACACCAGTTTTAAAATCACTTCACTGGCTGCCAATTAGTTTCCGGGCAAAGTATAAAGTGTTGGTTATCACCTTTAAAGCCCAACATGGTTTGGGTCCAGGTTACCTGCAGGATCGCCTTCTCCCGTACAATCTGCCCCACACACTCAGGTCCTCTGGGAAGAATCTACTTCAGCCAGCAAAATCTAGATTAACAATTGTTAGCCAGAGGACCTTCTCTGCTGCTGCTCCTAGACTGTGGAAAGGCCTGCCAGGAGAGATCCACCAACTCAATAGTCCTTCTGAATATAAAAAAGCAATAAAGACTTATCTCTTCCGGCAGGCCTACCCAGTCAAATTTTAAGATGTCTAGCTGTTATTTTAACAATATATTAGTTTTTATATATTTTAATCTGCACAATTGTTTGTCAAAATTATCAGCTCCTGTAACCGCAATGCAGACTTTTCAATGCTGTATTTTTTAAAAACAAATATTTATTTATTTATTGCATTTTATACCACCCAATAGCCAAAGCTCCCTTAAATAAAAAAAGGAAAGGAAAGGTACCTCTCGTGCAAGCACTGAGTCATTACTGACTCTTGGAGGGATGCCAGCTTTCGCTGACGTTTTCTTGGCAGGCCTTATAGCGGGGTGGTTTGCCGTTGCCTTCCCCGGCCGTTATTACCTTTTCCCCAGCTAACTGGGTACTCATTTTACCGACTTCGGGAGGATGGAAGGCTGAGTCGACCCAAGCCGGCTGCCTGAAACCAGCTTCCGCTGGGATCGAACTCAGGCCGTGGGGAGAGTTTCAGCTGCAGAAACTGCTGCTTTACTGCTCTGCGCCACATGAGGCTCATCCCTTAAATAAAATGAAGTATTTAATGCATTCAAGTTAATTCTTGAATCTGTGATCTTTGTGTCCCTGCTTAGACCTGGCTTAGTTACACAACAGGGAGTTTGAGGCCCAGTTAGATCAGAACTTTAGGGTGCAATCCTATGGGTTGCACCCTCTATGACCATAAGCCCCCAAACTATGCAAGCTTCAGGAGTGGTGGTGATCTTTGCCTCCCTGTGCTCCCACTGTGAATTTCTTGCTAGATGGGCTTTCTGGCCTGTCTAGCTGGGGTGCTTCGGAGCTGGAGGGAAGGAGGCCTCAGGATAGCTCATATCCTAGCTCCTAGCTCCTCCCTTCCCCGCCCATTGGAACACCCCCTTCTCCTTCTCCAGGCTGAGTTCTTGACCTTGAAGAGCAGCTGGTGGAGTTCTTTCTGCACCAGCTGTATGGGGGAGGGGGGTCGGCGCTACGATTCCCTCCTCTGAGTTCAGAGCACAGTCGCCAACCTTGAATCAGGGAACCCAAAATATCCTCTATGGCCCCTCAGACACTGTCTAGGGCCATAGGATTGCTCCCTCCATGGATTATTTTCATTCTTTCCACCAGAATGTTTTCTATCCTCATTGATAGTATGTAATTCTCACTGGAGAACTAATTAGGAGCACATTGTCACGTGCTTCTTGTTTTATATCATTTTATTCTACATTTCATCTCACTGCTATCAATGGAATCACATAGGCTCATCTAAACATGCACGCATTACCACCCAATGCAAAGCTGTCATATTAGTTGTGGATCTGCACCACTCCTGGTCAAAACTGTCAGCTCATGTAACCACCATGCAAACTCTTAAACTTCTTAAGCCTGTGTGCACCAGTTGCTGGGGAACATGGGAGTGAGGGTGCTGTGGCACCCGTGACCTGCTTGTGGTTCCCTGACCGATGGCTGGTGGGCCCCTGTGTGAACAGAGTGCTGCACTAGATGGACCCTGGGTCTGATCCAGCCTCAGGGCTCTTCTGGTGTTCTTATCTGTTGTCTTGTCCTGGTCCTTAAAAAATGTAACTTTATAAAACTAGAATAGAAATAATGTGGGCAAAACGGATGCCGCATCCTCTTTCAGGCATCGTGATGATGATTCTTCCATGGCCAGCGGCAAGAGCAGCAATGGGAGAAGCAGCTCTGGCAATGGACACCAACAGGCGTCGGTCCACAGGCGGTTGGTGATTCCCAGGTTGGCTCTTTGGCCGGATCCAGCAGGACGCTTCCATGTTCTTCCATTTACAGCAGCAGGCAGAAATTCAACCTGTTGTGAACCTAGTGAATGACTCCTTCTCCGTTCACGTCCTGGGAGCTCTGCTTATTTGGAGCCAGGCCCTGCCGCTTCCGCCTTGCATGGACAGCACCAGGCATTGGTCCAGCCACTAAGGGAAGCAAGAGAAAGAGGACGCGTCCTGCAACAAAAGCCAGAGCGGAGAAGCGACGGTGGGCAGCGTGATTTCACGCCTTGCCCCCCCCCCCCCCCCATGGAGCTCAGAGACACTGGGTGTTTGGCCGGATCCAGCGGGACTCTGCTGTGTTCTCCCAACTATGTTCTCTCGTGCCACCCGTGGTGCACCTGCTGAATTCATGCCTGCCCAGCCGTCGCCCCTCGGAGCCCCGCTTGTTTTGAGCCCAGCCTCGCCTCCATCCCGCCCTCCGGCGCCGCCTTCCTTTGACAGCCCCCAAGCCACGCCCACCGGGGCTTAATCCGCATAGCGGCAGGGGTGCAACCAATGGGAGAGCCGGACACGGGGCAGCGGGCGGGGGCGGGGCGGCTGCCCCCTCCCACCTCGGGTCTCCGCCATGGGAGGGGGTGGCTTCGCCCGCCCGGGACGGGGTGCGGGGAGGGGGGGATGTCAGCCGCGCAGGGTCGCAGCCCGAGCAGGAGCCCGAAGGCCGCCGCCGCCGCCAGCCAGGTAAGCGGGCGGGCCGACAGGTGTGCGCCTGTCCAGCGCCTGGGCTTGCCCGCCCGCCCGCATCCGCGCGCATCGCCTTTCCCTCCGCGGTGCGGGGCTGGCCCGGCGCTCTTCCCCCGGGGGGGCACCCCCACCCCCGCGCGCCTTCCCTGGAGCCGTCTCCGGCGGTCCCGTTTGCTCACCCACTCGATCCCGTGCAAGGCGGCAGCGGGTGGGCTCGGACGCGCCGTCCAAGGCAGCCTGGCGCGTCTGTTGGACGTGGGAAGAGGCAGGTGAGCAGCTGCAAGGGGAGGCCGTGGCAGCGACGCTCCCCCCCCCCCGACCCGAAGCGTGTTGGACGGGGGGGGGGGCTCAGCCCGCGGCGCGCCTGCTTTCCTTTGCCGCGCGCCTGGCTGGCACCCGCGAGCCCCGAGGCGGCCTGCCGGCCTGCCTGCCTGCCTGGGACAAGTCCGGGCACGTCCAGGCAGCCGCTCTCTTTGTGGGAGGGGCGCGCCCCCCCCCCCCGCCTTCTCAGGTGCCCTGGCCAGGCCGGCCGCCGATGGAGGCAGCCCGCCGCGCTGTCGGGGTGCGCGGGGTGGGGGTGGGGGCTCCCGCGATTCCCGACCCCGGCTAGGTTCGGGCCGCACGCTCATCAACGGGGGCGGGGGAGTCATAGGGACAAAAGGGAAAGCAGCCGCGCAGGAGCGAGTTAAAGCGCTTGGAAGCACTTTGGAGACGCTTTGACCGCTGTCTAGGCAGCGTGTCCTGGGCCCCAGCAGTGGTCCAAACTGTTCTAAAGCGCTTTACAGCAGTCGCGTAGATGCCCCCAGCTCAGCCGGCTCCTGGGGCCTGGCGCGGGACGGGCGGCGCGGACGGAGCGAGGCGCTGCTGGGTGGCGGGCAGGGGAGGCGGGCGCGCGCGCGGGAGCGGGCGCGACCTCGGGGCGCCGGGCAAGTCCGGGCTTGCCGCGTGCCGGCAGTCGTCGGGGAAGAGGCATTCGGGACAGACGATCCCGCTGGGCCGGCGGGGGCCGAGCTCGGCGCTTTGAAGCTGAGCCGCCGCTCGGAGCCCGGAGCCTGGCGGCAGGCGGCGCTTGACAGTCCCGGGCAGGAGAGGCGGCCGCCCGCCCGCCCGCCCGCGGGACAGACAGCAGCAGCAGCAGCACCCGCAGCCGGCGCGTCCCCTTGCCGCTCTCCCGCCCCCACGGCGCCCCGGCCCGTGGCTAGCCCGCTCGGGACACGTGTCCCGGGCCCGTGTGTAAGGCTGCCACCCTCGGCACCAGTACAAGGCGGCAGGGGATCCCCCACCGCTCTCCGTGGGGCTCCTGAGGAAACTTGCTTAGGGGTGCTCTGCGGTGTGGAGCGGGCTGGAGAATGAAACAACACGGCAAAGCTCCACCGGCCCTTCACCTTCTTGCGGTAGGTCCCAGGTTCAAGCCCCGGGATCTCGGGAACGGCAGTCCTTGAAGAGCCAGCGCTGCCAGTCAGCGCTGGCATTGCTGGGCTTCCTGGACCTGTGGTCGGACTCCGAGCAGACGAGCTGCCTATGCTGCCACCTTCATTTGTCTTGCTCCTATGGACCCCTCAGTGTCTAACGTGACAAAGAAATAGAACCAATAGTTGGGTCAGGAACAGATTTAGCGCTCCCCCCCCCGCCCCGCCGAAACCTACGCACACACACACACACACACAGAGCGCCCTTTCTTCCATTCTCAGTTATTTCTTGATAGGAGCACAGGGCAAAGTGAAACCTGGCACTTGAGGGCTGGAAGCCCAGGCCTCACTGACGGCCGGGGCTCCGTGTGTGCGTGTTCTCTCGTGCATTCCACTTTATGTATAGCAGTTAGCATCATTTAAACATTTTATACAAGAAAGAAAATACAGGTCATCGCTCTTTTTAGAAAAACAAACAACATGGGGTTGTTTCCCAGGCCATAGCTAGACCTAAGGTTTATCCCTGGACTGTCCAGGGGTCAAACCTGTTCCTCTAGGTGACACACAGGGGATCCAGTGCTCAGGCAGGGGCGAACCCTGGATGATCCCAGGATAAACCTTCGGTCTAGCTGTGGCCCTAGTGTAGCCCTTTCACTGCTGAGAGTGGTGTTTTGAGAAGAACTGCCTTCCAGTAAAATAACTCCTAGTAATCAATTTTATTAGTTTTAGCTGACCACTCAATTAAATTCGCAAGAATAAAATAAAAGGCTTCAAGAAAAGACATACTTTGTTTTAAGGCGACGCACCTTAAATGTTGTAACAGCTGTTGTCTTGAGAGATATCCCATCTTTGGTCAGCAAAAAGGGGAAGTGACCCCTTTCTCTTGGTTTCCTATCACAAAAGTCTCCCCTGCGGGGCCAGAGAGAGAGGTGGGGGGAAAGCCATGGGTCATGGTGCATTTGAAAGGTTTCAGATGCTTGCCTGTCTGTCCGGCACCCTTTCAAGCTTGCCCATCAGCTGTACCTCATGAGCCAGTCAGTGCACTTGACTCCCCATATTTTTTTGGGGGGGGGGAATACAGCACTTCTTGTTGTACACATCCCCCTATGTTCCATCGACACCCGTTGGGCACGGTAGAACCAGGTCAGTGGCAACAGTTCAGTCCAGCTGAGCAACCATTTTTAATAATTTCAGTCCATCTTTATATTATCAATTATTATTTTATATCCCAACTTTACATTAAAACAGTGCTCAAGATGGCTAACAATAATAAAAGACAGATAAAATATAATATAGTGAAAACATAACTATATTAATTAATTAAAACATAAGAAACAGCACATATGAATTAAACCTACTTCAGAAAATAAAGCAGCTTAATAGCCAAATGCCTGTAAAAATGTCCTTGACTGCTGGCAGAAGGACAGTGAGGATGGAGCCTTGTCTTGCCTCCCTTAATTTATGCTAAAGCAGTTATTTGTTTCACCCTGGGGGTGGGTTTTTTCTTTTCTTTTGAGGGTTCTGTGCCCTTGGGGGCAGGCAATCAGGGTCTGCATGCTGGGGGCTGGCAGAAGTGGGTGGAGCTGGAAACCAAGTGGGATGGGGTGTGCAAAATGGGGAGTTTAGAAGCTAGGCTGAGGTTTACCTGAAAGTCATCCAAAGTCTGCATGTGACCCAAGGCCCCGTGGTTTAAGTGTTGCTGCCCTTTCGTGACTTGCAAGCTATATTTTAAAACCTTTTTTAAAGACCATAAAGAGGTTGCTAAAATGACACTGTGTCCTAGAGGTGATCAGCAGGCTGCTCTTCCCTTTTTTGCTTTGCCAGGCATCCCGATCGCTTGCAAACACAATGGAATGCCGAGAGAGCGAGTACCTGGATGATCGTGGGAAATGCAACCCTTGCAAGGAATGTGGCCCTGGACTGGAGCTTTCCAAGGTAATCGGAAGATCTGCAGGGCTACTCACTAAATCTTCTGGCCCCAGCACATAACACGTATTCAGCCCCCAACCATACCGTTGGGCACAATGATAGCCACAGGATAGTCCTCCTGTGCCTCCATGTCTGCAGCCTTGAACAGGCCTAGAGATACACCTAGAGACGTTTATATTATGAGACAGTCCATCTTTTACATGAACGAACAAACCAAACAAGCAGATTTATTTCGAGTTGGGCCATTGGTCAATCTTGCTCAATTGTTTCTTCTCTGGTGGCAGGGACTTCTTCGGACTTGAGGCAGGGAGCAGCCTTCCTTGTCTTTGGACTGGGGGTGTGGGGGATTGGACACGGGCCCATCTTTGCTCAGTGCATGCGGTCTCCAGCTGAAAGATGTTCCCTTCCTCAAGTGAAGGTATTTCAGCAAAGCAGTATTTCTGTAGAGGGCCTGACAAGGTGGTCCAAAGAAGAGGATGTATTAGTGGGGTGCGCACAAAAGATGAGGATGTGCTGGTGGAAAAACCCAAGGCTCGTTGGCAAATAGTAATCAAGAGCATGTGCATTGGCCTATGAGTATTTGAACAGCCTTGCCCTGAGCATTGGCCCACCTAGGTCAGCACTATTCTGGCCGGTAGCATCTCTAGGACCTGAGGCGGACGTCTTTCCCAGCACTGCTGCTACATGGGCTCTACCACAGCGCTCCAGCCCCTTCACACAGCAAGCCAAGGTGGAGCCCAGTTCAGAGTGCTGACGGTTTAGCTCAGGAAGTCCCCATTGGCTAAAGTGATCCACAGCTTTGAGGCGAGTGGTATTCTCTGGCCTCTGTTTCTCTCTGAAGCAACTGAAGACGTATATATTTAGCTTACCGGGCCTGGGCCTACTCCTTGGCTTGTCTGTCTTCCTCAGCCCCAGTCTGGTTGGGAGAAGAGAAGCAGAGAGGGGAAACAGGTGCAGTATGGAGACCCTCCATGGGCTTCTACTGGGGCTCTCTTGGTCTAAAGTCCAATTCGCACGTGTACTTATAAAGCCCTAAGTCCTCCTGCGTCTCCAGCTGAATATGTGGTGAACTCTTCATTGAGAAGGCTTCCTTTGAGGTGACATCAACCCTCTTTCTGGCCTGATTCATATGTAATGGTTCTTCCATACAAACCAGTGATAATTTCATGTTAGGCCAACTCCACCTTAGTGTCCCTTTCGATGACTGATGAACACAATATTGTTCCACTGAGCTTTTAATAGTTAATGTTACTCTCTGTTTTTAGCACCCCAGGGATTTTTTATTTTTTATGTATGTTGTGTTTTTGTTGTACGTTGCCTTGAGCACTCACTGAGTGGAGGGGCGAATCTCAAAGTATTCTAAACCAATAAATAAGAGTCTTGGGTACATTGTGTCTCTCACAGGAGTGTGGCTACGGTGAAGGGGGCAATGTGCAGTGCACGCCATGCCATCCCAGGAGGTTCAAAGACACGTGGGGTCACCATGGCTGCAAGCCCTGCCTCTCTTGCAGGCTGATCAACCGCCTGCAAAAGTCCTACTGCAGCGCCACCTCTGATGCAGCCTGTGGAGAGTGTCTCCCTGGGTAAGTATGATGACACAGCAAGAGCCACGTGGAATCTCTTAGGAAGATCTGCTCAAATGCATGGCTTGTACGAAGAAGCCCTCAAGCAGAGCGGGGGGAGGGAGCCCAAGCGCAGGGCCCAGCTTAGCAATTCGGATGTTGAGGAACCCCAAAAACCTTTTGGCCTGGGCATGGGGAAGGCCCTATGATGATCAGAGGCTGCTGTTCAATACAGATGTTTCTCTGGAAATGATTGAGGGAAGGCCTTGGACAAACGTCATCGATGGGATTCTGAGGCACTTGGCGGCCTAATTCGGTAAAATCCAAACTGCCTTCCAGGACCCCTAGAGAAGCTCAGGCTTCACCCATCCAGCTGGCCAGTGGCTCCCCTGACTGGCTTCTGGCTTGTGGCTCCTGGTTCAAAGCTCTCACTGTGCTGCCGCCTGTGTCCGGGCACAGACAAATGCACAATCGCAAGAGAGTGGCCAGTGTGTTCACTCTCTGCTCACAATGAGCAAAGGTGACTCCCAGCAGGGTTGGCCATAGCATCGCATGAACATTGCGTGCCCTAGAATACACCCCAGAACCCTCTGCCCCATGACAAGCTAAAGGACAAGTCACTATGGACGGGCCTTGCTGAAGGTAGAAGGGTTGAACTCCACTTGACTGATCAAGCCCCAAAAGTCATTGGCTGTGGCCGTGAGACATGGGCTTGGGCATAAACTCTCCACACTGGGAGGTGTGGACATGGATCCTTTTGCTTCCCATCAGTGTCATACTCTAGAGTCAGAGCTTTCTCATCCGCTTTCTGTCCTCCATGCAAAGGACCTCCAGACCTGGACTTAGCCCAGGGGTGCAGCACACAGGAGCTGGACTGTGGTGGTGCACACTTAATGCTTTGCTGGCTCAGCCTGCTTTGAGCTGCTCTTTGGTGTGGTTAATATGGCTCAGGCTGTGAACTGGGCACATGGTCACCCAGTCACTCGTCAAAACGATGAGGGAAAAACTACGTGAAACCAAAAAAAGGAAGAGGTAGTCTCTAGTGTTAAAAAGTAGAAAAGTTTTAATCTCTTTGTACTGATATTTCAAACGTTTAAAAATGTATTGTTATTACAAGACTTTTTGAATAAAAGTCGATCCTTCTTCAGGAGCTGATATAACAGAATAATATGAATAGTATCCACAGCAAATGCAACAGGCAAAAAGAACGCAAGGAAGTCTTTTGACTGCTTCATTTGGACTTTTTGGTAGTTCATATCAGTCTGTTATATCAACTCCTGAAGAAGGATTGGCAGATCCGAAACGTCGAGCTTTTATTCAAAAAGTCTTGTAATAACAATACATTTTTAAACGTTTGAGATATCAGTACAAAGAGATTAAAACTTTTCTACTTTTTAACACTAGAGACTATCTCTTCCTTTTTTTCTTTTTCTTTTTTTTTGGCACCCAGTCACTCGACCATTCGTTGGACGCAGCCATCATAAATTTTCAGCAATGTGGGTGTATGAGTTGGTCTTCAGGGCTGCCACATTAAGGGGGGCAAGGAGTCAGTGTGTGAAAATGTTTCAGCAACAGCAATGGAGCCTTTGACTGAATGGCTACCCGGGCTCATTGGTCAGGTAGCTCTCTTCAGTTCCTCCTCATTAAGCATCTGCTCCGTTTTTCTTCCTCTTGACAGTTTCTACAGCAAAACCCAGATTGGAGGATTCCAGGATCTGGAATGTGTTCCATGCACAAAGCAGACTCCATCCTCTGAGCTACAGTGTACGTACTGACTGTCTCTTCTGCCAGTCGTTTGTCCTGATCACTATTTTTCAAGATGCCATTTCTTGCCATTGTAGCAAAACTGAGAAGTAGAACTGTGCAGGCAAAAACCGTTAAAAATAAATGTGGGTGATTAAGAAAAGCTTGCATAGATTCTAACATTTTAGACTAGTTAATTATATCTAATTGCAAAGCTTCACAGCTGTGCCAAAACTTATACCTGACAATTCCAAGTAACAGGACTCCTATAAAAATGCAAAACAAAAAGGTGAAAAACAAGAGAATAAGAAAGAAGAAATAAAGCTCAAAGATAGATTGTGTCTCAGCTGAGCTCCTCAAAAAGGAAGAGTGGAGAACATTCCCTATGATGATGATATTGTGGTGGTCAAAGTAGAATTAAGTAGGAACAGTGAGAGCACCACTTTGAAAATGTACATTAGGGTATAACCCAAAACTTCTACATTTTAAAATGTTCCCGATGGAGCTCTGTGTGGGTGCAGAACCCATATGTGTGACTCTGCAGGTGACTCTAAGAACTACAGTTACAGGTAAGCAACCTCTCCTGCATAACTGATTCTGCTCTTCTTAGTCATGGAAAGTGGTAAGGAGGTCTGGGATCCCATAAATCCTCATCCTTAACTAAAACCCAACTCAGACTATCCCACACTTCCCACCAAGTTTCTCAGACTTCCTCACCAGCCACTTCAAGCTATTTTTGCAGGTGTGAGGACTTGAAACATATATGTTTGTTTAGCAATTTTTTTTATGATGCTCAGTTCTGATTCAAGACCACATTTCCTGGTAGCATGGGATCTTAATGGCTTTTCTTAGAATCCATAGCTTTCTTTTCTTTTCATGGCCAATACCTTGCAAATTAAGTGTAGTGGGTACTAAATCTCACTTCTGTCCTTCCTTCAGTTTGGAGAGTTCCATAGAGAGAGCTGAAACCAACGGCTTGTAACTAATTGAGCAGGACTTTGGACTTGATGGCCTTATAGGCACCTTCCTTCCAGCTCTACTGTTCCATGAGTCTGTTATTCTAATAGGAGCAAAACCTATTGTCACTGCAGTAGCTTGAGCCATCTTCCTATCAGGCTGATGGTGTGTGCACTAGAGAAGATCATCTCTGGTAATCAGCCACTGCTAGTAACTTTGAAGCAGGAATGCCCAATTTATTTCCCCCATGTCCCACTCTGCATCCTATTGCACTGTTTCTACCAGCCTAAAGATGGATTGGTTGCTCTGTTTCTAACTGGGCTCCATTGCCTATCTTCTCCAAACAGAACAATAGACTTGTGTTTACTCCTTACTTTAGTTCTACTGTTCCTTTGGTTATACTTGCAGGCCGTTCTAGAGTGAGCCTGGTGAAGGTGGAAAGTCCCACAGCACCTGGTCAGGACCTGGCTCTTATGGTGCTAACTGGCAGCGCTCTGGTCATCGTCGTGTTGGTGTTACTGACTGTCTCCTTCCTCTACTGCCAACGGTTCTGGAAGAGCCAGTGCCAGCAGGGTGAGTTCGTCTGAGGCAGCAACTCACGGCCCTCCTTTCCCTGGTTCTGCTGAGAGGCTGGCTCTCTCCCTCCTTGGGTGTCTTCTTTGCCTTGACAGCAGGGGTGCACAACCTTTTCAGCCCCGTGAGCCATATGTGAAGCTGGGTTGAGGGCTGCATGGACGTATTTTATTGATTGATTGATTTACAATATTTATATACCGCTTCCCATTGAAAATTTCAGAGCGGTGTACAAGATAAAATAAAATAAAAACAGAATAAAACACTTTAAAGTAGATTTTAAAAGAAGCAATAGACACACACACGCACACACACACCAGCGTTCCTGGTACAGATCGCTCTTTTGTCACCATTAGCTGCAGCAGGGAAGGAGTGACTTGTATGAAGATCTCTGGGGGAGGAGGGAGGAGAAAGCACAGGCAAAGGAGGGGGGACTTCAGATATGGGGCAGGGAGGTCCAGAGCATCCTTGACAGGGCAGCGCTAAAGGCCTCGGGGTGGATGGGGGTTGTGCACCCCTGCGCTACCAAAGATGCTCCCTGCCTTTGACTCTCTCCTTGCTCTTGCCTGCTGCCTTTCTCTGCCTCTCTCCCCCATCCCTGCCAGCCCCTCCCTGTTGCCTCGCTCATCTCAAGGCTCTCTGATGTCCCATGTGTGACATGAGCAGGCAGAATTGAACATAGGCAGTGAATTGGTCTGGGACTGAAGAGATCACAAATGTGGAATGAGTGGATTGCTTTGTGCAGGCCAGTGTGGTGTAGTGGCTAAGGTGTTGGACTGGGAGTCGGGAGATCTGAGTTCTAGTCCCCACTCGGCCATGGAAACCCACTGGGTGACTTTGGGCCAGTCGCAGGCTCACAGCCAAACTACCTCACAGGGTTGTTGTTGTGAGGATAACATGGAGAGTAGCAGGAGGATTATGTACGCCGCCTTGGGTTCCTTGGAGGAAAAAAGGCGGGGTATAAATGAAATAATGAATGAATAAATAAACAAATAATATTCCTACTAGGCCTACATAGGAATAGGAACATAGGAAAAAGAGGAATAGGAATAATAGGACCATACCTCAAAGAACTGCTGTAAAAAGAGAATATAAAAGCACTTTCTACAAATCTAGAGATTTGACTCTAGAGAGATGGGATGGGGGGAGATCCACATAGTTGGACTTTTATTTGTTTCTTTATTTGCATATTTCTCCAATTTGTATCACCTTGAATGTGGACCAGACACATTTGGTGTTTGGTAATCTATATATTTCTGAACTTGTCATGAATTCAGTGGAACAGGAAAAGCATGTCTGTTGAGATGCATATATTTGAAAAGTGCACAAGGAAAAATAGATATAAAACACACCATATTCAGTAGGCAGATGCCTACAAAAAACATGTACACTTTGAAAAATGTGCACTTAAAAAAAAAAAAAGTCCGCACAGAACGAGCATGGAACAAAATTTCAGGTGGACATGGAGGAATTCTGCAGAAAACGTCCTGACAGATTTGGCCATCACTAGTTACTAGTGTTGTGCTGAAAATTTCTCCCATGAGAATTTCAACCATTCTCATTCAATTTGCTAGAAAAGAAATTGCTTTTGAAAAGAAATTCAAAGGAGAAGAAATTTCAGAGAACTTTTGGTTCAGGGCTCGTTGCTTACCTTGCTTTTGAGACGACTGAAGCAGATGTAGTTGTGATTTCCTTGCATGTTGGAGGTATAGGGTGCATTTCCTGACAGTGGCTCTCTTTTTATCAAGTGTTCCTGAGGAGTCAGAATTTCTCTGGCCAGAGGGTTGCATTTCAGGCTTCTGCTGTCCCAGCCAGCTTCCCTTGCCGTGAACCTCTGTCCAGCAAATGCTTAAGCACCAAGAGCTTCAGCCCGCTGGAAGGTAAGTCCCTGATGCGGGTGTCCTTGGGCTGGTGGCGTGGGAGGGGTTGGATGGTGAAGGAACTCCTCTTTCTCTGTCAAGCAACATTAGGGTGACCCTATGGAAAGGAGGACAGGGCTCCAGTATCTTTAACAGTTGTATAAAAAGGGCATTTGTATACATGGAGAACCTGGTGAAATCCCCTCTTCATCACAACAGTTAAAGCTGCAGGAGCTATACTAGAGTGACCAGGTTTAAAAGAGGGCAGGGCTCCCGCAGCTTTAACTGTTGTGAGAAAGAGGAAATTTCACCAGGTTCTCAATATATACAAATGACATCTGCTGAAATTCCCTTTTCAATACAACTGTTAAAGATACAGGAGCCTTGTCCTCCTTTTCATATGGTCACCCTAAGCAACATCAACTCATAGGGTCTGGTTCATGCACATAAATGCAGGCCCGTAGCCAGCCTAAAAGTTCTGGGGAGGCCACCCGGAAAAGTAGGAGGGCGGTTCATCTGGTTTGCACACTTTTTAAAGACAAAATTGCAAACTTCCAAAATTATTAATTTGTACAAATAAAATAAAAATAGGGCTGACAGAGAAAATTTAGGGGAGCCCAGTGCTGGCCATGGGCCAACATTAACATGGCATGCCTGCTCTACGCACACTGGGATGTCACAGCACACTGAGGACTCTCCCTCCCCATCTCAATAGCTCACAGTGTGTGTAGAATATTTTCCATTAACTGGGTCTGTGCATGTACCTCTCTGTCTTAGAGTGTTGCGCTCTCTCTCTCTCTCTCTCTCTCTCTCTCCCCACCTCTTTCCCTTGGGAGGTAGATTACTGTGTGTTTTCTGTGGGTCACACTAACGTACAAATGGAAGTTTATACACGATACTTTCCAGCAAGTGTGGGTCGAGGAGAGGGAGACTGCAAACTCCCCCCCTCCCTTGTGTAGCTGAGTTGGACTAATGTGGAGGGGCTGTGTGTAGGGGCTGGCTCTTACTTTGCATCCGTCGCTCTGAAGATGGACGGGAGGCTTCCTTGGCAGAGACGTTGGGCAGAAAGTGGGGCAGGGAGAGCTGCATAGGCACAGTTGGGCTCACTTTTCCCTGAGGCATTTTGGATTGAAAGAGGGGCAAGGGCCCTGGGGAGGAGGGATGGGCCGCACTCCCGATTTTCTATGACAGAAGGGGCTGTTTAGTGCAGGAAGAAAAGGTGACTAGTGGGGGGGGGAACATGTGCGCGGTTTATTAAATTGTGTAGAAAAAGCAGGTAGAGGTTTTTCTTCCTCTTGTTTAATTGCCAGAAGTAGCATCTTTATTTATTGAATACTTTCATTTACATAAAGTACTTCACTGAACAATTAATGCATTGACTTGGCGGTGACAGCTTAGATGGCTTTAATCCAGACAAGACTGGAGGTGCTGTTAGCGGGTGGTTCATCTGTCCGGCGGGTGGTTCATCTGTCTGGCGAGGTGATGTTTACCCTGTCCTGGACGGGGCTGCACTCTCCCTAAAGGATCGGGTCCGTAGTTTGGGGGTGCTCTTGGATCCAGAACTGTCACTTGAGGCACAGGTGAACTCAGTGGCAAAGAGCACCTTTTACCAGCTTAGGCTGATATACCAACTGCGCCCTTATCTGGACAGAGATAGCCTAGCTACAGTTATCCATGCTCTGATAACCTCTCGTTTGGATTACTGCAATGCGATTAATGTGGGGCTGCCTTTGAAAACGGTCTGGAAACTTCAGCTGGTACAAAACAGGGCAGCCCGCCTACTAACAGGGACTGGCAAGCGAGATCACATTACAACTTCATTGGCTGCCAGTCCAGGTCCAGGCCCGATTCAAAGTGCTGGTATTGACATTCAAAGGCCTAAACGGTTTGGGGCCAGGTTATTTGAAGGAATGCCTCCTCCCATATGTACCTGCCCAGACCTTAAGATCATCTACAGGGGCCCTTCTCCATGAGCCCCTGCCAAAGGAAGTGAGGCAAGTGAGGAGGAGGGCCTTCTTCGCTGTGGCACCCCGGCTGTAGAATGAGCTCCCCAGAGAGGTCCACCTGGTGCCTACACTGTACTCCTTTCATTGCCAGCTTAATACCTTTTTATTCTCTCAGTATTTTGACACTTAAATTTAACTTAAATTTAAATTTTACTGTTCTAACTCTGTATTTTAATCTTATATCAATTTTTGCTGCGTGGTTTTATCCTGGTTGTGCTTTTTATAATGTATTTTGTACTTGTGTTTTTAACCTGTTGGTTGTTTTATTATGGTTTTAATTTTTGTGAACCACCCAGACAGCTTCGGCTATTGGGCGGTGTAAAAATGTAATAAATAAATAAATAAATAAATAAATAAATAAATAAATAAGGGATTAAATAAATTAGTCCATTCGTGCAACAAAATGCTACAGTGCAGGGTTTCTGTTCAAGGTTGCTTCCGATTTTAGGTCCTGTTGAAGCGGTCCAGTTTGTCTCAGAAACCGAAGTTCCTGGGTGTCGTCTCCCCGGCCCACAGCCCAATCTGGGCTTGTCCAAGATGGCCACCATCAGCCCCAAGGCCCCTCTGGCCAGGAGCCGTTTGGAGACGCAGCCCTTGATCAGGAACTCGGGGTGCAGCGACTGCTCGGTGGGAGGCTCTCCCTTCCCAGAGCTCTGGCAGGACTCTGACGGAGACCCCGACGGCCCAGCTCCCCTCCCCTCCTGCGCCACAGAGCTGCAGCAGCGTTGGCCTCACGCCCCTGTGGAATGCACTGAGCTGGACCTGCAGAAATTCTCCACCCAGGTGGAGTACATGGCTACCAACGGCAAAGAGGGTGCAGGGAACAGGGCTGAGCAGGCGGCGTTCAGAGGCAGCCCACAGCTGACACAAGCCAGGCTCACCTTGGAATCTGGCCAAGCTGCATTTTCGTCCTTCCGAATCCCTACTGTTGAAAGCGGGGAGCCGTTGGTAAGTCCCCCACCCCCACTCTCTTTCTCCGAACCAGAGAAACAAGCCCAAAGGGGTCTGATTTGATTGAAATTTGTAGACCACTTATCCAACAACACAACTGAGCTCAAAGTAGCTCCCAGCAAAACCCCCGAAGACCGTATGAATGACTGAAATGTTCATATTCAGTTAACAAAAACCCTTTCATTTTGGAGTTGCTCACGTGGAACTCCAAAATGCCAGGAAATTACATCCATTAATGTAACCTTAACAGACACATTGTTTAAGCAATATGTACACGGTACGACATCCTGTCTTGTAGTTCCTGCTTCACTAGTCCTTTCCCACCTGGCAACCAAGACCAGCCACATAGAATGATAGAGTTGGAGGGGACCTTCCAGGTCATCTGGTCCACCCCCCTGTTCAGTGCAGGATAAGCCAGAGCTAAAGCGTTCCTGCCTCCTATTCCTCTACATCTCTCACAGGCTTTAGTTTACTTTTGTAATCCTGAAGAGGGAACAGGACAGGACCATCCCAAGTGATGTGCAAACTGGGAGATTCAGACAAACTAGATGGAGCCTGACTGGAAAAAGGAAGAGAGGGAGTTAAAGCAGAAGTGGGAAGATGAGCCAGGGACTGAGGCAGACGGACATTTCCTTCCTTCTCCCAGTGAGCTCAGCCCTTCCTGCATCCATCCATATTGGGTGGGTTCTTCTGGCATCTTCCTGCTGTGGCCGTGGCTGTGGCTGTGCACCCTGGCTGGCCCCTGACCATGAGATCACGGGCAGAGGTTCCACGGCATTCGTGGTGGATGTGGACAGGACTGTGTGATAACTGCTGCCCGACTAGACTAGACTAGAATATTTATTTCTTACCTGCCTCTCCCTCTGGATCAAGGCGGGGAACAACATTAAATACAAAATCACGTACTGACAATGATGTTTTCTTCTCAGGGCAATGGTGTCCAGAGCCTCGTGTCTGAGATTGGTGATATCACGCAAGGTGAGTGGAAGAGTGGCCCATTTGCCAGCTGGGGTAGTTGCTAGTTGGGGTTCAATTTGACGTGTCCAGTAAGGGGAACAAGTGGGGCCTAGTGGGGGGGCCATACTGGAACACAAACTGTTCCAGTATGGAATGCCCCTGTTCAGGGTTCTGGCCACTAAACATGCTCAGACCTAGTTGGGCCAGTTTGAAGGCAGGGGTCCCCCTTAAAGGTTTCTTGTTCTTCTGCAAACACTGTTGATACTTGCTCTTGTGTGGGGATGGTGCCTTTTTGGCTACTTAAGGGCTGGTACTCAGAGAACCGGATTTACTCTTAGCATTTGGGACAATGGACTGTTAGGCTTGCTCCTCACTCTCTCCTTCTCATCACTAGATCTCCCAATAGCCGGTCTTCCGGATTCTTTGGTGCTGTCTCTTGCCATCCAGTTGGACCCCCCCTTGCCTGGGCTCAAGAATTTCAGCCACTTGGGGATCGAACTGGGAGTCTTGTCCCACCAGCTGAGCCAGATGTCCGGGTTCAAGGAGCTTGTTGCATACCTTGCTGCTTCTGGAAACCCCCTCCCTGTTCCCATCTTGGCCCGAGCTCTGCAGAAGCTCCAGCGCACGGATGCCCTGCTTCTGCTTTATGACCACTTTGCTGGTACTAGCCAGACCCAGCACTTCCAATCCTAGGCCGTGGCCTGCCTCGTCCATCCGAAACTCTGGGTCAGCTGAGATGCCAGAGTACCAAGCTATCCTGCAGTCAGAGGTGTCAAGATAGTTAAGCTGCGTGCTGGAACAAGGTTTGGTTTACATCACAATAACCTTTGCATCTTGGAATAAAATTCTAGGCTAAGCAAGAACAGTTTGTCATGGTGGAAGAGGAACCCCAGGAATATTTCAAACATCATGCCTCCGCTTGAGATCTGCATCCTACAGTTCACTTCCTGGTTCGTCTTGATTTTACCTTGGAAAAGGTGGGATGGCCATGCAGGCACTACCTCGCCATTGTCTCAAAATCTGTTGACTTGTGGCCTAGTGACCATGATAGAGTCAGGGCTCAGTTTCCAAGCTGTTGGGCACCAGTGGAATTAGCTCTGTTGGTTTCTCCGATCGTTTCTTTTTTGGGCAACCCAACCACCTGGCTGCTTCAGGTGAATCCGCCTTCATGGGATGTCCTTGTGTACCTGAACAGATTTCTGTTCAGCCATGCAAAACCCTGGGGGACAAATGGATTTCCATATGGATTCTTTAGGCTACTGTGATTTGTTTCCAGTGTGTGAGAAGAGATGAAGACGCCCCCTGTGATTTTCCTCTTTTTTCTGCCATGTATTGAGGGGTGTTCTTTTTTATGCCTGTCATTTCTAACTGTTTTGTACAGGTCTGACATAACCTTTTTTATGTCTTTATTGTTCTGAGCTTCAATGTCTTCAGCAGGAAGAAGGTATTACCTGTTGCAACTGTACCGGCCTGCATCCAGGGTGGGCTGTGGCACCGTATTGTTGGTTTTTCCTTTGGGCTGCGTTTGAGGAGAAAAGCACTACGGATCTCTTTCCTCCTGCAGGTGATTGATCAACTGGAGGAGGGGGGAGAAAAGGTTCAGGGGGAGCATTCTTTTAGGGTGGGGGTGGGGCCTTCCTTTAAGTGGACAGGCCTCTCCCTGTGCATTGCAATCCAGATTTTCTCACACTTCATTTTACTCACCTCTCCAGTGATGGCTTACAGGTTCCTCAGTTCTAATGGTGACGAGGTGGTACAATTTATTAACTCTCTGACTCCCTTACAAACTTTTAAGATGTCTGACCTCAGCAGAGCCCTTGGGTCAATCACATAGAAGGGTCTCATGTCAGTGAAGTTTCCTTTCCCAAAATATCTCTGAGAACAAGGTCACCGCAGCTGCCAAGGAGAAGAAGGTGTATGTACCACCTTTCACCGTTGTATAGAAGAGGGAATTTTGGCCAGGTATATCTTGTGGCGTAGAAGGGGGAATTTCACCAAGTGTACCTTTCCTTATCTGCATGACAAAATGGGATGAAGGACCATCTTAGGCAAAGACGCCTGTAGGTCCATTTTCTTGTCACAAACTCCTGAATTTGATTTCCCAGAATGATTTCAGCTATAGTAATGTACCGGAAAGTGAAAGCGGAAAAAGCAAGCCAGGGGCCTGTCCATTGAGTTGAATGAGGCTCGGGCTTGGTGTGGAAATGTTTTCATTTATTTAATGATGGCAGCCTATAAGCATAGCATTGTTCTAACGGGCTGGGCTAACGATGCCATCCATCGCTGACAGGATGCAGTTTATCTGGCCCTTCTCCCACTGCTCAAGTCAAAGCAATGACGCCATTATCTGGTTTCCAAGGGAAACCCATGGAAAGGAATCACTTTTCCTGGGATGATCTGTTCAAGCTTGCTGCCGGAAGCACCAGGATTTAGCACCAGGATTTAGCCGTGGTCGTTTCCAAGTCTCCTTGGCCCGATGCCGGGATCTGTGTGTGTCTTGGCAGAAAGGACTAGGCCTGGCTTTGAATTGCCTATTTGAATAATTGAATTCTGGGAGCGAGTGCCTTGACATATGAATGAGATCCCACAGTGAGTGACAAGATCATTGTTAATGCAAGCCTTTAAGCTTGGCTTCTTTATGAGAGGCGGAAAATACCATCCAAGAGCTTATGCCTACCTTAACAATGTGGAGCAGAAGCTGAGCTAGGATTCACGCACAAACATCCCGGGGTTGCTAGTTTGGCTCATGCCCGCAGTGCGCACACCCAGCAGTCTGAGAGTTGGACATAGGAAATGGGACGTGCAACAGGGCCTGCTGGGCTTTCATTTACACATGACAAGCACGGAGCTTCTGCCGAAAATGACAGCCCTGCACTGAATTCTCCCAGCCCCCAATGGCCTTGCTAACGTCTGGCACAGGTCCTGCAAGCCACATGTGCCCCGTGACAGCCCTCAATTTTTTTAATTGACAAAAAGAAATGTCATCTGTAGTGGCTACGGAGTGCTCAAAGGGCCAAATTTAGCTTATTGGCTGCTAGGGAGTGCCAAACAGGTGAAATTTAGCATCAAAACATGCAAATTTAGTGCTCTGTAGTGCTTTGCAGTGGTTTTCTTTCTTAAAAGAACAAACTTGGGGGCACTCCATGGACTGTGCTTCACCCCACAGAGTGTAGCAAAAATGACCCCCTGAACTCCCACCACCATTCTAGTCAAAGTTAACCCACATCCCGGCACCATGTTGAGTGTTTCCTCACTACTGCTTCACGTCATCGGATACTACTAGTGGGAGTAGGGAAACACGCGGTGTGAGGTCCCCGGGTAAGTTGTGCTACTGCACATTACGGAGGGGGAAGGAGAAACGCCACGGGGGTCCTGCCTTCTTTGGCAGCAGCAATGTCATTCGTTCAAGATGTAATTCCACCTTCAGTCTGATTGCTCAGCCGTTCTGAAAAACCAGCTGTGCTGCACAAACTGATGCATCTCACAAGGCAGGAGCAAAGTAAGAAACTCTGAGGTGACCTGTTGGCTTCTTACCCTGCCATTCCTGACTCTCCTTGTAGATATCAGGTGAGGTGTGGCGGGATTGCTAAGCTGCTCTACTTTCATTTGGCAGGCTGTTCTCCGCCACCCCTGTTCCTGCCCACCTAGTAGGTGGGCAAAGGGTTTTTACCTAGTACCAGGTACAGTTTTGGCTGGGTATTTCTTGTTTATGCTGTCTGCTGGGAGAGAGCGTTAAGACCTCCCCCCGCCCCACTATAGAACTTTTAAAAGTGCCAGAGCACTGCTCTCATTCGTACCTTGACACAATGACTGCAGCATGTGGTCTAGGGAGCACTGTGGGCAGCGCATGCATGGCCTGTGGAAAAGCTGGACCTATCGGGTGTTTTATGTGTGGGGGGGGGGAGCAGTGGCCCAGCTTCTCCCTCCCAGTGGCCTGATCCGCAGATCAAGGGCTCTGTGCGTCCACAGCCTTGGATGCTGGGTGAGACTGGAGAAGTGCACAGCACCCACTTTCTGTACTTGACCGCCAGTATCACTGGGTCTGGGGCATCTGTCTTCCCCTTTTGTCTCCATGCATCTTCCTGCTTTTCCTGCTTGGCCTCAGTTGATTTCTCAGTTTAACATTTCAAATGACGTGTGTAGCTTTGAGAGGCACAGGGGGCCATCAGTCCATCCTGCGTTTCTATGATGTCACCTTCTTATTGCAGAACTAAGTGCTAAGCCAAAAATTGCCTCTCTTTTTAACTCACCGGTAACGATTGTGGCATACATGAAATTTATCTGTTGCTTGGGCTTGTTTGTTTTTGAAAGAATTGGATGACTGAATGAATTTTTCAAAGACTTTTTAAGTGTGATTGCAGAGAATCTGGCAGGTACAGTTATGAGTTCAGTATTAATCTTAGCCAATAGACTGAAATGAGTTTTGATTTTCATTCAATATTATAGCTGGTAACCTTGTTACCCGGTTGGTTTGAACATTTTGGTTGCATTTATTCCTTGTTACAACAATACCAGGTATGTAAAGTTGCCTGAAAATGCAGGCAGGTTAGAAATTTGATTGATAAGTTAGAGTTCAGGTGGTTACTGAAAAAGATGTTTCACTTCAACTGTTAAGGGGATGGATCACCTTGCAGAAATGAAACTACACATTTTAGCTCAACTAGATTTTGATTGGGAATGCATTTTGGTGTATAAAGTAAATTCATTTTTTATAAGATTACTGGCCACTGTTTCTGAGATTATGTGGCAAGGTTTTTGCAGCTGTTGTTTTCTTTCGCCAACCCTAATTGGATATGTTTAATTATGTGGCTCTGGAGTTTTGTTTCGCTTTTTAAAATCGTTTTTTGCAAAATACCTTAGGATTACATTTAGAGTCTGTTTATCGTTTAGTTCACTCTTCCTACAGGATAAACACCCTAATTGTCTGGTGGAACTACTTTTGTGACGATTCTGGGTACAATGTCATCTCCTCCCTGTCATTAATACAGATCAATATTGTATCATCTTGAAATTAGAAATGGCAAATTGAAGATAAGATGTCATTCATTTTTAGGGGCCACTAGAATTTCTACCAGGTCAATAGAATTATATAACCAGTTTGTGTATTTGTAAAAGATCTTCAACCTGCGATCCACAGTGTGTGGCGTGGTCCCTCTTAGAAAGGGTTTGGATAGTGGCCACTTCCCCAGTGTGCCTCTTATCTGGCCAGGAAATTAGGCGACCCATTGCTAGCCTCCAATCGTAGTAAAACAGTTTGGGGGCTGTGAGCCCTACCTCTTTGAAGTATCCCATGGTTGAAAAAAGGTTGCATTTTTCATCAGTTGGCCCATTTTTAAATCCTTTGTCCTTTGAGTTCCTCAAAGCCTCTGTTGCGTCCACGTGGCTCTTCTCCCCTCCATCTTTCCCTGCCCTCTTTTTGGGAGTAGAATGAATGTTCCCAGCTATGTATTATTTTCCTATATATTGGGGGAGAGATTTTCAGTCTCTCGGCCCTGACTTTCAAAAGTCTGCCATTCAACAACATTTTAAAACCTTGTCTTCTGTGGATGGTTCCTCCCCTGTCCCACATCTGTCCATAAGTTTGAATTTTTTGGACAAAGCATAAGGTGAGGATCAGGTTCCTGTGTAGCTGCTTGCCCTGCCTTCGTGAGCTCCTTCGCGGCAGCAAAGAAAGCATCCAGAACCTAGCACAAGACAGGCTTGAGGCAGGATGTTAATGGTAGCCTGCATGCTCTAACACTCGCCTCCCCTTCAAAAGGAAATCTGGACCACCAGCATCTTGTCTTTTAAAGCCATGCATGCAAATAACTGTATTTGAGTGCTGAGATTTCACCCTGTGAAAAATTTGGGCTATTTCAAAAGCCATGCTTTTCTTTTAGTTTCCTCATGTTTCAGTGCCTCTGTATATAGAATATAGTTTGATTGTGAATACAGGTTCAAAAAGTAATGTCCTTTTTATTTAAGCATGAAAAGTTGAAACCAGGTCCTGTTATGAAGCAAAGATCTCTGTCCATTGGAACCGCCTTCTTCTCGAAGGCTGTCAAGTGGGCCACCTGGCTCTGCACATTTTTACTTTGAAATGCGTCCCACCAATTTCAATAAGGCTTACCACAAGATAAGGATCGAAGCCAATGACTCTGATCCAGCAAAGCAGCAAAACCAGGTTTGAATCAGATGAAAACTGAGGCCTGGCGGACTCTCGCTGATCTTCCATTTCAGTGTGTTTTGGAACGTTCCCATAACTTCCCTCCCATGACATCTTCACCACAAGAGATTCTACAAGCACTCCAGAGAAGAAAGAAGTTAATGTGCCACTGACATTACTCTGTGCTTCTGAGGACTTTATTTGAGGTTGAATGTCATTCATCTTTTATTGGGTTGGGATGTTATCTTACAGCTATATTTTTTAGTTGAATGCACTGTGAACAAAACCTTGTGTGGTTGTATGAGCAAGTATATTAACATTAATGCTAAGCAGCAACAAGACTGTGAAAGCTGGAAGTAGCCAATTTTAAGAAACATGGAAATCCTCTGAAGCATGATAGCATTTCTTGGTAAGATCTTTTAATGCCTCAATTCAGGCAAACAGCAAATTGAATTCAAAACTGCACATGACTTCCTTCGCTATGCAGATTCCCGTCACTAGGTGATTCTTGTGTAAAGAGATTGCATGGAAGGTAGTGTGTGTTGTAGAATGCTAAGCTTGCTTACATCCCATTAGGATCAATGGGAGCTAAGCACATTCGTCTCATTAACTTTAATGGGACCAAAATAAGATTAACTCTTGCTGAGCTGTACACACTACTTCCTAATGTTACTTTTAACAGCTACCTCAATCTTAAAAGCTTGCAATTCATGCAGTCACTCGGAATCTGATGGCATGTCTGATGTCTGTCTGTTTTTCCAACACAGCATTCTATGAGTCTGCCATCAGAAAACTGCAGGATCAATCCATGGAAGGGAGTGACAGGTTGAGGACTACTGATTTCAGTGAAATTTAAGTACATGTTCTGATAATTAAATGCATGCTTGTATAACCTTTAATATAGATGTTTAATGAAATCCTCTGAAATTGGGATGGTTTTTTTTACATAATGCACTGAGTGAATTCTTCATTATTCATTGACTGTTCAAAGCTCTACTGACCTCAAACCAAGCAGTGTTTCTGTTTTTTCCCCAAGCAGACGTGTATGATGCAAGATGCCTCTCACAAGGATCATGAGTGAGGCCACATTTTAAAGAGTGTTTAAATTAATTTCTCCTGCAATTGTACGGCCCTTGAGAGGGCGTTCCAGGGGCCATGGGACTGTTGGCATCTCCCCCTCTGAGGGTGGAGAGGGAGCTCGTGACCCCCTCGCGGCTCCCACAGAAAGTTCTGCATCACTTACCTCTTTGATGTTGGTAAAGAGGGAGCAAATTGGGGGCGTGAAAGCCCTCTCAGTCCCCACACATGCCCCCTGGACAGGGAGAGAGAATTCATGCCAGCCACAAAGCTGGCATAAATAATTCCCCTGTCATTGCTTGCCATGGGAGACAAATAGGTTTTAAAATACCCTGGAAGAGGAAGGAAGGAAGGAAGAATGGCCTGAGGCCAGCAGGGCTTTGGACGGATGCAGTGGAGGCTCCACTCAGGCAGCTGGGTTGCTCTGCCCATCTTAACGCAACAGATTGTTAGCATAGGTGTCTATGTTAGCATAGGTGTCTAGATGAGGTGCAAGTTTATCAACAATAATCTCTAGACACCTAAAATACAAACATTTCAAAATAACAGGATTAAATTCTTGCTTATACCTTGTTACAGTTTTAATAAATATCAGCCAGTGTGGTGGGAAATTTGGTGGTTAAATGGAATCTGTTGGATTCCATAGAAGAAACACTTCTCCCCCCCCCCAAGTTTTCTTTTTTTTTTAGTTGTTATATTGAAGCCAGGGATTTCCGTTGGAAGTTCATAAAGAGTTTGTATTTCTTCACTGTAAGTTATTTTTGAGAAAACAGTAACTATGAGTATGTTATTTATATTTTTGTAAGTTCTACATTGCTTACAAAGTAAATTGAAATGTTATTTTTTAACAGTTGGGTTTCTGGGATCCCTCTTTTATTTTGCTGGGGGAAATTCAGGGCTTAATTTGTGATTCCCCTAAACTTTTCGTGTTTAATGTTTTGTATTTGCAATTAAGAAATAAAAGAATGTCATTTGTTTTCTATAACATTTCCTCCCCTCCCTGTATAATAATGCCTATCCTACAGTGTCCCAAAGGTCCATAAAAACAACAGGGCTTCCAGTGGGAGAGCGGGAGTTTGCAATTGTTAAGTAAACATGGAGAGAGAGAGAGAGATCGAGAGAGATCAGCCTGTTCTTGACAGCCACTGAGGCTAGAACAAGGATCTGAGGGTTAAAAATACTGTTAGGTGTCTCTTCATCGTAAGATGACATCAGTAATGCAAGAGTTGTTAGCAGAAGGTAGTCCTGACCCGCAGGTTTGTAGTGATTTTTAGTAGGGCTGTGCTCCGCTCCAATTCGGATTGCGAATCTGAAGCGGAGCGACCCGATCTGCCTCTGACAAAGGTGGATCCGAATCGGGTCGGGGCAGCTGCAGATCGAGGTGAAGCGGTTCGCCTCCATCTGGAGTTCCGAACGCAGGTAAGGGGGAGGGGGGCTCACCTGGCACCGCTGCAGTCCGTGCGGCGCTGGAGCCAGGGAGGGGGGCTTACCTGCGTCCGGCCCCGGCTTCAACTGAGGCCTCAGTTGAAGCCGGCACTGGACTATGATGGAGACAGGTAAGTGGGGGGGGGGAAGGTGGCTTACCTGGCTCTGCCGCAGTCTGTGCGGAGGCAGGTAAGGGGGGAGGGGGCTTATTCAGCCCCCATTTTGCCACCACTTACCTGCCTCTGCCGTAGGGAAGGGGGGGCCCAAAATCTCGATCTGCCCCTCCGGATCTCGCTCCGTGGAGCGGGGAAGGTTCGGATCGACCCGAAGCAGATCGAAAGTTCTGGATCGGGCCACGAAGTGTTTTTTTTTGGGGGGGGGGGGTCTGTGCACAGCCCTAATTTTTAGTAGATAGCCAAAGATTTCTGTCTCCCAGTTGTTTCAGGCAGGCCCACGTGGGTCACCCCCACCAGCCCCCTTCCTTCCTTCCTTCCCTCCCTCCCTCCCATAAAACAACAGGTTTGTCCTTAGCCCCCTTCGAGGGAAAGGCCTTTCTTACGGCTCGACCTCTGACCTCCCCCCAAACTGGGAACAAACCTGTTGTTTAATGGGGAGGGGGCGCCTCCCCTCCCCCCGCCTTCACAGCTGCCATCACGACCTTCATCGAGCCCTTTTTATCGTGGTTTTCTGGGCCATGTTTTTTTTTGGGGGGGTGTCCCCCTCCCCTCCCCCCCCAAAAATCCGCCGGGGAGGAACCGCAGCCCCAGGGCCTGGGCCCAAGGCGGGGGGCGTTGCGGGGCGTGGAGCCCCCGCGGAGGCTTATGGCGGGGGGGGAGAGAGAGAGAGAAAGGGGGCCCCTCCCTCCCCCCCCCCGGGCCCCGCGAAGACTGCGCTTTGGGGGCTAAAGGCGCGCCCCGTCCTGCAAACTGGAGAAGGCGGAGCGAAATCCCGCCGCTGCCTGTCAAGGGCTGGGGGCGGGATCAAGCTGGGCCACGTCATCTCCGCCAGCCGCCCTTCCCGCTTCGGCGCGCGCTGATGACGTCGAGCTGTGGGCTGCGACTCCACGTCGGTGCTGGGCGGCGGAGCCAAGATGGCGGCGGCCGAGGAGGCGGCGGGGGGCCCCGAGGGAGCCACGAAGCCGCTGGTGGGTACGCGGGGCGGGGCGGGGCGGGGCGGGGGGCGGCTGCCGGCGTCCGGAGAGGGGCTGGGTGGGGCCGCGGCGACCCCGGGCTCTTCTTCCCCCGCGGCGTGAAGCGACGGAACTCCCCGCCACAAGACGCCCGCTCGAGGACGGCCCTGACGCGGACGCTCCTCTGGCCTCGGTGTTGGGCTGGGAGTTGCAGCCCCGCACGGCTGGAGGAAGGCGCGCGCCACGCGGAGGGGGCGGCGTTGCCAGCGGCAGGAGGGACTCTTCGCCGCCCCGGAGGCCCTCCGTGCCCGGCCGCCTTCAGCCGCCCCGCGCGCCTGGGCCGGGGGGGGCCCTTGGCCCGATCCAGCGTAGCGCTCCCGTCCCTACTTCTGATTTGGGGGGAGGTCTTCTCTTGTGTAGGATCGCTGCGGCTCAGTAAAGGCAGGCATGAATTGTGAGGGAATTATTGCCTGCCTGCCTGCTCGTTTGAGGCAGCCTTGCCTGGCTCTCGCAATAGGCCGCTGGCCCTGCGCTCCTCGCTGCGCAGAAGGAGGGAGGGAACCCCCCCCCCCAGGGAGCAGATGCTGCGCAGGGGGCGCAGGAAAGGTCCCTGCGCCTGGCTGGTGCCACAAGGCACGAAGGGCTTTAAGGAAAGCCCTGCATTGCAAGGTGGGCACACTGAGACGAAAATTTAATGAAACAACTGATCTATACTGTTAAAGCATAAAAATAATTAAATTATTAAAGCACTTAATAATTTAAAGTTTTAATGATTTAACACATAACATAAATTAACATGGTATGTCTGCCCCCCTTTTTTTTAACGTATTGTCCCCCTTCCTTTCCTGATGCATCCATAAACTGACCAACACAGATAAGCTGTACAAGAGTTAATGTTTGGTAAAACAATTGTAAATTCTTGTGTTTAATTTTAGGGAAGGACCAATAGGACCTTGATAACCAGCTGCTTTTGTTTGATTGTTGTTACCTTTTGGACTCCTTAAGAACATAAGAACATAAGAAGAGCCATACTGGATCAGAGCAAGGGTGCATCTAATCCAACACTCTGTTCACATGGTGGCCAACTAGCTATGAACAAGCAGGACATGGTGCAACAGCACCCTCCTACCCATGCTCCCCAGCAACCGGAGGACACAGGCTTATTACCTCAAATACTGGATATAGCACACAACCATCAGGGCTAGTAGCCATCGATAGCCTTTGCCTTCAGGAATTTATCCAACCCCCTTTTAAAGCCATCCAGATTGGTGGCCATCACTACATCTTGTGATAGTGAGTTCAATAATTTAACTATGTGCTGTGTGAAGAAGTATTTCCTTTTATTTGTCCTGGATCTCCCACCAATCAGCTTCATGGGAAATGACCCCAGGTTCTAGTATTTTGAGAGAGGGAGAAAAATGTCTTCCTATCCACATTCTCCATACCAGGCATAATTTTGTACACCTCTGTCATGTCTCCCCTTAGCCCCATTTTTTCCAAGCTAAACAATCCCAGTTGATGTAACCTTCCCTCATAGGGGAGATACTCCAGCCCCTTAAACATTTTAGTTGCTCTTTTCTGCACTTTTTCCAGTTTTATACTATCCTTTTTTAGGTGTGGTGACCAGAACTGTACACAGTATTTTAAGTGTTGGTCGCACCATAGATTTGTATAAGGGCAGTACGATACTGGCCGGTTTATTCTCATCTTTTCTTATAATGCCTACCATGGAGATTACCTTCTTTACAGTGGCCACACACTGGGTGGACATCTTCATCGAGCTGTCCACCACAATCCCAAGATATCTTTCTTGTTCAGTCACCGCCAGCTCAGATCCCATTAGGTTATACTTGAAGTTGGGTTTTTTTTGCCCCAACGTGCATCACCTTACACTTGCTTACATTGAACTGCATCTGCCATTTAGATGCCCACTCTCCTAGCTTGGAGAGATCCCACTGGAGCTCTTCACAATTCTTTTGCGTTTTTAACAATCTTAAATAATTTGGTGTTGTCAGCAAACTTGGCCACTTCACTGCTCACTCCTAATTCCAGACCATTTATGAACAAGTTGAAAAGAATTCGTCCCAATTACCGATCCCTGTGGGACCCCACTATTTACTTCCCTCCAACTTAGTTCTTATTCTTATTGTTAAATTTGTAATTTTGCATTGCTGCTGTTTTTATCTGGTTGAGCTTTTATATTGTATTGTATTTTATTTTATTTATTTATTTATTTATTTATTACATTTCTATACTGCCCAATAGCCGGAGCTCTCTGGGCGGTTCACAAAAATTAAAACCATTCAAAATATAAAACAGTATAAAACCATAATATAAAATACAATGTAAAAGCTCATTTATTTATGGTTTTATACTGTTGTTTTATACTTTGAATGGTTTTAATTTTTGTGAACCGCCCAGAGAGCTCCGGCTATTGGGCGGTATAGAAATGTAATAAATAAATAAATAAATATTCTGATATAAACTACACATACCACTTCTTCTACTGATTGTATGTAAGGCTATATACATCCGCCTGCCCATATGCATTTCCACCGCAAGGGTCTTCGTCACTTGGATAAGAAATCATTCAACATTATAGCCAAAAACGAAGACAATTTTGAATAGCTTAATTATTCCATTCAGACCTGCAAGGCGAAAACAAAAGTAGCTGGTTACCAAGGCCTATTGATCCTTTCCTAAAACTAAACCCAAGAATTTAAACTGAAAACAATTGTCTTACCAAACATTGTACAGCTTATCTGTTTTGGTCAGTTTATGGATGCATCAGGAAAGGAAAGATTCCTATCGCTGAAATATGTAAAAAAAAATGGGGAAAATATTAATATTTCTCCAAATATTAATTTTCTCCAACATTATATGTTTATTTTTTCCATCCTGATTTCTCCCAGGCCTTCTTATGTCAGAAGCTTAATTGGTGGTGTGTGGTGATGAGGTCATTTTTATTGCTATTGTTAAAACAATTTGAGAGTCAGAACTCACTCCTGATCCAATGCTGCTCATCCAGAAATCAACCAGTAATTCCCAACAAAGAGTTTTGTGGCACCTTAAAGTCTTAACAAATTTATTCTGGCATAACTTTTCAAGGACTTCGGCTGAGTTCGGCTGACACGTTAATCATCGGTTGTTTCCCATTCTGTTCCTATTACGCACACCCACACCCAGTTGATAAACGTGTCGTCTGAAGTCAGCCACTGTCTACTTCATCAGATGCACAAAGTGTTACCTTCAAATTTTCAGTTGTAGTCCAACACATCTGGATTGCACCTAGTTGGGGAAAGCTGGAGTAGCGAGTTGCTTTTCTTCAGATTGAAAAACCTTCTGAAGTGCAAATATATGAAGAAAATCATCTAATCCTACTCCAGCCATATTTCTTATTAATTGACTTTCAGACATAGCTGACTAAACACTTAGTTGTTGGGAACCTTTTAGTTTGCAGGTCTTGCAGATGTGTCCATATCAGAAGATATTCCTGTGGAAGGAGAAATTACAGTTCCTGTGGGAGCTCATTCCCCTGATGAAGACTACTCCACGCTGGATGAGCCAGTTAAGGATACAGTTGTAAGTATCTTGTCAAAGGTGAGCCAGAGGGATAGAAATTGTTTACTTAAGATAAATATCTTAAAACAGCCATCTCTGAGTTGCCAGACATCGCCTTCGGTGCTAAATTGCATGGCCCCTTCAGGCGAAAGATGTATTTCCTTATTATTCATTCCTGTGTCGCGATCTCTGGCACATTGCCCAGTTTCAGTGGGTGTGTAGCAGACGGCATCTTCACGAGCAAGGCTGGAAATGTGGTGCTTAAGAACCTTGTTGCTGCTGTTTCCCATCCTGGCACAGGACTGGCACCTAGGAATTTGAAGTCATGCTTGACCCTGCTGCAGGAATCAGTGGAAAGACAGGTGCATCACAGATCTTACTTTGGGTTTAGTGTGTCTGCAGCTTGTTAATGTAAATCTGGCTGCCATCTTATCGAAGTGTCCTCTTTATTAAAAACCTTTGTTGTAACGTAGATAATTGCTTGGACTTTTCAGATGCGAGATCTAAAAGCTGTTGGGAAGAAATTTATCCATGTCATGTATCCCAAAAAGAGCAGTGCCCTTCTGAGAGACTGTAAGTACTAAAATAGTTTCAAAACTATGAAAACTGTGGAAGTAAATCTGAAATCCTTTCCTCTCATTAAATTGACCGAAAGCATTGCTAGAAGTTCACCCTACAGCATCCCTTCGTCCTGTACTCTATCTTGAGACAGTGTGGAATGTTTGGTGGGCTAACTTCAGGATTGGAATGGCATATGGTATGAAAATAATTGTCTGTGACGTTTGGGGAAAAGCAACCTATAAGATTAATGTGGAGGTATTGCGTGGCTCGGGGAAAGAAGACAGGTTCTGCTTTTGCTTTGGTTAGAGAACAATCATCAATATGTATTGTTTTCTTTCCTTCCTTGCAGGGGATTTATGGGGACCATTAATCTTGTGTGTGTTACTTGCACTGTAAGTATTATTATTATTATTATTATTATTATTATTATTATTATTATTATTATTTATATAGCACCATCAATGTACATGGTGCTGTACAGAGTAAAACAGTAAATAGCAAGTATCTGTGTTCCTCCCCCACTCAATCTTTGCTACTATTTTGTTCATTGGGGGAGAGGCCAGAATTGCTGTAGAACCTCTGCTGGAATAACTCTAAACTCTAAACACTCTGGGGAGCAGCTATTTAGCATATATGTTTGTCATCAATTTGCTTTCTACTATAGAAAAGACATTGCACTTTAATCTCCTGTGATCTGCTTGAGATAGTGACCTGGTTTGGGTGATCAAAACCCACTGTGGCTTAAGCAAACCCCAGTAGCTTGTGAGTCGTGGTACATACCGGGTGCAATTTGCATGATCACCGCCTGGCTCATCATATCGTCCAAACCTGTGCACCATGGCTTATTGGAGAGTTTAAAAGCCTCAAATTACCCAGGGGTTGTTATAGGATTATTTGTTATAAGATTATAACAAATAAGATTGTTGTAGGATTTGTTGTAGTACAGTGTCACACTAGTAAAACAGAAATTACATACTTAAATGGTTATCATGCTATTGGCTTGCATAGAACCCTGAACCTACATTCTTTGATCCAGCTCTCAAGATGGTCCAGGACCATCTGCTTGCAGGCAGTTGCTCTAACAATGTTCTGTAGGCTCGGAGGTTCCCACACGCCACCTGGAGGTCCTTTGGGTCTCAAGCACTTCTGCACTGATTGCAGTGGGGGGAGAAGACCTGGAAGGTGGGAGAGAAGGAACATGAAATATAAAAGATGTACCGTTCATTTTGCGTTGATTGGTTTCTCCTTTTCTTCTTCCTAGAATGCTTCAGGGAGGCGCAGCAGATAAAACAGAAGACCGAGGGCCTCAGTTTGCAGAAGTGTTTGTTATCATTTGGTTTGGAGCAGTTGTCATTACACTAAATTCCAAGCTGCTTGGAGGAACCATGTGAGTGTCTAGTGGAATTTTGATATAAAAATGTTCTCCTGGAACATGGGGTAGAGATGAGGTTCCAGGGTTGTTCTGCAGATGCTCCTTTTAAAAACGTTCATCTGCACATGTAGACTGATGTGCTAACAGTTTTCTTGTGCAACGAAGCTATCTCAGACGATGAGGATGTGTGGGGTGCTCTGGGAGTAAAAATTCTTCCTTCCTGTTGTAAGCTTGTAAATCAAGGCCAGAACTAATGCATCAGGGTCTGCCAAGTCCTCCAAAACAGAAATGGCCAATGGATATGGCCATGATGCAATACGCATCATGTGTGCAAAGCACGTTTGTTCTGGGCTCTGGATCTCCAAAACATTTTAACTGTGTCAGCAAAAGGCTTTTGTGCATCTTTATTCATATGAGAAAAGGAACATATTATCAGTTGTAAGAAACAGAGGAATTCTACACTTCAGTGTGTGGATTTTGTGTGCAATATGTAAATAGACAGATTTGCTTATCGTTTTAATATTTATATCCTTCCCTTTAGTAGTGTGCTTGATGCCAGATGGTGTTAGCTTCATTATGAAGCCTGACCATTCATGAGGGGGGCAACTTGGGAAGCAAATATTGTTCTGAAAAGTAGGGCTGTGCCCTGCCTCGGGGACAATTCCCAGATAGAGATGTGAAGGCCCAGAAAAAAACCAGGAAAAATTGGGGCGGGGGGGGGGGGGGAATGGCTTTTTCCTTTCTTTCTTTTTTTTAAGTCTTTTTTGGGTTTTTTCTGAAAAATTGAAAAAAGAAAAGAAAAACGGATTACGGGATGTTTTATTTTGGCATGATGAATAAAATGTTTAAGACAAGGTGTTCATATATTTACTTCTCCAAATGTTTTCTAAAAACTATGTACAGTATTAGATTATTACAATTTCTGGGCACCGAGGACAAGCAAGTGGTAATATTGCATTTTTTTCCCCATGGCTCCAAAATTTCTGGAAATTTTACATCTCTAAGCCCAGATCCGACCCAATTCGACCCACTTCAATCCAAATCCAGATTGGCACTGGATTGGGCCAAGGCGGTCTTGAGCGGATCGAGCCAGGCCCCAAGCACCTCGGATTGCTTCAGCCCGATCCGTGGCAGTGGTAAAGCCCCCTTGCCTGCCTGTGAGACTTGCCCGAGCCATCCTGCAGCTACATGTCCTCAGTGAGAACTGCCATTTTCAAAGAAAAAGGGGGCTCTGTAGTTTCCTGCATCTAAGTCTGCAAACTACAGAAATGGCCCTTTACAGTTTTCCCAGGTGTTTGCTGAGCAGCTGCATGGCATGCACCCGGGAACCCACAATTGCTGGCCCACTTTGGGGTTGTCCTGGGGCCAAAGCACCCAAGTCGAATTGGGGCCGTTCCGGAAGCTCCAAAGCAAATCGGGGTGGAAGGGCTGTGCACAGCCCTACTGAAAAGAGAGGCGGCCTCTAGGAATTGAGGAGTTGGCTATCCCCCACCTCACAACTTCAGAATTTACCAAGTCTTCTCTCTCTTCCCTTCCCCTGCCCCAAGATCTTTCTTTCAGAGCCTTTGTGTTCTGGGCTATTGCATCCTGCCTTTGACAGTGGCTCTGTTGGTCTGCAGACTTGTGCTGATGGCATCCCCGAAGCCTGGTACCTTCATTGTGCGCCTCTTGGTAGTGATAGCGATGTTTGTCTGGTCAACATTAGGTGAGTTTGAGATGGAACGCATCCGAGAACTGCCTCGTGTGGCTTCCGAGTGCACACGCTTGAGGTCCCATTGAGTTCAGCAGGACTCCAGTATCAGAACTGTTCTTCATTGTGGCTACTGCTTTCAATAAGTGGCAGTCTAGCAGGTGGCCTGGAAGTTATGCTGCAGGAGCTTGAGGCCTTCAGAGTAATTGTGGGAGACGGGGAACTGGACAAAAGAACAACTGGTTTGTCCCCCGGGGATAGTTCTTTGTTTATTGTCCTCCCAGGAATACCGTGCACCGTTTTTGTTGAAAGAAAAGAAATATACTGGTGTGATCAAATCACTGACATTGAATTGTTTGATAGAATCACATTTGAGCAACATTCTATGGACAGTTGGCTTTTGATAAGTTTCCTGCTATGGAGAAGCATGTTGATGATAATTGAATAAAATCCCAAGTAAACGGGGGTGTATATTCTCTTCCTTTATTTGGAATTATGTCCCACTTGTTTCAGTTCCTTGCTGAAGCACTGAGGACCACAGCTGAAGTTATCTGCTTAAGTAAGCGGGCTTAGAGTTTAACTGGCACCTTTCCATCCATTTTCCACTTGTTTGTTTTCCAAGGTGAATTGCTTGCAGTGATGCTTGTGGGAACTGCTTTTCAGTATACATGAGATGACTGCTGTAGAGAGAATGCAATCTGTAAAGGGGCATTTTTTGGTTGGTTGGTTTTTCTCTTTAGAGTTTCAGCTTTGTTCAGTTCATGATGGACAGTAGAGGAGCAGATCTGTGGTACATGCAAGGGGCTTCCGGGGGGGGGGGGGGGAGATGTGGGAAGTCTCATTGCTTAAGTTAGTTTCTCCTTATGCTAGCATGCACCAACTTCCCTTTGCCCAAGCATTGGTTTCATAAGCAGTAGTGGCATTGCCGTAGTTGGATACTCCCCCAATGTATGTGATCTCTTTCTGCTTGTCAAAGGAAAGGTTTCCCAATGAGTAAAGGCAGCTGACTTAATCTAATAGGAAAGATGACTGCATCTGATGAGCTGACTTCACCTAAATATTTAGCTTCTGCTCTTCGATTGATATTTGCAGCGAGTGTTTTGAAGCAAGCCTTCTGTTTCTTTCCAGCATCAACAGCCTTCCTAGCGGACAGCCAGCCTCCAAACCGCAAAGCCCTTGCTGTCTATCCCATCTTCCTTTTCTATTTTGTTATCAGCTGGATGATCCTCACCTTTACGCCGTAGCAACCGTGCAATCGACAGAGACTGAAAAACTGAATGAAGGTGGCTTTTGGCATTTTTGTGGAAGTCCCTTTCAGTAGTTATTCCCATGTTGTCCTCTTAATTTATCTATCCATATTTATAGTGTGTTTTGTGAAAAGACGGGGCATCCCCAAGCCCAAGGCCGAGGGATGCACTGAATGTCACCAATGTGATTCTTGTTCTTCAAAGAGCACTACTGATGTCTGTTTTATTTTGTCCTGCTGCTGTTGTAAATGTCCACTAAAGGGCATGTCTACCCTGTTTTGAAGAATGCTAGTGATAGAAGATAGCTAAATAAACTCCTATCTTGGGCCTCAAGACTATTGATAAATGGACATCAGATACCCAAAGTCAACTATTTTATTAGAATTCCAGTCCCCAGTTGGCACTTTGTGTTGAATAGAATGTTGCCTTACATATTTTAAAATATGTGTTGACTTTGAATAGGAGAGGCTTCCAAAATTCCATGAGTGGCACAGGGGAGAAAGCTGGTTGAAATTTGTTCAAGGGCCTTGTCTTTCCCTTTTCTTTCCCCCCCGTCCACTTCCCATGGTACACCGCAAGAAGAGCCAAACGCAGTTACTTCTCCCTCGGTCAAGTACATCAGAAGTTTGCTCCAGAAGGCATGAATGCCACCTGAGTCAAATGTATTCAACATGTTTCATGCGTTGCAATTGTATGGGGAACAATATATTTTCCATCTGACTCATGGAGAAACTATTGCGTGGATTGGACAGCTCAGTTTTCTTTGCTGATCTGAATGCAGAGTATCAAATCGGGAGAAAAGCTTCAGTGACCTAGGATATGCTTAAATAAGCTTTGGCACAGGAGATATTGTCCTGCAGAATGCATAAGCCATGGGCTCAAATACTTAAGCCATGGAGGAATGTTGGGCAAAATAGAATCTCAGCCTTAAAAATGGTTCTGGTGGCTTGGAAGTATCATGAGGGTCTAAGATCCAATCATTCTTCACTGAGATGGTTTTTCTAGCAGAAATGCTTTGGCTTGGTGCCTGCATCCCTAGGTCAGTGTCCTTAAAAATGGCAGACTTCCTATGTCACCTCTGTAGGAAAAGAATACACGTTTGGTTACAAAATGAGAAAACCTTTTGTGCAGCAAGATACTGTGTGTACACATTGGTATATGCCTGTGCTGTATCTTCCTACTCCTAAATGCTGAAATCATTGCGAGCCCTTCAGAAGACAGATTGCTTTCCCAAAGGGATTGTTCCTGTAACCTGCTGTTGTCAAGGATCAGGGCATAACAGTCAAGGCAGGGATGGGCAGCGGTCGACCCTTTCACAAAGTGCAGCTTAATGCAATGTGATAATTTCTGATAAATTTTCCCATTACGGGGGAAATGGGCTTGAGATAATGTACTGTATCCCTTGTAGCCCTATACCTAAACAGCAAAAACTAAATAAATAAATAATGGCTGTGTATAACATGCAGGCTGCTTTCCTGAGTTCACTGCAATTGCATACACACACACACACGCATGCAGTTTTAAACTGGCATTTGGTTTTCCTTCCTCCCTAATCCCAAACCCCATATTGTGCATCTGCCTCCTTCCGTAGCAGCTGATGATATCAACAGTGATAGTTCAGATCAGAGAGGCTGCTTTGCTCTCCTTGCTGTGCTTGCTATGTAATGTGGAAGGAGCAGGTTGGGGTGAGACAAGTATTTATTTGTATGCAAAAGGTTAATGCCCCATGTTACTCTCAGTATCTACCCCTGAAAACTTTTTGGATTATTTCTGTTTGACAGGATTCCATCTGCTCTTAGAAATTAAACAGGGCCGGTAGCTGTGAATTGTAGCCATGTAGTAGAGAACTGACCTTGCGGAGTAGAAGGCAGCAGACTCTGATTCCGACAAATAAGGGCTTGGGCAGCCCCAGAAATGTCCTTCTAAGCAGGAGTTTGGAGCAGCCTTCCCCTACTGATGCCCTCCGGGTATGCTGGACTACAACTCCCAGCATTCGCGACCATTGGCCATGCTGGCTGAAGAGCATGGAAGTCCAAAATATCCGGAGAGCACCATGTTAGGGAAGGCCAGTTTAAAGAGTAACAACTCATCTGCACAAAAACTCCAAGAGATCGGATCCTCTGGAATGGGCCTGCCCTGAAAGTCACCTTTGGAGAACCAGAATGAGTTCCCCTTCATAATGAGATTTTAAAAATACTTCTTTGTGTCTTATGTGCATTGTATAGAGAGTGATCCACAGGGAGTCAGTAAAATTAAACTGCCAATTTTGTGTTGTACATAATCTTAAAAGGTGGCAAATCTTAGCTTTGCACTTTTAAGATGGCTCGTCTTATATAATTTAATACTGTTCCTTAGGTTTGGCCTGGAGAGTAAACATAGAAATGGTTTACATAGTATTTTTAAAATCAGTTTAAAGGAACAGCAACTGATTGGTTAAGATATGAAATAATTTTGCTATACTATGATAGTAAGGACTTGCTAGGTGTGTATAGGTACTGCCATCTTTCCATCATGATGAAGGCTCCAAGCAGAGTTACCGGCTTGGAATATTTCTCACTAGATCTCTCAGTGTATTGGCCGTCTGACTCTTGCAATAAGATCAGCCTTTGTTTCCTGCCTGTAATCTGCCACACGCTTAAAGCCAAAACTTCAAGGAACAGAGCTGTATATTTTTTAAAGTGTGTTCAGAAGAACCTTGTTCTTCAAGGTAAGGGAGGAACTGTTGTGAATGACCTCTTACTTTATTGACAAAAGGAGGCAGCCAGCCCTGGCCAAGGAAGTTGTGATGTGTGGTCAATCCTATCACATTGTCTTTCTGTGTGGCACCAGCTTTTTACAAATGGGTCAGGAGACTGTTGATTGCTCTATATCCAAGTGGCTATCTTTCCAGTAACTCGGGCAGTAACTCTTGTACTTGCTGATTTTGAGGATTAGGGTCAGAAAAAGAGCAGACAGTGTACATGTTCTGTCTCTGCTGTGGCCGAAGTAAGCCATAATTTGGAAGAATTGTCCCATCTGTGTATAGTGACTCACGGCTGGTCATCAAGTTGTGTTAAGTAGCTCGAACTTCATCACGTTTGTTTTATTTCAGTTTTAATGTTTTCTAACAATGATTCTAATGTTAAATGGACCTATTTACAGATCCCTGGGCCACTTGGTTCAGTGAACTTGAAGGATGGGATTATACGATTGGCTTTTTGGCAGTTCCACATACATTACAATTTGCACATACTTCAGTATGCAAATCATTCTCAGACACTAGAAATCTTACATTTGAGCCCTGCCCTTATACAGGAATGTCTGGCAGATGCTTAAAATCCATCACAAGGCAACTGCAAAAAGTCACCTCTTGGTAGAGGAAGAAAACAAGTGGAGACAATTGATCCTGACTGGAGCTCAATCTAGACCTGCCCATGCTGTAATGCTATGAGATGTAGACCCCGGGAGGGTCAGGGGTGGCACTCTGGGAAAGGATGGAGGAAACGAACCATTCTACGCGACACAGTTGGGTGCAATTTTTGTTCTCTGAGCACAAATACATGATTTAAACTTCATGACAGAGCAGCAGTTGATGTTGCATTGGGAAGAGCAAAGGTTGATCAAGGAATTGGTGAAGATAAGAACAGATTTTTGCCTTAGCAAACCTGTGGGATGCTCTTGTTTTAAACCAACATCTGATTCATGTTTTATTTAAACTGCTATTCTGTCACGGGCTGTGTCATTTTCTTCAAATCTTGATTTTAATGTTGGTCTTGTACATAATTTCACTGCTAATCTGTGTGTTTGGGGTGGGAAATAAAACATGTAAATTATTTAATTGTAAACTTTTATAAATTAAAATGTTGAAACAGGTGTGTAGAGTAATTTGGTCTCATGCAGCACATCCAGTCAAGGAGTCTTTTAGCTGTCACTTCCATATGTAGATATTTAAAGCACCAAGGTAAAGAGGTATCTTGTGGGGTCTACTTTTTGGGATAGACAAGTTCTTGAGTTGTACAAACTACTTCTCAGATAGAACGAAGAGAGTTCTTGGCCATAAGTAAAGATGCGAAAATTCAGGAGAGTTTGAAACCATGGGCAAAAAAATCTTTTTTCCAGGGCTTTTCAGCGGAAAACCCTGGAAATTTTGGGGTTAATTGAAATGTATGCAATACTTAACCTGTTTTGTTTTGTTACACCTAACCTTCACATAAAATGCATCATTTTATTTTGGGCAACTTGTAGCCCACCACTGGCTATGGTGGCTAGGGCTTCTGCGTGTCTCCTCAGAAGTAAACAGGAGTGAATCATTCCGTAGTTTTCTCAGCCCTCTCTGACCAGTGGAGAAAAGCAAAAGTTTTTCCTTGCTGGGAGGGCTGTGGGGCCTGAGGAATTAGCTGGCAGGCTGTATGAGGTTGACCCCAGGTACCCCCTGCTTGTTTTAGGGTTAATGTCTGTCTATCTCCCAGGACAGTTTACATAAAAGAACTCTATGCAGGTTTACTGAAAAATAATGCCCACTTGGTTTGGTGGAGCTTACTCCCAGATAAGCACAGACAGGTTTGCAGTCTGAAAAATATAAATGCCTTAGTTTTGTATTAACAAAATGGTGAATATTATTATTATTATTATTATTATTATTATTATTATTATTATTTATATAGCACCATCAGTGTACATGGTGCTGTACACATTGCAAATTGTTGTGACCAATGCTACCTGAGCCAATGGATTTGGGGTATTATCATCCAAAAGTAGGTAAAAATAAAAGTTGAGCTCAAAAATTTGGTAAAGATGCAAAACCGTGTATCATTTGTATATTGAGTTAAACTTTATTACATTGAAAATTTTGAACTCTTAAATATTCAGAAATTCTGTAAAGAGGTGTATCAAATTATGCATAGTGTGGAGAAAGTGAATAGGGAGACACTTTTCTTCCTTTCTCATAATTATAGAACCCGGGGTCACCCCATGAAGTTGATCAATGGGAGATTCAGGACAGAGGAAAAGAAGGACTTCTTCACACAGCACATAGTTAAATTATGGAATTCACTACCACAAGATGTTGTGATGGCCACCAATTTGAATGGCTTTAAAAGGAGATTGGATAAATTCCTGGAGGAAAAGGCTATGTATGGCTACTAGCCTTGATGGCTATGTGCTACCTCCAGTGTCAGAGGCAGTATTCCTTTGCACAGTTGCTGGGGTACATAGGCAGGAGAGTGTTGTTGCAGCCTGTGCTTGTGGGTTTCCCACAGGTAGCTGGTTGGCCACTATGTGAAGAGAATACTGCCCTAGGTCGACCTTTGGACTGATCTAGCATGGCTCTTACGTTCTTAACGTACAGCATGCTGGGAATTGTAGGACTTTTTCCTAATACTCTTAAACAGTGTCCAGAAGGGTGTCCTTGTCAATCTGTTGCAGGAAACGCAACAAAGGTTTGCATCGTTGACAGCTGGCAGCATGGCTTAAATAAGCCACGGTGGCTTGCAGTGCGCATCAGCTACCATTGTGAGTATTCCAGCTGCAGCAGGCGGTCACCACAGCTTAACAGACTGCAAACAGACTGTGGTTAACAAGCCACCGAGATCTCATCATCACTGTCTGTACGTCCTTGCATCTCGGTTCCTTTTGACAACAACCTAAGGGCCGGCCTTGGGGGTGGATGAGCTGGGCAGTCACCTGGGGCCCTGCTGAGCTCAGTGGCTGTGTTTCTTGAATGCACCGTCTGCCGTAAGCTAAGGGGGCAGAAAGCAAGTTTCTGCAGCCTTCCTTTCAAGGCTCAACAGCTGCTTTGGGTACCAAGTACAAAAATGAGTCTCCTTGAATTAGCTCTGAAGTACGTTTCTTTTTCATTTTCAACTTTGATGTCATTTGTGCGAAGTAAAAATCAGCGGAGCACAGTTGCCTCAGAGTAGAGATTTTTATTTTATTTTATTTATTTATTACATTTATATACTGCCCCACAGCCGAAGCTCTATGGGCGGTTTACAACAGTAAACAATGTAAACAACAGTAAACAATAACTCTAAGGCAACATTAATCAGCACTTCAAATACTGTAAACGCTATAAGCACTATATAATTAAGAGGTCAGCTAGATACCTTTTAAATTTTTAACTTTATTATTTTTAAAGGAAAACAACAACAATGGATATTCTAAAATAAAGAATTCTCACCCAAAGCTAGGAACCACTACAAAACCAGAGCAAATATTAGTAAAACCTGTGATAGCTCTGCTGTGGCGCATGGTGTGCGCTGCCTATGCTCAGAATGTGGCTTTGCAGATTTTGGCTTGTGCAAACTGTGGCACAGAGAGGCCGAGAGTTCAAGGCTTTGAGCCGTGCCGTTCTCAATGGATATCACACCTGCGCCAGGCCCTGGGTGGCCCTGCAAAATGGACCAGGGGTGGGGGGCACCAAAGGCTCCTAGGGCCGCCCCTGACTCTCCGGTGTTTTTAATTATTTACTTACCTTCTGAGCCAGCTCTGTGCTCTCCGTGAAGGATGGTGCTGGTCTGTTTTGCAGCGAGGTTGGGGAACGGGAGAGGATTGTAGACCCGGCGCTCTCTCTGCTGCGGCCTCCAGGGGGCAGTGTGTTCCCACTAGACAGCATCCATCCAGCACCTTCGCTCACTGTCAAGGATCTGGGAGACAAACGTTGCTGCTCCCCAGTGGGATGGTTGAGGGTTCTTGAGCAGAGCAGCCGGGTTCCCCACCCGCCCTGGAGCAAATGAACGGAGAAGCACGCAGTCAGGAGGTGGGGGAGAGCCTCAGGGGTCTGGAAACAAAGCCCTATGAAGAGAGAGTGAAAGAACTGGGCATGTTTAGCCTGGAGAAGAGGAGATTAAAAGGTTGTCACACAGAGGAGGGCCAGGATCTCTTCTCGATCCTCCCAGAGTGCAGGACACGGAATAATGGGCTCAAGTTACAGGAAGCCAGATTCCAGCTGGACATCAGGAAAAACTTCCTGACTGTTAGAGCAGTGCGACAATGGAATCAGTTACCTAGGGAGGTTGTGGGCTCGCTCACACTAGAGGCTTTCAAGAAGCAGCTGGACAAGCATCTGTCTGGGCTGCTTTAGGGTGGATTCCTGCATCGAGCAGGGGGTTGGACTCGATGGCCTTGTAGGCCCCTTCCAACTCTGCTATTCTGTGATTCTATGATTCTATAGGACAAATGGGTGGAGCGAGGCCACAGTGCCGGAGTGGCCTCCTTGGCCAGGGGTTCTGCTGGGCAAAGGGAGCCATGCCTGAGTGAGCCTGACGTGTTTCCCAACTGCTGCCTCCCCCCATTGCATAAAAGAAGTTTCCACTCCCCGTGGCGCAACGCGTGCACTATTGGGTTTTTAGGTCTTTGTTTTCATTTGCGAGTGTGATTGTTCCATTTTAAAGTAATGGTAAACGCGTAGATAACCTGTTTGATAGGCTTCTTATGAATACAAACACATAAAACAAGGCGGAAGGAGTGGGATTGGTTACGCAGGTGCCCTCCTTAAGAGGGTCAGGGTGAATTGGCCTGCAGCTACTGTGCGACAAAGAGATGGAGCCCAAGTCTGGGCTTGTTGCTCTCCAGTCCACCTGCCTGAACCGGTGTGTTCTGTCTGTGTACCGTCCACAAGGTGTGTGTTTTCCAAACGCCTTTTGCTTCCTCGGGGGCCTCTCCAGGCCCTGCAAGGTATGTTGTGATGGCCACGTGGGCCTCTCTAGAGGAACTGCAGCACAAGCAAAAAATATGTGCCACTTGTATTCACAAAATGTTAACAACAAGGCATCTCCAAAAGGTTAAACAAACCAACAAAACAAAACAAAATGGGGCTAAATTGGGGCAACGATGTGCCAGGAAAGAGTTACGGCCAGAAAAGACTGTGCCAGGGAGCGAAGATGGTTAGAGCATCTAAGGACAATGTCCTACAGCTCTGCTTCCAAGTTGGGAAGGCCTTCCAGTATTTAGGAGAGAGGTGCTTCAACACCCCCCACACCATTGTGGGCTCCCCCATAAGTAGTTCCAACCCCATCCTAGCTAGGGCATCCACACATGCACAGAATCCCAGGGTGGTTTTGTTCGTTTGGAGGAGGGCGCCACTGGCCTGGCAATGCTCTTTTAGTAGTGAACTTCGTTTTGAGTGCTTGGCCATGGTATTCCACTGCCCACCACAAAGAGATGGGAGTTCCTGCTGTTTCTCTTTAAAGCAATGGGCCTGCCTCCACCACTGGAAAATAATGAACGCGCCTCAAGTAGTACACTACACATGAGTGTGCTGCTTGCTCTCCGGGCCCCAGCTCTGGGGCTGCTAAAGCGAAACCTCTCAGTAGGGGGATAGAGGATCCCTTCTCCACCTTTCTGGTGGTACCTTAGTTGATGGCTCCCGTATTGTAACGTCCTCTAGCTTTTGGCTCAGAGAGCTCAGCTGCTGCCCCCGCCTGTTGTTCACTGAACAGACCACCCTCCCCGGTGGCACACTGAGGGGCCAGGGCTGCGTGCCCACACTGCAGTTCCAGGGAAAAATAAAAATAAAGCCCAGAACACGTGGGCTTTGGGCACAGAAGACGGCTTCCTCAGGAAGCTCCATTTCCAACAGAGCTGTGCATACGTGCTTGCAAGAGTGTAGTTAGGATGGACGTGTGTCCTCCTTTACAGGGGACATTCCTCTGTTTTCAAGGTGTCCCCTGTTTGAAGGGTTGCTGGTTCCAGTCAGGCTTAAAGATCCAGAACCCGAAGAAAGGAGGGCAGAACAGAGCAGACCCTTGAAGCTGCCTCCCCACAGTCAGCACTTGGACAGCAGAAGGGGGGCGGGGACGCTGGTCACCTGGAGACTGTCTTCCTCACTCTGGTGAGACGTATTGCATGGCTATTTAAGTTATCATACACATATACATTAGCATATGCAAACATTTTGTGAATCGGAATCTTCTGTTGTCCTTTGATGATTCACAAGTGGTCGCCTCGATGCCTCTTGCCATCCCTGCAGCCCCTGCCTGGAGAAGCTGACTTAAGGCCGGAGGCTGGGCAGGGGCAGGGGCAGGGGCAGGGGCAGGCCCTTCGAAGGCAGGCAGCCCATGCTGGAGCGCTTCCCTGGGTTCTGTCCAAGCGGAGATGGGCTGCAGGGGGAAACAGCAGGGTTTGCCAGGGTGGTAGCAGATGCCTGCTGTGCATGATTCTGATTGGACAACATTCTGTGATGTCAGCGAGAAAACCCACCCTTCCACCCCCATGACGACACTTTTACATTTAAAAAACCCTTTAATAATATTAAGAAGGTGAAAAATTGTATTTATTTATTATATTTCACATCACATTTAAAAATTAAAACAAAAACGCCCGAAGCCTGAGAAGGAGCGAGGCTGACAGCTGAGCCGGCGTTTGATTTGCAAGTGTGTTTGTCTGTTGCTCAAATGGTGAAGGCTAGAGGAAGGTGGGGCTGAGGGCGCCTAGTGGTGTCGGCGACCCTCTTGTCCCTATGCTGGCTGGGCTCCGATCCCTGTGGGATGGCAACATCCCTGCATTGAGCCTGGCCCTCCTCCAAATGAGCATAGCCAGAAGATAGAGGAATCCAGCATGGTTATACTTGCATCAGGCTCACAGATCCAAGGAGTGGAGGCTGGTGACATCGATGCCAGTGGGGCGTTGAATCTGCTCCGGGTTTCAGTCTGAACTCTGAAGTGTGGAGCCCCTTGGAAAGCTCCTTTTATTTATCATTTTGACTGAAACCCAGAGCAGATTCCTGGCCCCACTGAGATCAAAGCCACCAGCCTTGGTGAGATTCAAGTCTTGCCTCAGCTGCAGGAATAGGGTGTTTCTTTTAAGTCTGCATCCTCCTCATGACTGGCAGAGGAGAATGGAGGTTGTAAATAGACACAGGGCCTTCCATTGACCCCCCTGGCGCCTGCTGGCCAACAGCGCGGCCCTCGGCCTGTACTGAATGTGGCTTATTTGCTACTGCGCTTTTATGATTCCACGCAGTTATTTCTGTCCCACACATCACATTCTCTCTCTCCCTCCCCCCACCCCACCCCCCACATGCATGAAAACAGCAATGGGAATGCACACTCCTCATGCAGAAGGCCTAAAGCCAGTCTCTCCCCCTCTCACACACAGGAAAAGATTACAGGCCCATTTTGCTGCCCCTCTAGCACCTCAAATACAGGAAGCATTGCACACATTTTCCCCCCCTAAAGGGATGCAAGCCTCTTCGTAGAAGACATGTGATAAAAAACAACAACCCAAAAGCTTGAGGATGGAGTGGTGTGGAGGGGCATCTTTTCCCAGCAAGGAGATGCAGTGGTGGGGACATTGCATCTCCAGCCCATCTTTTCTTTGCCGCAGGGTGCTTGCAGATGGAGGGCTCCTCCTGCCACCACCCGGAAGGCGTTGTGCAGCGATTCCGTTTCCCCCTCCTTCTGCAGTAAGGAGAAAGATGGAAGGAGTGGTTGGAAAACACTGGAAGAGCTGTGCAAAAGCTGGGAAACGGCAGAGTCATTGGCGGTTGGGGGCACTGGCCAGCTGAACCTGAGCTTCTGCACCCCTGCTGTGGAGGATGCTAACTGGTGGAGCGACTCTTGGCTCACAGCTGGGAGGGCCTTCTCAGCGGTGGCCCCACACCTGTGGAACAAGCTCCAATCTGAGGCCCGCCACGCACCATCCTTGTAGGCTTTGAAAACATGTTATTTTACCATGACCTTCCCATGATGACTATTATTATTTGCTGCAATTGTTGCTCTTGCTGGTTTTATTATTGGCTTTAGTGTTTTTAATTGCTATTGTATTGTGATTATGTTTTTATCACTTTTAACTGTTTTTATGTTCTTTATTGTTGTAAGCCGCCTTGTGAGGACTTCTGCCATGAAAGGCGGCCAAGAAATGTTTTAAATAAAATCCTTGGCGCTCCAAAAGTGTAACTGTTTCCCCCCAGAGCTGCCCCTGGTGTAGCTCTTCTCTCCCCCCTCATGTCTCGTCCACCCTTCGATGCTCCGCTGACCCTGGCCCATTGTGAGCCACCCTCACTGCCATCTGTACGAGAGTTCAAGTAACCATTGCTCTCATGCAGCAAACGTCCTAAGAATGGAACCTCGGGGTTAAATGCAATTCCAGGTTCACCAAGAAGCCTGGACCTGACATGTGGTGTGGTAGTGCAGTAATGTGCTGCCTATTTTTAACTTCCCTGGCAAGTGGCAGGTCAGAGGTCCTTCTGCTTGGAGCATTTGCTTCCCTCTTGCACAAGGTGCAATGCTTCGAAGCAGGCGCCTGGTTCCAGCAGGTGCTGTGCTCCTCCTCTTCCTCCCAGGAGGCCAAGGTGCAGGTCAGCCACTGAGTGCCATGAACCACCTCTGACTTGGATCAGCAGTAGCAGCAAGTTTCAGGCTGTGGATGGAGGTTGCATAAAATGCCCCCTAGATTATATCCTGCAAAGCAGAAAGAAAATAAAAACCAAAAACCATATACCTGCCAAGCAAACACGAGTGCCTGTAGCAAAGTGCTTTAGAGTCATCATTCCTGTGGGGGTGGTTGCTAGCATCCCCTTTTGACAGAGGGAGGGTGAAGATTGGGAATGGATGTGCCCAAGGCCACCCAGAGAATTCACAACAGAGCAAAGTTTTGAACCCAAGTCTTCAAAATAGCCTGCAAACTGTGCCCTCCCTCCCTCCCTCCCTCCCTCCCTCTCTCTCATCTGAACACTCAGCAATCCAACAACAACAACCTGAACAAGAACAGATCGTAAAAGGTAACAGTGTAACAACAGATTCATGTAGGAAATGTCTTTAATTCCAAGAAACAATAGACTATGTAACAGGAGGATCTAAAATTAGATGCATGCTTACCTTTGAGTAAACCCCATTTTAGTAAGTCTCTCTCTGTTCATTGGGGTTTACTCAAAGGTAAACATGCATAGGATTTTAGTATGACTTGGATGTAAATACAATTGAAATCAATAGGATTTACTCTTGAGTGAGGAAACCAGCAGATCTCTATTTTATAAACTTGGAGATGCACAGCTTCACATGATCAAAGGAAGGGAAAACTGATCCTTCGTACTGGTGGACTACCAGGAAAAGGGTTTAAGGGGGAATTTTTTAAAAAATCCTTAAAATCAAGGGATGAACCGATCTGATTCAAATTTGGCATGGCTAAAACCCTCCTTAAGCACTACCACTGTGCCAGGTTTGATCTCTTTACCTTTAAAACTTATGCAGATGAGAGCATTTTGGTTACCTTGGAGCAAAGAAGGGGACCTGACCACCTTTACAAAAGAAATTTAAATGATTGTTCATCTTTGAAACAAGCAAAACAAACCTTCGCTCCTCCTCCCCTGTAAACCTTTCCCAAGGGGTGGGGCATGAGATTTCACTGGCATAGTAGCACTCCAGGTGAAAAGATACATGAGCTGAAGGAGCACAACACAGAGAGACATGAAAGTACTCAGCGCTCCACTCGCTCAGGAAATGGAGGGGGAACCCCCGGATGAAAACTGGATTTAAAAAAGTAGGTGTGATGTATGTATGTAGGTACGATTGCATTTATATCCCACCTATTTCCCTCCAAGGAACCCAAGGCGGCATACATACTTCTCCTCCTCTCCATTTTATCCTCACAACAACAATCCTGTGAGGTGGGTTGGGCTGAGAGTCTGTGACTGGCCCAAAGTCACCCAGTGAGCTTCCATGGCCGAGTGGGGAATAGAACTCGGACCTCCCGACTCCCAGTCCGACACCCCACTGGCTCTCCACCCCACCTGCGGCAGGGGCCCAGGGTTGCAACCCCTCTGTGCCAGAAAGCACCTGCTGCAGTGCAGACAGAAGGGACTTGGGGGATGCCAAGGCTTGGAGACCTTCCGGTGGGTGGAAACACTCGGTCCGGGGCTCAGCAGACCAGCGCTCTCACTCAGCATCAAGGCTTCAGCCACGGAGCTGCAGTTCTCGCCCTGTGCTGAATGAAACCCATTGCTATGAGGCCTCGCCTGACTGTGGGTCTGGCACGGGAGGAGGAATGCAGAGAAGTGTCCAAGGGTGCCAAGAGCACATTCCGTGGTCCAGCTACCCTCTCCCCACCCCCACCTACTTTCTCTTGCTGGGCTTTCAAAGGAGCCGAAGTTGCTGGCCCAGCATCTTTGTGGCTGCTGGACATTCTTTCAGTCCATGGAGCTGCTCCCCCCACCCCCCGCCCCCGGTGACATGTTGCCCTTGGCAATGGGCAGCCCTGGAGAACGGCACACACTCGGACAGCCAGGCACAGGGGACTGGGCTGCGCTTGGCCTCCAGACTGCCAGATGTGGAACTCCTCAGAGCTATATTGAAACGGTCATGGGAGAACCGTGAATAGCAACAAAACCCAGAGAATCATCAGACCCAGGGGGGGATGGATTGCGTTTCCTCACCGTCGCTTTCCTCCCCACTTATGTCCTATGAAACAAAGGCCACATGGCCCATTCAGTGGCCATTTTTATTGTGCCACTTTTCCTGAATGGCAGCATATTCCCTTTCCAAAAAATGGATTTAAAGGGGTCGATTTTGTGACGGAAAGAAGGCAAGAAAGAGCAGGAGATGCTTGGGAAGCAGACGTCATCGTCAAAAGGACCCGTAAGTGGGGAGTAAGGAGCGTGCGGCAAACTCTCCTCTGATGACGCTCCCAGTGTCACTTCCTGTATTCGTGACCAATTGTTCTAAGACCTGACGAGGATGCTGCTGCATCTGGCAGTGAGGAGGACTGAGAGGCACCTCACCTATGGCATTCCTTGCCCAGCTGGCCATTTCATTCTCCTCAGTCAAGGCATTAGTAAAAACAACAATGCTCTTTGTGAGATCTTTCCCCTGCAGGTGAGCAGGATTTTTTTAAAAAATATTATTCAATATGTTTATATCCCATCTTTCTTCCAACATGGAAGAAAGCTTTTCACACATCCAGACATTTTAAGATGTTTTTACTATCTGAAATATTTTTAACTCTTCATTCCTTGTAGGCCCCTTCCAACTCTGATATTCTATGATTCTATGATTCATTGAGCATTTAAGCTGCTGCTTGTATTATTTCTGTTGTAGATTGTTGCTTTACCCATTTTAACAGTTGTAAACCGCTTTGAAATCATTGACAAAAGGTGGCACAGAAACATATTTCAATAAATAAATGTTTGCAAGCAAACGGTACTGCGGAGGCTTTGCTTCAGATTCCTCCCCTGACCCCTGGTTAGTTCATTTCAGCTTCCAATGGGGCATTTGTGTTTATCTTAGGCAAGCAGGGGCTCTGTTTGCTGGGATGGTCCAGCAGGGAAGCAGTTGTAGTTCCTCTTTTTGACGACATTTTCTCAAGTGCCTGGCATCTCTCATGGGCAGCCTTTGTCTTTTCTGTTTCCCTCCGATGCTGTTCCAGCTTCTCTTCTTCCTGGGCGGCCAAGACCAATTCAGCAGGAGGAAAATGAAAGAGTTTCTGTTCCCTCTATGCTAATGGGCCTTCAATGCCTGCCCCACAAGGAACCTCTCTCTCTCTCTCTCTCTGCCTGACCTCAGCAAAATGGGCATGCCAAGCAGAAAGTGAAAATCCATTGCAAATTGAATGGCTGCTTGCATGGCACATGGAGCCCTAATGCTCACCTGCCTTTAAGATTACCTCCCCTGGCTCCAGTTTTAAACCTGCACTCGAGGGACATGCTGTCAGGATGAATTACAGTGTGAGGATCCGTGTTAGTTGGTTGTCACATGTACACCCTAACCGCTAAACAAAGAACCATGAGGCACTATATCCTGAGTGCCAAGTAAGGCCAAAGTCTGAGAAAGAGAAAGGACTGTGCACAAATGAAATGAGATGGGGCTGCCTATACGGCATCGCGTTGCTGACACCTTAAACAAACCCTTGCGCTTTCTCTGCAGCGGGGTGGCGGCGACTGACCCTTTGGCCCGCCAGGCCCACCTCCTGCCCGCTGCTTGGGCGGATGGCGACCGATCAAGTGTTGCCATCTGCCCTGGAACATTTCCGCTGCAACTCCGGAGCGAGGATAAATGGCAAAGGTGCCATACTTGCCTTACTCCAGGGAAAAGGTCAGTCTAAGTCCCCGACATTTTAAAGTTGCAGCTTTGTGGGAAAACCCCACGATGGCTGCAAGGCGGCTGCTGCGTCATGTAACCACCGCAGCAGCACCACGGGGCTTTCTGACTGTCTAGGCAGCCAAAGATCCAATCAGTGTGTGTGAGTGACCCACTCCCAAATGGGGATGAGTTGGCAAAGCAAGGTGATGATGATGATGAATGCATACATACTGACACAAACACCGAAAGAGGCATATAATAATCACTTTCTGCCCTGAGCTTACAGCTACTCCCAGTTCCTAAGCTGAAGCCCACCCTGCCGATGGGTTTCAGTTCAACAGCAGTTGTTGCTCTAGTGCTGTCAGGTGCTGGAGAGTTTGCAGCCTGTGGCCAGCTATTAATAAGCTGCTCTCGATTCTCCTAGGGCAAGGACAGCGATCCCGGCAGCCATCCACAGGACAGGAATAGCTACTGGCAGAAGGCCTTGCCTAGGGGGACGCCACCTGCCCCCAAGGAAAGGGCCCAGCCCCAGGAATGATGTGTAAAAGGAGGACTATAGTGCTATGGTGCAGACAAGGGCTTTTGCCACGAGATCTATTGGGACTCTCTGCTCAAAACGCTATAAATGCATTCGTGCTTAAACTCGACTCTGCTCCTTTATTTAGAGCTGCGTTCAGGCAAGAGTTACTTTGTCCTGTTCAAGTGCCGATTAAAATGCTCGCCTGGTCTTTCTAGGATTTGGGGTTGAGAAGCTGCCCTTTAAGTACAGGACTAATCGAGGAGCAAGACCTAGAGTCCCACTTCCACATGTGACGTGGAAAGGCCCTTGGTTCTCCATTCCTTCACAAGGCGCAGCTTGCAGGTCCACGGTGGCAGACCCTGGTCGTCGGGGTCGGGGCGACCTAGGAATGTGAGAAGTGCCCCGATGCTGGATCAGACCCAGGGCCCATCTAGTCCAGCACTCTGTTCACACAGTGGGCAACCAGCCATCGGCCAGGGATGAACAAGCAGGACAAGAGTGCAACAGCACCTTCCTGCCCATGTTCCCCAGCAACTGGCGCACCCAGGCTTCCTGCCTCAGATACTGGAGGTAGCACACAGCCATCAGGGCTAGTAGCGTTGATAGCCTTCGCCTCCAGGAATGCATCTAACCCCCTTTTAAAGCCGTCCAAATGGGTGGCCATCACTGCATACGGGTGACGGGTCTTCCTCCACTCGCTCGGCCCGTTCTGCCTGCGGGGAGCCCACATGGCGACCTCGGGGTTCGGCCAGGGGCAACGTGGGCTGCGGGGGAAGCGGCTCTGCTCCGGGGGAGGCGGCGGCCAGCTGGAGCCCCGCCAAGGCCGGCCCCGCAGACCCTGGGCGCTGGGCGAGCGGGGCGCAGCTGCCCCAGAGACCTCCGCCCTGCAGCGGCGGCCAGGCCGGGGGCGCCCAAGGGGCCGGCCGGGGGCGCCTCCGCCTCCTCCTTCTTCTTCGCACTTGGCGGCCCTCCGCCGCCCCCCCCCCCCAGCAGCCCATGGCTACGGAAGGGGCGGCCGGGAGGCAGCCTTTGGCGTGTCCAGGGGCCCGGCAGCGAATAACGGCGCCGCGAGGTTTGAATCGCGCGGCCCGCCTCCGCCTCCGCCCTCCTCGCCGCCGCCCGGCCGCGTCTTTCGCTGTGCAGCCGCCGCCGCCGCCGCCGCCGCTCCGTCTCCCGGCGAAGAAGGGCAGGCGGCCGCCAGGGGCCCGGGCGGGGCGGCGCGCGCTCTCCCCGGGGCGGCTCCTAGCTGCTGACCCTGCCCCGCTCCCTGCCGGGGCTCAGCGCGGGCCCCACCATGCCGCTGCTGGATTTCTTCTGGGCTTGCTTCAAGAGGGCAAAGGTAAGCGGCGTTTCTCGGCAGCAGGCCTGCCACATTTCACACGTGACAGGGGGAACACGCGTGTACGCGGAGGACCTCTCCTCCCTGGGCTGCGCGCGGCTCTAGCAGGCTGTGTTCGTTCCACACGCTAATCCACTGGAGTGGGGTGGGGGGTGGGGTAATAGGAACAGAATGGGAAGCAACCCTTGAGTAGTGTGTCTAGCCTGTCCTCCGAACTCAGCCGTAGACTCTCCTGCTGCCTTCTGAGTCAAAGGAGCCAGGAGCTGTCCAGACCGGCAGCCCTTTCCTGCCTTCCTTTCGTTTAAAGATATTTAGCAGAATTAAACCCAGCTATCTGATTTTAAGATTTCCCAGCATTACAGACAATTCAATTAAATGCAAATATAAACCATAAAAACCATCTCGCTTGACAAATATCAGTAGAGGTTTTGCAACATGATCTGGTATATGTTTATTTGCCGTGTTCAATGGGATTTACTCCCATGAAAGAACGCACAGGATTGTAACCTTCATCTTGAAATGGGTCTGATGCGGCTTACTGGACCTGTTCAGAAGATACCCTAAACCCTGCCGTTTAAGGCTTTTGGTTAAGCAGCAGGGTTTAAGGCGTCTTGTGCGATGCGTCTTGCTAAACCCTGCTCACTCACTAACCCCGGTCGGACTGGCCGCAGCAGGGTTAGCGGCTCTAACCGTGGCTTAAAGTGTTGTGTGCGACAGCACGGCTTGTGGTTAGTGCTCACCCCAAAGGACCACAGTGTCGCGAACCACAGAGCCTGAAGTGTCACCTGAACAGGCCCATTGAATAGCTGCAGCTCAAAAGCGTTTCAGCAGCTGCCTGGAGAAGCAGTTCTGTGTGTGTGTGTGTGTGTGTGTGTGTGTGTGAAGGGGCGGGGGGGCGCCTCCTTGAGCCTCCCTGAGGGTGTCTTGCATTTCTATGCACCTGCATGGCAGGGAGGCCCAAGATGTCTCCCCCACCCCGATGGATTGAACTTCTAGTGTCCAGGAAAAGGGGCCAAAACTCCCAAGAACTCCAAGACTGGTGCTTCAGGTTCACATATTTCAAAAGCCGCCTGAAAAATCTCCCCCAAAGGCGAAATAGGGATAGTGTTTGTGGGGACCAGAAAATAGGGGCAGCTGGAGCGGATGAGACTGTGAGAGGAAGCGAATCACTGCAGCGGGTGTCAGCTCTTGTTGCGGGGGGGGGGGGGGCGCCGGGGTGTGTTGGTGGGATCTCCAAGCTCAGGGCATGGTTCCTCATAGGTACTGTGCTCAGACACCAGGCCTTGGTCCACAAGCCTATAGACCCTACTAAGATAAGAAGAGAGTTCCCATGAACATGCACCGAGTGCCTTTTTTGCATTACTGAGCAACCGCTGCCACCATCTCACACAGGGAGAAGGGCTTCTGATTCACTGGGCGAGGCTTCCAGCCAAGTGTGAGCTGCTGTAGCAGCCTTCTTGTCCTAACCCAAGCGCCGGGCTCCAGGCCTCCCCTCTTCCCCAGCCGCAAACAAACAATGGTGTCCTTGCAGAGGGCAGGTCCAGCTGCCACTTTAAAAGCCCACATCCTGCCGACGAGGATCCTTAAGGTAGCTGTTTGGTGGTGCCGTGGCGAGTGGCACTGATCCTGGCACGGAGAGGCAGCCAGACAGCCACGAGGCGTCCAGGTAAGCATGAGGCCCTCTGGAACCAGGCAGAGCTGGCTGCAAGTTTTAGTGAGTTCCTGCTGAGGGCCCTACCTGGTCACGACTCTCCAGTCAGGCCTGATTCCTGGAGGTTTGCAAGATCTACTCTCGAGTTCTTCATCTTCGCACGAAGCCTGCGAGTTCAGCATCTCTTTGTCTGTTGCATCCTTCAGCCCCTGGGCTCCAGACAGGAAGGAGGGTCCCTCACGGCCTGTGGGAAAGTGACATTCCTTACAATGTGACATTCCTCAACTTCTCCTCCGAGGCCTCTGGAGACCGTGCAGCAGCCCCCTGCTGAGGGAGCAGCCAAAGACTCCGACGCGTTCAGTCCGGTGTCCTTTTGCGTTCAAGGAGGCCTCGCTCCCAAGGAAGTGTGCTTGGGGCTTCCCCCCAGGGTGCATTTTTCTCTTGGCCTCATGGGAGAGATCTTCTGCTTGCAGTGTCTTGTCTCCTTCCCATTCACCAGCTGCGTTGAGCTGGGAGGGGCCCTCTTTGGCTTGGAGCAGGACACTCAACACAACAATTAAGATGTCGCTCTTTTTGCCCGGGGCATCAGCCAAAGTCCCTTGGATGTAAAAACACTGCATGGTCCTCTTTGTCATCAAAGTCTGTGCTGGAAAAGGGGGAGAGGGAAGAGCAGGTGACCGAGATTCACCAGAAGCTTCTGAAGCAGCGGAGTCTGGGAGAGAAGCAGCTCTGAAACATGGCTGAACTGCAGACCCCTCCCCTGGTTTGCTGACCTCTTTTGCCAACGACTGCGTTCTCCTGAAAGTGCAACATGGAGAGGTCACCCCCAAAAGCCAGCTGAACTGTTCCATGTTGAGCTGCTTATGAAATAAAATTTCTATCCTGCCTTTCCAGATCTTTTGGACTGCAGTTCCCATAATCCCTCAGCATTATCCATGCTGGCTGGGGCTGATGGGAGTTGTAGCCCAAACCATCTGAAGGGCGCCAGGTTGCTTACCCCAGTTTTAGTCTATTAAGGAACCCGTATCCACATGGATTTGTGTGCTGAGGAACCCCTCAGTGCCTACTATGGAAATGGGGCACTTTGCAGAGGATGCTTGGGGTATCCCACATTTCAGTGGGGCTCAGGCCAAGCCTGTGGGGCCTCACTTTTGTTTGGTGTGAACTGAGAGGACACACAAAGCCCCATCACATCTAGGTCGAAACACACGGCTCCCGTTGCTTCTTCTGCCGCCGCTCCCACGTGGCTTCCTGAAAACAGGAAGTAATTAGGCCCATTCAGTCTGGCAGGAGAGAGCAGCAACCGGGCTTTTTCTGGGTTGTTTTGTGGCACAACAAAGGCCAGAAGGGGCAGGAGACGCGCGAGAGGCAGACGACGACATGTGAGCAATCCGTGAGTGCCCAGTAAGGAGCGTGCAGTAAAACACTCATCGGATGGAGTTTGGGAGGTACTGCAGCTTGGTGGTGGCGCTCAGGCTGTGCATGCTGAAAGCAGAAGAACGTGAGAAGAGCCCTGAGGCTGGATCAGGCCGAGGGGACCTCTAGTCTGGCACTCTGTTCACACGGTGGCCGAACAGCTCTCGACCAGGAACCCACAAGGAGGCCATGAATGCAACGCCCTCCCACCCATGTTCCCCAGCAACTGGTGCACACAGGCTTACTGCCTCTGATACTGGAGGTAGCTCATAGCCATCAGGGCTAGTAGCCATTGATAGCCTTCACTTCTAGGAATTTGTCCAACCCCTTTTTAAAGCCATCCAAATTGGTGGCCATCACCAGATCTTGTGGTAGTGAGTTCCATAATTTATCTATGCGCTGTGTGAAGAAGTACTTCCCTTTATTTGTCCTGAATCTCCCACCAATCAGCTTCATGGGATGACCCCACTGGGTTCTAGTATTATGGGAAAGTGAGAGAAATGTCTCCCTGTCCACATTCAACACAATATGCATAATTTTGTACACCTCTATCAGGTCTCCCCTGAGCCTCCTTTTTTCCAAGCTAAACAATCCCAGCTACTGTAACCTTCCCTCATAGGGGAGATGCTCTAGCCCCTTGATCATTTGAGTTGCCCTTTTCTGCACTTTTTCCAGCTCTACAATATCTTTTTAAGGTGTGGAGACCAGAACTGTACACCGTACTCTAATTGTGGCCGCACCATAGATTTGTATAAGGGCAGGATGGTACTGGCCGTTTTATTCTCAATTCCTTTTCTTGTAATGCCTGACATGGAGTTTGTCTTCTTTACAGCGGCCGCACACTGGGTGGACATTTCCATTGAGCTGTCCACCACAACCGCAAGATCTCTTTCTGGTTCGGTCACCGCCAGCTCAGATCCCATCAGATTATACTTGACTTTTTTTTACACTTGCTTACATTGAACCGCATCTGCCATTTAGATGCCCACTCTCCCACGTTGGAGAGATCCCTTTGGAGCACTTCACAATCCCTTTGCGTTTTAACAACCTTAAATAATTTGGTGTCATTGGCAAACTTGACCACTTCGCTGCTCACTCCTAATTCCAGATCATTTATGTAAAGGCTAACACAGAAGGTATTTGCTCCGGCTTGGTTGCTTCTGCCTATGTGATTACAGCCCCCACCCCGCCCCCCCTGCCCCAAGTGTGCTGCTGGGAGGCAGCTGGGAGATCAGGAAGCCTGTTGAACTGCAGAACAGTTTGCTCTCTCCTACCAGTTACCATTGAAGGCAGCTCACAAGTGGCACCCAGTGGCTGGAAGATCCCATAGCATATGGGACTCGCTTCTTTCTTTCTTTCTTTCTTTCTTTCTTTCTTTCTTTCTTTCTTTCTTTCTTTGAGGGGCTTTCTGTGAGCTCCATCACACCAGTGATTTATTGCACTCCCACCATGCCTGGTATGTGTTTTTGCAGTGTGGTACTCACATGACCTCGTCCCTGTCCAGCACTCATCTCGCCTCTTCCCCTCCCTTTCTCGTCTTATTTTGGAGCAGGGAAAGTCCGTTTCCCCCCTCTGTGCACAATAAAGCCGCTCTGCCCTCCCATGTATTGCTGTCCTTGCGCTATGTCGGACCATCCCATTTTTTGTTGGTGTGTCCAAGGGAGGTCTTGCTGACAAAAGAGGAGGGCGGGGTGCTTCTCCTCTCAACTCCTGAGTAGGCATGTCTAGGTTTCCTGACCAGGGGTACATCTTGACAGGGGAAAGCTCTGGGGTGGATCTGCATTGGTGGCTGGTCATAATAGAGCTTCATGTAAATAAACAGATTAATTTATTAAAATAAAATGGATCGTGGTGCGAGTGGACCGGGAGGGGCGCTGGACTGCCGCCGCGCCCCAGTGAACTTGTGGAGCTTTGCCTTAAAAGAAATGGGGTGGGAGCGTGGGGGTGGGTGGCAGTTCACCCCCACACCTCCCTAGAACTGTGAAGCATCTCAGTTAAAGACTTGGGTGTTCTTTTAAAAAATAACGGAGTGAGGCACGGATGTGCCGGTGCCTGAGCTGCAGCGCACATTCTCTCCTCCCCCCATGTACACCTTTCTCAAGCCAAGCTATCTATCCTCACTTCATACAAACAGGTAGCGGCAGGAACAGTCTCGGCCCAGGCGCTCCCTCCTGCTTCCTACAAATATTGTTTTTTTTTAAAGGACTCCAGAACTGTTGTTTTTAAACGGATACCGTTGTTTTTATACTGTTTACGTTTTTGATGGTTTTCAATTTTGTATACTTTTTAATGTTCACTGTTTTTAACTTTTGTAAACCGCCCAGAGAGCTTCGGCTATGGGGCGGTATATAAATGTAATAAATCAAATCAATTCTACAAACGGCCTCCCTCCCTCCCTCCCTCCTCTCCCCGGGGCTCCGGCACAGAGCCTGCAGCTCAGTCAGTCACCACTGCAGGCATTGAGGCCGTCTCCGAAGTCAGCAGTGGAGAAACCGAGCGGATCAGCTTTCCTCCAGCGGCGGCAAGAGCAACAGCCGCCATGGCTTTTTTCCCAATGAGCCTCATTCTCTAGCTCCGCCATCTATCTCCCTGTGCAGTGTTTGCTGGGTTACTGTATTTGCACAGAAAAAAATACATTAAAAATACAAAAAAATTAACTGCAGCGGGAAGGAGCACGTAGGGGGCGGGGCGGGAGATTTCGCCGGCACAGCAGAGCTTCCAGGTGAGAAGATACATGAGCGCAACAATGCACAGCCGTGAAAGTGCCCAGCGCTCAACTCGCTAAGGAAACGGAGGTGGAAACAGCGGATGAAAGCCTGGGAAAAAAGTAGAATCATAGAATCATAGAATAGCAGAGTTGGAAGGGGCCCACAAGGCCATCGAGTCCAAACCCCTGCTCAATGCAGGAATCCAGAAGTAGGTGTGATGGAGCCGTGTGTGATCATAGTGAACACCAGAAAATTGTATGCACAGATAGTAAACACTTCTCCGTATGCTAGGATCTGGAATACTGAGATTCTGTCTCTTTCATCTGCTCTCTGTAATGGTGTTGTGGCAGGGCCTTGTATGCTGTGGGCCCATGTTATATTATTCTCCAAAGAAATTTGCAAGTGCTCATCTCCTTTGTATTAACATCCCGAGCTCTGTGAAAACTGGAGTAAGTGAAATTCCCATTACCTGTTAAGGCATAAACAGACCAGGCTTTGTGGGCTTAATTCCACTTAATGTATTTTAATAGAGTGACCTATATGGAAAATGCATGGCTTCCCAAGGTGAATTTCCCAAGGAGGACTTTCTTATATGGGGATAATACTCAAGGCATATTAAATGTCGGGATTTTAATTGCACCTAGACCTGGGACAAAAGTTTTTCAGCAAGACTTGGAGGCAAACCAGTTTCGAAATTATTTACCACTTTGAGACTCACGACTTTGCCCTGTCCTTTGATGGGCTTCTGTGATGCTGAGTTTTCAATCACTGCCTACTTGAAAGGTTGCTAGCAATAATGTAGGGGTACATTCCAAAATGCAGGCACTCATCACGAGAGCCCCCATCTGCGTTCCCCCAGGAGAATCCAAGAATACTTGCGGGTGTGTTGGTCCATATCAGATTTTTCATATCCCCCAGAGCTGGTCATTGGTAAAGCTAAGGGGTCTTGATTGCGCAACTCCAGACCAAAGCACCCCCGAAAACTTTGCAGTGCAACAGGGAATAATGTATTGTTGCTGGAAAATTCGTTTCTCCCCAGTTACTGTGAGGATTGCAGCTAAGCTCAGAGAGAACAGGGGGCTCTGAAGGGTGGGGATGGGGGTGACATCAAAAGGTCCCGGCACTTTGACCCTGGGAGCCTTTGCCTCTGCTACGCCACTGGTCCTTTGCTTTTGTGATAGGGAGGGGCTTTCTCAATACTTGCCCTTCATACACAACAGAGGTACTTCTATCAGGTTGCATATTGCTATACAGGGAGTATACAATTTTGGGGAATACCAATAGCCCATAGAAACACCTTTGTAAAAAGGGCTTCAGGGATTCTCTTCAGATCTTTGTATAGAACAGAGCACAAAGTTGTTATTTTAAAAGTTTGTATGTAATGTTGTGCGGCGTGTGGTGCATTGAATAACTTAATTATTGTTATGGTTGTTTTACAGTGTTTCCCATTGCTAGAAGGCAAGCAGGATGTGGGTAAGTTGCAATTGCATCTTCTTTATTTCATTGCGAGGACGGCGGCGGGTGCTCTGCGTGTCAAAGGCAAAAAACAAAACAACAACAACAACGCACCAAGGTGATCCAAATGCAGCGCCAAGAGGAGGTGGATTCTATGAAGTATTTCTTCATAGACTAAAACTTGTTTCATTGTAAAAATGGAGTGATGGTTCAAAACGGGGTACTTAGGATGTGGAATTCTACACATGATGCCTTATTGTTGTTGTTTACATTTATATATCGCCTCATAGCCAAAGTTCTCTGGGCGGTTTACAAAAGTTAAAAACAGTGAACTTTAAAATGAAATATACAAAATTTTAAACCATAAAACACATACAAAACCCAACAATATCCATTTAAAAACAACTATTTTGGGGTCAGTTAAAAAACTCAGCATATGCTGTTAAATGCTTGGGAGAAAAGCCTTGACCTGGTGCCAGAAAGATGACAATGTTGGTGCCAAGCGAGCCTCGTCGGGGAGTTCATCCCATAATTGAGGGGCCTCCACTGAGAAGGCCCTCTCCCTTGTTGCCATCCTCCGAGCTTCCCTCGGAGTAGGCACCCGGAGGAGGACCTTAGGCATTGTGGTCCCAAGCAGTGTAAGGCTTTATAGGTTAAAACCAGCACCTTGAATTGGGCTTGGAAACATACAGGCAGCCAATGAAAGTGGGCCAGAGCCGGTCTTATATGCTTGAACCTTCTGGTTCCGTTTATCAATTTGGCCGCTGCATTTTGCACAAGCTGCAGCTTCCGAACTGTCTTCAAAGGCAGCCCCACGTAGAGCACATTGCAGTAATCTAATTTCAAGGTTACCAGAGCACAAACAGCTGAAGCTAGGTTATTCCTGTCCAGATAGGGGCGTAGCTGGGCCATCAACTGAAGCTGGTAGAAGGCACTCCATGCCACTGGGGCCACCTGGGCCTCAAGTGACAGAGATAGTTCTAGGAGAACCCCCAAACCACGAACCAGCTCTTTCAGCGGGAGTGCAACCCCATCCAGGACAGGTTGAACACCCACTGTCCAGTCAGCAGAGCTACCCACTCATTAGCCCTCATCCAGTCCATTGTTGCAGCCAGGCACTGGTTCAGCACATCCACAGCTTCACCTGTTGAAGATGAAAAGGAGAAGTAGAGCTGCGTGTCATCAGCGTACTGATGACAACGCACTCCAAAACTCCAGATGACTGCACCCAACGGTTTCATGTACATGTTAAACAGCATGGGGGACAAGACTGACCCCTGAGGAACCCCATACTGGAGAATTCTCAGGGCCGAGCAATGCTCCTCAAGCGCCACCTTCTAGAGCCGACCAGCCAAGTAGGAGTGGAACCACTGCAATGCAGTACCTCCCACTCCCAGCTCAGCCAGACGCTCCAGAAGGATTCCCTGATAATGTGGCACAATCAGGAAGGAAGCATGAAATCCATGCAACGATGTAAGAGAGCGGGGAGAGGGGACGTTCTGGTGGGGGAGGGGGTGGAGTGGACTGGGATAAGAGTTCGGAGGCTCATGGGCATCTGGTGCAGAAGTAAGCTATTGACCAAGTCGCCCTCTTAGTCTCGTTCTTTTCAACATGTGTTAACCTGTCACATCTGCCTATATGGCTTTCTTATATGGAACTGGATCTTACGGTGCTGTGTGTATTTGGAACTCTAAAGTTCTGAAAGGGTTGTGGTTCGGTGAGGAAGAAAGGAAAGAGGCAATTTTAAAGAGGTGTACATTTACGATGTCTTAAAAAAGGAATATTTGAAATTAATATTTCAAAGCTTCTTCTGCAGGGGTCACCTCCCTGCCCTGTACAAACGGTTTTCTCATTACCGTACACTGAAGTCCTTGTTAACAGGCATGGGAGGCATCGCCCCTCCCCACCCCAATTTGCTGTAGAAGGAGGCCTCGTAAGGTTCTTGTGAGATCTGGGCATGTTTGGTCTGAGTGCCCACATTTTCTAGCTTCAGAGTCAACCGACTGCTCTGGGAAGAGCTGCATTCTTTGGCAAACATGCACAGCTCTGCTCCAACCCGTTTTGGAGAAGCAGTTGGCTGGTTCTTGCCATTTTGAGATCTTGGAGATATTATTGTCCCTTAATCAGAACATTCGACATGAATGTATGACGTTACCTCAGGGTCCCGACATTGCGGATGCAAGAGAAAAAGGCCACCTGGGACGCTTTCCCCCAGCCTTTATCTCTGGGCTCTCTTCTGCTTTGGTCTGAATCCTTTTCAGCAGGCTTGGTAGCCTGTGGCAAGGAAGAATCCCTTACCAACAACAACATTATATTAAAAAAGCCACAATAAACACCCATCAAAGCATAAAAAGCAGAACGTTGTGCCAGAAGAGGAGG